>NC_044255.1:21344255-22651755 GCF_003957555.1 Calypte anna
GCTCAATTATTCTGACTCAAATACTGTTCCATAACTGAAAAGCAGTTTGGGATGCCCTGTAAAATGTCCACAAATATTGGAAGATTATTTTTGTCAGGATGAGATTTTTAATGGCATGAACCAGGTTCCTATTAAATTAAATGGGAGCTGGGGGCTGACATCCTCCATGTCCCACTAGCCAGGCTGTTCTAAAGCCATTTGGCTTTTAAATACAGAAAACTCATAGCAGTGGAATACATATTGTTGGAGAAGAAATAGAGCATGATTGCTCTGACAGTTGGAAGCTCTTTGATTTCCAGCCTCTTGTACCCTACAGCCAGTCCTCACTGGGTTGTTTTGGTCTCAGCCTTGCTGTTTAGAATAAATAACTTCCTTTTCTCTTGCTTCTCCTCCCAGGCTGTTAGTAGGAGGGTAAATGTATCTCCTTTTAACCTCCAGTTTTGCTGAGCTGACTCTGGAAGGTTGTTTTACTCTCCCTTCCTTGGTTCTCACTTCTCTGGTAGCTCTGGCAGTCCTTCCTCATGCTCCAGCTTCAATTCCTGATTTTCTGAAAAATAATTACCAGAACTCTACCTTGATTTATTTGATAAATTTTTTACCAGTGCCAGGTGCAGTGAGGTGAATCCCCCATGTCCAGAAACATCATTCCTGAGACACCCAAGATGATAATAAAATCATTCATTTAATTTCTTAGGGTTGCTATGATCAACCAAAGGAGGAGAGCTGCCTCCTCTGGTAGTTCCAGCTCTGGAGCTTCAGGTTTTGGGCAGGTTTTCTTGGTTTCATACACAAGAACACATCATTTCATTGGAGTCCCACCACTCCATGCCTCCAAGTCACCAGATTCTCCTGGAATGTGACCCCGATCTTCTCTAAGGGTGATGATGCTCTTCTTTTTCTTATCAGCCATCTTCTTTTTCTTATCAGCTCATTCCTCCTTTTCCTGCCAAATTCTCTGCTGCCACCACCAGTGAGATCTTTGTCTTTTCATGGCCATCTCCTCCTTGCCAATGCTTTACCCACCCAAAAAATCTTTTTGCACCAATCTCCATCTTTATCATCCTAGCTAATAATTTCAGTGCATCTTTGCATCAACTTTTACTGAAATCTAGGTAGAATAGACCTATTTTTGCCTTGCCTTAGCTAGAAAAAATAATTGATTTCTCTCACGCTATTTAACCTCTTCATTCCAGGCTGCACTTCAGTCCTTTTTCTATTTTTTTCTTTAGCTTTGAGTTAGTAACACTCCAAAAAAGATTTTCTGCAGCATTATGTAGTGTTGATCAACATGTGGGTACATGAATAGTATATAAAAAAGAGTTATTTGGACAGATCTTTATTTATGCTGCTGCTTTTGCTACAAGCAAGTGCTGCTCTGATATATCTAAGTGAAATAAGACACACCATTTGGAAAACGGGGCCCAAACTTCTCTTTTGTCTTCAAAATCTACTAAAAATGTGGGGAGTTTTTCAGCAGTCTTGTGGGAAGAGAAGGCAAAGAAGAAGATTTTTTTCCCACAGAAGAGCATTGGTTGGAATTCAACATCTTTTAAAAATTCCTTTCATCTTCCAAATAAGAATATTATCTCTATGGTAAAAAGGATGTTTAATATTTCCCAGCTTTTCCTAGTTTTGTAGTTGCCCATTGGTTTTTCTCAAATTTTCAAATTTTATGCAGGTTTTCAGGCAGGAATAAAATTTTAAGCCAAGTTATAAACACTGAAAGAGAAAGATTGGTACAGCCTTCAGTATAGTAACAGTGCCTCTGTGCCCACTGTTTTGATATCTGTGCTATTAATTTGTATATTTTGAATACTGAGGTAAACATATGCAATAAAAAGTGAAGGAATTTTTCTAATTAAGAAACCATTGCATCCTCCTGGTTGAAAAAGCAGCAGCCACTGGTTTGTTTTATTGCTGAAATCCCAAGAAAAAGTGTTGGGGCTGCTGCTTTCCTCAGTTCCACTGATGTCAGCAGGAAAAAAACCTTCCTGAAGCTGATGGCAAAGGTGTGAGAGATTTAAAATAATCCCTCTTACATCCAGGAAACAAATAATGGGTCCCTCTGAAGACAAGAGGTGCTGTTTCAAGGAGACAAGATCCTGGTACTAAAAAGAAAGAGACACTTTTACAACTTTATTGGAATGACTTAAAAAATTGAGTTAATTATCTGCTCCTTTGAAGCAGCCAGAAGTGTCACTTGCAGTGACACCCAAAGCATTGATGTCAGCAGCTCTGACAGCTGAAGGAGGTGGAGGGCCCAGCACCACTCTCATTTGGATAAGAGGAACCTTCAATTCCTTGATTGGGGACCAATACTGTAATGGAGGGGACATTTCCCTGGGTGGGCACCAGGTAGCTGCCATCAGCTCAGGATGGGATGGGTCATGCTGGAGGGGGTTCCTTGGCAATCAGTGATTAACCTGATCACAGCCACCTGCAGAAGGGCAGAAGGTTTCAAAAATTATCTTGATGAAAGATAACCAGGTTCAGGCTGCATGTGTGTGTTTCTTTGGTCTTTGAACTCTGAAGTTTCTTTTTATTTTCTTTTTTTTTTTTTTTTTTTTGAGTACAGATGATGTTAATATAACATTTAATATAACATTTATATATCTCTGGTTTAAATACCTTGGCATTAAACTTTGGTGCAGCCCGGGCTGTACCCCAGCCTGGTGCATGAAGGCTCAGCCTGCTCGTTGCCATTAAGAGTTTGCAGGTGTTCACATTACAGAGTTCACCAGGTCCAGCTGTGAGAAACAGATATAAAATTGGTTCTTAGGAATTCTTGGCCAGTGTCTGTGTTGCTGGGTGGAGGTTAAAGTTCCTTCTCTGCTTCTCAACCAGGTAGGTTGTCCTGCTGATTTTATTTAGTCTAAATGCTTAAGCTCAGTTGTTGTGCCAAAGTTTTGAATTTCCTCTAAGCTGGGTTTGTGAAATTCTGTAACTTTAAGAGAGTAACAATCTTTCAGCTTCTCATACATTTTCAAAAAGTTCTTCCTCTTTTTCTCTTAAAATGGGAACTGGCCTCAGCCATGTGCTCTTTACTGGTTTTATGGTGCTGCTCTGAAACCAGTGCTCTAAACAAAACAGGAATTTTGATGGCAGTTTTTTCAGTAGTTCTTTGAACAAAATGCCTTCAAGTGTCTTCAAATTTAAATTTTTGTCTTTTTTTTAATATGAATTTTAAAGTGAATTTGATGCAAAATCTTAATCTGTGTGGCTCTGACTGTAGAGGGGGAAGCCTGTACTTGAACTGGGTATCTTGAGCTCACATGTGATGAATTTTCAAAAGAAGGATCCAGCAGGAGGCAAAACCCTCACAGTTCTGTGGGCATTACCCTTCTGTGTTCCCAGGATGGGGAAAACCCAATGACTTTGACTGTTATTGGAGTGGCACAGTTAATATGCTAAGTGGGATGAGTGGGAATGGTGCCTGGGTACCTGAGAACTGGGTTTTCTTAAGGTGACTTTCAATATCTTATTATATCAAAGCACCTAAAGTGCAAGTAATCAGCTCAAAAATTGTGTGCTTAAACATTGAATTTTTTCATCCATTCTGACTGCTTGGACTCTTCCTGTTCTCTGCAGACATCTAAGCCTTTATCATTTGATAGGACTGAGCAGTATCAAGCTACAGGATACTTGGTTAATATGCAGTTGCTTTGTATTTCCACTTTGTTCCCTCTAGTAGCACTGATTATAAGTTTAAATGGTGGAAAAATTGTTTAAGATGACAAAAAATAGTGCTGGACTGAAGGCCAGAGATACAGTTCTAGTCCTGTGAAATTTAATCCCTTGCTTTAGAATAATTGTTAAACATCCTGAGGCTACTGCAAAGGGAAACCTAAATTTCTCTGTCTTGACTTCTAAATTATCAATAACACTTAAAAAGTCAAAATTTACCTGGAGACACTTCAGACATCTCTGCCCTAGTGAGGAAGTGGTGACTTGTCCCCAAAGCAGCATCTGCAAGGATGATCTTTATACCTGTGGTGGAGAACCTGAAGGGAGCAGCTGGAATGAAATGAAACAGCTGCTCTGAGTTTCCCTGATTAGGTTCTGGTCATCCATCAAGATAAAATTCACCTGGAGTGAAATGCTTCTTCTATGTCCCTCCCCAAAACCATGCTCAGAATTTACACTTAGTGTAGGGCTCTGTGAAGGATATTTAGTTAAATACATAAGTTTTGGGTTAGCTGGAGAAAATGTCATCCTGGGGAATTAGGAGATATCTGCTCCCTAAAGAAAGGTGCTGGTGAATCAGAATGGAGCTTTGCTTCCTTCTTGGTATTTGCTTCAGCTGTAGCAGTGTGGTTGGTGCATGGAAAAGTCCCAACTGTCCTGTGGGAATTCCTGGTGGCATGGCTTAAGGAATATTTCCAGCTCTGAGCTGGTAATGAAGCAGTGGTGTGATGGCTGGGGGTTGTCCCTGAGGTACAACTGGGTCACATCTCTCATCTCTAACCACAAATACTTGTTCCTGACTTGTGCTTCAGCAAGAGTTTGGGTGTAGTCTCCATGCTTTGCAGCTTTAAATAAAGCTGTGGATGGGAGGGATGGGCTTGTGATAATAGTGTGGCACTGCTTTGGTTTTTTTAGTTTAGCTGTGAAACTGCTTGTGGTTTCTGAGAGCCCCTCTCTGGTCTGATAGAAATTTGGGACATTGTAGTTGTGTTTTCTCTGCACTTGAATGTGGTCATGTTGTGTCTGTGGGTTGACATGGATGTGTGACTTTTCAAATCTATTTCTAATGCTGATTGTGTTGTAAAGCAGCCAAAAGTTTTGAAATTGGCAGTAAATTCATTTCACTGAGAGGACAGGGTGGCATATTTGATTATTATATATGGTAACTTGACTTTTTAATGGCTTGTTAGGATAATTTCAAATTCAAGGTGGATAGAGTGGTTTCTTGGGAAGCAGGTACTGAGGTGAGATGTCTGTAAAAGCAAATTGCTGGGAAGCTGCTGGTTGCTGCCTGGGTGAAAAGCCAAATCCCACTGGTGTTTGTGTGGATGACTTCACTTCCAATGGAAGGTTCTCCTCAAGGTCCTGGAGAGCCTTTGCTGTTTGACAAAGTCTAATTCTGATAAAGATACAAATGTTGGAGGAGGTTATCTGGAGTTACTGGTAGCTTTTACATTTACCTGCATAGTCCAGTTGTTAATAAAATCTGTAGAAAAAAACAGCCTCTGAGTGTACCAGCTTCTCTCAGGGATCCTTTGGTAAGACAAAAGTCTTACTCACGTTGGAATAAAAATTATTTGGAGCACCTTGTGGGGCAGCACCATAAAATAGCTATAAAATGGAAAAGTTCAGATGCTTCATGCCCCCAGTGTAGAAGCCAGAGAGTGAGCTGGGCTCTGGGCATCCCATGGAGAACACTTCTACACCCCAGCACAAAGAGGGGAAGAGGTTGCTCCTATGCCAGTGAGAACCGCTCCTTTCTGGGCAAGGCTGTTCCTTAGTGTGTGTTGTAGTCCCCTATAAAAGAGCAGTTCTGCTTCCCTGGGTTCAAGTGAGGGACCCCTGTGTGCATGGCACAGAGCTGGGAAATGCTTCAGCTCGGGGATACTTCACAGCAATTTCTCCCCATGTTATGTACTTTCAACCCAGGGTGTCAAGACAGCTTCCACTGCCACACTGGGATGGGAAAGAGGGTGACTGGGCCAAGTTAGTAATCCAGCCCTGTGCCTACATATTAAAAAAAAATCTGGCCACAAAGGCCAGTGTGCTGGAGGGGGACTTTGGCTTGGAAAGGGAACACTTTTCTTCTGCTGGTGTTCCCACATGAGGGAACTTCACTATGTGAAGAGCTGGAGTGCTTTAGGGAGCAGGATAACATGTAATCCACTTCAGGTTTTTAGTGTATAGCCCACTTATTTAAAAAATTTTTATTAAAAAAATAAAATCTTCCCTAATAGATTATTGCTTCTTAATGAGTAGATTCCCTTGTTATAGGACAGCTTAGTGCTGCTAAGGTTTTTCTCTCTTTGGCTTTATTAGGTGCTATCTCCCATGGCTATCTGTAAAGCCAATTAGTGGAGAAAATAACAGCCATATTAATCTCCCAGAGCAGTGTAAGAAAAAGAGTCATAATATCATAGGGAAATTGTTGTAAGTGTGAAAAATTACCCACTTTGTCTATTTCATTTTTCTCAAACTCCAAAATTAATGACTTTCTGAAAAAAAAAGTATATTTATCTCTGTATAAAGGGAGAGATTTGATGAATGCTAAAGAGAAACCAATAGAGCTTTAATAAAAATGTATATGTCCATAATCCTATGAAATCCCACGAATCCCATTCCAGCATGTTAAACTGCTGATTTGTATCTCTGTGTCAAATGTAATTACAGGCAAACAAGAGCTGTGTTATAATATCTATTAATCAAAATTATAATTAGGATTTTAAGAAGCTGCTTGCTGGAGTTAGGAGCTGCTGAACCTTCAGTGTTCAGCACCCTTTGCAGCCTGAGCACAAACCTTAGGGCTTGCCCAGCATCCCATGGAGAGCAAAACCCTTCTGCTGAGAGGAGATGGAAAAGAGGTCACTTTGCAGCCATTCATGCTAAGTCAGCAATAAGTCTTGATTTTTTTGGGGGGGGGTGTTTCATACCATTTATGTGGGTTCCACTTGGTGGTGTTGGGTCTGCTTAAAGACTCCACTGAAGAGCTTTGTAGCTCAGGCTTTTCCAGCACAGAAGGCAGAGAATGATGCACCAGTTTTTATAAAAACAGTTTTGAGCCCTTCTGAGACTTCTGACCTCTGTAAGTGCCATACAAACAAAATAGGGATTGGAAAAGGGATGGGGTTGAAGGGCTTGTTGGCACAAGAGAAGGAACTGCTGAAGGTAAGCTCAGCACTATGTTCAGAAAGCCCAGACCACTGTTAAAAGAGTTGATGATTCAATATTTCAACACATTCAGGACATTTTGCCCTCAAAAGAGTGAGCTTAAATGATTTTTCTTCTCCTCTGACCCCTTTATTTTTTATTTTCTTTAAAAGGCTGCCTAATGCTCATGACTTTGGGAAATTTGGATCATTTGCTTTGTCTGCTTTCTCTCCCTTTTATTATTTTATTTTATTTTATTCTTGTTTGGTTCTCCAGGTGTATTTTCCTCAACCTCTACCAGGTCTAGTTATAACAAGCTGAACATAGCACGAATGTTCCCAGCCTCATTTTAACTAAATTAACTACACTTCCAACCTCGGTGTCAGGGCTCTGAACAATGATGCTGCCACCCAACACATGAAACAAAAATGAAATTAGCCAGTGGTAGGAAACTACAAAGAGCTGAGGCATTCAATTGTTTGCCATTTGAAGGATTAACTTCTAAATCATGTAGAGCTCCCTTGGTAGTACAGCTAGTTGGGCACTCGAGGGTATATAAAAACACACTTTAAAGTAAAAATGTGTTCCTTTACCTATATAAAAAAAAGATTTGCTGGCAGGTTTACTAATACTGGATTTTTCTACCATCATCCATAGTACTTAAACACACTTTCTTTTACTTTCTACATCTGTTTTTCTGTTGGGTTCTCAAGGAAAGACAGTGCAGATGAACTTGGTGTTGGGAGACAGGTGATGGTATTACTTAGAAATATATTTTGCCAGCTGAAGTTTGTAGAGACTTCCCACTGTGAGCAGTTCTTGTATGTGAACAGTTTCCTTCTATAGCTATTTATCCACTAGATATCTAAAATGCTCCTCTGGGGTTTAATATATGTAAGTGGTTTTCATTCTACTAATAATTATAAAGGCTTCTCTATATTCTCACTCTACTGGAAGCTAAGAAATGCCATTGAGTTGACATATCTTTTGTAAAAGTTGGTAAAAGATTTTTAATTCATAGCCAAAGTCACCAAGGGCTTAATCAGAACCACAAGAAAGGGAAGTCCACTTGTGATGGTCACACATTTATTTGAATTTAGCCTGAGGACACTGTCATGGACCTATGGAATTTCATAGCGGAAAAAGTCCCCAACCCTTTGCTTAATGTTTCCTTTGAACAAGACCCTGAAGTCTTCAGACAAGTGTTTATTCAATCAAACCCTTTCAGATTGCACAATTAAGATTGATGAATTTTGTAGGAGTCTTTTTTTTCTTTTTAAATGAATAGCACTAACCAGAGGTGACTTCCTCTCCTAGCCCAGGCTGATAATGAAGCCACTGAATTTACCCATAATATAAATATTTATTTGCCCAGAGATTCTTTTTGCAGTAGAAGTCCAAAGCAAGGAGCTCATTTGGAGGAAAAAAGAAATAACAGCAGCAAAAAACAACACCAAGCTGAAATAAAAGGGGAAAATGTAGAATCACAAAGAAAACCTAAACAAATAAAGTGCAAACAGAGAGTGACAAGTGCACTCAGCCCCTGGATTGGTTATGGATGAGACGACAAGTATATGATGAAATTAATGACCCCCTGTCAACTTTTTAGATCTCACTTTTAAAGAGAATGGACCAAAAATCAATAGCCCCCAAACCACTAGTACTCCAGTGAACCAGTTTATCATTTATCTTACTGCTGGCACTCATATAGAAAGTGCAACCAAGCACAGCACAGGACTTTCATTGGTAGTCATCATTACATACAATGTTTGAGCACTCCAGTTAAAGGTCAAAGGTGTGCAGCACAGCTCCTCTGAGAAGTACCTATTTGAAATTACCAATATCTGTGTATGGCTGATCCATGCTGTGCACCACTCTTTTTCCCTCTGTGCGTTTCCCCTTGCTGAGCTTTACCTGCTGGCTGTAGCCCTGCAGCAGGGGCTCTGCACCCAGGCCTGAGCTTTCTGTTCCCTTCTCCCATTCTCAGTGTTGCATCTTGGTTGTTTCTAGAGGCATCAAGAAGAAATCACTGACGTGAGTTAACACCTCTAAAGAAAAGTGCTCTCTGCTCTCTACCCTCATAAGTTTTAGGATCTTATTTAACATCTGGTTTTTAGATCTTTACTTTAAGAAGTTAAAGAAGACTCAGTTGGATTAAAGGTCTGTGTTGTAAATGATTTTTCTGGTAGTAATCCTTAACCTGGAAGGCTAGCAAGATGTTTTTAAAAAGAAGGAAAAAAGGCATGCAAGAGAGAGAGTGTAAAGATTACTTTTTTTTTTTATTTCTGGTATTCCTCTTATATGGGATGGCAGTGAGCTCAGGATGAGTTGTGCCACTTGCTCTGCACACGCAGTAGTCATTGACTTGAAATCTGCATGGTCTGAAGGGACAAACTGGGACAAAATAGGACAAAAAAATATATTCCCTCACACAGATGGGAAACTCAGGCATCAAGCAGATAAGAGGTGGTTTTCAGAAACACCTGAGTTAGAAACTGTTCCAGTGGGAAATCTAATGAAGTAGAGACATGAATGGAGGCTCCCCAATCTTTCTTCCAGTGCATTGGCCAAGGGTCCCTCTGGGCTGCTGCTGTGTTTGAATCCTGCTGGGGAGCACTCAAGGCAGGACCTTCCCAGGTGCTGTACTGGTGTCACACTGAGGCTGGGGGAGTAGCTCTGTGTTCTGTCCATGTAACTGGCCTGTCTGTGCTGGGGATACTGGGAGTTCAAACCAAAACCAAAATAATTCCTATTAAATAGGAAAATCTAAGGAGAGAACCAAAGTAATATGTAGTATGTAGGTGATCTGAAACTGAAGGCCAAAAGCATCCATGTGACAGCACTTCCAAAGGTTCTGTTTTGTCTTCAGTATTCCTTTGCTGATGGAAAGGGCTCCTGCTTTCTCAGGTTTTAGATGTGATTCCAGCAGTAAAGGGAAGCCACACATCGTTGGAGGGAAGAAGACTGGATTTCTCAAGTTGTGTGTGCATGCAGCTAAGTTTTTCCTGGGACATACTTCAGGTCTGCTGGGCACACATAGTGATATAGGATGCTCTAAGAGTGTCTGCATACACATCTCTGGGATTTTGTGCAACTTCCACTGACATCAATGGAAAAGCTCCCATAGCTGTGAAAGTGGGAGCTGGAGCTTCTGTGGGTCTGTCTTGGAGTTGCAAAGTCAGTAGATAACACCAGAACCACCATCAGTACCTATGAACAAGCAATTTATTCAATATTCAACATTTTTTGCCCTAACATTATAAACCCCATATTTTATCTGTAAGGGTGAATGGACACGATTCCTTGAGTCACACCTATCATATCCTGTTTGCTTGTACAGTAAGTGCCTGATACCAGACCAGTGAGCTCACATTGTGTGTTCCTTTCAAACAGAAAAGACAAGTTTCTTCAAGTAGAACAATTCACACACTAATTGAGACCATTTCAACTTCGCTCCTCCAGCTGGTTTCCCTGAATGAACATGGTAACCTGTTAAGACTTGTAATATGCTGAGATATTTAATACATTTAAAAAAGGTTTCCTTTTTAGTTTCTTTTTTGCTTTACAACTTGAGCAGAGACTTTTCAGTGGAAGAAAGTAGGGAAGTCTTGTTTACTTTAAAATCATGCTGTATGCAATGGGGCAATAACTTGACTCCAGGGATACTTGCTAAGACAGGGCGGTAGAAAGGGATGATCACTGTTACAATCCCATTTTTGGTACAAGTGCTTGAACCAGTTGGCTGCTGCATCCCTCCTTAGAGGGACAGGAACCAGAACACTTGTGGCCTGAGCCAGGTGCACCTCTATTTCAAAACTTTTATGATCCAGGCTTTCAGTTTTTGCCAGTTCACCCTCACTTGGTTGGGTAACAGAAGTGTCTTTTCCTTCCCTTCCTCTATCAGCAGTACCAACATCAAACTTGTGTTTCCCAGTTTCTTCTTTTATGATCTGTGTTTCCAATTCTGAATGTTAAAATTTGGATCAGGACAATGAAAACTCCCAAGCTGTTTTAACAACTGGAGCTTGGAGCTCCTTTTGGAGCAGATATTTTTTTCCTGGTCTGGGCAGCCTGTCCTGTGCTTCCATACCTTGCTCACTGGGGTGTTGTTTCCTGGTGTGGCTGGTGGGGACCATGTGTGTCCCTGCAAGAAGGGAGCACTTTGAGCTGTTGTCTGCCCCAGGGTTTCACAGGACTCAGTGGGTCAGTGGATGTTGATTTTCAGAAAAGGTTTCCCATAGGTCAACTCAGAAGGGTTGTGGCCACTTCTGTGCATATTAACCAGGAATCTTTGTCTTTAAAATCAAGTACCAGACATGTTGTGTGTGTTATAACTTAAAAGCTTCAGCGGAGCTGCATTTTTGAGAGTTGTATTCATTCTGGAACTGTACCACAATTCATCATGTTAAACTTCATTTGTTGGAAGCCTTGCACTGGAATATGGGCTCAGTCTCTAAGGAAGTGCTTCATTTCTGTATTCCTTACCAATAACAGCACAAGGCACTGTCTTTTTATTACTCTGTGGCTAGCACCATTCATATAGTGCATTTCTACATCAGGGCTGGAGAGACCCCCATCCTGCTGAAAAATTTAGATGGCTACAGCAGTAATCAGAAATACCAATAAAGTGTCCCTGGTTCTAGGTGGTGATGTGGGATGGAGGGAGAGAAAGATATAAAAATGAATCATGATGTGAGACAGCATTGCTCTGGCAACTGCTTCAAAACCTGAGTGCAGTGAGACCCTATAAAGGCTTGAGAATATTCCTGTGATCCTAAAGAGACCTGCAAAGACATTGCAAACTCATGAAGCAGCCAGGGCTGTGAGGAGGAGGAGAAATGTTGTTTGGAGTCATTCATTCCCAAACAACAGATGTGCCTTAACTGAGAAATAGGTAATATGGTTTCCCACTGAGGTGAGCTGCTTTGGATAAACTTTGTTAAAAAACAACCATACATTTAACACAGGAAGCTGTCGAAGGTGTAAAGAATTGCTAAGTAAGTGAGTGGGACACCATTAATCTTGGTTTGTTTCAGCACTACATCTCTAGCTGCTGAAGAAAAAAAAAACCCCTTGCTCCTAGCTCATAACCTGAGTGTTAAAACTGATGTCCTCCCCATTAGGGCCTGTAAGCTCATTAGCACATGGCAATTTATCCTCTTTTATTTCTTCTCAATTATCCTATCATCCATTGTATCTGGATCTGATTACCCTTTCCCAGAGTCAAACATTATCTTGTAAATCATTTGCTTTAAGTCTAAGCCTGCCATTGCATTGCCCAGGATTTGCTTAGGCAGGTAATAAATCAATTAGCATTAAACTTGGGGCATCATCAATTTTCTTTCCCTGTGACTGAAAAAAGGAGTACCTGAACTTTACAAAACCGTATCAAATTTCCTTATGCCATCCACACTGAGATTTCTCTCCTCTTCCCTTCTTTCCCCCCACATCTCTATTAATACACTTTGTACTGAACTGGAGGCAAAAGTGGTCAGGGGAACTGCTGCTGACCCAGCTGGAAAGCCCATGGAAAGAATCTTGTTGACTTGGGATCCCTTGGAGCAAGACCTCTGTACCTAAGGGAATTTTTGGTTCTGCTACTTGATAAACGTCAAAACCTGGATGGTGATGATTGCCTTGCATGACAAGCTGGCTACCTCAGGAATGTGGAAATAAGGTGATATTCCTGCCCTTCCAACCCTGAGTGGGATCTGCTGGTGGGGCTGTCTGCACTGGTGATCTCCAGCCCCTCTCTGGGGGGGATGTATGGCACAGGGCTTCTGGCCAAGCTCCTTCCCCAGGGCTGCTGTGGTCAAAGTGTCTCTGCCCAAGGTGCTGCTTTGACACAAATGCAATCCAGAACGGGTGTGGACAGGAGGAGCACAAGGGGCTTTCATCTGCTCCTAAATGCTCTGCTTCCAGATTTGCTCTCCTGACTTTTTGGCGGATCCCCAAGGTCTGATCTGACAGTTACTACAACATTTATTAGCTGTAGGCTGAGCAGATGATGCAAAGGGAAACATTTCTTACACTCTTTGCACATAACCTACCAGGGAAATTGCTGAATCAGCTTTCTTGTGTTGGGATTTTGATGTATGGAGCCCCTACAGCATTATGGCCTTTTTTCCACATAAAGCCTTCAAAATGGAAGATGTAAAATTTGAGTTGATTTGCCATGCTCTAACCACAAACTAACTGCATGTGAGACCTGTGCTGAGCCTTACTCAGTGGAATGCCTGAGATTAAATTTATCCATTTGTCTCACTCGAGACATGTATAAAAAGGTCTAAAGAAGTGACTTAACACATTTTAAAAAAAAGCAGGCTAGTTCAGACACAAACTTACATACTAAGGCTTGGAATGCTAACTCCTGTGGAATATGTATTGCTCCTTAACTGCTAATCCCCCCTGAATCTTCTCTATCTTCCTTAGAGGGAGTTGAGATGTGCCACTGCAGTGGGGGCATCCAGGACTCCTCTCTGGAGTCACACATCCCATCTTTTTGTATTGCTGCTGAACCCAGCTGCTGGAGAGGAGCTTTTTACAAGGAATGTAGGGAATAGGACAAGGGGTAACTGTTTCACATTGAGAGGAGATTTAGATGAGGTATGAGGGAGAAACTTTTCACTCTGAGGGTGGTGAGATGCTGGCCCAGCTGTGGCTGCCTCATTCCTGGGAGCCTGTAAGGCCAGGTTGGATGGGACTTGGAGCACGGGATATATCCCTGCATATTGCAGGGGGCTGGAACTTTAAGGTCCCTTCCAACCCAAACCATTGGATGACTTCTGTTGTTTGCAGTTGTCCTCTCTGAATAATGGAAACTTGTCTTTGCATTTAACCTTGTATCTATGGACTTGCACAGCTGCTGCAACTTCTTCAAATGTTTTATGCTTGGGATGCTTTCCTTAGCCATATGTTACACAATATTTGGTGATTCTGAAGGCAAACTAGCTCTTGCTTTGATCAGCTGCTCACAAGTAGAGGTGTCATAGTATCTGAGCTGCAGAGTGGAATTTCCTGGTGTATTCCTAAACAAATTTGTGGAAGATGTGTCAAAGATGGGCAATATTGTATTTTACAGCTAGTTTCTAACTAGAGAAACTGAGGCAATTGGCAATGAAATGGCAAGGTCATGCAAAAACTCTTTGGTAAAGATAAACCCCAAATCTCAGCTTTGTGGTGTAGCTCCCAAGGCTTGTTGTTTATCTCTCCCTTTCCCTTTGCATCCTCCACTTATAAAATATGCAAGAATAAAAGACAGCTATTCTCTTCTCAAGAGTTAGGATTCACAATGGGAACTTTTTGAAAATATTTTTTTACCCTATATAAGGCCTTTCCTGGGACTCTTAAAGGTCGTTTGTTGAACAGTTTCTTCTGAGCATATATGACAAATTACCCCCTTGGCACGATAAGCAGGATGCAAGCCCTTTAATTATAATACAGCACTCAATATCTTTAGACATTTCAACGTTTCCTATGTATCCTACACATTTCATTACAAGGAAAGGTTGGACAGAATTAAAATGGTGACGTTACCCAAAGATTGATAGTTTACCTGTCCATAAGGGAAAAGTCACAGAACAAGTGAGCACAAAGGAAAGACGGATCCAAAGCAAGTTTTGATGGCAGAGGAGACTGGGATAAAGGAGTTTTTATTATCCACTGCTTTTAGCCTTATTTACCATCAGGCTATCTTGCCACAAGCATGCTTTTTAGTTCTGACAGCTCTGAATTATGACCATTGTGGGATCCTATCTCATTAACTGAAATGGGAGAATAAAACATCAAACAATCATAAAAATAATTTGGCACTGTGAAACCACTTAGGAGCAGCTGTCAAACAGGTTGGAAGATAAAGTTCTAAATAAAAAGAATAGAGAGAGCTGCAATGTCCTGCCATATGCTTCCTCTGCATTATAGACTCCTTAATAATACGAAGTGCCTGTGTTTATGCAGAATAGGCCAGACACTCCATATATGATATTGATTATGCCTTAACCCCAATTTAGTAAAGACATACTCCTCCTTTTCCTAATCAGATATTGCAGAAGCAGTTTTCTGAAAATGTACCTAATGCCAAGACATATTTTATCTCCAAAGGCTGTGGCAGGAGATAGGGCTTTGTCTTGCCTGTTGTCATGGCATGCAGCCCAGTTTTAGGACAGCAAGGCCCCTGTGGGGCTCTTCTCCAGCAGTTTTCATCCAGCAATTCAAAAACATACATCTTTATCAAGCTGTTGTTGTCAGACAACATTAGATAATTAATAGGCCATTTGTCAGCCTGCACAAAACATGTTAAAATCCCAAACACAATCAGGATAAATATAGTTGCCTGTTCTCTGAAGGCTTTTTGTTCTGACATGCAGGCATTGCAGGCAGATATTTACTATTAAACAAGACTCATTATTAATCACATCTAATGTTAATGAATTAACCACCTCTGTGCATTGAGGGCTCTCTGTGACTTTCAATTGTTTTAAGGAGCTAATTGGTAACTTAGCAGTTTGCATGGAAGTTGTTTCTTGTTTGGTTCACATCAACTTTTCCAACTTAATCGTGTTCATTAAAAAATAGAAACAAAACAGGATTTAGCACTGGAAATGAATATTGAAAGGAGCCCACATCTGGGCATTCAGGGAAGGTGCAATGATTTGATTCAAACCATCAGCACTGCTGAGCTAGGGAAGGTGCAAGGGTGCAGAGCTCTGGGGGCTGAAAGCCCATTAGATGGGCTGCAGATGTGTCAGACAAAACCCTTCAGAGCCCAAACAGAGCTGTGCCCAGATGCTGCCCACCTGAAGACACCCCAGTAGCCTTATTGGGCCTGGAGGACCCAAAGACTGGGCTGCTGAGGAGGAGTAATGAGAAATGTTGTTGAAAACCATGCTGTCTTTACAGGTTGCTCTCAGTTCTCCTTGGCTCATCACTGAGCAGTGAAGAACAAGTGCCAGTCTTAAGAGTAAAATGTCACCAAGTCTGCTTTGCATTTTGATTGCTTGGGAAAAGGGGTTTCCCATTTCAAGATGTCCTTCTGAACCCTAATTATTTCTTATATAAGGGGAAAAGAGGCAGAACTTACCATCATAGGTGAGATCAGTGGTCTGTGTGGAAGCCAACAAGGCAATGCAACTCTTCAGGCTGCAGAATTCCTGCTTAACCAAGCTGGGGGCCAGGGGCTTACACACTCCATCATTTGGCCCAAGAGCTGCACCATGCTGTGGGTGCCACTTGATAGCACTGTAAACAAGTATCATTCTTTTCTCTTTGGTTTTTCTTAACTTGCCCATTATATTGTACACCCTGAATGTGCCTTGGATGCTGTGGTGGTTTGTTGTGCCAAATAAGCATGTGGCAACTAAGTATACATGTAAGAAGAATTAGCTTGTGTAACTGTAGGAATGAGAGGGGGAAGTATTGCTTCATTACCTGTTCCTAGAAAATTTTGCTCCTACAAAACTTCCATGGAAATCAGCAGGAGTCCTGCATAGAGAGCTCTCAGCATTAATCCCAAACATAACTTGGGAAAACTGCCTTCCCTTCGTGTTCCCATTGTATAACTTGGGGACATAAGTGTCTGGGCTACAAAAACAATAAATCTTTTAAAATAGTCACTGATTTCATCACCTACTAAATAAAGATGACATTTTTTGTGAATTATTTCATATTGAGACTGTCTGTCCAGCTATGCTCTTGCACTCTCTCCTCTCTGCTGTGTCAATATTTGCATTACCAACCCTGTTTTGGAGGGTTTCTAACTTGATCTTGCATTTATTTTGGCGAAGCAAATGGAACACAATTTCTTCCTCAGAGAATTTGTTTATAGAGATGATGATGGTGGCTTTTGACTTGGAGAGGGGCTGAAGACCCTGTGGAAAATTCAGCCCTCCTGGACCTGGGGGGAGGGATTTGGGTTAGGATTAAGGGGGCTGCCCTAGCCTGTCTGGGAGTGTTTACCTACAACTGACTGGAACCATGGTGGGAAAGATAGATCCATGTCTGAAGGTGCTCCCTCTGCTTCTCATGGGACTCATGTATAGGAATTGGTTTTTTTTGGCACCTTGTGGCTCTGTCAGTCTTGGGTACATGTCCTGTTAGTCTCACCTCCAGTGGGATGTGCAGGGCTTCCCTTGCAGGCAGAGCAACTCAGTCTCTATTGCTTGTTTCCTGAGGCTGTTTATAAGGCAGCCAACCAGCAACTGAGTCCTGCTACATTGCTGCCTCATTGCTCACATCTCAATATTTGAGGTTGATACTTGCATCATGGCTCAATTCTTTTGAGCTTCCAGCCAAAATTTCCCCACATAACTAGGGAAATTGACTTCTGGATGCAAATAAAGTTCCTGAGCAGTTTGACACTGCTGACATTTTGAATTCTAGCCCTTTATTTGCAGATGCATCAAAAAAATGTCAATGTCATGTTGCTGTAACAAAAAATATATTCCTGCACATATGTGTGTGCATAATTGCATACATGCAGGGATAGAGGTTTTACAGACTTATATTTGTTATGTGTGTGTGTGAAGGATTTCCTTGCCCAAAAAGCTCTCCTGCAGAGAAACTGAGGAGTCTGGAGCATTTTATTCCTGGTGAAATGCTCACACGAAATTGTGAGTAAGGAGGAGCTTAGTCCAGGGTGAAAAATGTCCTTTAACTAACAAAGCCTGGTGCTGGGATTAAACTGAAATCAGCGGTAGCATTACTGAAGAAGCCTCCTTGGCTAAACCTGAGTGCTGTCTGAAGCTGCAGAAGATTCTCATATGTCACAGGAATTTATCCTAAGAGGCTGAAGCTGTTGCTCTTGGGAAAGCTGAGTTTTCATTTGTAACTGTGGTTCCAAGTAGAGGGTCTTTGGGCACATTCCAACCCTGTCCCTTTTGGGTACATTTATCCAGGTTTGGCTGTTCAGGTGATGATGCTCAGGTTGTTTGTCACCCACCAGTGGCATTGGTCACGTTCGGTTGTGCACTGGGATTTTGGTGCCTGAGAAAATAAAGTGAGCTCTCCCAGCAGCCTCTTCATCCCATCACACACTGCCTGGTGCTGTGGGCTTGCTGCTGGGTTCCTGAGCTAGCCCATTTGTCTTGCCTGTAGCCCCTGAGGCTCCCAAAACCTTTGCCCACCTGGAGCTTGGCTGGCACAGCTCTGCCCCACATGGCAGCTGCGGTGTTGTCTCAGTGCTGTGTGTGTACAAAAATCTGACAAACTCTGAATTTCCAACACAGCCTTTAAAAGCTGCAGGATTAAGTGGTTTAATAGGTTTAGGCTAGTGTTTCAAGCAAGGCCCACACTTAAGAAATAATATTTGTATTGGCTCTGTGCTAGCAAATATACAATCAAGAGACAAACCAGAAACTTTCTCTCAAGCTGTAATGCTGTTAGGAGGAGGAGGTATTTCATTTCCCAGATAGAAGCAGCAGCTTCCCTCATCCAAACTGTGAGCTGGGATGCACTGTTTCAGGCAGATAAACACCCTAAAAATAAGAATTATTTTTAAAAAAATAACATTTAACTTTCCCTCTAATCTCAGATGAGCAAACTTTCAGGAAAGGAGATGAAAAGTGTGGCACTATCTATGGAGAACACAGGAGTTTGCCATCAGTTTGCATTTCCTCACCCCCTGTTATGGACTGAAGGTTTGCAGCTCTTTTCAGTCCAGGCTACATCTATGCCATCAAAAGCCCCAAAAGCAATTTTATTGAATCATGTATTGATTACCAAGGGGTATTTAAGGCTGACCAACACATTATAACCTAGATTTCCTTATGGACTTTTAAACAAACTTTCTTGGGGTTGGGTAACACACAATTTCAGGTTACCTCCATTCTAAAAATGCAAAGCCATTTCAAAGTAAGAAATAATTCTAAAAAATTTGTATATGCTTGATTGATTCTTATTTTAATCCATATTAAAGCTTTAAGTCTTTAGGTGTGGCTCTTTAGTTCTAACATCTCATAAATTATGGCTATAATGAAGCAGTCATTTATCCAGGGCTGATGATAAATGGCTTGCCCTAGGAGGAACTAAAGAATAGGCAAGTAGATCATTTTCATATTTGGTGAAAACAATATTAAGTACCCAGACCTCAGTGATTGCCCTAATAAATGAATAATCTGAGGTGAGGGGCTTGGCAGTCAGTGTAAAAAATAACCTGAGCTTTCTCTGTCATTTGTCAGGCTTTGCTATGACAGCATGCATTATGGGTAAATGAGCAATCAGCAAGAACTATGTTATGGCTGGGATGTTTTTGAGAAATTTATCATATGCATTGCTTGGTACCTTTAAGACCTTAAGGCTTAATGGCTATAGTGCATGACTGCAAGTGAACACAGTCCTTATTTACCATCCTATGCTTCATTTGCACTGGATCCCCTTTTTTCCATGTATTAGGGGAATGAGCCTCTGCCCTCTGCTAGGGTTGTTTCCCAGACTTATTCTCACTTGTACAGGATATTCCAGCCTGCTCCATATTAGCTGTAAGGCACCATGAGATTTAAGGGATTTTGAGGATACTCTGCCCAGTATGGGAGAGATGTCAATTTCTATTTAATGAGCTGAGGCAGTAACACGTGGATAGGATGTGTAGAAACAAAACCTGGGGGAAATGCAAGGAAACACAATAAAAGTGTTCCTCCAAACATCTGAAGTGCAAGGGGAAATCAGGTTCTGTTAATTAATTAACCATGCAACATTTGGGTAAAGAGTGGGGAGCCCAGTGAAGGGGGTTAGCAGGTGTCTTGGCATGATATAAGCCTATTTTTCCAGACTGCTCCCCAGTGGTGTTCTACATGGTGCAGTGCAGGATGGCTCCTGGGCTTGTGGCAGTCAGCATCCAACCTTCCTGCTCAAAGTGCCCACATTACTCCTTTCTGCTGCTGAGATTTAGCACTTCATCTGACAGCTGTTCTCCAGGTCACTTCACTCAGTGGAAGAGAAAACTCCAGTGGAAGTTGGTTTATATCTCTTGCATGATCTTTTAATGGAAATGGAAGAAAGCATCAAAGGCTGGAGCAGAGCTGGGGGCCCAGATGTGCTGAGGAGCAGCTGAGGCTGCACACGTGGAAGGGGAGTCCCAGGCAGTGTCCACTTCTGGAAATGTTGACACAAGTGATATTCTCAAGTGGGCACAGATGTTGAAATCCAGGGCCTGGATTTCGGTGAGACTTCTGAGTTGTGACTGAAATGGATAGGAATTTCTCTCCCTAAGCAAACACAGATTAGCAGGAAAAGCAGTTAGGTGAAAGAACAAGCAAAGAAATGGGCTCTTTTGCTGAGGCCTGGGGAACAAAGCTTGTCCTGGCATCACACCTACCCCTTCACAGGATGTTACCTCCCTTTGCTTGTCTCTTCATTAAGGTTTTTGGGTGCAAAAGTGATACAGGGACGCAGATAATTTTTTTTGCTATCTGGAAAGCAAATCTGTACACCCCAAGTCATTATGTTTCTCCTTGGCAGCAAAGACTCAAGATGAAACTTTCAGGGAATTTTTATCTACAGCTGTTTTCTGCTCCTAAGGCCTTACCCTATGAGCTGCTGAGGGCACTACCAGCAACAAGACTGTCTTTGCTTACTTTTAAGTTACAATTCTAATTTTAAGTAACTTTTTAACACCACAGGGCACTGTGGTGCTTTAGAAACAATAAAGTCAGATGAGCATTGTTCAGGGGGCTATGAAGTACAAAACTCCACAGCATACTCCAGAATGAAGCCCCCAGAGCTGCCTCTGCCACACTCAAAGTTTGCCCTTCTGGCACACTCAGAGATGTGCCATCCTCCCAGCAATCACAGCTTTGGACTTTATTGGCTTTGTAATGTTTTTACTGTCATAGAAGAAAGGAATGTTAGAAAATGCTCTGATCTGGCTTTTCTGAACATTTAAATGCCAGCCTGCTCCAGCTTTCAATATCTCTTTACCTGCTGCCACTTATACCTTTCACTTCTCATTAAGGAAATGAACCCAGAAGATTAAAGCCCTCCCAATTTAGCTTTCTAAATAGGAAGTGAAAGTTGAAAGCAGAGCAGCTGAGAATAAGCACCACTGAGAACTGCAGCTGATGCTATTAGAAATGAGCCCACTTCTTGCTTCTGATCTGTCATTTAAGGAAGGTTGTTTATGCAGAGGTCTGACACCAGATGAATATGTAGTGACCTTTCTCATCGAGATGAAAGTTTTCCTTTAGACTGATCAGATATCACATCACTAAATACTAAGAGTTTTATAAAAAACTATGGCAACAATCCTGACTAGAAACAAGTCCATCTTTGTGGAGCCCATGAATATCCCAAAGATCTGCCAGAGATTGGAGAGCGTGATTTCCAACCCTCTTGCATGAATTTTGGGAGACTTAATCTGCATTCTGATTTGAGAGCCCAGAGGGTGGAGGGCAAGGAGGGTAGGGGGAGGTAGAAGAGTCCTGATGTGCATCCTTAAAACTTCTGCTTGTTTTTAATATTTGGCTACTGGTTTCCCTATGTCTCTGTATCTGTTCAATGCTGACAAATAGGAACACTCCAGGAAATGTGGATCAGATCCTTAGGGACCATGACTTGGAAGCAGCAACAGAACACACTTAGGAGGAAGGAAATTGCTGCAGGATCACAGATGAGCACAGTAGAGGGTACCAGGAGCTCAGCTGCTCCAGCAGATCCCTTTGTAATGCTTACAGAGGGAGAAAAGAAAAGGTGGAATAAGATGCTCTGCTGGATCAGGGAGTTAAATGGGCTGAGCAAGGGATGGATCCAAGCACAGCAAGACCAGGAAAATTCTGAGCTGATGGGAAGGTACAGAGGGAGCAGCCATGTGCAGGACAGCAGTGAGTTCCTACAGGGCTTCAACCCAAATGTGTCTTTTGAGGTTGAGCTCAGCAGTCCAGGAACAAAGCATTTTTATGCTTTATATATATATATATTTGTCCCTTGATGTCAAGCCTGCTTGAAATGGTGCTGTGAAGGTGGTGGTGGTGGCAGTGTCTTGGACAGCAACATTTGCCAGAAAGAAGTGTTGTCCCTTTGCCTTAGGAACAGTGCTCTAATACTCAAAGAAGACAACTAAAAGTATAATACAAGGCAGCATTTCTAAAGAGACTTTCAGACTCTATTTTTAAGAATAGTTTTTGTACAGATATCTTACTGCAGATAAAAAAGAGAAGATTTTTTCAGACACAGCTCACTAAAGCAGTGCCAATAAGAATGTTTTGTAACTGAGAAAGTTCTAACCTTTCCAATAACCACTTGAGGCTATCTGTTGTATTAATATATTAGTTTTGGGATTTAAACTTTGTGTCTGAATGTCTGATTCATCTGAGCTGGTGTCACCAAATCAAAGACTTCATTTTTTCTGGAATTTATTAAATAGGATACAGTCTCAAAGAGAAAGCATAGAAACAGGGTTCACTGCCTGGTAGTCTCCAAGTGGGATGGGGATGTTGTATCTTTAACCTGAACTGTACTGTGCACTAAGTGATCTCTGTTTATACTGAGAGTATGTTACAAGTATCAGTTTACTCTAAATACAGGTCTTTTAAATAACTCCTGACAAAGAGAAGGAAGGTCTGAACAGAACATGTGTCTTTTGTAGCTTATTAATATAGATTGCTAATAACAATAGGAAAGCAGACTACAGAAAGCACCCTAGTAAAATCTAGGAGCTTGGGTATGGCAGAATTTCTCAGTTTGATGTGACTCCATCTTTGACAGTTCTCCTAAGGTAGGTTATTTTGGAGAAAACATATGTTTCCATTTTCTCTCCCTCGGCTTCCCTTTTAGTCCCCAGGCTCCACTAGGGTCACAGCAACATTAAGGCTTTTGTCACTGTGATTAATAGCTCTTTAGATCATCTTTAATTCACTCACTAATGACTGAGGGTCTTTCTGCTCTCCAAGTAATCGTGTGATGTATGAGCCAATAGTACACCTTGTGGCAGAGGTGAAAATCATTCAGGCAATGCAAATATTGTCACGGGGACAAATGTTTTCCCTGTTAATAAAAATTAATGAATTCTACCCAGGAGCTAGCTAAAGAAGCTCTGATGAGAGAGACCCAAACACAAACACGTTCTTGCTGCTTGGAACCATTAATTCAGTCTTTCTAGATATGCAAGGATAATTATTAGTAGTATTTCTGCATCTGGATAATAGATGAGACAGTGGCAGGTTGATTTAATTATAGAAATGCAGTGCACTGCAGGTAGATCTGTCTTTCAGTTATGCCCATGTGTTGGTCTTGACTTGAGAGTTATTTTGCTTTGCCATGGCCATCCTAAGGGTTTCAAAGCACTGAAGTCTCTGAACAAGTAAATTCCAGTCCCAGGGTGGTGCTTATTCCTGGCCAAGAATGCCTTGCTCAGGATATCAAAACTGTAAAACCACGCAGAATTTTGTGTTTTTCCCTTCCTGGTTACATATCATAAAAGGCTATAAATTAATCATCTGGAAGAATAGGAAATGTTTAATAATTTTACTTATTGCAGACATACAATTACCAACAAAAATGCTCCAACCAGGTCACCTTAAGGGGTGGTCAGTCCCGTTGTGATCCTTTTGCTCAGCTCCGGCACATGGAGTTGTGGGGAAGGTGTGTTCCTTATTTCCTGAGGGAGCTCAAGCCACCTTTAATGCTGTTTTTCTTTTTGTTGCATTTTGATAGTCACCAATTCTTTCTTCTGATGACAAAAAGCCATTGTCTCGGTGGAATAAATATTTCTGAATTACTTCCCAGTCCCAACCCTATCGTTTACATCTTAGAACAAGAAAACAGTAAACTTTTAAAAGACATAATTTTACCTCTTCACAGTGCTTATCTACAAAGGAACATATTACTGAGGGGGGGAAAGAGCTCTAGTTGTTACTATTATTTCTGGTAGACACCCAAGGAGAGTAGCTAATTTGTTCTTCATTAATGCCAAGGACAAATGAAAAAGCAAGGACTGAATTATGCATTTCTTTCCATTGTGCCTCTAACATGGGCTTCCACTCCCCATCATCCTCCAAAAGAATTCCCAAACCTTTGCTGTGCATTTCATGTGGTACCATAGGGTGCCATAATGTGGTTTTAAAAGAAGATGAATTCAGTGGTGAATCTTAATCGAAGGCAGAAAATTACATGTGGCCCCCCTGCTGCAAGGAGGATGGACAGTTGGCTGCAATCAGTGGTTTGTTTTTTTTTTGGTTTTTTTTTTTTTTGTGCTGTAGCTTGATAATAACCTTTTAGCATTAGTTTCATAGTGGCCTGTACATAAACCTTACAATTTGAGCATTTTTTTCAAACCTGGGTGTGATGGCAATTCTTTGAGTTGCACCATTCTGTAATGAGCTGAGCTGAGCTGGTCTTGGAGCTCAGCTTGAATTGTGGGTAACTGGAGATGAAATTCCCAACCTGTCCAGCCCCTTGCAAAATGAAAGTTATATGGAGCTGACCTTTCAATTATTAGCACATGAGTTTATGTACCCAGGTCCTCCTTTTGACAGCTAAATGCCACAGGGCCCAAGCTCAGTCTCTTGGGGTTGAAGGGCATTTTCAAGTGATTCACTGGGCTTTAGATGTGCCCCTTACAAAGGTTTTGCACTTGCATAAACCCCAAAGCACTTGGATTTGAAATTAATAGGTTTTTATGTAAAAATTTCTTTTTTGATTCACTGGAGAACATAGAAGTACTCAATGAAAAGGATTTTTAATTTTTCTCTTAGACAAAATGTTTGACCCTTGTCTCAAAATGCTGTGATATAATATATCGCCTTACCTGCATAATTAATAAAATATTAAAACAACAAATACAAGTCCCAACTAAGATATATAAAATGGCATTCAAAAATACATTGCCATGCTAGAGACAGAGCCAATTTTGTTCCAGCAGAATAACTCTGGAAAGCTAGGAATGATTATCCAGTGTGTTTCTGGAGATGTAACCAGGATGTATTTGGGGAAATAAAAGTCTGGATTTTGCAGCTTGAGTCTAACTTCAGAAAACCAGACTATATCGATTATTTTTTTTTTTTCTCAACAAAATTCAGAAAGATTTCTTACTGCTCACCAAAGATAAATTGCTGCAATGTTTTGCTTTATTATGACCCTGCTACTCCTCTATTACTCAGACCCAGTTAGGCATCTAAATAAGATCCAGATTTGCCAAAGTGCTCAGGAATCAGGAGTTTCCACTGGGACACTTCTTCCTGAACTTCCAGAAGAATTAGGTAATGGAGACAGACTGTTCAGGGTTGCAGGGGGAACCAGTCTTTTTGGCAGCCTTGACCTAAAAGATTTCAGTGCTGTGGGGACGATGCTTCTGCAGTTTCAAACATGTCTGCAGAACACGGTGCAGCTTCTTCTGTGTCTGCTGCTGGAGAGCTCCAGCTTCTGGTGGTGGTTGGGGTGAGAGGGGGCAAAGTGCCTTCAGAAAGCTGCTCCCTATTAAAACACCTGAACTTTGGGTGTTGCTTCACCCATCCCTTTGGGTGGTTGAATGTCAACCACTCTCCTTGACACTGAAATCAGAAGCAGGTAGAGCAGCCACAACTAGAACAATGCTAAAGCTTTGCTGGAGCATAATCTGCTCTCAGAGTAATTTTAATCTTGTTCTGCTGGAAAATTCTAACTCTGTCAAAGCTTGGGCATTACCACATAAAGAAATATGCACATTCTAAAGATCTGCAAGGGAAGAAAATTGCATTAGGACAGCACTTTGTCCAGCCATGGGGTGTTATTTCCCTGTGAAGAACCAAGGCACCCTCTCTCTGTTCCCCCTTCAGGCTTGGTGAGCTGAAGCCCCAAGGTCACTTGTGCCATGGCTTTTGGTGGCTAAAAGCCATCTCATCACCAAGAGAGAAGCTGTCTCTCCATATTCAGGTCAATAGGTAGTGAAGGGGTACAAAAGAGAGAGGGCTTAGAGTTTCATTAAAGCAATGTAAAAAAGAAATAAAAGCAATTGCATCAGAAACTGAAGGGTAAACATTGTATGGGGTGTGAAGGATTTATATCAGATGGTTGTCTAATCTTCCATGTAAGAAATTCTTTGGCCTTGTTTTGAACCTGAAGTAGTAAAGAAGGAAATGAAAGTAAAGGTAAACTTAAAGTATTGTTTTACTCTAAATGCTTTCAGTAAAGGGCCTTGTTATCTAATGATTGGTACGAGCTGGCTGGTATAAATCCTGGTGTTTGTTCCCTGCACTCCTGGTGAAGGGAGGCAGAGGCAAAGGGAAATCAATTGGAACTAGCAGGTAACAAATGACCAGTCTTAGGCAAGCATAGCAGATGGGGAAAATAGAATTGTGGGCATACATTATTAGGAAATGCAGTGGTGACTTTTCCCTGTTATTTAGGAAATGCAGCAAATCAGGAATATTTTTGATGGAGGGGGCAGTTGAAACAATTCAGAATGTGCAGTGTTTCAATATTGAGTCATATTGCCAGTGATTTCTTAGAAGGGATTTTTGCCCTTAAAATTGAATTATCAGTATCAAAAGGGAGAACCAGAAGGTGTGATGGCAGCTCTTGTGGAGACAGGCAAGGCCCATGCTCCCCAGGGAGACTCCTGATGGAACCAGCCTGGCAGCTCCGGAGTTGCCCAGGATATTGTGAAAGAATTTGGCAACTTTTTGCCAGGCTGAACCCTGCAGAGTGGCCACAATATTGTTTGGTCTGCATTCAGATGAGGAGTTCAAGATAAGTTCCAAACTTTCTATTTGGGGATCTCTCTCTTTACTGATACACCTTTATAGTTGTTCAGAAGTTTCATTTCTGTGAAGTACAAAACCACATGAAAATTAGTCAAGAACCAGTTCTGCTACAGGGGCAGAATGGGTGTGGGGTTTTTTTTGTTTGTTTGGGTTTGTTTTTTTTTTTAAGGAGCAGCAGCTCTTTTTACAAGGCTCTAGTGGGCACCTTGACATTGAGGACCAGGGCTGGATCATCCAGAGCATGGACAGCAGTGATTTTTTTATTTTTCTTTTTAAATCTCCTTTGTTTGTCATCTTCCCCAGAAATACCAGTTTTGCATCCCTGGTGCAAGGAAAATTTTGGAAACTGCAGCCTGGTGTAGGAAAACAGTGTCCCATTGTAAGCAGGCACTGGAACCCAGTGAGCTGGGTTAACTCTATTCTGCTTGGCTTTGAAGCTCATCCAGACATTGCCTTGGACTCAGTTTGCACTGTCTGGGGTTGATGCTCAAGTTTTCTTCTGGTCAGCCTGGTCCTGGGTTTTGCCCTCCCTCTGTGCTTGCTGGGCTTCTTTGGGAACCTGAAGATGGGTCTATTAATCTTTCATGAATGTGTAGGTAATGGGGAAAACTTTCCTCTTTTAAATCCTTTTTTTAAATTTCTAAAAAATTTCTCTCAAAGCATCTGACCAATTATATTCTGGATGTTGCCACAGTGTATTAGTTCTGCAAGCAAATCCAAAAGTGCTGCAGAGGGGACACCCTAACACCTTGAAAAGTATCAGAGAAAACTGCTGAGAGCATAAAAATAAATGAATGACAGGGTGAGAAGTAGCATAACAAGTAAATAGGTAGGACATAAAACACCTCAGGAATCTGTGGGATATTTGCAGGTACAAGGGGGTTTCTAAGCCATGGTTCATTTACAATGTCTGGTTCCACTCTCCAGGAAGGATTTCTAATAGATTCATAGAGACTCCAGGATTTTAGTAGGTCTTGGGAGAAGAAAGGCAGCTCTGTAAGGGAGAGAGGTTTGGTTTGTTTATGGAGAAAACACACCAGGCACGTTTCATATTGTGTCCCAGTCAGAAGAACAGCCAAAGGCTTTCACACTGAGGAGGAGATTGGAGTTTCCCTCCCAAAGCAGTGGCTACAAATGGAAATGCCATCTCCTCCATGGTGTGAAAGCCCACCCGGAGATGGGCTGCAGCCTCCTAGGAAGCCCCTGCTCCATCAGGAAAACATTTGTGTTCTACAATTAGATGCTGGGTGGGTTTTTTTGTATTTTTTTTAACTGCCCAGGATCTGTTCCAGCTCGTGGCTGCAGCAGTATCTGAATGGTGGAGTTTTGCCAAAAGTGAACAGCATCGAATACTTTGTTTTACCATAACAAGTGCAGAGGTGAATGAGTGCTGTCAAGAAAGCACCATGAATACTCTTTTCTGTTATTAACTGAATTTATGATTTTGCTGGTAAAAGCAGCAGAAGGTAAATGTTAATTTCACATCTGCATCAACTTGGGCTGGAAATGTTTTAGGGCTCATCAGGTCACTGGGTAGGAGCAAGCTTTGACTGCTCATTGCTAAACAAAACAGCTAAAATCTCAAATATTTCCACTCAGCCATGACTTTAAAAATATCCAGAAATATATTTGAATAGGAGACACATAAAAGAATATTATCTGCTCAAGTTATTATATGAAACAGAAACATGCTGAATAAATTATTACCTCTATTTATTCACCCAGCTCCTGCTGGCCTGACACCATGGGCTTGGTGACACTGATGGTGTAAAACAAGATGGCTGTCCTCAACCAGTTGCACATCAGCCCCAGCAGTAGCCAAGGGGATGGATGAATGGCATTGGTTTTATTTATACTATATCAACAGTTCTGAGAACCTTGCTTGGTTCATAACAGCCAAACATTGAGAAGTTATAGTTGTTGTTTCACTGCTTCAGTTTTGGGTTTTTTTCAGTCAAATCAAAAGTTTAAGAAAATCACTACCCTGCCATGGCTTTCTATACAAAAGAATATTTAATTCACTTTTCTCATAAAGAAGAAAAACAAGTTTTCATCCTGGGAGGATTCAGAGTTGATATTCTCCTGGAAGGGTGGAAGAAGATAAAACCATCCCATTCATCTATTCAAACATCCAAACTTTGAGAGTTAGAAGGGTTTGAAGGAGTTCTTCAGCAGTTCAGAAATTAACCAACCCCAGCTTTGACACAGCTTTAGGACAGGCTCTGCATGAGTCCTCACCCTCCCTAGAAAATTGCCATGGGGTTCTTTGAGTGTTCTGAACCCATCCCTGGCTGTATCAGATAACCCTGGGGTGGTTTGGGCAGGGAGCTGCTAAAAACAAACTGACCCAATATATGATGAAAGGCAAAAAGGGCAGACATGATTATTTCATTAAAATATCTAAGGCAGGATTATTAGTACTAGGAAATAACTTTTGTGGGATGAGAGGTTTGACATGACTGTGTCTTCTCGGCTCTGGCTCATCCTTTTTGGGATGATATTGCCTGGGGAATGTTCAGCAGCCAGAGGTGTTTTTTCTTTATGGAGAAACAGGTTTGCAGTGCTGATTATCTTAATTTATGGGCTGAGTTTTCCTAATGTGGAAAACCATTCATTGAGGATGTGTTTTGGTTTTTTGTTTTTTAATTACAAAAGCAAATAGAAATATTCAAATCAGATCCCACTAATTAGTGAAACTAATTATGTTTTCCCAGCCATCTCTCTTCTTACCTACTTTGCAATGAAAAATCATTTGCTCGTGATGTAAAACAGGAGAAAGGAGATTGCCATGACAATTACCAGTAATTAATGAGAAGCTTTGAATTACTTAGTGTTAACCTCAATATCTATTAGCAGGCAGGGCTTGGATTTGCCTGCTGAGGGGTGCAGGATGCTCAAAGCCCTTCCCTCCCAGAGGGGAGCAGAGAGATGTGGGAATATGACAACAAATTAAGAAGGTTTTACCTACTTTTTAGTGAGTTTTGGAAACAGCTGCACCTGCTGCAGATTCAAATCTGTCATCAGAGATGCCACAGGTAGAATGACAGGGATAAGTGTTTTAATTAAAAGGAATTTTTAACTCTTCAGGACATGTTTAGCTTGGCTTGAATAAAAGCAAAATCACTGCAGCTGCCTGTAAGATGTTACTTATTTTCTACAGAAGCCTGTTATGTTTCACAATTTATTTTTATTTCACACTGGAATGAAAATAAATATTCAGAAAGCTTTTATGAAAGGGAACTCTATCAAAATTAGCATTTTTTTATGTCAGTAAGATAAAATTTCATCAAAGAATGGTCCTGGCAAAGGGAGGTTCCTCTCTGCTCTGATATATAAGTACACAGAAGTATATTTATATGATGGAGTCCACCTGTATTCAGAACTAAACCAAATATTTTGGCTGCAAAGATCTTCAGCAATGATGCATTTCCAAAGATGGTCCCATTTAGGTTAAATAGAAATGATTGAGAGCACTGGGTCAGGCTCATACAACTGCATTTTACAGCTTCTCCCCACACTGCTTCTCACCCCCATCCATGGCACAAGTGAAATTTGTATGACAGAGCCTGAAAATAGTGGCAGGAGAGAGCACAGATGACATCTTGCCCCATGTCATCAATCAGTAGTTTGCCTTTAATGACAGAGAGATCAGGAATCAGGATCAGATTGATATAATTTGGATTGGTCTGTAAAATGCTCCAAAATCTTTTGCACAATTTGAGATCCTGTGTGGCTGATAGGTAAGAGCCACATTTTGGGCTATTTTCCTTTGGAAATATTTAGATAAGAAGTTGTGAGCCACATGGCCAGCTCCTTCCTTAAAAGTGACATGTGAAAGAGCTGAGAAACAGATCCATCTTCTGCACTGCTGCTTCCCTGTAATTGCTTCCTGAGAGCAGCTTGTCCTGGCTGGGATTTCTGCAGCAACAAGGGAGGAAGTCACATTTAACCCACTGAAAGGGGAGATGCTGCTTTCAGTGCTCCTCTTGCCCCTCTTTTCTGATTTAAGGATTAATTGCACACTTGCTCTTGCCACGATGTTGTGTTGTCTCTGTGATGGTGGCTGGGATGATGTCTCCTGTTCTGAGGTTCCTTGGTGTTAGAGTTGCACCATCTCTAATTGAACAGCTGATGATTGATAATTGAATTAAAAAAGAGGGAAAAAATCTTGGCTGGTTTATCTGTGGGAAATAAAGGCTGATGGAGGTCGTGACTGATACTGAAGGTGATAAACACACCCAGCAAACCCTTTCAGCTAAAGGACAGTGCTGGAACAGATACAAATTGGCAATAAAGAATCCATGAATATTCTGAGGCTGGGAATGAGCTTTCTAGCAATAAGAAGGTTAAAAGAGAAGACCAGGTCCTCCATAGGAACAAAGGAGCAAAGACTCCAAGCTAGAGCTATGGGAAAGGTGCCTCCAAACACACATTGTCCTGGTGTAGAACTGAATCCTGTTATGGACCAAACTGCCAGGAGATCCATGTGCTTTTGGTGGATAGCAGGCACAGATCCCCAGGGATGTTTGTAGCAGGGTTTTTTTTGGGTTTGTTTTTTTTTTTTGGGGGGGGGGGGAAAGGAGGAAGGGGGCTGTTGGGTTTTTTTCTGTTTTGATGTGCTTGGAAGGGAACATTCTAAAGGATGAGAAGCTCCCAAGGCAAAAGACAGTAAAGAAACTCAATTTATCATCATTCTGTCACTGCTGGACTTTGTGGATCCCAGGTAGAAAGTGGAAAACTGAGGGGTAGGAAGCTGACCCATTGTAAGATTGAGATATTTGACACAGAGCTGCTGGGGTAGAATAAATGTGGAGAGCCTTTGTCTTAAGGACTTGAATTCCTGAGCATGGCTTTGGTTTACTCCTGTGATGTCTGACTTATTTTGCTACCTTCTCTGCTGAGCTGGGGAAATAATCTGAGACAGGTGCTTTGTGTGAAGATCTGTCATTTTGTCTGAAGCTGGGATGCTGGAGTTTTGGGCTTAATGGTGCTCAGTCCTCAGAGTAATAACTTTGCTTTCAAGAACTGGAGTTTTCAAAAACATTTGTTAGCCTCATTTTTCTTCCACTGACCTGAGCAGCAAACCCCAAAAGCAGAGTTAGCTGAGGAGCTTTGCTTTTGAGAAGCCTTTTTCATGCCCAAGTCCTCTGACTTGCTTTGTGTCAAAAAATGAGTGTTCCTGGAGTTTGAAAGTGCTCCACAGTATTTAATCTAATCAGTGAAAACTTCCTCATCCCATTATTTGGGCAATTTTGGGGGAGGAGTGGTTGTTTTCATTTGGGTTTTATGATTTACAGTTTATTTTTATGACATGTTTGTTCAGGAGGAGGATTTTTCATTACTTTCCTTTGTAGTGATTGTTTGGTACATTCTTGGGACAAAATCAGCTCTTTTGAAGGTTCCCATGCTTACGTGCAAAATATTGGCAGATCTCTGAGGCTGAGGAATGTGGTGGAAACTGTAGTGCATCCTGTGCTTTGATTCCTGCAGATCCCTCTCTGTTGCTCATGGTTATGAAGCAGTTTCTTGCTCCTGGCTCCTCTCAGTCTTAGCTTCTGGGGTCTTTTTCATATCAAGCTTATCAATACCCACTATAAACTGATTCAGTTCTACTCCAGACTGGGTCAAACCAGCCCTGAATCAAGGCTGTAAATGTTGTTGTAAGCAACCCTAGTGGCAATTCCTAATGAAACCAGGAAAACCTCAAGTTTTGTGGTTTGGTTGTCTGCTTTGAGGCAGCTCCATGATTTTTTGGACTCCTACCTTAGGCAGATCATGGCTAGAAAATGAAATAAAAGCTTTCCTCATCCATGTAATATATCCTGGATTTATTTCCTTCAGTAAACAGTAGGACAAGAGTATTTTTGGTGGTTATGTGCCCTGTTTGTCTCTTTGCTCTGGTGTGTTTAACTCACTAAGAATAAAATTGTTTTACTCACATGACTAAAATTGGATTTAAGTGACAAAAAACTCCTCAGCAAGGAGGAAGAATTTATGGTCTGATCCTTGGTTTTCCTGGCAGAACTGAAATATTCTATCAGTGATAATCTGTATCACCCTCCTTGGTGCCTTTAGCAGAGCTGATGCTGCAGCTTGGAAATCTGGGACTCATATTTTATGTGTAGCTTGGAGGCTGGGATCAGAAAGAGAGGACAAGAATACTCAGGAGCTGCATGGGTACCATCTAAGCTGGTTTGCATCTCCAGGTTTACAATTTGAAAACATGCATACTTATAAAATCAAGGAAAATTTACCAAACCCTCTTTTTTAATTATTATTTTTCTGAGAGAGATAATTCAGTGGCAGCATTGGGTTTGTTTTGTTGTTTGGGTTCTCTGGGTTAATTTATCTAAGCTCCTTTCCCTATTTATTTTTATGCTTGCTTTTTCTTTTCTGAGTGTTAATTTCTAAGATTACATCTTGTTTAAATTTCCCCATTGTACAGGCATCTTTAGCTTGTTTTTCTGCCTGTTATTTTTGGGCGAAGTGGAAGGGGAAAAAACAACCCTGCATCACTGAAAATAACACAAACTTTAAGTGTTGTGATGTCTGCTTTGTGTCATCAGGTGGCTTTTTTGCACGGGGAGAATCACAGCATTTGAAGAAAATTAATATCCAGTAGGAACTCTTCCTGGGGTTAATACTTCCCATTTTGCTCTATTTCATCCCTCCTTTCCCTTGGTTTTCTTGCCCAGTGATACATCAGCTTGCAAATTCTGGCAAAGGCACAAGTTTGCACTGGAAACTTATAAATTAAACTCCTCCCCACCCCAAATGGAAACTTTTTAAGGGAATCCCATGGTATTCAACAGTTTTGTGTGCAGCCAACCCATCTCAGTGGGCTGGTGAAGCTGTGTCTGAGTGTCTCTGTCACTGGGGGGGAGGACACTGGGGTTGCTGCATTCAGACATAGGCAGCTTGGTCTCCTCTTCTGTACAAGAAGCCAGAAAAAGACATTTCTCTCTTCCTGCTGCACACTATAGCTGCTTTCTGCTTTCTCAGGCAGTCTCCAGGTTGAACGTTAGCTCCTTTGGGCTGTCAGACTGCTCACACCCCACATTTTTGTGGATTTGTTTTGCTCCAGGAAATAAGTTATGACAACTCTGTAAGCTCCTATTCTTTCCATCACCATCACACATCACTCTGATTGTTTGTGTAAACACCACTCCTTGGGATGCACCAGCATCACAGGCCTACTAATTTGTTGCACTTGGTTTTTTTTAGTAAATATTCTCTTTGTGGATATTAAATAGTAAGCAGATGTCCATCAGAAAATGTGCTTTATAGGCACTCTTGTTTGACAGAGCTTTGAAGAGCGGGTACATATTGCCTCATAGCTTTTATTTTTTTTTAATCTATTCATTTTAACAGATCAGAAATAAAATAATTAAACAGTAAACTTTCCCCAAAATTCTAACTTATATTGAAAGTCATTCTATTAGCCAGTTTTTCTCAGTCCATTATTTAGCTCAGAGTTTAATGCAGTTTCACTATGACCCCCTAAACACACAGATGTACCTGCAGAGCTGTGTGTACAAATGGTGAGTGAGTAGCACATGTGCCTTTGGGCCCTAAAACAATAATTCTAAATAAAATCTGGCTTTAGACACCCAATGGGCTTTTGTCCCCTGATTGCAGTGGGTATGAACCCCATCCTTTTCTGGCTCAAACTCTCTTGATTCTGCTGAGAGCAGGAAGAGTTGCCATTGCCTGAACTGAAGTCTCTTTCACATAACCATCTGATTTTGCCTGGAATTTTTGGTATATATTAATGATCTCTAAATCTGCCAAATGGATTCCTAATCCTCAAAATTACTTTTGCCTCTTTTACTGTTATTTACTAATATTGCAGGATTGCTGCTCTAAAGCTGGGTAGAATTGCAGAGGGAAAACTCTTATCAATGCATTTCTGCAGCAAAAGCTTTATGTGGCACCTCTGGAACCTATAGGGGATTTGTCATTGATTTCAGGAGGAAAACCTCACTTGAAGTATCAGGCAGATCCCCTCCTCTCCATATATTTGACAGATGGCACAGGATGCACAGTTCTCTCCCACGTTTCCCAAGTTTGTAATTTGTGTTTCACCTTAGTGCCACTTTGTGAATTTATTGGCAGCCAGAAGCACTTCATCAAGATTATAGAGTTTTTGCCTACCTTTTGGTAGTTATAACATTTTTTAAAGGAGCTTTTTAGTTATTTTTCACTAAAGTGCCACATGGCTGCCAAGTACCAGCCTGCCACAGGAGCTAAGTCATATTTTTAAGAGCCTAGGAGGATGCATCAAAACTCAGCTAGCACTTCCATGGATGGGGGGATATTTGGTTAAATAGATGTTTATCTGGGAAAGTCATCATCTGGCTAGCAGCACACTGAATGTTTCTAAGCAGCTAACTTATGTATACTAAACAAATTTGGTTTGGCTGCAGCTAGAGCTGCCCTGTGGAAATTCTCAACATACATTTGTTTGATTGAGCTGTCATTTTCAGTTGATCTGCTGATGATCTGTGTCACTTTGTTTAAATGTCCTGGTGAGGTTTTTTTTTTATATACAGTGCAAAGCCAGTCCTCTTTCTGTGATGGATTAAATTGAGGTGAAATTTGAGAGTTACTCCTGTTTTCGATTTCTGTGCTCTGAGACAGGTGGGCTGGAATGACAAAGAACTTCACACACAAACACATTAAAACCAAAATGGAGTGGATGCCCTTATGATTTAAAACATCCGTAGATGTGTCAACTACCAAATGCTCCTGTTCAAAGAAGTTGCTGGGATTTGCACTTTAAACAACAAGTGGTATTTATTTGGTCTATCCCATTCAGCTAAAATACCTGGGAAAAAATGATGCTGAGCTCTTTCTTCTACAAAATTCCCTCTGGATGCTTCAATGCTTGGGGTTTGGCCTCTGGTGAAAGAACATAAGGCTGTCCCAAAATGAAGTCCCTGATGAGCAGCAGGGAATAGAAATGGACTCTCCTGCATAGTGGGAGTCCTCCAAACCAGTCTGGGAGCTGGGCAGCATCTCTGGTGGTCTCAGCCCAGGAGCTTTTCACAGGCACTTTCTAATAGGCCAAAATTCCCTTTGGACTACAGCTCCTGGCTGAGGTTTTCTGGGCTTTGGGAAGGACTTCTCAAGCTTTGAGCTTTCACTTCTTAGTTGGGAGAAGAAACCAACACCCACATTGGTACAACCTCCTTTCAGGAAGTTGTAGAGAGTGAGGTCTCCCCTCAGCCTCCTTTTCTCCAGGCTGAACATCCCCAGTTCCCTCAACTGCTCCTCATGATATTTGCTTTTTATTTCCTCTGCTAAGCTTGGAGTTCTGTGTGGTTCTTACCCATCTTGCTGAATTAAGAGGCACAGGAGTGTGGAGAAGGTCACTGAAGGTGTTAGTTTGATGCCTGAGCTCTATGAAGAGCTGCTTTTATTTGACTTCAGCTCTTAATGAATTAATGAGGGACAGTTAAAAATGCAATTTGTTGCTCTCACTTTGTCTCTGAGAGTAGCAAGCTCAGCCCATGCTGCTCCCGCTCTGCTCTCCTGGCACAGACACTGATGCTCTAGGGAAGGCTTTGGGACAAAAGATTTCCTTCTGGGACCACTCTGGCTCTGCAGTCTGGCTTGAAAGTTTCTGAGCATTTTTGACTACGTTTTGGGAAGAAAGGAAATGAAGTCATTCTCAGAACAACGTCAGGAAAAGACACACTGTTTTCCTCACACACAAATGTGTACTCCTCAAGCTATTTTTAATCAAAGACTCCATCACTTCCATGATTTGGAATGTGTCTCTGGGTGTGTATATATATAATATTATATTACATCCCCATTTTGTATATATACATTCCTGTCATTATAAACAGTGCTTAAATCCATGTCCATAAACATAAATAGATATAGTTAAGTACTCTTTATAACAAAAGATTAGGCTGTAGTGACATAATAAGTAGAATTAAAGTATATAACAACCTCATGTTTGTTTGAGCTTGCAGGGTCCTCTGTGAGTCCTTGGGATGGAGAGCCCTGGGCCAGGGTCTCTGTGGCATGGCATCCTATTACACTGAGCCTGACTTTGCTCCATTAACTTCTATGGTTTTATTTAAGCTGTTGTACAGCAGCCTGCACATGAAAACAATAGAACTCATGAGGGTTGCCAATTTGAGGAGGGGAAAAAAAAAGAAAAGATTATTTTTCAAATTTGTTTCCAAGTTACTGGGATGTTGGGATGAACCAGAAGCTTTCAGAGTGCTGATTTATTGCTCTCCACTAACAGCTCACCAGGAATCCTCTGCTTTTCCAAGATCAACAGTTTCATAGAAAGCGATACAAGGTGTACAGAACAAAGAGTGGAATAAATTGCATTAGCAGTTAACTTTCTTTACAGTTAATATATATCAATAAATATCTACAAAACATCTGAGGCTTTGACCAGGAATCCATGCAAAATAAACTGAAGTCCTACTCTTTTTCTTTCCTTTTTTTTAAAGTCAAAATAGATCTAACTGATGTTAACTGTTTCACAGCAGGGGACTCGTTCTGGTTTCACACTGGTGTCACTGTTGATTTTGGAGGGGGGATGTGATCAGAATAAGGACTGTCACTCCTCCTGCCTTACAACAGGCTACTGGTGCTACAAGAGCACTTGGCATTTCCATACTGTCCTGTTCTGCATCTTCAAAGCACCGGGGAGAGATGAGCTGTGTGCCAAGGGGCTCATCTGAGGCAAATGAGATAATATGATCCCGTGGAAGAAATGGGAAACCCAAGAGGGAATGGGAGAATTCATTGACTGGATGTGTTTGCAAAAGCAACTGCATGTGCAGTTCCTCATTCACTGCAAGCCAAAGCTCTATGGTTTGTGAGAACCCAGGTCTGTCTTCTTAGTCCTGTGTGTGCTGAAATAACTTTTCAATCTTTTTTTAACTAGCTGGTCTTGAAAAATTTGGGTCTTTGTTGCTCAAAACCTCCCCAGTGGTTTCTGTGTCTGTAATATCTCTGTCAAGCTTTGGCTTCAGTGGAAATCTCCAAACATGAGAGAAGAGAACCCTTGGCAGTGGGGCTTCTGGTCCTGAGAGCTGCAGGGGAAAGGTTTTCCCTGCAGATGGATGTAACATATTTTACTCATTTTCCTCCAAAGAATGAGGAAAGGAGGTGAACAGAGCGAGGTGTTACTCTGACCAAATGAAGGGTGTAGCATAGGGTGTTTTTTGGCTGAGGCTGCAAATACTTAAAGAGGGAGCAGGCACCTCCTGGTGTCGGGGTTGGACCACCAGCAAGTGAGAGAAGCAAGAGTGGAAAACTCTTAGATAGTGTTGAAAACCTCAAAGCAGTCACCTTGTAGAGAGCTTACACTTCAGAGACGTGCTGGGTGAAAATACAGCCAGACAAACACCCTCAGCAAAGCTTCTAAATTGCTCGAGGAACAGTTTTATAGGAAAGAGGTGACAACATCCTGGATTTGCCTAATTTCTGCAAACACTTCTCTTTTTAAAAAGAGTCTCCTTATTGCTCAGCAAAAGTCTCAGAGCTGTAATATTTTGATTTTATTATTTTTTTTTTACAGCTCAATATTTTCCTTTTCCATGATTTTTCGGTAACAACGTGGAAAAGAAAATGAAGCAGCTCTGAGAAAAGTGAGAGGAGAAAGAAATGGGAAAGAGTGGAGAGAAAAGAAAAGGTTTTCAAGGGAAAAGCCAACCTCTGTTTCTCAAACACCTTCTTGTGGCAGAGGGTGTAGGCAGGGCATGGGGAGGGAGCTGTGTTTGCTGGCAGTGCAGCATCCCTGGAGTGCACAAAGCCCTCTGGTGATGGAAGGGCTGGGACCTCGTTTTATGTGGGTGGTGTGGTTGCAAAAAGCTCAGCCTATTCCCCTTAAAAAAAGGCCAAGAAAAATAAGTGCTACAAATCCTTGTAGCTCATCACACTCGTGTGCTCTGATTTTTAGGAAAAAATAAACTTAGAATGGCAATGGAGAATTATGTGTGTACTTAACGGGTGTAGTTTTCTTTTGTCTCAATCCTTGCTGTAAGTCCTACTGCCATGAGATACCCCTTAAATTCCAACTTTGTGATAGACCCACCTTTTGAAACGTGTCAAGAGAAACAAATGGATACTATGGAGCATGAGTCTTCTGTGGATATTATTGGGTACTTTTAAAAATGTACAGTGGGACAGGTAGAATATGGTTTGTCAGAACAAACTGGAAGTTTTAACAGAAATGGGCAGTGTCTGGAGCAAAGGGGAACTGGGATCAGTGAGGATAATGTAGATCAGTTCAGAGTGCTTTTTTTTTTCTGGACAAATGAAACAAGATTCTTTTTAAAACCATTTATGTGTTGTGTTGATGAAGATACAGGTTAGAAGGATTTGTCAAAGCTATGTGTGCTAGTCAAGGACCTAGGTTTCACAGAGACAAATGGGAACAAATTGTCATCCATGTCTTGGAAAAAATGCTGTCATGCAGGAGTGTTCTTTCATGTGATGATATAAAACTGTCCCCAAAGGGTTTTTTTTGTAAAAAAAAAATAATTCTGACTTTACTGATCCAAAGAGGTTGTATATAAACAGAGACTAATGCCCTACAGAATGATACAGAATATGCTTGCAAGTGTGACATAAAATATAAGTTGCTCAGAAGATTCATGATTTTCCAATCAGCTAAGTACATCTTGCTTGTTACTGGGTGACCTTGTGGAGATCTCACTACAGCACATGCTGCTGAGAAGTCACTTGCAGGAAAAATTGTGGCCTTGTATCTCCTCAGAAACAAATGCTGGAAACCAGTCCTGCCAGACCTTGAGTTTTTGAAGTGGACAGTGTTGTAGGATTAATGGCTGGATACTTTTCCTGATTAGTGTACTTGTTACATGTACTTCTGTTAGCATCTCAAGGACTTAACTACACTGCATCACAGTGTGGCTCAAATAGAATTAAGACTCTCTCACTTTAATTGCATAATTAAAAAGCTGTCTGGCTGCTGATACAAACCCTTCCAACTCCTCTCTATGGCAGCTCAATTTTCCAGAGGCAACTCTCTGAAACTCAAGCACTCCCTGAAATACTTGGGGACATCCCTGGTGCTCTGCCACCTCCACTGGGCTTCTCCAAGAACCCCTCAGCTCTTGCTCTTTCATTCCCAGCTGCCTTCCTCTTACTGATCTGTGTCCTGGGCTCTTCCCAAATGGGGTCTGGGTAGGGCATCCCTGTGGGGTTCAGGCAGGGCAGGTTCCCTCCCTGATGATTTCCCCAGGACCTTTTTTTCATGACTGGTCATGGATGGGGTGGCTTAACCTTCATAAATTTTCCTTTTTTGTTTTTTTAATTTGTCCTTGCTTAACGAAAGAATTGCTCAGCTTCCCAATGGGATATTTGTAGGCCAGGGCTGAAGTGGCTGCTGACAGGAATGGGTTAAATTCCTTTTTATTTGTAATGTGCTTTTGAAACGGAACTTCATGACCTGGCTTTTTCCCTTCTATTTTTTTTTTTCAACTGATTGCACTTTGCTGCATTATAAGGGAGCAAATGCATTTGTGTCTCAGGACCGTACTCTACCAGATACTGACATGTTCAACATCTCCTGTGGCTTACCAAACACATCAGGGATGTAGACCTCCCTCTGTTTTCTCATTATGCCAAATAATGAAATGTGGAAATAACTCTAATCCTTTCTTCTGGTTGTGCTGTACCTCTGAAAATACGATAAACTCAATCCAATTAAAAGTCATTACCTCTACAAGGCTCAGTCTCTATCTATAACCTTTATTTTATAATTCACTCTGTTATCTGTCTTCATTATAATTTGGTAGAATAGTCATCTTTTATTAGTGCTTTCTTTCAGAAAGAAGCATATGATTTCCACTGCTAATTTGTGACACTTCTTAGTTTAAAACAGTAAAGGTCTACTAATGAGTAAAAAGTTCAGTTACGCTGATTTATTACATTCAGATAAAGTTTCATTTGTGTTGATTATAAGACTGCAGGTTTTAGTAATTGTTTTCATTTTAAAGTGGTTTTTTGCAGCAATAGTTTTTTACAGTGTCAGGGGCTGTTAATGTGTTACCTTTTCTGTCTTACATTTTGTTCCCAGTCAGTATTTTCTATCTAGAAGTGGCTGATCTCACTAATTCACATTTAACCTTCCTGTCCTTAGGTTTCTCCTAAACACACTCACTGGCTTCTCATGCCATGGCACTGTTAGAATATATGTCATGTTTACCACTATGGCAATCAAACAATGAACAAAACCTGGTCCCTCTAATCCATTTTCCTCCCTTAGCAGTGACCAGTGCTCAGGGCTCAAAATTTCAAGGCCAATTCCCCCTCCCTTTCCTTGCATCTACTCCACATAGTCACAAAGAGCATTAGTCAGTAGGTGTTAGCTCCTGCAGCTCTGCTTGGTTGAAATATTTTACTAAGATACAAATTTAAGCTCCGAGTTAGAATTTCAGCATATTTTGGGCTGCCTCCCAGCTTATGTGGATCTCTAGAGGCTCCTTGCTAGCTTCAGATCTGGCCTTCAGTACATCAAACCCTACCCCTGGCATTTCCTTCTCCTCTTACCCCCCTGCTCTGTGTAACCCAGAAAAGATTTCTGAAAGTCAATTATATATATATTCCATTGAGGAAACTTTATCAACCAGCACCAAAGTTTATTGGCACTAGCCAGTGATATAATGGGTAGTTTAAACCCTGCTAACTGCGAATAATTTTTCAGTGGTGTTTATGATTGCTGTAGATTTGAACAGACCAAGAGTACAGATAACATAAATATTTCCACAGGAGATGATTGTACTGGAACTATAAATAAAATTAGCCTCAACTTGTAAATAAATTCAGTGCGTGCCAGCCAACATTTATAATTTTTTTGTTGCTGCATATAATACAATTATTTGTATGGAAAGTGCAAGGGAACGTGAGCAGCCAAATTTTCTTTCCAGCTATGCAGGTGCAACTTCCCCTGACATCAAGGAGAGCAGCTCCTGTGCAAATGAAAGTACAGTTTGACCCCAAGTCTCTGAGTGCTGGACCCTAATTAAAAGCCAGGGTCTGGTCCACATCAGATGCTTTTGACTGTGTTACTCAATTAGACATGAATGACACTAGACAGAGCACCAAATGCTACCAGTTATTGTAGGGGCTGATAGTGAGAATTGCCAGAGATGACAGGCAGGTCCCTATGCAGTTGCTATACCACAACTTTGCTGGTCCAGTACCACCACCTGGCAATGCTGGAATTATCCTCTCTGGAAGTCTTGGTGTTCTTGAGTGTCTGCAACGTGGCTTCTCACTCGCCTGGATGGATTTTTCCCAAGCAGTTGGTGCTCATGCAGCCATGAGGAGCTTCCTCCTGCTCCCACTGTGAGCCTCTTGTTTCAGGGTCACTTTTTACAAAAGGTAATTTCAGAAGAAAACGTTGCTTCTCATGCAAGGCAGGTTTCAAATTTTTCTTGTGAGAGTGGTCTGTGCTGTTACTGATCTCACCATCAGGCACAGACAGAAGCTCCCAGCAGCCCTTTGCAGTTGATCAAAGCAATGATCCCAGCAGCTCAGCTTCTCGTGGATGTCGCAGCACCATGAGGAGTTGGTGTCCTCGGTACTCCAGCCTCATAGCGGGCTGTGCTCAGCCTCTCCCGGGCTGCCTTTTCCTCCTGCCTTTGTCTGCGCAGCTTTTCCTACAACTCCCTCTTCTGCCAGCACAGCAGAAGGGTTCGCTCCGTGCCGGGAGGCTCCTGGGAACACGCGGTGCCAATGCGACCTGCAGCATCACCAGCACCCAGGGGAAGCTGCAATCCTGTTTTTCCCCCTCTCGTTTTGTTCCATTAGCATCAATCCAAAGAAATTCCAGCGATTTTGGCTAACTCCAGGACAGACGCTGCCCTCGTTTATGCTGTGGTGAAAGTCTAAAGTAATTAATGTGGATTTAGCAGTTGTGCAAGAGAAATCAGAATCTGGCTTTGAGGGTGCTTTGGGGCTCTTTGCTCTCATTGCCTGCTCCATGCACGTGGTGGTCCAGGTTGGACCTTTTAGGTGGGTTCAGGGCAGCTTTGGTTTTCTCACACCTGTGCAAGTGCCAAGTAACAGAAGGATGTAAAATACTTGTGCATTTGAAGGCTGATATTTGTGAAACTATTTTTCCTTGGTAATTGAACTTTGTCTCTAAACTCAGGTGTGGAACCAAACTGTCTATTTCTAAGAGTGCTTTTTCTCTCTCCTCTGAGTTTTATGATTTTTACCTAACTGGGAATTACTGGTTCTATTCTGTTTAGAATCTAATCTCACTTATTAGATCTATCTGATGCTTTTCACAATGGGGTCCTGCCTGCCCCCCCACAATACCAATAGTGATAAATGAGCAGCATTAGGACCAGCTCCACACAACAGTTCTGTGACCAGGGAGCAGTACAAACCAGTTTCAGGTATGTTAACTGATAAAATGTGCAAGTAGAGTAATGTAGCTCTTGGCTAGAGTCCCTTCTGAGGCTGGAGATACTAACCCAACCTTTTGTGTTTCTAAAGCCTAAGGATCCTTCTTTTTTTCTCCTCCAGAGGAGGTAAAAGTGCCCCCCTTTGAGTCAGGGTTACCTGGCATGGGACTCTTAGGTGGCTCCCATTTTTCATTCACCACTGGCTAAATGTTCCTTTGGAAGCTCATGGGCTTTCTTTTGATATTCTGCTTTTCCTGACCTCCCATGTTCTAGACTGATGTGGATATATGTTGCAATCAATCAGTCCCTGCCTGTAACAGTTTTTCTTTAATACTCGTTCAAACAGAGATTCAGATAAAGGTGTCCCCTTTGTATGCAGCAGGAAATGCCTGCCTCCTTTGCAGATATCTCTGCAAATACTCCATGCCAGTTTCCTCAGCACTGAATAGAAATGCTAGGTCAAACAAATAGAAACAAATGTTCTCTGGTCTCTCTCAAGGCTCCAGACGAGGGTTTTGTGGTGATCCACCCTTGCTGTACACAGGAGGAGGGTCCAATTCACACTGTCCTGTTGTGCTACCCCAAAGCCCTCACTGATGCATCCTAGCCAAAAGCTCCATATCAGGCATGATCCCCAGAGGTAATGGAGCTCAGAGCTCCTGACATGTGATGGACTTCTCCCAGTTAACAGTGCCAGGTCCTTCCAATGTCTAATCTTTGGATCTTGGGCTCATCTTTCTCACCTTTGGGAAGCTGCAGGCATCAACTTGTGTGAATATTCTTTTGCAAAGAACCACTTCCATATTTATCTCAGCTTTATCTTGCTTGAAGATGGTGACATTAGAAATACTGTTGAAGTAGGCTCTCTGGATGCTTTTGCTTCCAGCCTTGCTCCTCCATCCAGAGCACTTAGCCACTCAGCTTATGTCACTGGTGTCCACGTGCATGACTGCAAGTGCAGAGAACTTTATTCATGTGCTAGAGGGTTTATCAGTCAATAGCTGCTTTGGGAATGTGTCTCCTCAGACACAAATTACCTGAAGAAAGGGAGGATGCAAAGTCTGCATGGATGGATTTGTTTTTTAGGGGTGGCTTTGGGTCTGGAGAGCTGGGTGAAACCTTGATTTTCAGAGGACTTTCAGGAACTTTGAGTTGAAGAACACTCTGAAATGCTGATAAATATATATATATATAATATGCACAACAGGCCAGCACATCCCCTCGTGGTGAGATGCTGTCATGTGGTATTTTGGCTGCAGAAAGACATTGTCACTGAAGGTGTGGCCCAGTGTGTTTCTGAAAAGAGCACCTCCATGTATTTCCAACTGGAAAGTGGTTTGGGTTACGTCCAGCAACCTCTGCCTCTCTTGGTCCTTAGTGCCTCCTAAAGAATTCCTCTTGGAGAGGAAGAGCGTGCTGAACTGCTAAGAAACATGGAAACATGGACATGGAAGGAAGTTCTCTCCTCCTCCCAGCCATGCCCAGGAGACCTCTTGGTCTCCAAAGTGACCCCACGCCCTGGAGTCCTGGTGACAGCTCTGGCACATGGCTTGGGCTCGCCCCTCCTCACCGGGCACGTCCCCAGCAGGCAGCCACGTGGCCTCTTTCCTGCTGGCGTGCAAGGTTGTGTCAAAAGTGCAAATGCAGGTGTCCACCCTGGTCATTTAGTAGCAATTAACCTTTCCTCCTGGGTTTCCTTTGAAGCTTGCTCATGTTTTTATTATAAAATAACAGTGAAGAATTTTATGGAGGTTAGTATCTCAGCTCCCACATTACCTAATCTCATCTGGTCCTTTATCAGGGGGCTCAGTTTTATTTCATCTCATTTTGAGCTGGGATAATTACTGGAGTTTAAAGAAGCCATCTTGAATTTCAAAACTGCAGTGCTGTCTGAATGATTTGCAGTTCACTGGGAAAGTGATGCTTACCAGCACAGTCCTTGGGTCTAATTCTAACCTCCCAAAGATTTTCTATCAGTCAATACCCCACAGTTCTGTTAGAAGTCCCTCTGATCCATGAGGGTGTAAATTTTAAGGAGAATAGTCCCACACTCCTTGAAAATGAAGACTGACTCCTGGTTCATACACATTGATTTTTAATATCTCTTTTCATCACTAATTTCACAAATATATCTTCATGGTCTTCCTGCCTCTTGGTTATTCAGCTTCTTTTTCCTTTTGAGGTTTTAACATATATTTTTTTCTAGAACACATCACTGTTTCAGGCAGAACAGTATTTCTCTTTTACCCACACTCTTAGGGCTTTGGGCCACCATAGGCATATTCCATTTTTCCAGAGCTTTTAAACTGAAATCCCATGTTTAACGACGGCATTGGGTGTGGCTGCTGGAAATCAAAGGAGGCACAATAGACCCAGCAAAAGGACTTGTCTCCCTGCCAGCCTTCCAGAGGCCAATTTATCAGCTGCAGGTTTGACCCTATATGGCTAAAACCGAGCGCAGCCAGAATGACTGAGATAAGTATAACCCAGGCCTCTGAGGCTGCAAGAGAGAAATTAAACTGGACTGTCCCTGGGGGAGAAGAAACATCTGCAAGGCCATGCTTCTGTTAAATCTTTGAGGCTCAGCTTGTGCCTGCTCGTGGGCAATCACTGCTGGAGAGGGGGGTTAAGGAAGGGGTCCTGTGGGAGAAAGGCTCAGAGCAGGTCACTGCTTGCTGTGACTTAGGTGGTTTGTCTGGGGCTGCCCTGTGGAGGAGAGTGAATTGTGGTTAAGGGACACAGGGAGAGCCTTGGCTTTATGGGGCACTGCTTGATGGGGTGGGGACAATGGCAGTGCCTGTGTGAGATGGGCTTTTAAAGGAGGTTGTGTCATGCACTCAGCTGTCATGGAAAATCAGTAGGATTTCAATGCCTGAAGTTTTTAAGCCTCCCCCACCTCCCCTTCCAGTGAGCCATGTGCTTATCATCATCCAGATCACTTTCCTTGTGTGATTTCTCTTCCTGCACCCCATCTGTATACGTGGGTTTGGGTTGGGTTTTTTTTCCTGTTTCAAAACCAGTCCTTTAGACAGCCCTGCAAGCTAAACAGTTGGGGGAAGACATCTGATGGGAAGAGGGCCTTCCATGGCTGGATGCAGCATCCCTGCTGACCTCTGAAGTCAGTGGAGCCACTGGAGCTACTGGGATGCTTGGGAGGCACAGCCCATCCTCTGCCACCACACTGGAGCAGAGCCATGGTTGAGGGCAGCAGCAATGCCCCAGCAGGACAGAGATGGCTGATAACTTGGGTGTTTCAGTGAGATGAAGGGTGGCATCCAGGTGGAGCTGTGTCTCTACTCTTTTCATGACTTCTTTCCTGTCTCTTGGAGTCCAGGTTGAGTTTTGCCATGGGTAGAAAAGTGCAGGCATGGGCTCAGAGGTGCTACACACAGAGCAAGCTCTCTGCACTGGTGCTTTTCACAAGCTCTTGAGCATCTTGGCCAAACTCAGTACCCACTGAGCTATGACAGGCAGGATTTCTAAAGCTTAAGTGATGGAAAATTCCTCTGCATGTCCTTCTCTGCTAACTGGCAGAGTCAGTCGAGAATTTTGACTGCTCAAAGAGCCAGGTATTAGAAAAGTGACAAACTAATCGATATTGGGTCCAGTTGTGAAAGTGCAGGGAGAGTCTGCCAACCCAGAGGCCGAGGCAAAGAGTAGCTGAACTTTCTTGTGACATGTATGAGGTCATAGCCAGTGCCACATAAAAGAAAGAAAAACAGTTCATGGCTGTGAATAAATTGCTCACAGATGAAGAATCCAGTTTGCCAGTCATGTGATGGGAGCAATCTATTCGAATGATTTGTTATGTCCCAGTGTTTGTCTTAGGCAGTACCAGAAGCATGAAAGTACAGATATAAAACTGTGAGATAATATGTAACAAAGATGTGAGAGATAATGGGCTATGACCAGTTTCTAGTGGAAAAGGCATACGGTGCTAATCTACCATGGATAGTTTCTTAAATGAGCAAGAAATTGAAAGAATATTTTAAAGTTTCCTGTTTCTTCACTGAAACGGAGTCATTCTGGGTGCCAAGCTCAGCGTAACACTTTAATTTCTGAGCCAACCATATTATGCAAATATCCTTATGCTCAGATGTTAAATACCTGATCTCAACCTTATTCCTTAGAGAACAGTATTGCACCTCTTATTTAGGTTAGCATGCAGAGGGACAAATGCTGGTGTTTAGGAAAAGTATGGTAACATTAATGAAGTGAAATGAATGTAAACAATTCAGAAGGGTTTGGGGTAGTTTGGCTTTTTGCTTCTTTTGCCTGCATTAATGGGTTGAGTGCTGCATTGCCTGTGCAGCTGAAGCCCCTGCTGAAGTCACTCAGTTGTTTTTTTAACTAAAAGGAATGCACAATCAGCCTTACGTTTTGAGCTGTCAGAAATAGTAAGATTTTTTCTTTTTTTTCTTTTCTTTTTTGTCTGCTGGCTAGGCCCCAGAGATGAAGGAATTTTTTTTTTTTTAATGGGTTTTGGATCTGCCCCAGGTCTTTTGCAACTGTAAAAGGAGAAGGTTCATGCTCTCTTTAAGGTGCTGTTTGGATCCTGAACTTATTTTAGACCATTGAGTTTCTCAGAGGTCAGTGGTAAGACACTGATTTACATCAGCTGAAGCTCTTGCCAAGAGTTGTGTGGTAGGCTGGATCCTTTCTTCCAAAGACTAATTGGAGGCCATCAAACTTAATTTTGGCTACTTTAAGTTCAATCTGTCTCTCTGAAAGACTGGTAAAGCTTTTCTGCTTTTCACTTCACTTAGATTTCAGTTGTAAGGTATAATGCTGCCTTTCAATTTTAATTTCAAAGAGTCTGTGATGCAAAGCGCTACATCCGGACCAGATTGGACAATGGGCTGTGCCCGCCCGGACATCTGTATGCAATTCCCTTGCTTGTGCTCAGTGATGGAAACCACTTTTGATGTCAGGAATATTGAGAAGTTCTGTGTACCCCCAGGCCTATGATAGGAAAGAGGCTCAGCTCCTTCCAGGCTGAGGCTCTGCTGCTGGACTAGTGATTGATGAAGGTTCTGCCCTCCTACCAAACTGTCCTCTCCATTTCGTGGGTGGGCCGAAAGGGCTTCATGTGCAAAAGCTGTCAAGATGTCTCAAATCCTGCTGTTTGGCTTTGTTTTCCAGGTGATGAATGTTTGTATGAAAGTTTTCCTGAACTTCCTTTGGAGGAAGCACCAGAAGCTGATGGAGAGGCTGCAAACATCCAGTGCCCAACCTCCATTGGCATTCAAGAGCCATCTTCTCCAGCAACCTCCAGTGAAGCTTTCACACCAAAGGAGAGCTCTCCTTACAAGGCTCCAATATACATTCCTGATGACATTCCCATTCCTTCTGAGTTTGAACTCCGAGAATCCAACATTCCAGGAGCAGGATTAGGAATATGGACCAAAAGGAAGATCGAAGCAGGGGAAAAGTTTGGCCCTTTTGTAGGAGAGCAGCGACCACACCTTAAAGATCCCAGTTACGGTTGGGAGGTAAGGCACTTCACATTCTTTTGGTCTGTTGAACTCTCTTGTATGTCTATAAACACAGAAATATTTGCAGAATTCGAGCCTTATCCTGCAGCAGCCAGGGGATATTTTTGTGCACTGAGACTGCTTCGTGGCCTTTCGGGTTTTTCTGGCTGGCAAGAAGTGTAGACGAAAAGAAGGGCAGGAATTATTGTTGTGTTTTGTTCATGAAATATGGGTGGATGCTTACAGGTGATGCCTCTTTTGCAGAAGGAAAGAGGAATTTGCATTGATGGAACAGTTCTGTACCATTTTCTCTTGTGAAATCCTGCAGTATGTCTGGGGGTGAGGGATTTGCAAGTGACACTGTGGTCCCCATTTGAAAATGAAATGGATGTTGCCTTCAGGGCTGTGCATTGCCACTTTCCAACAGCAATGGTTAGAGCAGTGCTCAGATCTACTCTTGTTTGGCTAGAATTGCTAGTGCAGAACCTTGTCCTACTTAGGGATTTCAAAAGCTGAGGATTTCATCCTGCTTCCATTTAACTTCATGGAAATTTTGCCATCTATTCAGTGAAAGTACATTTGGATGCTGGGGTCGAGCCTGGGGCACACGGGGATGATATTTTTGTAGGTACTCTCAGAACAGCTGCTTTTCTTGAAGGAGCCCAAGGCCTCCTTTTGTGAGTCCCAGAAGTTGCCTCTTCCTTTCCCTGCCTTTGAGGGCAAAGTGTTTTCCTCACTGCTGTGGCACCATGGAGCTGGCTGAGTTTCAAGTCCATGGTCAGGTCAGGGCTTTAGATCCCAAGCACTGCACATTGCCAGTGGTGTCGTGGTCTAACAAACCTTTCATGGCTTTATTCATAGTTTTAACAATGTGCTGGAGGAGCAGAGTGCAATCTCAGCTTTCCATCTGTGCATTTCCTTTGGTTCCTGATAAGGGAGAAGTGCAGATTTTATATGGCTCTCCAGGGGCATGACTGACCTCTGGAGAGTTGGGAGGTTCATTTTCCCAGGAAAATTGGAGTTTTGCTGCGGAGCAGAGCCTTGCAGATATGGTGGAAAATAGAGATTTGATTTACTCTTAACTGTCCATAAATACTCTGTGAATTCATTCCAAACTTTCCAGTTCTTTAAACTCTGAGACCTGTGACAATATGACCAAATAGTGTCAGGAGAAATTACAGACTTGGCAGCCATTCTATCAAGTTAATAGGCCCTGATGTGATATAATTGCTGGTGAGAAATCTTTATTATTTGAAAAAGGTACCAGGAAGCCATAAAATCTGACTTTTAACCACACCACAATTAGGCTTCGATATTGATAACAGAAATCAGAGCAAAACTGCCCAGACATGTCTGTACTTTCAGGCTTGACATGTACCAAAATTAATGTATTTTATGCTGGTTTCTCAGGTGGTGTAGTGCATGGTAACCCCAATAAATCAAGGGAAAACTCATCTTGATTCTTGCACCCTTAGTTACTGATAATATTTTATGATACTTGAAACCAGTTTTCCTGGTTTGAATACTAAAGAGTTTGGGGTCTAAAAAATCCAGACAAGAAACGCAGGCCTTGAATAGTGCTGGAGGCCCAGCTGGCAGATTGAATCCCTTCAGAGGTGCAGGATTTGTGCCATTTGAACAGTGTGATGTGTTTAGGACAGCTGGGGAGAAGCTCTTGAAAAGAGTTGGAGCAAAATCACACAAAATCAACAGTTGAGTCCCTCTGCAATTTGCCCACTCATCTAGAAGTACTCTGCAGTGCTCAGGGGAGCTTGACACAGAATATTTTCCCAACAAGTGGCTTAAGTACATTTATTGCAATTAAAGGGAGACAAAGAAATTCTGGTTCCCAGAGTTTACACCATGAGTAACATGGCATGTAGTGAAGGTTAAGGGTTAGGATGTGGGGGACCTGGTAGTACTGGAAAAGACCTTCCCAGTACCCATCCCAGCCCAAATGCTCACCATGAAACTACTCTAGAAACCAGCACTACCTTGGCCTTGTGCTTTGGGATAAAAGAGGGAGAAAGATGATGTTAGCAGTGTGTGGGCTGGGGCAGTGGCAAAGGCACCAGGGAAAGGTGAGGGCAAGGGGTTATTTATTGAGGGGTAGGTACAGACTTGAAGATGATCTGTCCTGCTGTCAGTGCCAACAAGTCAGTTGGCAGACAAACATGGGCAGCTGGGTCTGCACTGAGAGCAAGGTGAAAATTCAGTATTGTATTTGGAATGAACTAAAGCTTTTGTATGGTATTGTCTGAATTTAAGTGACTTTAGAGTATAAAGAGGTTTTAAAAACTTTTTTTTTTCCACAATGACACTTGCATGCTGAGTGAACTGCACTGATGTAGTTACTGTCTTTATATTCTTTTATATTGGATTATAGGTATTTTCTAGAATAGTTTGTATTCTGCAGAGGTCAGCTGTGTCTGCTGGCTTCAAAAGGTGAGATCCCTCAACCTGCTGGAACCACTCACTGGTGCCACAGGCCAAAGACAACATTTTCTGTGTCCTGGTTTACACATTTCTTCCCATGTGCATCTCCAGAGAAACACAGAGTGGGGTTGCTGCATTGTTCATGGTTGTGTTCCCATTTAATTCTCTTGAATGGGCTCCATTGCAGCCACAGTGAGGATGATTAAGTGATTGATTTTCCAATCTTTCTCTTTTATCTGCATTTTTTTGAGTTTAAAGTGAAACAGTGAACATACAATGCTGTTTAACTTTTGAAGATGATGATATAAGCATCTCTTTTCAAGTGAATAATTAGAATGAAGCTAGTAAAATACTTCTGGAAGGAAATAATATATCTGGAAAATTAAAATACTTCTGAGCATCTTCCTTGTCTTTTTTCTGATGCTGCCTATATTGGTAATTTTTGCTATGAAATATTAGCTCTTTTTGTGCAATTATTTAGTACTGCTGGGTACCCTAGAGTCTCAAACTGGAAAATTTCAGTAAGAAACCCTATGTGTGAGTTGCAGGAAAGAGTTTATAGCTGCACCCAAATTTGGATGGGACTTTGTTTTTGGGAAGGGCATTTATACAACACCTGCAAATGTTTGCATAGCATTGGGTATTTCCAGCTGTGTGATGCTTCTGATTTCCAACTCTTGTGTCTGATGTCCATCTGAGCTGATACCAGGATTAACCTGAAGTGGTGAGCAGGAAGCTGGAGCAGACACCGCTTTTAATTGTGCAGCCAGGCACTTGATGATGCAGAAAAATTTTCTGGAGAAGGCTGAGGACTTTTATGGGTCCTGTTCCTCCATTTCCCTATAGCAAGACTCCCCAGTGCATTAATGCAGAGTGTTGTCAGAATGAGAACAACAAACCCCAGTCTGTTGTCTCCATTTATATGCTTCAGCCATAAACCACACTCAGGGAAAAAGAGAATTTGTTGTGATATGGTTGTGCTTGGGTTGTGATTAGAGCACTTTAGACTGGTTTAAATGAAAAGCCATAAATTTGAATTTTACCTCATTTTGTGGGTCTAGAGCCCAGCATTATCCAATCAGGTATTGGTTAGCTGGAGTACAAATTGAACAGGGGGTCACTGGACAAGGGGAAAGGTTGAGCTTTTTTGCAGTTTTTCACCAAGGTTTTAGTATTCTCTGGCAGTGGGAATATTTGAGGGGTTGGGAGGCTGTGGCTCAGGGGTTGTTTGCAAAGAGAAAATGGAGTGCTGCTTAATCAACAAAGAAAACAAGCTTTTAGGGGAGGGCAGAAATTTTTTTTTTTTTTTTTTTTAAACAAAAGCAAGAGAACACAAATTTAGCCATTTCATCATGGTTCATGCTCTGCTATGAAAAACAAGTGGGAGAATATTTCAAAGAAAAGCTTGGAATAGGTCAAAGCACATGCACCTATCTTGGCCCAGCTTCTTCTGGAGTGTGTCAGATATTCCAGCTCAGGACTTTTGCTGCTATAACAAACTCGGTGTCATTTGAAGGTGCAATTTCTTTGCAGCTTCTTTTTTACTAAAATTTTATTTCTTTGCTAGGAAGGTAAAACCAGGAGCGATAAACTCTAATAAATCAAACTTGTCACAGAAGTAAAAATATTTTAGAGCTTTATAAAGCAGCATATAATCTGTTTATAGAGCAGAATATATTTTCCTGTCATGACAGTGAGGTTGCAAAACATCTCAGATTTGGTGAAGTATGCTTGAGTTGATGTTATTACGTCTAAATGGAAATTAGGAGGCTGTTTGCCTATTTGTTTCCCTCTCCTCTCATGTTTTTGATGTGGATCTTTGGGGAAGGTTGGACAATTTCTTAAAAATTGTTTTGGAGTAAAAGCTTCTCACTGATCTTTAGGGACTGCAATACCTGGAATTTTAGGTTTCAATACTTTGGCTTTCTTTTGGCATTTTTATAATTTAGGTTTAATTGAGGTTCTAGAGCTGCCACCTATCTTTATGAAGATTGAACAATAACTTAGAAAATGTAAAGGTGTAGGGTTTAGAGCTGGAATCAAATGTATATGCTCCCAAATCCAGTTTGTCACTCCTAAAATGAGAGCTTGGTTTTCTTGCTCCTAGCATCCAAAAACTTCCATTATAAGCAAAGGGAGTTCCTGGCTCTGGGCATCAGTATTATCCCCCACTTATTGGGCCTCCTCTTGGGAAGCCTTTGTCAGAATGTTGAAGGCAGCATCTCTCTCTTTCTAAAACCAGAACAAAAATAACATCTTTTAATAACTGGGCACAGGATTCACACATCTTAAAACTCATGTTAACCTATTTTAAACAAACAGTGATGGTGCTGAGGGAAATATCCCCTTTGTCAGTGAATTCATACTGGGATAGAGCAGTAGATTGTCTTTTGCAAACAGGAAAAATGAAAGGAACAAAGAATTAATCTCTTCTGAAGAGATTTCTTTGGGATTTTCAGTTTTACCCTAATGTTATATAACAAAAAAAACCCCAAACATTAATTTTCTGCTGTTTGACACTTTTCCCACTGCACTGATCTACAGACCAAATCTTGACCCTTATCTTGAATCCCCTTTAAGACCATCAGCATACAAAGCAATTCCACACTGCACCAGGTGGCTGGGAAGTGGGGAGATTCCTTGCCTAGATTTTTTCCTCATGTATGGATTTGAGCTGTATAAGGACTCGAGGAACCTTTGCAAATTTCCTATTGAAGCCAAACCAGGAACAGGAATGTGGATTATTCTGTTACTTCAAATAAAAAAGGAGCAATATAATTTATACTCGGGGGTGGGGGAGAGGAAGTTTTTTGATCAATACAAGACCCAACCCAGTTTTTCAGATTCCAACAGACCATCCAGTTCTTGCAGCTGCAGGTGGGGGGACATCCAGTTTTTCTTTTTCATCCTTACCTTTTCTGCAGTACAGACGTGAGGTTTTATCTCACTTGGAGCTCAGCTTTGCAAGGCATGGAGCACTCTGGCTGAGATCCAATAAAGCACTTAGGCACAGGCTTATCATCAACAGGATTACCCAGGTGTTGGAGTTAAGCATGTGCTTAGCTGCTGTGTTAAGCTCTCTGCTAGGGACATAGTGTTCAGTGCCACATGGGCTGGAGTTCATACCTTGGCTCTCACCTGGGCTCAGGAAGCATGAGGGGGCTCAAGACATCCCCTGGAAAGCTGTGTACGGAAATGGCATTGCTAATGCTACCTGTCTGAATTCCTCTGTTGTCTGCATCTGTGTCTTGTGGTGGGGCTGGGACTGAGATGCTACAGCAGCAACTAAAGTCCTGTAGCAAGGTCAATTGATGCTTCCTGAGGTGTTCCTGGGATTTCAAGGTTGGATGGGACTTGGAGCAACCTAGTCTAGAAGGAGGTGTCCCTGGCCATGGCAGAGGGGTGGAACTAAATGAGCTTTAAGGTGCCTTCCAACCCAAACCAATCTGGGATTCTATGAGCAAAGGGTCACTCCCAAGAAGCCACATCAGTTGTACATCCTAGCCAGCTACCTGGCAGTTAATGCCAGAGTTCTCCCTGCTCAGATGACAGCCAGTTTAATAATAATTACAAATGAGCAAACAACAGGTCCTCAAATAAGATACAAACTGGTGGGCTTATCATCCAGTTTGAACTAAATATATTTGGCAGCAGAAGTGTTCTGTTGGTCCCTTGGGTTGTTTCATGTGCATGGAGGAGTGTTAGGATATGGAGACAACACACCCAGTAGTTCATTGTTGTCTTTCTCTGTTGTTCCTTAATTCTATTCTTTGATTTTCCTAATTCTCTGACTGACACAATCAGTCAGCCTCACACTGTGAGGTCAGTGGGATGTGATGCCCTCTTTCTTGGACAAAGACTCCAAACTTCCTCAGCTTAGGCAAAGCTGGGGAGGGGGGTGAGGAACAAGATCTCCAAAGCTCTGTATTGTAGCTCAGAGGCTTTAGAGATGCCAGGAGGGAGGTCCCACTCACCCCTGTCCTGAGCTGGCTCTGCCACTGGGGCTGTTGCTCCTGAGAAGCCACTGAGCCAATCCAAAGCCAATGGAGCAACAGCATCAGGAAGAGGTCTTTGGCTGGCACAGAAGGTTGAGGGGGTGCTGGGGTGGCACAGCTGTGAAATCTCACATAAAAACAAGGGCAAGGCAGCACCTTTGTCTCAATGCAACCTGAAATGGGTTGTGTAGATGTGTTTCTGGATGCTCCTCTGTGTCCTTGACCTTGAGGGCAGGAAGTCCCTCATTTCATGGCATGGTCAAAAGCCCCAGAAACCTCTCTGTAGATCTGTGGATGTATTCCCCACAAAGCCACTGAGGTTTTAGCTTAATCAGGAGGAGCATTAACTCCTTGAGGGAGGCAGAGTGAAACCATAAGGGTCAAGTGGACTTGGAAGTTGGAGGGGATGAAGGAAATTTTGCTGCCTTCTTCAGAACATAACTGGGGGATGTTTCAGGAGTTTGTATTCCTACACAACTCAAACATGACCCAGGAAGATCTTATTTGAGTTCAGCAGCACTTTGTGCAAGGAGGTAATAACACCAAATAAACAGAGAGAAAAGCTGATACTGGAATAGATCTGTGATATTAGGGAAATATGAAGAAAAATCATTTTGGGATATACCAGATGTCCCTTTGAAAGACAAAAGCTGTAAATTGAATTTAGGCATTAAGAAAGACAACATCAGAAAGAAGAAAGACAGAACTGAAGAGAATAATAATTGCATCTAATAGAACTGACAAACAATCATAATTCTTCCCATTAAATGAATAAGTTATAAAAAATTTATTATGAAATGCCACATTATGCAAGCCAGGATTCAAAGATGAGTTCTTTGCATTAAGTACAGTAGATGCCATTAAGGAAAACAGTCAATATGTCACTAAGCCACAGCCTGTAAAATTAAATTGATTTGGTAAATGTAAGTAAGATAGATCTGTTTGCTTTCATCATCAATTTTGAGTGGGTGAACAGGTGATGTCACCAACCTGGGAGCGATAAAGATGCAGGACCATCTGGAAAGCTTTGTGATGGATGGGCAACTGCTTTTGGATAGTGACAGTGCTGTGGTACTTTGTCACTTGGGATGCAGTACTTAATAACTTTTCAATACCATCATAATAAATTTCACTGCCTTATTAATATAGAAATGGTGAGTTATTACTGTGATGGCTATTGTAAATAACAAGAGATGCAGCTGTCAGAAGCTGATTGTTTGGGCATGTTTCTTTAAGCAACACAGTTGACTTGGGATAATCAACGTATGTCTGTACCAGCAGAGTTTATTGCTCTTGTCAAAAGAAAAAGCTGCATTATTCAAAAATTATATGAAGTCCGTAATAAACAAGTTTAATATATTATCAGACTTTTCCTATAAGTTTTCTAACACAGAACAATAAATCACTTTTAATAATGCTTTTCCTTGTACAATAATATCCTTATGCTGTAATAACGTCCTTTCCTAACTATTCACCAAACAGAGAACTTCTGAAAACCAGAAAGGTATCTCTCACTCATCAGAACACTTACAAAATTAAATCCCTCTATTTCATTAAAAGGCTACTTTTGATATAAAGCTGGTGGACTCTTGCTGTGTCTCTTTTTTATTTTAATTGAACAGATGTAGTTAAAAGTAATCTATGACAAAGAAATACAGACAAAATTATAACCATGTGTCCCTAAATGCTGGCAGGAAAGAGCATCTGTGGGTGTTTTATGAAAGCACAGGACTGCTCCGTGACATTGCTGCTAATGTCATGGGTCTAGAGGGCTGGAGAGAAACAAAATGCAAAGATAGTTGTTAGCAGAAGATGAATTACCAGATCAATCATTTAGCACCATTCAGAGCATTATACCATTGTTCCCTAGGAAGATAATTAAATCAATTACGTCTTTCTTATTTGTGCAAAGAGGCACAAACTTGTAAAGAATATCCAAGGCTCCTCAAACCATATTATTTCTGGAGATTTATTTATTTAGTTAGTTTTAACCCTCCCGACTTTGTCTTTCAGGCTCCAGCTTTGTCCCTCTTTTCAATTATATGTCTCTCCACCATTTCTATGACTGCTGAAAAGAGAGCCAGCAGTCTATTAACAGGCAATAAAGTTCAGGAAGCCTAAGACTAGTTTCTTGGGTCAGAGGTGAAAATTGCATGCTAAATGAAACAAAGGTGTGTCTTGATGGCTCAAGAAGCAGTGGGGAGAGGAGCAGACGTGTGCAGGAGGAGATGGTCACCATTAAACAGAAGCAAATGAGGACAGGGGTTGGTGTACAGCAGAATGCTTATTAACCCAAATGAACACAGGCACTTCAGAGGATATAGCACCCAGGGCTGGCATTTAAACCACACATGATTTAATGGTACCATTGAAATCTGGGCTTTTGGCCTAATAAAGACATCACTAAACTTTCAAAGGAAAGCAACAAAAAAAAAATCCAACCCAAGTCTTGCTACAGCCTGCAGATTGGGATGTATTAGAATGCTACAAATAGACCCATTTGGAAGGGAAGGGTAGAGAACAATAATTAGCTACAAGGGTATTTCCAGCCCAGAGAATATTAATAGAAGGTTTGATTGATGTGCCAGCCCTCTCATTTCCTGGCTGAACGGCAGGTGGCACACACAGGAGTGAAGACATCAGTTGTCATAATCCAGCCTGATTTTGTCATCGTGTGAACTTTGGTGCACAGAATACATGTTCATTTGGAAAAATAAATAAAAAAAATGTTAAGTAGCCCTTCCTTTAAAGTGTAGTCCTAGCACTGAGTGTTAAAAGATGAGAAAGATTCCACAAAAGGCATAACATTTCATCAGGTCAATCCTATGGCATAAAGGGGCTCTGGTGTATAGTGGGTTTCCCAAAATGTTGTTCTCAGTCTCAGCTTGATGAAGTATTGGCAACATGTGAGGAGTGGGCTCGTGTTCTCCTTCAGTGGGTTTCCCCATGTGTTGGAGACCTGGGATGGAGCTGCTCAGGAGTTCTGAGGGCAACTTTCAGTGCTTCCTATATTCCTGAAATGGCCTCAAGTGATAAATGGTGTAACTAATGGTATAATCTAACAGTGTAGCTGTGACTGCATATGTGTTTTGTTCAAGGTTAAATCTGAATATTCATCTTTTCTAAGAGATTTGCAGTTGTGGTATTTCTGTCCTTCTCTGCACCTTATATTCTCCCTTACCTTCTGCATTTTCAGCAGATCACTGATATTCATCTCTGTCACTGACCACATAGGCACTCTGCTAACCAGGCTCTGGTCACTTTTAAGAGCCTGCATATATTTTAATTTTCTGCTGCATCCTTTGCTGTACTTTTCAGTGTCTCTTGGTCCACCCACCAGGCTTGGTGCTTCACCTCTCTCGGGGTCACACCCTTCCCCTACCTACCTCCACACTTCCCTCTTCTTGAAGCATCACCACCATCACCCTTGGCAAAGCAGCTCAACCCATACCAGTACAGGGCCCCACTATTTCACTTCAGAAGTTTATTATCTAAATCATCTCCCAGATTTCATGGTAGTGGTGTGAAAAAGGCAACATCTCAACTTGTGTCCTGAAATCCTGTTCCCTCCCACTGATGTAAGGAGAGCTGAACAAAGTTTTGAGGCATAACTAAGGGTGCCCTCTTTTCACACTAGTTTAAAAAATTTATTTGAAAATTACAACTTGAAGAGAAGCTGCTGCCTACCTAAAGAAACCCTTGTGGCAGGGCTTCAGCTCAGCCCTTGTGACTTGTTTGGCATTTGCATTCAAATACTTTTGTACTTCTGGAATATTTTTAAGACCTGACTGTCTGCTCCCACCACCCATGACAACAATGCACAAGCAGAAGATGAAAATTCTGCTTTTCAGCCCCAGCATTCCTGAATAAAATGTAGCTGATTGTAACAGGATCAATTCAGGTGTGATTTTTTTTTTTTTTTTCCTTTTTCTTTTCTTTTTTTTTTTTTTTTTCAGTGGGTTTGGGTTTGGAATAGGTGCTTGAGCTGCTTTTGTCCCCATGCTAATGTCCCTGGAGCAGTGGGAGTCAGGAGGAGTGAAATGATGACCTGAAATAGCAGACGGCTCCAAACAGAGCTGGATTAATGGGAAATGGGGCCCTGGCCCAGCCAGCCAGGAAAGCTCCAACCAGCCCAGGGGCACCCATACAGTACCCCATCGAAGATTCCCCCAAAGCCACTGAGCCCCTGTCCCTTCTGCAGCAAAAAAATTCCTCCAAGTAGCTCTCGAGCAGACTTGCCAGGACTTTGCCCAATTCCCTGGATTCTGATGAGCTTTGTATAATTTTTCTGTGCACCAGAGGCATTTAATGTGTTTGGAAAATCCAGCAGTAGCATTCCCCCTCCTGTGATGTTGCCAGGCTTGCTCTGTAATGCTGAAGAAGAAAAAAAAAAAAGCCTTAGTGTTGGGAATTATAAATAATTTGATGCAACAGGTTTAAGTTACCATTTTTGTGGTGAAAAGAAAAGCTTAGCATGATCCAGATTTTCCTTGGTTTCCTCCCATTCTGCTGAGAAGCAGAGGTATTCACATCTCTTTGTCTAACAGTTTTATAATGTCTTAAGAGATTAACAGTGAGCATGAATGAGGGGCTGAGGATTAGACGACAAAAAGCCCGGGCTGGCCACTACCTTGTTTGCACATTTTACATTTTTCAGCATTGCCGAGCGAGTATAGAAACTAAGGAAAGATAATAAGGACCAGAGTCCCAAAAGTGTTTAGTGATTCAAAAAAATTCAGATGCCATGTCAGAACTGACAGAATGATGGAGCATTATGTGGCAGGACCCACTTTTTTGTCTTAGGGTAAGCTCTTGCCCTGAGTGAATGCAGATGTTATCGCAGGATCCCAGACAGACAGTCAGTGAAATGTGACAAGCTGTCAGCAAAGTTACACTACGTTGAGTTTGCTAAAATATCCCAAAGCTTTATACATGGTCCTTTTTTTTTTTTTTTTTTTTGTTATATATAGAAAACTCTTTGCTCGATCAATCAGGAATGGGGGAAAAAAAAAACAAAACCCAAAAAGATGGTTACAGTAACTTTTCCAGTCAGGAATCCTTTGAATGGTTCAGACGTGACTGTAAAAGTAGAGGAAAAATTATCATCTGAAGTATTTTGAAGGTTACATTGGTGCTGGTAAAATTTCTGAAAGCAAAGTGTGTGCATGGTAAGGCTGTTAACCACATGTCACCCCACGTCAGTCCCTTCCAAATGATTTGGGTATTTACCCCTCTGAAATGCTTAGTCAAAGGGGTAATAGCAGCCAGCAGAAGTGGATCTTACCAGTACTCAGCTTTCTCTCTTGCAGCTTCAAAAAAAAGGGTTTATAAGCAATCCCTTCACTGATTTTTTTTAATTTTTTTTACTTTTTAACCTCAGAAATAGATGCAAACGAGCTGGGAAAACTGCAAACTGAAGGGCAAAAAAAAAAAGCCCAAAACAAGATGCAAAGTGAAGTGGTTAAAACACACTCAGAAAAATCAAAATATGTTTGGATAAATCGATGCAAATGAGCTGAATTCAGATACTCTGAAGTCATAGTGAATTTCAGAAAATGACTTTTATTTTGAATTTTGGATCTGCAAGAGAGATTTGGTTTGTAAATATTGTAACAAGATACATGCTTTGTAAATCTTGAGTAGAAAAATAAGGATCCCCGTTCTGCATAATCTGAAATGTTGAACTCAAGGAATCTGCAGTGCAGTGATGTTTTTTATGTGCCATCACACTCCCAGGACAGAACTCCACTCAGTGTTTTCTTGTTTTAATAGTTTATTACTTAGAAAATATAAATTTATACCGGGAAACTGGAATATTTTTACACATGCAACTGATTTTCACTTTTGAATTAGGACTGTCAGAAGCAAGCTTTTACATAATTAGAGAACAGGGAGCCTAAAATGCTGATGGTTTCAATTTATCCCCCAGATTTATTTTAAAGGTGTATTTCCTTGTACAGGCAAGTAGATTTTGATTTGAAAATGCCAAAGTAAATTGCATGTCTGTTTTGCAAGTAATTATGTAAATCATTTACAGGAACCCCTTTAATAATTTGTATTCTTGTCTTATTACTGTTAGCTTAAGCCTAAATTTAATGAGAAAGCTGTTTAGAGTGGCACAAACTAATATATTTTGCTAGAATATGAGTTGCTGCACGTTCATTCTCCTTGAAGCAGAGCAGAATAATGCATGTGATTTATAATCAATTTAGGTTTCCTTTTGAATAAGATGATCTTGTATTATTTGTTTCCATACATTGAAAATATTAATTTACTTCTGGGAGCAGGGGAGAAAGGGAAACACATCCAGCCACAATTTAGTGTAATTTGTGCTGTAAAATTACCAAACACAACAATCCCATTCTGAAAAATGGGATTCAAAGAGGCTTAGGAGATAACATCTCATACAACGTTTTGGTTTTTTTTTAAAAAAAAAAAGCAGAACCCCAAACACCCTGAAGTAAACAATCCAACTAAATTATGCATATGGAGGAAATGATTGAGAATCTGTTTAGTGGGTAATCACACTCATGCTGAAGTTTTAAATTTCATCTGTCTGCTCAGATCCATTGTGATCCATTAAGTGGCTTCCTTTTTTTCCGACAAATTGAATGCTGCAACTGCAAGGAGCTCTTTTGTTCTTTTAATTCAGTCAGCATGGAAATGATTTTCTCATTTCAGGCCCTTTTCTGTCCTCTCTTCATTGTGTCAATAAAATAGAGTTGTGCAGAGCTGCTCTAATCAGCTTAGAGTGCTAATTCATTGCACTGGGATGCTATCTGGGTCTGGCTACAGGTGGGCACTATAAGGGGTCAGTCTCCAGGGGAGTCTAATTGTGTCTCTCTTGGGTCTTGTTTGCGGAATAACTGAAATCTCAAACCCTGGCTTAAGAAAGGAAGGGAAATGGCACAAACACAGGAGCCAGCAGGGTCTCAGGGTGCACCACATGGTCTCAAAGTTGTTTCCATTTTGACACCAGGGAAGGGAATGCTTCACTACAAAGACAAAAGATTAAGAAACTCTGTAGATAAATTTTTAAATTTAAAGGACATGAACATTTTGACCTGCAGGTGTGCAAGAAGGGTCATGGCTGCTGTGGTGCTGGTTTGAGAGGTCTGGGGGTAGGCTGGCCTTTAGATTTTGGAGGCTTTCAAAAGACTAATGGTAAACAAAAAAATGTGTTGTTTAGATAACAAATCCTCTCTGCGTGTGCCAGAGGGGGTCTGTGGCCTTTTCACCAGGACAGCAGAGTGTGTTGAGTGCCAGGGAGTCAACCCAGTGTCCCGGATAATCTTGAGCAAAGGAGGCAGAGAGCCAGGGCTGCCCTGGTCTCCCCCTGGTCCCACCTTGGGCTGGAGGGGCTGTGCTAACACAGGAGCTGATACGTTCTCCTGGAGATTCTGGGTCTCATCCTGGCATATCTCAGAAAATTGCTTGAGAAAGATCAAGAGAGGAGGAGTATGAGGGAAACAGAAACCTCATGTTTATCTTCTGCCCCAATATTGTGTGGTTTGGACACAAAACTCTCCCTTACACAGGACAAGCAGGTACAGGCTTTGTGGTTTGCTTTTGCTGTTGGGTTGGTTTTTTGTTTGTTTTTAAATAGGTAAACTTTTTGGTATCACCAACCCCCCCCCCAAAAAAAAAAAAAAGTGGTGATGATGGGGAGATAGGGGACTCCTGGTGATGTCTCTTGACACCTTGTCTCAGGGTGGGGGGTTTTGGAGCATCTGCCCTGGGATGCTTCTGCCAGACATCATCCCCGGGCACTTGGCACCTCTTCCATCAGAGACTGAGCAGCAGAGCCCAAATTTCTCAGACAGACATTGCCAAACTTCTTGCTGATGTAGAGCCAGCACCCCATGGCAGTGCAGCACTTGCTGTGCAAGCCAAGAGAGATGGGCATGGATGTAGTAATTATGGGGCTCCTACCAAAAATCTCAGCACCTTAAAGCTGGCAGAGCATCCCTGGCACAGCTCCTCTCTGGGGAGGAAGGGCATGGCTTGCTGCAGAGCAGCTGGTGGCTCTGGAGAAAGAAAAATGGAGTAAAATTGGTAAAGAAAACTGGGCAAATCCTAAAATTCCTTAACAGTGCAGCAAAACATAAAAGAAAATTTATTGAATAGCTTTTGGTTTAAGTTAATGTGAAGGTCCCACAGAATGTATTTTCTGTGCCTTTCATGCAAACATTTGGCACTCTTTGGAATTACTTTTAAAATCCCAGTCCTGAAAAAAAAACTTTGGGTCCTTCCCAGCCTCTTTGACTCCTGTGTAACTGGTGTTATTGTTTTCTTACATGTAGGAAAAATGGAGTGTAGCCATGGCACACAGCCCTGGGACAGAGGCAGCTCCTCTCCTGGAGCACGGGAGGTTTGGGTAATTGGGGACAAAATCTCCCAAAAGCCCATGTAATTTTTGCAGAGAGGCCAGTGCTGCCTTCAGGAAGGATTTCAAGGCAGTGTGGGCTCTGCAGGGCATCAAAGCCTCATCCTTAGCTGCTTCCGTGGCTGTGGTCCTCCTTCAAATGAACCTGATTGAATTTGGGCAGGACTGTTCCCCATTGGTGGCTTTTCCATAGGAAAGATAAGCTTGTCAGTCAGCTGCCACCATGAAAATTAATTAACATACCTGAAGACACCCCTGAGCAGGAAATCAGAGTGTTGCTCTGTGATTCAGGGGTGAATAGGATCCCTCCATTATCAAAAAGTCCATCAGGGAAGAGGAAATGAAGTTCCTAATTAGACAGTGTCCAAAGGAAGAAGTGAGGCATTGAAGAGATGAAGAAAATTGAGAGGTAGCTGATGCACGTATCGGGCTAATGATAGAAAAGGAAATAGTAGAGCTTGAAAGGTCACTGACCTTATTAGACTGGGAGAAAAGTAGTAGATCTTCAAAAGCTTTCACCTATGATAGGTTGACAATGTGTGAAGTTCTCTAGATGGTCAGAGAGGAAAGACAGCCCAGAAAGAGCATGGGAACAAATTAGGTAGATTACAGTGAACTGCATAAATGCAGCATGAAAAGAGAGGAATTCAGTGTAGAAATAGCCAGAAATAGTTTGTTATTTGATGAGATCTCTTTTCACTACAAGTAGAGGATTTTCTTTCCCACTTAGTCATTTTATTTTTTTTGCTATCAATTAAACTCAATAGTGATCCCTTGCTGGGTATAACGTTTCCCTCATGAAGTATTTACTTTCTTCCAAACTGAAATATTTCAGTGGTAGCCAATTCTGAATATTAACTTCAGTGAGAAGAAGACAGGGCTGCTAATAATAGCTTCAACATTAGGTTTGGAGCATAAGAACCACGTTCTGCATCACTTAGTGAAAGCATTGCAGGTTCCTTAGTGCTAAGAGCCTTTTCCCCTGGAATACCAAACCTGGCCAGCTGCAAGACTTTTAAAGGCTGTTAGAGGCTATTTTCTCAGTAGGTAAAAAGTCCCTGGCTCTTAAAATGAGATATTACAAGAAACAAGTCTATAGAAAGTCAAATGAAATACCCCTAAAGCCTGCCTCTCCCAGCCTCTCTTCCTGCAGCAGTTTTGTGCCTTCCGTGGGTGATTTCTCTGAGCCAGCAAGGACTGATTAAAATCCTCCCTGCTGGTTCCTACACAAGCATGGGGCTGAGTTTAGAGGTAAAGTTGTTTCTCTGTCTTTCTGGTAAATGCTCAAGTTTTCTTGTTCTGACTGTTGGTAGGAAAGGGGGAGAAGGAAGGCAAAGTAGAGGAAATTAAAAATAAAACACTGTATATTTTTTTTGTGCAACCAGAGCAGTCCATTTACAGTGTAACATCACAGCAGTATTGCAATCAAACCGAGTGAGGACAAATTCTCTGCTGGTAAAACAGGATGTAACACCATGACTTTCCTTTAACACAAGCAGAGCATGTTCCACTTCACCTATATAAACCTAATGTAAAGGCAGACCAGAAAACAGCCTGGGTTTTTTTGTTTGTTTGTTTTGGGGTGTTTTTTTGTTTGTTTGTTTTGCAATGAGAAAGTGTAGTGGGTTTTTCTTTTTTTTTCTTTTTTTTTTTTTTTTTCCCCCTAATGCTCTGAATAACAAGGCTGTCTTTAAATAAATATTGTTATATTCTGAAATGGAATAACTCTTTGTGAACAAACACTGCCATCTAACATTTCACCAACAAGGCAAAAGATGCTTCCTGAATCTACCTAGAGGAGCTATGAGCTCTCCCATCAATTGGAAAGGAAACCATGGTGTGCTTAATACACTTTCCTGGTGCTTGTGGACCCATCCTGAAGCAGACCCATGTTGTAGGACCCCAGCATGGAGGTCAGAAGTGGTGCTGAGCCCATGGGCAGATGAGCTGCCCATACCCTCATCCCTGGAAGGGCTCAGCAGAAAGGCTCTGTGGGTACTGACATTGCTGGGAAGGAGCAGGGCTGCCATCCCCCATTAGATGGGGTCTGTAACGGTATCATCCTGTTTTCACTCATCAAGGTAGAACCCCTCTGCTAGGCAAACAAGGCAGAGGGTAATGAGAAACATGCCAGGTTTAGGGGAAAGAGGAGCCAAACCTCCATCCAGGAAACAAATGTGATCAATTACCCCAAGTGTAGAGCTCACAGATACCTTATCTCAAGGCTCCTTAAAATAAGAACTTGATTGTTTCCAAATGCACCTAAGAAGCTCGTGATAGAAATGCATTAATATGAGAGACACGTGAAATTTTATTACCTCCAAAACCTGTCATTATTACCTGCTTCTGAAGATATGGAAGAATCAACACAACTGTCTAACACATGATCATGGCAATAAATCTGTGACTACCTGTGTGCAAGCTGGGCAAGCAGAGGTTTAGCATTACAGACATCCAAACAGTATTTTAAAAAGCCACCACTACTTATCACAGTATAAGTTTATTTTTATTTCACTGGGCTTTTTTGTTATCATTGGACAGGATTTTTTTCTTTGAAACAAGTATTTTAAAGCCATTTTCCTGGTGATTATTCCCCTTGTAGATAGCTACTGAACTGAGGTTGACACTGGAAATGGAGATTGTTAGCTGGAATTTCTGACAAACTGTGTGCTTTCTGAGGATGCATTAGGAGCAGGGAGAAATGTGGAACAGCAAACTCATACTAAGGTATGGCCTTGACCTCAAGTTATGTGCCTGCCAGATTTTTAGTGTAAATCTGCTATGTTTAGGACAGGAATATTTTCCTTTTCATTCAATTGCTACTGTCTGTGGGGATGTCTCCCATGGATGAATTAGCAGGAGAAGGGAAGGCAGTGGGGAAAATTTAACACGCTCTTCCCATGCATCCAAGTCCCTTGGGCATCATCAGGAGTTGTCCATGAGGTCTGGTGGGGATATGGGACCCAAAAGCTCTCAGCTGCAGAAATTGCTGGAGATGTGTGTGGCACAGGGCTGGCACAGGCTGGGACTGTGGCTCTGAAGCCAGGCAGACAGTGGCCACCAGTTTTATCAGGAGTAACACCAGGCTCTTGTGCTCCTCCATGTTTTTGTATTCCCCAGGAAAGCAATTTATCAGCTGGGCACTCAGGACTGATGTATCCATAGATGGAATCAAAATCCAATGTTGGTGGGTTTTGTCAGTGAAGAGTCCAGAGTGGATTTCAAAGCAGTCTGGTCACTCTGTAAACTCACCCCTGAGCCACCTTTGCATAATGAGGACTGAAATGATGCCTGAGACATTTAAATTTTGCTAGACATCTCCTGACATAGGTTTGCTTTACAGAGGGGGTTGTTGCTTCACTCTGCAGTGACACAGTGACAGGCTTGTTTTCTTTAAAACGGGCTTGCCTCTCTCCTAAGGTGACACGTTCAGCAGCATCCTTAATGTGTTATTTTATTTTGAATGATTGCTTTACGTTTGAGATTGCAACTAAGTTGTTTTAATGCCCTTTCACTAATTCCAAAGGCTAAGGTGCTTATTACAAACAGCTATTTAAGTGAAGCCTAAATTCTTCAGATGTGTTTGCTGTAGTGATGCATCGTGTGGTCATTTCAGCAGGCAACACTAAAATGTTTTTAAAAATTAAGTTTCAGGCATTTAGCTGGAATTACATTCAATACTGACCTGTTATGGTTTATTAAAGTTCTGCACTTTAGCCTGGAGACATTTGCCAGTGCAAAAGTAATGGCTGCTTTAACATCCATGTACAAAAGTGGAATTTAAGAGATTAACTTGCATTTGACCTGCTTCAGCTCTACTGGTAATGAGGGGTGCAGGGGCACAGAATTAATTTCTCTCAATTTGTGGCTCTCAGGGGTGCTGCTAAGTTTGAGAGTGCTTGAATTTTAAGAGTCTCCTGGTGTGCTGAGAAGGTTTTGTTGCTGCGTGGAGCTCTGTTAGCAGCAGGGACTGAAGTGCCAGTTTTATCTATTTGATTAATAGCCTGATTGAGTTCTAGTGTATCTTTGAAAGAAAAAAACATGTTTTCTCTCCCACTCGAACAGCATTTTTTCCCACATAGCTGAATCCTCCTCTCCCACCCAGCAACAGCAACTCAGAAGAGCCCATGGACTGGGAAATGTCTGCTGGGCCTAACTTTAAGGCTGCATCTCTTAATTTGGGTTTTACATCTCAGATCCATCTCACCCTCACAGCAATCTGGGATTTATTTGGGATCTGCTGTGTGTGATAGTAATGCTGGTTCTAGCAGGGTATAACTCAGAGTGGTATCATTTGGGCTGCTGAGATTTGAAAAGCCTGCAAAGGGCTGTGCAATTATTCCTCCAGTTCTGTGTCTTTACCACAGTATTAATGCATCTAAAGAGATTTTTAGCAAAGCAAGTTCTACTCTCATGAAACTGTAACTACTGAATGTACCAACACTTCTTTTTTTTCCAACAGTATAAAAGGTCTGGTTTAGTGTTCCTTACTGATACACGTCATCTCTTCTCTTCCTTTTGAAATAACTGCTGCTTGGTGGAAGATTCCTTTGTGCAGAACCAGGAGTGACATGACATGATTTATTCCAAGCTCGCTGCAGTTTATCAAAGAAATAAACAGAGGAAGCAATAATGCATGGAAATACCATCCTGTGTCTAATATCCGTATTGGGCAATAAGATGAGAAAGCTAAAAGATTTCTAAAGTTTTGTAAATAATTTTTTATTGATTCCTCACTTTATCACATAGGAATATTGGCATGTGGGGTTTATCTTTTCTAGAAAATCTCTAAAAGCTCCCTCTGCTTCTTTCAGATACCCAGGTAAACCACAGCATGGAAGAGTGTGGAGCCTGCATGTATATTTATGTTACTATTTACACAATATTTAACATCTTCCATCTTATGGAAAACCACAAATTAACTGTAACAAACCATTATTTTTGTATTTCATGACATGTAAGAAAAAAACAATTGTGCCAGAATCCACATCAACATGTGCAGTGCAGCTCTACAGGAATTCAACTGAATTCAACATAATTGTGGAACATTAACCTATCAAATGAATAGAGACAAATTGTCTTGAGATTCTTTCTGGGACTTCACAATGCCTTTGCCAGGTTTCATTGTCAGCTCCTCCTTTCAAAAACCTGTGATTCCAGGAAAACATAGCTTCCCTTTGGATCTATCATCTCTCAACAGAATGATACTAGCTGCTTATTTTCAGCAGGCCTGGGCTGACCAGTTACCTTAAGGAAATGGAAGATCTTTTTGTTTTCAGGTTAAGGAAGTTAAAACATTTTTTAAAAAGGGAGGTGTTCTATAAAGAGCTCTTCTACAGGGCTTTCTGTAACAGGATGCACACAGGCATCCTTGATGCAGTTTCTGGCATGTAACTGCTGTCACAAAGACCTTAAGGATTTTCCTGGGTTTTAGGAAAAAATTTTAAAAATATTGACTTTTTTTTTTTTTTTTTGCTTGGCTGTTAAAATGCAAAAACATTCCTATGATGCATTCATAAAAATAGTATCAAGGCTGCCCAGTTCAGCTCTGGAGAAAGCAAATCATGCTCTCATAAGTTTTCTTGATTTTTGTGGAAATTTTAAAATATTTCATATTAAGGAAAACTTGAAAACCTTTTATTGTAAATGTTGCTTACTCTTCTTTCATCTGGTGGAAGGCTTTAGTCATTACCAAATATGCTTCAGTGAAAAGCAGCAGCACCCGACCCACTGTACAGAGTTTATATCCCACAATTTTTCCCTGCTCCTGAGAGTCAGAGGCATTTCCAGCTCCACTTTTCCTAGCAGCTGCCAACGTTGTCAGCACTGATCTGTCAGAAAGGATTTTTCCTGGCAAAACTTTGAAGCTCCTTTCTGACATCCCCAACAAACTAATTGTTGTCTCCTGCCTCCGAGAGCCCTCTGAAGTCCCAACGAGTTAGTGTCTTCTCAGGAGATGAGAAAGGGGACTCACAAAATCAATTTATCAGGCTATTACGCATTGTCATCAGCCAAAACAAAAACCTGCTAAAGACAGGAGAAAAAGTAGAAGAAATGGGTCTCTGAGAAAAGGTTACAGAACATCCATCTTCTCTCCTCTTCTGATTGTTTCCTTTCTTTCCCCATTTTCATACCCATTTCCCTCTGCTAAAAGACACTTTATGACAAGCATTGTAATCTCTTTAAACCAGGGGGGAACCTCTTCTTTAGGGCCGAATCTTTGCAAGGAGTGAGTGACAGCGGGAAGGGGTCCAATTGCCACCAAAGACACGAGGCAATAAATCATCCACCCTGGCATCAAGTGCCTGGACTAGTCCCCACTTCCTGATGGCCACCAGTGCCTGGCGGTGACAAAACAGCTATTGTCAACACCCAGCAGCCACATTCCCTCTTCCTCCCTGCAGAGGTTTTAAGTTTACCTAAGGCATAAGAAGCACAGATTATGGCACGAGGAAAAAAAATAATAAAAAAGGCAAGGAAAAAAAAAGAGGGGGGGGGGGAAGTCCACTGTAGGTATAAGGGATGTGGGAGAATGATGCTATCATCACATACTTTTCTCAGTCCAAACAATAGCAGGGCCTGGAGAAGTGCCACTGGGTTTTTAGTGGTAATTACCAAAATATCTTTTGAAATGCTCAGGTCCAGACAGTGATTTTGTTTGCGTGTTTTTAAGGCTTTCCATTTCCAGGTGACCCCTGGTGCTGTGGTTACTCTTTAACCCAGGCAAGGCAGTGCAAGGAGGTGTGCACTGTTAGGAGCACAACAGCTCTTCACCCAACAGAACAATCTTAAGGAGGAAATACTGGATGGAAAAATAAGTGCTTGTCAGCCAGATACAAAGATTGGAGCGTGTTTTGGATTCTTTCGGGCCGAACCCAGAGATCTTTGCATTGTCAAGTTATCACACTAAATACCATCATGAATGTTTTATCATTCAGAACTAAGTTGCCATAAAGGAAGCTTAAAAAAAAATGTATGGGGTTTGTTCCAGCAAGAGGCTTGTGAGCTGCTACTGCATAAAAGACGTTTATAGATAAGTTGTAATCAGCTTGGAGTTACATATTAACTGAGGAATAAAAGACTGTAGTGGGATGAGTCTTTAAATCTGAACCCCTCAGGTCATCAAAGGATAAGAGTAGCAGAATATTTATCACTGCTGCATTTTTATCCTTATTGATTTTCCCTTCAGTGTCACCAGGGTGTTTCCTTTAGACAAACGAGCCAGGGAACAGTAACCATTTATTAATTATTGTTGATGCTGAGAAAAATGACCTGTTCCTCCCTTAACTTTAGTGCACTTGCTAAATGCAGTGCAAGTGAGGAACTTAACTGGAAATTTAAATAGTGAATTAGTTAACGTGCCATTGACTCCTCTGTTCTCTTGTAGTAAATGGAAACCCATGTGCATTTGTTTCCCTGTGTGCTGTGATTCTGGATGTCCACTGCCCCACTTCTCAATTATAAGATCCATTTTGGGGGTATGAGAATGTAATAGGTATTAAAAAAAAAGAAATGTCTGGAGCTCTGTAGTGTCAGGCAGACATGCCTTTCATTATCTTAAGAAATATAGAGATTATATCATCCTTCCAAATATCGACTAGCCCAGGAGTGAATAGTTTTTGTTTGAGTAAAACATCATTAGTTTTTCATGATCACCATGGGAAAAGCTGACAAGTAGATTTTTCTGTTGGCTGGTGTATTTTCCTGACAATTTTGTAAGGCTGTGTTATACAGTTCAGCAAATAATGAAACTCCTTCAGAGTTTAGTAACAAGGAAAAATATTCTTCCCTTTCTTTTTAACTGTAAATTGATCAGGCTGTACTGAACTTGGAAAAGTAACCAGGACTCTGCTTTAACATTCTGAATTATTCAATGAAAAGCCTTTAAGGTCTTTGGATTCCCAATCAAATTGTTACAGAGAGTAAATGAGATGAAGGTTTTTCTAGGCTGTGTGACAGTTCTATCCCATTTCATCATCTTAACTAAAAAATAATCCTATCTAACTTGAAATCCACAGCTGCTGTAAGTAGAAAATAAATCCAACCCGCAGCTCAGACTTGTAACCTAACAGCTATCATAAATAATCAGAACCTATTTGAAGGTGGAAGATGGGACATTAGAAGCTATTTACACTACTAGAGTGATGCCATTGATCAGTAACAGCAACCCGTAGATAAGACTCATATGATGTCATGGTTATTTATGATGGGAATTGACAGTAAAGCTACCAGAGAACTTTCTTCCCGACAGCTTCATTCATTTCTGTTTGTGATGCATTTTGCTGTTAAAGAAGCAATCAATAGCAAAATTGTGGTGATAAAAGTTATTACTGGCTAAATATATGAAAAATGTGCCTCTGTGTGTATACATATATAATGCCAATGATGAGAACATTAAAAAATTAGGTCAGCAGAATTTATTTAATATTTTTTCTTACCAATGTACACTAAAACCATTTTATGCTCTTTGATGGTGAACGTGTACTACATTCCCATTTATTTCTTGATCTCATCAAACTTATTGTGACCATGAGAAATGCAGCGTGGCAAAGGTTTAATATAATGTTAGAGGTTTTCTGCACTAAGCCTACAGCTCACAAGGCATTGGTGCAGGTCAAAGAAGGGGAAAAAACTATTCCCTGGAGAATCTGTTGTGCAGGACAGGTGTGTCCAGCATTAGAGGTTTCCATCCAGAAATTAGGAGGATTTTAGCAACCAGCAAAGACTGATGAAATGTAGAAGAACATGTCCAGTAGATGCAACCAAATGCAAATTTTGTGGACTGTTTAACAAAAAAAAAAAGAGATGAAGGTACAATGAAGGTGAGATCATGGCCAGCCCCATGGCATGAGGTCTTGTTGGTGCCTCTAGTGCCACGGGGTGTCCTGGTGGAGTTGGTGTTTTCCTCCTTGGGCACATGGCAGGAGTCAGATAAAGGGATTGAGGAGAGGTCTTCTAGAAGGACAGAGGTGATTCAGCCAGGGCTGGGTGACACCACACTGCCTGTGGCTTGGTCCATCTGCAGAGCACGTGGGAATTGATGTTTCTATTCTTCCTTCTGTTCTTTCTTCTTCTTCCATGGTTCTACAAATGAAGTTAGAATTAGTTGCTAATTTTATGCAAGCTTTTTATAGCATTTTAATACAAGATATTGGTTAACTGGCTAGCAGAAAAAACCTGTAGAAGAAATAAGAATTGATTGTGTCCTCATTATATGAAGGATCACATGAGCTTCCTTGCTTCCTTAAGTTATCCAAATTTTTAGTGTTTACTTTTTATTAGTTTATACCCTAAATTTATGTTTCATTCATTAATTTTTGCCACAGAAGATTTGCACAAAACTTTGGGCAGGTTCATCACCTGAAAAAGATGTGAAGATGGATCCCTGCTTAAAAATGTCATGGGCCCTGTAATAGTCAACTTGAGTAACCATGGGCACTACAGAAACCACCTCTGTGCACTGAAAACTGAAACTAATACTATGCAAAACCTACAAAAAGTCATGAGAATCACAAAAATACCAAAATTGGCATGAGAGAAGAGAGAATGATTGAAATATTTTTTTTCTTTAGTGTCCCCATAGACTCTAAGCTTATTATTAAAAATGCACTGATGATTTTTAGGGCAGCATTAGCCTAATGCTCTGTTTATTGACAAAATCAGGGTGATCACCAGGCTGACACCCTTCTTTATTCCTTAAGCCAATTTTTTCTGCTAAAACCTGTCAGAATATAAACGTAGCATCATAATTATCCTAATGCTGACTAATTTATAGAATTCTTTACTATGTTTGTCTGTATTTAATCTTCCTTGCTATCAGTCCCATCCTCTAAGGAACTGTCTTTTTCTTTCAAACAATCCAGGCTGTTTGGTGTAGTTGCTTTCTGTGTGATTGTATGTACAGAGCAGGTCAAAGGCAATGCTGCCCAAGACCATTGTTGGCCTGGAACAATAAATATTAGACTTAATTTAAATAGGTCAGAGTTCATTCTCATCCACTGCCCATCCCCATGGCAAAACTGCCTGGTCAGTCAGTTAGTTAAGACAGGAATTGTCAATGTCAACGAGCTGCTAAGGAAAAAATGTGTGTTTGATGGAGCTGCTTCTACGTCATGACAAATCAATGACAAACCTGTATCTGTGTCAGGAAAGAGGAGATTTTTGTTTGTTTGTTATGTATTTTTTGTTTGTTTTGGGGTTTTTTGAGGTTTACACTTTGTACCTAGGACTGTGGTTACCCAGTTAAACAGTGCTGTACCTTTTGGTGGGATTTTTGGTTTTCTTTTTTATGTGATTAAGAATTATTGCCCTCATTAATATTTCACACAAATTTATCAGTAATTTTACCTTGATGACTTCACACTGTTCTTCTCAAGTGGTCCCCAGGTTGGGAAATGCTATTATAAGACTTTCTGTTGGGTTTTTTTGGGTAAGGATGGGTTCTGAAGGGTGATTGCATGGAACTTTCAGCTCCCCTTCCAAGGAGGACAGACAGCTGCTCCCTTGGAGATGTGAATTGTCATCCACTGAGAAACAGCAAACTGCAAAAATAATGTAGGACAACTGGGTGGGCCAGAAACATTATGTAGGGAACAAGGCAAACCTTCACTTTTTGGTAGCTTATAGCTGGCATTGTGTTAAAACCATCCCAGAGAAAACCAGTTCAGGATGGCACAACATGTTTGCCAGAGGCAATTTGCCTAAAATGTCGTGGCTGGGCAAATTGCCTAGAATTTGGAATTTTCTCCTTGGAAAATGCTTTGCTCTTTTCCAGCATCTTCCAGCTGACATTTCCAAGGCTCTTTATGCATATTGGATTTCCTAAGATAAAAAAGTCTTGCATTAGCATTTGCTGGATTTAACTTCATAAATAAGATGGTCTTTTACAGGAAAAGAAAATAGAAGCATAGAGAGATGAAAATGACCATGTTCAACCCCACTACCTAAGGGTTAGGGTTATAAACTCTATTTTTCTGTGTCTAAGCAAGCAGCCCAGTTCTCAGTGCCACTCAGCAGCCTCCATTGACTGCAGAAATTATGGGGTGGATAAGTTGGCTTCTTTTGTTTTCAGTGCTTCAGAATGTGCTCGACTCCAGCTGTGTTAGGTATTTTTTGGGTTATTTATGCCCAACGACAGTCATATGTTAATGACCCATCTGTCCTTTGAAACTGACGTGTCTCTGAGTTGAACTGGATGAAGAAAGAGGCTGCTTGTTGTGATTTGGGATTTTATCATGTTAAATGTTCAGTGATCATGTTAGAAAGAAGCACAGGGATGCTCCTTCATCCAGAGGCTGCTGCTGTTCCTGTGGGTCACAGCCCCTTTGGGGAGGAGCATCCACAGGGCCCTCTTGTCCAAGGACATGGCCAAGCCAAACACCAGATATTTCTAATCCCAAAAACCTTATTCTGACATCCAAGATGTGCTACTTATTATTATTTAATTGCTAGTTTGATTTTCCTGGTCACTAACATGGCAGTCCTGTTGGATGCAACCAAAATCAGTAGATGATGACTCTAGTTATGTGAGGTCAAGTGGATTGTCATAGAGAGGAGCTACCTAAATGTTAAAGGAAAACCAACAACCTGAAGCCCAAAAGTTTATTTGGATTTGTACCAACATTGTGCATAGTTTATGCAAACTCATCCTTATTAGATGAACACTGAACTCCTTCATCCAGATAATCACACCCAAATGAGCTGCTCTTGTGAAGTTGGTTATAAATTGATTTTACAACAGTTTTTAAGAGTAAAACACCCTATTCCCTGGCTCCTTTGCATGTTATTGAATAAGTCCCTTGAGCTCAAGTTTTCAGAAGTTGCCACCAAGTTTTTCCATGTAATCTGTTTTGTAGCACAGCTGAGCTCCTGACTCCTGCAGGGATGTAACTGAGAACTGTTGGGCTCAGGTCTCTGGAAAGGCAGCTCTTGCTGACTAGGGGCAGAAAGCCCTCAAAGGAAGGAAGGTTCCTCTAAAAGTGTGACTCTTGAACTGGTGTTTTTTCATCTGTAATCAAGGGATACATTGCATGCTTGGGCTGTTGGTGTGATTGACTGAACTAATTATGTAGAAATTGATTGGAATGGAAATGTTTAGAGAAAACATGCAATGTAAGAATGGAGATTATTTTTTCCCCTTTGAAGACAAATGTCCCTGAGATTGCTTCAGTTTAAACGAATGCCTTTTTCATCATTTGGTAGGCCCCAGATTTCCAGCAAAGGTGAGCTTGGGAGCTGCTGCATTCAGGACACAGCATCAAGGGGCTCTGGATCCTGCCAGGCATTAAGTATTCTCCTCCATTCATAAAAAAACATCACCTTTGAAAGACAGCAAAACTCTAAAACTCCCAGCATGGGAAAAAGTTGCCCTTTGCCACCATTTATTAGTAGACCATATCTTCTGTTTTATTGTAGTGTGTAGGTTGTGGCTTCTGTTGAGCTCACATCCATCTTTATTCTTGAGTAGGGTTTCTCTAAATTAACATCTCTCTAAATTACTTAGCTGCACTCTGAGCTAAGGGACTCCATGGGATCCTTCCTCCTTTTTTATTCACTTTGGTTTCCCTTCAGCTTTCCTCTCTTGTTTTCCTAACTACATGGATCTTTGATTAGGAGAAATCCATACAGGACACAGATAAACTGAGAACAAAGACTTCTACAGCTTGGGGTATTTGACCCAGAAGCTTTATGTATCTGTGGACATGTCTGTTCATATCTACCTCTCCTACAGTCAGGAATTTGCCCTGGTAAATTGGTGCTAACAAAAGCAGTTGCCCAGGGTGCCCCTTTCACACACACATATGCATTTATCCAGATGTTTGAAACACATTTTTCTTTTAACAGCACATCAGTGAATTATTGAGATGTGTTTTGACATTCTGGGAAAGGGGAATTGTTTCGTCTGTGAAACAATTGGGAGGTAAAAAAAAACCCAAAACAAACCACCTGCTGCCTTCAGGATTCTTTGTCAGCCAGCTACTGCTGGACTTGAGTTTGGGGTTGTTCCATTTATTTCTTGGGACCCACTGCAGAAATGAGTGTGTGTATTTTCTCTGGGCTTCTGGATGTACTTTTCCTTATACCATTCCTTTTTCCTGCCTCAGACTGCCATAACTTCTTATATTTTAGGAGTTCCTCACTTCCAAGATTGATTTTTTTTTTTTCTCATCTTCCCTTCCCCATTTTTCCTAAAAGACAGAAATCTAGAGAGTGGGAAGAATGCAGAAGTCTTCCTATGGAAGAGAAAACTGTAATAAAAATATGGGTTAACTTGGAGTCCTACCAACCTTGGTTGTGTCCTTTTTAGATGCATTTTAAGCCATTCCTAGAGATTGTGTGTATTACACACACAATATGGGCATGCAAATACATTAAATACTCTTTCATAGGTTTGCCTGTCATATCATAAAAGCACCAATAAAATACTGAGAGTATATTATACTTATTAATGTACATTTATAATATGCAATCATTAATCACAAAGTACTAATAACAGGTTTTTTTATAGTGTTGAGGCAAAACTTGCCAGCTTTGACTGTTCTGGCTGACTTTACAGCTACCTGCCTGTCAGCTTTAAACATGGTGGTGGGAATATTTCATGGGGAAAATGCAAGGTCCCTAAAACATCTGGTTATAAACCTGCAGTAGGGTCTGAAGCAACAATAAAGCTTGTGATGGATGTGAAGATGCCTTCACCAAAAAGCTGTTGCATTTTGGGTTTATTCTTCTCTAACTATAGACGTGCAGGACCTGGACAATTGCTGGAGCTTTCCTCTTCTCCTGTGAATGGCAGTGCTGGGCAGTGCTCTGTTATGGGGCATAGGAGATGTCCTGCTTTCCCAGCCCCATGAACAAACAGATGTCCACAGCCCCATGCTCAGTCTATGATCCCTCTCAGCACTGGCAGAGACTCAGACTCCTGCAGGAGCAAAAAGTCCTCCTCCAGCTCCTCCCTCCCTTCCCACCCATGTGGAAAGGGGACCCAAACCTGCCCTACAACTTGGTGGCTGCTGCCCTTGCAAAACATTTTGCATCCTTTTCATTCTTAAGGATGACCGCAGTGCTGGAAGGTGGATGAGGGTTTTCTCTCAGCTGCCACCAAGGCTCTGCTGGCTCTGGGGGGAACAGTCCCCAGGGTTTTGGACTTTGGGTTTGCCTCTGGGATGGTGTAGCTAAACTGCTGATGGGCTACCTTATTAACTCAGATACCACTTCCCTCTGATTTGCCTTTCATTTGTAGGGCATTTTATCCATTTGAGATAATCTTTGAGGTCATAACCATTTGAGATTTGAGCATCAGATTCTGTGACAACAGCTCAAGGAACCCATTTACAGCCAAGTGGAGAGTTTTCCCATAGCCATATGTTTCCTATGTAAATGTATGTGGTGACCTTGGAGCCATCTAAATCCCTGTGCACATCTCACTTGCTCACTGCCACTTTTTTCTTTTTTTTTTTTTTTTTTTTTGGTGAATCAGAAGTAAAATCAAAAGCCTCTTTGAGGATTACTGAAAAGGAATTCCACATGTGTTAGTGTGTGCACACAGGCCATTTATTTTAGAACACAAGCTCACTAAAATCACATGAATATAATCTGAACATGCTTTTAAAAGATTAAAACTCAAAAAGATGAAACTGGAAAGCCTTTTGAGTTTTTATAGGAGACAAATAATTTATCTGGTCCATCACGGGCATTTTCAGACCAGTCTTGTTAGAGCAGATTTTCAGCATCATAGAACTGGGGTTTCAACGTGGACTGTAAACCTCACCAGGCTATTGCAGTCCAAACACTTTTAAAAATGTCTGTTCTCGGTGCCATCCTTCTAGAAGAAAAACAACCCCTTCTTCCCAAAGTCATCTGTCAACAGCCTTTTAACCTTTCATCCTCTTTCTGGGAAGGTGCACATCATCTCTGTGCTCTGACTGCAGCCTGGAGGCTCAGTTCCAGCAGCCTCTCCTCAAAAGAGATGTTTTGGCCTCAAAACTCCGTAAGAGTTTCAGAATGATTTTGCAGGTGAAAGTTCTGCCTAGCTCTCCTGTACAATATGACAGAGAGTACAGATGGAAAAACCCTTTTTTTATTAGAAGAAAAGGTCCTGCCTTTCATCATGGTCTCTGGCTTTATCTTAATACGTCCCCAGGAAATTTAGAAATTGAGGAAAATGGTGACTGTAAAGACTGAGCCCTCTCCTCAGAACAGATATAAATCAAGGTCATGCTCTTCCTCTTGTGCTCTTCCAAAGGTACTTAGTTTGGTTTCCTCTTGTTTGCTTTGAATTGTATCTCCTCTAAGACAAGATAGTCTCCTTCCAGTGCGAATATGCTCCTGAGGTGGATTAAATGGGGCTGACACAGAAAATTAGCAGCATTTCACCCAAAGAGAACATCCAGAATTTTCCATACAAAGCACAAATTCAGGTGCTTTTCAACTTTTCAAAGCACAAATTGCAGAAATTAAAGCTCATGATTTTAGAATCTGCTATATGTAATTCATATGTCATGCCTCTTTCTTTTAGGACAAGGGAAATATTAATGTTATGTAGCTCTCTGTGTCCAGTGGTTTTTATATCTTAAGATCTTAACAGGGGGAACACTAAAAAGCTACGAGCTGTCACACAGCAGATACAGCACCCGCTGCATCCCAAAGCCTGCAACTATGTCTTCCTTTGGGGTTGATTTTATGTTCCCATGCATCCTCTGAGACATAGGTGGTAAATATTTCACAAACTTGTTTGTGTGTGTCTGGAAGTGCTCTTGTTTGTGCCCCTGGATTTCCTCATCTTCCTATGGTTTGGAGCCTGGGCTCTGCAGAGTGGCAGCATCCTAACAGCCTTACTTTTGGTATTACTTTTGGTATTACTTTTGGAAGAGACCTTTAGGATCATTTCCAGGCTCTGTACTTCTGTTTTGGAGGCTCATTAGCTTTCATGGCTTGATTTCAGTGGTGTGTCTAAATGACATTTATTTGCTTTATGAATTGAGGTTTTAATTCACTTATTTTGCTTTTAGCGAGTGAGTGGATCCATGCTGTAAAGTTTTAAGACTTGCTCTTGAAACATTATCTTCTTGGCTAATAAACTGAGATGATGACAAGATCTGTAGTGAATATTCAAATAAATGTGATTACTTCATTTCATGTCAACAGAGGAGGTGAAAAGTGCAGCTCAACTGGCTTGGTAAGATTGGAAGGAGGGGCTGAGAAAAAGCAAGAGACAACAAAGAGATAGTTTGTAAGATTTAGTGGCTTTTTTTCAGCAGGGGTGTTGAGAAGTCAGTGTTGCAAAGTGCAGCAGGGTCAAACTAAGTGCAGAAACTTCCTTGTATTCATTAAGAAAAGCCTGATGCACACTTCCAAAATTCAAATTATAGTAAAATGAATGGACAGATAATGTGCTAGTTTTACCTAGTCTAAACAGGCTGAAGTTAGCACTGAGCATATATTATCCTTTTTATATCAGAAAGCAGAAAGCCTACTGTCTCTCACAAACTACAGCTGTGATAAGACACTCTTCCAGGAAATCATAAAAGACCATTACAGAAGTGGTGGTGTTTCCTGGCTTGAAGATGGACTGACCCAGAAAGACACACTTATCAAAATGAACTTTTCAACCTGCATGGTTGTTAATACTAAAAGAATAATTTTCAAAGGCAGATGGGACAAAACTTTGGGTTATTTGAACTCAGGCAATCAGCTGGACAGTGGTCACATTGAATTTGCTCCTCTGGCACAGCAAATGCAGAGTCACCCCCAGGCAGGTGATGTTCCTGGGCAAGGTAGGCCAATATTTGGTTTATCTGTAGACAGTACACAGTGTTTTCCAACTGAAGTGGTGATGCTGTTAGTGTGGAGCAATCAGACAGTGTTTACACAGAGAAAACCTTTGTCTCAGATGAAAGTGGTAATGTGGGTCTGTTCCATTAACCTTTGCTTTGACTCTGGGGCGTCCTTGGGAGAGTCTCTGTGCAGGTTTCCATATGCTGACTTGTCCTGGGTCATAACCTTGCTTCAATACTTAGCCCAATAAAATCTCTGCAAGCAGCAGTGTTTGTAGTGTCCTGATCTACATGGTTCTGTCCCAGCAACATGGGGTTTTCTGGGTACAGTAATTTCACAGCATTGCTTAGGGATATGGGTTCTCTACTCTGCAAAACAGCTGAGTTGTCACCACTCATTTTTGCCCTTGAAAATCTGCAGTTTGACATCAAGGTGGTTAAAGAGGTGTTTAAAGTGCATTAGAGATTTTGTCCCAGCAAAGATGCCTTGCTCCTGATGCAGTTGGTGGAAATAGTTATGATACCAAAAGTACATCTAGCTGTGGGAAGAAACTACTTTCATTATCAAAAAAGAACATGATATCTATAGATCAGTACTGACACATACAGTTGAAAAGTGCTACTGATCAATACAGTTCAATAGATCAATACTGGTATTAGATCATTACATGGTTTCCCACCAGTAATTTTGGATAATGCAGTTTAACTGAATTAGGGACACTCCTGGAGTTAGAGCACATTAAAATGTGGAAAAAACATTTTGAAATACAATTTTTATCACACCCATTTTTTTCCCATTTGGGGTCTTTCATGTCTTGATTCCTTGGACCACAGACTGCCCATCTGGATGGGTCCTTGCAAAGTCACTCATGCTGGACCTTATGCTGTGGATGTTGTTTTCCAGCCTGCCCTCTGAATTCGTAAAAATTGGGATGGGTGGGATTCATCATGATGAACTTGAAAGGGCTTCTGAGGATAGAAAAGGAGGCTGATTCAAGGACTAATTTCCCTCCTTCCTGCAGGTTCCTGCACTGGTTGGATTTTCAGTGCATCCTAAGGATAATAAATCTTACTGGATGCTGCACTACTAAAATCATTCATGTCTCCACAGAGCTCTGAAATCTTCATTTTCACTGTCCCACTCATGTGCAAAATCTTAATTTTTCTGCTCTCCCACTGAATGAATGTACACAGCCTCACCTTCTAAATCTCCAGCTTAGATCATTTCTTCCAGACACATGATGTAAAGGGTTTTTAAAATACTTGTCCAACCTGCAAATCAGTTGATGAAATTTGTTATCAAATTTATTTGGAAAAATATTTCTCTGGCTTCAGGCTACACATGGAAGGTGTTATCCTGGAAAGAGGCATTGTCAGGAAAGTCATAAGCAAGGGGATATAGAAGCCTGCTGTCAATAAAAGCTGTCATGAAATGCTGGCTGGAGTGGTTGATGGCCAACATAATAAACTCCCCTCTTCTTCCTCACCCAGGGAAAAGCTAATTTGTGGTATGAGAGCTGATGGGATGTGGTGTAATTCTCTCGGAAGCTGCGATGGCCCTGGAGAGGGACACAGCACAGAGGCAGGGAGGCAGCATTTAGGCATTAAACAGCTATAGTTTATGTATAATCTGCTCTGATGGCAGGTGAGAGAGGACTTATCCTTAAAAGACTTTTTATACCATGGTAATTCTGCTTCAGACTTGCCAAGTGGATTTGGAAATGGGTTGATATTAAGTGGGCTGAGAAAAGAGAGCAAGAAAACCTCCTAATCCAGAAACCAGAGAGCTGCCTTGAGTAGAAAAAAAAAAACTTGTAATGTCAAACAAGAGCTTCAAGGGGAAATAAAACTGATGTTTGCTTTACAAAACCTTCCAAGCAACACTGAAGATTCAGGGTAACCATTTTTTTTTCCAGTCTGCTAATTCCACTTCAGAAAGGAGAGACATTGACTAAAAAGGCACTGAACACCAGAGAGGGATTTGCATCACTTCATTTTTTTTCCTTAAAGCAACTAATACCTTTTAATTTACCAAAAAAATTTACTTCAGCATGTGTTAAGATGAGAAGCAGATAATCTGTTATTTAATATATACTTTAATTTAAGACTGGAAGAAACCAGTTTATATTTTTATCTCCACTTGAGAAATTTATTCTTGATTTTTATTATAGTTTTATGTAATTATTTTTTTTTTCTTTTTTGAGGAAAAAGATTTTCTCAAGATCCTTATGGTTTGATTGGAGTGCATCTGTTTCCTCCATATTCTCAATTCTGAAGTCTCTCCCAGGACTTTTATGACTGAGAAACTTGTCTAGGTGATGAATAAGCTTCAAGATTTAGTTTGAGTTTTATTCTGTCAGATCACTAAGAGTATGATTGCCTATCCTGAAACAACATACTGAATCTGTGAGATTACACTGTAAATTGAGTAATGTAGAGAAAGAATTTAATAAATTAATTTGCAACTGAGTCTCTTCTAAGGAATAAGACAATTTTCCCTTTTCTTCTCCTAGTATTTCAGGATTTCTTGGTACCTGTGTGTTAGGTCTCTGATCAGCACTAATATTGAAATAAAAGAAGACGCATAACAGACTTTCTCTTGGGGTTTTTGTACTTCCTGGCCCTATTAGAGCTATTTATACAATTATTTTATAGCATTTGGCACTTTCTGACCAAATCCAAGCTTGAGCTGGAGGTACAAAGCTCCAAGGTTCATGGTCACAGCAGAGGGTTTCTCAGCTGAGGCACTTTATCTGGGACCTGGCACAGCCTGGCCAGGGTGACTCTTTCTGTGCTTTTGCAGAATTTTGCTGAACCTGGATTTTGAGTAGATTCATCCACACCACTTCCAGCATCCAGCCAGAGAGGATGCAAACAGTTCAAATTCAGAACATCAGATGATTTCACTCAAGTGTCTGTGAGAGATCTATGGACCTCAGAGTAGACTGCAGAAAATATCTGTGAGGAAATCCTGAATAACAGAGATGCCTGAATAGGTTTCAGTTTTCTTTGAAGGCTTTAAAGAAGAGGGTGCAGGATGGCCTCCAGCCTCTGCTGGAGCTCTCACCTTTGCAGGTGGCTCCCAAGCTGCTCCTAAAAGGTTGTGTGAGGGCTGTTTGTGCCCAGTAAAAAGTTTGGTTGAATTATTAATATTCCAGAGCTATAACACAATAGCCATAATGCTACTCTAATCCTAGCAGGGAGAAGTCAGCTGAGCAGGTCACTTCATTTTGTCCTCTGACAGATAGCAGCTACTACAGGACCAGCTCTAAAATTCTGCTTTTCACTTACAATTACCACCCTGACTTGGTTCTATTTTAGGAGCCCAGCACAGTGTTGAATCTCACAGCTCTGCATGTTTAGGCTGCTTGAACATCATTCCTTTTGCTTTTGAGTTTGAAAAATCAAAAGGGAAGTTTTTAAATGTTGTGCCTGGCTCCAAGACAGTGATTACTGGGAATTTTTATTGTGGCTATGTACAGAATAAATGCTTTTAAAGCATGGTCTTGTTCTTCCCATTTACAGACAAGCAAAACGAATGATTGTTTTACCAGTATTGAGTAATTCTAAACACATGAGGTGATTATTCCTGCAGTTTATTTTTTCACCACATGGATGTTAAGGGTTAACAGTTCCCCAGCATATAACTGACAGTGGTAATATTCTCCTTAGTCCAAAGCGGAAGAAGAGGGGAGTTGCTTGTTGTTATAAAAGCAGGGAATTTCTGGATCTTAGTAAAATAAACCAGGACTTTGTTTCTTGAAGTAATTATTCTCTGGAGAGAGAATAGGAAAGATGGAGGCAATTAGGAGTGACCTTGCATCACTGACTTGTTGAGAACTTCTGGATCAGTGGCTGATATTTTCATAACTCCATTTAAGCAAAGCTTTTTTAAGCTGTTCTTGCCACCACTAGAGGAAACAGCATTTAATGGCTGGTCCAAAGCCTGCTGATGTTATGGGTCTCACCATGTGTTTGTTCCTGGGTGGGATGAAGCAGGGGGAGAGGAGGAACATGAGGAGGTTGAGATGAGCACAGGAATGGCTCCCAAGGCATGGGGGACACAGGGAGGGGGAGTCTGAGCCCTAGCCCTGGTCCTAGCCCATGTGGACCATGTGGTTTTGGGTGCTTATCCCACCCTGGACTTGCTAAGGTGAAACCATCCAGGTCATTACATCCCTCAGGTGGCCAGGGTCACTACCTTTATTGGAACAGTGAGGAGGAACAAACTTGGGAACACTTTTCTGTAACCTCCATCTAACCCCTTTTAAGCATTCTGGTGGTTTTTTTCTTCTGAAAACTGTCTTTTGAGTGTTATCATTTAGAAAGCGTGTTTAACTTTTATGTGTGAAGTTGGCAATGAATTACTATAAAGCAAATAAAACTGTCCTAGCAGCCTGAGAGTGGTGATATAGCAGATAGCATTCACACCCTCATCTTTGTATTCCCTTCCTTCAAGGATATCAGTAGGCAAACAAGGCTGAGTCTCTAATATGTTTAATGAAGGAGCAATTTCTTAAGTTTCCTGACCCAGCTGTGGGAAAGGTGACACTCGGCCCTGTGCTCTGCTCCAGACTCAGCATGGCCCCTGGGTATGGCAGGATGCAACAGCTCTTGGCTCAAGGTCCCTGAAAGCCAATTTTTGGCTCAGATCTTCTCTCTGGACCACTCATTTGGAAGCTCTCTCCTTTCTCCGGGGCCTGATGAATAAAGACTCCAAAACAATAAGCTCAGTGGTTTGAGCAGCCTCAGCAATAGAGATGTACTTTTCTCCAACGTGTTTCTCAACTACTGTCACTTTTGTAATCTGATATGATCAGAGGCCAGCAGAGTCACATGAAAACTCTCTCCCTGGATGGCATATGCATGTAAGGACCTATCTCCATGTGGCATAGCACTGCAGAGGAGGTTACTCTGAAAAAAAGGCATGCAAATTTTTTTCATAGCTTTCGTGTTGTTTGGTTTGTTTGATGTTCTTCTAGTTCTGGCAGACTGCGTGAAGTTGTTTTCTCTCACAGAGGCCATCACCTTCTGAATGATAGAAAGGAGTTGCTCTGTTCTTCTGAGTTGTTTTTCTGCTATATATTTACTTAACAATTTCATTTGCTGAGTAGTTGTTGAAAGAACAGGAGTTTGTAAATTATACAACACTAAGCAGTGGATACTGTCCATGGCTCTAAGCCCAGACACTGTCAAAAGCTTCTCCAGGTTCTGGCTGGGTTGAGAAAAACATTGTGAATTACAGAAGTATTAACATTTTTTTTTTTTTTAATATTTTGTTTCTTTGCTTTTCCTTAGTATATTCTTACTTGCCTCCATAGCTGGCAACCAGTTTTCAGAAAGGGTTGGAACTGGGTTGTTGCACATATGGAACTGAACATCTGCGGTCTCAATTATTGAAAAATTAGAAAGTTCACAAAATAAAAGTAAAATGAATGTTAGTTCTTCAAACCTCACTCTCTCGCTATTTGTTTTCTTTGTGCATTAGAAGTAAAAATGCCTTCTGTCATAATAATAATTCTCTGGACTATTACCCCGGGATCTCAAATTACTGGATACCCATTAAAGTGTTATGTTTTCTAACATGCTTGCAACGTCTTATCCCCCCTTCCCATTTTCCAGATGGGAACAGTGCTACAGCAATGAACCCACTTAATGCCATACAGACCTTTCCAGAGAAACTGGAAAGAAAACCACTGCCCTCCACTCCTCCCAGTTAACCACAGGACACGGTTTCATCCCTCCCAGCCCCACAACTGGGGACAGGGAGCCCTGGGGAGCACAGGGTCAGGGCTGTGTGGCTCTGGTGTGAAGCTGGGGGACAGGCTCCAGCCCCAGCATGGGATGTGCTGGCAGAAGGATGGCTCTGGGGTTCCTGTGCCACGTTTCCCTCCTGTGGTTCTCCCCCCTTGGACAGCCCCAGCGGCGCAGTCCCCGCGTGTGCCATCTGGAGCATCTTCTAAAATCACTTTGGACATCTCGTTATGAATCAGACCTATATCCTATTACTGCAAACAGAAATCACAAACGTGGGGATTAGGCTGGGTTTTTGTTCTTAGAGCTGGGCTCAGAAAGAGCAGGAACTGGCCCAAGCTGCTTGTGCAGTTCTGTCTGGCCAGCAGAGCTCTGCAACCACGTGCTTTTGACATCCAGCAGATTTGTCCTGGATTATCAGTCTGTGCATCTCTGCATTGTCATTCATGAGAATTAATGGTGTTTCTTTCTGTTTAGGTAAACAGTTTATCCATCGAAGATGGAAGGTTTCTCAGCTTTCCAGTTGGTTTACATATATATAACTTAAGAGTTCCATTATTGAGCTTGTTGCTGCAGACTCTTTTGAACTGAAGCCATTGTATACATATCCTGAGCTCTTCTTTCATTGTATAATGTTATAAACATCCATCATTTGCCTGACAAAGATTTTTTTTTTTTTTACTTTCCTGGGGTAAAGCTGGAAAACTTGCTTGCACTAACTGGCAGTGCTGACCATAATGTCCCTCTGACAAAGCTTGCTGGTGCACATCTCTGTCTATAACCATGTTGTCCTGTAATGATCCTTTCCACCCAACCATTCCAAACCAAGAGCATTAGTAATACACATAACAGTGACAATCATCATTGATAAAGAGATTTTTATATTTTTTTCCTTTAGAATAAATTATGTGTATTTGTAGTTGTGACTTCTACAGATCATAAATTAGTTCACACGTTGACAGAAAAAACATTCTGATCAGTCAGGTGCTTGTTATAACTGTGTTCCACTCAAACAGGAAACTTTTAGCCTTACTCTGAGGAAACTTTTGAGTATGTTCCTTGAAAACCTGCCCTAGTCATAGAGATCAGCACCGAGCCCAGGCTCACCCTCAATGGTCCCATTGACCTGCACTGTTGCCACAGGTACAGTGTTCCTCCAAACTACCAGGCTTCCCTCCAGAAAAATAAATATTTCTAAAGTCCCTTCCTTTAGGACCATGCTGGATGCTGAGCCAGCTGGATGGTCACTCTGGGACAGTGACACCAGTCTCATCTCCCTCCTCCACAGCAGTGCTGTCCACACCCCTGGAAACTGCTGGCCCTGAAAAATAAACCCTTCATTTTTCCCCAGAAAATGTCCCCCAACAGGCACGTCTCCTCTTGATGCACACTGGGAACCCACCTAATACATGTGGGTGGGATAGGGAGGAGGAGCCCCTGGCCCAGGACTGGGGAGAAATGGGGGAAAGTGCAGAGCTCTGACTAACACCCAGGGCTGGGACCTGATTTATGTGCCCCTGATTAATGACACCTCGAGTGTGCCCCAGTCAGGCAGCTCAGCTCTGTCTCCTCTCCTGGCTTGTGGTGCTGAGGAGAACCACCTGCCCTCTTGAGCAACTCCCTAATCACCAGGCCTGGGAGAACTGGCTCAGAGATCCTCAGGAGGAAGCAATCTCACAGATGGGAAGTGTCTTTACTGGTAGCAATAAAACCCTTTTATCATTTCCTCGTGCCAAGTTTGAGACAGGCAGAGCACAAAGTCACACTGGTGTTTTTCTAAGGACTATTGTGGTACAATTTATAACAGCCTCATAAAGATATTCTTCCCCATCCCCACTGCAGTACTTTGCAGAGTAATCATAACCATGCTTGCAGCCCATCCCACTTCACTATCAGGCAGTGGCACAGTAACCTTCAGACTCACTTTCAGTGCTGATGTGATCACAGGTAGCAACACAGCTCATGTTTCACTGCATTTTTCACCAACACAGAAGTTAAGCTCAGGTTTCACTGCATTTTCCAGCCCACACCTAAAATTCTGCAGATCCAATACCCTTTCTCCTTCACCCAAAACATCCTTGGTTCTGGATTTGGGAGGGCAGTGAGGAGATGGTGTAATTTGGTTTAAACCTTATGTGGAATCTTGTTTAGTCCAACAATTTTTGTCTTGCATGCTTGCAGAGCAGAGTTTCAAGGGGATAGCTTCTGTACCTGCTGTTACGAAAGTCAGCAGAAAAATATTGTTCTTGGCTACTGTCCTGATTAACCCAGACATTTTAATGGGTGTTATGATAGGTCATTTGATGGATGGTCCCCTGCACCCTGGGATCAGCTCTGACATGGCCACTGGGGCTAAACTTTAGCAGCTAGGTGTCATATTTTCCCATCTTTTCCTTGATTAATGTTTCCTTTTGTGATCTAAAGGGAAAGTGTCTTTCTGCATCTACCAGCCAGCCTGGATTAGTGGGAAGGGATTGCAGGAGCTGCTCAGTAAAAAAACATAACATGTGAACACTAAAACAGGGGCATTCTTTGGGTGTTGATGTGTTTCCTCCTGGCCTGTAGGCAGTAAACTTTGCCTAGCTGGTGTGCTTGGAACAGCTCTAGTGTGTTCCTTGGCTTTCTATGCACATCCAGATAAAAGCTCCTGTGAATTAAATACCAGATGGTGATGCCATGATACTGTCTGTTTGGAAAAGGGGCTTTGAGTGATCCTCTGGGATTTGAGACCAATTAAATATCTATGCAAAAGTTACATAGAAAGGATATTTCTTGTCTTTTATGTTGCCCTGTATTATTTTCTATAATTTTAGGAGCTCCAAGCATTTTTTCTGGCCCTCTGTTAGGTAACTCCTTCCTGATTTCATTGCTATTGGCTTGTAGAGAACTTTTCCATTCACTTAGGTCAGCACCTGGGGAAGTAATGCAATGTCCTTGGGACACTTTGTTTTAGACCAGGGGACACTGATGCCAACACCTTCAGCAGCACATATTCCTTGCAACATCTTACCTTTAATATTTTCTTAATTTGCACCTGGTAGTAAAAACTACTAATATTTACAAGGTCTCACTGATCACCACATAACAGCACACAACTGAACATCTCTGCAATAAAAGTTATTTTTCAGTTACATGCACAGGGCAGAGTCTTTTGGAACTGCTCCTGCTGCTCTCAGCAGGTGTTTGGGTATCCAGGTAAAAGCCAAACCCTCAAATGCAAATCTTTGATCTCGGGTTAGGAGTTGAAGTTTTCATCCATGTGCACCAGGGATAAAACAAGTCAGATAATGTGGACCAGGAACATCAGGGGTATAAAAAAAAAAAGCCACCCCGAGCATAAATTATGAATGCAAGTTCATTGAGCTTGGCTGGAGGCTTTGAATTTAGATGCCTGAGATAGAGTTAAAAACCAGAGTTGGGTCATTAAAATGAGAAAAAAAAGGAAAAAAATCCCTCTTGTAACAGGTGAGCTGAAACAAGAACAAAAGGTCTATAAAAAGAGCCAGGTGAAGCACTGGAGAGATAAGGAACAATCTTCCTGGGCACTTACTGCCATAACTGAAAGGATAGCTTATAGCTATTTTTTTTTTTTTTTATTCCAATGGGTAGGGCAAGAAATTACACTAAACCCTTTTCCACAAGTGCAGTGCTAAGTATTTGTTCCTGACCCTGGGAGAATCATCTGCTGCTCAGTAGGTTTGGCTTGGGACAAATACTCTTGTAAACCCTTTTAGTTTGTTCATGAGTTTATAGGTCTGTCATAAACATTGCTCCCGAGCTGCTCTTCACCCAGCAAGGTCCTTTCCAATATTGTTTAAGAAGCTGCTGGTATTTTCTAACATCATAAGGATTTGAGGGGTTTTTTTAACCTGTTTCCATTGTGGAGTTGCTGCATGGAGCTGAAGCTCACCCTGCTCTCTGCTCCTCATGTGGATCTGATGCCTTTAGCCCTGGTTGCACAACTCCAGTTGGCTTTCCAGAACAGAGGTGTTCAGCTCTGCAGGTAAGAAAGGTCTTGGTTTTAATTAGAAAAAACACACTCTTTTTGGGTAGAAATACTTGGAAGAGTGTGTGGGAAAAGGCCCTTCCAAAGGCCATTTTCATAGACTGCAGAAAAGCTACAGTTTGATCTCTAGGAGAGTTTTTATTTCCAATTAGTTCCCAGCTTTGGAGATTCAGGTCCCACCAGTGGTGTGGATCTTGTGGGCACACAGCAATGAGGGGTCTGACTGTAGCAGCCAGGGGGAAGCAAGGAAGAAATTCAGGGAGATGGTTACTGGGAGGAGAGTCAGGACTGAAAAACTGATGAAGTTTTATTGGTAGTGAAGCAGAGTTGGTTAGGAAGGGGGATGAAAGAATTCCTGTGATTCATAGGACTTGAATCCAATTGTCTATTCATCTGGTTGCATTATCTGTGCCTTCATCTGGCCATGGGAAGAGGTGTGCTGCAGGGACAGGCTATGTGCCACTGTCCTTGGGCTTTCTCATATCCTCTTGGGTGAGATCTTGTGACAGTTCATGTTACCCTGAGTCATTGTTTCTCTAAACTCATTACTGGCCGGGGCTCACAGTGAGAAATCAAAGCAATGGTTTGATATCTGTGCTTCAGAGAGCCATTAATGTGTGTCACCACTGGTGTGGCATCCAGCAGAAATGTGATTCTGGAGTTTGGGTATGTTCATCCTTTGTGTCCAGCCAGGCTGAAACTCAGCACTGTCAAGTGATGTCTTGGCTTCTCATGTCAGTATTAAAAGGTTTTGGTTTCACTCTAATTTAGGTGTATAATCATGGCAGGAAGGGGAGGGGAAGGAAGGATAGAGGAATGTTCCACAGAAATCAGGTCACATGAGCACCAAATCTTTTCTCACCTGAATCCACCACAGTCATCTCTGTTCTCTTCTTTTTTTTTTCACTTTTATTTCACAGTTCTGGATTACTGGGAAATTAGCATGGATGTCACAAAGCCCAGAACTTCACAGCCCCCCCTTCCTTGCTGGGGATGTTGGGAGCAGAGCTCTGTCAGTGTGGCACTGTCACATGGATGTGGTTAAAAAGGCTCCTCAGCCCTAGCAGGACTGCTGGCTGTCTTTGAGCAGATTACTGACTTTTGCTTCATTTTCTCCTTCCAGCACCTCCTGGCACCCAGTCACTATATAACAAATTACTCATGGGTTATTGTGTTACAATTCTCTGCCTGAATTGGGATTTTCTTAGGCTCCATCCATCAAGCATTTGATTCCTCTGGAGTATAGGCAGAATAAAATTAGTCTGGCATTGCAGAAGAGGGAGTGACTTGCACATTTCTCCTCCAAACATGGTACTTTTTGTAAACTCACACACCTCCATCCCTCCTGTGGCACTGGAGGGATGGGAGCTGCTCAGAATCACCTTGGCACAAGGGTTTGATCAAAGTGAGGTGCAGAGCTGGGCAGCTGCAGGTTGGTTGGGAAAGTTGCAGAGTTGTTGCCTCTTTTTGATGAACTGTAAACTATTTTCACACCTCTGCCTAAGCTTCTTTCACCTTTCTGCCTATGGATTTCTCTGCCTTTTAGCATTATTTATGTCACATGCCTCTGAAAACATCTTGGTCTTCTTGTAATTCTAGAACATTGATAGTTATCATAATATTTATTTTTTTGCAGTCTTTGAATCCCGAGCCAATTTTTTTGTCTTTTCTCTTTTTTAAAGTACTTTTTTTGTTGTGTTTTTGTTTTTTTTTTAAAGTGTGCTGTATGCCTAAAGACAAAGTTCTCCCTGTATTTGCTATCAGAAGAGATAATTCTGGCATAGACTGCCTTTTCCATATTTGCAAAACAGTGTTAAAGATAGAGTAGATAACACATTCATACAGCAGTAACCTTTGCATTTTTGCCTTTATCCTCAACTTATATTTTTTCCATTTGTTGTAGGCATTTTACCTTTTAAAGGAATTAAGGGTGGGAAAACATAATAAGCCTTTTTGGTCACAGTAATGTGATATTTTTCTAGCAGAAACGGGGGGCCTTTTGCTAAACCCTTCAGGTGATTGTTCTGGTGGATTTAGAGGTTTCCTTGGTTTCAGATGGAGTGAGGATATCCAAGTGCTGTTTACAATAACTTCCTTGTTCTGTAATTTTCCTTTGGCATCTGGTTGATACCAGCAAGCTTGTGCATTCCCATCAGCTCTCTGTTGGTTTTATGCAAATCTCTCTCATCCCTCTACAAGTCCTTTCAAGTTAAAATAATGTTTCCTCATGCTCTCTTGTATTACTTGTAATTCCTGCACAGTGACCTGTTAGCCACCCATATATTGGGCACAAAAGACAGAATCTGTGTGAATCAGATATCTCTTATCTCATCCCTGTTTGTGTTCTACCTTTCCCCAAGGCTCATCCCTTCAATGCCCAAATACCTGAGGTCTCTCATGTCTGGCCAACATGCCCTTTCCATTACTCATGGCAAACTGATGAGCTGAGAGATAAAAAGGTAGGTGGTGTGTAGAGTAGTGGCACAGCCAGAAGACAGAACAGGCTCTTTGAGCCCTGTCTTTGTGGTTTTCACTGGGGTTTAGCAGCCAAACTCTCCTTTTCAAGGAGGTTAGACAATGGCAGTGGTTTGTTTAGTGGTATGAGTTTACCATGGCCATAAATTTGCAGTGGTTTAAGATGAAACAACTTTCATGGTATGTGAAACTCTCCCAGCAGGCATAAGGGTGCCTGGAGCCCTCAGAAGGTGGTTTCATATCCCTGCTACACTTGTACATGGGTATGAAACTGAGGTCAGACAAGCTTTACAAAACCAGGACAGGAAGAGCAATGCTTTGGGGAGTCACTGTCACCAGGCTGAAGGAAGAGATGGGAGACAGAAGCAATGGCTCTGTAATAACTGTGCTGTGTTACAGTTACTTCAGCCTTGAAAAAGCTGCTGTCTCCTGGTGTGGTGGGGAACATCCATTCCTCAGAAGAAGAATCTTCCCTGCATCAGCTGTATTCTGAATATAAACCCAGCCCCCCACTGGCAGTGGGAGCTGCTGAACACTTTTCTGTATGAATTTCTACTTTTTACCTCGTGCAAGTTTCCTCAAGGAGATTATTTTCTGGTAAGAATATCTCCTGAGACTTGATTTAGATTTCAATAGTATAATGCTGGTTTGCCTTGAAAAAGTTTAGATGGCCTTGAATGATTGTGTTAAAAATGGTGGCATTCTGGTCTGCACAGACTCTGGAGGCACCAAGGGGAGCAGGGTTTGCTGTTGGATTTATTTACTGAATGTTGGTGTTGGTCTCAGTTCTGCAAACTTTATTCTGTTACTAGGCTCAACGAGCAAGGGTGAAATACCAAAGGTAAAAATAGCTTATTTTTAGTGTAAAACTATTGTTAATTTTATCACTTGATTTTATTAGTTACAAGGTATGAGAATTTAATCAGTGGCATAAAACATGAATAATGCAAATACCTGCAACATATTAAATCAATATTTTTTCTACTTAGATTTCAGAGAAGTATACTTGATATGTTTTGTTACTTTTCTTTTTTTGGATGTTTTTATAAATGTGATTCCTTCAGAGATCATTACTGCTGATGTCAGAAGAAAAGCCATAGGCAGCCCAGGTTGGGTATCAACCCTCCTGGTGCTTAAATTACCAGAAAAAGGAAAAGATAGAAATTTATTTAACTACTGTAGTGCAAAACAAAAGGCAGTCTGCTACTGTGGCAAGTATGCTGTGTGCTCCTCAGTGCCCTGGCTGATCATAAATACAGTTTTAGGCTTCAAAGAGAGGAGAGTTGAAAATACACAACTTTCCATAGGCTTGCTTTCAGAATTTCATTTTGACTTTTGCTAATTGTCAAGAGATCTGGATGTATGCAGGAGCTTATTTCAGGCATCCTTCATGGGTATGGTGCCTCTGAAGTGAATGGCTCTGATTCTTTCTCTTATGATGGTGTAAATTCAAAATACTAAACAGAAATGCAAAAACTGCATTATGCTAATAATAATAATGTCAGGTGAAATTATTATATTGGTCCCTTCTGGTCCTTGCATTGAAGATTCCAACACTGCAATATAAGAGTAAGGAAAGGATGAGAATGATTTAATTTTATTTTCTGTAGCAAGGTTTCAGAATTGCCCTCACTTCTCAGCTATCTCTGTGTTCATGGAGCCATCAGTAAATATGCTCAAGATATATGGACTGCAATTAAAACAGCCTGTAAGAATGTAAGAGCCTAATGGTCTAATTTTTCAGTTATGTCAGAGGCTTTGGGAATTGAGGTTGTGCTTATTATCTTCCAGAAGGCACCTTTCAGACAGCTTGGCCTGAGTCAGACAGGAGTCTGGGTTTGCAAGGAGCAGACTCAACCCCAGAGCCACAGTCAGACACCAGCATCCTAATGTGAGCACTTCCCTGGGGTTGTGCTTTGTCCCACAGTGAAGGGTGACATGGATCATGCACCCAGCACAGGAAAAATCCAGGCTAATCTGCACGCAGAAAATGCACAGATGCATCCCAGTGGTCAGCCCTGAGGTTGGAAGCTCTTGGCCCTTCCCAAAAGGAGATAGCATCCATATTAACCAGGCTAAATTTGTGAGACTCCATGTAGGTGTAAAAAGAGGAGGGTGTTTCAGACACAGAATAAGGCATGGATAGACTGGCCATAAGCCATGTTCAACGGGGTCCCTACCACTTTGCTTCTTACAAGACTCATGGTGCTGGTCAGGTCCCTCTCCATCTCTGTCCTGTGTGTCTCCTCCTAGGGCTTCAGCATCCACTAAGAACATGGAAAGCAGCCCAATGCAGGCTTTGGACAGGGCACACAGCATGGTGTTCTTGTGTTACACGTGGCTGTTATACATCTCCAAGGGGCAGAAGAGCATAGAGAGAGAAGCATTCATCTTGTCCTCATATAGCCTGACTTTTCCAAGACTGTTTCCACTAAAGCTGGTCCCACAGGATTAATGTCAAAGGGGTGTTCAGATGTTCTGGGCTGATAAAAAGTGGTGTGCCAGCATTCAGAGCCCTCAAGTCCGTGTTCAAATTAAAAATAATAATAAAAAAAGAGAGAGCAGCAACATTAAAATAGTTGAGGTTCAAAAAGCAAAAGGAAAAACCTCCTCAGTTCTCTATGATAACACCATTGTTTCCATTTTTTATTATCTTGCTTGTTACACGCCAATGAAAAACAACACAGATCGTCAATAAGGGTTTTAATTGCAAAGATTTCCTGTGACGTGAGTGTTAATGAATGTCAAGGCAATAACACAAAAGACATTACTTGTTTAATGATTGATAGAACAAGAAAAGCACGAGGTCTTTTGCAGGATAAATGACTACTGTTCTGTGTTCCTTTACATTAGCAGTATCAACACTTAGATCACATGGCAGGAGATAATGGTCCAGGAGATAAAGTACAGAATCACAGTCTGTTATACAATAACATAGTAATGATAATTAATGTGCATTTCTTTGGCCATTCTCATGCTTGTCAGCACTGAGCCATGGGGACCATGGCTGTTGACTTAAACATGGAGAGGACAGGACAGGGCACTGGGCTGGTCCAGGAGTCTGACTTGTGTTCTACTGCCAAGATATCAGACCTTAAAAGCTTGCCTTGTCAACTGGTTTAAGTGGACATTCATGTATGCAGATTTTCTGTGTTGTAGTAGCAATATACCTCAGCTGCTCAGAGTAATTTGGCTGAAAAAAGGAAGACTTTTAAACCTATAGTTTGATGGCACACTTCAAAACAAGCCCTTGGGTTTTGGCCAGGAAGGATCAACATCATGACACCCACTTAAAGGCTCATCATCTTTTCAGTAATACAGATGTAATAACTGGGAGCTTCCTCAAAACAAAAAGACCCAAAAGGTAAATTTCCTGGAGAAGAAGTTTGGTCAAAATCTACAGTGTGTAAATACTTTCCGTAGCTGCAAGCTGTCTGAGGAATGCTTCATGGTGTGGGCAACAGCCCCAAACCACCCCCTCACATGGCTTTGGGTATTAAGACCTTGGAAAAGTTGTCCAGTTTGGTTTGGTTTAAATGGGTTTGGACTCACCAGGTTTCACTGAACGATGTGCACTTGGCAACTTTTGACCAGTTTATGCCCTGAGGTTTCAAGTGCCCCTGGAACTCTGCAACAGCCTCCAAAAATGTGCTAAATATGAGAAAGTTTTCATGGTGAAAATTAGTTCATGGTTTGGCAATCTTTGGGGAGTCAGAAAAAAATGTTTGGATGGTTTAATTATTGGCCTTGAACCACAAATTAATGGAGCTGCACACAGCCTTTGGTTTCAAAGTGTAGCACTGGATAGTGTTTCCTCATTTTGGAAAGGTTGGTTTGCAGCTATCTGCCTTGGCATGGGATTGCTGCCTGAAAGCTGTACTGGTAAAATTATAGGTGTTTCCTCTAGAGTAAGTATTTTATTCAAATTAATAATACAATTTTAAATATCTAAAATTAATTTTTTTTAACTAGAGCATCTCTGCTTACTCCAGGCTAAAAAATTCAGAAGTTTTACAAATGCCTTTGTAGCAATTTCAAGTTCCTGGAGGTGTTTGTTAGCTTTGCATTAAATCGTTCAAATATTTTTTTGTCTTCTGAAAGCTCACCAAAGCTGGTTTTGAGCTTTACTTGAATAAAATATGCACAGAATTGTGCCATTTCTCTTCCTTTATAAAAAGCAGCTTTTAAAGAACTGCCAAGAGCCAGTTTGACCAATAAACATGTGTCTTGAGGTGTACCTGGGATGGCAGTCAGAGGCTCTTGGACATCCTGGAGAGGACATGGGGGGTCTTGAATAGGCTGGTTTCAGATTTTGGTCCTGTGGGGTGAGTGTGCATGGTGTGCAAGACCTACTGAGCCTTCCCTCCTCCTCTTGCTAAGCTGGGTTTGGGCAGTGCAGGTGTGCTCCTGTTTTACAGCATTTCACCTTTCCCAGTCCTGGCTGTGCATCCTCCTCCCCATCCCCTGAGTTTTGTATATTCAGAGCTCAGCCCAACTTCAGAGGTGACTAAAGTCTGGCAGGAGCTCGGTGTTGAAGGCAGCAAGCAGAGCAACAATCTAAAGAGGTGTTGAGTGCTTTTTTAATGTTAAATTTCTTCAGTAGTGGTGCCAGGGAGGAGAGGACAGCACAGCACAGCACAGGATGCATGAGCAGGGCCTGAGCAGTGCTCTGCTGCCAGTGTCCTCACCCAGGCATCCTCATCCCTGTGCTGATCCTCTGGGGCAACCACTGAGAGGGTTCCTGTAGCAAATTAGCCTTTAAAGTGTGTTTAATTTAAACATGTTAGTAGTCACTTAAAAAAATTTCCTAGCTCTGTGGTGTGCAACAGCAAGTGCTTACCTGGGACACTTGTGTTCAGCAGAAAAAATCCACAAAAAGGAAAATGTAAAAGAAAGAACTGGGAAAAAAATTGGCTTTCAAGTATTCCATCAAGAATACTTGGATTTAGGCTTTATTTTGGCTCTTGTCTTATGAAGTATTGCAGAGGTAACCCCAAATTGCCTCGTATTCAATCCAACCCCAACCTGCTTTAATCTCCATTCTGCAGACCAAGTGGTTTTGTGGCTCTGTTTCACTCCCAGCCTCAGGACAGGCGGTCAGGGGGTAAGGGAACTTCTACCTGTCATTTCCAATTTTAGGATCAGGACCTAGGCTTGGGAAATCACTTAAGCATGTGCCTGAAGTAAAGCTTTTCTTGTGCAGTGGTGCCCTCCTCCAAAGAGATGTTCTCAAGTATTTAATGCTGGAAACTGGGCTGACCTAGGGAGGTTGCTTTTTTTCCCTGGCACCGTGAAGGACCAAACCCCTGAGTTCCCAAAGACTCAATCCCATTGACCTCCTTGCTGCCCTTCCTAAGGAAAAAAGGTTGGGAGAGCAAGAGCAGCCTCCTGGCATTTCTGTGACTCCCTCAGCAGAACACAGCCCTCCACTCTCCTCGGGGGAGCATGTTAAGACATTAATGAAATTCACAAAGCAAAGAGGCTCATCCATATAAATGGGTGATTTAAATAATGAGGAAGGAGGAAGGATGTGGTTCAGTGTCAGTACTGATTAATTAGGGCATAAAATAAATAACCCTCCTAACAACATTGGCTGCTTCCACTCTAACTTACTCTATTAGCAGGTGATGGAGTTAATACAAGTGACAGTGTAATTACAGGTTAGTTAACCAGCTCATTATGACGTTTGCTTCGTTTCAGGGGATGGACCTATTTACACACCCACATTTTCCTACTGTAAAGAACCTAATGGCAAAGGATTGATAAAAATTGGTTGCTAATCCTGTGGTTTCACCACTTGTCAGGCACAGGTTTTCTGCTCCCCCCTACCCCCTTTGGGAAAGTCAACCACCCCGATGCCAAAAAGCCTGGAATAATTCCCCCATGTGCTTGTTTGATGTCAGAGCTGAGGTCATGGGTAGGTATTGTGCTCTTATGAGTAAGCACGTTTATCTAATGTGTGGCCACACAAAGAAATGATGAACAGATGTTAACAGTGAGGGTTTTTTCACATCTTAGCTCTTTTGTATGGAAGTTTCATTGAAATGTTTTGCCTGTTAACTCTATGAGTGTCAGGCAAAAGAGAGAAAACATATACCTGGATTTATAGGGTTTTTAGAGTGGATTTTTAAAAACACACAGCAAAGAACTGCTGATGCAACAAGCTCTTTACATTTAATACTTCAGTGGCTGCTGGCCAATAGCTCCTGCAGCTTGTGGTCTGGATCACAAATTTCTCATAGAAAGAGAAGAAATGCAGAATCAGTTCTCCTGGATTATAATGCATTGCTACCCAAACTTCACATCACCATCAAACATGACATCAAATCCTCAGTTTGTTTCATGGCTCCATGGAAGTGCTGAAGCTCTTCTGAAATCTTTTTAGCTGTTGGTCAATGGGTTTTATTTTTTTTCCCTGTAGAATGGGAAGAAGGTTGGGAGGAGGAAATCAGACAATTTTCCTACATTGGGGTTTTGTGACAGTGATATTGATACCATATTCCTGAGGTCTCCTTAGGTCACTACAGCTAAAAATAGGATCTGTAAGTGAGAGTTTGCACAACTTTGAGTACAGGTGATTATTGTACAGGGCTTGTTTAAGGTTTATTACTTACTATTCCTTCCCAGAGTTAGTGTATATGTTTTTCTAAGTAATCTGAAACATATTGCAAACTCTCAGTGCCTCAGTTTCTCTACTTCTTATCTACAGGAGATAGAACTTGATTTTGAATTATACAATGCCTTTGAAATATTTTAGAATTTTTGAGTAAAACATCCAAATACTATGAATTGTTACTAAAAGAGCAACAAGATTTGATTCTTTAGAATTCCAGATAAATATCCATATTTCTGTTTCAGTGTAAATTATAACATTATCCTTTTTTGTAGTAAGTCACTTTTTTATATGCTATAGAAAGTCACTTTGAATTCAAATATAAAATGAGGCCATCCATCATGTTAGCAATTTAATTACCTCGGTATATATTTTTTCAGCAAAAAAAAAAAAAAAAATCCCAAACACAGCAAAGCACCTCTGTTATTTGTTGTGTGTGTATATCTTATTACAGATTCATTGCCCGAGGACAGGCAGGGCTGTCAGCAGGGCAGTTCTTGTGGTTAGAAATGCTGAGATGGGGAGCAGATAAGACATGAAGTCCTTGTGCCTTCTGTTCGAGTCCACTCCGCGCCGTGTTTGCTCGGGGCCTTACCTGTTAGATTCCCTGTAATCTTTGTTGCAAGAGTGAAATGGTGCCTTGTAAAGCAATGAAGTGTGACAGGGATATTGAAAGGGTCGAATGAGGTAGAAATGTGATATTTTCTGTCTTCTCTGGGCCCAGGAAATAAGGGTCTGGCTGCTGAACTGGGATTTGGCATTCACCATCACGTTCGTGACAAGAAAGTTGTGAGATTTATTGGTTAGCACTTGCAGAAGAGGCAAAGTAAGCAATGCTCACCATTTATCTAATTGTTTCACCATCTGGTTTCACAGCAACTGAAGATTAAGCATTGAGGAAACTGGGAAACTACAGACAGCAAGGCAGGGCAGGCAGAAGGGCTCTTATTCATTCAAGTTTTGCTAGTAAAATTCACAAAATACTTAGGTATCCTTCAGACATCGAGATAAATGTCATGGTTTCCAATATTCATTTTGAAGGGTTAGATAATTTAATGGCCACTAAAACATGTAGCAATAAACGCTGAGATAATGAGCAGTGTAATGAAATAACTTGGTTTAGGGAATGAGCAGATTCAAGAGGTGGGGTGGAAAAGGAGATCTCTTTCCTGCCCCTATCATGGCACCCAAACCATGTTCTGGTACAAGAAGAGACTAATTGACTGATTTTCCAATATAGCTCTTGAAGCAAACAAGGCAAATCATCTTTGGGGCTTGAAAGAAGCAGGAAAAAGCATGTGGGTGAAATGGTATAAGTGGAAGAGATATGAGGATAATATTTAAGAGGAACACAGCTCAATCTTTTTTATTCTCTTGGATCGAAATCTGTGGAATAAAGGAGACCAGATACTCTTTCATTCCCTCTCTTTTCCTACATCTGTTTTCTTTATGAATTTTGCCCTATTAGGGCCCAAAAATCTCATACCTTTGACTAGTTTCATTTGGACTTCAGTACCAAGCTTGAAAAGCAGTTATTTTGTCTGCACATGTTATTTTTCCATAAGCACATCCTACAAATAAAGTCTTCGGGGAGGTTTAAAATTGGTCTGCAAGAGCAAGAAGAGAGAAACAAGCTGGCTTGTTTTACATAAAAGGCTGTGCAGGTATCGACCCCAGAAAATTTGTCAAGTCAACACCTCATGATGGCTTAGCTGCTGGGCTTGGCCATACAATATTTAAATCAGGCTCTGGTTTTTTACGCCTTGGTTTTTAACATATGGAACCTGAGTGAGTGAGGAGAAACAGAAGCCCCATGTGAGTATTTCTTCTCAGGAGCTGAAGCAGCTCTGCTGAAGTTTGGCCATAAAGTCTTTAAACTCCCCCTTCTCTGGGGAAGGGTTGGGCAAACTTCTCCACATCTGCCAGTGGTTGTGTTTCAAACCAATTCTCCAGAAGCTTGTAAAGCAGCACAGGTGAAGCATCTTTCCAGTAAGGGGATACTGGCTGCATGCAGAAGAGCCTGGGGAACATGGGCAGAGAGGTCCCAGCCATGGGATGGTTGATCTCAGCCTGGGATACTGGGAGAAGCTGCTAAATAGCTGGTTCTGAAGCTGGAGGATCAGGGCTCAGCATGAAACCAGTGCCCAGCCTGGAGCTGTTGGTGATTCCCCTGCTTGGAAAAAAAAATTGATTTATTAGAAAAAACCCAAAAAACCAGATCCATTAAAATCCAAGAGGGTTTCCTGAGAGTTTTCCCCCTGCGTTAAGGCTTCCCTTGGGAAATATTTCTCAGGGTTGGGTCTGGTGGCAAGGGGCACAGAAAATGTCTGCAGAGTGCCAAACCCCAGCCAGGCTGGGCCCAAGAGCAAATGAGTCAATTCAGCCTGGTTGGGTGTCTGACCCAGAGCCCGGTGCTACAGCTGGCTCTTGTCCCAAGGCACATCCTGACCACCACCATCTGAAGATGCTGAGTGTCTGCTTGGGTGTTGGTCTGTTATCTGGAAAAGAAAGAAGGAATAATAAGAAAATATCCAAAATGAAGGATAACCAAGTAAATGAGCAAAGCAGCTTTTCCTTTGCAGCATGTGGCTTCACAGCCACCTTCTGTCACTAGAGATGTGAGGAGCCAAGGTAGTTTCACCCACATGGCAGGTCTTTTAGGTCCTGAGAAACAAAATATCTAGCAGTGTACTGTTTATCTGTCATCTTCTGAAAGAAGGTGAATACCCAGATACCAGGGAACATCTGGCATCTTCATCCATATGAATTCTGAGATATATTGTTTAGCTGTAGGGGAAATGATTGAATGGTCTTCCTTCCACCCGAGCCTCAGTGTTTTGGGGGGAGAGTGTCTATATTTACATACTTTTAATGGAAAAAGTTGAAATAATTTATTTAAAATTTATCATTTGTTTTCAGCTTTCCCATTTTGTTTCTCTAGTGTCAGCTTTTTTCTTGCTTTGAGAGATTTATGTGGCTGAATCGTGTTTCTATTGAATACAACTTTGTAATAAAACACATTTTTTTCTTAACATTTTTAGACTTTAAAAAAAAATAATCTAAGCAAGTTGAAATATAAATGAAATCCTGACTTATGTGTCTAAGTGACTGAATTCAGGATTTTTCCTGAGTGCTTGATTCAAGAGTAGCGTTGACCTTTTAGGTTCCAGTTCTGATTTAGTTGGGTTTTTTTTTTTCCCACACTGATATTTCAGAATTCCCTGAATATTTCAGGTTTCTATGGATCCCTAGCAATTCTATAAACCAGGATTTTCAGGGTATAGAGGAGATGCTGTGGTATAGTTAAAAACTAAATCTAAACTTATCTTAATCTGAATCTGGTGACCTCAACAGAGGGATTTTATTATTTCTTCTCTTTGTGATCAAAGATAGTGCCAAGAGCTGGATGAAAGCTTTTACTGAGTGCAAGAATAGATGCTCAAGCACACTGAAAAGTGTAACTAATGTTGCTTTAATAAAACATAAATTCTGAGTCCTGCTCCCTGCCAGCTTGACGCGGGTGGACTCTATTAAGGCTTTTTCGGCCGCGCTTGCAGGCTGGGAGGTTGGGATGGGAAACCCGTGCTGCCTGGATACAGTCCAGGGAGGAACTCCACACAGAGTACAGCCAACACTGGAGAACTTCTTCTTCCAGGTCCTTTAAAGTCAGAGCAGGGAAATATTCAGCTGAGCTAGAGGGGAAAAGTGAAGACACGGCGAGACAGATTTTGAGGAGCTGCTTGGTGGGCACTTAGGGGGCTTTGGGTGCAGGGAAACATCTGCAGAGGTTCATGCTAAATGAAGGTGATGGACCACTACAGCTAACCCAGTAGGTAATGGGAATGTTCATCATCATTTTAGGGGGTGCTTTTGAGCCAAATTCAGGCTCTTGGGGGTGTCTGGGTAAAATGCAGTAACCTGAGTTATGTAGACAGGAGAGCTGCTGCTGCCCTTTGGGGAATGTAAGAATAAATCTGATTTTATGTAAGTGATTTCAGTTACATATTTGGGTATCCAGTAGCAGATTTTAAGCTGGGCTGGTTGTCAACATCTCTGCCTGATGGGAATGCCCCCCTGGATTAAAATTTGGCAATTGTGATAGTTGGGCAAAATGTGTGGGTGCAATTACAAACACTATTATTTTTTTAATGATAGCCCTTTGAAATGGCATGGGAAGGGAGGATCTATCAGTTGGTTTTCTTTTGGATAATGGCAAAGAGAAACTGCTTTAAGTTGATAACTCACAGGTTTAACATTTGAATCAGACAAATTTCTTTAATATATGTTTTAAATCAAGAAAGTAGGTGGCACCCTAAACCCATTTGGGTAGTGCTCCAAACCCAAATATAGGTTTTTTTCTAGCCAAAAATGAAGACAGGATTTTCCAGCTTGCACTTATCACTGTGTTTCAGATTTGGTTTCAGACAAATGTACCATCCTATTAGTTTGTACAAATTTCAAACCAAAAACAAACAAAAAAGAAAAACTAGTGAATGAGAATGTGAGAATGTAGCGTGGCCTCTCGTGTCCTTTGTGCTTGTAGAGAGCAGAGACAGCCACTGCCTAACTCATCCCTCAGCAGAAACACCACCAGGTACCCCTGTTAGCAAAACGAAGCAGATTTGATATTTGAGTTTAATAACAACTACTTTTAAAAAGACTTTGGGTTCAAAGCAGGAAGTTCACTAATAGGTTTGAAGCAAACGTGTTCCTGATTACACCCCATTAAGAAAGTGGAATGCAGAGAGCAGAGCTTCCCCCGAGGAAGCCCCAGCCCGCATGGGACTTGAGGTCTGCAGCCAGCCCAGAGCTGATGCCAGACCTGCTGACCCTGTGAATTTTGCAGTGTGTTTTCCAAGATAATGTGTCTTTTGGGCTTCAGTGGGAAAGAGGGGAAGAGATACTTCACTTCATGGATTTCGAAAGGGTCTGGAATAAGCTCAGTTTGTTGTGAGTTTTGTTCTCGTACGTGTTTGCTCATCTCTCATAACAGAGGGAAAACACAAAAGTGTCTTCAGCTTTGCTATATTTTGGCACAGTCGCTTGTTCCATGGCTGGCCTGTGTGCATCCAAAGCAATGATGCCTGTTCCAAGTGGTTTCTGGTGAGGCAGAGCTGTACATTGCATTTGAATCATAACATGAGTCTGGTATGAGTCTTGTCATGATGTGTTCTTGTCTGTGGAATATAAAAAATTTCTTTAATATTTTTCATCAGAAAAACCCATGGAAAAAACAAAAAAAGTAGACATGGTGAAACCTTAGAGGATACAATATTCCAGGGACTTTGTACATGCAGGGCCTGCTGGACTGGTCTCTATGCCCAGGGATAGAAATGCTTCAGTGGCTTCTTTGTGATCAAGCATCACTGGAGATGGTTGGGAAACCTGCAAGTGGTGATCAGGAGGTGGAACAAAGTGAAGGAAGGCTCAGGGATCTGATCAGAAATCACAGCACTAATGTCAGCAGTGTTTCTTGGAAGGGCTACATTATAACTCAACTTTATAACTGGGAATTTGTGCATATGCCAGCTATCCCAGACGAGGCAGTTTTAAATGCACACACATTTCATTCTGTGTGACAACACCTTGAAAACGTAGGGTAGTTAAGACAAACCACCGTCAATTAGGTTTATTGGATGATGTCAGTGATGTAGGTGATATATATGTAATCATGGAGTTAGAAAAAGGCCCCCTCTTCTCTGGATCTGCAAACAGTTTGTCAATATGGGGACAAAATTTACAGTGACAGTTGGTGTGATTTTGCAATATGCAAAATGGACTTAATTAGCAGCATGAGAAACCACTGCATCACGTGTAAGGGTTTTGATTTGTGCTTCTGCTGTTTCTTTCAAAAACATTGCAAAGCAAATGGCAGAATTATTTTCAGTCTGTTTCTCTGGATTTACTGGAAAGAGCCCCAACTACTGTCCTTCAGCTGAAGCTGACATGATCCCTAGCAAGGTGCACAGAGAAGCAGCAGTGCCTGCCCTAAGGGACTTTTATCATCAAAGATCAGTGGGTTTCATTTTCCCTGGTGCTCTTTTTGCCACTTGTGATGATAACATTGCTAACAACTGACACTGACTGTTCACACCCTCTTAATTTAATTAGTTGGAAGCTAGGAGTAGTGACAACTAATAGTAAAGGAACAAAACCTTCAGAAATTATCCCTTAATTATGTGTATATAATCAATCCCACAAGATGGGTTTCAAATCCAACATTAATGCATTTTTTTCCCCTCAGGACCATAGGTTGGTTGGTGATTCCTAGGAGCTACTCTTGTAAAGGCTTAACCCACTGTTTGCTTATACAGAGTAAACACTTAAAATAACAGCTTCAGTATATTCTAAATCCCTTCTTACTTTGTTCATACAAACTGAGCACTACCCCACTCTCCTGCAGGCTGATCTCACTGTCCTGGTTGAACATGGAACCTATTTTTGCATTAGATTTTTAAGCCCTGTCCATGTTGCTGGTAAGCCTGACCACCTTTCTGCACTGTGCTACAATTCCTTTACTATTTGTTTTAATGTCCCCTTCCTCAGCTTGATTTACTCAAGTCTGTGATTGGAACTGGCTAATGTAAAATTGATCCAAATGAAATTAAATGGAACAAACCCCATTGCTTCTGAAGAAGGAGCTGTGTAAGTTCAGGTTCTCAAATCCTTGGTTTTTCTTACAATCATCTCCATTACTTAATAATTTTATGAGCTTTTATTTTTTTTTCCCCCCCAATTTTTTTCTTCTTACCTATTGTTCAAACTACATCCTTTTTTCATAGGGCAAAGGTGGTTAATATTACATGTACAATGCTCTTCTTCCATTGGGGCAATTCTAATCTGTGCTGATAACGTCTATTTTTGCACAAAATAATTTTTATTCTTTCACAGACTTTTTTTTTTAAATACTGACAAAGAAAGGAGCTTCTTCAGCTTCTCAGATATGTGTTTTGACATTTGTTTTCTTATGAAGTGATCTGTGTTTCAGAAATAGGTTATACTTGTGGGTCAAGAGCTGTTGCTTTAACTAGTGTTCATGCCTTGTATTCACGAAAGGCTGTAATTGATTCCTGTCTCTTTTATGGAATAGTCCTATTTTCCTGCTGAATAGATGCTTCTGGTTCTTTTAAAGGCAGCATTCATCTCAATCAGCTCACAGTTCCTTTTTCTTTACTGTCACCCAGAAGAAGCCCCCTCAGCCTTCTCCCTTCAAATCATAGCTTTCAAATCACTAATTTTTCCCTCTGATTTGATCTTGAGATTCATCAGAGAGCTTCACCTCAACAACAAGCAACTGGTTTGAGATTTAAGATAAAATACCAAAAGTTGGTAATTCTGCTTGCATGTGTCTTTGTTATAGGTGTAATTCTGGGGGGGAGGAAGTTGCAGCTGAGCTGAGGGGTTTCCAGAGGCTGTTCCTAATAGTAGGGGCTTGTGCAGCCTCAGAGCTTTACATTGTAAAAGTGCAGAATCAAAAGGCAAGGAGAAAAAAGTGCAAATTGGGTACAAATAAGGTGTCAGAGCCCACAGGGGGGGTGCAGCACTGTTACATCTCACAAAGTGAGCACAGCTCCCCAGAGGTGGGGGCCAAACCAAATATCACATCCCACAGTGTGGGTATGGGCAGAATGCCCCATAGTAGGGGTTAACCCAGGGAGATGGAAACTGGACCCCCTTGCTTTTTAAACTCCTTCAGAGAGGAGCCTGGGTGTGGCTGGGCCCAATTTTACTCCTTTAATTAATCTCTTTTAACAAACCCTTTGGTGAGATGAAGTTTGGGAATTCCCCACTACTCTAGGACTAAGATTATTACCCAGGAGGTTTGTATAAAAACACAATTCTACTTAAAGCCAAGTAAGACTTTAAAGCATGCCAGATTACAACCAGCAGAATTAGAAATGATGGTACTTTCAAGCAATGGATTACAAACAGCAGAAATGAAGCAAATTGTCAAACCAACAGGTTACAACCAGCAAAATTTAACAAAGAAACAGGGAGTAAAACTTAAAGTTGGAAACCACGTTACCCTTATGTGCTGAGATAAGGTTAGAAACAGAGACACAGAAGGAGAGAGAGATAAAGAAGAGATAGGAAAGATATCACCACCCTTGGATCCAGCAATGATCTTGGTAGGAAGTTGTGGTCCTTGGATGGTGGGCACACATCCAGTACTTTTAAGTGTGCTCTTTCTTGGCACCTGAGCCCACCTTTTTGGGGGAAGGCTTTGGCATAGCTTGTCCAGCCAGGTGTTCACTTGGGCCCCTCTAGATGGGATGAGTGGGCAATGATCCTTCTTTCTGCACAGAGCTTTACCCAGGGCACACACAGGATGGCACTCTGCTTCTGCAGGGCACAGCTTGCCTGTCCCTGTCCCTTATCAAGCAGGGACAGTGTCCTGCCTGGCAGGGTGGCCATCAGACAGATGCAAGGCCAGTGTTCAGCTTATCAGGATGGCCACTGCAGGAGGGGCTGCTCTGTGACAATAGGGCCCCATTTATCAGGGTGGTTTCCCAAATGAGGGTCTCTCCTTGAGAGGAGATTGTCCAGGTGGCTTATCAAATGAAGTCTCCACCCCAGCACAGTGTCCATTTTGGCAAAGTGGCTGTTTTGAGACAAATATTCTGTTTGGGATTTGACATATAGGAAGATCAGTGTTTGTAACCTGGTGTAAAGAAGGCACTCAGTCTCTCCAAGCTCCTGGTGCATTTTGAAAATGCAGTTATCCAAGCTTTATTCCCACAGAATCCCTAAGTAAATAAAATACGTGGGAAACAAAAACTCCCAGTTCATGCCTAGAAGGTGTGGACTCTCCCTCGATGCAGCACATCCAAGTATTGCAAAAAAGTAATACCTTGGGACTGCTTATTTTTTGTGCATAATATGTTTCAGTTTTGACTGTTTTCTACCAAAGAAAAAATTAAATGTTCCTTTGGCCACCTTTCTCTCCAGTCACCTACTTTGCAGGCCCCTTCTTTGAAGCTTATGGGATAATTTATTGCAATTTATTCAATGAGAAGAGGTGTGGCACAGTATGACATTAAAAAGTCTTTTAGAAAGACAATTGAAAGAGAGAGACAATGTCTCAAGGATTTGTTTTGTCTCATCAGGACATGAAAGACCATGATGGAGAAAGCCAGGACTAAAAGGAATGAGAAGCCAGAGCCCTGCAAAATATTTGCCATGAAACCCAAAGTCCTATGAGAAACCCAAAGTCCAAGCTGCTTGTTGAAGGCAACTGGCTAGGCTTAGGCTTGCAAACTTTTTGTACAAATCTAGGGTCAGTTTCCAGGGTCCTGATTTATCATTTTAATTCAAAGCCAGGTGGGACTGAATGTGGTTTCAGGTGAGATCTGTTGGCCTCCCAAGGGTTTCATTCCCTGAGCAGAAGCAAACTCTGTGATTCAATGCTGGGTTTTTTTCCATAAGTTCCTGCAAATTGACACAGTTTATACAAGGACAAGGTTTTGGAGTGGCTGGAGGGCAAATTTCAGTAGAGCAATGTTGTGTGACAGCAGACTTGATGTTCTCCCACGATGTGGGACCTTAGCTCCAAAACCAGTGTGATAGCCAAGGGCTTGTGTGGTATCCTGGGCAGATAGAATCTGTGCAAGGGCTGCCCAGCAATTAAACACTAACAGTTTTTAAACAGTGTGGATGCCACAGCCCTGTTGCACTTCTTTATTAGCAGGATTATTCACATGGTGTACGTACAGCAGGAAATTAATGCTTTAATGGATTTTTCTTTTTTCCCTTCATATTGTCCTTATGGAGGAATATGTGACTAAAAGTAGTCCAAAATTTATTTGGTATTTCCCAGTTAATTAAGGGGCTGCTCTCAAAGAGCTGCAGCAGGAATGCTGAATCCTCAGGCTCTCACCTGGTCCCTTCCTAAGCTTCTCACTTTCATTAGAGTTTGGCTGGAAGTTTGGACACTGGTGGCCCTGAGTTCTGTCTCTGAGATATTTTTCAAAGTTTTTAGGGCATCTTGTAGCCCCGGTTTTAGTGCAGAGACAAACCAGTGAGCCCTATACTTCTGTATTAAAACAAATTGTCCTGTAGCATGCTATTTGATTTCTCATCAGGGCAGAAAAGTGAAGAGGTGGCACCTGGTTTTTACCTGGTTAGGGAAGAGAGAGAAAATTCAAGTGAGTTGAATTTGTAAAGAGCAAAAATAATTCCCCTACCTGATGGCACAATTTCATCTTCAGATTAGAGTAATTCCCAAGGGACTCAATTCTACCTTCATTTTGCTTACAAGTCTCACCAATGTCATTAAAACATACATTCCAAGGGACAGCTAGGATATATGGGCCAGGCTTTAAAAATCCATAAGGATCATTAAAGAGAGAGGTTAAAATATTCATTTGCCCATGAATGGCACACAAAGACATTAAGCCTTTGATGGCTTTAGGCTTCTCAATAGAGAAACAGGGATTAAAATAGATTTCATAAATAAACATATAAATATTCTCAGTAATGTCTCCACACCAACGTGTCCAGACTCAATTAAATTGGTCTCCATTAGGAACACATATCCTGAAAGAGGCTGATGCTCCAGCAGAAGCTGAATCAGAGTAAACACTTTTTTCAAAGTTTAAATTTTGTCAAAGGAGGAGCATAAGAAATAAATGCTAAACTAAAGCACAATGACTTTATCTTTCCTGTGGTGGGCCACCTCCTGTGGGTGTCCAACCCCGTGGCTCCTGGCAGTGGGAAGCAGCCTGAGCTTCCCTGGGTGCCCATGGTTTTATAGAGCTGATTGCTGCAAAGCTTCCAAGCTCTTCTAAAGACAGAGCTTTACCTTGGTACTGCCCCAGAGGAGGACTGCAAGCTACCTTTAGAAAGCTGATGCTGTTTTTGATTCACTATCTTAGAGTTCCTCTGACATAATTCAGAGACAGGTAATTGTTTTATGGGTTACTTTGCAAATCCAGCTATATTTATTTAGTAAAAATACACCGATAAGTGAGTACTGCTGAGAAGGTAGTGGTGTTCTGGGCATGTCCTCTGCTTGGTGCTTTACTACATAACCTTTGGTATGCTTAAGAAGGATCTCTGACATCATACTGTCTGTTTAAACCAGCACCATGCATCAGTCATTGAATTTCTTAAAAGAATAAGCAGGGTTCAGTTAAGAATTTTAATGAAGATCCTTGAAATTCTAATAATTCAGTAAATAACACTAAATGATGGGATGGGAAACAGCTGCTCAGTTGAGAGAGGATCTGTGTCTGCTCTTGGCATTTGCTTGCTGTAGGTAATGCCTGAAAACTGGATGTACCTTTTCTAGATTTTGATAATACATAAATCTGGTGAGCAAGGTAAGTTCTGACATTAAGCTTTAATCTTTTAGAAGCTGTTGGCTGAAATCTATTTACTTTACCTGCCTTGTTCACCGATAATGTGAGATTTTTAAATTTCCTTTTGTGCATTCCTTAGCTAAAGAAAAACACAGCTGTGTGTGAGACAAATTCTATTTATTTTCTCATTAAGAAAAGTACAAGAAGATAGCATCATTGGAAAACTACTAATAAAGAACTACTAAAGAACCCCCTTCATCTGTTTGCTCTGCCACTTTATGAAGGCTTTCCAAACAATCTTTTCAGATGTATTAGTAAGGAAAGATATCTTAAAAGTCAAAGGAAGACAAAGTTAATGCATTTATAGAAGTACCATTTCAGATAACATTTTCCCTGAGTGTTTAGATTAGTTAAATATTAGAAAGGTAGAGATAATAGCATTGTTTGTATTCATAACTGTGGAAAGTTGCATTTTCAGGGCAGTGAAGTGTAAGGCATAGCAAGGTTTTATCATCCTGGTATGCACAGGGAGCTGGGTGCCCATCTGCAGGGAGGCTGCAAGGTGCTCCCTGAACCCAGACCCAGCCAAGACCACGGGTGCTTTGACTTTTGTTTCTAAAACCCTTTCTCCCCAGTTTTCTATCCATAGATAAATAGATGGAATTAGGACATTTAGTTTGGATCATTCAGGGAATTGCCTGGGCCCTAGGAAACTGCACAAGGACTGGAGCTCTTGTTTGAGGGAGATCCACTGATGCATCAGGGAAAATGAGACTTGTGTCTAGTTTGCTCATTTTTAGGCCCTTTTCTGAATGCCATTTATAGGATAAAACCTTCTCTCCTGTAAAGAATAACAGTACCATTCCTAAAGCACCCTAGAGCCTGGGAAAGGCTCAGCAGGCTCTTCACTAGGTATGGGCAGTCACATTATGTGTCCAGGCATGATCCTGATCATCCAACTATACATGAGATGGAAAAGGCATAGCCAGCACCTGCCTGCTTCCATATGTGCACACAAATGAAGTTGTACACATCTGGCATTCCCATCTTCTCTCTGCTCAGCCCAGACCTGAGAATGAGCCTGCAGACAGACCCAAAAACTCACCTGCAGAAACAGCCAAAGTACAAACCTCTTGCAGAGGGGTGCAGCAACCCTGCCAGCAACCCCAGCCCAGAGTTTCAGTCTCGTTGCCATCCTTGCAGTCAAATTTTCAAAGAGATGTGTAGAAATGAGCTGACAATAATGGCCCTGGTTAAAATATTATGTTGTTTTGACTGAGTGTGGTTTCAGCTGCCATCTGCTGGCTTGTACTTTTCAGGGCCAATATTAAAATGATGTTCCCTCTTACAGTAACCCTCGTTCATATGAAAATCAAGCAGGCTGAGCAATACCTTTCCTTCTGAAATGTGCAGCCAAAAATTGCACCACAGAATACAAGTGTGGCTAAGTGCAAAGGTAAATCCCAGGGCTTTAATGCAGATGCCTCAGGGATGTTTGTGTTCCGTTTACACCTTGAAAAGTTTAGTTGCAAATGCATTTGTGGAGCTTCCCCTGAGGTGAGAGGAGCACACACATGGCAAGCTTTTTTGTGCTTATGAAGGTGGCTTCCTAGAATATTACCCAGGATTTCTGACAGAGCAAGGACCAAATATGGCCCAGCTTGTTCTGTTTAAAGTTACTTAAAAATAATTAAGATTTCATTTTCCTTTCCCAAACTGTGAGAAGAAACTCCCAACTATTTGACTCAAAAATTGGCAGTTTCTTGAGGAGGACACTGGAATACCAGTAGCTGCTTTGAATTGTTTTCCCATTAGTTTTCTTTTAAAGCCTTTGAAATATCAGGGTGTCACTTTTACTCAGAGGCATTGGCAGGGTCCCTGGAGGACATGACTGGTGACAGTGACGTGCAGGGCTGTGTCATGAGCTCCTGCTGCTTGGTCCTAGCAGGAAGGGGACAGGATGCTCAGCTGGAGGGTGGAAGAACTCAGTGACAAGGAACATTGCTCCTTTGTGTCTCTCTGCTCTCCATAAATGGGAAAAAAATTGCTAAGCAGAAAAAGGAAAGGGAAAAAAAATCTTGTATTCATCTTGTTACCACCAGCAAAACTTTCCTCTGCAGTTTTAGGAAAAATTGTGTATTATGAGAAATAGTGAGGGGAGGGATGAGCCAGCATGGGTCAGGTCTGCAAAAAACACTTAGCATCTTATTTGCAGAGTCTTCCACCAAGGCCATGAATATCTCAAAGACCTTGAGACATTTATTTGCAGTGGCACAGTGAAGTCTCAGTGTGGTGGGCCAGCAGAGCTGCACCAGCATCCCCCAGCCTGGTTAATGTTTGTCCCTGGCTGCCATCAGCAAGTGCAAGGTTGTCCCACAGCCCTGACATCCCATACATACCACATGGGCACCTCTGAGGAGCTCAGGCCATGGGGAACCCTCTCCAGGTCCAGCACCACTGGCTTCTCACTTCTTGGTTGACACAAGCTAAGCAAGCCAAGAGGGGATTATAAACCACCTCTCATCTGGGGGATCTCAAGGTGCTGTGCAAATATTAAGTCACTAATTCCCCCTTTGAAGCTGTCAGATATCTTGGGGGAGCAGAAGGGAGAGCGACAGTGTCTGTGTGGTGGTCATGGCAGAGGAAGACAGTGATGACAGTGATGACTTTGGTGACATGGCTAATTTATTCAGCCACCTGAGTTTAGCATGGTAATGAGGATGTATTTGCCATCATCCCATCGTTCATCAGATTTATGAGGCTCTCTCAGCAATGAGCTCTGCTATGACTAAGTTTAGTTTGATGTGTTCAATTAATTCCTCTAAATCATTTTGGACTGAAGAAAACCTCATAAGAATTTTTGGCAGGTCAGAGGAACCCCAGGGTTATAAAACTCTTATGCTTGTCTGCCTGGGTGCATCTATTCTACCTACAGAGAGACCCATGGTGAGGGGTGTCTATGGCTGTGATGTGCATTGAGATTTTATTTTTTACTTTAAATCAATTTACCATCTTTATTTCTCGCTTTTGGCACCAGAAGTGCTGGTGTAGAACATCTAATGTAGACTTTTTCAAGTCAAGGTAGCAGGAAGGTAGAAGGTGGTAGATGGAGGCAGACCTGTGCCTCTTGCTTTGCTGGGCACTGAGGTCATGACCCAGTGTGGTCATAGAAAACAAGGAAAGCTGTGGAGGGTGGATGATGTGGAACATGCTCTTCCTGCTGATCCCTTCATCCTGATGCCTTTTTCCATCCTTTCTTCATTTGTGGTCTCAGGGACAACTAATGCATTAGAGAACATTGATTTCCCAGTGTGACCACAGCCCCCAACAGCCCTTTCCTTCAGCTCTGAGTGTACACTTGGGTATAAGATGATATTGAAGCCAATGGATTGTGAAAATATGTTGGTGTTCAAAGGCTGAATGCACACACACATTTGCTTCTGATATTTAGCCATTTGGACTTCTCAACTGTGTTCAGGACCAGTTTTTCTCTTCTCCCCACCCTCTTTTATTTGCCATTCCCTGGCATTTTTCAGCTCAACATATCCCTGAATACAAAATCTGGTGTTCAGGAGCATTATGGGAACTTAAAACAAGCTTCCAGTGTTGTGATACCCACAACCAATGAGCAGATGGTGCCAAACCATGAATGTCATTTTATTTCAGCTGTAACTAAGAGTACTAATATTGCTCCTTTGTCTCTAGGGTTTTAGGATACTGCCTGGGAAAGAGCAGGGCTTGGTTGTAGGTGTTCCAGGCAGGTGCCAGCACCAGCAGAGTCCAGGTTTGTGTCAGTGCTGGTGGCTGTTGTAATCTGCAGATCCCCAGATCCCCAACCAAAATGAAGGCTCAGCTTGCCAGACACTGTACAGAATCATAGAATCAGACAATGGTTTGGGCTTGAAATGGCCTTAAAGACCATCTGGTTTGATCCTCCCTTCCATGAGCGGGGACACCTTCCACTAGACCTGTTTGGTAATCCCCAGCTGTGCAGTCACCCAGCAGAGACACAGAGCTGGTTTTGTTGGCAAATTTGTTTACAGAGATTCAGGGGAACCCAAAAAAAACCCTGATTCTGGTCAGGGCTCTCCCCACTGCAGCTCAGTGTGGGTTCAACAGCAAATTTCTGCCCTGCTTGTAGCCTTCAGCTGAGGAGGCAGATGGAGCCTGATGAAGAAATCAAATCTCCAAGCCACGCAGGGTGCTCCAGCAGGCAGCCAGCGGTGAGGAGAGAAGGTATAATTTTCACAGATTTAACCAAGAACAACAACACTATTTGCAACCAAGGGGCACAGCCAAAAATTATTTGCCGGAGCGCCAGCACACGTTCCCGAGCGGGTAATTGGAAAATGAGAACAACCTGTCAAAGATTAGTCCAATTTCTAAAGCAAGCACAAGACAGTCTGATTTTGTTTATGAAAAAGGGGCATCTAATTAAAAGACAGCTTTGGGTTTCAAAGTTAGTTATTTAGAGCTTTTGACTTGTGTGTACACACTCATTATGGGTGCGGGGTTGCAGGTCCAGGCGGGGTGGGTTAACCCTGCAACAGCCAAGGGCAGCATCTCCTGGGCTGGTGGCTTCCCCTCCCAAACTGCAACCCTGGCTTCACAGAAAGCAGCTGCTAATGCTCCTAGGTTTGAGGGCTACGGTAAAACCGGTTTTCATTACCATGTTTATTTTATGAGATACATAGTATACTCTGATGAAGGCTTCTGGTAGTAAATCTTAAGGTTTTTGGCTTGGCTCTTCATGTGCTGTGATAAGACTCGGGGAGAAAGTGTGTCCCTGAAGCTTGTGAAGGGATGGGGAAAGAGGAGACAGCCAAGGGAGGGGCTTGGCCCTCCACAGCTTTTGCAATCCAAATCTGTTCTCTCCCAGAGATGTTAACATGGATTTACATCCATAAACCCATGTTGGCAGTGGAATCGTGTGGTTAGGAGCCAAGGAAAAAGGTGATCCTGCCCTGGAAAACCCCTTTTCACCCACTGTTGAGAATGGAGTGTGTCTCTGGAGTGAACTTGCTGTCCTGTGCATCACCTGCCATCACATCAGTTTTGGTGGCTGATGGCAGTATACCTCATGGTGGATCAGCAGAGAAGGATGATGCCTTTGTGCCTCAGAGAATGAAAATACATTATTTTTGTGCTCTCTGATACTCCCTTGGGCATTCAGGATTACAGTGGCTGAACGGTGAGTGTCCCTTGTGTATCTGAAGGGGAACACACCTATTTACACATGATACACCTTTTTTTATCAGAGGCTTGTCAGCACGGAGCTGCATGGAAGATCTGCTCACAAATGCCACTTTACAAGTCACTTTTACCATTTTCTTCACAAACCCTTGTTAAAAGTTAAACAGGTTGATGAAATGGCAGTGAGGAACATCTCTCTTGCCATAGATGTGCTTCTCAGCAGGGTGATGGCAGAAGTCCTCCCTAGTGGTCCAAGTCCTCCCAGGCTCTAAAATTGTTGAGTGAAAAGGAGCTTTTCCTGCAGAACATTTCAACTTCCTCTGCATTTCAGTACAGGGGGCTCAAGAACCCTCAGCAATTGGAGGTGCTGAGTGGGTACTGTCTCTCACCAGCTCTGGGGCAGTAAATAAATCATATCACATGCTTAAAAAATGTTGTGAATAGAAACTGGGTGACCTTAGGTTGGCAGAAGAGTCTCAAACAAGAGAAAGGAGGTTTAGAAATTGATTCTCTTATGGGAACTGATCTAACAGGGAGAAAGAAATGTGTCTCATTTCCATTGAAATTGGAGACCCCATTCAAAAAAGAAAACTGGTGGAGGGATCTTCTTCTATTGTCTAAACCTCAGGTTTCTCCTGATCTTTATACATGGTCCAAATGCCTTACAGTGATTGTAAGTGTAGCAATGATTAAATTGAATTATTTTCTTGGGTGAGGGATGTGAGGGAATGCAAGCTCTGTAAGGGCAGCACTGCTGGAGCCCCGGGAAGGTGGTGACTTGTGACCATAGGAAGCTTGTCCCCAACACTGGAGCTGGCTGTGCCTATGACCATGTTGAACTGTCTGGAAAAAGGGTGAAATATTAGAGGGGAAGAGCTGAATACAAATTCCTCCTCCAGAGCAGCCATTTTTTCCTGCTCCCCCAGCATGTTTTCTGCATGTGGGAGGGGATCCAATGGCTCATGCCCCCATCTGGGGCTGGGTGGGAGATGCCTGTGCCAGCATCCCTGTGCTCAGCTGAGCCAGCACAGCAGACAGGCTGCTCTCTGCAAAGCTAAACCTATTGCCTTGATGAAACATCTCCTCCTGCCAAAGCCAGCACTGCCACTTTGGATCTATGCACTTGTCAGCAGTGTTTTTGTGCCTAACAACAGGATCTGTTGCATCTGCATTACAAGAAACATAAAAAAGCCCTGGCACACATTGCACATTCACTGCATGTAAGTATTTCCAAAAATTCAGTGACTGAAGCCTCCAATCGTATCACAGTGCAGTCTTGTTTACTCCATAACATTATTTTTACTGGGGGATGACTTATTCGTAACCTTGAATTTCAAGTTCAGTAGGACAGACAAAGTATTTGTTTAGAGGGCAGGACAATTAAAAGCATTTTTTTCCCTGTTTGAATTGAATAAAATTGTAATATATCCTTTACATCACAGTAGCACCCAAGTGGTTATCAGATTGCATTAGTTACACGAGTTTTCAGTGAACATTATACAGTATATACTACTTTCAGTAAATAGACCAGTCATGCTTATAGTTACATGGAAAACTCCAGGAAATTTGTGATGACATTCCCTGCAGGTTAGTAACTCTACCCATTATTTATATTGTTTTGATTTGAGCTTTAAAATAATCTAGTGAAATTAGATAAGGCTCAACATTCTGTAAAAACTTTATTTCATACAACTCTAGAAACACTTCAGGCTGAATATTTGGGATTTACCCAATTTTAGCATCAGGAGTTTTCTCCTTATATCTTACACACAACAGATTAAAAAAGAAATAACCACCAAAAAACCTCTTTGTGCAACATATAACTGCTGATTCTTTTTTACATCTTTGTGCATCATTAAAAATAATCTGACTAACTTTAGAGCAAAATCTGTTTTCCAAGTGGGCTGGAAGGCTTGGTTCTTCTCTGGTACCAAATCCCTGCTAATCTTGCACCACGTGCTCTCTTCATCAGCATCACCAGCATAACATGCAGCAACATTTGTGCTGCAGCCCATCCTTAGCAAGCAACCACCTGCTCCAAGTAACCATTACAAATGGTATTAAATAACCACCTCTGCAGCATGACCAGAGACCACCCAGCAGCTTCTCAGCTTCAGATGTTATGGCCCAGGCAGTGGCTGCAAGCATCTCCCAGGGCACCCGTCTGCCTCTGCCCATGGCTATGAGCTGAATTCTGCCCTACTCAGAGCTGGTGCCCAGGCCATGGGCACTTTCCACTGTTCTCTATATTCACCAGAGGTTTTACACAAGGCAACAGTTAAACACCACTGTGCACTTAACACATGTCTGAGCATGTCCATCCTGATTTTGCAGAGCTCTTAAGTATCTGCTTAAATTGATGCATATGCTTAAGCTTATCCCTGTAGAGTTAAGCATGAAAAGCATGTATTTAACCTTAAACATATGCTTAAATGCTTTAGTGAATGGAGACCATAAGGCCTAATCCAGTGATCATTTAAACCAATATCACATTATTTCAGTGGCTGCTGTGTGTGTCCATTCATCCTATGAGTCCTGTACGTAGATGAAAAAAGGAGCAGCTGCATCAGTGCCTGTTGACACAGAGCCTTTCTGTGCAAAGCCCTTTAAATTTTAAGTATTCTGTTAAAGCCATTTTAAATGGACAGGCAGTGTCAAAATATTTTTGCCTATAGTGGTAATATCCTAGTCTCTTTTTTTTCTGTTTTTCTGCTCTCTTCTTACTGCCCGTGTTCCTACACACAGTGTCTGAGCTCCTGATCTGCTCTGTTTAATAAAAAACCTGTCTTGCTGGGGAAGAAACTATTTGTTAGCCCTGTGAATGTCTCATGGTGTGTGCTTTACTGACAACTCTGGCTGAAGCAGGTGACTTTCCAATTGGGAAAAAAAAGAAAAAAAAGAAAAAAAAAAAAAAAAAAAAAGCCTGATGGCCACCTTTGCCTTCTACCTGCCTGGGGGCTGCAGTGGGGCACATGTGGGGATTTCAGTGGGCCAAGGCAGTACCTGTATAAAGACACAAGAAAAAAACTCAGCTCCTGTCCAGCTAAATCCCCACCCATTCCCATATCTCAGGTGACAGCAGTTGCAGAGGAAAATGACTTAGGGATAAGGTGAGGCTGGAGTCACCCCTCCTTTGAGAGACTATTTTGATTCTCAGTGACCCAGGACAGGGTTGATATCTTTCATTTCAGCCCTAGGTTGGACTTTGTGTCTATTAAGTGATCTAATTGTGCCTCTTTACTGATCTCCACTGAAACTGCAGGTTGTGTCCCCCTGTGCCCCAGAGCTGCAAATGCTCATCCTGATTTATTTGCTGCCAGAGGTGCCAGGTCCATCACGGTGCCAGAGCATCAGCAGCTGGGGCAGTGATGCTTATCCCCTCCTTCCAAACCTTCTGTCTTACAGAGTAGAGGGTGAAGCAGCTTCAAGTGGACCTCAGTCTTTTCAGAAAATGTATCTATACCCCTTTCTCAAGCGTTTTTGGACTTGGGGATGAAAGGAGGTTACTGTTTGTTATTGGTTGTTTATTGAACTGATCAGTCAATATTTGGCTACCAACACCCTGTGATTCATGGAACTTGGCTGAAACAAGCAGATGGTTTTAAAAAAAGACCTGAGGGAGGTTGGCAAGATTTCCCATGATCCTCTTGTTAGTGTATGTTTATAATATAAATTTTTAAATTATATATTTCTTCAACAATTTGTAACATGTATGAAGGCTTTAGATAACCAGACAAGAACATACAGTTCTGTATAAGCAGAAGCTCCTGCTAATTTTGCAAATCTCCCAGGATCTTTCCTTTTTTAGGAGATGATAACCCACGTTTTGTTAGTTTGCCAAAGTCACTCCCAGACTGGGAAGATGTATGCCAGCTTCTGCTCTGAAGTGGCTTTTTGTGGCTGACTTGTCCTTTAAAAAGGATTGCAATGGAAATACTGACAAACTGGAGAGTGGCACTATAACATTTTGCAACTTTCTAGGAAGTTTGTAGATAGAGGGGTAGGCTGGCTGGAAATAGGCTTTCAGCAATGCTGGTTCTCATTTCCCTTCAGCTCACTGCAGGTTCAAAGGTAGGAGCAGGAGCTGTGGGGCTGGCCCTGTCCCCAGCCTGCTGCAATCCTCCATGGGGTGACTGCTGCTGGCTGGAACCAGCACCTCTCAGCTGTGCCACTGCTTTGGCTCTTTCCCCTGACCTACAAAATCAGGTTAATATTTCTGTGTCTCTCCCTGGAAAAGCTTAGCAGGGCTCCTATATTCTAGTTTTCCCACCAGATGCCTAAAACTTTCTGATTGTGTTGTTTTCTTTATGAGGTTTCCTTCTATGGCAAAATGCATCTTCATGCTTGATTCCTTCTTCTTCTCTGTTGGATGTATTTTAGCCTGTCTGATACATGTTAACTGTTTTGTGTATGAATTCCCACTTTGGTTTAGAAACCAAAATAAGAGTGTTTAGGTGAGAGCTGGGGCTAATCTACCCAGCCACATAACTAAATACTTTGAGGAGAGGACACCAAGCTGTACAACATGGATATTGCTGGTTAGGGCATGTGCAGCAGGATGCTTTTGCTCTCAGGCACAATCAAGAGCAGGTCTCATGGGTTCCAGTGGAAACAGAGATGAATTTTTAAAATGCCCCATTAAGAGCCCAATCCTGTCCCCTTTGCTCACATGAGAAATCCCATTGGTATCAGGGCCTCTATTTGCCTGATTAAGGACTAATTCTGTGAATAAGGATTTGCAGGAAATGGCCTTATCTCTTCTGCATACCACAGATCCTGCTCTCTAAAATGTGTTTGCTGTAAGTGCTTATCGTTTATGTAAGTGCCCTTCAATGGACATTTATATAATGGGGTAAATATTTAAAAAGTTGTGCAGAGCTTTAGCTATGCAGGGGCGAAAGGACGGGAATGCTCCTGGCTGGAGCATCTGGCACCTTTTCCCCAGGAGGCAGGAGTTATAAAAGGGAAATCAAGGTTTGGGAAAGTCCATGCCATGCAAGAGGGAGCTAGATATTTGCATTTTTAAGTGGTGTTCATTAGGGAATAAATACACCTCTGCTGAAAATGCAATGAAAACCAGCTCAGAAATAATGGAGGTGCTCAATAATAAAGGTTTGCTTCAACTTCACTTTCTGGGGAGCTGTCAAGTGAAACTTCGGTCTTATAAATAATGGTGTTTTGAAAGGATATCGAGAGGGAAAATGTTTGGAGGAGATGGCAATCTCCTGAATAAAAAATCTTTCCCCAGAATATAGAGACACCATTATTTATGAACACTGCCAGAAAAACACGTGCAGTGACCAAGAGGAGTTGAGTGTTGTTTGGTTGTTTAATTCCAATAAACTCTTCTGCATTGTTTGTTAATCAGCAGCACACATTAGAGTTAGGAAATTAATGAAAACCAAGTGATGGTTTTGAAGAATTTTTAAATGAACCTTAACAGCTGCCTATGGCTACTTGCTCAAAGTGGGAAAAAAAAAATTAAATAAATAAAAAAAATTAAGGTGAACTAGCCACTGTTACTAAGAGTCAATTGACAGAAGGCATGGGTCATTAATTTTGTGTCCTTTGTTTTGTCAGTTTGTTTTTGTGAGGGCCTGGTAGAGAAAGTAAAACCAGTCAAGCTGAAAATTGTCTGCTCTGTAGCTGATTTCCCCTCCCAGCACGCCCTGACCCAGGGGAGCGGCTGCGGGGCCACGGCCCTCCTGCCCCTCTGCACACTCCTGGGGATGCATCCCCCACAACAGATCTGGGGTTGCAAGAGGAATGGGTAATTCTGGCCCTGCTCAGCTTTAATCATGTGCAGGTTGTGTATCTGGTGGCAGGAATGAAATGTCTGCCCACGTGCCATAATTTTAGAGAGGGTAAAAACTCCTGCTGTGCTTTTGGCCATAAAGTCAAGTCTGACCAAAAATAAATAAAATAAAAAAAACCCAGAAAAATTGGCCAAAGGGAAAAATAAACACATTGGTAATTTTCAAGCATCCTCACGATTATTCTTGGGCTTTTTTTTCTCCTGTGCATCTTCTCCACCCTCCTTCCTGAGGTGACAGCATGGACCAGACTGAGATCTCAGTCCCCAGTCACTGATCCCCAGCACCTCGGGTGGCATTGCTTCTCCCACCAAAACCCCAGTAAACACCAGTGAGGTTGGACTCTTCATTATTTACATACATCCTGACTCTCTCCACTGAAACAATCATAGCTGGGCCAGGTTTATGCAGGTAGGAGTGTTTTAACCCCCGAATGCAGTGGGATTGGAGGCCCCATAAGGTGGCACAGAGCATGTCTCTACATGGTCCGTGCATGGAGCTATGCACCCTTCTGCTGATAACTTTCTCCTTAAAACACAAAAACAGTCAGTGGGATTCAAAGAAAGCAAATATTACACACTTGCAACCAAATCCCTTAAAATTAGCAATGAAAACACTTTTCTTTCTGTACTAGAGATATGGTAGGTGATAGGCAGACATCAGATACACCAGGGAGATGCTCTTCGGTTTACTTTTCCATACCAACTGCAACCACTCGAGACCCAGATGCCCTCCAACGTGACCACTCATTTCCGTGGCCTCCGAGCTGAACCCACTGAGGCTCTCCCAGAGATTTAAAAGATAAATGTGAACCCTTAGTACAACATTATACCAAACTGACTTGCTCCTCTGAGCCTGTAAAAGTTAGGTGGATCATTGAATTCCTTTTCATTTTTGGTTTGAAATAATCTTTTTCATCATTAGGCTGGTTGCCAGAAGTGGGTGTTTGTGGCCGGGTGTTCCTGCTAGGGCTGAGGGCCAGTGGCTCATAAACAGAGAAGTGACATAATGTCTTTGGTATAATGAGACAGCTTAATGCAAAGCACCACAGGAATTAAGGGACAGGCTTCAAGAATGGCAATAAAGTGTATGGAAAATGTGTGTTTAGTGCTCTGCTAAAAAGACACTAGGAAAAAAACCCTACCTGTTTTGATTAAATGCTCTTGGAATGCGGGTGTGTTACAAAAAATGATTGCTTAACCTCCATTCTCTTAACTGGCATCAGAAATAAATTGGAATTAATTGAGTAGCCTTTGAACCAATAGTTAAAATTGATTTTGACACATGCCAAAACATCACTGTTGGCATTGTCTTTCAGATGCTGGATGTTAGTGGGAATGTGCTAAAGAGGTTTCTCTTCCTGTTGAGAGATCACTAACATTTTTTTGTTGTATAATTTAGTATTGAGGTTGCTTGATATTTGTTTTTAAGGGGCCAAAACAATTTGCTGAATCACTTTCATGGTTCATTAAAGCAAAAGCTGCAGCTTCTGTTCTGACTGCCTAGATAACGTTTTCAGATAAACACAATTTCCTGGAGTTTGTGCTTTTTTTTGGTGCTTTTTTTGTTTTGTTTTCTCCTAGGTCAAGCCCAGAACCTTTACCTTATGAAAGAGATCACGCTTTCAAAAATATTGTATGTTATGTGTGTGTTGTTGCTTGTTATCTATAAATCAGATGCTGAGTCTTAATGCCCAAGAATGTTCTGTTAACTTGAAGGAGAAGTGTTTGGTTTTATATAGGAAAAAACTCTTGGCAGACAAGTTGGAAGTACCAGATGGAATAGGTTGTGCCACATGGATTATAAGATTTACCCCCCTTCTCCCTTCTTATTGATGTCTTAAATTGAACATGTTCCATCTGTCTGCTCTCAATAATGAATAGTTACTTTTTTTTTTTTTTTTTAATGGTAAAGGTAACAAATTCCATATAGAATAAATTAATTCAAGCATGTAATGAAATGTGCTAGGAGGGTGAGTGTGTGGGTTGGAATTATGTGTAAAAATCTAATATAGTTTGTGAAGGCAGCAGGTAAGGCTGGTGGCAGGATTGACAGCCACTCAGGGAAGGGTGGCTAAAATTTGCTATTAAAAGGATGCTGGGAGAAATTTGCAGCAAGAACTCGGGGATCTCATAGGAAAAGAAATTCAGTCATGCCACAAGTGTTTATTCTATTTAATAGTACTTGGATGTAGGGCTTTCAGTCTTGTCAGGTCCCCTTCCAGCATGAAGGGGCTGTAAGTAGGTAGAAATGTGGTTTTTACCTATATCAAGGCCTCTTCATGCTGCTGGAAGGAAACAGACCATAATGTCCATTAGGCTCCAGTTCCCTCTGAATCTTCTGAAGAGGATGAACATCATGCTGTTAGAACAAAAGCATTTTTAATTTTTTTCTTACCTGGAATAATTCCAAAGGATATAAACTTTAAGCAAACTCAAGTGCTTCATACACTGAAGCAAAAACAATGTAACCTTTTAATGCAGTGATGAGCTGCTGGGTTTTAGAGACTGATATGTTTGGGTTGAGATAATTCCCTGCTCCTGCTCCAGAGTGCATTTTACTTTCTTTTCTTTACTCCATAGTGGCTTGAGATAAAGGCATCGTGCCTTTTCTGCACATGTTGCTATAAATAGAGAATTAAACATAGAGGTTTAAATGCTAAAACAGGCAGGATTTGCTGTTAAAAGTTGATTTTATTGTCAAATGAACACAAAAATATATGTATTTTTGTTCTCGTATCGATGGATTTGAAAAGGCTGTCTCTTTAAAGGTTTGGGAACAGTTGGTTTTGATTTTGGATGTAATAATCTCCTCTTTCTGTGACAAGGGTTTTTATCTGGAATTGGAAATTACTCTTTCTTTACTTACAGATAATTGATGCAGACCGAACTTGTTAAAGTCAAAACAAACAACTCGGTTCTTTATTACATGCTTATGTGCTTAGTCACTGACTTTATATTAGATTCTGCAACTGGTACAATTTATGCAGTGACATGTCAGAGAGTTAATGTTGTAATTTTCCTGTTCCTAATGGAGAATTAAGAACCTAGAGAAGCTCGGAGGTTCACATGCGCGGAATCCCTACTGCTCGGGTGCAGAGGTCTCGCAAAAATTTAGTAAGTGAGAAGGAGAACAAAGATCCTTAGTTGGGGAAAAAAAATTGGATAGCCTGTGGCTGAGAAGCTGATTGGGACAGGTAGGCACAGTGGGGCGCGGGCTAATGAGGCACATGGCAAATGTGATGCACAGATGTGAAGCCAACTGTAGCTCTGGTTCCAGGAGCCGCGCATGCCACAGCCCTGAGCCTCGGGGCTATGTCTACACCAGAACATTTGGAGCAGTAAACGACGGGCAACATTAGGTTCAAATTAATCTATTACTCCAGAGCTGTGAAATGTTGGTTGCTTGTTGCGGAATTACATTGCCTCTGGGTGAAATGTTTTAGGGAGATTTTAATGCATGCTCATGGCTCGCAGAGCAGATTAAGAGGAGAAAGGGAAATTAGAAGGGTTAGGAGGGCTGGTGAGGTGCACATTTCTGGTTAAAGTATATGAAAAGGGTATTACATATTTCACAAACAGGCCTCCTCTCCTGTTGCCCACCTGCTGGGACTGAAATATCCTAGGCCATAATGGAGGCAGGTTTGCAGAAACCTTGTAAATAGTTTAGAAAGCAGATAGAGGCAACGTTGGCCTTTCCAGAAAATTTGGGAGCATTTCTTCTGTCCTGCTCCAGGCTCCCTAAAGCCTCATCGAGACAAAGCCAAACTTTGACTCTCAGATATTTACCTCTTCAATTTTGACCATGCTGCTAAATGACAGGTAGTCTCCTAAAGTTTCACAACACGTTATTAGGATTAAGTAACCACATCCAAACTGTTTTCCCCTGGTACCGAAGTGGTCCTGGCAGACCCTGTTAAATAGACCCTGGTCCAAATGGATGTGCATCCCAAGCTGTAAGTAAGATATTCTAAATCCTCATCAATTAATTAAACTTTATTTGATCAGCACAAACTGTTTGGAACTATCTATAAAGAATATATTTCTTTTACTATATTGTTGCTTTTCTTATAAAAAACACTTAATTGAAATGCCTAAGAGCAGCCCAGCACAAAAGTCAATAAAAAGCCTAGAATAGAGTTTATAGGGGTTGTCTATGTACATAATTAAATCCTTCAGGCACATTAAAACTCGGCAAAATAAATGGTTATGCAAGAATGGCCTGCTGAGAGAAGAAATGCTTGTATCAGCTTCAAGCAGCTGCTCTCTGCTCGGTGTTTCTGGGCTGGAATGAGAGAGCTATTTGAAGAGGGGACGACTGCAAACCCTGTACAAATCATCTTTGTTACTGACACTTTGGGGAGTGCTTTACGGTGGCTGTCAAGCCCAGTACAGAACCTGGGCTCTGCCTGCAAAAAGTCAACCGGAGTTATTTAAAAAGGAGAAGGTTGTGACAAAGCCAACATCTATGCCCAAATAATGTTAGGGGCTGGGGTGGAGGGAGTGAGGTGGGAGTTTGGAGGGAGCTGAGGTGGGAGTTTGGAGGGAGCTGAGGTGGGAGTCACTATGGGCTCCGGTGAGGCAGTGCCAGGCGAGCGTGGGGCTGAGGCCTGGGTCTGATGGAATAACAGAGGTTAATTGCTTGCAATGCTCTATTGCTGTAATAGGAGTTAAAGGGGAGGACTGTACTTAGATTTGATTTCACTGTCCTTTAGGGAATACAGATCGAGGAGGTGGGATTGTTATTAGGGGCAAAGGAAGTAGTGCTAAAAAAAGAAGAGTTTAATGAATGTAGCCAATAGAAAAATTGTAGGTTTGTTTCTCCCTCTGGCCCTCAAAGTTATGATAAATGATAGCACAAGGAAAAGATAACCTACCATGAGAGTAGGATCACCAAGGCCAAATACTAAAACTCCCAGCTGACTGCCCCATACACTGCAGCCTCTGTTCGTGTTTATTTTTTCTGCTCACTCTTGGTTTCGTCAATCAGTATGATAGACGATAACTCCTGACTAGAGCAGCCTGTGTCCTGCTCTCTCACGGTGGGTAGCATGTTGTGGTTGGCGCCGTGCAGTCGGAGGATCACCCGCATCAGAAGCATCAGGGGATGAGGTAGGGAGCCGTCTTCCAGCAGCCCAGCTCCTGGGAGAATAGCAGGCAGCGGTGTTATCAGCACGCAGCCCTGCTGCCAAGAAAATGACCACACATTAGTAGCTTTGTTTGGGTAGAGTCTAAGGGGGGGGAGGGACGTCGCTGGCAAAAATTAAAAAAAAAAAATGAAAAAAAATTGAGACGCTCTCGTTCTGTTCAACCGTCCCGGTCGCGAGTGTTAAAAGATAGTTTGTTCAAAAAGAAACCATACGCTGCTGCTTGCCCCAGGCCAGGCTGTGACAAGGCTGGAAGCAGCCAGGAATTTGTCATGCTTTATGTCTCGAGAGGCAGACACACGGCCCTCTGTCTGGGGGCAGCAACAGGTTTGCCGCTCACTTCTGCGCCCAACCGTCTTCTGCCCTGCCCCGGGGCAGCCTTAGCCCGCTTTTCCTTTGCCACTGCCTTTGCCTTTCCTCCTGCCCTTCCAGGAACTCTGTAAAAGAGAAAATCAGCTTTTTGCTGGCCGCTGACATGTGAAAAGCTGCTCATTAAGCCAACAGCTCATCAGATGGTTGGAATTTCCTGCGCTCTATCTGCGGATCGCCAGCGTTGCTTATCTCCTCTCTCAGGGCTGATGCTCATCGTGTGCATTGTGGAGGAAGGTTTTGCTCCTCTTTCGTAAATTAAGGAAAATAGAAAGTGTGTTTACTGTTGCTGAAACCTCAGCTTTTTTCGAAAGGCTTGGTAGGGCCTCTGGGGCTATTTTATTTTTGAGCCGAGCCCACCCTGCCTCCCCCAGCAAAGGAAGTAGCCAATGTGAAATTCTTTTGATATCTTGTGATGTAGCAGTGGTCAAACATTTCCTGTTCAACATTTTTTTCCAATGTATTTGTGGTTCTTTTCCAAGGAACAAATGTTTCAGGATTTTGGGGGACTGGGCTTCAGCAGGCACTTCAGGCAATAAGCTGATAAACCCATCCACCTCCAAGCAGGGCAGCTGATGCGACCGCACTCGCTCTCGGCATCCAAATAGGTTTTTTAGGAAATAGCCCCACGTGTGCTTTCCCCCTCAGTGTAAATTTCTGAAATGAAACACATCTTTCCTCATTCTCACTGGTCTCTCCTTAATAACTGCTGCTCTGTGTTGAGGTGAAATTTAACACTAGAATATTAGTTTTATTCCAGCTAATTATGTTACTGCTCATGAACTCTTGGATTTAGGGCTGGTCTGTTTCTAGTTATCCTGCCAAGTTTTTTACTTGACGGAGGGGGTCTGTTTCATACTACTTGGCCTCCCAACCTTTGTAACCCCTGGTTTCCTCTCTCTTCTGAATCACAAGTTTATGTTCTCCCCTTCTGTGAAAAGATTGAAAGCTTGCTCAAGTACAAACTGACCCAAAAGCAGTAGTAATTTTTAGTAGATCTTTTTTTAGCAAAACATTTTTGCTGAAAAATAAGGTAAACGCAGTCATGACTGCTGATAGAAAGGAATCCAACCATTAATAAAAAGCAGAGAGGGGTTTTGAAACAGGGCTGCCACTGTTACAATGGAGACACTTTCTATTGCTTTATTTAGTGTAACACCTGTGGCTGCTCACATTGCTCGTGGCTGAAATAGTCCAGGTCTACACAGAAAAAAATACTGTGGTTTCATTAACTTATTTGTACTTTATGTCGGTGCTACAGCGAGGGTTGGGCTCATGGAGAGCAGTCTTGAGGGAGGTGGGGTGGAGGGGGAAACAGGAGCAGAGCTGGCATGTGATGGATGGAACCTGGGGAATGGAGACCCATGCTGGGACTGGTTGGAGGATCTGCAGAAGACCCCAAATCCCACATGCCCTGAGCGAGTGATTGCTTGTGGGACCTACACACCATGAGAGGATCCACATGGGTGCTCACTCTGGGCATCCTGATTGGGCCCCCATGGTGGGTGCTTCACTGCATGGGCATACTCAGGACTTGGCTGCCTCCTGGAGCCCTGATGTCCCAGGAAATATCCTCGAATGATTAAACTTCCCTGGCTGAATCATTTTGTGTTCCTGCTTTCAATGAAAGAGATGCTTAGTGTTTTCCAAGTCAGATATTGCTGCTTAAATTGAAGTGAGATGTTATCTGAGTTTTGGCTGCTCCCTCTGTCTGCCTTCTTCCTCAGGACAGCCACAGTACCTCAGCAGGGTGTAAGCAAAAGGATGCATGTGCTAAATATCAGGGTTACTTTCTGCCAACCAACATTCCCATTATATTCTAGTCTCTGGTTTCCCCATGAACATTCATCCAGCCTGCGGCTTTGTCTACTGTGCCTAAAAGCTTTGATTCTCCGTTCTACATGAAGTGCTGCTGAAGAGGATGTAACATCTTCATAGCTGGGAATGGGAGCATTTATGCACCAAGAACTATTCCTTTCTTTTAAATACTGGAAACAAGAGGAATTCAAATGTGTATCATAGCTGGTGGATTCGAATTGTTCTAAGTTTAGGAGGCCCAGCCAGTGGTGCTTTATTTGGGTTTGGATGAGAGTAGATTTTGAGCATATTCAGGAAGTTTTAAAAAGGCAAACATGACTCAGGTACTTGCAGGCTTGAAATGGCCTCCTTGGACTCTCCTCTTGGTTTCCATAAAACTTAACTCCTGAGATTTATCTTGGAAATAGAAGGCTGTGTCTAACAAAATAGCTGACTTTTTGCTTGATAAATATACAGGCACTAAACCATTGCTAAGCTGGTCATTGAAATGAGGGGCAGGAAATGGAATTCCAGAGTTCAGACACCAAAATGAAGGAGCTTCTGAATCCAAAGTGTGGGAAAATGTTGTTTCAGGTCTGTATTACTCTGCTTCAATAGGCAAGGTGATTTTTAGCAAACAGGTTCAACCACATGAAAACAACATGGACTTACTCAAGCTAAATAAAAGCATGTTTTAAAATAATATATATCCAGCACTTAAACGCCATTCATTGTCTTGACCAACATAATTCAGTGATATGCACTTAGCTCATATTTCAATATGAGTTTTATTGGCCTGTTACAGCCCTGTTCAATTCAAACCAGAACGTGCTGGGGCTTTCCCAGCCTTGACTCCTCTGGGTCCAATTCTATTTTTCTTCTTCAAGATCTGATTCTGCTCCCATTGTGTTCTAGGACAAAACCTCTAGTAATATCAGGAAACCAACAGCCTTCATTCCCACTGAGGCTGGTGGGAAGCAGAGCTGGGTAAGAATTGCCAGGTTCTTCTGTTTTCTTAAACTAAACAATCCAGAGTCCTTTGGTTCACTCTCACAGACTGTCTGTCCAAGTAACCCTGTTATGAACCTGTTCCAGTCTGAATTTTATTCAATGTGGGTGACTCAGTTTTGTGTAGTGCCCCTGAGCTCCCAGCCATGGGTTGTGTAACAGAGTGAATAATTCTTGGCTTAATTCACCCAAGGTACACTTTGGCCCTTATCAAGGTGTGCCTCATTGATACCATGTACTCATCCCTAATCACCACTCCACGAGCCTTTCAAGATCCTAAAGGGTGAAGGACAAGTTTCAGGGTTGCAACAGATAACTTGTTATATGTGTTATTAAATGTCAAACCATTTCCACCCTTTTTGCTTACACACCCCTACTTTCTTTGATAAAATTACTAATGAAAGCATTTAACAAGCCTGATGGGAAGACTGCCCTATAGGAAAGTCCAGTAATAGTCTTTTTTTAAACCATCCCACTTACCTTTTCCTTCCAATAACAACTTCTTGACACTTCCAGAAAAGCTGGAAGTGAACTGAAAACCCTGTAAGAGAAGACTTGGAACAAATAAAGATGTTACTTAGTCTTTAGCATTGATTTTCAGAGCCAAGTGTGCAGTAAGCTTATACTGCAAGATTTTATAAGTGAGAAAAGCTCCACCGGACCTGACAGTCTTCCCAAACAAACAAAAAAGCCTCAAGGTTTCCCTGAAGAGGCTAATGAAAAGCCTGCATTGCTGGAAGTGCATCATATACACTTTATTACTTTGCAAAGGGGGTTTATATTAGAAAGTCCTACAAAAAGTCTTCACCTACACACAAGTAGCACTTCTTCGTGCAACAAGACCTTTGTTCCATATAACATGCAGAGTTTCACTTTAAACTTTGAAATTATTTATTATAAGTGAAGGAACACAAAGATTTGACCATCCTCTCTGTCCAGTGGCTTCCTCTGCATAGTCCTTCTTCCCATGAATTTAAAAGAGTTTGCTCCTAAAATGTAAAATCTCAGTGAATGTTAGTGAAGTGACAGCATGCACTGGTTCATTACATTATGTGTCAGAGTAAATCAGTGGTCCCCCAGGTCCTTTTCATTAGAGATCTCCTCAGCAATGGCTTGGTAGACTGGCACCACTTCTGTCCATCTCCCATGTCCCCATGTCACCTTGCTTCCTGCTCATGTACAATTACACTCTACACAAGAGCTGCTTTTCCCACTTGCTCTGGTTTAGGTCCCCCAATACCAAAGAGAAGCTACTTTGCTTTCGAGCCACCAGCTATGGAGGTGTCCTTGAGTCTCATTTACAGTTTTCTTCTGATCACTGTTGTTTCCTCTGCTAAAAAAAAAGAGAGAATGCATCATTTGGGGTTTGCTCTGGGTTAGCATTTTCAGGCTCTGTGCATACAGTGTCTGCATGTTTCATCTGGAGACTGCTGAAAAGCATTAGGAGTGTAAGACAAAACAAATGCCTAGACTACTAAAATATCTGCACACTTTTGGGTTACTTATGCCTGAAGATGGATGTGTGGGAAGTTTCTTTTAAGACCTTACCCACATGTAGAACCATCTAGCTGTGAGATCTCACCTTTGAGTATTTGAGTATTTCTTGTATGAAATTCATTTGTTTGCAAGAATTTGTTAACTCCCTTTGGCTGTGATCTTTGCCACTCTTTCTCCCTTTCAATGTGCAAACCCCACCATGGATTCATTAAAGACAGACCTCTTCACAGCCAAGAACTTTATCTCCCCCAGCTGACTTACCAGAGTTTCCTTATCACTTGCTGTCACGCTGCATTGGAGGCCGAACATTGCTCTGTGCTTGAGACCTTCAGGATTAGCATTGACAAGGAGAAGGGAAAAGGGTTCAGGAGAGGATTGATTCCTCTTGTCATGAGGATCCAATGGCAATAAGCTTCTACTAATTTCAGTGATCTGATTTGATAAAACCCTCCCAGGACTTTTGAGGTCATGGTTTAGTTGCACACCTGTGTGGATGAGGATTTGCTGAGCTGTGTTTTTCCTTCAACGCAAAGGTGGAGGCTGTGGATCCCTTCCCATTGCCACAACACGAGGCAGCAGCACTGATGTATGGTTGTGGCAGAGCACAATGAGCTTCATGCTGATTAGACTTCATTCCTGGCTGGAACAAAGGGATGTGTCCATGGGGTGAGGAGGGATGCCAGGACTGGGCTCCTGCTCCCTGGCCCCTTGGGCTTCATTCAGCAGCAGCGTCTCGCAGCCGCTTTGTTTATTTGTTCCGCGATTACGTGTATGAGCTTCCAGAATTTATGAGATCAGAGGTCAAGTGAAAGGTCACAGTTCAGAGGTCAAGTGAGAGGCTAAAATTTGTGAAACCAAGGAAATGACAGGACAGTGCCAAGTGAAAGGTCAAAAGTCAAGTGAAAGGTTCAGAGTGGATGAAAGTGAGCAGCCTGCGCGCTGGCCAGACCACACACCCAAGAGGGCCCAACCAGTATCCTCAGCATCAAAATGCAGCTGGAATTTCATTCCCTGGCATAGACCTGGGAGAGGAGATGGGCTGAGCAAGCACCACTCAGATCAGGCTCCAGCACTGGCTGTGCTCGTGGAGTTTGAAGTTAATTGGGGTTGATTCAGCCTTGGGATGGAATAAGAATTGAAAGTGATGATTTCTGAGCTTTTCTCACAAAATTTCCATCAGGCTGTGATGAGTCAGAGTCAGATCCTCTCTTCTTACCAATAGTTCTAGTTTTATTTCTCTAGTGAGACTCAGTGTCAGTTTGTCCTGCTCACCTCTTCCACTACCATATTTACATGCAAACCCATTCTTGTACACATGTAGACCAGATCAATCAAGATGAATCTTCTGCATTAGAAACCTGTTGCATCAGAGAACAGTAATTTCCATTTAATTCTCATTTCAGTGTGTTTTCCTAACAGCAACTTGAGCCAGCGGGGTACATGATCACTTTAGGCTCCTGGCTTGTCCTTTGGGGATCTGTAACTGTATGTGCAAGGTTTTCTATCTGTTTTTGTTTGGTTTTCTTTTAATAAATAAAAAACAGAACATAACTCGATGTTGGTCAAGACATTAATTGATCTAAAATAGCTACTTTTAGCCTTGGTGCTGGTTTGAGGTGACTTTCGTCCTGTTTGTGTTTCAAAGAGTTAAGAAATTTGCAGTTTTCTCATGAGCTGAGAGAAAGAAAAAATACAAGGAAAAGTTATGTCACCCTTCCTTTCCTCCAGAAAGACTTCAAACAGAGCAATGAAGTCCAGTTTTTAATGCAGGATACTAACAAATTAGCAGACACAAATTAGTGCTGGGACACCTTGTAATTGTGTAAAAGACACAGTAATTAAGCTCCAAAAAAGAGAAGCCTTCCTTCCCTTCCTAAACTGCTTCCTTGCTCTCCTGGTAAGCCACAGAATCTGGTGTCACGACTCCTGGAATTTGACTCCCAGTTGTTTTCTTTTGTGTCCCTGAACAGGGGACTCATCTCCTGGTCAGAAAAGGCAAGGAAAAACCATCTGCTAAATATGACAGCAGAGGAATCAGTGCTTTAGCTCCTAGAGTTGGTAGTTCTCAATGTTTTATCTTGCCTGCCCTATTGCATCCTTTCTAGACTGAACTTCAGCCTCCCAGTTTCTCTCCAGCTTTCCAGCCCCTCTCAGAAAAAATGTGACATTGTGTGCTTCATCAGAGAGACTGAGACCTTGATGTCAACCCATGTCTACTCACAGTCCTCCTGGAAAATTGCTGATTAAGAGTAAAAAGAGATTCAAAACTGCAAGAGGCCACCAATTGGTCTTTGATTTAAACTCAAGTCCACAGAAGGATTTAGGTGCTGCAGCACTGAGGTCTTTGACATCTAATCATTAAGCATCTGGGTCCAACAACATCTTTTCTGCAGCTATGTAGGAGTAACCTCCCCCAGAGTCTCCCAGGCACCCCAAGTTGGGGTTGGCAAAGCCAATATGTTGTACCCATCTACATTTTACCATCAGGGACTGTATCAACATGTTTGACATCTTAAACCCCTTTCCTTTGCCTCCCAGAACGGCCAGGTTCAAGATGAGAGTGATTTAAAACAATTTCATTTTATTAATTCATGTTTGTTCCATAGAGAACAGAGTCATCTGCTGGCTGGTATTCTTCCCACTCCAAATCACATGGAGTGTTATTTATTCTTTGGAGTGATTGTCTTGTAAAGAATTACAGGGAATCCCATCCCTCTTCTCATTTGCTGCACATTTGTTGTCTGCTTTCCCTGGTTCCCAACAGCATGGGGACAGTTTGTTGAGAAGCATGTTAATACCATTTATTTTTTTAAGCCTAACTAGGGATATAAAATTCTAGTCCAAATTCTGTCACATTCTCTGAGCACTGGTAAATGAGTATCTCCTTACAACTGTTTTCTTTCTAGCAGAAAAGTAGGACTTGGTGTATACACGTGTGGGTATTCAGTGTTCTCTGGAAATGAGACTGACAAAAAAAACCTCTGAAGTCATCTAAGGCCAAATTCCTTCCACAGAAATCTGTATGTATGGGACCCACTGAACTTGCACATGTATATCTGAGGGCAGATTTTGACCCTAGGTAAGGCAAACAGCTACGACCAAAGAATTGTTACTTTCCTAAGTTTTTGCCTTTCCTGGTATTCATATTACTCTCATAAATTTTGTTGAGCTACACTTTCAAAAGTTAAGACTCCAGGCCCCAGAGGATGAATACAGCAGCCCATTACACACAGCCAGAGTCAGGCTCTAGAAGACAGGAGTTTTTGAAAGACATGAACAATATTTAGAGAGCTGGTTAATATTAATTCCTTTGGGAACTATAAGTCTGGTCATTAATAGGCTTAGAGTGATAAAAATGGCAATATGGTGTGCACGCATAGATGGTATTGTCAAAAGAAGCAATTAGTAGCACAGAAAGCATATGCACATATGGTGAGCAGGTTGAAAGGAGAGCTACTGCCAGCACTGTGATAACAGAGTTCACAGCAGAAGAAGAATGAAACAGTAGCACAATCTGTTCCTCACCTAAACAGAGCAAATTTTTTTCATCCAAACAGATTGCTTTCTTATTCTTGTAATAGTAATTCTGCTATTGCTAAGGTCCTGAGTCAGGACATCAGACAAATGCTTCTTGTCTACCTTCCTACATGTGTTTCACTGAGGCTAGAGAATGGATTAATTAGCAGAGGATCTCTCAGAAACTGGGATTGAAAGCCACAGTGAGTCTCTCTGGCATCAGTAGACATAGTGGAAAGTGCATCCCAACCTGAGATGTTGCCCCTTGCCTGGGTCTAACTTGTCAGGTTTGAAATTAGTCAAGTATTATGTTCATGATCAAGTCTTCTAATCTTGGAAGAGAAATATTAAAGTCCAGATTTGCAGACCCAAGTGGCTCTAGGATCATGTTTCAGTGTTGTCTCAAGTAGGTACAAAAGACTGAAGGAGATGCTCAGAGGCTGCATAGGGCCTGTTCTGATGTTGCAGCTAATTGACTGAGTTATCTCCCAAGCCTGTTTAATGCTTTCATCTTTAATCTTATTATGCTCTTTAGGTTAAAAACTTCAAGTTTGCATGGCAGCTAAAATACTTCCATATCCTTGGTTAAAAAAAAAAAAAAAAAGTTATGATAAGCACAGCCTGACAGCCTTTGAGCTGAGCAGGAGTATTTTACATTTTGGCTTTGGCAAGGTATACACCTGTCAGTCTAAAATGGAGCAGATGGGTTACAATCTTATCTGCTCACCCCTAGATTTGTTGTCAGAAGGAAGTGAGGTAAGGCCAAGCAGCAAACCCAGTGCAGTTTATCTGAGCTTTGGGCAATGCTTTTCTCTCAGTGCACTGACTGCAGCAATTGGTGAATGGGAACATTTTGACTTCCCCTGAACGATTGTGTTCCCAGTTCTTATCTTACATTGTTGAACAAATAATTGATATTATAGGAACAAAAGCCTCTGAAAACAAACTGGCCTGTCTTACAGTTTCTTGTAAGCTGAAAAGCTATTTTGATTACTTTTCATGTTCTCACTAGAATGTTTTGGCTTGTTCACTATGCTGACTGCTAGTGAAAAGCCCCAGCATTTGTTAAATAATTCAGCAAGCTTGCTGTCTAATTCTCTTCCTGCTGCTATTCTCTTCTTTTGGATGTATTTCCTGAGAAAAACCCATACAACCTGTGTTATTGCTGTGAATAATGACTTTTTATTGGTATTGAATGTTGCTCTGTCTGATTGCATTACTCTTTCTTTCCTTATTAATGATGTAGAGGTTATTGCACAGACAGTAGCAACTGAATAATATACATATAATATAAGGGAACCTCTACAGCAGATATCTGCTCTGGCTGCTTTTTGCCTCTGGAATTATCTGACTGTGTGTACGGTGTGTGAAAACTTCTTGTGTTTTCCTTCAGATTTTGTCTTCTAAAAATGGCACATGACTTTAGAGATCCAGGTCTGATTATAGGGTCAGCAAAGGAAAGGGTAATCACTCAAGCTTCAGTGGGCCTAATCACTCCCTGTGGAGGGATAATTATTGTCCTTCAGCATGTTTAGACTGCCAGCAGTGTCTGCTCTGTCACATAGCTTTACTTGCTTCCTGCCCTCTATTAGGATATTAAATCCTCCAACTGGCAAACCATTTGGACTCTCTAGAATAGAAAACCATCAAAAAAGATACTGTCCAATGAAGCAGAACACTGAGATTCACACAATAACAGGCAACACCTTATATATCATGTACTGAGGGAAGCAGCAGGAAAGGTTCCAGCGTGAAAAGTACTAAAAGCCATGTCAAATATGGGCATTTATCATTTTGAATTTAGAAAACAGGAAATTATTTGGCCCATCTCATCCGGACTGGAATGTGGAAGACAAATCTGGGACAGCAAAGTGCAATTACTTGCAACTCAGAATATTAAAATCTGCACACCCCTACTGAAAGCAGGCCAGGAAATAGCTAGAATATCAAAATGATCTGAAAAGGAACAAGAGGTGCCAAAAGATTGAGAGCTTGTTAAAAAGTGACGTGTGCTTAAGGGCTTCATAGAAAATCTAGGAAGGATTGGGGTAAATTGGGGGAAGTCAGAGGAAAACATAAAGCCATTTCCTAGTTTGCAGGTTGGAAAAGACTTTAGTAAGCTGGATTTTGTAGTTTTTATCTACTGGAAATATTAGATATCTCTTTGGTGTGTTTATTTTCTAATTTCAGCATGGTAAGAATGGCAGTAGTCTCCTACAAGCTGGGAATGCCAGCATCCTGGAGGTGATGCTGCTCATACCCAAGAATATGCCATCTCTTAGTTTATGGGGCTAATGTAAGGGCCACTGGAGTCAACACGAGTCTTCTAGTGGCATTTGGGTCTAACTCTGCAATTTTGTCTTTACATAACTATAAAACTCCTGTGTTGGGAGCAGTTCAGTTATGGGAGAGCACAAGCCAAGGTTTTCATAAATCCTTTCTCCTGCCTATTAACAGAAGATACTTCTCCTTCCAGTTCTACTTCAAGTGTTTTGCTTCATCCTACAATGTTTAAGTTGTCTGATATCTTCAGGTCATGCAGAATCAGTCTCCCAGCTGCTAGAATTGGCTCCCAAGAAAATGCTTGTTGTGGTTTGCCCATAGCATGCTTTGGAAAGAACTCACAGCAGACTTGAGGACTGCAGCTGCTGTGTTACAAAAATATCAATTACACTTTCCAAAGTTCTTACAGCCATAAAACTGTCCTGTCACGGCACCACAGCAGAAGTGCTTGCTAGGATGCAGATCTGGTTGCTGATACGAAATGCTGGAGTAATCCTGGGGATTTCCATGCCTGAGGCAGGAACTGAAAATTTATGAAAAGGCTCAGGCTGGGCTTCACTCTGGGAAAAAAAGCAACAAGAACTGTAAGGAGATGCACCCAAATTTTACAAATGGATTCCTAAAATTAGTTTCCCACACCTATACTTTGCCTTGTGACTAAGTATGGTCTGATATACAACAAATGCTTACACTGGGGCTCAACATGGCCAGTTACCAACCCTTCCCACTATATTTTAATGAAAAAGTAAAATTTAGAAACTAGCTGATGTCTTCCCAAAGAAGCATCTGTAAGAGAAGGACTCAGCAAGGCAACAGCTCGAGCTGCAAACTGACCTTAGGAATTCACAGACTTACAAGTAAATATTTATTGCCATTAAATGGTTGGCCCCAAAAGCAAGCATTCATATTCTGGCTAACCATGTGGAAACTGAGTTCCTGCACATGTTGTCAGCCCCAGGCCCTGCATCACATCATTAATCTGTGATAAGTATTTGGGAGGAAGAGGCTGGGTGTGGGGAGGCTGAGCACTCGGGCCTGGGGTGCGAAGGGGAAGATTGGGCAGTAACAGAAAAACAGAGTGGGTGTCACAAAAACCAAGCCCCTTACCTCCAGCAGCAGTGAAATTTATAGGAAAGTCTCTCTTCTTTTTCTGCCCTGCTTAAAAGGAATGCTGCAATGAAGAGAAATATGAAGTTTTGTACAAATATCTGCTTTCATGGCACCCACTTTACCACTTTAATTAGGATGGCATCCTCTGAAGGAGCAGAACTGCATCTGCTAAAACTTCATTTATTTCCTCACCTCCTTTTTCATTCACATACTTATGAGGTATTCTTTTAGTTCTGTCATTAATTGAGAAGCTTCATGTAGGTTTTATCGTAGATGTCTTTAAAAGTGTAATTGAGTTTTTGAAGTCATTTCACCCAGCTGTGAGGCTGTTGATTGCCACCTTTTCATGAACAGCTGGATGAGCCAACACCAATGGCAAAAGCAGTGAGTGCAGATTTAAAGAAAAAAAAAAAAAAAGACAAACCCAAAACACTGAGAGAATTGTATTAAAATCACCTTGAACTTCAGGAGTTTCTTTGTAATTTTTAGAAATTTGACTCCAGATCGATTAAATCAGAGGGAACAGTTGTGCAGAAACCAAAAATATATCCCCAAAGTGCTGAATTACCTTTGTTCTGAGTTAAAGCAATTTATTATGTTATCCAGAAAAAAAAAAAAAACAACAACATACCATTTTGGCAGGAGCCTATACAGAGTATGCATTTATTGTTTAAGGGATTTTGATGATGGTGACTGTGGGCTGCAGTCTGAAGAAAATGCAAGAGGACAGTTTTGTATTTCCCTACATGTATCAATACTAAAGTATTTAGGGATTGCAACTTCTGTTGTGTTGGGAGTGTTACAGCTGAAGCCAAGCCAAGGAGTTCATTAAGAATCAAGAGCTGTGCAGAGAAGCAGCTTCCCTGTATGCTGGCCAAAGCTCTTTGGTATTTATGGTAGACTCAGCTGGGTGAATGAGGGATAAATATTAAATTTAAAGTTGATTTTTCCTGCACTGCTATTACTTCTCCTTTTCTGGTTATTAGTGTCAATACTAATTTCCGTGGGTATCTGTTCTCTATCATTAGGAAGTATTTTTGCTGGTTTAAAACCCATTTTCCATGAATTCCTCATCATAATGAGTATTTTAAAATGGATATTTTTTTTTGACCAAAAATCATCATTATTATTTGCTCATAAAAAACCTATTGAGGGATTCCTTAAATGACAGGCTGTTGCTATGAAAAGAAGGTTTTTTCTGAGCTACCCAGCAGAAGTATTTGCACAGTTGTTAATAATCTATTGCTGTGTAGTCTGCCACTTGCAGAGGCTTTTTCTTCCATGTGCCTAAGTTATTAACACTTCTTGTTGGCCAAGGCAAACACTCTTCCAAACACCTCTGGAGTCTAATTCAGGCTTTTCTCATGGCTCTGTTTTGGTTTAGAATTCTAAGTGGTTCAGTCGAACACAAAATAAAAGCTGTGGAAGGGCTTTATTGACAACTAACCCCATACAATAATTATTTCCTAGTTTTCCTAACAAGGGCCTTGCAGATTGCCTCCCATGATCAATACTTTCTACAAAGAATGAGTTCAGGGATGGAAAGTTGCAACATGAGACAATTTGTCGCCGTTGTGATTGGTTGGGGATAAAAGCTTATGGAATACAAAACCCTTCTGAGTCTTAGCTACAATGCTGAACACTGTAATTATTTAAAAAAATACATATCCTGGCTCTGCTTAGAAGCCTGTTTGCTATAATTCACCCCTGTGTTAATAGCCTCCTAACATATATGAATGTATGCTAAAATGGGTTTTAAACTACTAGATTTATGGCTTGGCAGACTGGTAAACGCACAATTATAGTTCATAATAGGTAGGTATCTGCTGTCCATTGATTTTCCTCTTGTTCTACTTCCTTCCAGAGTGATGTCATTAGACATTAAGCAGATGACTAAGAGTCCTAAGGAATGACATTCACGTGCCAGAATGCCACATGGTGGTGTTCCCCTAAGGACTCTGGCACTGGCTGCCCTGCCATGGCAAAGACACCCAATGCATTTCTGCTACAGCAGTTCCTCAGCCTCGCCAAAACTGTGGCAGATCAGCAGCAATTCAGCTAGGGAGAAAAAAAAATAGAAGATGAAACCACAAAAGCTATTTAGGAGCTCTGAATATTTTCTAATCAGATTGCAGGGAGTACGTTTGGACTTGTATCTATTCATTCTGCGGTGACGGAAGTCAAGGAACTATCCAGTGAGCTATCTGGTTTTCCCAGAATTGTTTGTACTGCTGACCTTTATATCTACTCATTTATCCTAATTGTTTTGAGCTGTTTGAGGAAGAATCTCAGATGAGAAAAGCAACCCAATACGTATCAGAGATCCTATCTCCTACAACTTTTGTTTTAATTTAAAGCAGACCCAGCATCGTTTTGTGCGTCAGCTGCGTAGTACCGAAGGCAGGAATTGGTTGTGGGATTTTTTAATAAACTCGTAGGCCCAGGCAGAGATCCCTGGATGTGGGGAGTGTGATCTGGGGGTGGGGTTGCCTTAGACGCCTCTTGTCCAAATGCATTTCCTGACGTTCTCTGGCTGGGGCAGCTTTTGATGTGGTGCTTTCTTGTGGGAGAGTGGGGAGCACCAGTTTAGGGAGGTGGCCAAACTGGCTCCGTCAGCTTTGTCTGAGTCCAAGATAGGAGAAATCCACTGCCAGAGTGTTATAGTGGGAATTCTGACTCTTGACTTCCATAAAACTCCCTCTCCAAGTGGAATTTCCCAGATTAAATGGGAATATTGAGTTTTCTCAGTATCCCTTTTTTGAAATTGGAGTTGAGAAGGCTTCGCTTCTTCCAGGCGATGTATTAGATCTATAATAGTCGTGTTTTTCTTCCTCCTTCCATCAAATTCCAGTCTCTTGGAAGGGAGTGGTTTGTGACATATACAAAGTGTTTGCTGATGGTTAATAGAAAAGAATCTGGGTTATCCAATAAACATGCCCCAAACTTTCGACTCCTAAGGAGCTCAGGTTCAAACAGTAGCTCTGACTACTGCAAAGCAGTTGTGGAGTAAAATAGCAAAGTGATATGCAAAAGCTCACACTGAGTATATCACTTCACTTCAGAATTCCTGCATTTACTGCTAATGCAAGAAATAGCCTTTGAACTCTAATCTGGTGTCTCCGGAGCAGTTCATAACCAAAGGCACTTCTTTCATCGTAACAGGGTGACAGTGATCCAGCCTTGCAGAGCGTTTGGTACAGTCCCAAAGCAAGATAATAAACAAGATAATGCTGTAGGCTTTGCATTTCTGAGCACACCAGCCTTTTACAAAGACCTTTCAGGGATCCTGCCTCACAAGAGCTGTGGATTTAAAGGAGTTTTACTGTCATTGTCTTGCATGAGGAAGCAGGAATATCACTGTCTGGCATACAAGGGCACGTTGCATTTTTGTGACTTTCCCTTGGTTTGTGCACTGAGCTGCCTGCAGAGCTACTTCTTCAGCATTTTTGGAGAGTGCAAGACCAGAGAGCAAAGAGTATATTCCTACACTGCTGCAAAGCATCATCTGCAGAGAATATTTTACCTGTTTAGACTACCAAGTGGCTATTGTCACCAGGAGTGGTCATGAAGTAAGATATTTGTCTTTACCACCTCAGATTTAGAAGAGCTGGATATTACCAATACTTAGTTGAATTTGCCTTGAAGTATCATAAAGTATTATGACACAATTTGGTTTTTCTTTCCATAACAAATACATTTCATCTTCACTTGTAAACTGTTTTTTGCTTCTTTGGGTAGCAGAGATCTCATTTTGCCCCTGGCAATGGTTGGACTCTTTTCTGGATGGTCATGATGGTCACCAGGGTACAGGTTCTGCTACTGCTGTGCATCTGTGCTCAGCTCCACCCTGGCATAACCCTGGTCAATCTGGGAAAAATATTGAGATTTTAAACAAGACCTCAGATTGGTTTTATACAAGACTAGCTGTCTTTTTCTGGACCTTCTAAAGGGGAAATCACCCTTTCTGCTTTCATTTACCAAGTGTTGCAATCTCACTGGTTAGTTGGGTAAGACACAGTTCCTCCATAATAGTATTAATTTTTTATTCAGTTTTTATGTGTCCTCAACTTGATTACGAAGACAATAATTTAATTTGAAAAAATGTCCTTTTTTTTTTTGAGCTTCAGCAGTATTACTAGATGTGGGTATAGATAAATGACCACATGAAAACTTCACAAAATTAGTGTTTACACATAATCTGGCAATGAGCTATAATTCGATTGGTAAAAAAATCATTTTGTGTACCTCTGCCCCTATTGTGCTGGATAATGAAAATTTATATCTATGTTTCAGACATCTGGGGAGGATGTGACAGCTTTGGGGCTGAATGAAAGATTATGTCACAGTGACCCCTGTCAGCATTTCCTCACGGACTGGTTACCCGAAACCCAGGAGCCGTTAGGCTACTTCTTTTTCTTTTTTCCTCTTTCTCTTTCTTTTTCTTTTTCTTTTTTCTTTTTCTTTTCTTTCCTTTTTCTCTTTTCTTTTTCCTCATTTCTTTTTCTTTTTTCTTTTTTTTTTTTCTTTTTCTTTTTTTCTTTCTCTTTCTTCCCCTTCTCTCTTTTCTCTCCCTCTTTTTCCCTTTTATTTATCTCTTTTTCTTCCTACCAGAGCAGGCTCTCATTTTATTTTGGAAGGTTAATGACACTGTAAATCTAATAGGCCATTTTAGTGCCATCATGTGGGTATTAAAGTCACATGACTGGTCAGAATCCCATATGGAGTGTTTTGGGGTTGTCGAGTAGGTATGTCAAGGCTCATGGATGGCTGTAAGAGCTGGGAATGTTTTCAATTACTCTCTAGGACAGAGCTGTTTTGAAATTAATTTAAAATCTTTGCCTATGGTTGTGTTTGCCACCTCTCTCATATTTTCCTTAGTAAATGCTTGTGTATCAAATTCACCTTTGATTCTCTCTAGAGATAATCTGTGCTGTTAAATTTATTTATGCCTCAGGACTATGAACAAAAAGTGTCTTTGTGCTCAAGGCGCAGAAATGGATCAGAAATAGAGGATTTTCCCAAAGACAGTGTATTTCCCTGTCTGTCCCAGTACTGAGGTTTCCCAGTCTCCTTGTGGTCTCTTTTCTGCCTCCCAGACCAGTGTACATCCCATGTACTGCTATGACAACAATCCTAAAAACCTTGATATTTCCCAGTTGAGCTGGAAGAAATGTTGGAGGTCTTCTGAATGGACACAAGCTCTGAAAGCAAGGACAAAATGGACAGCTAGGTGGAAACAAAATATAAAGATGGCATCAGAGGTACTGAGAGCATCCCAAGGAGGGAGAGGAGGTCAGGAGATATCGTAAAGAGTGGAGGTCTGAAAACCCTGCTGGGAACATGCAAACAAGTCCTGGCTTTGGTGCAGGCATAACGCAGACCCAGATTCACTCTCACAGGCATGGTTCAGTTGCATTAAAATACATCCAGATGTTTTCAAAAATGGGATGGGTTTAAATGAGGATTGGGTGCCAAGGGCTTCACTTCAAACATGACGTTTCTCTCCCACCAATGACAAGATATTGAGACCATGGACATTTTTAAATGTGTTATGTCACTTGGTTGATGTGGGTCTGTTCCAAAGTGTAGGTTTTCTTCCCAAATGCTCATTTTTTAAAGATCACTTCGTCTGCCACAAAAGATTTCACTGAGCCCCACCAAAAGTGTTTTACTTTGGGGAAGAGTCTCCTGGAAGCAGAAGGATGATAGAGAAGTTCAAGAATGCGAAGGTGTGTCGTAAAGAGAGAACTCCCTCATGCGTTGTATGTTTGGGATATTTCAAAGCCACTGACTGTATCATTTCCCATGGACACAGCTCCAGGAATGAATAATGTTAAGGAGCAGTCAGAGATGAGCCTACAAGATTCACCCACTTTTTTTTGCTCCTTCCCTTCCCATCCTCTCCCTCCACTTTGTATGTCTTCTCTGAAATATGGGTTTCCATGGGATGATAAAATCATCTGAGGACTGGGAGGCTGGGGAGTAGGATGGTGTCTGAGCCCTTTGAGCACTCCCCCTTCTACTTCACTTTCTGTTGTTTCTATCTGTGGTGGGTTCACAACTTCTGTACTGCAGGTCCAAAGGAGTGCTGGCTGCAGAGCTCAGGCACTCCTCACCCAGGAGTCCCCAAGAAATGTGCCATTTGGTGGATTTAGCAACCATAATGCTTGGAAGAGGGCAATTGATTTTTTTTTTTTTTTTTTTAACTTGCCAAATCTTCACTTGGTCACTTGCAATCTTTTGTGTCCCAAACTGGAGAAAAGGCCCAGGTCTGTTCCAACAGCACATGCTGGGTGCTGCTGGTGAAGCCAGAATAGATGCTTGCTGCTCATGCAACTTGAACTGGCTCAACTTTCAGCTACCAGCAGTGAATGACAAATTCCCTGTCCGTGGTTATCAGGTCTCCAGTGAGGGTGGCCCATGGGCTCCCAGGGGCCCATGAAACCGGATTCCTTTCCAGAAAAAACAAAGGAATGGAGACATGCAACACATCCTGTGTCTTCCCTGATATACTGCAGGAATGACCCACATGGGACATAGCCAGATAGACCCTCAGCAAATGCACACACTCCAAAATAAGAGACCTGAGGGTTCTCTCTGTTGTCATGGAAGAATGGCAACACTCCTGGCTCTACCTCAAGAAGGTTCAAGAGTTCCAGGGGCATGCTGCAATGAACATTCCTATGGAGGTCTAGGTTGTGCTCTTTTCCTTTGATTCTATTCCCTACTATCCTGATTCTGCCAGAACTGGTCCTGAATGACCTGTACTGTGTGCTGTGCTGGGTCTGCACTGCAAGTGCTGCCAACCCTCTCTTTGCTCTGTACCTTGTGGTGTGCGATGCTTCAGTGCTGATCTGTGAGCATGCTCATCCCAGCCTTACTGAACTCAGTCAGAACTTTGACAGTATTTCTGCTGGAAATCTTTGAAATTATTTTGGTTATCCTGTAGGTGATGCTTTACTTCTCCAGTTAGCGTAGAGCATGATCTCTCTTCATTTAGGGGACTTCCTGAAATCTTTTAATGACATAAGCTTTCAGGAGAAAGGAACAAGCAGTGGCAGGAATGGCTGCCTCCCCACAACCACAGTTTTAACCAGAAAAAATTAACATATTTGGTCCTAAAACTGCTGTGTTTGAAATGGCTATTTGTCGTTTCTTTTTAAGCTTTATTCTGTGGACCTCTTTCAGAATTAAATCCTTCACTTTCACAATATCTGCACTATCAGCATTATATCCAGTTTTGGTTTTTTTTTTTTTTTTTAGATACCCAAGTATAAACCATAAAAAGTAGGATTTGTAATGAAAATTCTGATAGCATCTCAACTGTCACTGGCACTGCTATAAACAAGGTTCTGTTTATGTGCATGAGAGCAAACTTGCTGCACTGGGCTTTACCCAGCTTTGGGGACCAGCAGCACACACTTGTGCAACTTATTTGTTTTTCATTGAAAAGATATCTGATTGCAATACTGCATGGCAATCTGGTGATCATTACCTACCTCTCGTGCTGGGGGGGCAAGTGGCTCACTGGATGTCTAAATTGGCAAGTCAATTTGGAAAGCTGTGGATGTTGATTTAATTGCTCTCTTAAACTGCAGAACAATTAATTGTCTGTAAGCAGTGATCTATTCCTCATTTTAATTTCTCAATCAGCTCTGGTGATGGATTTTGCACCAGGAACCTGGCATACTAGGCAGTACTTAGTGTTTTACAAGGCCTGTAAATTTAAATCTGTCATTTTGAACCACTCTGATTGCTAATTGCATGATTGGGGAGAGAGTTTAGAGAGTTGGTGTTCCTCTGTTAAGTTGGTGAGCCTAAGAAATCCTGGGTGCTCCGAAGGTACTTGAAGTCAGCCCCTGCCAAGATCCATAAACATTCCTCAGCTTGTGAGGGAAATTCCATCCACTCCCTGGCAAGAATCCCCCTCCTGCTCAGCAGAAGATGGGGTTATGATGGGCTGAGAGCTAATGTGATGTTCATTCCAGTTTCTCCAGCTGTGCTGGAGCTCTGGGGAATGTTTCCAGAGCAGCCAGTACCATCTCCTGGATGCATATTTTGGGGCAAATACCTCCTGTGGGGAAAGACAAGTGTTGTGTTTGGGTGGCAGCCTAGCCTGAAATGCCAAACCATTTACCAAAAGAGGTCATTGTCACCTAGATCAAATATTAGCAAGAAATTCTTCACTTTGAGGGTGCTGAGCCCCTGGCCCAGGTTGCCCAGGGAAGCTGTGGCTGCCCCGTCCCTGGCAGTTGTCTCAGCCCAGGTTGGATGGGGCTTGGAGCAACTGGGCTGTGGGAGGGTGTCCCTGACCATGCAGGGAGGTTGGGACTGGGTGATCTTTAAGGTCCCTTCCAACCCAAGCCAGTCTGGGATTCCATTGCTTTGTCAGAACTGGCAGGAGGAGGGAGAAATTTTATGGAATCAAATAACCACAGAGACAAAAGGTTTTATTTAACACCCACAAACTGCATGGGGCAACTGAGTCATTCTGCATTCACATCCACTCTGCAGCAATGCTCCGTAATAACAATTTTTTAATTATTCTTATTATTTTTAGCTCTTTAAGTTTTGTTTATGAGAAAGTATGAAACATAAATCACATGGAGCTACTCCTGGCCTTCAGCCTTCAGGATGCATTTGTTTGAAATCAAGAGCCAAATTCCCTGGATCAGAGTAAACTCTTAGGTGCCAACTGGGGCGAAATGCCAGCCTTTGAACTCCTGCACATTATGGCTGATGTGATCCATATGCAAGACTCACATCGTCCTCCAAAGTGGTTTCTTTTAATTGATTTAGCAAATTAACAATATTAGGCCTTCTGTAGGATAGAAGGTACATTACTCACCATGCCCTATATTACCCTGAAAGGAATCTATTGTTCTTTTGTAATGAAATGGTATCACAAGGAAAAAAAAAAAAGTAGTAGTAGCAGGTAAAAGGAATCACATTCAGCTGTCAAGCATGTTTAATGAGGAATTTTAATTATGAGGCTGGAAATCAATGAGCATAACTTTAGCAATGAAGTCTTAAAGGGAAACTAAATTGCTTTCTATCTTGCAAAGTTTACTGAAGCAGTTTGAGTGGCTGCCAACCATCATTGTTCTGAGGAAAGGAACTTGAGGAAATTGCAAGTCACACTGTAGCATTTATTGTAGGCATATTTAACAACAAAAAGGGAGGATTTCCATGGATTCATGTTTAATGGGTTCTTCCTAACTGATTCATCTCTGCCTTATGGTTTGTAACAACCTTTGGTTTCACACACAGTGTAAAATCTGTTCTTGGGGAAGCGTGGATGAAAGGTGATTAGTTGTTCTGAAAACTGAGAGTTTATGAATCATAGGGGATAAATATTATCTTATTCATTTCTGGTGCTTTGAGAACCTGGGCTAAGGAACAGCATGGAATGAATATTCAGTGCAGTGAGAATCTAAACCTCTGAAACCAGAACTAGTCTGAACAAATGATATTCAGGTCTCTGTAACATGTGGCTGTTACCTGACCATCAGCTGTAGCTTCAGAATATGAAGTCACATTGGTGTTTCCAGTGGATTGAAACTTTTGTGGACTTGTAACTGTGCCATAATGGTTCGGTTTTTTGGGTTTTGTTTTGCTTTTCCTTGTAGGTGGTGGTTGGACTCCGAGGTCTTTTCCAACTGTGACGACTCTATGATTATCTAAGTTATAGCACTCCGTGTAAGGCCAAATCCAATGGCTACTTGAAAATGGATATATTACATATTGAGGCCTCAAGCAACCTTATCTAGATGAGAGGCATCCCTGCTCATGGCAGGCAGGTTGGAGTAGATGATCTCTAAAGTCCTTTCCAGCCTAAGCCATCCTATGATACATCTCAGCAGCACCAAGGCTCAGCTGTCCCAGCACAACCCCCAGCTCAACCTTTTCTCTCCCTCTTGCTGGAGAAACTACAAGGCCAGAATTAAGCCAAAATGCTCTGCAGTACCAACAGATGTGCCCATCACAAGAAGTAGTTTTAGAAAGCTGTTTCCATCCCTGTTTTAGGCAGAGCTTGGTTTCTCGTGAAGCTATGAGAGCTGCAGTTTCAGTGAGTTATTGCTCCCACAGCTGGGTGGTGGTGGTGGTGTTTTGGGGTGCTGCCTTGCTCCCCAGTGTTTAAATCAAGTCCCATCACTGCTTCACTCAGTGTCCTTCAGCCCCCTGGCACCACCTGAGCATCCAACTCCCCAGGTGCCCATTCTTGGGGATGGATGCTCTGAATTAGCATCTGGACACAGCAGCAAAGGGTGTGGAACAAACCCAGAATGCAGGCAGGGGAGAAGTAGTTTGGAAACGAAAGGAGCTGCTGTTCCATAGGAAATCCAAGTCATAGATCAGGGTTATTGGACTGTTCAAAGTGGCAGAGCCTGTTAAAGGCTGGCTATTCCCTGGAATATTGAGGTGTTTGAAGCAGCAGTGGAGAGGTATTGGCAGAGGAGCAGAAGCTCTGAGCTCACCTGCCAAGCTCTGCCTTGCTTCTCTGCTATCAGTCCCTCACTTTCATGAGTCTGAAATTCATGCAGCCCCAAAAGAAAGATAAATAAGAACAAGTCAGTTTTTACCCTCCAGACACAGGCCGAGGAAATGATTTGAAATAAAATATATCATCTCAAGCAGGGGCAGGTGAAATAGTTTTCTACTGAAGTTGTTCTCCCCAGTTGACAGAACAAATTATTGAATTTCCTCCACTGGATATGTTAAGTACCTTTTCTAAAATCATAATTACATTCACCTCTTTGGCAAAGATACTTAATTCTGTGTTTGTGGTAATCTGTTTAGCTACGTCTGAAAATTTTTATGGTGAAAGATAAAGGTGGCTTGTGATCTGGCTGCCTTTAAATACTGTGAATCAGATCTTTACCAGATACCTCACTGATTTAATAATGATCTCCATGGCCTCAGTGGAGCTATAGTTGCTGATAGAGGATGAGGCTTCATCAGTGCAGCAAAACCCCTGTGAGCTCAGTGGGAGCAGACCCAAGCCCGCTTTACTACCATCCACTTTATTAAATAAGAAGCAATTTTAAAAGTCCTCTGTAGAATCTATTCCAGAATTGTTCCAAACTGGTTTAAATAATTTCAGGGGAAGAAAGCTCCTATATCTATGCTCCACAAACTTTACAGGTAGCAGCCAACCTGGGATTAAATCATGATGAAGGGAAACTATAAAAGAGCAAAAATGCATTACAATACTTTTGCAAAATTTGAAGATATTCTCTAAAATCAAGTCTACTAAACAGAAAATGTGAGCAGTCTTGTGCAGAGTGGAAAAGCTTTAAGTTTTGTAACTCATGGCTGCTGAGCTTTCCTCTGTCCCTTTTACTTGAAGGCATTTTAGGGTCATGTGTTTATGGTGCACATATCTGGCTCTGTCTCATATGGGAACCACTCACCCTGACTGTCAGTAGATTTTTGATAAAATTGAGGTAGAGATGAAGCAGCCTATATTCTCACCCACTGTATCTATAAATTCTCTCTCTCATCTCCTGTAAGTGTTGAATGAGCCTTCAGGTGTCCAGCACTATTTCTCTTATGGTGCTCCAAGAGCCCACAGGAGATTGAGTGGGGGCTGCAAAGCCCAGGAAATTTTACTATGGTGAAAAATAAAGAAAATCCTGCTTGCCTCTCCCATGCCTTCACCTTTCAAAGGCAAGTGAGTGTTCTCATCAGTGCTGCATTTTTATACTCCTGTATTTATAGTGAATAATAGAAATTCGTGTCACTTCAAAGAAAAGATTTTTCCTTTGAAAAGGCTGACATCAGTTGTTTTCAAGCACATTAATTTTTTTTGGTCATATTGGGCAGGCAAACCACACATCCAAGCAAAATCCAAACCCTTACATGTGGAGGAGCTAGGGACCAAACAAGGAAAGGAAAAGTGAGCTCCTGAGGGTGCTGTAACAGTGGAGATGTATTTTTAAAATATTTTTTTAATTGCTGAAGGGGAATTTGTTGCTAAATATTCACATGCTGAGTGATGTGTAAGTCTGTATGAAGCTCATTTGAAACTCAGCTGTGAGGTCTGTTCCTACATCTTGGCTGGGTCCTTCCATCCTTTGGTGTCATCTGCAGCTGGGGGCTGCTGTGGAAATCTGGTGGTCAGCATGGTGCACTTAAGCAGCCAAATACTAAATCATTGGCTTAAGGACTTGTTATTCTAAAGATTTAGTAACTTTGCTATCTTTACAGAGTTTTTCTGAACCTCATTTTTGCTTGTTTTCTCATAGAAATATGACCATTCTTCCTCAGTGTATTCACTTGCTGACCATCCTGTTCTGTGGCTCTTCTGCCCTTCTTGGCAATTGTGCTGAAATACACAGGATTCCTTCCAGCCCATGCTATTGCTTGAGATTCTCATCAATTTTTCAGTGAATTTCTGATGCTATCAGAGGGTTAATATATGAGATGATCCCAGTGTTGTGTCAGAAGGAAACCTTTTGAGCAGGGGATGGATGTACAGTACAGCACGAGGTATAAATCATTTTCAAATTAGTATTCTGTACATCTGGAGAAGAGTACATTTGTGTGCCTGCATAAATTGCCTGTGAACACATTTCAAAACCCCACGCTTAATCTTAGCAATGAACATTTCAAAAAGTAAATTAATATCTTCAAGGAGAAGAAATACAGTATATTAAGCAGAAGCCCACTGGAAACTGTATAGTTAAGAATCTGTCAGCCTTTCCATTATAAGCCCTGCTTTTTTTTTTTTTTTTTTTGAGGAGTTTATAACTCAGTTATAAAATTTCACACTAGGCTAAAGGTTGGCACGTAGCTTCTCAGTTTGGCAGGGTGACATTTTATTAGCTCTGAAGGAGTTTTGGATCCCATGTCAATGGGATATTATTTTAAACCACAGAAATGAAGTTTAAAGAACTTGGGCTATGACTTAGCTGTAGGAAAGTGAGATGAACAGGACTGAAGGGATGCTGTGGACTTGTGGTAGGGGTTGAGGTCAGGATCTTGCCTCAGCCCCAACACCAAATTTCTTTGCTTTTGTCTACCTCCCTTAATGTTACTTTAATTCACATCTTTATGGCCAAATGTATCTTGTGCTGGGGTTACAGGTCTAGTTGGGGTTTATAAATAAGGTGAATTAACATTACAGTAGTACTCGGTGAGGGTGGAAGTGTGTTTGGGGGTGGATGTGTGTGCTTGCTCCATAGAAGCAGAAACAGGATTAAAGTGTCCGAGGGAATTGCAAATTTATTGTGTAAATAGCTTTATGATTTGTTGTGTGTTTGGATTAATGCAATATATATCCCTTTTAAACATTGATCTTTAAGTGAGTAATGTAATAAATCTGAATATTCCTTCAAATTACTGTTTACACTGGCCATGCTATAGATTAAAAGAGACAGTTGCCTTTATAAATTTCCTTGTAGGATACACGGGTGTGTATAAATACTTCTGCTTCCAGATACACCAAACAAGGATGATAAACTGTTGTGAGTTCCCTGGACAATTGTGCACAACTTGAGTCACATGGAGGGATGGTGCAGGGCAGTGACTGATGGGCACATGGCATGGGGGGATGGAGGGCTATTGTTTGGGCCAGGAAACATCTAAATAGGCACCTAGAATAAAAATTCTATAAATGCATCAAAACAAAGATATAGTTCCTTCCCAGCTGCAATGCTTCTAAAGGGGGAATTGTGTAAACTCATCAAAATGTGGAAATGTGATTGATTGTTTTGTGTCTACAGTAGTTTTAATGGGTTGCAGTAACACGTTCATGAAAATGTATCTGTATGTACTTCTTGGCACTGGGCTGCTTTTGGTTTTCCATATCCCTTCCAGAGCTGCTGATGGTGCTGGTTTTCATGGTCTGTATTATTAAATGGGTTTGATTTGATAGTTGGGATACTGTGTTATCATTGTGACCCCTTAAAAATGAATTTGTGTCAAATACGGTGGCTTTAAGCAGGGAGTGATGACGTGCCAAAGTTCATAGCCAGGGAAATGCACTTAAGGAGATAAATACATGGGCTTAGTTTTAGGATTTCTCTTTAAAAACTGAAACTGGCCACCAAAAGCCCTGTGAATATCTGACCAGCTGCAGCCTTACTGGCCATGGGATGCAATGCCAGTGGCCAAAGTGGCCCATGCTTGTGAAGCAAGTCTCTTCCCAGGAAGGTTTCTTCCCTCCTTGGTTCACTGCACAGCCATTCCTCAGCTGAAGGACATGTCCTCCTGGAGTGTCCTGGTTTGGAGCAGTATGTTTGGAGTGGTACAACTGAGGATGCTGCTTGGTCTTCATGTAGATGTTCTATGGTGATGTCTTAGCACACAGGGTAAGTCAGCTTCCAAACAATGCACCAAAAGAACTAATCCCCTAAAATGTTCCTTCAACAGGCATGGTGAGAACCTGGTTTGTGGCTTTTATAAGGGAAAAAAAAAAAAAAAAAAAAAATTGGCTTTCAGGGGAGTTTACATCTGTCCTCAGTTCAGGAAATGCATGGTTGTGTTGGGCTCTTACACTGAATCTGTCCCTGTGCAAAGAGCTGTCCCCAGTATGATAGGTTGAACTGGTGAGAGCTGGCCAGACTTTAAATTAATTAAATCACATAGTCTTAAAACTCAGGAAGGAGAGATCACAACTGGGCCTTCTTGCTTCTTTTGCCCTCTTTGTTATCCCTCCTTTCAGATGTATTCCTAAGAGCAAGAAAAAACAGTGATTATGATAAATTATAGGAAGCTGGCAGCAGCAGTAATTAACAGGTAATTATCAATAAACAATTTAACCACAAGAACTTGGATCCCACCGACCACTTGTCAACAATAAAGTCATGGAGGCTCCACAGGCTGCTGGACAAACAGTCCACGGGGAGTGTGGCTGGGGCTGCCAGTGCAAATAAACAGCCCTGAGCTGAGAGGCCAAACAAGAGCCCAGCCCAGTGACCGTGGGGAAGCAAAAGCTCCCTCAGCAGGAAAAAAAACTCAACACAAAAAACCCAAGTTACAGCTTGAAGACCCAGCCTCAAACCACTTGCAGTTTATTGCACCCCCAAGTAAGTGTCCCATAAACAGCAGTCAAAGCCCAGCACTTGGTGTCTTAAAAAAAAAAAAATAATTAAAAAAAAAAAAAATTCTCTTTGGAAGAGGAAAAGGGGGAGATAAGGGGGAGTGAGAGAAAACACTGCTACATCAACTGGCGGACTGTAGCAAATGCCTAATCGTGCCATGCCCAATCTGAAATCTCTGATTTGGTGATGCTGTGGCAAAAGGAGATGCTTGTGGCAACCACATGTGCACTCAAAGGTCCCTCAGATGTGTGCCTTGATGTGCTTGGCCAAGCATCCTCCCATCATTGGGAATGAGGAGAGCTTTACTGGTGACTTCCCCTTCTTACCCATGCAAATGGGGTTACTTTTCACTCCCTTTTTTTTCATAAATATGACCTTAATGACCTTGGAGGAGTGACAGCCCTTGTTAATGCTGCTGTACTTCCTAATGATCTTCATCTTGCATTCCTACATTGGGATGAAGGCCAATTTTCTGTGCAAGGGAGTCAGATAAGGACAGAAGAACAAAATAAAAATATGCTGAACACAGAATTAGCTTTTTGTCAGTGATTATATCATTGCAAACTAATGTAGTGAAATTAAAGCCCTTGGATTTGGGCTTCTTAGGAATTACTATCAGAATCTTCTGAAAAAAAAAAAAAAAAGAGTTACATACAGGTTAACTTTTGTGTTTAAGAGTTGATGTGGCTCTTCAGATTTGCACTTTATAAGCCATATGCTGGTATCCTCTTGGAATTTAAATACTTAAAGGGAGTGATGATAGATTCAGTTGAGGTCTTTGTAGTCTGCCAGTCAAAGGAAGCCCCCAGCATGTTTGTCACGACTTAACATCTCATCTGTGATGCCAAGCTTCCTATCAGCTCTACTGCACCTCCCCTAAAGATCTGCTTCCCAGCCATTTCTGAGCCTGCATTAGATGCTGCAATGTCTCTGCCTGCTTTTTCCTTTATATTGTCCATAGCCTGCTGTTTTTTCCTGAGGTTCTTTAGTCACTGCTGCATTTTCTGAGATTTTCTTAATTCCAATTTTTTTTTGGAGAATCCTAGATCTTCTAAGAAACCCTCATGCTGTGTCCCCCAGTACCTTAAAAGTAATTAAGCAAAAAGTAACGATTTTCGACATCTATCATTTAATTTGAAATTACATATGGATTTAATGGAGGGGGAGGAAATAGTGCTTTGAGAGATTAGTTCTTAAATTTTGATTTAAGAACTGAGTTATTAGCTGAAATAATATGAAGCTGGGGCCGCTTTTTTGACCTTTCTAAAGTCTAACCTAGTCAATTATTACAGCAGAGCAGGGAACCAGAGAACAGCTTTGAATCAGTCAGACCCAAACTGATTTAAGTTTGCATGGGGTCGAATAAGACATTAGTTAAAAATAACTAATGTATTCTTTGACCTCTGTAATGAGAAAGGACATTTACAGGTTTTGCACTATACATCTGATCCTGTTTATTTCATTTTGTGATTTTAAGATGGACTGGGTGTTCTCATAGAGGTCTAGATAATATATACATTTAATTTTTTTTTTTAAGTTTTCTGCATTTAACTACCCTTTTACTTCTGCATTTTGCCCATCAGTTTATATCATGACTGTATTTTGAGGCAAGATCTAATAAGAAAAAGACAACCATGGATCCCAGTGTTGGAAGGATCAAGCTCACTAGAGCTCCCACCTCCCTGCAACCTGCTTTAAGAGCAGAAGCCAGTTAAGTGCTGATAAACCTGATTTATCACTGCTTTCCAGGCAGAATTTGGCAGGAACTATGTCTGGAAGAATCTTTCCTCCTGAGATCTTCATTGTCTTGCCATTCTCCTCTGCCTGAGCACTCCTGCATTGAGGTGGGAGAAAAAACGAGCCCGCCACACAGTGAGCTGAGAGACAGCAGCTAAAAGCAGATTAGTTCCATAGGAAGAGAAATGTCTGCAAAATATTGGCTAAAGAGAGAGAAAATAAAGCAGAAAATCAAAGGAGTGTTGGAGACAAATGTGGGAAAAGGAGAAGGAACTGAGAGGAAAAGGAAAAGAACACTGATGGCAAAGCAGACCCAACACTACAGAAAGCTTTATGTTAGTCAAAAAGGTCCCAGCTTTGGCTAGTTCTTCAGGCCCCAGCTCTTCCTAAGGACAAGGCAAGAAAATAGAAGTTGTTTCAGTTTCTTTTCTTCTATCTTTCATTTCTGAACCCAGTTCATTGTCATCATGCTGCCAGCATATGCTCCCCTGGTTTGGTCCTTTGGTGTACAAAGGCTTGGCAGCCCCGATTTCTGCCTCAATGTTTTTCCATCATATAAACTGAGAAGATGCCTTTATAACTATATAATCAGTGCTGTAAAGAAAACATTAGTCTGTCAAGTTTGCAGGGACTTTAAAAGAGGCCAGCTGGCTCCTCAGAGTGTGCAGCTTGAAATGGTCACTTCCATTTTCAACCGAGCAGCGCTGCCGTCAGGAGGAGCCCTGATTAAATTGACCACAGAGAGTTGGGAGAGAGCATAACATGAAATGACTTCTCCCTGGAGCAAGCAGAAGATACATACACATACATACATAGACATACACAGGGATAGAACGTGATCTTTCTCCCCTGTCCTGTATTGCAGTGTTTATTTTAAATACTGTTTCCTTAATAGGATCTACAGAAAGAAGTGTTTGTTTTTACCTTGAGCTTTGTTCTACCATTCAGGTTACATTTCGTTGCTTCACAGATAAATGTTCACAGCAAATGTCCAGTCCATGTTCTCTTAAGCATTCTTGTGCTTTCAGGAATAAAGGCTGCTCACATGAGTAAGGTTTTATAAGATTAACAATTTTCAATCTCTCTCCTGTGAAATAAATTCCTTTCCTGCTTGTTTCTGTTTAAGCAAATAGCTTCCGTGATTTTTATTTTCCTCATCTTCAGTGAATCTTTTCATAGGGGTCTATCCTGGTCAATAAGGACTGTGAAAGAATAGAGGATTTATTTTCAGGTTCTGTTGCTTCCATTGCCTCTGTGAAGCTCCATCGCCTCCATGGCCCCATGCACCAAGGTGTGAGACCTTTCCAGTCCCATGTAAAATTCCTAGGGAATAAAGGGGGTTTGCCACACTAAAAAAAAAACAAAAAACCAAAACAAACCAAAACCATATTAGAAAGGTGTCATCAAGAAAGAAATATTGTAAGTAAGTGTAACAATACACAAGGATTGGGGGAACTCTGTGAGGTAAATGCACTTCAGTGGGCTTCAGGAGCATCCACAGGAATAGAGGACACCCATCAAAAGGAGGAACCATCTGAGGAGCTTTCCTCTTGGTGGTAAAATATTAACACGAGTCACAGAGCTTCCTCCAGCTCTTCAGCAGAGCAAAACTGCTGAGTGAGAAAAGATAGTGGCATCCCAGGTTAGGGAGCATGTCTTCACATTTCCCACTCAATTTGCACCTCAAATAATAGCTCATACTTCCACTTGTCCCCCAGATCCAAGTAATCCATTGTGTTTCTTCCCTTTTAATAGTTTTTTCATTTTGTTTAGTTACATTTGCAAAGCTGTCTTGCAGAAAGAAACCAACTGGCTGGTTTGGAAGCAAAACCCTTAGTACTTTTTGGAGATGCAGCAGTAATCTTTTGTAATCAAAAAGAGGTATAATTGTGTGTCTCTGGCAAGGGAGCTTAAGTGTCAAAGGATTAAGCCACATCCTGATCAATGGAAGTGACTTCCTAGAAAACAGGCAGGGAAAGATTTCCTGTAGTTAACAGCAACAAGGTAGAGGAACTTTAAAAACAACTCTCTATTTGGTAACTACAGAAATCTAGCTAAGTCTCAGGGATTTAGCCAGGGAACATATTGGTTCCAGCAGACTATGGTAAAGTTAATTAAGGATGATTAATGGAGCATTTTCCTTCCAATGATATCTGTGACAGAACAAAGCTGTCTGAGGCTTGTCAAGCAGAATTTGAGTTGAATGAGTATTTATGTGATCAAATCTGAAGGGCTGCCTCTTGACAGAGCAAGGATTCATCAATCAATTGCGCGGGCTTGCGGTGGTGGGAAATTGGTCTATCAGCATAGCTCTGCTCCCATCCCCCATTTTTTCATTCAATCATCCCTGAGGCTACAATGCATCTTTAGCTTTTACCTCTGACCACCTTAAGGGCTATCAGGGAAAAGTAAAAGCAAGAGCTAAAACATCTATTATAGTGGTTATTTCTCAGCTGTACTCATACAATTGATTTCTTTTAAGCAGAGGCCCGGGCACTGTAAAGCGATACAAGCCTGTTCAATGAATTAATTGGTTTTAATACAAGTTTAGCTTTGAGCCTGAAGAATACCTAGTGCTCTCTGGCTAGAAAGTCTCCTATTAGGAAAACCACCTGCACAAAAGGCCCCGATCCTCTCTTAATCCCACTGGCCTCATCATAATCACTTCATTTAAAAAAAGGTGAGATCCTTAATTTAAAGGGAAGGGGCACCAAGTGTGCTTCAGTTTCTGTGGGCATCATCACGTGTCAGTTCCTGGGAGGGGGATATTGGCTGCATGCACTTGGCTCTGGGTTGCCCCTTGCAGCCCTTTGATCACTGGGACACGAGTTGTGCCAGGATTTGGGTAGATGCAGGTGTGAATACACCAATATCTTTGTTTCACCAGTGCCTCGGTTGCTTTCACTTCAGTTGGGATTCAGTGGAACTAAACAAGAATTATGTAAAATGATAGAAAACTCAGAAAACAATTCTTGGCCCTACTCTGAATAAAGTCTGAACACGTATCCTTTTTATTTCAGGAGGTACATCTTTAGCTTCATTCTCTAACCCAGTACACAAATGATTTTTGGTTGAACTGCTTAGTGTTCAAGTTTTGCTCTTCTTGCTCCTCACTGAGCAAAATACACAAGTGGTATTTATATTTGAAACATCAAGGTAGTCATTAAACATCTCCATCTTTAGCCACCCACATAAAATGCCATCCTTAGACACCCAGCCTACATCAGCCATCAATTGTTCAGCCATTTAAACTGATCATCAATTTTAAAAGAGAGGCATCTCTTGGGGGCAATCCACCCATTTTCCTATAAACATCTAGGTGAGGGTGATGAGAGTTGCATTCAGTAAGTCTGATGTCCCTCTAAGGGGAGCTTGGACTCAGTACCTGCCTTCAAAATGTGTAAAGCTTCCAGTAAAAATAAAAGCTGCAAGGAGTGGATTCCTTTCTTTGGTGCAGAAGTAGCTGGGTTGCGTGTCTCCCTCACCGGATTTGCACACTAATCTTCCTTCTTAAGTTACTGGTAGAAATCAGGTTTCTAGGACTTTTGTGAATTGGAAAATTGAAGTTCTGCCTGGTAATAATTTTGAGGTTTGGTACCTACCTCAGCTAGGCCAGCTATAAATTAGGAAGGATAAAGTCAAGGCTTCACTTTTTCCCCCGACTTGTATACTTTACACAAAGAAGTACAGAGGAGAAAACAAGAGGGCTCCAGTGTGCCCTGACCTAAAGGGGGAATAGCTCACTCACAGGTTGTCCTTATATTTTAATGCAGGTTTCCATACTGGACTATTCCCCTGGGAGCAAGTAGCTTCCCTGTGTACATAAATTACATATAAATGCAAATAAGTCCCATGGACATTGTTGGCCCAATATGATTATTGTGGAGAACATTTCTTTCCATCAGTAGAGAATACTATTTCATATGTGCAAGCAAGCTTAGAAACCAAATGTCTAAATATTTAACCAATGTTATTTTAAAGAATTTCATTATTTATCTTCTTTATGATTTATATTATCACATTCTCTGTCTGTAGTTGTGGCTTATCATAAGCAACCCATCTGCTGTAACAGCCAAATTGGAACATTCATATAAGATGCGTTCCGATATCATAAACATGACAAAAGATAGATTACATTTAGTCTTTCTCCATGTTTAACCAGTTTAATTTGTTTCCTATGCAGAAGAGGCTCTAAATTTACTTAATATATGTTAGCACTTAGGAACATGGTTAGGAACATGACTAGGGTCTTAACCTATTCGTAAATAAATGGGAAGCTTCCTGTCTGAGTAAAAGAAAGAGAGAGAATTTATGTCAAACAATCAGGAATTTAATACATGGTGCTCTATTAGGATGTCCAGTTTGTGTACATACTCTTAAGGCATGATTACGAATAACTTCACTTCTTATAAACAATGTGACTGAAGAAATTACTCACAGATACAACAAAAAGGGAAAAAAAGGTAGGAAGTTTTAGCTGCAGCCAATAAAGGAATTACTTTCCCTGAAAAGGTTAAAAACTCACACATTTATTTTTGGTGCCATAATATTTGTCTTTGCAGGTTTAGCTTTCTTAAGAATCCCAAAGAAGATGCTGCGTTGGGAAAGATTTTAGTGACCTGGGTTCAAAGTCATATCATAGATCCAACATTTTCTCCGACAGCTTTGGTTTTAAAGTAACCCTAATGCTGGGCTAAATCTGTGAAGTGACTGTCCATATTTATATCACTCTAGAGAGGGCTTTTAGTGATTACAAGCTTGAGCCAGCAAGCTGTTGAATGCCTTCAACTTCTGTCAGCTCTGGTGGAAGCCCAGAGTTCTCAGTGCATGGCCAGGAGTGCTCAGCACCCTCAGGACCAGGCCCCGTGTGGTTTTTCACATTGAAAGGTCAAGTAGAGGGCTTTTCATTTCAAGCTAAAGAGTCATTCATTTTTCTCTCTTAAGGTAAAAGTCACATGATTAGAGAGTATGTGATTAACTGTTAAGGAAACAATGTCCATAATGATATATAAAGGTGTTGCTTTCAAAAGTTACGGTTGGATTTCTTCGGAGGTGTTAAATATATGGTGGTCTAATACCATGCAATTCATGAATACTAAAAATAAATATAAGCTTATTTCTGTGATGGTGATTTACTACTAAGCAATTTTGAGCAAATATATTCACATTATAGGATATGAATACAAATCAAACATAACTGAGCTGGCCTTTATGAGAATGAAGTGTCAGTACATTTGAAAATATGTGTAACGTCAAACTTTAATCATTTTACCAGCATGTTAATATTGCAATTGATTATTCCCTGCTCCTGAATGTTTAAGGTTTTGCTATTGATTTGTCTGCTACAAGGGCTGAACACCTTCCAGGGCTATCTGGCACTCGGTCGTGTCCAGGCTGGGATATCACTGGTCTGATACAGTTTGATAAAAGAGCTTATCCTGTTGCAAAGACCTTGACACTGAAGAGCATTTACACACCAGGAGTACAGAGAAAGGGAAAAATAATGCTGGAACTAACGAGTTACATGTGTGCCTCGACCAGCATCAGACTGGGTTTCTTTGCACCTCTTCTCTGCTCATGTCATTTTCTCGGAATGCAGTTCCTGAGGTGGAGACTTCATCCTCATGTCTGTACATGGAGTATTTCATACACTGTCGGCACCAGGAAAAGTAATGGATAACACTCTGGGGTCCTTGTTACAACAGCATTACACTTGCTCAGATAGGATGGTGGCACCAGGCCCACTCATGTTAGCTGAGATCATAATCCTCCTATGTGTGCAAATGGTTAATGAAGTCTTTCTTTTCAGTCTCAAAATTATTTGTGGGCTTCACCACAGCAGGACCCAGGAGACCTGTGCAATGGGTAGGGAATAAAGGGCACAGAGATGGTTCTTTAGGACCTTACAGTCAATGAGAGCTTTAATGAAGACATATAAGAGGGGAGGAAACCAAGCCTTGTCATCTTCACAGCAGCTGTAGCATTCCATGAGATTAATCCTTATGAATTCCAAGAGGAATTTGAAGGAGAGTTGGGAGGAGCACAGTAAAATAGCTTTGGGGGCGTTTGCAGGGAAACCCTTCTCCTCCTGGAGGACAGGACTGGGGAACACTCAGCATTTCCCAAGTTGCCTCTGCAGTCTATTACTGGAAAGAGGAGTTGACATTGTGTTTCACCATGATGATGGCTCACTTCATGGGGGGCTAAAGTACAAAGTGCCCTGAAAAAGTGACAATGGCAGTTTGTGTTTGAGGGGATGTGCCGAGGAGAGGCAATGGAAGTTTCAGAGATGCCACAGGGCAAAAAGAAAAGAGCATCAATATTCATCTCTGGTCTTGGGTAGGTTACCTTGCAGTCTGGCTGTAATATAACTTATTAGATTTTTTTTTAAATACTGCATAGCTAAAAAAAAGTTGTGTTGGTCATTAAAATGATAAAGGCAGCACTAAAACCAGTTCCTTCCTATAGGACCTTTTAAAATATAGATGGATTGAAACAAAGTGAGAAGAAAGGAGGAACTATCTAGAGAGGCAGGAGTAAATTGTGACCACAAACCCTTGGCTATCTAGTGCTGTTTATCCCAGCCTTGCTCTGCTTCCCTCACTGATAACACAGCTTAGCATACACCCGGGCATTGTTCTGACACTGAAAGATGAAGAAGCTTTTTACGAGCTGTACCTCTTGGCCATGCTTTCCCTCCCAATACTGAGTGGCTCCCTCTTGTCCCTTGATCCCATTTTTCTTCCCTGAAAACCACTGTGTTTATTGGGAGCAGTGCAATGGAAATTCCACTTACTGTTTATATCTGAGGTTTCTCTTCCCTTCCTATATTTCCCTGGGAATTGGGGCAGTACAGATTCTTGCTCCACACCCATGGCTTTGTCTTGGGCTTTTTTTCTGAATTATTTTCCCCGACTGCATTTCCATGGAGCAGCTGTTTGTGTTTAAAAACCACCTGCACAAGTAGTTCTGTTTGCAGTGAAGGAAAATGTCACTTGTAAAAGGAAAAAGCCCTGAGGTGTTGGAGGTTGCTGGGAGTTTTAATTCGATGCGTATTTTTTCCTACTGATTGATGAATGTTCGAAGCTCAACTTCAGCCCTTGATAACCAATGAAACTGGGTGGTATTAACACTCACCGTCTGGCATGGTGATGTGTAGTTAAACTGACTCCTGGTGAGGAAGGAGATTGGGTTTTGACCCAGCAGGAAAATCCCAGATTCCCTGAGTTCAGCAGAGGAAACAGTAAGAGGCAGAGAAAAAGAGATATATCTCCGTAGGGAGTGAGACTGTGGGGCAAAATGTTGGGTTCTTGCGTGGCTGGGCAAGGATTAAGAAGATGTGACATTTGCAGGACATAAGATTTTCTTTGGAAAGGAGAAGGGACACCAGGGGAAAGCCTCACCCTCATTTAAAGCCTGTGGGAATTTTGGGGACTTTTCCTGAAGGGCTCCTGAAGTGCAGTGGGGAGCGATAACATTATTTCCCAGCCATTGCTAATCTCAAGGAGTTGAGGTTTATATTGCACTCGTGTATTGCTCTGGGGTGTTTGTGAAGCCATCAAGGGTAGCCAGGAGTGGCCCCAACCCTCTCCCAGCTCTGGGGAAACCCTGTTTGATCTCTCCAAGTAGCCCCTTGGCCTTTCTCATGCTGCTCCCAGGGGCCTCTCACCTCCTACTCCTCTTGCATTGACCCCCATGTGGCCCCCCCCCATTGTTTCAATTTAAGTTTTTTCCAAATGGATATTAATTCTTTTATTTTCAAAGAACCATGCAATGAGCACCCAGATCCCCTCCACTCTCCCAGGAAGCCTTGGTGTGCTAGATGTTGCTGTATGGGATGCTCATGGGACAAAAGACCACATCAGACCAATAGTAAATGGCAGCAAATTCCATCTTTCAGCCCCTGTTGAGGCCATTAGATGATGACTTCTTGTTGCAAAGCTGGCATTGAACCTCCTTGGCCCACCAGTGCAGCAGAAGGTCATTTATGACGACACCAGTTGCAGTGAGAGCAGTAGCAAGCTTGGAACTAAATTGTAAATTTTGTAGGCATGTACACCATTATCTATAGATAGACAATTTTTTATTTTTTGGGTGTATTTAGGAATTAATGAGTGTGTGTGTTCATTCTGCCATCAACCCCACCCAAACAGTCTGAAGCAACAGTCAGTAGATCACAACCTGCCTCAGCAGGAGTCAGTGTGTCTCTCCCTGTCCATAGCTTTGTTGCACGGATGGAGGTGGCTGTGTCCTCTGGGTGGGATGGCTGAGCTCCTTCTTTCTCTATGCCAGCTAGACTCAGTTGCAGTAAATTGGAAATCAGAGAGGTCTTGGCATACCATGGCTTGTAAAGGTCTTGTAAATGGCTTGTACAAAAATTTTCCAAATGGAAACAGCACTGTGCCCTGAGTTTAAAGTAGCTTTGATAGGAAAGGGAGGTAAATATATGCATTTCTAACCCTTCGGGTGTCTTGTAAATGCCAGGCAATGGAAAACCAGTAAAGAAAAAGAAAGAAAAAACTTTTGAAAGCAAAGAAAGCACTTGGGATGTTAGACTTGCTTGCCTCTTGCTTTATATTTTGCAGGCTTCTCAGCCACAACTGGGTTTAGCATAAGGGCCACTGCTGGGTGTTGTTTGGGAAACCATTTGATGTTGGGCTCTGGTGGAAGCTCCTCTCACCCAACAAACCCCAGTGCAGTCCCCAGGCACTGGCAGATATCTTCTCTGCCAGCTGAGAAGAGCTTAGTAAAGACAAAATGCTCTCTTCCATTAGGAGTCCGTCTTCCCTGTCTGTAGAAACCAGTGAAGAGTTTGGTGGAAAGCAGCATGACAGTGTCCTGGTCATTGAGAGTCCGGAAAAGTCCCCAAATGGTTTAGGGAAGAGGGGGCCAGGTGTGTCTGGGATGTGTGAGAGGGAAGGGAAAAGGTGGCTGAAGATGAGCTACATTGTGGCAGCAGTGTGATCAGAGAGCAATGCAAGGACCACATCAATTGGGAGAGTTTTTCTCACTCAGCTGCAAAGGCAGTTTTCCCCAGGCCAAGTAAGGTTTGGAACTAGAAACTCCTGTGAGCAGCCTTGGGAGCCCTGCAAGGAGATAGCAAAGTGGGCAGCTGTACCCTGTGGCCAGATGAGTGAGATGAGTGCATGGGGGGTCCACAAGGGCATGTGTTGCCATGTTCCTCCCCCATTCCCCAGGCACAGCTTGTCCTTGCTAGATCAGGCAGAGGAACTCCTGAAAATCAAACTTTAAGTCAATAGTTTCCTGCCAAATTAGCTTCCTGTCCTGGCTTCCCAGAGCTGGAGATAAGCAGTGAGCTGGGCTCATGGAGAGGCTGGGAGTGGGTGGCAGGAACAGAGGTTGGGAGTTGGCCCATGCTGTGGGGCCAGGATGCCACAGACATCTGGGACCTCACACCACACACCTCCTGCCTGACCTCCCAGAGGGCCCAAACAGGTCCCAGGTGATCCCCAGAAGGTGTTGTATCTGCAGGTAAGGAAGAAAAGCAATGTAAACAGGGAAAGCTTCTCTTATCTGGGTGGGGTAGGGTTATATATACTCCGAGTAACCTGGAGAAGAATAAAAACCCAACAATAAAACCAAAAATCCTGAGACCTGGTGGCAGAGCAGCAGAGGGATTCCTAGCTCCAGCTGTGACCATGGAGGGAGGTGGCACTGGTCTTCAAGACTGATGAGGACACTGTTGTCATATTTATACAAAAACACTCAGCTGTAAAACCGGAGCTAAATGTTTGCAGGGTAAAGAAGTGACTTCACTGGGAGGGTGTTGTCCTGGTTTGGACCAGGATAAAGGTGATTTTCTGTCTTGTACTTTTGCTTTTAGCTAAGTTTCTTGTAAGTAGTTGCACTTGCTGAAATTAACAGCAAGTTTCTCAGACAGTGTGTGTTTCTAGGATTGATAACACTTGATGTTTAGAGTTACTGCTAGAGCCTGGTGTGCAGAGCCAAGGACACTGCTCAGCTCTGAGGAAAACATTTTACCGTCCAGAAGGAGTAAAGAGGTCCCACCTGCAGCCTCCTTTGGGGAGGAACAGACAAGATAGATACCAGAATTGACCAAACAGAGTATTCCATCCCATATACGTCACACTCAGTATAATTTGAGGCATCACGAGGGCCGAGCCAGATCTTTTCCTGATTTCCTGCTTCCCTTCCTTCACCCGGCATCCTGGAAGGATCCTGTCCATTCGTCTGCCTGTGGTCCTGATCCGTGCCAGCCCATATCTGTGTGTTCCTGCCTCCAGTTCCCAACTGCTGCCGACTCCAGGAGTCCAGCCTGGACTTTCCCAGGGCTGCCCTACAGCCTCGGTGGTGACCTGAGAGTTATTGGGGGAAAGGGGGAGGAATGTGGTTTCCATTTTCCTGTATATTTGTATAGATTTAGTAATTTTTCCTTTTTATCATTACTGTTTCATTAAAGTTGTGTAGTTTAGTTTCCAACCCATAAGTCTCTCTCCCTTATTCTCTCTCCTTTCCCTATCAAGGAGAGAGAGATTAATAGAGAGCGCCTGTTATTCGGTTTAATCGCCGGGCCAGTGTTAAACCGTGACAGGTGTCCTGAGCAAAGCTGCAAGGAGAGTCAGCAAATCCATCAGTGCTTTTCCTACTTAGCCTTCGTGTGGGTTATCTTTCTTCCAGTACTCTGCTAATCTCCAAGTATCAGAGCTTTGTTTGGATAGATGTTGGTGCTTAAAAAGGCCTGAATACAACTTCAAGGATGATATTAATTTAGAAATGTCACCACTCACAATCATGTAGCAAAGGGAAGTGTTCAGCAAAACCTGCACGACTCAAAGTTAAACAAGTTGGAAGCAGACACAGTGCTGTGGGTTGATTTGCTAAAGGATAGTTATTTGCTGAAGAAATCACCAAGTAATGTTTAATAACAACAAGGGACAGTCTGGTTGCAAACGTATCAAGGAAACAATAGAGAAAGTGCCGCAGACAAGGTTTTTGTTGCTATTTTGGAGCATAAATTCAGCCTGAGACTGCCTGCAAAATTTCTGTTGTCATCTGCTCATGCAGAACTTATCTGCAACACCTCCCCAGGCAGGTGCTCTAAGTGTATATATAAATTCATCTTCGTAGAGGCCACTGGTGCCACAACAAATGTCATTCCAAACAAACTCTGTGCTACAGGCTGTGTTGGAACCCCTCATTTAACACATCATTTAGAGTACATCAGAGTGCATCTCACACAACGAGACCATAATGATTCCCTACTGAAATTATCTTTTTTTTTTTTTTTTAATCCTTTTGGCATTAAGATTAGAACCAAAGTTCCTTAAACATGTGGGTGTTTTGGTTTGGTGCCTAGAATTGGAAAAGGAGGGTTTATAGGACAATGTTTAATTATTATTTTTCATAGGAATTTCACAAAGAAAATCACACGTTATCTGATACTGATACTGCTACTTCTGGAGGCGAGCAGAAATTACATGGACAACCTGTTCATTTGGGCCCAAAAGGGCTCAGAAATTCCCCTCTCTACTCTTCCAGCCTATGTAAGAGAAATCCAGAAGTCAGGATCTCAACCCACTTGCTGACATTTCCCTGGGGTCAGTGTGGCTGTATAACTTTCTTTTTATTATCAGCTTATGGGTCCAATTATCCAATTTATCCAATGGGTCCTTTCAGCTGATTTCCTTCATGTGGTGAAGGTAACAGTGCAGCCACCAAGTGGGGCATGGAACTGGTGCTCCATGTTGTATTTTTGGAAGGGTTCCATGTCTTACTATGAAAATAGAAGGATGCTGGTGAGAGACAGCCCTCCCTTTCAGCTTGCCTCATACTGCAACTTGCAGCTTTCAGCAGTATTTTCAGTCCAGCAGGCTGAGCTGTGACTGTCCTGTGTTTCCAGTCCAGGAGTACAAGGTGGATTTTTTCTATCTTGTCTTGCCCTCTGCTCTCACTCACCCCACAAAGCACTCCAAGGTGTAAAATGGCAGAGCAATAACTCTTTGTAACACCCACTATCCATTTAACCTACATTTTCACTCATCCTTTGCTGCTTGAGATATAAATCAGTAGTTTTGGTTCAGTATGTTCCCATTCCAGATCTTTGGAAAGGGTGTGAACAGTTACATATTTATTCAGACTCCTGCCTTACAAAGTACATGGCTGCAGTGACAAACTCTTCTGGGCTGTTTGTTTTATGGTGCTATTAAAGAGGGTGACACAGGCTAATGCCAGCTGATGAGTTCAACTGCAGAAATGATGGAAACTTGAGCAAAGAAACAGCAGAAGTGAGCAAAATTCAGGATGCTGAGCCAGGAAAGTGGGACTGCCACCACCCTCCAGCTTATGTTCTCCTGCAATATATTTAAAAAAAAAACCCAACACTTTGCCCAATGATTTTCCTGCTGTGAGCAATGGGAGTTCTGTGCAAATATCTGTTTTATAACATGTTTATCACCAAGCAGTGTGGGCTGTACACCACGTAATGTTCCTTTTCTGACTGCTAAATAAACACTTCAATTCTTACCCTTCTGTCTAAAGGCAATCCAGGTTTTTCTATTGTCTTCAGTGGGATCAGGATTTCCCAATGGAAATGTTTTATGCTTTTGTTCTGCACTTTGAGGTTTTTTGTTTGTTTGTTTGGGGGGTTTTTTTTTGGTTGTTGTTTTTTTTTTTTTTTTTTTGTGACTTTACAGTGAATGTCTCTTTCTGTATGATCCTGGTTGTCTTCTTGGGTCAAACTCTGACATCTTCTATGTGCTGGAGGTACCTCCTCTGCTTTCAGAGATTTAACAGATATTTCCCTCAGTAGTTTATTCTTATCATTATTGGCTACCTTTGATTTGGGGTAAAGATATTTCAGAATGGAAACTTATCAAATTTTAGCATATATTCTTCCAAAATGCCCTTTCTTTTCTCTCTTTTAAAAGTGCCATATTCCATACATCAGCTCTCAGTTTCCCCTTGGGAATTTAGCATCAAAATGGAACCTTTGCCTCTGCAGCATCTCAATGCCTCTCCAGGTCATGCCAGGCAGGTTTGGGGAAGGAGAACAAGGTGATGTTGGTTTGGGACCAGCTCTGCAGCCTTCTGGGGAATCTCTGCCCAGAAATAGCTAAATGTATTTTTCCTAATATATGACTTCACCACACCAGCAGCAAGATACCATCTTGCCCTTTGTGTTTTGGGGCTGGATGACATTTTCTTCTTTCCCAAGGGGCGGCCACATGGCCCCATCTGGGCTGGCAGGGAGGAGCCCACTGCTGGCCCCTTGCCCAGATCTCCCCCTGATAAGGAGCTGGGAAAGTCCAGGCTGGTTTTCTGCCTATGCTGGTGGTGTTGGTCTGATGTTCAGGATTTGAGCTTGAAAGGGATTATTTCTGAGTACCAAGTGTACTGTTTATGGAATAGCACTTGGCTTGGCTTTTCTTCCCTGGCAGAGTTGGGGAACAGACAATGAGTATCTGTCAATACTCATTTTTTTACTCATTGTTAAATGTGAGCAAACATTCTGGTGCATGGACACGTACATGTGAGGGGCTTAGATCTACACCTGCATGCTCAGACTGCTGCTAGATTTAGTTGGCTCCTTGGGAGCTGGACATGCTTGAGAAGAGAAGCAGAGGAAGGATGAGGAGCTGGGAGTTAACACCACCTCCCCAGTCCCCCATCTGGGAAGAGTCTGAGAAGGTCACTTCTGTCCCTTCTGAGTGTGCCTCATATCACCAGTTAATTTGGAAGGAGTAACACTTTGGGGATTTGCAAGGTTTCCATTTGCTAGTCTTCAAATCTTCAGTTTTCAGCTGAAACTGAGGCCTGGAGCAAGGTCAGGCTGGATCTCCCGTGTGCAATCTGGGTGGGAAGTTCCCTCATCTCAAGGCTCCATTGGTTGCTTAAATAGTTCATTTTTACAGCAAACATCACAGAATTTAGTGTGTGACTGGAGTCAGCATCTCGTAGCCCTTATATATTGGAGGGTGAAATACCCACTGATTGCAAGCCTCAAAGATTTGATATAGCTTGGCAGCATATTTTTGTGGGTGTTGATAATTAACAAAATTAAACAAATATCTTGTTTATTGTGATGTTCCCCAGCAAAGATGGGGCACAAAATGCCCCAGAGCATTAATTAACACTAAATGCCTATGCAAGGAGCTTGGCTGGCATCTGTACAGAGGCACTGTGAACACTGAAGGCTTGGATCAAGTAATTTATTTTAGATGGAAGTCTTAAGCAGAATCTACCTATTTGTGGGGTTTAAAGAGTTCAGTTCACTTATTTACTTTGGATTTTTGTGTTCGCTTTCATCCCCTTTTGTACATCCTTGGACAAAATCCAAACAGGCAGAGTAACTACAGAAAAGCTGTTCTCACCACAGGGAAATAATGTATTATGCTAATTCCAATTAAAGGAAATTTCTTAAACTGCAAATATAGCCTTCAAGAGAGAAGTGGAAAGTGTGGAAATTAACATTCTTGCCAGATTTCCAGCTCAATTCTGCATACTCAGGGGGTTTGGGTCAGGCTCAGATAAGCATCCAAAATTTGGCTATGTTTATCCAAACCTTATTTCTAAACCTTCTAAGTTCACTCCTGACTAATCATAAAGGAGTTAGTGGTAGCAGGATATGAACATACAACATTTAGCTTAGGAATTGGCAGCTCCTCATCGTTTCACAGTTAGGAGCCTTTGACCAAATATCAACTCTCTTAACCAAAACAAAACAAAATAATGCCTTGACTTGGTCTCCAGCCATACCACCTTGTGCTACAGCCCTGGAACACCTTCCAAGGAGGGCTGGGCCAAGGCAGGCTTTGGCTGAGGTACCTCTGGGGAAAATATTGATGTTGCTGGAAGCATCTCTTGTGATTCAGGAGGTGACACTTTCCCCACCTTGGTGTTGTACCCACGTAATGGTTATGTGTATTGAGGGGTTTTTTTGCAGATTTGGGAAATTTCAGAGGGCTGGGAGGTCATGAAAGATTTTTTCTGAAAGGCTCAGATGTTAACTCTAGATTCACCTGAAACACTACTGCAAATAACCAGCATGGCCAAGGAGTTACCAGCTGGAGGTGGTGCTCCTCATGTCACCATCTCCCCACTCCATCCCCAAGCTCTTTGCCTGTTCAATCATGAAGGCTCTGAGCTCCCTGCAGAATTTAATGTTGTAGGGTGTCTGGAATATATTTTCAATGAAATGAGAGGAAGATTACCAAGATTAACCCCAGGGGAGAGGATTGCATCTTGCTGCCCTGCTCTAGGGACCTCCCAGCTTGTTGTGGACTTGCCCATAATGGAGCAAACCATAATATTAGCTAAGGAGATGCCACAGATGTATCTTCCATGGATAGCAATCTTCAAAACACCACCAGGCTACCCCCAGCCACTCACCTTTTCCCCATACATTATATTTTAGCCAAGGGGTGTGGATCTAAATAGCTGTATCTGGTTTTTTAGTCTGGCTTGAAATTCTTGCCCAGAATAAATCCAAATAAAAGAGAGCCAAAATGTTTGGTGAAACTACACCAGAAACAAATTTGACTCTTTCAGTTTGGATTGCAGATAAATATTCTGGCACCTAAAATCCCTTCAGATTGACTTGTCTCTGAATTACAGATATTAAATCTGCAGGACTGTAATAGAAGACAGCCCATTGAAAGACATTTTTTTTTTTAGAAAAAAACCTGCCAATTGAGAGTAAGAACAGATATCATAAAGACATATTAAGAAACACACAAAATAGATTTGAATATAATCCTTATGGCTACAGAAAACACTAGGATTTTAAAAGTTCAATGATTATTCATTTGAGATATTTTGTGAAATAGATTTTCTAAAAGATAGCTTCAATTCTTACCATTTTCCTTGCATCTTCCACCTGAAATCAGCAGAAATAATTGCCTATGTTTTACCAGACCCTCTATATTCTCCAGTAGTACAGATGTACAACAGGGAAAGATTTTTACAGTAGCAATGTGACAGATTAAACTAAGCACCTGGTTCCCTCTAATGCAGATTTGGCAAGATGCTAGCTTCAATGTAGCTTATGCCATTCAGGTGTCAATTTTTTCTGTATTAGTCCAATATATTAGTGAACTGCACCGTGCTCTAAGATTTCCATCAATCTGCCATCATATTTACTGGTTGGTTTTTTTGTTTGTTTTCATAGCTGCCTTCTCCTTTCAAGGACAATGAGCAACTCTTCATACATTGCTTCTTTCTCCTCCCAATACTAACTGAATTCTTTGGATTTGAAGTGGGCAGGCAGGTTGGAAAATGGATTTTGTGTGTGTGTGCTGTAGCATAGGTGTCCTGTAGCAGTTGCTGCTCTGGAATTTTGGCATCCTGCAGAATGGAAGCTTGTGGGAGGTCACTTTCCAATAAATTCTGTAATTCTTGCTATCGATGTCATCAAGAGTTTGGTAATGATGAGACCAAGGATATTTGGAAGGAGAAAAAATCTGACTTGCCTGATGCTTGTAGAAATAGTTCCTGGGATTCATAGTTGTCACTGGTTTTCTGTTTAGAAAAAGCAGAAGCAGCAGAAGAAAACTGTTGCAAATGGTTGTGAAGACCTGATGGGCTTCTGTGTTTTCAGGGAGCAAAATCACAGAATCCTGGGACATATGGCTGTTGATAACTGCAAGAGGTACAAATGTTTTCCACCACAAAACACATAGTACCATCAGCATTTCCACAGCTCCTATTTAGCCATTAAAAAAGACATTTATTACTATGATTTCTGCTTTGAGCTCTGATCAGCAATGTAGAAAAAGCAAGCAGGAGTGTATGGTTGCTTATCCTTTCTTATTGTTCCCTTTTATTCTCTGCTCCTGAAAGGTCATAAAATAGAGAAATAAAAAAGCCACTGAAGTGTAGATTTGTTAACTTTATCTTCTGAACATTAAACATTGATTCAAATTTCCTACGGTACATAAAATGTTTTGCCTTGCTGTATCATGTATACAGAACTTCAAAAAGTAAATGAGACAGCTCAGAAAATGTAATGGATGTGTAATAACAGCTCTTTAGATCTCCTGGTTTTAGCACAGCATCTTTTTGTTCCTAAAGGTGCTTTTAACATGATCTCTATAGCTATTTATGAAGTCATTTATTTTTGCATGGTGATAGGTCTTAGTTTGTAATTAGCCCATGGGTCTATCTTGCATGAGTCCCCCCCACCCTCCCAAATGTTGTTCAGTCTTCATCAGCCCTTTTTGTTTCCCTTCCAGAAGGCATTAACCCTAACAACTCCCATCCCATGATGCAGGACATCCCAGATCCCTCCAGCACCTTCTGCAAAAACATTTTGAAATGGTTGCATTGGAACAGAGTACAGGGGTGGTGGGGGTTTTTTTGTTGGTTTTTTTTTCTTGTTGTTGGGCATTTTCAACATGAAGTAGTTTTCCTGTTTGCCTGAAATCCATTCATCACACCAATTTCAGCTGATGGCTTTTAACCACTTTTGCTCCACATCCTCTTCCCGCAGGCCACAGGGGTGCTGTGGAAGGGGCTGTTGGCAGGAATACAGCCTTCTAGCAGCAAGCATGGGCATAGAGACAGTGTTTGCCCCATCCAGCTGGAGTTTTAGGCAAAACTGAGTTGCTGCCTTATAATTTGGGAAGGTCTGGGAGATCTTCAGTGCATCCAGACACAGCTTATTCTGCTGCAAGCTCAATGGGAGCAGCGGCCTCGCCGCTGCTCTCTCATCTTCCATCATTTGCATATATGCAGTGCAGTGAAATTAACAGGATTTCCCTGACGTGCTTGCCAGCAGTAGCAGTGGCATTGGTTTCCTCTAACATGTCAAGCAGGTCACTGTTAATCAGTCACTGTCAGGCTTTCTGTGCCAGCGACTCCGCTCCTGCTGCTGCAGCACGTGGGAGCAGCTGCACTGGGAAGGGCTGCAGTGCCAGCATGGGCCCCAAAACCTCCAAGGGTAAAATAGATTTTTTTTAATATCCAATGGGGAAATTTTGCCCACTACATATCCTCCTAAGCCAGCACAGAGGGAAGGTGGAAGGCATGGATGGGTGTGTTGGCTGCAAAGTCTCCTTGGAAAGTTGAGGGCGGCTCTGAATCTAGCGTGGACAGTGGGGTCATGGCATTAACAAGAGGTTGATGGGCTTTACCCTCATGTCTTAAAGACTCTGAGTATCTTCTGGAAGCTCTTTGCACACAAAATTCCTTGAGAGGGACCAAACATACTCTCTGGAACATGTACAAGAGTTAAAGAGGGTAGCTGTGGTGGGACCCTGCTTGAGGAGTACCAGGAAGCTTAGGAAGAGAGGTACAGAGAAGAGCTTGATAAATAACACAATGTGAAACTGAATCACTGCATAAAGATGAATTAAAATTATAAAATCAATAGGTATTGATCTGTATATATCACACAAATAACTGTGCCTGAAGAGGTGCCCAGATTTAACGTGCTGATTATACTGCAGTCAGTAGAAATAACTTGAGATCTGAAGAGCTATAACATTTAGTTGTTCAGTGCTGCAGCTGAAGCTGATAATATTGCAATGAAACCTCTTTTATTTTTTTTCCTGCTTGAAGTTCTTGGTAACAAGGATATTTAATCAACAAACCAAAACAGAAGAACAGATTTTTGGCTTCCAAAATACTCTTGAGCCATCCAAAGCTGGAGTCCAAACACTACAAATCCTTTTAAAAATATATAAATTTCATTTTAACTTCTATTTGCTTTTACTATTGGCTTTACTCATGCAAACCAAGGTCACTGGACTTTAGTTGTGTCCAATGGCCACCTGGTTACTAACAGGATCTGCAGTGTATCACCTGGAACATCACCCATGGTCACTGAAAGCTTTGTGGTCAGAAATCAGGACAAGAAAGTTTTCCTTACAACCCATTCACGTGTGTCCCATTTACATTTTACTCTTTTCATACCTCTTAAACTGGTGGAGCAACACTGTAGCAAAAGGAGAAAGGATATACCAGGGATTTGGGGGTTCTGGTCTGTCTTTGCTTTTGGTGTTAACTTACTCCCTCTTTCCCATCTTTTCCATAACAGGGGAAGGATGCACTTAACTCTCAGAACTGAAATTATCATTGTATTCTTTGTCCCCATGTTTTTTGCCTATTAAACTCAGGATTGGATCAAAAAGCCAACACAAATGGCTAGGGTTGGAAGGGACCTTAGAGATCATCCAGATCCAACCCTCCTTGCATGGGAAGGGACCACTGGTTGCTCAGAGCTCCATCCAATCTGCCCTTGAATCCTGCCAGGGATGGGGCTTCCACTACTCCCCTGGGCAGCCTATTCCAGTGATACATATATATATATTTATATATATATAAAGTCTCTGAACTCTTTCCTGGTGGAAAGATACCTGTTCTTAACACAAAGCCCAGTTGGCTTCCATGGACCCCCAAAATTGCAACTTATTTTGAGCACCTGCCCATGCCTGTGGTTTTTGCAGCCTCTTAGTGAGGTGTAGCAGTGGTTGAGGTTGGGGTTGGGACAGTCCCTCCCTGACTCTGCCTGGTGAGGATCTTGCTCCATGTTCTGCACCTACACACTTGTGAGGTGACTCCTAGCAGCAAGGCTGACATCATGAACTCTGCTTCACATTTCTCCTGAAAAAAGTCAGCAACAGATTTTTATGTACCCTCCCCCAAACTCCCCTATTTATCCACGGGAAGCTGTGAACACCAGTGGGCAGACAGGAGTTTGTCTTCATTGTGCTCAAAGGAATGAAGGAAAAAGCAAAATCTCAGTGAATGAAAGTTATGGGAAAATATTGCATCAGGTTCCTGCCTTTGATTTTCTCCATATTCCATCTGTTAAAACACAATTACGATCTTCCCATCCAGAACACTTTTTATCCCATCCATGCCAACTGTAAGCTTTTCAGGACAGAGACTCATATTTACTATTTTCCTACCCACAAATGGTCCCACTTTCAACTGGGGCCTCTAGGTGCTGCTGTGATACTAATAGTACTAATACTCATAATTCTGCTAGTGTAGTTTAGCCCAACTTAGGCTTAAATAAGTTACTTGGAAAAAATGGTTATAAAACAGTCCCCAACCTCCCTCAAATTCTGCAGGTCATTTTGCATCTGCAATACTCAGTTTATGGATTGATATGCATCTTATATATTGTATCTTGGGAGTGTTTTCCTCCGAACCTCACACAAAATCTGCAGTGTGACTTGTGGATAAAAAAGCCACAGGAAAAAACCATGCCTGAAGCCATACCTCTTACCTCCCTCCTCCTTCACAAGCCCAACTGCTCCCCCCCTCTTCTTGTTTTATCAGTGTGGTGCTAAATTACCAAGTTTGAAATTTCTTCAGCAAAGAAGGGATGCATGCCAGAACACAAGTGCCCCGAGGGATCTAAGTCTTAGGGGAAAAAAACCCCTTAATTTCCAAGTTTATAGGTAGCAGCACTTTCTTGAAATTGGAAAATGTTCAACTCATTTATGGAAGAAATCTGCCACAAGGATACACTGATGTTCACAGCTCTTTCATTAATAACCCATTGTGATCAACACACATTTTTTTGGTTATAGGACAGGTTTATTTTGACACCTGCATCAAATATATTCTGCCCCCTTCCACCCAGAGTTTCCCAGTGAGCAAAACCTCCTTGTTGTGCAAAATCTCTTTAGTGCAAACCAGGTAGCTCTCAGAGTAAGATGTTTGGGGTTTTTTTCCAAATTAATCAGGCACCTTTACCCATGTGTGACTAATTTATGTGGAGCAGCACTTCAAATGCAAGGCCAGGTGGCTGCTGTGCACACACGGGCTGAGTTAAGCATTTACTGCTCCAGTCCCTGCTGTCCCCACCCAAGGTGGGTGCACACCACCAGCTCCGTCCCCCCAGGGTGGGGGACCCAACCCACTCACACGGCACCTGAGGTCCAAATATTTTATGACTTAATCCCAAGGAGATTGCCCAAGCAAAGCATAAGGGTCAGCCTTGCGTGTTCCTCCACCTGAATAACGTAGCATTCCTGAATTTCAGCCCATGGATTTATCTCCCAAGCATGACTTGAACTCTTGATAGAGCATTAACTTATTTAGACTTTTCATAACAAGCCCTTAACAAAGAATTCTCCCTCTCCTACCCACATGTAAATAATACCTAACCCTACTGTCAGGCTTTGCCAAGGGCAGGGATGTTTCCATCCCTGATGGTGGGGATCCTTCAGCAGGTATCTCTCCTGCTTCTGGGCAAGTCCCTTGCAATAGGAGGGGAGGATTAATCGCTGCTATTAGAGGCTTTGCTTTCCTCCACAGCCTGCTTTTCCCAGGGATGATGAGTTAATTCAGCTGGAACAATGTTAGTTCATCAAGTTTTGTGGCTGATCTGAAAATCGAATTGCAGTAATTCCATATGCCAGCTGACTTACTGCCTCTTTAGTTCAGCTTTTAGACAACTCCAGTCAACTATCACAAGGAGTTTAATTCAAGACATAGATGAAACTGTAACAGTTTCAGGCAGGTTTTTCTTCCTCTCTGTGTTATCTGGTTACTTTGGCTGTCTCCATATGTGTTTGTACATGTAAGATGTGTACCCACCTCTTCTGAACCTCTGCTAGAACCATCCACACATGGACGTTTAAAACAGCAAATGCAAACCTGAAAATTTTAAAATGAGTGTTTGACTTTTTATTGGGTGATAAATTGCTTCTTACTCTTATAAAGTCTGCAGGTGTTTATGTCCACTCCTGTATGCCTAGTTAAAACTTTGGCTACAATAAGAATGCTTTGAAAATAGCCAGTCACTCCTAAAATTGATTATTAAAATAGAATTACCTGTTATGTGTCACGTGAATTCTTGTAGTGTAAAGTTCTGTTGCTTAACCCTTCCAGATGCTTCTGGCCTGATATTTTCCCTGCTTTGCTCTTTTCTTTTCCATCTTTTTGCTTTGCAAATTTTGTTGTCAGAATCTGGATAGTGCTGAGACTTGGACTGTGGCCCAGAGTTTGCTGCCACACATCCATCCTGTGCAGCTCTTCCCATTGCCATGATGGGCTCTGAGCTGGAAGAGGTTCTTCCAAAGCAAGCCTTCAGACTATTAAAGTCTGAAAACTGGCAAATTAAAAGGCTTGCAAATTAATAATTTGGAGGAAGTTAAGAGTTACTGAATCTCTGTTGAATTCTTATGAACATACATACAAAAGAAAGTCTGCAAAATCATTTTTCTGGCCCCTCCTCCAGGTGTAGTGCCATCTCAGGGAGTGTTTTTTACAGTTCTTCCATTTTTAGAGCAGCTTCTGCAAACCAGTTGTGATTTTAGGCAGAGAAACATTGGCTACAGCAAGTGGGAGTCTCTGGCCAACCCATGTCCAGTCTCTGCCTGGGGGTCCTTCTGCTTGATCTCTAGGTGAGCAAATTTTGGCAGCAGGAGCAGGCACAAACTTGGTATAGATGCCTTCAGTAGTATTTGAGCAAGGATGAATGAGAGAGAGATGGAAAAAAAATGAAATTGGGCTTTTTTGGGTTATGTTGGTTGGTTTTTGAGGGCTGTGCTCAAGGTCTTTTATCCTTTGGGTACTTAAGAGGGAAAAAAAGCCCTTCCAGGCCTCCCAGCATGAAGGGAGAGCCACAGAATAAGGGCATTGCCAAAGGAGTTTCCCAGATTCTCCAGAATTTTGGCTTGCTTTCAAAACTTGAGAAAGGTAAAGCACAGGAAAACACACAGCTTCTGGGTGGACAGGAGGCCAGTGCCCACATCACTCAGCTGCTGCCTTCAATTGGTGTTAAAATGAGCTGGGGGGTTCTTCCCTGACTTTTATCTTTGCACATTCCTCTGCCAAACTCACCCAGTGGGGACGTTCTTGCCCTGTGGGTACAGTAACCCTGAGTGTGAGAAGGGCCTGGGCTGGATTTGGAGGTTTCCAGACTCTTCTGTAATGGAAGTAATGAACATGATGAAGGAAAAGATCAACAGCCCTCAGCATCCAGTGCCAGAGAATGTGCCTTGGCAGGGAAAGCTGGGGGAAGATTTGGAGGAGGAAAATAGAGGAGATTTCTCATGAAGCATGGACAGGCAGCACCTCAGCATCACATTTTGAGGTTGGCTGTGAGGGCCATGGGTTATTTGGGATAAGCCATGTTATCTTTTCCTGCAGTGGGGAAGGAAAGCTTCAACAGGGTGTCCAAGCCTGTTCCAAGCAAATTCTCTGACCCATTTGTACACTTTCCATATATTGATGGAGAAGGCAAATCTGCTGCTATCTCCTTTATTCTCTTGATACACCCTAAGGCCCAAGATCCAAAAAACCTTTGGGCTCAAATTCCAGCAGCACTGATTGGAAAACTTCCCATTGGGATGCCCTTGTTTAGGAAGTTTTTCCTCATCAATCAGCTGTGACAGCACCCACACCTCCAGGGAGACCCTCACTGGTGGGATGAGAAGGTGCTGATGGGACGGAGCTGGTAGGATATGATGGAGCCAGCAGCACATGCAGGTGCCCACCCTGGTGCTCAGCACTCCAGTGGGTTTTCACACTGGAAAAAGTGGGGCAGGACCTGCTGGGACCTTGCTCACACCAGGATAATGGGAGAAGAGAAAGCAGGGTTGGGCTGTCAAGCTTGTATCAGAGCAAGAAGGAATGTGCTGGTTTAGAGCATGGATTTTAATGGGAGAGAAAAAGAGAAACCTTTCTGCTCCATACTTGGGTAGATATTTGACTTCTGCCAGTAGCAGCATCGTGGCTGCTCCAGATCGAGAGAGGGAATGTGAACAGGGAGCAGAACCCATGGGAATACGAGGATGACTTCACCTACACCAAGCCCTATCAGCCCACCAAGCATCTGCTCTACATGGGTGTCATGCATTTCCTGGGCATATTTATTTATGCCAGCCCTAAAGCTCTGTGCCAGGGGGTCACAGAGCAGGAGGAGGAGAGAAGACCCAACCAGGTGCCGCCTCTGGCCATGGCTGGGTCTGGGGGTGCTCTGCAGCTCCCCAAACACAGTCTCATCCCAACAGCAGTCACAAAGGTCCTTCAACTCCTTTATCTCCTGCACACTCACCACTCTCATTTTCTTGCATGGATATGTGGTTGTTTATTTTGTTTTCCCTGGAGGCAGTCAGTATTTTTGGCTGGGGGTGTGTGCTTTTTCTGCATACTCCTCATTTCAGATCAGGACATGGCCCTTGCTGCCCGGCTATGGAGGGACAGTCTGGCTGGGGAGGGGGGGCCCTTCACAGCATGAAGCTTTGGGCTTTGCCAAAAAGGGGACCCCCTCCACAGGCAGGGTGACCCTCAGGGGTCCCCAGAGCCTGAGCCACAGGGTGCTGGCTGTGGCAGAGCTCTGATCCCCCCGTGTCCTGCAGCCGGGCCCGGGGGGAGGAAACCCACCCTCCAGCAGTGCTGGCGAAGCCAGCCTGACCCGAGCAAATGAAAATAATCAAAAGTAATTAGAAGCGTGCTGGACTGCTCCTCAGAGATCTGTGCAAGAGAATAAACATGCCGGAGCCCTCCGAGCCACTGCAAAGGCCCATGTCTGAGCTGTTAGGTGCCCTGACCTTGTCCACATAAAGATGTGATTTATGAAGTGCAGGGCACAGCAGCAGGGCTTCTGTCTTCTCCAGAAGAACCAAATTACTGAGGTGGAGATTAACATGCTTTCAGTTGGGCCCATTTCCAGACCAAGGGAAATTTTTTATTTACATTTTTTTACCTTTAATTTCCTCCTCCTCTCCCTCACTTAAATACTGCCTTTTGGCTGGGAGGGACGAGCCCAGCAGCGTGTGAGGGCAGGAGGGGCAGCCAGGATGGGGCACTGGGTTTGGGGCTACACCAGGATGCCCACCACCACCACTCCTTGAAATGAGGGCTGGAAGAGGTCTGTCTGTCTTGAAATGAGCAGCCACACTTGTTTTTTTTTGCAGGATTTTAAATTATTTTAAGGTCGATACCCGCAATGCAGGGAGGGAGGAATTAACATGCAGAAATTGTGTCACCTTTCCCGCTTGTTGCTGTTTTCCCGGGTCTGTCCAGAAGCATTTGGGGGTGTTGGAAGGGTGTTGTTTTCTGTGTGCTGATTTTGGTTTGCTTTTCCTTTCTGCCTCCCTGCCTGCTTTGCTCACCCAGTATTTTAAACACTCACCGCAGTGTTAGTCAGGATGCTCAGTGTTGTGTTTAGTCACCTTGAGAAATATAACATTAAACCCCACTTAAAAATGCGGTTATGAAGTGGCTTGCTCTATAAACGTAAGGATAATACCAAGCCTAATATGAACATTTATGATATTTTTTAAAAATCACCAGTGACCTGTCTGATTTTTCACCATTGTCCTCTGCAGTGTTTGTCCACAGGAAGCCCATTAAAAGTGGACAGTGCAATTATTTCATCTGGCTTTGGCTGAGCTGCTTTGCTTTGCTTTAATGATGTGCTGGAATGCACCATGCCCATAGGGTCTCCATTATGAGAACTTTTACTTCTGGGACGACCATGAAGTTAAAGGCTTAAAAGAGGCATCAGTTTACAGCCTGGTGGGAATTACTAGCAGACTCAAGTACTAACTCCTTACTGCCGCCACTAATATAGCGACTGATTTTAAATAAAAAATAGCAAAAGGGACCCTGTGGAAATATTTGGGCCTACCAAACCAGCCAAGGGGAGAGAGAAAAGGCTGTAGATGTGTTTAAAAGATTCTTACTTGAAAGAATAATAATATATATGTGTGTGTGTAGATACAGCATCCCCTTACATGACCAGCAGTGAGGCTCAGCCTCCCCAGTGCCTCTTGCTGAGCCCTGCCACAAACCCCTCTGGTTCAGAGGCATCTGCCTTCCTCCTTTGTCTTCTCCCCCTCCTCCTCCTTCTCTTTCTCCTTATTTTCCTTCTCCTCCTCCTTGCCTTTTTCTTCTTCCTCTCCTTCCTCTTTTGTCTTCTTTTCCTCTACTTCTCTTTTCCCTTTTTCTTCCTTTTTTCTCCTCCTCCCTCTCTTTTTCCTCCTCCCTTCCCTCTCCCCTTTCATCTTCTTTTCCTTTTTTTTTCTCCTTCTCCCTCTTTTTCCTCTTCCCTCTCCCCCTCCTCTTTCATAGTCTCTTTTTCCCTTCTCCCATTCTTACTTTTCCTTCTTTTCTTTCTCCTCCTTTTCCTTCTTCTCGTCCTTCTCCTCCTTTTTCCTCATCCCTCCCTCCTTCCTCTTTTCTTTTTCCTTCTCCTCCTTCTCTTTTCCATCTCCATCTCTTTTTCCTTTTCCTTCTATTCTTTCTCCTCCCTTTCCTTCTTACCCCTCTCCTCCTTCTCCTCTTTTTCCTCCTTCCTCTCCCCCTCCTCTTTCCTCTTCTCTTTTCCCTTCTCATTCTCCTCCTTCTTCTCTTTTTCCTTTTCCTTCTATTCTTTTCTCCTCCTTTTCCTCCTGCTCCTCCTCCTCGGGCCTCACTCCCCTCCTCCTAACCGAGCTACACCCGGCCCTCACCGGGAGCGGTGCCTGAAGGGGCATTTTACCAAACCCGGGTTTTTTCCCCTCAAACCGCTCGGTCCCGCTCCCGGCGCGTGCCCCGGCGGCCAGCGCCACCCAGCGGTCGCGTGAGGCAGCGCATCAGCCCCGGTATCGGCCGGCCCGGCTCCTCCGGTACCGGGAGGCCCTTTTGTTTATCCACCGGCGTTTCCTCCTTTTGTGGCGAAGCGGGGAGGGGGGTGCGGGGGGTTGTCCGGCTCCTATCGGAGCCTCTGATCAGGCCTATGGGCTCGAGCAATCAGTTTCCCAGATTACTTGTATTTAATACACAATGCATCATAAAACAAATCCCTCATCCTGACAGGAAGAAAATAGAACAGCTCATAGCTCGAGCCGGTCCAATTTATGGCTAAATTAAAAAAAAAAAAAAAAGAAAAAAAAAAAAAAAAAAAAAAAAAAAAAAAAAAAAAAGAAAGAAAGAAAAAAAAAAAGAGAGAGAGAGAAAAAATAATAATAAGGAGGGGGAAAAAAAAAGCTCCAACAATGAGGGGAGCGGAGGGAGGGCAGGAAATCAATGGTCCGGCAAAGCGGCCGGGCAGCACGGTTCTCAGGCCCGGCTGCGATGGGAAATCTCCCACGAGGTTTTTTGAGGTAATTGGCGAAGGATTTATTCTTTATTATTATTATTATTATTATTATTTGTTTTTTTTTTTTTCCGGTCCTACCTACCACCACTGCGTGCGGGTTGTTTTTGTTGGTTTGTTGTCGTCCCCCCCTTCTCTCTCCCCTCCCCGCCTCGAACAATGGCTATTATCTGAAATAACAGTTCAATGTCACAGATAACAGGCCGCTGAGACGAATTAATCGTCATCCCTTGTCACCCGGCTTCTCGCCCTCCCCCTGTCCTCCTTCCCCGGCCCCCTCACCGGCCCCCGGGGAAGAAAAGTCGACTTTTAGTCTAAGAAATATATTTGCACTTTAAAAAAAAAAAAAGGTGGCACTTTTGGATCGTGCAATAAAAGATACTGTTCAATCTTTTTTTTTTTTTTTCCTTGCTCTCTTCCCCAAATTATACACATAGCCGTGGATCTTGTCGGAGTTTAGCCCGGACGGTGCCAAACTTTGCGGCTTTGCCTGGCGGTGGGATTTCGGGGCTGTTTGGAGAAGGCGGGGGGAGTCCCGGGGGTTGCGGCTGCCCCGTGGGTGGGAGCGGGCCCGGGCTCGGTCGCTGCTGGCGGGCAGAGCACAGCCTCCCGCCGGCTCCCTTCGTGGCATTCGTTACCGAGTAAAGAAAGGAAAAATATGTTTTAAAAAAATAAATAAATTAAAAATTCGTTTGGGAAGCGCCGCTAAACGGTGGCTCCGCGGTACCAATCGGGGTCGTCGGGAAATTGGCTGGGCAAAATTTAAAAAAAAAAAAAAATTTGGAAGAAAAAAAAAAAAAGTTGCATTTCATTAAAAATTATTATCAATAACCACGGTGACGGCGATGACGAGGGTAACTCGGCTGAGGAACCGGGCTCGCTGCCTGCTGAAGCGCCGGGAGAAGCCGTCGGGGCGAGCGCAGCCCCGGCTTCCCGCTCGCCGCCATCCCGCTGAGGGGGCGAGCGGGGGGCGAGCGGCGGCGGCGGGCGAATAAATAGAGGCGAGCGGCGAGGGCCCGAGGCAGCCCGCACCGCCACGGCAGCCCCCCGCCGGCCCCGGGAGGAGGAAGGGGGGGGGTTGCCTGTGAGCCCCCGCGGCGGGGCCACTGCTCGGCGACCTGGCGGTGACCCCCGGCCGCGGGGCCACTGTCGCTTTAAGCGCGCCGGGAGCTTCGCCGCCGCCGCCGCCGCCGCCCGGGACGGGGAGGGGGGGTGGACGGGAGAGGTGGAGGGGGGGGCGGCCGGCGGCGCGGCCGGGGCTGTCCCGCTTTAAAGAGACAGTGCCCGAAAGGGGAGCGGCGAGCTGGCAGGACCCGACGGGGTGGGCGGGGAGGGGGGGGGGGGGGGGCGGGCAGGGCCGGGCCGGGCGCTGCCCCGGGGGTGCGGCGGGGAAGAAGCGCCGGGGGCAGGCTGCGGGGGTGGGGAGGGGGAGAGCCGCCCGCCCACGCACACTTTTCTCCCATCCCCGGCGGAGAAGTGAAAGAAGTTTGTTTTGTTGAGCAGTGTGCGCTGGGGTTTTGTTGTTTTTTGTTTTGGGGTTTTTTTCCCCCCTTAAACTGTGGGGTTTGGGTTGATTGGGAGTTTTTTAGTGCTTTTTTTTGGTTTGGTTTGGGTTTTTTGTTTGGTTTTGTTTTGTTTTGTTGTTAGGTTGCTTTTGGTTGGTTTCTTTTTTTTCCTTCCCCGTTCTCCCGATAACTTTCTTTGCACACACACGCACCAAGCCAGCCGATAAGACCAGGAGGGACCGAAAGGGGAAGGGTGATGGCAAGCCGGCAGAAACCTTCCGAGCCCCGCAGCTGCTGAGCCCTCCGGGGCCGCCAGCGCCCCCTCCCCACCCGGCTCCCCGCGCCCCCGCCGCCCCCTGACAAATGGTGGAGCGCTCCGCGCCCGCGCAACCCCGGACCCCGACGGCCGCGGCCTCCGCCCGCCTTTGACTCCAAGATGTTGCTTCCAGCCGCCTGAAGGATATTTTTTTTCCTCTCTTTCCCCCCCCTCCCTCCCTCCCCCCCGCCCCGTCCCTGCCCCCGCAGGCTCCCGGCGACACAAGGTAAGAACAGCGAGCGTGGCTGCCTATAGCCCCGCGGGACGGGGCCGCGATGCCCCGTCGGTGCCCGCCGTGCCGCTTGCTCCCGGGCAGACCCTCTGCCACCTCCCCAGGGGGTGGGGGATGAAGTCCTCCACCACCAACCCCCCGTCTCTTTTTCTCGGGGCAGGGCCGGGGTTTGCTTTGAAAAATCAAATTCCCCCTTCCGAAAAAGCCACGAGAGGTGCGGGCGGCGGGGCAGCGTGCGCGGCCGTGGGGGAGGGAACCGGCCTTGTGCTGGGCCCCTCCGGGATTTGGGGTGGCTGGGGGGTAGGGTTTGGGGTTAGCTTTATTCCCCTTTCTTTTTCGGGGGGGTGGTAAAAGGTGTAGGCGAGGAGAGGAGGCAGCCGGCTGTCCCGGGGCAATGCTCGCAGCCGGGGCGGGCAGGCTCGCCCCCCCCATACACACCCGGAATGGGCCCGATCCCGCCCCCCGGGGGGGCGGTGGGGTTGGGGGGCGGTGACCCGGGCAGCCCCCGCCGTTCCTGAGCTGGGCCCGGCTCCCTCGTCGGGGAGAGGAGGTTTCGGCAGGGCTGGGGTGATTACGGAAGGTGAGCGGGCTGGGGCGATGTTGGGCGCCCTCGGTAGGAAGCTTCCCTGGGTGCCCCACAGCCCCGGGGCTCCCGGCCGAACCTCCCGGGGGCTGAAAGTGTTCTGGGGCTGGACGGGGGTATAAACGCTTCCTATCGGGGAAATAACCTCCCTCTCCCATTTATATTCGTTTGGGGTGTGTGTTTTAAGTTTGTTTCCAATAAAATCCGGTGGTTTGCTGCCGGTGCCCAGCCGCTAAAGTTACAAATGTAGCGTTGAGCTCCCTGGGATGCTGGGGAAAGTTTCGGATAGGCCGGTGGTAAAACTTGCTAAGAAATAATGATATTCAGTCGTCTGTAATGATTAGTAATTTGTCATAATATTAGAATAGAACATCCTCTTTAGCTTGTCCACAAGCGATCTCATTATATTTGTTTATTGTCTGCATAATTGGAACCATTTATTGGTATGTATTGAATACTGCCATGTTTTGCATGAGTGTTTACATTGTTTTTCATTTATTTTCTTTAGTTTGGCGTAGGGAGTTCTATTATTTGCATCAATTAAGGGGAATGATTTAAGTGCTGCACTGAAGGGCTGGTTGGGAAGCGTAATACTAAAAGAAGATAAATACCTCTTGCCTAACAAATAAAGTTTGGTTCAGAGCAGCAAATACAAAAAGGCTAAGTGGGTGCTGCAAACGATGTAAATCCTGAAACAAAACACAAACCTCAAATGAAGCCAACACCAGCTATTTTAATAGTTTTTGTTATATTCCCTGGCAGAATCATATTTGCTTAAAATAATAATTTTAAATGTAGTCACTGATGAATGCCAAAAAATCACATCCTTCTTAAATTAATATAAGATTTTTTGGAAATCTTTAGACAACATAACAGTTACACGTAAATATTTGTCAAGACATTTTACAGTATGTGTATTGTGCTTTTATTAACATGTATGTATCCTTACCATTCTTAAAAATTATTTCTCATAAGAGGAGTTTATTTCTGAAACAGCATTCCTGTATTATTATCATTATTATTCTCCTCTTTTTTGTTTACCTGTGATTTATCTTTTGATTAGTATGCCCAGACAGTGACAGAAATATTTACTCTCTCCTATTCTTTCTTTTAGATCTTGGATGAGTTTTGCAATGTGAAGTTCTGCATAGATGCCAGTCAACCAGATGTAGGAAACTGGCTCAAATATATCAAGTTCGCTGGATGCTACAATCAGCACAACCTTGTTGCATGTCAGATAAGTGATCAGGTATGTGGTGTGTTCATTTTCTGGATTTATTTTTTTAAGGAACTTTAAAGTGTCAATGGAAAAATAGTGATAGCAATTCTCGACAGGTTTTGGCCTGTTTGCTGTTATAGCAAAAGATAAAGCAGAGATGTGAAAGGCAGAATAGAATAATTTTGATTATGGGCTATAAATATTAGAAATTTTCATTTTTTCCCCATTGTTTTTTAATTCACGATTCATCATTTATTTATTTATTTTTAACTTATACCTGATAAAAATTGGGACTTCTTTCTTAGGAATACAAAGCCAGTATTTGCTGATTTTTGAATTAGCAGCTTTTTCTGGCTCTTGGTCCAGTCCCTTTGGATTGCCACATTAAACTGTTGAGTTGATCAGAAGCTGTAACACAAAACTAACAGAAAAAGTGGAGGGGGAGACAAAAAACTGATAATGCTGCTAATGTAGTTGCATGGATTGGGCTTTGGCTTTGAATACACACACACATACATGAATATTATGATGCCTTCCCATACACTTTGCTGGAGCTGGTGATACTTGTATGCTGAGCCAGGATCTTGAGTGGTTTTATTTTTCCTTTATTGTGCTTAAATCCACTCTTTGTTGGGCTGAACTGTTGATTATCATTGATTGTTGGAAAAAAGGTTGGGATAGGTAGAGGAAGAACACGGTGACGCATTTTGTTTTCCATTAGGCTGATGAGTTATTAGGTGTTTCTTAAACCAGGGTTTGCTTTAGTTTGTGGATGGTGCAAGCCATTATGAAGTATTTTACTGGGTGAAGTTAGGTTAAGAATGTCATACTTCTTTAAAGTAAAATATCTGAAAGAGCAAAGCAACAACCGATTGTAAATTCTCGTTGCCAATTTAAACTTCACTACCTTCAGCATAGGATTTGATTCATTTAATCAGTGTTTCATTTTTCACCACTTAATTAACTGCATCAGGTGAATGTTAAAGATTATCTTTAGCTGATTTAATTGCCTTGACAGTATTGAAAAAAAGAATCACAATGAGACACAAAGCTTCAATTAGAAATCATTCTTACTAATCAAATTCCTTACATATAGGATATGAATGTGAGGCAGCCTGCTATTTCCAGCACAGTGTTCTGTATTTCACTCATGCAAGATAGTTGATTAGAGCCAGTTTAATTAACTCTTTCAGAAACTATGAAAGCAGATTGTTTAAAAGTTTCAACTTTTTTCAGTTCAGCCTTGGGCAGGCATAGTGCAGAATAAGCCAGCCGACCGAGATATAATTTATTTTTTATATAGCAGCTGGTTTAACTAAAGAAACCATAAAGATTATTAGTAAACACAAAATACAGTTTCCAAGTTAAAATATGCTTTCCCCTGAAAAATGATCTCTCATTGCAAAGGATTTATGGAACAGCAACGCGAAAAGGAAGCTGTGTAGATTAATTGAAACAGCAAATTCAAACATTTTATGTTTAATAAGAGCTGGCATAATAGGAGAGATTAGAAGTGGGATCACATGCATTTGTCAAAGCAGCTTTTACTGTCTTTGCATGGGTACTGGTGAGCTGCAACTGAAAATCCATGGCAGCCTGAAACATCAGCATCCACCTCTGTGCTGCAGACATGTACCCATGTTTTGGGAAGGAAAGTTATGGTGCTTGTAACTTTCTCTTTTCTTTTCGTTTTTCTTTTTTTCTCTTTCTTTTTTCTTTTTTTCTTTTTTTTTTTTTTTTGTGTGTGTGTTTACATTTCTGAGATTTGGTAATGGTGGCTGTACTGCTGCCAATAATTTCTTTCATTCACTAGAGACTCGTTATTTATTTTGCACCATATCATGCTGTTCATAATTCCATAGATTAATAGTTTATTGTTGCCGAGATTTGTAAATTAGGAATTGGTTGCATTTCAAGTAGCATGTTGTGAGGGAGGTGCTGTCAGCAAGAGATTTTTGTTCATTTGGCCCTCTGGAAACGCTGCACATTTACCCACAAAATCGTACGCGCACTCCAGCGTTTTATGACCAGAGCCTAAAAAGTTAATGCTAAAAATATGCTCTTGACTCTTACAGGGAAAAAGCCTTTCTAACAGCTCCTCCTTCTGCTTTCTTCTGGCACAAGCTTGCCAGAGGTAATATAAAATATAATAGGAAGGCAAACAGGGGAATGGACATTACATGGCCAAACGTGTGCGTGTAAAAGCAGTGACAAATGCGAGTCGGGATGCAGTCTGCAGATGTGCCTGTGTATGGGCTGCCTGTGGGTCACTCTGCTGCTGGAGCTCCTAGGAAAAAAAATGGGGGGAGGAAAAAAAAAAAGTGGGGGTTTAAAAAAAACAAAGGAGCTTGGAGAGAAGTGAAGCCCAAATATACGTGTATCAGTGGTTGTTGCAGGTAGAGGTGGGAGGCAGAGGTGATGCGCCCCGGCTGGGACAGGAGGCCCCAGCTCAGCTGCAGCCACAGGTGGGGCTGGGTGCAGGGTGGGGGGACACCCTAGTTTCCTCCAGCTCCCCCAGGTAGAAGAAATACCTCAGTAGCCCCATGGCACAGGGAGCATCCCTGCTGCAGTATTTGCTGCTTGCTCCTGAGACACAGACACTCGATCAGCAGTAATTGTTCACCTCTAATTGCTTCAACTCATCTGTAAAATTCAGAAGCAAACATTGGGCTGTACCTGAGGAGGTAAAAGATCCTGCCAGTGCTCCCAGCCTCATGCTGCCCACAAGTTTATGCTACTAAATTCAAGCTTGACTGACAGGCAGGTATGATTCCCAGACTGCTTGAGGCAGGGTTTAGAGGAATCTCAGGGCGACGTGTAAGCTGGTCGCTTTGCTAAGCTCTACCTTCTGTATTTAACAAAAAAGAGTGAAAGAAAAACATTTTTTTTCTTGTTTTCTCTATTGGAGTTTTTTTCAGAGACATACCACCCCACCCCCAGGCTCACAGCTGAGGTTAGGTTTCATCACTTAGGATCAACTTTACAAAAGGCCTGGGCTCTTTCTTATGACTGTATAAATGAGCCTTGCTAAGATGAACAGCTCGATAATGGTGGGATGCAGTCAAAACATGCACGCTGGATGCAACTCATGTTTCATTTGATTGGAGTTGGAGCAGGGTTTAAAAGCTGCATTTTTTGGTTGTTTTTTTAATTTTTTTATTATTTCAAACGAGAGGGTGAGCTAGGATTTCTTTTTGCTGTCTTCCTATTATCTCCTGTCATACCCAATCTAACCTGAACCCATGTAATTCAAGATGTATATGAATAATAAAATTCCACAAACAGGGCTCTCTCATTTTTTCCTTTCCCCAAGGAGACTACAGTGTATGCAGAGCTGCAAAGGGTCTTGTCACTGGTTTTGCCCTGGAATGCATTTTTTTTCAGCCCCAAGTCAGTTAGGATTCAATACCAGTTTCTGCTAACTTGTATGACTCCTCTCTGTTATCATTAAATGTCTTTTAGTTTAACTTTTTAATGACTTTAGAATGATTAGCCCTCTTAGGCTTTCTGGCAGGGCTGTCATCCCAGCAAAAGCATTGTTATTAAATATATATGTTAATGAAAGTGGAGTTGCAAATCCAGCAGTGACGTGTCAGGGGCTGTCGCACGTTCCAGGGACATTTTCAAGCTGGGATCACAGTGACCTTCAAGCTATAAAATTTAATTTTTTTTTTAAAAGCTGTAGTTGGTAGCAGTCAACGTTAAAACTCCTAAAGATAAAAAATTATCTCACTTATTGCTTGCAGAGCTTTGACAGCCACGTAGTGCTGCAAAACTCCTTTGAGCTTCCAGCTCTCTTCCCCCTCAGCAAAGCAGCTCCCGAAGATTCCCTTTGGCTTATCCGTGCAGAACTCCAAGTAGCTCAAGTTCAGTTTACTGAGGTTTTTTTTTTTAGTTTGCTGTGTGCACTGAAGTAGGTTTACAGGGTTCTTTTTCAGTGTGTGTTTTGTTTCCTTATATTCAACATATGCCATTGCAACAGGAGAAAACCCAGTAGTATTACTCTTTAACAACGTGCCCGATGTCAGTGATATAAACTTTCCAGAGTGAAGCTACTGCTGCAGCTTTCACCAGATCTGATCCCATCTTACACCTTTTTATGAACTTTTTTTTTTTTAAATCTGCAGACGCAGCTTCGTGTTTCAGGTTTTGCTGCCGCTGCCCCCCCTCCACAGAAGGAGGGGAAAGGCTGAGCCTCCTCTGGCAGCCTGAGACACACAACCACCTGCAAAAGTTGTGTATTTAAGGAATAGTTTTGAGGCTTTGTTGTCAGAAGAGTGAAATGAAGTTTTTGGCTGTTGTGGGTCAGCAAGGCGCATGCACACTGAGCTCATCCAGGGCCCTATTCTGCTGTGATTCTTCCTATGAGTTATGAGTTTATTAAGCAAATAAAGCTTAATTCAGCTCCCTCTGAAAATCTGTCTTCAGTGGAGCTGGGGTTGTGCTGATGGTGATTTTCCACTTAGTGCAGTTAGAGCTGAGGCTGTGGGTGACATTCCTGCCTGGTTTTTATGTCCCAGTGCTCTCTGGAGCTTAATGTCCTGGTGGAGGTACCACTTCTGGCATTGACCTGTCCTGACGTGACCTAAAGGAAATTATTCAGAACTAAACCCAGCAACTAATTGTTGCCATTTCTGCCAGGTGAGCTTTTTTTATCGATGATTTGTGTGGGGCACATCATCTCTAAGCAAAACTGCATTTTTTTGTGAGGAGTGCTGTCAAATCACACCCATCTGCTTGCCAGAAAGGGCACAGAGGTTTATGGATGTCCACAGAGCCAGGCCAAGGCTGTAGCTGACTTGACACTTTGTGTGGTTCATGGAGGAAGGTGGGATGTTAGAAGAAAACTGCGTGGTGTGGACACACAAATGTTATGCTATGGTGGTGGTCGTCAGCAATTCTCAAGCAGGGCTGGAGCAGCTTGACTGGATGTGGTAGTCCCTCACCTGGACCTGGGGCTTTCCCAGAGGCCAAAATTCATCTGTGATGGAAGAGTACACAAGTACCATGGGGGAGGTGGTCTGCAGAACATGAGATGCCAGAGAGTGCCTTGTGGATGGATGTCGTGCAGCTCACTCCTGACTTCAGGGGAGTCCAAGGCACCTCTTACCTCAGAAGGTGGAAAAACACAGATTCCTGGTGCCATTTCAGGAGTGTCCTTGCTCCAGCTACTTCTGCTTGATCAGGTTTGGCAGTTTTAGGGCATGTTGGAAAGGAGGAAGGAAAGGGTTTGTAGTCCTTTTACTGTGGTGCTCTCCCACCATATTGCGGGGTGTAGGGGAAGGTCCCTTCCTCCCCACCAGGCTCCCACCTACACCCCTGTCTACCCCTGGGCACTTGCAGAGTTTTTCCTGTGGAATTTTTTTTTTTTTTTTAAAGTTTTTTTGGGCCCAGTACAGCACTGGGGAAGGGCTCCTCCATGTTAGCCCTTGAAAAAAACCTGCAGTTCATTTCAATTTATCATTTGCCTGAGTATGGCAAGAAGAACCTGGCTCAGGTTTCATCATGCAGTTCTCCAGCTGCAGAAGTTGTTCATCACAGAAGCTCAAGTTGAAGCTTTGCTGTTTGGACATTTTTCTTTTCTTCTCCCCCTCCCCCAGTGTTTAATTACTGCTTGTTGTTAGGTTGTGTATATCTGTTCATCCTTCTCATTTTTCTAGTGGTAGTAAATCCAAATTTTGATCTTGCTCCTTGACCATAATGCTAATTATTAGTTTTAGACATCTAATTTGTTTTGCTTTTCAGGCAAGTTCCACTCTTGCTCTGATGCCAGTTGGCATCAGGTGCTTGCTTTCCTGCCCCAGTTTTGGGGTGTGTTCCTCTCCAGCCCACTGCAGCCCTCCAAGGCAGCTGGGAGCTGGGTTTGGTGCCTTGCTCAGGGCAGACGTACCCATTGTGTGTAGAGGCTGGGAGCTTGTTGGGCCCAGGATGGGATGTTGGGGTTCTGATAGGTTTACCAGGCCTTCAGCAGGGTGTATTCCATCACTGGTGTCTTCCCTTCCTTCCCACCATCCCATCCAGTGGTTTCTCCCCTTGGTCCTCCTGCTTGTGGTGCAGGATGAAGTCACTCCTTGCCTTCTCCCATGGCACTAGGTGTAAGCTCAATGTATTGCCTGGTTGGGTCAGAGTCCAACCAGCACCAGCTCTGAGCAGCATCTCTATTCTGCCTTAAAATCTGAATTTCCCAGCCAGCACTGGGCACGTGCAGTGTCCCCCAAAGCTCTCAGATACAGTGGGCCGAAGGGTTCAGTGGGATGTGATGGAACCTAAATCCTCTGTGGGACACAGCACAGCAGATCCACGCAGAGCAGCTGCTTGAAGTGTCACCTTTTCTCCCCAAACTGTCACCCTTTGGTTAAACCTTCCTGGGGGCTGGAGGACACGCTGGATAGGAGTGGGCAGGGGGCTCAGGAGGAGGGTGAGGATCTCCCGGGGGGGGTGGGATGGGTGCCTGGGGCACTTCAAAGAACGGGCGGCAGTGGCCGAGAGCACAGCCCCAGCCCAAGCTCCCAGGGAGTGAGTTTTAGCTATTATTTCAATTATTACAACTTCCTGAATAGGCTGAAGGTCGTTCATAATTCACGCTTCTGTCATCTTTACACATGCCAAATGCAGTCTATTAAGCATAAATAAAATTTCAAGTGCCTGACCAGGAAAAGTAAACTGGGATTCATAACAATGAGGCCTTATTCATCCATTTAAAAGTAAATTGTGTGTGTTCCTTTTTTTTTTTTTTTTCTTTTCCCCCCCCTCCCTGTTCCCTTTACAGCTTTGCAGTTTGGGAGCTTTTATTTCTGCTCAGTAGCATAAATATATGACCTGTGGTGTAGGCAGGCACAGAGGACTGATGAGTTAGGCCTCCCCCAGCTTCTCCCCACCTCAGACCCCCTGAACTTTGAAAGTGTTTCCAGATCTGGATCCGATTTTGCTCTTCCTATATAAACTGCAGTCACACACGGCTGATCCCAGGGCATGTGAAAGGCGCATCTGGACTTTGCTGTTATTTTTTTTCACCCCCTTCTCTGGTTGTTTCTCTACCACGCAGCAGCTCTTCCTAAATTTCAGGAGGCAGACTGGTGTGTGCTTGTGCAGCAGGAGTGCAGGTTAACCTGAAAAGGTCAGGGAATGAAAAAGAGATTGGGAGGCTGAAGGGGTGAAAGTCAGAAAATTAAAACTTTTCTTTGATTACAGTGGCATTTGGGGCTGCAGCCAAGAAATCTTCAAGCTCTGCAATTGAAAAGTTCATTTATTCTGCACTACTGTTTCCTAATAGAAAATTCTGCTAGTGATAGAGGTTGCTGTTGTTACAAAGCAAGGGCAGTCAGGAGGAGACCTGGGGGCTGGGGGGGTAATTTATGAGTTTTCCCATCTGGGGGCTTGGAAGACCCCCACGTCTCTGCCCTGGAGAGGCTGCTGCTGCCTAAAAACTCGAGTAACGTGGTTCATTTCCACGGGTCACAGTTAACTTCTTGTTTTTTCTGAGAAAGGATAATCCCAGGAGGTTTTAGCTGGAAAGAGTGAGAAAAAAGCCTTTCAAGTGAAGGAACAAGGATGGCAATTAAAATCAGAATTTACTTACCTGCATGATCGTTTTGGTTTCCAGTTCAATATATTTTATTTTAGTTTCTCACTAGGACATAATCTGGTATATAAACTGTTATTGTAAATACAGAAATTTTAAAAAATATTTTTACTAATAATTGTAGTTGTAAGCTTAATAATAATAACAACAAAAAAGGTAATCATAATAATGATATCAAATGCCAGTGCTAGAAATCTGTCACTCAAACCTGGGTTTGGAGGTGTTTGTTCTGAGTTGCAAAATAAAGAAACACCAAACAGGGAGTTTTTCTCAATATTCCATTTCATCTCCCTGATGAGGTGCAGAGAGTCTGGCCAGGTAGTTTCTGATGGGTGGCTTCATCATCTCTGAGCTTTTGGAATACCAGCACAGATGGGACAATTGTCTGCAGGGTTTACACCCGGGTTAGGGCTTTGTCCCAGAGCTGCAAGAAAGATGATGTATCATCCTGGGGCTTCTCAAAGAGGAGTGATGCTCCCCAGCACAGTGTCAGGAACAAGACCCTCTTTATGCCCCTGCACAATCCATGTGTCCTTGCTCTGCAAGGAGAGGTGAAAAGGTCTATCAAAATACCTTTGATGGGGCAGCATGAGCAGAGGAGGGAAAATACTTGAACAGGCTTCTCTGTGGTTTTTCTTTGCTCTTTGGTGTGGATGTACTGCTGACCTCAGAGGAACAGCTGAGTTTACCCGAGTGTGACACAAAACCTGGCAGCACGAAGGCAAGACCTGAGCAGAGCTGCCCTGAGCAGAGCAGGAGCTTTGCCAGGGGCCTGTTTGAGTCCATGGAGGTCCCAGCAAGACACAGAGTGAGCATGGTCCTGCTCCCACCCCAAATGGAAGGGCGGTGGTGTTGCAGCAAGGCCTGCAGAGCTCTCTCAGGTGACCTGTGCAAAGCCACAAGTCACCCACATTATTTCTACCCAAAGCCAGCCAGCAGCTAGGCTTATCTTCCACAGATAGGACTGCAGCTTCCCTTTCAGATATGTGGAGACCGTTGTACTTCTGGAAGAAAAAAAGCCAGTTTTCAATACATTTTCCTTGATAAATGGAAAAACAAGCTTTGCTTAAAGCAAATAGTCATTGGATGCAGTGTTGACATCAGATTTATTTGCAGAAGTTAAAAACTGGCTTCACTTAAATGCATTTTGGCCTTTGATCAAATGAGTTTCATTGCCCCAGCCATGTCCCCAGCTCTCACAGCAGCCCCATGTCCTTCAGCACCCATGGGTGGCATCAGCTCCAGGGGAGATTCTGGTCCCAGGTGTTCATCTGGCTTCATGAGCAGACATGCTCCAGACCCTGCCACAGCTTCCTTGGCCCCTTGCACCTTTCAGAATGTTCAGTGGAGTTCAAAGTCCCCTCAGCAAGGAGTGAAAATGGGAATCCCAGGCACACCCAGTGGTGTTTTGACCAGGGTGGTGGAGAAGAGGAGGGAGGTACAACATGGGCTACCCATAAATTCCTTCTCCTGGCTTTTATGGGGGAAATTTTCAGAACTTAGGGGCTGGGGCACAGAAACCTTGTGCCCAGTGTCTTTTGCCCAAACTTTTGGCATCTGGAGAGGGATGAGCAGCAGGGCAGTGGGACGAGCTGGCCCAGCCCAGCAGCCTTCCTCACTGCTCCCCTGGAGCAGTTTTTAGGACAAGGCGAAAACCAGAAAACAAATCCGAGGGTTTGCATCTTATTTTTCGATATTTAGCCCGTCTTGGTGGGTGAAGACCTGTTGTGCAGAAAGGAACGATTAGGCTATACGGCCACCTCCTGGAGGACACGGGTATGTGCTCTGCTGCCGGGGCCACCCGAAGGGGACGGGCCCTGTGCCACCCGGCAAGGAAAATCCTCCGAGATTCGGACCTACCTTGTGTCAGACTTCTCTGGAGAAAAATCTGTTTGACTTTAAACAGTAGAAGGGCTGTTCTGCCTTTTCCCGAGGCACTGTGATGAGTTTTGGGAATTAAGAGAGAAAAAACCTTTAAAATTACATTAGTCTGAGCAAATGCAAAAGAATAATTTTGTTGTTTTGTTTTTTTTTTTTTTAGCATAGGAAATGAAGCTGTCATGTGCTTTTTGTTTAAGAAAGCCTAAGGAAGTTACTAATATTCATCTGAGCTGCTTCATGGTGCTTTTTAGTGCTTTTCACATTTCCTGCTGGAGCAGAAAGCAGCCAGAGAGATTTGGGGAATTTCCTTTTGGCAGAGCCTGAGGGTGCCAGCGTGCACTCAGAGTGGGTACATGGTCCCCAGGGAATGGGACCTCTTTGTCACCCTTCTGTTTCCCTGGCAGGGTCCTTCCTGGAGCCCAGTGTCACCTGTAAAGGGAACCAGGTGCCACTGGCTTGGCTGGGGTCACCACCAGCAGCTTTGGCTACTCATGGGGTTTCTTCACCTAGGACTGATTTTTCCTTGGATCCCTGTTGGAAGCTAAGGAATAATCAGGCACAGTGGTTTGTATAAGCCTCTCACCTCAGAGCTTTTGGGGCCACAGAGATGATTGGAATGGGGAATGGATACATATGGTCTAATCAGCAACATCTTAGGTCAACTTTAAGACCTTGTGCCAGTTCAACAGGAGTTAATCTCCTTCATATGGATCACTCAGGGATACATCTTACAGCTACTTTGTTCCTGGGTTTGGTAAAACTAAATATGCAAGTAGCTGGTGATATTTGCAGTCATCACAGAGCTTATTTTGCAGCAGGAGCTGTTGAAAGCAATGGTCCTTTTCATCCTCATGCCAATGGATTTGAGGCTGGAAGGAAAGCCCTGCTGCAGTCAGGGTCTGTACCTCTCCAGCAAAGAACAACAAGGCCAGGGTCTGGAAACAAAGTTTTGATTGTGTAATACTCACCAGCAATGGATTATGCCTGTTTGCCTGTTGTGGTAGTCACATTGCTTTCTCTTAATTTTTTTTCAGATTTTCTACAGAGTGGTAGCAGATATTGAACCAGGAGAGGAGCTCTTACTGTTCATGAAGAGTGAAGATTATTCCCATGAAACAATGGCTCCAGACATTCATGGTTAGCTGCTTCTTACTATCTAATCTAACAGAAATTATCCATGAAATTAGGCAAAAAAATCAGGGAGGTTTCTCCTCTGTTAGAATCCTTTGAAATCTAGAAAGATTTCCAGGGAGCAGGGAGGAGAGCTGAACCATGGTTGTATTTGTCCATCTTCTGCCCTCCTATTCCTCTGAAAACTGTGCAGTCAATAAATCAGTCTAATATTGTCACAACTCCTTCAGTCCCTCTGAAGAGTGGGTCTGCTCTCAAAAACTATGGCAATGCTGGCACTGAGGTTTCTTTCCAGCCTGGTCCAACCAGGAGTGTAACTTCATTGAGCAGCTCACATGAATGCCACTGTATGGCTCTTCATTCAGCTTTGCTTTTCCACCTCAGAATCTGATGAGTTTTAGTTTGCACATTTGATATTCTCAGCATTGCATCCCTGCAGCTCCCAGTGTTCAGGTTTTACCCTCACTTGCTCAAACCTCCCTGGCAGAAACAAGGGTCTGCAGAGGTAACTGAGAGCAGTAATAAGGCTTCAAGATTGAAAATTGATCATTTTGTAAAAGAAGACCCAAGAGTCTGGGTCTTTATCTCTAGGCTGTGCAACTCCTGCAGGACCTGTATGGACTCTGGTTATAGGTTATTTTTTTGTCAATTAGACAAGCAAAGGTTATTCAGTCCTCTTGAGAAGAGAAAATCTCAGATTGTTAATGCTGCTGTCACTTGTGAGAACATTCTTCCTATTTTTTTCTCATTTGTAACTCAACCTGCACAGATTCTGGGTCTGAAGCTCCTGAGCTGCTGCCCAGATTTGTCCCCTACCTCCAAAAGCTCCTTTTTCTCTGCTGCCCATGGGTATGGCTGAAAGGTATCTATCTGCTGCTCATTAGGTTATGGTTTATGGCAATGTGGACATTTTTCAGATTCTCAAGGATTCAGGGGTACACAGTGGTTTTCTCAGGGCAGAAGGTATCAAAGGCCACGTGTTCTGATAACTCCCTGTACATTTAGAGAAGTATCTTTGGGTCTCTTAGGAAAAAGGTGGGGATTATTAATTCTTATTTGTTTTGAGTTTTGTCCCATAAGTAGCTTTGTTTAGTTACTGCTAAAGATGTTCCCCTTTTTCAAACATTGTGTTTTCCATGCCTAGTCCCAGCTGTCAAGTAGCTATTGTAGGAATGACAGCAGAGGAAATGTCTGCAGTAACATCCAGGAATAATGTCCCACAGGGCTACTTTACAGGCAGACTGAAGCAAAGCATTGCTTGTGAACATTGGACAGCAGAGCCCTGTGGTGCTCTCTCCACATCAGCCCATAGAGTTGAGATTTTAGCCAGACTCCTGGAACCAAACCAGGGCATCTGTCTCCTTGTATGGACCACCAGTAGAAAAATCCAGCAGAAAAAATACTCTGGGATATGCTGTTCTCCAAGTTTCCTTCTTTTTTTGGATTTTCTTCAGCTAATGTCTTCTTCTTTTTTCAGATTTACTAGTGAATGAAATAACATATGCACTCCAAAGTGACAATGTAGTGTCTTCTACACTTATTTGCAGTAAGAAACACGTTGTGACCAGTTTTATGGAATTTAAAGCAAGGGCCCTGTCTCCATTACCCTAACTTCATGTGTCCTTGAACACCCCTTTGGCTATTTCAGATGCTGAAGTTCTTGTCTAAGTCAATCTTCTTCACTTGGAACTGCAGAGACTGGATGTCCACCTTAGACCCTGTATATCCCCATTTAGGGCAGTACATAAACAGACTGACTTTTTTCCCAAGCCAGTATTAAGACACCCACAATCCCTATGGGATGTCATCAGGTACTTAACAGGCAGTATTGCACTACATTCTGTAGAATTAAACCATAATTATAAAGTATTCTCTTTTTTACTGAATAGCCATTTATTTAACACCATCATCATTGAATTCCTGATGGGGCAGTAGTTAAAAATGAGTGAAAAGTGCTGTGGTCTCCATGTCCCCAACCTCTCTGTGTTCCAGAGGAGCGGCAGTATCGCTGTGAGGACTGCGATCAGCTCTTTGAGTCCAAGGCTGAACTTGTTGACCACCAGAAGTTCCCCTGCAGCACACCTCACCCTGCCTTCTCCATGGTGGAGGAGGACTTCCAGAAAAAGCTTGAGAATGAGAATGACCTTCAGGATGTGCATGAAATCCAGGAGTGTAAAGAGTGTGATCAAGTCTTTCCAGACTTACAAAGGTAGGGGTGGAGGTTTTAAAAGTGATTGAATGAGGTAAAGTCTGTGGTGGTTTCAGTCAGAGCAGCCAGGGCAGAATCTGATAAGAAGATGAAGATGACTTCTGTGCTGATTGGTGGCTTATGGAACAGAAAGCAATGGAGTCTCAATAAATTAATAATAAATTAATAAATAATAAATTAAAATTTTAGTCCTCGTACTGAAGTCCTTAGTGGGGACCTTAAATTGAGAACTGGATCTTCTGATAACCAGACCTGGGCCAATATCTCTTGCTTTTTCAGCCACAGTCTGTAGCACAGCTCCCACACTCCCAGTGTCTTCTTTCCTCTCCACAACGTGTGGGCACAGTCTCAGTGACTATCAACTGCCCTTTTAGGGACAGCAGTGTATTTATTTATATTGCTTAATTTAGAATGTTTTGTGGGTTCATATTTTTCACAGAAGTCTTTATAAGTCCATGATTCAGGATGTTGTGGTGTCTGTCAGAGATTAGCAGGGATCTGTGCATACCCAGGTTTAACCTTTTTTAGCAGACAACTGCTCCTGGATGCTCCAGTTCTGGTTCTGCAAGTTGGAGCCCTCTCTCCCAAAACACAGATGCTTCATAGCTTCTCTTGACATAGTGGGGAGGGTCTCAAATCAGCATATTTTATGACCTGATCCTTACACTTCCACAAAATGAACACCAAAATTCAAACATTATGGGCCAAACATTGGACCCCACCTCCTAGGTTAACCCTGCTGAGTGGGAATGTGTGCAGGCACAAGATCTTACTCACTGACTGGTGTTGAGCAAGATTCTGCTCCATGTGTCTCATTTTCAGTCTCAGGTCTTGATTCAAAAGGGTTGATGTAGGTAGATCAGGTTGAAAATGTTTACAGGAGTGTGGGGAAGGCAGGAGTCTGGACTGTAACATTTTTCCACGTTGTGAGTTATTTGGTGTTAAGAGTTCTTTTCTGCCTGCAAGCCTGAGGACGCTCTCTAACCTGTGGGAATCATTGTGGAAATGTAAATTTAGCTTAAAATATTAAATATTGAAGAGGAAGGGCAGAAAACAAGGAACAAGTCATCATAAATAGATGGGCAGTACTGTGAGAAAGAATGAAAAATGAGAGGGAATGCGGTCATTCCCTGAACTCTTGAATTATTGAAAGACTAATACACCACAAAGACAGTTCGCAGCAAAAAAGCACCAAAGTGTGCTATATTCAGACTGTATAAAACTAAAGACTTGAATGAGCCATGCTTGAGGGTGTTTGTAATTAAATGGAGCCAAGAGCAGAGCAGGAAGATGGAGATCTGGGGGCCAGGACTGCCTGGTGCTGCTGGCAGATCATGTGGCCACATCCAGGAGCTGATGCCAGAGTTGGGGACAAAAGTCTCTCTGGGTCTTATGGCAAATTTGTTTCACCAGTGTGTGACAGAGTCAAAAGAAGCATAGGATTATTTTTTCCCTCAAAGGAAGGAGACTGAGAGGGGTAAAAGTAAAGAGCACCCGCAGGGTGAAAGCATTTTCTTCACCTGTGGCTGAGAATGGAGGTGGCTGTTTTGGGCTGCACAACCCATGCAGGACTGTAAACCCAGCAGGTTTTGTCCACTCATCAGATCAGTGGGAAAGATCTATCTGGTTTGGCATCCCAGGCTGAAAATGTCCAGTTCCCAATGGCTTTTCTGTTAATACATTCTTACCTTATGTAGTTATCTTTCCTCAAGCAGCAGTGTGAGTTACAACTCTGTGTGTGACCAAGAAATACAGGTGTTTAAAAATATATATTTGTTACAAATAAATAATAAATAGGTATTCATCAAATTCTGAGGATAAAAAGCATCCAAAGATGTGCAAGAGAAATTAAGTGGAGATTGAATACCTTACTGAGAGATTGAACAAACTGCTAAGAAATGAATGCATAAACAGTTATGTAGTTGAATGCAGTTAATAATAATCAAGTATAACTTCAGTCATAGTATTCTGTATTCAGGGTGTTCTTATGCTGTCCTGCCCTACTCCAGAGGAGTTATTGCTCCTCTCTTCCTGCTGTAAAAAAAAAATAAATTGACACTCATCAAAGGAGAGGAGTTAGGCCAGGCAGTGGGATCCAAGGTGTGTTTAGAGAGAAAGTGGTAAGGTAGAAATAATTCAGGCTGCAGGGAAGGATGACCAGAGTGAAATGCTGAGAGGTGCATGAAATAATCTTCTAGGAGATCATTCACTCCGGGGAGTGATGGCAGCAGCATCTCCTGGAGCACTTGCAAGTGGCCTGGCAACACACAAGAGGATGTGTTAATGTTATTCTGGGAGGGAGGAGGCTGCTCTGCCTCCCAGCCTGGTACTCAAAGCATCTGGGTTTGCCAAGACTGGGGTTTTGGGGTTGGTTTTTTGTTTGTTTTTTTCTCTGTAATTATATGCTAGAGATTTACTCCTCTTCCTATAAACTGCTGATAAACCTATGTGCAGAGGGGACCTCACTGATCCCTGTTCCTCTTTCCACAGCCTGGAGAAGCACATGCTGTCACACAGCGAGGAGCGGGAGTACAAATGTGACCAGTGCCCCAAAGCTTTTAACTGGAAATCCAACTTGATACGTCACCAAATGTCACACGACAGCGGGAAGCACTACGAGTGTGAAAACTGTGCCAAGGTACAGTGAATTTGTAGGCTGCCTGGAGCTTCTTGGGCTGCTGGATGCACCAGAGCATGGAAGTGGGGATGCCCAGGGCTGGGATGGAAGAGGGTGTCAGGCTTCTGCCATGATCCAGACAGTTTCTCAAGGGTTTAACACTACTTCATAAATGTGTTATCATCCTACCCCCTTTTGTTTTGGAAATGGTTGTGAAGTCTGAACCAAGCACTGATGTGGGATGCTGAGCATCCCTGAGCTCAGGGCTCAGCTCCTTGTAAGGACTGGTGGGGTGTAAGAGGGTCACCAAGGGGCAAGAAACCCCAGGGGAATGCAGGGTGGATGGGTTCCAAGGGTGTGTGCTGGCCATTGGGACCAGAAACTTCAGGACACCACTGCAATAGAAATCAAAATAAGAAATAGCAATGCACTAAGGAAATGCAACTGTCACGTCTCCCAAGCACCTCTATTCTGAGTTTGCTGTGCAGATTATTTGTATAACCTGTGGTGCTCTGCATTTTAATCTGCTTTTAATCAGATTCCCAAAGCTTGGGCCTTTTGCATGAGTACTTTCTCATTTTTAAGTAGGTTTGCTGCAGTAATGGGAATTTTGTAGTGAGCTGGCACTTGTAAGATGCAACCAAGCCCTGAGTGCTAGGATTCTGTCATGTACAGGATTTCTTGTTGTCACCCACTCAGTTACTGCTATGAAGTGTTCCTATTGCAATAATGTTTAAAAGTTTCAAGCAGCCAAATTTTTACTCATTTCTGTTAAGTCCTTGACCTCAAAAGCACAGTTTCTAATGGCAGGGTCACATGCATCTGCTGCAGCAGCTGCAAAGGGGTTAAGAGAACATAAATACTTGTTCTTAAAATACAGTTGGTGTTTAGGAACACTAAATCACCAAATACTTGGCTGATCCTGGGAAACTGAGGCTCTGTCCTGCGGGCACAGCTCCCACAGAATCCCATTAGCGAGGTTTTAATCTTAAATACTCCCCAATAGCTCCAAGGTTTGAATTTTAAGAGCCTGTTGTAATAACTGACTTCTTCCACAGTCAAGTTTCTTGGTTAATCAGTACTCATTTCCTAGCAGGTTTTCACGGACCCCAGCAACCTTCAGAGGCACATTCGTTCCCAGCATGTTGGGGCTCGTGCTCATGCTTGTCCAGAGTGTGGCAAAACCTTTGCCACTTCTTCAGGCCTCAAACAGCATAAACACATCCACAGCAGTGTCAAACCTTTTATATGTAAGTCTACAACTAAACGTCTTTGGTTAAGTGTTGTTTCTTTGGTTGTAAAGCAGCATAATCCGGAAGCAGGAGGTTGTGTTCTGCTCCCTTTGAAATCCTCAAAAGGTTTTACGGGGGTTGTGAGTTATTAAATGAGTTCTGGGTAATTCTTGGTCCAATGCAAAGAGTTATTTTCACATGATTTTCCTTTTCAGATAGACACTTTATGCTGTAGAACTACCTGTTGTCCCTGGGATATTTTTCCATGCACAGATGCAAAGAGAAAGTGTGGAGTGAGATTTAGCAAGAAGGAGTCAGGCTTGGTGCTTGCAGCCATGACTTCTGCTGGAGGTGGAAAATAAACCTTAGAGGCAGTGAATTTCAGTTGGAGGAGCTTGCTGCTCTCCTCAAGGCCCCTTTGCATGCCCCAGATTGAAGTATTGAGTATATAGTTCTGTGTCCTGGGCTATAAATTGGATGCTCAAAATTTTACAGGTCGAGAGGCTGCAATTCCTCAAGAGAAGCATTGGCTTGAAAGTCTCATTTGTGCAAAAACTGCACACCTACCATTGGGTTAGATAAAACTTCTGGTTTGGGCTTCTTCAATGAGAAAATGTATAACTAGATTCAATAATAAATATCACTAATATTTTTTAAACCTGATCACAGGTTAAATAATTACACTTAAAGCCTATAATTATTAGAAAACAGTAACTTCTGGCTAGGTAGGGAGTCTTCAGGTGGTCCTGTTGCAATGCCCTGCATAAAAGTCTGTAAGTGGCACCTCTCATAAATGAAACAGTCTCTCAAATGCTCTTTGTTACTGTTTATTCTGACAAATCAAAACAGCAACCAATATTCTTCATATTTACAGTGTGAGGGATGAAAACCTGTTGAGCAACCTACTGTTAACAGCCATGTAATTGCAGAACAAAAGGGTTTGGAGACCACATGTTTGGGAGGCTTGGCAGAGTGATGGGAGGGAGGTAGGGTCACCTAAAGGAGATATCTGTTTCCCACCAGAAGGCCACACACCACGATTTACTTGTACCACTCTGTTTATGGCAACTGTCTCTTATTACAATACACCACCCAAGCCTGAGTGAAAACTCACCAACACCAAGGTAATTACTCACTGCCTTCACAAAAACTCCAGCCTCTCCAAATAGAAACCACATGCGATAATAGACTGAACATATTCAAAATAGTACTTAGAGTAATTTTTTATAATAAGCAGAAAATATGCATACTTAACTGCTGGCTAATTTGGGGTCCGTTGGCAATCCTGGTACAGAGGCAGGAGATGAACTTTTTGCAGTTTGGAAGATAGATTGGGAGTCTGTGTTAAACTTGGGTTCTATGGAGCAATAAAAGCTGCAAGGAGAGAAGCTTCCCTTACAAGATAGTTGCTTAAAAGTATGGTGCTGGGATTTAAAGGGTGTAATAATGTATAATAGGAGAAATCAAACCCAGCTTCTGTTGTTTTGATATGTGGAAGGAATTCAATTTGATAACTGTCCCCCATCTACCAAAGTTTAAGCATAGGTTTTCTTGGAAATAAAAGTCATCTGATGAAAATGAAATGGGTTTTACAAAATTAACTTATCTGGGGAGTCCTGGCTCCTGGGAATATCCATGGAGGTAGAGGTGGCACAATGGATTTGGACACAGAGTCTCCTCCAAAGTCACTGAGGTGTCTGGGGTATTCTCCACTGGTGCTCTCACACCCAAGCTGCAGGTGACAGTCCCCAAGACTAGGACTGCTTCAGAACTGAGCCCAAAATTTCCTTTCTAGCTTTGAGAGCCCATTGTGTAGGCTGCCAGTTCCATGCAAGAAACACCTTAAACAAGCAGCACCTCATTAAATAGTTTTGAATAACTTTGATTCCTCAAAAGGTAAAGTCTTCAGTACAGCTGTTAATTGCTTGATTGAGATGATAATAATAAATATTTACATATTTTATTGGTATTGCCAGTATTGGGTTTATTTAGCTTTCAGACTGGTATAAAGTATATTTAGTGGAATGATTAATTTCCATGTCCTTGAAAAGTTTGTAAGGATCTCTCTCAATGGTAAGTGTGCACTTCTGCATTGTGCTCTGAAGTCTGCCTGTCTTCTGGGGAAGCAGAAACCCTTATTCCTGGGATTAGGCTAGAAATAGGAGAAAAAACAGAGTTTGATAGTGCAACAAATAAACAACAAACAGCTCTATATTAAATAAAAACAGGCAAATAAAATACTTTCCAAAAAATAAACAGAAAGTATTAATCAGGAAGAAATGAAGCATTTTCAAGGAACTAGAATATCCTCTCCCTTTTCCCCTCCCTTTCCCCTTTTCCCCTCTAATTTTTCTCTTCCCTCTTGTCCCTCTTGCTTCTGTGCTGTCTTTTCCATCGTTTTTCTTCTTTTTAATTTCGTTTTGTTTCCTCTCATTTCTTTCTTGTCTTTCCCTGTGAATGAAGATTCCCAGCAGGAACAGTAACTGATACAGAGCAACAAAGATTCTTCCTGAATTACCACATTGCAAATTTCCTGTGTTTGGGCCCAATTCTGCACCCTTTACCCCACGAATTGTCCTCGGGATGTCAAGGGGACAATGAGCTGGGAAAACGGGTGGCTCAGGCAGGATCAGGCCCTGGGTGCATTGTTGCTGAGCTATGAAGCAGCTTGCTGAAGAGGTAAACAGTTAGGAGATGACAACAAGTGGTCAGGTTTCTCAAGGGCAGAGATTTAGAGGAGCAGGAAGGTTGGTGTGGGTCCCAGTGAGAGGACGTGATTGCAGTTCATGGGAACCAAGGGTGCAGGATGGGATACATTCAATTCAGTTTCCTTTGCAGGCTTAAAATAGAGCCATTGTAAATTATGTCAGTCTGTCTCAAATCATGAAAATGATTGTTAAAAAGGCCTCAGAATACACAATGTGCATTGTTGTGTGGCTTTGATGTGTGAAAGATGAGAGCTTATGATATAACACGAATTAAATAAAAATAAAGTGGCCACATGCTTTTTCCTGCCTGGGAAAAAAAAAAAAAAAGGATTTATTACAGAAGATAACACTGCTTACTGATAGTGCTGGTGCTTGGTTTTTAAACAAGGCTGGAGCTGGTACTGCTAGAGGCAAGGCAGTGCTGAGGCACAGACAAATTTTAGCATAATGAAGAGCACAAGGCATAGTACAGCCTTGGGACTTCCCCACTGTCCCTGCTTATCCAAAGGGGACACAAAAGGCACTGGTGAAAGCTGAACATTCTCCTTTGCCAAACCACATTTGAACTTAGAGACCTTTAACTTGCTTGCTACCCCAGTTTGCTCTCTAAGATTTGTAGCTGCCAGGGAATCCCTACAAAATCTCATTTGCTCCAAGATGATTTACCCTTCATAGCATCTCTCTCTGCATCATCAGGACCTCTTTCAGCCTCCTGCTCCTGACAGAGGTTGCTGGAAGTTGTGCCAAGTGCTGTGAGCTGAGTTTGAGGTAGATCTCCTTCCCTCTGGGGTTTCAGGCTTTCTCCAAGTGCTGTTTTCATGAGGCTGATGCTGTTCTCACCCCTGAGGAGTGTGGAAGGAAATCCATTGAGTTGTTATGAACATCAGACATGCAGATAAATACAGCTCCATTCTTAAAGGAAATTGTTGAAATGTAGGGTATTTATTCATGTGTAAGGGACAAAAAAGCACAGTTAAGACAAATAATGTTATTAAGGTGTAGAATTTAGAGTTACAGCATCCCAGGCACCTGTAGGGACTGTATACATTATACAAATTGAAATGCATTGGATATATGAGACAAGTAGGCTGAGATTACTCAGGCTCTAGCCCAGATTTTTTCATGAGATTTAATTCTTAATTGTAAGTGAAAAAAAAAATGCTTGTTAATAAGATTATTCACTTGGAGTTATCTGGTTGCCTCCTTCACCTCTTTCCTACCCTTGTGGTCTTGCAGACTAAAAGCTCTGTGAGGCAGCTCTGTCTTCTGTCTGGTCCTGCAAATATTTGTTTAAGTGGCTAAATTTTCCTGTGGGAATAGTGACATAAATGGATGTCACTTGAAGACATGAGTGGTGGCTCATGCAGGAGCTCTGTGGGTTCATGTGGTGTTACAGCACTGAGCTGTGGGTCTTGGTGGGGCTCTGGGGGTCAATGCAACATGGAATGATGGTACCAAGCATGCAACACTGTGCCATGCAAAGAACAACCAAGGAAACTTTATCTTTTAGTGATTTCAGACCTTTTGTGGTTTGTTGGAGAGGGTTTTGGTGCCACCTTTAGACATTTGGATGCTTGGATGCTTTGCTTTGGAAGACTACAAAAGCTTTTTGTGTATTTGTGCACCCAGACTTCTTGCAGCTGGCGGGTAAAGAAAATGGTGTTATTTGCAAAGTTTTGAGGGTGGGGGCAATTATCATAAAGCCTGAGATGTGTTGTTGTTGTTGTTTACATACAGGTGAGGTCTGCCATAAATCCTATACTCAGTTTTCAAACCTTTGTCGTCATAAGCGCATGCATGCTGATTGCAGAACCCAAATCAAGTGCAAAGACTGTGGACAAATGTTCAGCACTACGTCTTCCTTAAATAAACACAGGAGATTTTGTGAGGGCAAGAACCATTTTGCAGCAGGAGGATTTTTTGGCCAAGGCATTTCACTTCCTGGAACCCCAGCTATGGATAAAACGTCCATGGTTAATATGAATCATGCAAATCCGGGCCTTGCTGACTATTTTGGAGCCAATAGGCATCCTGCTGGTCTTACCTTTCCAACAGCTCCTGGATTTTCTTTTAGCTTCCCTGGTCTGTTTCCTTCAGGCTTGTACCACAGGCCACCTTTGCTACCTACTAGTTCTCCTGTTAAAGGACTACCGAGCACAGATCAGACAAACAAAAGTCAAAGTCCCCTCATGACCAATCCTCAGATACTGCCAGCCACCCAGGATATTTTGAAGGCACTAAATAAGCAACCATCACTAGGGGAGAATAAGCCAGTGGAGCTTCAACCAGAGAGGTCCTCTGAAGAGAGGCCGCATGAGAAACTCAGTGACCAGTCAGAGAGTAGTGACCTTGACCTTGACGATGTCAGTACCCCCAGTGGCAGTGACCTGGAAACCACCTCGGGCTCTGATCTGGAAAGTGACATTGAAAGTGAGAAAGAGAAATTTAAAGAAAATGGTAAAATGTACAAAGACAAAGTAAGCTCTCTGCAGAGCCTGGCTTCAATAAATAATAAGAAAGACCACAGCAATCATTCCATTTTCTCACCATCCTTAGAGGAGCAGACTGCGGTGTCAGGAGCGGTGAATGATTCTATAAAGGCTATTGCTTCTATTGCTGAAAAGTACTTTGGTTCAACAGGACTTGTGGGGCTGCAAGACAAAAAAGTTGGAGCCTTACCTTACCCTTCCATGTTTCCCCTCCCGTTTTTTCCAGCATTCTCTCAATCAATGTATCCATTTCCTGATAGAGACTTGAGACCGTTACCCTTGAAAGTGGAGCCCCAATCACCCAGTGAAATAAAGAAGATCCCAAAGGGAAGCTCTGAGTCTCCCTTTGACCTCACCATAAAGCGTAAGGAGGAGAAGCCACTTACCCCCATACCCTCAAAGCCAGCAGCCCCCTCTGCAGCAAGCCAGGACCAGCCTCTAGATCTCAGCATGGGCAGCAGAAGTCGAGCCAGCAGCACAAAACAACCCGAGCCTCGGAAAAACCACGTTTTTGGGGAGAAGAAAGGAGGCGACCTCGAGCAAAGGAAAGTTTCAGAGTCCTCCTTGCAGCACGCCAGGCCCACCCCCTTCTTTATGGATCCCATTTACAGGTAATGGATTATCTGCTGCTTTTCAGCATCCTTTGTTGCAGGCATCCTTTGTTCCACTCACCTGGAGGTGCAGGACAATCCCTTTTCCATCCCATCGTCCCTGGAGGTGTCATGGGGGAGCTCTGCTGACCCATGCACCCCATCTCAAATCTGAGCTCCTTGGAGCAAACCCTGGGTCAACCCTAATTGCAGACATGCTGTAATTAGCAATTCCTCATGCATCCCTTCCTTGCAGCAAATCATTCATTTCACCTGTGCAGCTTGAGATGCAGAAGCTGAATATATTCTCTTACCCAGAAACAGATGGGCAGCAGTGTTTGGTGTGTGTATATTTACTGTGGAGTAATACTCCTTACCACTACTGCTTTGCCCCAAATTCCTCTTCTGCCCTTCCCCTGAAAACCAAATGGGGGTCTCACCAGGGTGTCAGCTGTACAACCCATTTTTTGTTCCTCCTGAGTTAAGGAGTATCTCATAACTAAAATAAAGAAGCAGTCATGCTCAATTTACATGCCTTTTATACTTTATGACTTCATAGCTTTACACTTTGTGTTAAAAGTATGGATGTTGAGCATGATTCTGCCTTTTTTTTTTTTTTTTTTTTTCCTCCAACTGATTTAAGCAATGGGTTGATTTATTTGGCCCTTTCATTACTATAATTGAAAGCTCAGTGTCCTCCTGTGTACAAAGCCCAAGCAGTGGGCTAGTTAATTTACTATATGAGATCACAGGAGCCTTGTCATTGGCTTCCACAGGTGCTACCTGTCAGTGAGCTGAGGTTTTAAAAACTAATGGTGAAATCCTGCCCCCTCTCTGTTTCCCAATAGCACCAAGATGGATCTCAGTGGGATCTGGATTTCACCCCTGCGTGTCAGTCCCTCTGCCCTCCACCCTTCAGCTGGCATATCTCTAACCAGCCAAAGTCATGCTTCTAATTAGTTTAGAGAAATATTAGCCATAAAAATATTTGTCTGTAATATGAATGATTGATTTTACAGCCTATTGTTAAAAAGAAAAAAAAATGTTACTGCCAGGTGAATTATGTTAATTTATTACTTTATCTGAAAAAGAAATGCTGTGGGCAAAGTTTGTCTTATGCTTTTGCCTAAGACAAGAGGTATGCTTTATGAAGAAACAGGATATGCTGCTATTTACTGAGATGGTTTTATTCATGCCAGATTGATATCTGTATCAGCCCATAGGCTTTCTTTGCATCGTATCCATTTTATGTGCCTGGAGCAGCAGAAATAATGATCCATGGTTTATGATCCCACATTGCAAACTAATGTAATCTGTACAAATTCTGGCAGCATAGCTTGGGGCTGGTTGTTCCAGAGCCTTCCTTTGCCATGAGTTACATCTACATATGGAGAGCAGGGTCTGTCCCTCAGACCATAGGAATCAGGAAGAGAAAAAGGAAAAAAGCCCAAATTTCCACACTTCTGAGTTATCCACACTGCATTTTGCAGCCCCCTGAGTTGATTGCAGACTTTGTTGCTGGTGTGGCAGGTTTGGTGTGTTCCTACCAGCTGCCTTTCTCACCCAGCCTGTGCATGGCCATGCACGAGGAGAGGTTCCGAGGACAGGGGCTGCAAAGTCTCACATGGACAGGCAAGAAGGGACCCATTAATCGAGGCTCCTGTTGCTCTGAATTCCTCTCTTCTGGGTGGAGAGCACCCTCAGTTGCCTTATTTCTTCATAAAAGGGCTCAGTAGTCAGTCGCTGGGTCTTCTTATAATTATTTTAATTTATTTGAGATAGGATTAGTTCCTATGTAAATGGTTTAATCTCCCTTTAATGGGGATTCCCAGCCTGCAGTAATGAGTCAGGTTCAGGGATGGAGAGTTGTCTGTACTTCCTTCTCTTTGACCATTATCTCTAAGAAACTAATTACTTGATGCATAATTGACTATTTTAAACGTGAGTAGCTGTATAATTATTAATACTTGAGACTGATTCATCACAAGCAAATCTAATTTTAATGTTTACAGAGTAGAAAAAAGAAAATTAACTGACCCACTGGAAGCTTTAAAAGAGAAGTACTTGAGACCTTCCCCAGGATTCTTGTTTCATCCACAAGTAAGTATTTTGGGAATTTTGATGTTGTAAACAAGGCTGTTGATGCTTCAAAGCAGGTGCAGAGAAATGAATGCAGTCTTAGTCATTTTTGGATTTCCTAAAACACACAGTTTTTGCTGTACCATTGTGGGGGAAAAGCGTAAGCATTGTTCTGGGCTTCTTGATGTTTTGCAGATGAAACAACATGTTTTGATTATAGAGGAAGCCAAAGGCAAACTACATGTATGTTTTAGAACAACATTCCTCAAAAAACCATAGCCTAGCTACCAACACTTGGATCTACCCCTGTCTTCTTCAGCACTCATCCCATGCCCTGGGAAGTTGCAGTGGAGTCAATATTGACTGGAAGGAGACAATGGAGATTCCAAGTCAGGCCAGCAAAGCTGAACATCCCACTTTTCAATATTTAAGGACCCCCAAAAGAGAAATAAAACCTTCCAACTAATGCTTACGTCTTGTAGTGCAAATGCTCCATTGTTTTTTAGGCAGCTGTTGTGGGCTGTAGTGTGTGCAATGACTTTGTAGGATCCCTGCTCCTCCAAACCTGAGCACGTGCAATATAAGAGGGCTGCTGCCTGCTGCTTATTTGCTTAATAACAAAAATTTAGGAGAATGTCACCCAAAATGGTGTGTAGTGTAGGAAGAGGACCTGTGTGCAATCTATACATCACTGTACCCCCATCTTGTTTTCCTCCTTGCTCAAGAAGATTTTGCTAAAAATTTGGATTAAATGTTATGCCTCAAATGAAATGCTCTGGAGTTTTTGCAAATTTGAACCCTTTTTTGACTATGAGCTGTTTCATCCTAATAATGACACCACATAGGTTTTGGGTTGCTGTTTGGGTTTTTTTCCTATGAAGTCAATGATTGCTATATCCAAAATTGCATGCCATATATTTCAAAATATGGGACTTCTGCAGAAGTGGGAAGAGCAGCTGATGGCAAATATAGCTGCAGATGCACAAACATAATGCCATTGCATGGGGGGAGAGCACAGATAATCCCAGTTCCTGTGCCTGAAGGAAGTGATAGTTCTATTAAGTATTAAAATTTCTGAGAATTTATGTACAGGATTTAATAGCAGCTCAGCACCTTTTGCTCAGTAGCTTCGTTTGCCCAAGTTGCAAAGTAAGAAGTGAAAATTCCCATTTCACAGCAGGTGATACTAATGCAGAAATACCCAAAGAGGAGCCCAGTCCCTGGGTGTAAAACCAGGCTGGTTCCTCCTGATCAGGTGATTAACAGCAAAGGGGTGTAAATTTATAGTAAATGGATTAAAGGAGGGCATTTGATGTGCTGGATTGATGGAAGAAGCAATATGGGTTTGCTTAGTGCTTCCTGGGTTTTCAGAGGGTGGAAACAATGGTGTTCAGTGCACTTGGATTCAAGGAACTCTGAGGATTTTGATGTCTCTGATGATGGTGGTGGGCAGCGTGGTCAGGGGGTAGGCAAGGAGGCAGTCTGGGTAAAATACACCCTGAGGAGTTGGATGGTCTTCTACACAGTGTTGTATGTCTCTGAGTCATGGAGGAAAGTGGAGGGGATGGTGAACAGGAGTTAGGAGAAGATGCTGTAGATGTGCAGGTGAGCTGGAGACATTGGGCACTTTGCCACTTTTCCCCCTTGGTGTTTTTTCACAGAGATTTGGTTAAATCTTTCCTTGGTGCCCAAGGAAGGTCCCTGAGTGGTCTCCAAGGCCACCAGTGTGAGCAGGAGGTGTCAGATGCCACCTCACTGCTGTGGTGTCAGCTGAGGTGGGGGCAGAGCCAGCACCTTCTGCCAGGAGGAAGGGCTGGTTCTGCTGAACACATGGACAAACACATCCATTACACCTTTCTTGCCCATTCCTCCATATTTATCACTGTGCAATAGGAAAAAAAAATCATGGTAAGGACTGTGGCTTTATCACTGACCTGGCTGCCAGGGATAACATCTTTAACTTGGTGTGAGTTGGCTGGATACAAAGGTCATGAATGTAACGTGCACTCTTAATACATCATAAAAATCCCCTAAACCACCATCACGTGTCCTGTCAAAAGAGTAAATGCCAAAATCTGCTTCCTTGCTGACTTTAATAGGAAGGAGTCTCCTGTTTGCAAAGGCAGAGTTTGGCTCAGTGTTTATAGAGGACTGGGGAACAGCTTGCAGAAAAGCTGTTTTTCCTTTATAGTCCTGTTCACCCCTGTAAAAGTACAGGTGTGGAGTGCACTGCAAGTTTTCATATTCTGCTGGCAGGAATTATCTATGTAAAATATCAAGAAATTTATTGTTTGTGTCCTACGAGTTTGTGTTTCTGTAGGTGAATTTATTTCTGATGCTTGTTATCAGATGAAGCAAAACTTTATTTTTTAATAATATGAGAGCTTACTGATGGATCTTTAAAATAGGTTTCTGAAATAGAGATGAAAGACATGAATCCTGAAGTCCTTACCCTGTCCCTGCCTGGGCAAAATTCCTCCCAGTGGCAGCAGCCCAAGCAGTGTGAAAATTAGACCATTTAACATATACCTGGATGCAACAAATCATTCAGCATTTTAATTAGTATCTTTAAATAAAATCTTAATTAGTAGATTGATTGCAATGAGGGTTCCAACTCAGGAATAATGTGTTGTTTTTGTTTCAATTTTGCTCCCAGTTCCAATTGCCTGATCAAAGAATTTGGGTAAGTTCATTGCTTATATTTTTGATTTAATCATTGTGAAATAAATTGCATAAGAAAAATACAGTATGAAAGATAACTTACCACTCAATTATGGAGCATGCTGTGCTTTCCTAGGGTGTTGTAAGGTGGTGTAGCTGCAGCAGTTAAATATCCTCTTATGTCAAATTGGCTTTGTTTTACCTACCTAATCCTGCTGGTTTTATTTGGTGAAGGCAATGGGAGCTTTACCTGAGTGAGGGTTTCAGGGTGCAGTCTTTGTTGATATTTAACTGAAATTGTTCCAAGCCATTTCCTTCCGAGATTGCAGTGAAATTTTCAGGCTGAAATCTTGTTAGATTGCAATAGTTATAAATATTTAATCTGCATTTGAGGCATTAAAATACAGAGCCTCAGAGGACTTCACATTTCTATTTCTATTCGATGGGAGTTAGTCCCTTTCATAGCTTTGAAGTTTTGAGCTTAATTGCTCATTGCTGTACTTAAAGCAGAAATAAAATACCCATTTATTTGCTGCACTTGGGTCAAATTTGCCCTGGGTGAATATTTATGTTGTCCCCCTTATGCAAAAAAGAATTGTGCTTTTAGTACTATGGGATAAACTTGAGCTTGCTCTTCTCTTTTTAAAAACCATTTTTAAGATGTCTAAATTGTTCATGACAAACAGAAAAAAAGAAGATGCACAGCAACAGCTTTTGCAGATGCAGCTCAGATAATGCTGTGTTTTGCTCTTGTGTTGCTGGCTCCTCAGCTGCAGCACTAAACCCATAAATACTTGTCCCAGATTTTTCCCAACCTTGGGGCTTTGGAGGGAAGAGTTGGAGCCAGCCAGCTGGGGCTCAGCTCCTGGCTCCCTCTCACTCATCCCTCGCACTGAGACGTGGACTCATTTCACAAGGAAAAGCCAGAATTTAGGAAACTGAGACCTGAGCTCTTCATGTACTCTGCAAGGGGCAGGAGGCACCAAAGGACCCTGTGAGCACCCCCAGCCACTGAGTGAGCTCAAGGGGTTGGAAGCAGGGATAGATTCCAGGCTTGGGAGAGCACAAGAGGTGGTTCCCAGCCATGTTCTTTGCAGTGGAGGTAACTCAGGGGACCACATGAAGATGACCTGGTGGGATTTATGATTTGGCCCAGGCACCCTGAGTCCTCTGCTCTCTGAAATGTGGCTCTGTTTGGGTATATTTGGGAAGGTGAAAAAAACATTTTCTTCTGACCACTTTCCTTGTCATTGGCTTGGTCCTCAAATTTCCATCCTCCTCCTCTTTTTCTTGTTACCACCCATCTGGCCATGCCAGTGCTCTGAAGAACTGCAGCAGAAATAGATGTTTAAAGCACCAAGTGCCTAGAGCAGGATGCTGATCCATGGATGAGTCTTCAGCTTGAGAAATCTGAATATGTCACATGAGCCTTTCCATCTCAATTCACACTTGCATGTGCCATGTATTTCAAGAGTATTTCAGATTGTTTTTCACTGGCAGGAACCCTATAGTGCAAATCAATGGGCAACATCCTCTCTTGAGTGGGTCATGATTTATTTAATCTGTAGGTTCTTGCATCCCCTTCTGGTCCCATCAAGAGAAGGTTGCTATGAACAGATTCAGACTTCACTTGCAATAGCTTGATGGAGAATTGTTGCCAACACGTAAAATAATTTTACAAATAAATATAATTTGATGAGTGCATTAAAAAGGCTTTTATTTTACTGAGCTTATTTTAGGATTTGTTAGATCAGTTAAATAGCCACCCACCACATTGATAGAAATTGAATTATTCTGGAACTGTAGTGCAGTTCCCACTACTGCTTCATGAAGCTCAGCTGTGTGTGATAGTTCTCTTGAATGTGAGTACAGCTCAGCCAAGTTCCCTGGCTGGATGTCCAAATACATTCAAGACAACAAATTCACAAGTCAGGGTTATTAGAGAAAGCATTACGACTTGAACTGGGAAGGAAGAAACCCTGAGCTTCAGTAGTGAGGTTGTCAAGATTTCTCTAAATAACATTAGTAAAAATAGAAAGCAAATATTTGAACCATTTTTTTTTGCCTTGAGTTGCAGCCACCAAGCCAGTTGTTTTTGTGATAACAGCAATGGAGGAGTCACATTTGTAAAACATGAGGTCATGTAATCTGTGACATTGTCTGCTGGATTATTTCATGCCATCAGCTTAGTCTGCAGGAGCCACAACAACAACCCTTGTGCTTTATTTGTGCCCCTTATTCTTCTATTGGTTAATAATTTGTTACGGCAGATATCCAGGGCCCCTGTTGATGATATCTTGCCTGTTGAAATGTTTATAAATACTTGTTTTGGCCGATTATGGTAATGTCTGCATTTCTGAGCTGGAGCTGGGGAATTGGGAGTGCATCTGAGTTTGCGTCAGTAGGAGGTTAATGGCCTCTCAGGGAGCAGGAGGGAGGGGGGGAGGCTGCTTCCTTTTCCAAACATCTGGACACAGATAGAATCAACAGCTCTTATATATGTAAATCAAAAGTTACTGTTCTATATAAAATACTGTCATTCACTGATGTGAGATTAGGAGCAGACATGACTGGTCCAAAAGGCTGGATGTGAAATATGTAATAGGATCTTCTTGCTCTCCTACCTCCTCCCAGAGCTCTCTCTGTGGACATGGCAATTACACTAATCCCAGCCTTAGGGTCAAACTGTGCCTTCTTCCTCAGGCCCTGATCAGGGATTGCTGTGGTCACTGGGCTCTCAGCTGGGCTCCAGACCCCTCCTGAAAGTGCTGCTGGGTGGCTCCAGCCACTTGCTTGCCTCCTGATGGTCTCCAGGGACCATCTTCAGAGAGATGAGTCTGCCACAAGCATCCACCTCCCTCCCTCCCAAGACAGATTCTATTACGAACACTTTGCTCCAGGATTTTGGTGACTTGCTAACCAGTATCATCTCCATGGTCAGCTTCTGGAGGCTTTTGCTTTGTATTTAACCATAATGGTGTTTTGAAGGAGGAAGAGGTACCTGGGTTGTCTTTCAGCTGAAAGAGGGAGTTTCACAGTGGAAGAGGGAAAGTCATTCTCTGGGTTAATAACTGGTTTACTGGTTTATATAGAGCTAATTTACTGGGGCTTATACTGGTTAATAACTAGTCCAAACAAAACAAAAAAACAAATAACAAAAACCTTGAAAAAATAGCTTGAAAAAAAAGGGTAAGGAAAAAATCAGTGATTTTTATAATTATTGAAGGTTATCAGGGAGTCCACCCAGCAATGTCACAGGGTTCTGAGATGTGGCATGGGGCTGCAAATGATACAGGGAGAAGGAAGATGAGGCAAAGAGAAAATTTGCAACTATTTATTAAGAACAGCTAAAGCCAAAGCTGACTCTGAAGATTTTTGCAGAAGATTCACAGCAAGCTGAGTCAACAGGGATTAAAATAGCAGCAAAACTCAGTGTCAGTAAGTACCCAGTAATACTGAGGGGAAAGTGTGACTCTTAATTTGTGTCATTCAGGAAAAAGATCTTGAAGTTTATAGTTTTATCAAAATATCATTTGAATGCTGAGCAGAAAGGAATGGTGAATATCATTATGTTATACTGCCTTCAGGTCTTGAATACAGCTGAAGCCCCTCTCCAAAATGACATAGGAGAATTAGAAAAGACACAGAAAAGTGCAACAATGATGATCAGAGGTACAGAACAGCTTCCATACAAAAAGAGACTTAAGTAGATTTTGATTTTTTCAGCTTGGAAAAGAAATGCCTGAGGGAGCTGTGCCCCAGCTCTATGAGACCATGAATGGTGAGAGGAACCTGAATGAGAGATGGTTATTCATTAGTTTTAACAATAAAATTTAGGACAAAAGGCTTAGAAGCCAGGATCTTTTTATATGCACCTAATTAAATTGGTGAACTCTCCTTGAAAAAAATATAAATTAATTCAAAGAGGGTTTAGCCAAGCAAATGGGAGCAGCAGCCACCAATGACTGCTCAATACCCTCCAATTAAGGCTTCTGCCCCTCTCAGTGCTGCTGCATGGCAGAAGATGCTGGGGAGAAGGTCTGTCCCTTCCCTGCCCTCCTGCTCATCCCCTGGGGTCACTGCTCCAAGCCAGAGCATTGGCTTCCCAGAAGTGCACATCAGACTCATCAGTCCTGCTTGGGTTTGATGCCTGGATCAGTGTGACAAACCCTGGATTTCATGTTCCTTACTTAATATTTGGAAGTGACCTGATGAGCAGGGGATGTCTTCCTGCATATAAAGGGACTGAGAGCTTGGTGTGGGGCTGGGCTGGCAGGGTTATGCAGGCTGTAACATCTCACAAGAGGGAACTGCATCCTGAAGGTCCTGAGCACCAGCATGCTCCAGACTTCTTAAGCCCCAACTTTGCTTCTTGGGAGCCCTCTCTCCAGCAGGCAGTAACATCCATAATTATCCTGACAGCACTGGAGTGACATTGCCTTATAGCAGCAAAGGCTCAGGGCCCAGCACTTCCTGTTGTTGCTGGCACACTTCTTGAAAAATATAAATTATGCAAGGTAAGGCCATAGATCTGTCTTTAAAAAATAAAATAAATAAGTAAGACACAATAGTAATTTCTATGGTGAGAAACATATTTTTTGAAAGTGAGTAATACTTCAAAATAATTGGAAGAGCTCATGTTTCCTCTGAATGAGGGATTTAAGATTAAATGCTGATTTCATACCTATTTTGGGACTGATGTCATCCTGGAAGCAGGAGGAAGGGCTGCTCTGCATTGCTCTGCATTGGAGAATCAGTCTCAGTTTCTCCTCTGCAAAATCCTGGAAATAAGAACTAAAAAAAATAAGCATGACTAAGCCATTTTAAATATAAAGTTGCCTTAATATATTCCTGTAGGGGACTGTGTACATGAGAAATGGTGATCCAAAAATGATTTAAACCCAGCAGATAATGAAACTGACTTGAATATTAAATATACATAAATAAAACATTTATTATACCTCTCAATGCCCTTATTATTCTTCACCATAAATATGTGCTATCATAACCCATGCACTATCTTGTCACTGCTAATCAGCCTGAAGGCCAAGGGTCATTTTTCATCCAAACCATTTCTTTTCTGCAACTGCAAAATAAGCAAATGAATTCTTGCAGGGAACAATTAGAAGGAATTAAAGGCAGTGGAAAGACCATTGTAAAAGCTTTAAGAATCAATTTCTGACTACAGAAAAAGATGAAGTCATATAAAAAGAAATATATGGTAATGTTGAGTTTTGTGGGTTGATAATGACATCTTGGTGCTGAGATAGAATTACCTCCTCTCCCAGCAGCATCATCATTACATATCTCACGCCTGTGATCAGTACATGTCAGAATCCTTCATATTGACAAATGTGCTGTCCACTTGCATCTGTGGAGAATGTTTTAGCAGCTGAGTGATTATGAATCAAACCCCAGAGCTTACAGCCCCTACTGCCTCACAGTGCTTTCACATTTGTTGCCTGACAAGTAAATGTATCTTGACTTCCCTCTGAGATTTTTTTTCTTCTTTTTTTTTTTTTTTTTTTTTTCACCGTGTTTGATGAAAGACATTTGGCAAATTGGCAGTGGTACCCTGTACATTGCAATTTGTACTTGGCATTAGGAATCTGAGCATGAAATGAGAGGGCAGGCTACAGGCTAAAGGGAAGAAAAAAAACCAAAAACAAAACACCCAGCCCAAAGCTGGAGCTAACCAGACTTGAATAGTCATTCCAGGAGACAAACGTGCAATTCTTCCCATTAAAATAAAATCTAAAAATTCCAACAATGGTGGAGAAATCCCTTATGGATTTTGAAAAACAAGCTAGAAAGGTGTTCTGAGCTGAGGAGCCTTCAGCATCTTGTCTTTCACATAATTTTTTCTTTCATTACAAGCAAAGTATTGAACAGGGCTCATGCAGTGCTTTTTATTCTCTCTAGCTGAGATCATGGGTTTCTTTTGTGTGTGTGTTTGTGGTATTATGAGGAGCCAGATGGTTACTCTCACCTGTCAGTAGGCTGAGTAGCAGTCTTGAGCTCTCAAAGTGACAATGTTTGAAGTTTTGGACCAGTTTTTTATGGTTAGTTCCAGACACTTTAAAGGAAACCTTTCCCCAGGAATTATTTAATTCTCACACCCTGAAAATGAAAGAGAGCAAACCAGGAGTGGAGACATCCCAAAGTACATTGGGTTCATAATGTAGGTAGAACAGGAATATTAAGAGGTTGCAGAAAACCAGGACAGGCATCTCGCAGGTAATGTAAACACACAGGATCAAACCCACCAAAGCTGCTTTTCTCATGGTCTTTGATGGGTGAGAATTGGACTGAATGGTTGGATGTGGATGGGACATTGATGGAGTCTCTCTGGATGTGACTTGTCACAGACCTTGGTTGAGCTGGAGTGTTCATAAGGTTTCCTCTGGAATATTTGTCTTCATCAAGTCCTTTAAAAACAAACAAATGAACAAAACCACAGAAACAATGTAGGAATGCAATTACTATTGGATCTCTATTTCATCTGTTGATTTTGTAAAAAATGGCCAATGATTTCAGGAGATGGGATGCATAGACTCCCAGGCACACATCCACAGAGCATAAACTGGAATTTTACAGAAGGTGAGGCTTTGAAAGAAGCAGAAAGGAGAACTGGATAGTTTAGATCTTGTATGGAAGCAGCTTTCCAGTATAGTGATCAGGATGGGGGTTCTGCTGCATGCTGGCATTGCAGGGAACTAGCACCCTGCTGGAGCAGTTTTGGGCCTCTTTACAAGTGGGACAACATCACGACCACCACCTATGTGCCCCATAATTTTTGAGATTGCAACTCCAATTTGGTTTGGAATTTTCCCCCCTCTTCTTCTTTTTTTCTCTCGGCAGCGTATGTAATGTTTGCGTTCCAGGCTTTCCCCAGGGTCACAAGGGGGTACACACCATGACAGGTTCTGTCCTATCTTCTGTTGCAGATGTCAGCTATAGAAAACATGGCTGAAAAGCTGGAGAGCTTTAGTGCCCTGAAACCAGAAGCCAATGAACTGATCCAGTCGGTGCCGTCCATGTTCAACTTCCGCGCCCCGCCGAGCGCCCTGCCCGAGACCCTGCTGAGGAAGGGCAAGGAGCGTTACACCTGCAGGTAGCCCCTGGCCACCCCCTGTCCCCACCGGGCCCCCAAACCCTTCCCACTCAGCTGGTTGATGGGGACTGTGCCAGGTCTTTCAGGGCTTGTACTGGTTTGATAAATGAGGTGGAAAATATTGTATAAACAATTCTTTTTTCCCCCAAATGTTCTCATCACTTTCATACGCCCAAGCGTGCTTTCATTATTGATTTTTTTGATCATAAACTACAGATGTGTTTTTTCTCAGGCTTCCAGTTTTAATATCCAAAGGGATCAGTGATAAAATACATGACTTATTAGGACTTATGTGTACAGACTTAAAAAAATACAATGAAGATAGTCATTGTACATGCAACCAACGTGAATGGGAGCTTTGTAGAGGAGAGTGGAATTAGCTGTGTGGGTATTTTGAAGGCTTATACATCATATTGTGAAAACAATAAATGGGAAGTTAAAAGTGAAGGGAGGCAATCTTCAAAGTCATCATGTGGAGCAACCAACACCCTCATTCACTTAAGGGTGAATGACACAGGGTGCTGTGTGTGCTTTGGCCCCATGCAAAGATGGGCTGAACGTCATTAGCAGATCCGAGCCAATTAGAAACTGAATATTAATGTTACTTGAACACAGAGGGGAGGGCCCATGATAAATTTACATTTCTTTTGCCATTATTTTTCCTTTGACATATTATCGAGTTTGGAGAACGCTTTTTAAATTGCTTTATTTAGGTCTCTATATCATCTCCAGAAGGCGCAGGCGTTTGACACTGGCATATCAGTTTATCTGATCTTTTTGAAAACATGTCACCTTCCTTCAAGATACGTTGTTATAGAAACATACCTTGATGGATTAGGTCTTTGAGTCTTGTCTGCTCTGATCCTATTCAGTGCACAGAGTGATGTCACATTTGCTGACATGTAGAATTGGTTGAAAGGTTGGAAATTTGCTTACACGGAGGCAGAAATCCAAGGCTTTAATAACAGATTCTCTTGATTCTAAATTTGAATGTGACCAATAATCACCCAGCAAGCTTAGAAATCTGGAGTGGGCTTTAAACCTGATATGTTTTCAATATATCCCTTGTGTATGCACAAGAAAAGGCAGTCAGTGCCAGCAGTTCCAGCTCCATTTTTGTGTGTGTGTCTCAATCACATTTGCTGAATGCTTTTATCAAAACGTTGTTACACCAAAGCAATGCCAACAGTTCCATATATTAATGATTGAACTTGAGCTCTGCATCCAGTGCAGCTCAAGTTGGGATGCAGCCACTGAAGGTTGCATTGTCTTATCAAACCCTTTCTTATCACAGATACTGCGGCAAGATTTTCCCGAGATCTGCAAACCTAACCCGGCACCTGAGGACACACACTGGAGAGCAGCCCTATAGGTACCACAATCTCTTACCTCTCTCTGGGGTGTGACTGAATGACTAAAACAAAGGAACAAGGCTCTGCCAGCTCCAGCACTTGTTTCTTCAGACTGGTGACACACCATTGGGTTTGGGTCTCTAACAGGATTTTTGCACTCCATGCTGATATTCAGAGTTGGAGCTGTGGAGCTGGGGAGGGTTTTTTTGGTCCTGGTTAGTGAAATTCTTTTGACTCAAGCAGCCACCCAGCTGGAAGTCCTTGTGGGATAGGTGGCACATCCCAACCAGTGTTGTTGAAGTGATTTTCAATAGGGCTCATATTTTCCCCTGCAAAAAAAATGTTTTGCTGTAAGAGGTCAGGTGTTATTTCCAGCCTAAAGTTGGGTGCTTTGTTAACCATCTGCTGTCTGAAAGGTCCCTGCTGTAAAGGTATTACTGTATTTATTTATTTCCTTCTTAATCTGGATCCTTTCTGAGATGTGGTTAACACAAACCCTTGGGCTTATTCTCTTTGTTGATAAGAATATGTAGGTGATGCTGTATCCAGGACAGTCACAGGTATAGAAGCTTCGCCTTATTGAAAGGGAAAGACTAATTTACATCAACTGGAAAAAAACCAGTTCATGTTCCAGTAAAACAAATGCACCAATTTCTTCATTTTATGAGCTGTAAAGAGCAGAGTAAGCCCATTGTTTGTGAGGCAACAATGTTTTTTTGCCTTTAGTCTTTTTGGGAATGAGATTCATATCTAATTTTATTGAAGAAAGGTCTTGATGCATGTCATGCACATCCACCACATAAAAGCCACAAGCAATTAGTAGCATAATGGACGATTTCAGCACTAAAAAAAAAAAATAGACATCACTGACAGGCATAAGAGAAGCACAGGAAAAGTAAAAGATTGAAAAAACTGAAGTGGTGAAGACTGTTGGATAGTTGCCAGCCAGAGAATTTGGAATAGTTATAGTATGACTTAGTAATGGCTTAAAGAGCAATACAGTAAAGGCTTTGGGGACTCCAAATCACTACAGAGTATGAAAATTGATGCCTCTGGTACCAGAGTGATAGACTAAACTACTCACATTGGCACAGTATTAAAGGTTGGGATTGTTTATTGCTGGTTTTTGCAAGATAACCAAATTTCCTCTGGGATTAGCAATCGAGCAAGCTAATTCCTCAAGAAAAGATTTAATCGTGCAGTATAATTTAGAATAGGAAAAGAAATAGCCCTTTTTTTACCTTATTTGAGCCTTAGAAGAGATCTGTTTCATGTTTTTTCCAAAAGTGTTTAATTGTATTGTATTGGCAATGCATGAAACAATAGAGTTATTGCTCTACTCTTTTCAAACTTCCTAACTTTGCATGCAACAGTTTTTAAAACATGGGAATCAATTACCCCGGCTAATTTGATGCCATTAACTCTGAAATATTATGCTTATTCCTAAAGGCAGTATTTAAACTACTATAAAGCTTAATGTGAATGAAGGCTAAAAAATTCAGCTTAGCAGTGATGCCTCCATTCCAAGGGCACAGATCTCCAGGTATTCAGTCAAAACTTGTTTTGAGAAGGTTTATTTCAGGCATGGTTTGGCCTCAATAGAAACCAAGGAACTGCAGTTGGGTGCTGAGGCTGAGCCAAGAAGGTGCTCCATGTCTCTTAGGACAAATCTTACTTTTCCAGCTACCAACAAATTTTTTTCTAACCACTTGTTTTTGTTTGTTTGTTTTTTAGATGCAAATACTGTGACAGATCCTTTAGCATATCTTCTAACCTGCAGAGACACGTCCGTAACATCCACAATAAAGAGAAGCCATTCAAGTGTCACTTGTGTGACAGGTGTTTTGGTCAACAAACCAATCTTGACAGACATCTAAAAAAGCATGAGAATGGGAACATGTCTGGTATGTATGTCTTTTCCTTCCCCATGTGCCCCAGGTACCACCACCCCTCACGTGTCAGTAGGCACACGCTGCTCTGCACCATCTGCTCCTGTGAGGGGGGTTTTGGGAAATCTGTTTAGTGCCTAAGCTCTGCTGACATGTAAAGTGCTTTGAAAATCCCAGCATCAACTCCACCCCTGTAGAACTTAATACCACTGGATGATGGTCTTTCATTTGGTTTTAATTAAGCCAACCATAGCACTTTGAGATCAGACTGGGAAAATTGGTTTAAATCTCATCTCCGCAATCACTCGGCTCTCAATAGGACTCTTAGATTTAGAGTCTCAGGGGGCATTCTAAAAGACTTTCTTGCCCCCCTCTAAAATGTTCCCACTGTTAGCAGCTGAGATTCAGTAGCTATTACAGAGCTGATGATGCCTCCCAAGCCCCAGAGCAGCTCGGTCACTGCACAGCAGCAGGAAAGGCAGTGGCAGGGAGGGGATCTCATCAGTCTGGTTTAGGTATCTGCAGGTTTTTATAAAACCCTCCTTGCAGTCTCTGCAGCCTTCACTTTGCTCTGCTGGAAATAACCAGGTAGGAACCTGGGTGATTCTGTCAAGGGCTGCTCTGTATTTCAAGCAAATCCACAGGATGAATAGCTAAAAGGAAGCTCTGTTTGCTCACTGGTCTGGCACACTTATTGACTGGTGGTCTTGGAGTCACAAGGGAGCAGGAGGGACATGATGAAATAGATCCCTGGCCACAGCAATTATCAGCCAGGGGAATGGCACCCAGCGTGCAAGCAGTTGTTTTGGCTGGAAACCACCTTTGTCCATTAATAAGAATACTTAATTTTTAATTACTGGTTTTACAGCAGAGATCATTCTGACCAACGTTTCTGGACCTCACTCATTTTAACCGTCATTTCAATTCGATTTAAATGCTTAAATGTAGAAAATGTAAAGAGGCAACAACTGAAGTCCTCTGTTTTGATTTAAGGTACTGCAACATCTTCACCTCACTCAGAACTGGAAAGCACAGGGGCAATCCTAGATGACAAGGAAGACTCTTACTTCACAGAAATTAGGAATTTTATTGGAAACAGCAACCACAACAATCAATCCCCCCGAAACTCAGAGGAGAGGTAAGTTGTGACTGATCTGCCTTCCAAACGTGGCACTCTTCCTTCTCCAGATTAAACCTGATTTTTTACTTTTGACAACTTATTTTAGCAATCTGTTTGCTTCATTGTTCACCTCAGTGTCCTACGAAAGGAAACTATTTGATCCTCTCCCCATGATGCATGAGCAGATGTGGGACAGAAGGTTGAGTCATTGCACACTTTTCTCCTCATCTATCAAGAACATTCAGTTCCCATCACTGATCTAAGAATGTTGTAAAATTCTCTTATTTTACATTCAGGACAGGACAGGTGAACTGCCCCATGTGGGTACATGTAGAGAGCCTTGTGATTTCAATGCAATTTAAATGTGCAATTAATAACGTAGTCTTTACTACTTGGATAGTAGTAAATTCTACTAAATTCTTGGATAATATGAAAGGTTGTAACTGAAAGTCCTTTCCCTTAAGTAGCTCAATCCCAAGAAAGAACAAAAAGCCCATGAAGCTGTGGGTAGGTGCTGGTATCCTCAATGCTCCAGCATGTGAAAGCCTTTTTCCCACTAAGATTTATTCAGTATCTGGGTGTTTCAGTTCTTCTGAGCTGACAGATGAGAAACCACTCCTTAATCTTTTCAGCTAATTAAAATACAGCTAGGCAGAAAAGACTGGAGCATGGACACACACACACCAGCTATATGTGTTTCTTTGGGATTGGTGTTGCATTATGCATTATTTGCACTTTGGAGCTGGCATTACATTATCAGCATCCAAAATTTCTTACTGCTGGTGACAAACTTCATTGTCTTCTCAATTTCCAGACACTTTTGTGAAGGGATAAGAATGGTGGACATAACAATTTCCACCAAAGTATTGGATTAAGTGATTACATGCATATTCAAATTTCATTCCATCTTGATTGGCAAGGGGGGCTTGGGATTTTTTCCCTTCCACATCTGGTCTCAACATGTCCTCCAGAAGGAAGTCAGCAAAGTGAAAAGGTTGCTGGGTTGTGCAGTGTTTCCTTTCTAAATTTGGCACTTCTGACTGCTCTTGATGGATATTTTATCCCTGGCAAATTGCTGTATTTGAAAGCATAATTAGAGAATCTGTTTTCTTAATCACATGGGTTTTGTTACTTTGGTTGTAGTCCATCTCCTTTTCATTTCTAGCAGCTTCAATTGAGCATAGCAGGCAACTTGGCAGCCCAAATGGGGCTCAGCTATTTCTTATTTCTGCCTGTTTAAATCAAAGATGATAAAGAGATACTGCTCTGATTATCTTAGAGAGGAGTGGCTGCTTCAGCTCCCCTGAAGCTGTACAGCCTCAGTTTTTTGGTACTGTGATAGAAACAGAGCATTTCACAGCTTTTTTTTTCTTTTTTAATGCAAGCTCTAAACTCATGGAAGTCAACTACAGTTTCTTCAGAATACAGATGAAACTCTACTATGTTTAGAAAGTTGATGCTATTGAATATGAATCCAGCTTTTGCTTGTGTACACACCATAAGGAAGAACAGCTCTTACAACAGCCAGTGGAACACTCAAATCCCAAATCTGTTGCTAGGGGCTCATCCTTATCTTGCTCAGACCTGGAGTACATTTGATATTGTCCTGCACAGTTTGAAGCACACGGAGTCTCGAGCAAACTGCCAGTGGACAATAAGGTTTCCATTTTTATAACTGTATTCCTGGAAGAGTAAGGACCTTTTGCACAATGAGAACAATAGATGAATCAAGGCCTCTATGCTACGTAACCCAGCAGAGCACGAGTGTGTGTGGTTCCACCAAGTTCAGCCCTTCCACACCATTACTGCCTCTGGCCCTGCATTTGTTGGTGTGAATCGTGCCCAATTTTTATTTCTTCTTCTCATTTAATGCATCAGACACGATGCAGCTGGGGATGCTCAGAATCCTAGAGCTGAGGCTGTTAGAAACTGAGCCCCTACTTCAGTCTGGGTATTATGTCCTTGATAAAATCCTGTAGGAAGTAGTTAAGGGAAGTCATTGTCTGAAAGCAAAGGGCAAAGTAATAACATAGGGTAGACCAAATGGTTTTCCATGTGCGTAGTGCTATAATGACTCATTTAATAAGAATAAATGCACTTAAAATGCTCTATGACCTTTCTTTTCATTACTTCTTAGCCCTCAAATCAGTCAATAATGTAGTTCAGCGTGGAGGTAATATTGCAGCCCGCTCTTTAGGTCTTCAGCTGAAGTCCTTTAGGTTCCCCTGTATGTAATCCATATGTTCACTGAAGCAGTGTGGCTTCCAAATGGGTGGTAGTGTACAAAATTAATTATGCATGTAATTTTGACTTAAAAACTCTTGAATGCAGTATTGGGTGTCAGTTTTGAAAACGCCGGATCTGATTTGCAGAGTTTCTTGGTCCCTGTGGTTTCTGTTAAAAGGCAATGGGTTGTTTTGCCCAGACTACACACATGATTGGAAACATGAGATGAAATAATGCATGAAAAAATTTGGAATGGATATCTGCACGTACCTCTGCTTGAACAGTAGTTTTAGCAAGACAGCAGGAAAAATCCCATGATGATGGTACTGTAACTTCCCACTGATTTTTGAGTGGAATTTTTTCCAGTACTGCCTGAATGTCTAGAGCTAAACAAGATATAAAATACAGAATTCACTTTATTCTATGGGGACAGATCCTTTCAGATCTGCCTCCAACAGCCTGCTGGTGAGGAACCTTCAGAACTGATTTGTGATGATTGCTTTTGGTACTTTCAGAATGAATGGTAGCCACTTTAAGGATGAAAAAGCCATGGTAGCCAGCCAGAACTCGGATTTACTGGATGATGAAGAGGCAGAAGATGAAGTAATGATGGACGAAGAGGACGAAGAGAGTGAAATTGCAGGGAAAGCAGTCAAAGAGCCTGCTCCAAGTGACATGCACGAGGGGACCCCAGAGGAGGACTACGAGGAAACAAGTACTTTGGACATGAACTGCAAAGCTTCCCCTGGCAGGTTGGTTCCTTCCGAGTATTGGTGCAGCCGATACGTGAGATAAAAACAATGAAGCCATAGAGCAGTGCCAGCACCAAACTGCGTGTGGTGGGAACCAGTCTGGGGTGGCCAACTTCCCAGTTACAATAGCAACGTGCGTCTGTGTTTGGGTCAATCCCAGCCCTGTTTTCAGTCCTTCATGCAATCTGTAGCCCTTAAGAGGAAAAATAGCTGTGCTTGGGGAGCTATTGTCAGGTTCTGGGTGAGACAGGAAATGTTCATGGGAGAGACGTTATCTGCTCCATGGCCCAACCTGAATCTCCTGGAATGGTCCCATGAAAAGTTTTGGGGACAGCTTTGGGGACAGTTTTGGGGAGAGGGGCAGCTTTTCCCTCCCCTGCTCCCACTGCCCACCCTTTCCTCATTAGGGAAAAAAAAGAAAAAAAGGGGGGGCATTTATTTTATTGCAGGATTCTGGTTTCATGGAGCTGAGTGTTTTATGAATGTAAAAAGGTAAAAAGGAGAAATTGCACAGATGGGTAAATCTAAGAGGACAAGGGAGCAGGGAGAGGATCCTTTAATTGCCATTGAAACTTCTGTGGTGTATTTGTAGGTATAAAGAGGAGGAGTACAATAAGACTGGACTTTCGGCTTTGGACCATATAAGGCACTTCACAGATAGCCTCAAAATGAGGAAAATGGAAGAAAATCAATATACTGAAGCTGAATTGGCAGCTTTCAATACTTCCCAGCTGCCAGAGGACCTGAAACAACCGTTGTACAGGAAATCCAAATCCCAGGTAAAAGCTTCCCTCAGTTAAAATGTTTTTGTTACCCAATACCTGAAGGATTAAACTCTTAGTGTGTGGCAGCTTCATCAGACAGGGCTCTGCTCCACATCCACAAACCTCAGCCAGCCCTGACCTCCCCCTGCCCTCCCACTGTGCCCAGGAGACAGTGCAGGGTGCTCTGCTTCCTAAAATCAGGGGATTTTCTTATTTTTTCCTATTTTTGTTCCTCTCTTCCACATGCAGAAAGGCCACGATGCAAACCATTCCCACTCTGCTTTTAGTCAGCAAGGGTGGCCCTGCTGATGCTGTGGAGCTCAGCTGCAGCCTTGCAGGGATGTGACTCAATCTTCTGGTTTTTTTGGTATTTTTTTGATAGTATGCAGGAAGTTATCACCTCTAGATCCTCAGCATGTTATTAAAACAGCAGGAACTAAACTGATGTGCCAGTGCTATTTATCGATTGTTTGGTTTTTTTTTTTTTTTTAAATATTAATTAAAATGGGTCTTTTTAGCATTAAAAGATTCCTGATTTAAAAACTGCAGAAAATGCCTGTGGAGAAGGTCAGCAAAGTAGACTTTGGTATTTGGTGAAATCCAGGACCAGCCAAGGGATAATGTGATTCCTCAGGCTCTTGAAAAGAGCCTCTTGTGCCAAGAAGCTGAAGGCAAAGGAGACTCTGGGACCTTGTCTACTCTTAAAGGTTTCTCAGAGCTTCGTGAAGCCAGATGAAAGCAGAAATTGTTATTGCTATTAGCGAGTCAAAAGTGCCAGTGAAAAAGCTGACAGCAGTTTTTACCTAACACGCTGTGAGATGTTTTAAAGCAGTTGAGAAGAGCAGCTGTAGCCTAAACGCTGCCCTAACCATGGAAGGGTGGCACAGGTCCAACCTCAGACACGTGCTGCAGGATCATGACCTCTCTTTCCTTCTTTTTTCCCCCCTCCAGGCGTATGCAATGATGCTCTCTCTCTCTGACAAGGACTCCCTTCACTCCACCTCCCACAATTCTCCCAACATGTGGCACAGTATGGCGAGAGCTGCTGCAGAATCCAGTGCCATCCAATCCATCAGTCACGTATGACATTGTGAAGTCTTACCAAGAATTGGGACCAAGTCCAAACCAGTAGCATGGCTCTTTCCTATAGGACTATTTAAAAGACTGCTGAGCAGAATGCCTTATAAATCTGCAGGGTCACTCATTTAAAGTCCGGTGACCTTAAACGGAATAATTTTAAAAAAGAAAAAAAAAAAAAAAAGAAACTATTTATTCTCAATATTTTGTTTTGCACAGCAAAGGCAGCTGCTGACTTCTGGAGGATCAATGCGACTTAAAAAGAAAAAAAAAGAAAGAAAAAAAAAAGGAAAAAAAAAAAAAGGATTATTATTTCAGTGGATTATGTAAACTGGGGCTGGGAAAAAGTGTCTTCCAGTTCACCCGGCTTTGAGGGGCAGGGGCAAAAGGGTTAAGACTGCATTGATACACACATGGGCACTCCTTTAAAGTAGGAACTGAATTGATTTTCTTTTTGTATAAGATAGTTGGACACAGGATTGGGAACAGTTGCTTTTATGTACAAATCTCTTCATTAAAAGCTTTATGCATTTTAGCCCTTCAAGGAAAGAAAATAGTTCTATCAGATGCACAGTATCCATCGTAAATGTAGAAAGAAGTAACAGGGAATATTTTGTTCTCTCCGTAATTCTTTTGCCTTCTCAACTGCATCGTTTATAAAAAAGGAAAAAACAAGGAAAAAAAATAAATAAAGGAAAAAAAAAAAAAAGAACTCTGAGAAACAATACATAAGAGGCTTGTGTATATTGTAAACTATGAATGTTCACTGCTCCAAGAAGCTAAATCATCCAGATAATTCCGTGAAAGCACCACATTCATCGACAGCACCACTAGAGCAAATCATTGTAAGGAGATTTTAATTTTCGACAATCATGTCACTATTTTGTTGTATTGTTTCCTTTCCCCCCCTACCCTCTAATTTCTTCTTTGTGTTGTGTGTACCATGTATTTATTTGTTGGCAAACGATTGTTTGTTGATTCAAATAGCACTGTTCCTGTAACAAACAGGCACTGCTCCAGTCCCCCACTGCGTTGTGATGTAAGGCACCCATGTACGTCAAAAAAAACAGTGAAAAAAAGTGAGGTGAACTGATCTGTGTATATGGGAGTGCAAAACAGTGTTTGAAATTTTCTTACATTCCTCTTTTATTTTATTTTTTGCCTTTTAATGAACTGAATAACTAATAGATGCGACTTAGTTTTGGTTTTGTTTTGGTTTTGTTTTGTTTTTTTTTTGTAATACAGTAAATTGATTCAATTGTATAAACAGTTATAATTTCCTCATGAAAGCATGATTCTTCTGATTAAAAAAACTGTACCCAATATTTTATGCTGGTTGTCTGCGAGCTTGTGTGATGTTATGTTCATGTTAATCCTATTTGTAAGATGAAGTGTTCCAAATTTATGTTGAAAAGAAATAAATAAATAACGGAAGGTATTCAGTTATTTTTTTGGGGGTTGTTTTTTTGTTTTGGTTTGGGGTTTTTTTTGGCCTTTAGTGAGGGACCAGATTTATTTTTCCTTTTGTTTATAATCTCATTTTGAAATAATCAGCAAGTTGAGGTACTTTCTTTAAATGCTTTGTATAATGTAACTGTTACGCATTTCAGTACATTACTATGGGAGGATCAACTTAAAAAAAAAAAATAAAGGACTACAAAACAGAAGGGATCTTTTTCATTATTGTCTTGATTCTGTTTGAGTAGGGCAAAGAAAACAGAAAAATATAAAATTGCATTTCATCTGCAGTCTGGGGAGCAAAGACTTTGTCTGTGGGGTCACAAAGATGGGGTAACCAGAGATGGGGCTCTGTGAAGCCTCCTGGACCTGGCTGTGCAGGGCAGGACCCAATCCAGAGTCTCTCAATGTACTCTTGAACTGGTTTAAGTATTTTAAGCTTTGAAACACTTGGGAAAAAAAGATATTTCACTTTATGGGAGGGACTGGTGCAAGGTCACGTTTGAAGGCTTATGTGGAGCCTTGAGCTGGTGGTTTTGGGGACAATGACAGGAAGAGTGGCTTGGCTAGCTAATGGCAAACATTGACTTGCCAATATGATAAAAATTCATAATTGGCTTCCAACTGCATGAAATAAGCCTTTAAGGGTCTAAAAGGGGGAAAAAAGGAGAAAATTTAATTTGAGCACTCCCTTTGAAATCATGTCCAAAGCCCTGTTTCTTCTGAAGAACCTGCAGAGTGACAGGAGGTGGAATGTCCAACAAAAGCCATTGTTTGCCCAGGAAATGTACATTTTCCTTCTCTTCTCATCATCAGAGAGAAAGACCAAGAGGGGGGCCATGGGATGTCCCTACCAGCCAAGCTTGGTCTTTGCAGCTACTACACCTTCATGTTTAAGTGACTTAAAGGAGTGGATGTGTCACATTGTGAAGCCTTTTTGGGTTTTATTTTTGGTTTTTTTGTTTTTTTTTCAGTAGGACCAAGGACATGCAGATCTCTCTTCACTTACCAGACCCTTACATTACCTTTCAGAAGATCTGTAGGTGTCATTCTTGTCTTCTGCCCTGTGTCATAACCATCTTATAGCAGCAGGGGCATTGGCAGAGCTGAACCCAGCCCCAGCATGGGTTGCCTTGGGTCGATGGCAATCTGAGACCTACAGGAGGGTGGTTTTGATGCAAGAAACCTAAATCACATCTGGGAAAAAAAAAAATAAAAAAATAAAAATGGGTCTGTGTGCATATTCTTGTACTCACTTCATTGGCCTGAGCCAATGGTCAGGTACATGCAGATAATTACATGAATAGGTTTTGGTTTGGTTTTGCTTTTTTTTTTTTTTTGTACAGTTAAAGTCACCGTGAAACTTGGTTTTAGGTTTCTGCCAAATAAAGAGAACAAATAGATTAATCAAGCTTTATCTGCAAACAACTTTCCAGATCGTTTTCTCCTTTAATCTGATGCTGTGACAATTCTTATCAGCTCTGCCCTCACCTGCCTCAGATGAAAGGAGCTTGGGGAGGTGGAGAAAAAGTGGGACAGTTTCTCCTGGGTTTAATGGTCTGGATTATGGTAGCACACTCCAGTCCTATAAGTGCCAGGGCAAGTACTTGTTGAGCCAAGCTGTAGGGTTAGTTTAACCCGTGGCTAACACCATCTCATCAAACCCCTGGGATGAAGTTTCTGTTGAGAGCTCTGAATTTCCATCTCAAATGAACTCACCCAGCAGGGTATGGGCTGTGATGAGCAGAGGGGAAACATCTCACAAAAGAACTGGTTGTTCCATGTACCCACCTTTCCAGGACCTTGATTCCCATTGGCTTTCTCAAAAGCAAAGTTGTTCACACAGATAAAACCTGCAAAAAAAGCTCAGATTTGATTTGTCATACTCTCAAATGAGTGACAAGAAAACAGAATGATTTGTGTCTTTGTGTCATACCCTCCAGGGTGGACCACACCTGTCTAGGTGCAAATAGATTGCTAAGTATGGACCAATGTTTCTGGCTTTCTTTATTATATTGTTTTAGGAGAAAAAAAAATATCAATACTTTTTCAGAAATACCCTTCACCTTATTTCAGCATCATCCCTCCCACCCCTGCAGTATTTTCCTGTAAATCAACAAATTATGATAGAGCTGAAGGAGCTCCCATATGAGATGAAGGAGCTGCATGTTATCACCTCACTTCCTATTGAAAGCAACTAAAAAAGCAGCAGCATGGCAAGATGTTAAATCAATATTTCACCCTGGCCCATGTCCTTTACACCACTGTGGGTCCAAGTCACTGTTCCTGTGTCAGCCTGGCTGTTCTCCTGCCTTAAGAGCTGCATTTGCAGGGTAATGGGAGAGGAAATTATAATAAAACCATTTGCAAGGCTGAAGGTGCTCAGTGAGTCAGTCTGACCCAGTGCTCCACATGTGTCTTGGGCTTTAAAGCTTTCTGTCAGGTCCCTCTTGCTCAGACATGAGGAGAATTGCTGCAAACTCCTGGATGGTTTCACCTCACTCTGCTCCTGTCCAGATACGTTTGTGGGTTTGTTGGTCAGTCATATAATGGTGTGGAAAAGCTTAAAGATGCTACCAGTAATAATTTAAACAAAACCAAAGCATCCAGCACCAAACAGAAGACCCTTTCTCCATGGCAAGGACCAGAGCTCCAGTTATAAGAAAAATGTCTCTGCAGCCTGGCCAAAACCCTTCTGTTTTCCAACCCATTGAATGGTTTGTAGGTTTGTGAGGGCATCTCAGCTGTGGCTTCCAGTGGCCTGATTCATTCCTCTTTTGTTCCAATACAGAAAAGAGTGCCAGCTCTAGGAAAGGCTCAGCTTTCCAACTGAGAGTCACTGTGATTCAGGAACTCGTGGTACATCCTGCAAGAGTGAAGCTTTTTTTTTTTTTTTCCCCCAAAACAGCCACCTAAATTTTGCTCAGGACATGTTACCTCCTGGGTACAACCATAAACCAAACTAAACAGATCCCTCTGCCACCATGTGCTGGAACAAGAGTGACCTTTATTTGATCCAAGATTGTCCATATTTTAATGGCAATTGATGTTATTTATACCTATAAATCCATTCAGGCAAGCTGGGGAATATTTTACTATGAAAGGTGTTGTGGAAACATAAAAATAGTCTCATATAACTTGCTGTGGAGGAGCTTGAGCAATATCTGCCACAGCTCTCAAGCAGAGGGTCTGAAAGAAGGCACCTCCAGAAGGCAAACTCCTTTTTCCTGATTTATTTTAATACTAATTAAATCCAGAAAGGCTCAAGAAATGTGATGAAATGCTACACTTCTAAGAAGAAGTTTTACCCAAGACTCTTAAAGCAGGCCTCCCAGCTTGGGAGGGTCTAGTGGGAGAGGAGGGTTAGTGGTCATTTTGATGCTTAAATTATCAGTAATTAAGAAGTTGATTTTCTGGGATTGAGGAAAATTTTAAACAGCTGCTTTTTTCAGGCCTTGACTCCTCATTTTCATTAGCATGTGCTAAGGCAATCTGGAAAATACACTTAGATCTGTATTATGCTATGTCAAGACCTCAATGTCTGTACCTTGGGGCAGATACATGTGTGATAGCCCAGGGTAGATGTGCCAGCATGCACATGTGGAAGTGTTCAATTTGTAAGATGATTATAGCCCCCAAACAAGGCCTGCTTGATACCTGTGGCATATTTCTTTCATGGAAAGAGCAGAAAAGTCTCAAAAATCGTGTCATGTTTCGCATCACCAGCCAACCCAAACTAGGGAAGTAGCACTTTAATTCCTGGGGAAATCTCTTTCAACGGGCTCGTGTCAGCCCCAATTAAAGTCCTGGGCAGCCCAGCACTAATTGGGTTGAGGTATGCAATGGCCTAACATGGTCATTTTAGCAAAGCAAAGCCCTTCTCCAGGCCTGTGCCCACCCTCAGGCTGGATGGTGTCTTTCTTCCCAAGAGTGATGGGTGGGGAAAGTCTTGCTAGAAAATCACCTTGAACGATTTACCAAGTGGAATGATTCCCCTGAGTAATGGTGAGTAAGACAGCTTGGGGTGCTCAGACAGCATTAAAGTTACCTGCATGGGAGATGAAGGTGGGCATCTGCCTCCTCCACTCTCCTAATGTAGGCCCTGGCTCCTTCAAAGATGTTCTCTCTTCTCTGTAGGTCTTTTTCCACTCCCAAAATAGAGGTTTGTTTTTTTTTCTTGCTTCTGAAATGTGAATACACTAGAATAGAGGAAAAAAAAATGAAGACATGAACTGAGATTTGGAGATGAATAAAAGCATCCAGCTCCTCCTGGATTCCAGCAAGATTTGTGTGTAAAATCACAGCAATGGACTCAGTTTCAGGTCGTCCGTGATAAGACAAAAGTGAATCAGTGGAGGGCAGATGCTAAAGGTCTTCACTCAAACCTGATTACAAATATTTTAATGATTTAGAGCTTCCAAATTATGCAAGTGGGTGTTGTACTACACCCAGCTCTTCCCTCTGTTGCTGCTAGGCCTGTTGAAAACCCTCCTGATGTGTCTTCCCCTGAACTTATCTGCAGTTTGAGAATGACCAGGGCTCTTCTCCAGCACCCAGCCTCTCCTGGCTCGTGTCTGAAATAACCTTTGCAAAACCCTCAGACCATGTCAAGTCCCTGCATGCTGATGCATGCCCACACTTTTCAGGAGGGGACTCCCAGAGCTGTGAAGTCCAGTCAGCTGCAATCACAACCTTGTAATAAAAATCCAGCTCAGAAGGATCCAGAGACCCTCTGCTCTGTGAAACCACAAGCCACAAAACACTTTGCAATTCACTGTAATGAAGTAAAGACCTTTATTACATTTAGACTTGATTCCCTGGTACACTTTTTGGAAGCAGTTCTGCTGTTTTTATTACTTAAGAGCTATTAAAACCTTAACCACTGCGTGGAGCAGCTCACTCCAGCTTTACACTCATCCATAAAAATTTTGAATGGGAGATCAAGAATTACTTCTTGGACCTAACACCCCATCAGCTGAGGAATGCCAGAATCAGGGCTGGATTTGTCCCTCTCCTGGCTGAGCATACAGACCAGGGGGAGAGATGCTGAAGGCCAGGATCTAACTGGATTTTTCCCAGGTTTTTCTTCACCGCTTGTAAGGAAAGACAGAAAGCAGGAAGCCATCATGATCTCTCCATCTCTCATAAGTCATAAGCCAAGCTCTGCATATGCCACTCTCTGTTGGCTTAGGAAGAGGCAAAGTTGGAAAGAAAGCCACTGTGTGAAGGACCAAAGAGAGCAGAAAACAGGCCTGGGGTCAGTCCAAGTAGTGACACCCAAAAAACAGAAACAAAACTCTTGAACCAGCCTAAAAATGACACGGTTCTTGGGAAGAAGCAGCATGCTTGGGCATCAGCAGGATGGCAGAGTGGTGCTGGACCAGCTGAGCCACCTCCTGAAAACAAGTGCAAAGCTACAACAGCCTGACATGGTGTGATGGAAATGGCTGCAGAGAAAAACTTCTACAGGGGAATTCTATGAGACTTAAAGCTTCTCGTTATTTTCACTTTTTTTTTTTTTATTGTAGAGATGAAAAATCTGGCTTTCTCAGCTCACTGTTAGTTCCAAAGCATGACTTCCTCCACTCTGCCACTGAATTTTTAATATTTCCTCTTTGGAAAATGTCAGGAGACTCAGCAGGGTGTGGGTTTCTTCTGCACTAACACAGCCCTGGCAGGGGTGAGGCTGGGGCATCTTTGGGCAGCACTTTGCCCTTGGAAAATATATTCTATCTACTCTTCCCCGCAAAAAACCCCCCCCCAAAAAACCCCCAAAAAAGCCCCCTAAACCCTCATAAATTATCCATTATAATGTTGCTTCATTTCAGTTGAAACAATGATCCTGGTACATTTTCTTTTCAACTCTGTCTCCCAGTCCAAGTGGCCACCTACTTTGTTGTCCAGATTTCTCGCGCAGTTGGGATCCTACAATGTGTAATCTCAGTAGGGTTATCAGTTATGTCATGCATTCTGCAGCCTCCAATCAGCTTAGTGGGAAACAACATTTTCATTTAATACCAGGAGAAACAGTGGAAGTCAGCGATTGATACCAACACAATGATGGGAAAAAGTGTCCAGAGGTGCTACTCACATAATCTCACTTTACAACATCTTGAAAATTCAATAGAAAGGACTTTGCTAACAATACCAGAATGACATACCACTGATTATTGTTCCTAAAGCTCTTAACAATAAGAAAGCTCTCTAAATATATCTCAACAAAAAACATATAACAGTTTGTTTCTTCTTTTCATTTTTTTTTTTTTTTTTTTTTGCAAAGCACATAGTATTAGTCAACAATTGCCGTGTGATGTGAGCCCATTAGGGCTGTTGGCTGGTAATGTTCTGGGAAACAAGCTCTCCAAAGATCTTTTCTTTTTTCTTTTTTAAACATGCCTAACAATTGTATCTTAAAACAATCCTGGAAGCACTAAGTATCTACAAACTGCAAGGACCCACTCAGACATTTTCTTAAGACTGAAGAAAGAACTCGCTGCCTTTGCATTTTATTTCACTCGCTTCAGAATTCAGCTGTGAGCAGTCATGTATTTTAGCTCAGAGCAGAAATAAAAAAAACCTTTTTAAGGACCAACTGCTTCTTGTTAAGCCTCTGGTCTCCACAGGTCCGTTCTCCAAAGGACATGTGAACATTCCTGCTTCATTCCTCCCCATCCCAACCTGACTTTAATAAAGGGTTAAAATGCAATTCAAGAGAGAACACTGAATGCACCAGGACACTTCCCTCAGAAGGAGGGTTGTAGTAGGCATAATTGCTGCTAAACCCACACTTTAGAGGTTGAGTGAGGAAGCCCTTAGTAGTCAGTGTCTACTACAGGAGAGTCCTGAGAGTAATTTATTGCTCAGCACCTTCAGAGTCACACCTGCCCTGCCAGCACACAAATGAAGCCACAAAAAGGAATAAAACCTTTCCCTGGCTTTGCAGCATCAGCCCCACAGCTCCGTGTCATTCCTTCAGTATTGCACACCAGAAAGGTGCTGGGGAAGATTAAATAATAATTTAAATTCCTTTGATACTGTGTACGTTTCACAAGCAAACCAAACCCTCGTACATCACACAAAGCTGCTCTGAGTTTATAGCATGAAAAAGCCAGTGAAAGATCCCAAAAAACCATTAGCTGAAGTAAATGTTGAATCACGTTACAGAGTCAACAGCAGAGAGGTTTTGAATGAAATAAATGTGTCACGGTGAGGATACCAAATGAAATATCCACTGGATTTTCTTTTATTACATGCTCCTAATCTCTCTGTTTATTATTGAAGCAGTTAATAAGCAATTCCTAAAACAGATCCAGAAGGTGTCTTTAGCAGCCTGACTGGCAACCCACACCATCAAAATACATTTTTTCCACCAGCCCTTTGCAATCTTAGCTTGATTTCACCTTAAACACTTTATGGAATGATTATTTTTGTTCCCTGAACTCAGGCACTACTTGTATAGCTTCAGATAAGATTTGTTTGCCATCGATATAAACAGCATTTACTGGGTACAAGATCTATCAGAAGGAAGAATTCTAACTTCTGAAAACATTTTAGGATGAAGAAATGAGTGGACTGAGAAAACATTAGGAAAAAATCTGACTCCAGGTCTGGCTGCTTGGCACTGCCTGCCCTGAGGCATCACCACACAGTGTTTGTTATTGTTCATTAATAAACCCAAATTTATCTAGAGAAATAGATCCATTCTGTACTCCACTTGGAGCTGGGTTTTTTGGTTTGGTTTTTTTTTTCCCACTATACACCATGGGAACCCTTCAAAGCACCTTCTGGTATGGGGCCAACCCTCTGATCACTGCCAATGGAATATATTTATAGAAACTTTTAAAATTATGTTTTACATATTAAGTATTTATTAAGTTTTAAGCAAGATTTTTTTTTCCTTATCCTTTCCCTGATATTTAAGTAGAGATTTAATTAGCACTATTATTTCACACAGTAACCTGACCAAAGTGTTAGCTAAATTAGGGGCTGACACTCCCAAAAGCAGGACTGGAAAAGCTCCTGAATTTGACATGGTTTTTAAACATGGCTTTGCACATTTTGCTGCTTTTCACTCCTCCATGATTTTATATATCTAAAATACTCGAGTATCATTGTCCACATAGTAAGAAGCATTTATATATAATATTGCATGTGATTGCTTATAGACTTTTGCAATTTGGAGGCAGACTTTATTGCTCACCAGAGGGGTGGTGGCAACCACAGGGATTAACCTGGGAATAAGGAGATGCCTTCACCTTACCTGGGGTGAAAGGTGTGGAGGGGTCTCTGTGCCTGGGCTCAGGCAGGGTGTGCAGGGCTCCTGCAGTGGGGTCAGCACAGGCCAACACGTGGTGGAGATGGTGGTGGTGGTGGCTGTTGTTTGGTTTTGAAGTCCAAGTCATAGGAAACTGCTTGAATGGCTGGAGCCAGAGAGTCTCTGCAAGGGGCAGCCAAAAAGAAAAAAAAAGCACACAGAGCTTTATGAGTGTTTAATTACTCTGTTGTTTATAAAAAATGAAAAAAAAAAATTTAAAAAGTGTTGTCTTTGGGGTTTTTTTAATCCCTATTGAAAGGCTTCATCCCAACAGTTCCAGGGAGCAGGGGTGATGTTGCCAGAGGCTCCTCACTGGATACCTTTGAGGACCTGGGACAAAGCACCAAATTCCCTTTCCAAACCCTTTTGGCTGTGGGGACTTTACCCCTTCTGCTCCCAAACAAAAAGCTTTCCCAAACCTGGTCTTGGGAGCAAAAAGTCTCTCCCCCAAGAGATGGAGCCCTGGATTGGAGCCTTCCTGAGGCCACCAGCCCCAACCTCTCCCTAAGAACCTCTGGAACACATCCAGAGGTGGCAGGAGCAAGGGGAAGGGCAGGAGCCTTGGGGATCCCAGTTTCCTCCAGGCCTCCAACCTACGAGTTGCTCTTACATGTTCAGTGACCACACACATAAACCTATGCCTCCTGAACTACACAATTCATATGCGATCTGAGGATTTAGAATCAGAAGATTTTTACTTGTTTTCTTTTTTTCTTTTTTCTTTTTTATTTAATCTGGCATATTTGAAAGCACTATCCACGAAACTTCTGCATAAAGGATTTTTCCAATATTTATTACATTTATGCCTTCCTTTTATAGCTCAACCCAAACCTTACAGTAAAAAAACAGCACAAGCTTTTTGAAAAAAAAAGTTAAAACCTTGAGGTTTTTAACTTTTGCTGCCATTCCCCACGCGAGCAGCCCAAACGTGCTGGAGGGGCTGCCCCTGCCTTCCCGCAGACCCCCTCCCTGCACTGCTGGGACACACAACCTTTCTTGTCCCTATCGATGTATCTAACATGTGAGAAATAAAGTGTGGAAAACTTCTTTCAGCTGCATTTCACGGGCAGACGCTTTGATCAGCGAGTGCCTGAGTGTTACTCAGCACACAGGAAAATGGGACAACTTAGGTAAAAGAGCCGCCGCTAAATGGCTCTCGACGTTGCCAGCAGTCATTAGGCAGCCTTTGGCTTTGAACAAGAACATCAGAAGCTGGGGGACAAAATCCCCTGTCCCCTGCACCGGGGGGATGTTTCCCGGCTACCGCCTCGATGCTCCCATCCAGGACTCAGCCCCGCAGCATCTCACCCTCAAAGCAAGCAGCCAAGGTTTAGCTAACCCTGCCCTGCAGTCCCGGCTGCGATGTGGTTTAAAGAGCACAAGGAGGAGCAGGGAATCCTGCGAAGGATTTCTCTGGATCTCGTGGGTGATGGGTTTTCCCTCCCAGCCTCCCAGCCCTAACTGCCGGGTGCTCTCTGGTGGCTGCTCGGGGAAGCGCTCCCCGTCCCTCCTGTAGCTCCCACCAGCCTGCCTTCAAAATATCTCACAAAAAAAAAAAAAAACAACAAAAAAAAGCCCATCGCCAACGGGGAGTAACTCTGGGCCACTGTGAAGCTCCGTGTTAAGCAGCAAATTCAGATTTTTTTTTTATTTTTTTTTTACCTAATTATTGCCTGTAGCCAAGAAACAAGCAGGAGCTAACGTGGGTCTTGCTGGGCAGAAGTTCCACTGATGACCTCTCTGTGCTGGCAGTGAGTTTCTCTCCACTAGTTGGTACCTATTGTAGTGATTCTTAAAATTCTCCTCTATCTTTTTTTCGTTTTTTTTTTTCTTTTTCTTCCCAGTTCCAAGGATAAGAAACAGAATCTACACTAGTGAGCTAAATGTGAGCCAGCCCTGTGCAGTGCAGAAAGGCTGCCTTGATTCATTGCACTCCCATGATTTTGGCTGCAGTAAATTCACTCTCCTGCTACAGTGTGCAGTTTGAGGGTTTATTGAGTCCTGGCACAAACAGAAAGAATCATCAAAGTCTAGATAATTGCAGAGGTTTGGATTTTTTTTACATTTTTTATTTTTGTTCTGCTGTCATTGCTTTACCAGCTATTGTCTGGCTGCTTGGGAAAGCACGGCCAAAGACCTCTCATAGAAAATGTAATATTCAAAAAGCAAATTGTCTTTCTTCTTCTATTTCTTCTCCTTGTGGTAGGATTTACTCACATGTCTGATTCCTTACAGTCTCAGGAACTTTAGCTTTCTTTTATTTCAGCATCCTTTCATTCAGCTTTGTCTCTGAAAAAATGTTATGCAAGATCCCATCTTTTTTTCGTTTAGTTTTTGTTTGGTTGGTTGATTTTTGTTAGCACCCAGCCTCCTGGCCCCTTTTATTTAGAGATGGAAACCTAACCCCTCATCTTCAGCAGAAGGAGTTTGATTGTGCATTCCTTGACAAAGCTTCCTGTTCCCCTCAGCGGGCACCAGACAGACTGCTGGGACACCTCCATCCCTCCCAACATCCACCATTTATCTTCCTTACTCTCCAACCCCACGTTTCAATTCCCCTAAAAATCACCCGGAGACCATTGGCCATTTCAGGAAAGACAACAGCTCCATTGCAGTCGAAATCTGAGCTCACACATATGGTTGAAGTTAAGCTAAGGTCTTCTTCCCAGAAATGCCTTGTGAAGTTCTTCTCCAGGCAAGCCTTTTCCAGTAAGATAGTGTCTCCCTGCCTGCTATTTTGCTTAGTCTCACTTTCTTTTATCTTCCTTGTCGAACTGAACTGTCGCCATTCACTGCTAGCAGATGTGGTTTGGGATTCCTACATTCTTTTCTGCCTTTATTTCAGTGCTTTCATCACAGCTTCTCTTTCAGCTAGGTGAATCAAAGGCCTTTCCATAGACCAGTCAATGCAAGCTATACATGATGGCTTGTTTTATTTGGCAATCTTCTCCAGCATGTGATTCATTGTCTGCAGGTGATTCATAGTTAGGAAATTACTTCTGAACCCTGCCAGTGCTTGTGGTTGATTAAAGTTCAGAAGTCCCTGTAGTCTGTTCACCAGCGCTTTTTTGTCAACTCAAATATTTGTGTGCAGTAAAGAACAGTAAAAAGTGGATGTGCTATTGACATGAGCAATTTACTTGAAAGTTTGCATCTTTAGAAAGTTCCACCAAAATTTCTCGAGCTGGCATGAAACTGTTTCACAATGTCTGCCTAAATGAATCACATTTTACAAATAAATATCTGTCAAATCGTTCAATTACTCGAGATCCAGTCATTAAGCAATAAAATAAAGCAGTAAATAGGAGACATCTGCTGAAAAGTGCTACAGAAACATAAGCATCTTTCTCAAGTTACCTCCTTTGCATTTTGGGATAATGATTCACCAAAGAATGTCTTACCCAAGGCAATCAAACGTCAGAAAATTGTCCCCCACAAAACAAGACTGGCATAGCATGGTTACTTACCCAAAGCAAATACAGCTTGATGTCCCAGTGGAGGCTCCCTCAGAACAAAGAGGAGACACATCAGTTGAACTGCTGCAGCATTATTAGGTGAGGTCAGATGGTTCAGGATATTGAAACCTTGAAAAAAAAAAGAGTATTGGAAGTCATTGCTTCTGAGCTTGAAATAATTTTATTTATTTAAAATTAATTAAGATGTAAATGTTGCCCTTCCTGTGAAAGATGATATTTCCCATAGTGGCCAAGAGACAACCCAACTTTTTCTTTACATCAGAGGTGTTTAAAATCAGAGGTGCTTACAGGAATAACATTAAAACTCATCATGGACCATCAAAGGATTTAAACACTCTAAGGATCACCTGGTCAAACCCAGTGCATCAGTAGCTGAATCAAAGAGGGAAAAATATCAGCTCACTTTGGTCAGGCACATCTCTGCAGTAGGACTACCACTCTCCCCTGAAAGGTGGAGGTGCTATTTGGCAGCATCCATCCACAGTGTTGCCCCAGAAAATGGTATTTCCAAGAATATAAATGAATTGAAATACCTTTTGGAAAGGTACTCAGATAACAAAAAATTTAAGAGCTGTAGCCTCTTCCCTCTTCTTTCAGGCTTCATCTTGGGTTGCTTCATCTAGAGTGTCAGTTTGCAGAGCAGGGTTTGATTCATATTTCTTTGAAAAAGAAAATATTTTTAAAACTTATCTTGATAGTTATAGAATTTCCTTTGAAAGATACATTCTTTCCTGCCAAAAGATTCTTACAATGCTGGAGGAGCACTTCAAAAACGGTAAAGCTGGAATGACACTTGCATATTTTCCTGGTAATGGAGCATAGTAAAAACAGAAATGGAAAGAATCCTCAAGCATCCAAAGCTGCATTATCACTGAAGTATCAGCTGCTTTCAGACCTTTCCCTGTGCAACATTTCAGCACCAGCAGCTCTACCTATATCTTGGCTCACAGGATGTGTTTAAATTTGGAATTGCACATATGAAAGCCATACCCTCGGAAGGTTTCTGTGAATAATTCAAAATTCTTTTCCAAACAGAAACATCTCCACGCTTCAGGTTGCAACAGCTTCTCTGGACATGCCTCCACTTACAGGACTGGCTGCTTTTGTCAAAAGGGAGGTTTCAAATGCCTGTTTTGTGACTTTAGTTACTTTCTGCTGCTCTCAAAAGCCTGAGAAACTTCAGCAAGTGCAGTGACTGCTTTAAACCTTCTCCCAATGTGCTTGTTTAGACAAATAGTTTTGCTGATTTCAGTTTCTCCCAGGGGAATTTACTTTGGAGAAGTAGTTAAAAAAAAAAAAACAACAAACCAAACCGAAGCCCTCCCTCCCCCAGGATTTGAGGGAGGATCATTAGCAACAATTCAGCAAGAACATTGGGTCATCCTGAAATGCAAAATTGGATTAAAAGAATACTAATCCCTAAACCAGAAGGTTGAGACCTCAGTTTTCCATCTCCTCCAAGAAATTGCATCCCGTGCAGTTTAAAGACATTCAACAAGTAGAAGCTGAATGCTTGACTTGTAGCCACCCTTCAAACCTGTCTCAGAAGACAGGGAAACATTCCCACTTAGGCAGTTTCCCAAAAGCCATCAGCTCCTCTCTGCCTCCTACCATGGATGTTTTCAAGTCTTGCTGGCTCAGCAAACCTCCAGGACAGATCTGCCCATTGAGCCTGACCTATGATGGTTCTCTTTTATAAAAAACTTTTGCAAGCAATGGCAAAGAATTTGGCATTTTGTTCACACACGGTACTCAGCTTTGAATTCCTGCCTCATTTAGCCAAAGATATTTGGCTTGGTCACTTGTCCTCTTTGTTAGCTTAGATATTGGTGCTCTTTGCTGTTATGGAACATGTGCTTTTTATTTTAAGCCATGCAAAAACTATGGAATTGTGCTTGGGAAAATATATCCCCCCACATCCCAAGAAAAAAGCGTGGTCGTTGAATCAAATCGCTGTCCACTCTTCCATGACAAGCACATGAACATCTAGATGATAAATTTATTTATCTCCAGTGTTTCTCTAAGGTTCAGACATCAAGAGAAGCACAAAACCCACCATGAGTGGCAGAAGGACTTCCCTAAGAAGCCATGCCTCTGGCTCATCAGTTCTATTTCTATATTATCTTTTTAATTAAGCTGAAAACATCCACCACAACAAAGGTGCCTTTCAGGCAGGACTCAAAAGACCAAGCACACGTACCAATACAATATTAAAATGGTCAGGTTTGGGGTTTTTTCTGAAAGAAAAAGCACTGTTATTAGAAAACTCTAGTGCTCCTAGCTATCATATAGGGTCTCATCAGCCATTGGGGGAGAGAGAGAGGAGGCAGGACAAACTTTCTGAAATAAAACCCAGGTGGCTGTGTGTGTCACAAGTGATTAAGGACAGGGAGAAGTGATGTCCAAGTGCATCCCAGCTGTCAGAGACCAGTGGGGAGGTTGAGGCCATCAGAGTCTGACCGATGCCACCGCCACATTTTTAGAACATCTAAAATAAGTTTAATACAAACAGTGAGGATGAAGCACTAATGTGGTGAGAGCCCCTTCTTGAAAGCCTGGAGAGGCTCCTTGGAAACAACAACTCTTCAGAATCATTTGCAAATGCTGCCCCATCTGTAAACAGCAGAAACATCCTTAATGTAAACAGCATCCCTCACCCTGAAAGTGCGAGGAGAAATGAACAGGAAGCAAGGCAGCAGAAGGAGGAATAAATCAATGACAGACTCCTATGAAACGAGACATCTTGGGCCTTACACATATACTCACACACCAAAATCACTTATTAACTCCACATGGATCAAGTAAACTCTGGGGAAAAGAGAGCCTAAAGAGAGGAGGAACATGAAAGGAGCATCTAGAAACAGATGGGACATAACATTTCCAATAAACCCTAACATGGGAATCTCACATGGCAGCAGCCAAAGTACCTCGTGCTGGGAGCCCATCAAATTTCACAAGCTTACCAACACTGGGCTGAACCTATCCATGTGGATGAGAATTTGCAGAGGATAAATCTTGCCTGTTACTTGATGCTGATGAGCTGTGTGGTTCAGCAGCAGGGACATTCCCTCTGGGTTATTTCAAGGTACCCATGTAACACATCACTGGAAGCAGAAGCTTCAGAATGGGCTTTGAAAGCAAGGGTATAATCACTCATCAGTGTAGCTGATGTTCTTGTTCTAAGCCTGGGCCTGGGCTTCACTTTTAAATCATATAAACAAATTGTCTGGTAGTATTCCATAATTGTTATCTGCATCATAAGAAAACCAACGGGTCCAAAACTAAGACCAGAGACAACATGTTCAGTTCCATACAAACCCAATGTAATTCTTGCTCTGAAGAATTTACAGCCAAAACAGGCAGGAATGCCTACTTGTTCAAATAAAAGTCATTAAGAACACAGAGAAAAAAAACCCAGCTCCTTGATACCCCACATAATGTCCTGTCCACACTACCCATTCATCTGAGGTTTCCCAATGACTTCTAATGACTACTGAAAGAAGTTTTTGTGATTAAGTGCTGCTGAGGAACTGATGAACACAGCTATTCTCTGTGATAGAGAAGAGAAGCAATCTTGACTGAGGAGAGATAATGCTCCCAGGTGCAATCAGCTTTCCCATCAAAGAGCTTTGTATATCCTCAGCTCTGACACTAATAGCCACCAATTAAACCTGACACCAGAGGGACCATAAACCTGTAGCTATCTCTGATACCTGACAGTGCCTACAGCTTCATTACCTTAATCACATTTACTGCAGTAAATCAGAACAGCAGGTGGTGTGTCCTCTTTTTTTCAGAGCCTGAGGAAGAGCTTCCACTTGAAGAGCAGCATGCCCTAAAATACCTGAAAGGAGGTTGTAGTGAGGGGGGTGTTGGTCTCTTCTGCTTAAGTGATAGGATGAGAAGTAATGACCTCAGGTGTCACCAGGGGAAGTTTAGATTGGATATTAGAAGGGACTTGTTCACTGAAAAGGTTGTCAAAACACTGGAACAGTCCTGACCCATCTAGAATGCAAAAGAAGAGATCTTCAAGTTCAAATCACAGCTGAACCACTCCAGGGGGAATTCCCAGCAGAGATGGTGCTTGGGTCACCAAGGCACCTTTGAGGCTTTAGGTCTGTGGAGGCTCAGTAGTGCACGGCCATTTGCAGGAGGCATTTGGGAGAAAGAACCTAAATTGTTTGGTCTGAAAGGTTTCTGAAAAAGGCTTGTGCTGGTTAGACTCAAGGATATTTTTGACAAAAGATGGCTCAGCAGAAATATTTCAAAAGGGAAAGCTGGATCACTACATATGGTGTTACTCTCCTCGTCCAAGGGTTAGCAGGATTTATGGTAAGATTATACCTTCAACTATTGTTACCACAAGTGCTGCTTCTACCCAGTCATTAAATCCTGTTCTTTTGGAAAAGCTAAGAGCTTTTCATAGTAAATAAATATAACTATCCTCATTTTACCATTGGAGAAACAGAGACAGAAAGCAAAGACTTTAGATCTTCTGAGATCTCAGTCTGTGAAACGTCCATACCGGAAAACCACGATGCTCAGGGAAAAAAAATTATACAGGATCTGAGAAAGCTACAACTGTTTTATAGAAACATTTACACACATCAAAATATTTCATCCCAGGCCTCTGCCACTGCAGGTAGCTGCTAATTAAAATCTGGTGTTCTGTGGCTACTGTCTTTAAAACTCTGGCAAGCATATGGTTTATTTCTCTTCGTTTTTCTTATTTTTTTTTTTTTTTAACTTCTGAGCTTGTCTGATATTTTCAAAATTCAGTTTTATGTTAAAAAGCTTGGGTTTAATAAGCTTGTACAATATATAAAGAGATTATAATTTATTATTTAAAAAGTTTCCTGACAAGATGTCTACAAGAAACATGACCCAAACCACACTGCCTTGTAATAATACCTCTTAAAAATTCCTGACCTCCCACTAAATACTCCTGCAGACTTCTCTGCTTCAGTCCTAACTGAATATCTCATATATGTCCCCTATAACATTATGCAGGAGGAAATGAAACAGGAAAGTCATCAGCTCAGGCAGGCAAATGACAGCAATTACATAGCAATGTCTTAATTTCTCTTAGTATTTACAAAATGCATTTTTTTCTGGCAGTGAGGGGCTGGGTCCTCCCAGTTTCTGGCAGTGAGGGGCTGCTGCACCTCAGCTTCACTGAGACAGAGGTTTTCCCACTGATACTACAAGTGATACTCCAGGCTGAAGGTTGTGGCTCCTCTCCTGATGGTTTCCATGTGCCTGATGTCCCTTCCCTCCCCATGGGATATGGTTGTCTCCCTCCCCTGCACTACAGCACCTCAGGGAATCTGATTTATGGTGTGAATTTCCATCATGCTGAGTTTTGTCTTCAGGTCCAACCCCAAATCCCCACTGGGTGAGCTGGAGCTCGGGGCCATCATCACCTCTTTGGCATCAGCTGCAGGTGACAACCAGGATGGGCATGGGGTTGGCATCACATTGAGGCAGCAATTTGCCATTTTATGATTTGTGTCAGTCTGGCTTCCACATTTTCCAAAAAGGACTTGCTTTTCTGGTTTTATTTGTTGTGACAGGGGTTGGTAACTTCAGGAGCTTTACTGCAAGAACACAGGGCCCACAGCATGCCAGCAACTGCTCACTAATAGGCAAAACTGCTCCAGGATTTTAAAGCTTCTAACAAGACCTTGTCTAGACTGCTATTTAGTGGCAATACAATTAAAACATACTGCAAAAGGGGGGGAAAAAAAGGAAAAAAATAGATGAAATTATTTAATTACCTTTTGAAGCCACTTCTCCCCTATAGAGGTCAGACCTTGATCTGATTTAAATCAGTGCCCATTGGGTGCCTCTCCACTGAGGCAGAATAAGTGCAGAGGCTGAAGAGATGCTGGTGTGGGTCTGTAAAACCAGCTAGACCCTGACCTAAAGTCCAGCTGCATATGCAATAAATTTGGGGGGGGGTTTCTTTTTTTAATCACAATCTTTGCCAAAGAACTGCCACAGTACGGGGTGGTGGCTCGGGACCTGCCTGGGCTATAGACACAGGCCATAAACCTTCCTGGGATGCATTTTCCCTCCCTGGTCCCCACCAGCATCCCTCATGTGCCACCCTGTCCCACAGCCCCATGGCGTGGAGCCAAGGCCAACAGTGGCTTTACTGAGGGCAGATGCCAACCAGTTCCCACCAGTGATAGAGAGGAGGCAGCTTCAACTTGGCACCAACCCCGAGACTGTTTCGTCTCTGCAACCAGCTCATGATCCCCCAGCCCTGAGGTTTTTCTCCCAAATCATCCCCTTTATCATTTCCCTGTTGTGCTGGGGTGGATGGCTCAAGGGTGTTCTGCCCCTCAGGCTTTTGCAGTCCTTCACATCAGATGCCTCTCCAATTCCTAATACTCTTTCCCTAGATAATTAAACTTTCATTTGTTGCTTCCTTGCAACTCCAGATTTTCAAAACTATACATTTTTTTTTTTCTGTTAGGTTAGGATCACTTCCAACTTCCAATCCCCAATTTAGATTACATGCTCAGAAACTAACTCCAAACATTTACTGCGTTTGAAGGTCACAGTGCTATTGATTGATTTCCAGTTATAATGTATGTTGTCCTAACATGAGTTAAAAACATTCTGGGCTAAATCCAAAAATGCTGGGATCAAAGCATCTGGACTTGTTGCTTTCATGTTTGGCACATAAAGGGGCTGGCAGTCACCAATGTGGTCTTGGCTGGGCTATAGTTGTTTTCATTCTCTGATGTGAAACAGTTGGGAATCACAGACCCTCCAACAGTTATAGTGGACTAAATAAAAATTGGCTTAATAACCTGCCAAGCATTTGAAAGTGCCAGTCTCCATAGTTTTTCACAACTTATTGGCTGTGGCATGTTTTTCTTTTCATTTCTCTTGGGTTTTTTTTTTTCCTTCCTCTTTTCTTTTTTTAATTTTTTTAAAGAAATTTCTATAAAATTGGACTTTTTCAGTTGAGCATTTGAAATAGGTAAACTCTTCATCTCGTCAGACTCAATTTATCATCTTTGATCTGATTTCACTCATTCCTTTGGCTGCTCCATCTGATTTTTTTAATTTTTGCAAAAAAAAAAAAATTATAAAAACATTCTCCCTAACTTACTTATCACATAAGAAAATAAACAAGGACTGATTTCTTGGCTAGCCTGTCTCAAAGATATCCTAGTGCTGCATCTGCACATCAGCTTTTCACTTTCAAATTCACTTTAAACAGATTATTCCTAAAGTTTTTTGCCTTTTTTTTATTAGTCTCCCAAAAAGTCTTCTATTTATATTTGCTGTTTATAAAATAGCATCCAGAGGCCATTGTGCAACACCCTGCACATGGGCAAAAGCCATCAAGCCCTGGAGACAAACAATGGAAATACTTCCCAGATGGAAGCTGTTGTATGGGTGGTGTAGAAGGACATGGAGGTTGGGGAGAAGAAATATGGATGTTGGCCATGGTTGTGAAAGAACCAGAGGCACCTAACCCACCTTCTCACGTCATCCCTTCCCTACTCATGAATTTTCCTCTCTCATCCTTAAGGAGGCTTTTACCTCCTTTCTATGTTGCTAAAAAAAAATAAAGCATTGGCAAGTGAAAAAAAAAGTCTTCAGCCATGTCAGATGTTTTTCAGTCATTTTGGCCAATTTCAAGGAATTTAGTGTTGGCTTTGGAGGTAATGAAGCAGATGTGGGGGTTGTCCATGGTGAGGGCACCCTGGGGCAATACCAGGAAGATTGATGCCTCCAAATTAAAAGAGCTGCTCCCTTCATTTCCAGCTGGGCAAAGGCATCTCATTGCTCAAGAGGCTGAGGGTTATGCTCAGAGAATTTTTGGTGTATCCTTTTGGCCAGAGAGAGCAGTGCTGCCCTGGTTGTTCCCCACTCCTGACACCTAATCCAGAGGAAAAGTGAGTTCATTGCTGCCCCATCAGTGGTCCAGCCTTGCACTGGACCTCAGTGGTTCAAGATTAATATGACAAATGTTCCTCACTCCACCCCTGTATGGGTTTCATCAACCACCTCCTGAGGGACCTTGTGCTGCAAAACCCCTTTTCAGAGAGCCATGAATTCATGCAACTGCTGTCAGCAGGGAAAAGAAGAGAACCAGGACTGTCTGGTCCTTAACCCCTGAACCAGGAGCAAGGGCTGCTCTGATTTTTTTAAGCAGCTCATTTTCAACATCTCCCTGAAGCTTCCAATCAGTTCTGGGAGAGTAAGACTTGGACTGAAGAGACTAAAAGCAGTGAAAAATAATGGTTTAGAGACAGTCAGGACATGAGGGATGAAGTGCTTAAGTACAAAGATGATTTCAGTTCTGGCACCTCTGGCAAGGATAAATATCTCTTTAGAACTTGGAATAATGAAAAAATGAATCCACTGCTAAGAAAACCAAGGCTCAGCATAAAACCAACATATTTACCATTAATATGTAGTCTAGAGACATCTAAAAGTAAGATTACTTTATAGTAAAATGAACATAAATTTGGCCTGCTAAAGGATTTTAAGGACTTTCTTTGGGTTCAGGTGAAACATTATCAATTGGTGCTGTGTGTGGCTGTATTTATACAGTTTGCTTTTCACATTGCCATTAGAAAGCCCTGTGCACATTCTTTCCATGTAAAATAATTTGGTAAAATAACTTAGTCCAACAGTTACACCTAGTCTGAGTATCAAAGTTTTGTGGTGGTTTTTTAGGTTTTTTTTTAATTTTTAATGTTTTGATTATAAGTGAGTAAATGAGCATATGTGCAATTATATTTTGGGTGCAATAGCTTCAGCCACCACATTTTGGCATTTTATTTTATTAGCTACAAGCTCACATATGGTTTCCATGTTTCCAATCTGGCTTGAAGGATGCAATGGCTGAATTAAGCAATGTTTCTCCTCACTCCAATTCCCTTAGATACACTTAAAAAGTCCATTCAGATTATAAAAAAAGTAAATTAAGGTTTATAATATTCAGAAGGTGGCCCATGGTAGTGACTAATACAGCACTATCTTGTAAGTGCCCTTGCACCCTGCAGAAACTGTTAAAAGCCATGTTTCATACTTGAAAATATTAAAGCACTTCTAGGATCCTGGGGGGCAGAGTCACACCTGAATGCCAAAATTCTTCTTTTATGAACAGTGATGCCACTGTATCAGCACAGAGGCCACCAAATAAGGGGTCACCCTGCATGGCCAGAGGGATTTGCAGGTTCTCCAGCACCTTCCAGTGTTGGACACAGATCTGAGGAGGACTCTTGAGGGCCCTTGATTGACTCAGTCTGACAAAGCCTAAAAAAATGATCTGAGGGAAGGAGCTGAGTGTAGCAAGACAAACCTCTTTTAGGGTACGGCGCTTCAAGGTCCAACCAGGTGTTCCAGCAGAGACTCACGAACAGTGCTCCGAGCCTATAGCCACAGGGCTGACTAGCCTGGATCGGTGCTGTTGCTCTGAGAGCGACTGATCTCTCTGCCAGCTAGCTCAGGAGTGAGCCCCATCTGTGTCTCAGGCCTCACCTTTTATTGGCCCCCTGGTCCTGCTCATGCGCAGTTGGGGCCCACCCTAATTGGGCACAGGTGGGCTTGACACAAGCTTATGCTCACTCCCTGGCAATTAGGGGCACCTGGTTACCTTGTTACACTACAGCTGAGGGCCATGTGCTGCTTGGCCATGATCACCAGGAGCTGAACAGAGGGGGTAGAAAAGGGCTGGAAGAGGGGATCAGCTCCAGAGGGGCAGTGCAGCCTCAGAAACAGCCCTGCTTGGGAGAGCACTGGGCCTGAAACACCATTACATACAGATGTGCATAGAGGTGAGCTGGAGCACCAGGGGAGATGCTTGGTTTCATGCAGGAGATTTTCTGGCTGTCTCCCAGGGCACAAAACATGCTTAGGAAAGGGGCAATGAACAACCCTGCAGCCCTTGAGGAACACGATGGGCTGTGCTTGCAGCAGAGGTGCCGAGGCTTGGCTGCCAGGCACTTTCCCCTTGGAGAAGGTCAGGAAGCACTTAATGAAAAGAATGAAGTTAGTGAGTCCCTGGAGAAGAAGAGATTTTTTTCAATAGCTGCAAAGGCAAACACACATCAGGTATGGTCTTGGCATCAGGGCTGCAGAATGACACTGTGACCTCCTGAGGTACCAGCCAGCCCTGAATTTCTGTGAGCTCATGACCATGCAGACTGCAAGCAGAGCACCATGGGGCTTCTCTACTGCACTGCTGCAGCTACAGGATGTCCCTCTTTGGTATCCTTCTTCTCCAACATATCCAACCAACAAACCCCCATGGTCCCTTTTCTGGCTTTCCTGATTTACTTTGGTCCACACGTTTCTGCCCAAGTGGAAAAGGGACAACAAGAGGTGCCATGTGTGACCTCCCCCTGAGCATCTGGGTTTGCTGAGAAGTGGCCAAAGACTGAAGTACTTGTGATCCAATCTGTATCACAGCTTAGCAAGGAGGTTAAGATATCCTTATTATTCCTTAATAAGGAAATAGGGGTAGGTAGAAACCAAGCCCAAATCTCTACCAGCTCTCATTGCTAGTGGTAAATTGGGCTCCACTTACAGTGCTTGCCTGAGTTTTTATTGACCAGTAAGCAATCTGCTGAATAAAGACAGAGGGATCAGAAATACAGACTTCTTTTCATCTAAATCCATCCTAATGAAGAAAACCGTGCAAGTTTGAACACACACCATATCCACAGGTACACTTAAGTATGGGATTAACCAGTTTGCTGAATAGGGTCCCCTCCATTACCAAGGCACTGGCTGCTAATCTTGGCTTTTTTTCAGCTAAATGGAGATGGGAAAAGGTTTCCACGCTGGGATGAAGCCAAAGGAAATTTCTCTCCCTCTCTTTTTCTTTTTTCTCAAGCAGAATAAGACAGATGCCTGACAACTCTTTCTATCTTGCTAATATCCTAGAATTTAGGTCCTTGGGTGTGAGAAATTCAAGACCAAATCTCTGCTTCAATGCATTCAGCTGAGGGTACTAACCCCATTTCTTGCACACTTGAGCTCTTCTGACCACTGGGCTATTTAAAGCAGCAGCATTCTTGGGATTTGGGTAAATCACAGCCTAAGAAGTGAAGACAGTGGAAGGGATGGTCAGTTCTGATCTTCCAAAGAGCTTTGGTGTTGATAAAGGGTCTTTTAAAATGCTATTTTAACTGAAATATCCTGACAGATTCTAAACAGTCAATTGATATTTTAAACTAATTTTTTTTCCAGTTTTCTTCAGAGATATCCAACTCTGGATGCCTGAAGTCATGGAGAAGAAAGTGACCTCAGCTTTTCTGCAGATCAGCTTTACCTATCATGTTTGTGAACAGAATTAGTGTCTGCGATCACTTTTTTTTTTGAAATGTAGACCTTGGAAGTCTTCCCTTCTTAGTACCAGTGAAATGAAATAACCCAAACATTGAGAGTTTGGAGAACAAGTGAATATTGTGTTGAAAATTCCACAGTGCCTGGACCAGTCCAGATGGACATGCAATCTGCAAGATCAAGAGATGCTTCAGCCCTTCTGCTGACACTTGAAAAAACCATTACGAGGCTCAAGGAGGAAAACAAAGTAATGGAAACATCCGTCTGAAAGGAACGTTTCCAATCACTGGTACTCCATTCATTACAGGCCTGAGTGGTTCCAGAGACAACAGAAAACTATGCATTGTTGTTATGCCAAGAACAAGAGAGGCAATAAGGATGTTGTGTTGCTTCTCACTCATGGCAGTCTGAAGGTTTTCATGCCCTTCCCATCTTGCCCGGCTGTGTTCATCAGCCAGGAGGTTCATGCAGTTGTCTCACACGTGACCAAGGGTTCTGTGCTGAGCAGGGGGGTGGAGGGGACATTTTGGGGCCCTTCCAGCCAGATGTAGGGTGGGTTAAGGTGCTGGCACTGGAGCTGCATCTGCTCGGGCAGCCCCAAGAGCAACATCAAGCCTTGGTTCAAGAGCAGGCAGGGACTGGGCAGGATTCCTGCCTAATGCATTGTCAAGCTAAAAAGCTTTTACAGGAGGTAAAGTTTTTTTATGGGAGATAAAAACACAGCAGTCATTTAATTAGCAATACCTCAAAGTCTTTAGAGAACCACATGGCTGAAGTTTTCCCAGGCCCACTGTGATAACCTCGTTAAAGATTGGACAATATTATTTAATCTTTGCTCTATAAGCCAGACTTCTGCTATTTCCCCAGTGTCCCTGCAGCGTGGCAGTTAGTTGCCTACATTACAGCACAGACTCTCTGGCATGGCCAATATTTTAGAATGTCACCACATGTTACAGGGATCTCAAGAACACTTGGAAAAACTTTATCTCAATGCTCTGTAACACACACACAAAATAATAGGGCACTGGTCCTCTTCACAAAGTGAAGCAGCAGCCCTACATCAGAGCTTGCTGCCAGCCTGTGTCTAACAGAGAGGAAAAAGTACAATTTCTGATTAGTACCCAGGGGACTTCTGCTCAAAATACCCATTGCTTCAGCAGGTAAGGCAGAAATAACCCCATGTCCAACAGTACCTTCATAGAGGTCAACTAACCATAACCAGGAGAAGGAGCTCAGCTGCCCGTGTGAACTCCATCACTGCCTACTGGAGTCATTGTCTTCTCCTGAGTTAAGAAATGGGTATGTGTGGTGAAGTTGTGCAACTTGTACTGGTTTGGAACTACATATGTTCTAAACTAATGGTCTTGGCTGAGATAGGTTTGGGTTTTTTTTGATCTTTCCTTTTTGGCCTCTTCTAACTTAAGCTTACCCAGAAGTTTATGGAAAGAATATATGTCTGCTTTATGCCCATCGGTGAAGATTAGTACTTGCAAAGGCTGGTTTTGTTGTGTTGTTTTGGGTCTTGGTGTGATTTTCTAGATCTCTTAAACGTAAAAATAAACAAACATCCATACATCTGGGAGCAGATTTCCAAGTGGAGCTCAGTGCCAGCTTTTTTTCCCCTCTTTCTGAGCGCTCAGCACCCACTCCGGGGCCAGATTTTAAAGCCAGTTCAGCTAAACCAGGGCCAGGTTTCCACAGAAACAGAGAGATCCGGAGGCTCCCATCATGACAAATATGCACAGATTCCTCGTTTAACTCATCCTCCCACCCAGGAATGATAAAATGACATAGCAAGAGTGCAGTAACAGCATCAGCTGTTGATAACAACAGCAACGACCCTACCATGGGCGCATAAACAGCCGGGAGGAATGTTGGCCGAGGAGGACGATTGCTCAAGTCCCCAGTGAAGACCTGAGTGTTTGCTTATGTTCTTGCTTGGCAAGATACAGAACTATCAAGATACTATTTAGTGTTTGAGTATCATTGCTGACATGCCACTGATTCCTTGAAACATAAGAAAGCCACTGGGAAGAGAGATATGCCCGTGGTAACTGCTCTTCCTTGCCGATTCTTCGGGCCTAACCCTGATTTACGAGGTGCAGCTCTGGACAGGATGTTGCCAGTTGAGGCTCTACATAGCAGGTCAGCTGCAGAATTTAGGGATGACCCGTGTCCTGCAGGGAAATGGCTTTGCTCTGGACAAGAGCATGATCTGAGCAGGTGTTTTCCATCTCCTGCTTCTATGGAGAACTGAGCTTTTCATTCTGACAACTGTCAAGTGCACGTTTAATCGGGCAGGAGAGAGGGCTGGGTGAGCAAAGTCCTGCCCTTAGTCATACAAATAGCCCGATGAAGTTTTCTGCTACAATCCTTCCTTTTTTTGTGTTTCCTTTCCACAAATGTTTGTTTCAAGCAAATAAATGGAAAAGCAATTTCAGAATCTCGTGCAAAACAATTATTGGGAACCTTTTTTTGCATGTCCAAATACTTGTGCTGGTCAGCAGAAGACAATAATAAGCCAACAAGCTGCACAGTCAGATGTTGGATATTTGATCAACATCTGAATATCAAACACAGGAGCAGAGAATAGCCATGGCAAAACCCTATTTGTTGAAAAATTAGTGAGGAAAAAAAAAAAAAGTGATGGAATAAAAATTACATAGATCATCTGCCCTGTAAGGAACTGCACAGATCACATTAGGAACAACACTCATTGCCTGTGACTGCTTTGCATGCCTTTTCATAAGACTTTTTTTTACAGCATTATATATTAAAAAAACCCCACAACCCACATTTGTTTGCTCACTGTTTGTAACACTCTGCAACTTTAAAAATTCTTCCTCCCCAGTGCAAACATACTTCCTCCAAGAGGCAGCAGCAGAGCCCCTCTAAGATGCTTAAGAGGAGGTCAAGAGAAAAGCCATTTACCAGGGGAATCTCTCTCACTCCTTAATACATTTTTATTACTACCTATGCACACAGTGTTCTCTCAGAGGCTAGATGAATAAATATGCCTCTTTTGAGCAAACATTTATACTGCTATTTGAACATGGGGGAAGAACAGTTTCAGCTTAAAAATGATACTAGCACCATGTTTACATTTTTTCCCAAGCTGCAGTTAAAATGAAAATATCCAGACAGACATTCAGCATGAGGCTTGGGAAAGCATGTTTCTTTTGGCCACTTCTACTACAGAATTTCACCTAAAAATGAAATACAAAAGGTTTGGTTTGGAGAGAGGGAAATACAAAAGAAAGATTTGTTTGTAGATTAATTACTCTCTGCAAATCCATCCAAAAATATCAGTGTAATTGTTCATTAATAATAGACTTGGAAGACACTTAGAAACTTTTCTCTTCTTTTGAACTTTCTAAAGGCAAATAGAGAGTCCTCGAGCTGGTGATGTGCTTGCACATCAACCTCACCCAGAGCAAAGAGAAGCCCTTCACTTCCTCCTCAACCTGAAGCCCAACAGGTAAGGTTCTGGCCCATTTTGTGGCACATTTGGCTCAGCCCTTGATGGCAGATCTGTCCCTCTGCAAGGAGCTTTCTCCCACTTTTTCCCTTCTTTCCAACCAGATTTTAAATTCCTGAGGTCTGAGAGCAGCTCTTATTTTGTAAGATGAAGGAGGCATGAGCTGGACCTCTAGACACCATCTCAGCAGCATTAGTAATGTTGGTTTCAAGAGGACTCCTCACATACTAAAAGTTAAGCAGCACTTAAGGGCTTTTCTGGCCAGCAACTGGAGGAGGGCAATTAACCTCTGTAAGGATCCCCATCCACTGAGCTGCGAGAAACTTCAAATCCCACTGACTTCACTGGCACTTCAGGCCACTCAGCACCTCCCAAGATTAATTCCTCGAACAGGGAGAGGTCTAGAAACATATATATTAGAGCACTTTACATCTTCAGCTGCAGTAGGGCTCTTTCTGGTGAGCTTGACAAAGGACAGATTATGTATTACGCCATACCATAAACTTCAGCAATCGAAGAAATCAGAAAATACCCCCATCCTATTACTCTCCTTGCTTTGACATGAAATATTAAACCCCGCTTACCAAAGTAACATTATTGAACACAGATGTCTGCTATCACAGTCAAATTGTTCAAGTCAATCTAGGTTTATATATTTTCTTTACTTAAGCGTTTGTATAAACCCAAGTGTGCCCTGACAGTAATGATTTCACAATATACTATATTCAATTAAGGAGACAAATATGCATTTACATTTTTACTGAACTTGTTTCACACACACAAGCTCCAGCTCCAACTTATTTTTTGACATTTAGTGGAAAATCAAGGAATAGAAAGGGTGCCACCTACTGAGATGCTCTGACATTTTTTGAGGGCAAAAAAAAAGTGCAAATTACCAATATGGTGACTCCAGTTAAAAAAAAACAAACCAAAACAGATGTTAAAGTTATATTTATAAGCCTGTGGGAAGACAGGCATAGCCAGTGTTTTCATTATCAAAACACTTGGTGTCTGGAGAACTTGCCAGGGTGGAGAAGCTCCACCTCTTTCTTGTATCTCAGTGGGCCTGAATTCACCTATTCCCCTGGAAAACCCAAGCAAAATGAATCAGTCTGTCATCACAGACCATGGATATCTTACATGAGCAAAGGATGTGACACAACAAATGAGAATTTAGAAGTGTTCCACCATCAACACCAACCATTCCTCAGGATCATAACCATTCAGCAATCTGTTGCTAGCTGGAACTGTTAAAAAGCCCACATATCATATCAAATGGATGAGATTTAAGCATATACCAACATTTAAAACCACACTTTAGGTGTGAAGCCTAAAGATGATGTTTGTAATACAGTGAAATGCTCAAGAATGAAGACAGACTCTCAGTACAACCATTCACACACCAGTGGTCATCTTTATATCCACTAAGGTATGGGCCTACCTTTAACAGTTGTCACTGTGCTGTTACTTCCTCAGTTGGTGAAGATAAATGAACAAAATCAGCTTCAATGTTGCTTTTATATCAGGTTAAGAAGGTGCCAGTTGTGTTTTTTCTTCAGGTACACAGCCTGGGCAGCCTTGACTTCCACATGGGAAGTCTACCATGCCTTCCAGCAGCTCTACAGACACACCTTGAGGCCCACATGCCTGATAAATCTTGAGTTTTGCACCTGGTCTGAACTGAAGATGGTGCTGGAGCAACACCTTCAGAGGGACGGGGTCAAGAAATCCTGCTCTCCACACTGACCACCAGTGGAGCTCCCCTCCATTCCCTGTATCCTCCATTCCCTTTACCAGCCCCTGCACTGAAAAGTTAGGATGTGCCATTAATAGTTTCTTCCTTAACTTTCTTCCTGAGAAAGTGCTGATTTTCCCTGAAAAAGCTGCAGACCTGCCTGACAGAGCCCCAGGGTTTTACTCACCCTGACTGCACACCCAGCACGTGGGAGATGCTACAGAACAGCCAAAAAAAGAAAAGTCTGAGCTTTTTCATTTCTAATGAAATAGGTTAGATTGGAGACTGAAAAAGGAGAGATTAAAACCTAAAAATCACAAGGTTGGGCATGAACCCTCCCTGGCAGTCTCTCAGGCCAGGCTGGATGAGGCCTTGAGCAACCTGGCCTAGTGGGAAATGTTCCTGCCCATGCAGGGGGGTTGGAACTGTATGATCTTTAAGGTCCCCTAAATATTAAAAGTCCAGACTTTTAATACTGCAGTAAGGATGAGCAGGACAACATTATTTTTCACTTCACTACCACTTGTTCCCAACACACCCCATTAATCCCTTCCAGCTGAGTACGAGCCCTGCCGGGCCCAGACCTCTCCAGTCCCAGGGGCCCCGGGGCCCCTCCATTCCCTTGCACCCAACTCTCTTCATCCCTATTGGGCCCAGACCCCTCCATCCCCTCATAGCCTAGACCCCTCCAGTCCCTCTGGGCCCAGACCTCTCCATTCCCTTGCACCCAAATCTCTCCATCCCTGTTGGGCCCAGACCCCTCAATCCCCTCATGGCTCAGACCCCTCCATCCCCTCTGGGCCCAGACCTCTCCTTTCCCTTGCACCCAAATCTCTCCATCCCTGTTGGGCCCAGACCCCTCAATCCCCTCATGGCTCAGACCCCTCCATCCCCTCATGGCCCAGACCCCTCCATCCCCTCTGGGCCCAGACCTCTCCTTTCCCTTGCACCCAAATCTCTCCATCCCTATTGGGCCTGGGCCCCTCAATCCCCTCTGGGCCCACACCTCTCCAGCCCCTGGGCCCAAATCTCTCCATCTCCTCAGGGCCCAGACATCTCCAGTCCCCCTGGGCCCGGGCCCCTCCATCCCCTCTGTGCCCAAATCTCTCCATCCCCTCTTGTCCCAGACCTCTCCATCCCTTTTTTTCATGCCCAGCTTTATCCCGGGCTCCAGAGGCAGGCAGGCAGGCCATGAGGCTTTCACAGCCACCGTGTGAGCTTAAAGGCGGCCAAAATGTCTTCTGTCGGGGCTGGTGTAGCAAGAACGTGCTCGGGGCTGGGGGAGGGGGAAAAGAATTGTGAAACATTAACGAGTCCTTATTGTTCACAGGTGTTTCTGGCAGAGATCCCCTCAGGGCAACTTGGACACAGCTGAGCTGGCAAGGGCATTTTTCCCAGAGGGACCTTCAAAGTCTCTGTTGTGGGGCTCGGTTCTCCTGGCAGCAGGGTCAGGAAGAAACCCGGTTTTCACCATCCTCCTTCGTGCCTTCTCATGGTGAGATCTTCATGTATCAGCCCTAATAATTTTTCCCACATTTCCCAAGAACTGGCACCTGCTTATCACCTGAGAGCTGCAGAGCTGGGCACTGAAGCACAATGTATGCACTCTAAATAGCAGGGGCTGTGGGTCCATCCCTTTTTTCAGCCCCTGAAGTGTTCAGGGGGAACGTGCACAAACACTCACTGAGGAACACATTAAAATGGATTTTTACCACTGGGATGTTGAAGAAGTCACTCTGTTCTAAACCTTTACAGACCTCTTTTGGTATTTTTCCCAGGGGAGACAGACCTGGTTTAAAGGACCCTGTGTGGTGGTTTGAGGGGGGGGGGGCTGCATCCCTGGGAGTAGCACTTTTTAGTTTTTATCTTTAAAAAAAAAAAGCAGCTGAGGTGCTTTTTTTGTGGTGACAGAAATCAGAAATAAGAGAAAAATTCACTACAAATTCATCATGATGGCATACTTAATTTTTTAGGGTAAACAAAAGAAGAGCTGGATGCAGAGCCTCAAGTCATACATAGCCACTGGTCCCTCACAGATTATTAAACTTTCAAACCAATGACTGGGGAAATTAATTAATCTGGAGAACTTCCCAAGGGAAGGAAAACTCCAGCTACCACTCCAGAGCAGAGGGCTTTGCAACAAGAAAGCAACCCAACCCCTGCCAACATAAAAAAGGACATGAAAGTTTCCCAGGTGCTTGACATCCACCTTTACTTGTAAAGCAACAGGGATGGGAAAAGTAACGATGGGAAGAAGATTCCCATTGGATCAGAGGGGATCAGACTCTGCTACAACAATAGCTGCCCTGGCAAACCACCTCCTTTCAACACGTTCTTCAGGTGGTGCTTTATGTGGCTTTGCCACATTGGCAGCCAAAAAGTGCTGTTCTCTGATCAAATTCACTGGTTCCTGTAAAGAGTTTAACAGGCTACATGTGACTGTGAACAGTTCTAACAATCCTCCAAGGTGTCTGTTCAAACCTCTTGCTTTTGAGAGGGTGTAGAAGGACCCTGCAAAAGACTCCAGGAGCACTCCCATCCCTCCTTACCCAGGGAGATGGGCTGTGTTTCGTCTGATATTAGCCTTGCTATTCTCTACTTCATATATACCCTTAAGGTTAAAGTAATAATTAAGAGCAGCCTTCTCATGTGCCTAGGAGTGCAAGGCCAAGATCCACAACAGCTACCACAACATAAATGTCAAATAGAAAAAGGATAAAAAAGCAAATTACAGACAGGAATTACTCCCCACCAGCCTCTGCTTGCACTGATCTTATTCTTTGCTGATGACATCCAGCAAGGAATCCTACTGTGTATCTTACAGGATATGTAAATCATTTAAAACTGGATTTCTAGTTGAAAAAAAACCACACCTCCAGCTATGAAAACCAGAGAATTTTCATCAAGTCACTTTGTAAGTAATTTATAGCACGCTAAGACATAATATAACAAAGAAGTGACAGCACAGCCTCTTGTTAACAAGAACTGGAACAACAGGGTAGAATCAGTGGGAACCTGGAGCATTCCCTCCCAAATTCCCACCCCAACTGAAGCTTGGTAACCAGTGCTGGAAAGCTTCCACACCACATTTAAACAGGAGACAGAAATGAGACAACCATTGAATTTTTCATGAGGTTTCCTTCACATTTCTGGACCATAGGCAGAAATAAAACATTGTTGTGAAGCAGAGCAACTCCTGCAAATTGGAAATCTGTGAATTTTGTATTCCTTTAGGTAAGAGGTCTCTGCAAGCACCAGGGCCACCTGACCAGAGAGGGATCTCCATTGCTATGGACAAAAATAGCAATGTCCTGAGGAATGTTCATCACCTTGTGCAGCATTTGTTCAAATGGGCCACAGTCTGCAACTGATGCTAGTGGGTCATACTTTACTACAGTAATTAATTAGCCAGATTTGACCTCTGAGGAGCAGCAAGCCTAACTCTTGGATCTCTTAGACCAAGAAATCACATATCTTACAATAATTAATTAGTTTAATTACCACTAGGTTCTTGGAGTCACTAGAGGGAGACGTGAGCATACGCCTTAAGCCAAGATGTTACATCTGGACTGGAAAAAAACACCCAGTAGATGAGGGCATGAAGCATTTTAAACATGAACTACAATATCTACACCACATGCAGCTTCTCAAGATGTTTTGCTGTCATCAGCTTACAAAAAGATAAAGATTTATTGGGCTATTACTGAAAAGGAAGCTAGATACTGCCAAATGGCATGGACAGTTAGATGACTAGTTGCTGACATCTTTATTCATATATAAAACAACCAAGTTGTATTTTTTTTTAACTACCCTGCTTAAAGGAATCAACAAAGCAGTGCCTTATCACACAGAACTTCTAAGCCATTTTAAAATCATTCATGGGCTTTTTTTTTACAGTGTGCATGGAGAAAACTCTATTAGCATGCTGTGAACTTTCAGAGCTGACTAAAAGAAGAGATAAGCAGTGCTGGCTGCAGATTGGTTTAACAGTGTCTGAGCTGCTGAAGAGACTGTACCATGGAGCCATGTTTCCTGGATGGTCACAGGATCACTCTTATTCTGGTGCCACACATCCACTTCAGACATATGTGAACTTTTCAAGTGCTACAAGGAGATGGGTTTTTTAAAGCTGTAAGACATAAAACAGTGCTACACAGGTTTAAAAAATGAAACCACTGTTGATTAGCTCTTAACAGCAAGCACTGGGACTGAAAGGTTAGTGCAATAACAGTACCAATCTCTTTCAATAGTTTAAATATTGCTTCTAGTAAAGAAATTATTCAATAAGTTGCTATGATTACAGAGCTGCCTTTAGAACATACGTTCAAGATGACAAACCAAATGAACTTACTCTACTCCTTGTTGAAAACTCTACAGTGAAGTAAATCACATATGACAAAGTCCTTCAGTACTACAGAGCTCAGTTTAAGTGTTTGCTCTAAAATTTGAAACCAAGTCCAAGCCTGTAGAGCTGTTCTCCCAGAAGCCAGCAAGCCATATCTGTCCACTTTTCCTCTGACAGTTTGATATACTGTCTCCCCCTTTGCTGCACATTTTGAATTCAATTTAGCATGTTACTTCCAATTAAGCAACACACACTTACTGCATTATTTGGCATTAAACAGGCACATGTGCTCCTTTAGGCCCTGCCAATGAGAGAAGACAATACCCCTAGGGTGAACCAGGCCATTTGTTTGGTGAGTATGAGGCTCTGGGAAGTGTCCAAGGCAGCTGATGGAAGCCCACAGGTGTGTGGTTTCAAAAGCCTTCAAAATGCTTCATGCCCAGGGCTTCCAGAAATGTTACACTTCATAACCATCCTCTCCCAGTAAGATTTATGCTGTGTTTTGAATATTTCTAATACTCTGGAGTCTGAGCACCAGAAACCCCTATTTATCAGGCTCGGTTACTGGAGAAGTTGCCCTGGTCAGGGATCAGACAAAAACCCATTTATGTTTAGACCATTATTTATTCTATACAAACTACTAAAAGCAGGTGTGATTTCAGTGTGTTTGCTCTGAATGTGAATTAGTTTAACAGGAGTAAAAAGTTTCAACCATAACATAAGCCTGTTGCTTTAAGAATATCCATAAGGAGAAAACTAGAACAAGATTTAATGGCACTTTTATATAAAAAAATATAGCATCCTTCCACTGTGATCCATGTACAACAAAGTACAGCACAGTTTTGAGATTATCACCTCACTCACAGATTCTTTGAAGGGGGTTTACAAATTTCCAAAGAAACAATATTGCTATGCAAGTGCTTACAAAAAAATACCCCAAACAATAAAAAGCATCAAATAAACAATATGTGCCCTACTAGTTTGAGATTTGGTGTTTGCCACTGGAAATTGCTTGATGGTGTTAGAATTTAAAGCTTTGACCCTGGCAAAACAATTACTGGACACAGCCACAGCTCATGAATGGAGCTGCTGTAGTCAGCCTCAGGTCAACGTGCAGTTTAAGTCCTTCAAGAACTGAGGGCTGAGTGGATTAACTTAACTAACATAAGCTTAACTACATAAAAAAATTAACACAGGTATGGGAGGATGGAGGGTTCTTGGTCCGTGAGTTCTCTCAAGGACTTCTTCCTAAACTTTTCTTTGCTCTGATAAGAAGCTGATCTCCAGCAGAAACATGATTTGTTACTGTGAGATCAACACCATGAAGGCACCATGGCTTCAAAATGTTTCTCTGGCTCTTCTGGGAAGGACATAAAGGAACAAATTCCATGTTTGTCCCGTTGGCAACTCCTGATCCTGTGATGGTTATTACTTACACAAACAGAAACCTGCAGCCAATCAAAATAATACAGTTGGCAAGAAATCCGGGCAAACTTTAATAGCTCTGGTTCTTCAACATAAAAAGGATAAAAGTAGAATAATAATTTTTGGCAGGGGAAGCGGGGAATTTTTAAAATTCTGATTGTTTTCCTATGAGGACAGTGTTATGAATACTGAAGTCTAACTTAAAACATGTTGTTCTGGTTTCATGAACTCACGTTGAGTAAGATTCTGCTGGACCCACTGAGTTACACTCAAGTCATTTCCACTCGTCTCAAACTGAAGTTATCTGGAATACACAACAAGGTAAGAGAGGGGGATTTGGCACAGAAACCACATGGTCAAAATGATTTAAATGTCTTTCTGAAAGGAGTTATCTGCACATGCAAGTGTGCTACAGCAGAATACACAGAGCACTCTTTTCAAGAAAGCTTAATTAACTTCAGCCTCCTGGGAAATGGAGAGCCAAGAAAGCATTTACCAAGTGGAGGATGAACATACATTTGAACAGAAAAAACATTTTCACTGAAGTTTTCACTTTCATTTTCAACAAGCTCCAGTGCTAGTTCAGGGCAGTACCAGCCTGACCATCTTTCACTGGAATCTGATAAGCAAATAAGCAAACTCACTTTTTTTTAGTAGCAATTGCATTCACTTGCCCCAAAATCTATAGAAAAGCTGATTTAGTGCTTTCCCATTAAAAAAAGCACACACTGTCTAATAATTTTTTTTTTGCATAAAAATTAAGTCAATTTGTTAATCTGCAGTAAGAAACAGCATCAAAAAATGTTAATGACATCACAAACTTCCTTAATTATTTAGCCAGTGATGTAAAGTTTTGGTTCTTTTATCAGAAAACAATATCCTTTGAACATATTTCTTACCTTGTGAGAGAAGCAAAAACCTTCACAAAGAGAGAACCAAGAAACGACATTCAAAACTACCCCAATCAAAATTCACCTTTTGCTAGTTTTTAAATCTTTAATTTTGATTTTTACCTTTTTATGATTGTACTTCGTTTCAGAACAACAACACAAAGATCATGTTTAATGGCACGGAAGTGAACTTCTTTCCCCAAGGCAATAACATAGAGAAGCTCAGAAGTATTTGGAAGGAAGAATGGATGAAAAAACTATCACAGGTGAATGGTTTTGTATGAATTGGCATCTTCTGATTTAAAAAAAAAAAGGGTTTGCTGATATATTTCCCAGGCAGATCTACTTGGGCCTCTAATTCATTGGCCCAAGTTCAGTATCAGTCACTTAAAATACGTGTTTCATCATGAACCTTAAATTGTGACATTCTTTAAAAATACTTAATACAAAAATCTTTTATTTCCTTTATACTACATATTTACAATTCCATTATCAAGGTATTGTGGAAAATGTAAACAAGTATACACAAGTGTAAATAATATGGCTTGAGAAAGGTTTCCCCTTTGATCAGCTGCTCTAATCACACATCAAGATACATAGATTAAGAAAAAAACAGTACATTTTATAAACTGCTGTCAGAGAGAAGAATGTAATGTAAGTTCTTGGGTTTTATGCATTAGAGGCTGAGTGACCATCCCAGTCAGCAGGCATCTGTCCTTAACTGAAATATCTGATTTACTGGAAGGGTCATGGAGGGGCTGATACAGTTGGGTTTGAGGGAGCAGGGTTTGCTCAGACTTCAGAAAAGAAGACCAAGGGGAGGCATTACTGCTGCCTTCAACTGCCCCATGGGAGCCATAGATGAGATGAAGCCAAACACTCTTCAGAGATGCTCACTGAAAGGATAAGTGGGCCAAGGTTGAAACTTAGGAAATTCTGTTTAGAAATCAGAGGAAAGAAAGTTGTGAGCATGAAACTTTCACTGGGACAAGGGCTGAAAGAGATGATGTGATCTCCATCCTTGGAAGTCAAATGCATGAATTTCCAAGCATCCCCATTTACATTTGAAGTCAATCAGGCTTTGAAGAGAAGCCTGGACCTCCAGAGGTCTCTTACAAATTACCTTACCTTATGATTCTAGGAAAAATCTTCAATGTAACATGAAGTTTGCATTACGACTCTAGTTTGGCTTTATGGTACATACACAGTTAAGGTCAAATATGTCAATTGCTTAACCTGGATCATTCTTCTCCAGCAGTTGCTAAGATTACATCTATATTGTCTCACACGAGATTTACCTTATCAGTTCCAGCTCAGTGAAATTACCCCAAATTCACACAACTGTAGGATCAAACCAAGGCCATCACGCCTCCAAAAGAACATTTAAAATGTCACAGCCGACAGAAAATCCCTGCTGAGAGCCACTTCTCATTAGTTCTGGGACAACAACTATTCCATCACAGTTAAATGAGTAACCTTTGCAGAGACATTCATAGAACTCTAAAGAAGAAATAACAAGGGATCAGCACCAGCCCCAGTGATCTTCTGGCTGGAAGCACAGCTGGTCAATTAATTTTGACACATTCAGAAATATCTTTACTATGGTTAGGATGACTTTCAATACTTATGAAGTATATAGGACAATAAGACTTCTATGAAGCCTGAAAAATAAAAAATAAAAACCTGTATGGCTTCACAGTTTGAATTAAATGCCAAGTGAGCAAAGTGTCACTTGCTTTGTAACAGTGACTGACTGCAGGTGTGTTTAAGACCTGAGGTAAACCACAGGGTAAAACTGTTACTTCACTGACTCACTATCCAACTGCAACAACAAACATCACCTTTAAAAAGCAGGAGTTAGCATCAATTATTGTCACTTTGTCACTTCTAAGACAAAAATCTTCTCCTGCAGAGTTGCATTGTGTGCTGGTGTGTGAGTGGTACTGTGAACACAGGACCTGGAACTGCCTGTACTCCCAAGGTCCTGAGTCTTTTTAGTAAGTGCACCTTTGATATAGGCAGATTCAAGAGGTTACTACATAGATTTTGTAACACCTAACCTAAAGTGAAGTTTACAGAGGCACTCTGAAACCTTTTAGTCTGGTTAACTCAGAATATTAAGATAGAGAACAGTATTTCCTTACAATGACATAATCCTAGATTAAAGAACAACCTGTCTAAACAGACAAAATAGCACCAAAATGTCTTTGTTCCATTAAATGCATAATAGCAGCTTGTTAATCAGGGTTTTTAAAGCTGACTCAATCAAACTATTATGCTGTAAAAGCACAGTATGATCCTTTTATATAAAGAACAGAGATTATCTCTAAACATCTATCCTTGCTTATTATCTGCCTTCTCCATCCAAGATCAAACTCCTTCCTGCATTAGAAGGTACCATTTGGTGAGAACTGCTGCACAGCTTGACTTGACAAACCACTGAGAAACTCAGCTGACAAGATGGGAGAATGCAAAACCAGAATAATCTGACAGATGACACCATGATCTTTGGAAGATGGATTCCAATAAGCAACATAGAGATGGAGACCTTCCAATCCCACTGATTTCTCTGCAATGTGATTTTGCAGTGAATCCATTTTGGCTTCATAATCTGTGAAATGCTCATTAAACTTCTCATGCTGGTTGTCAAGCAAGTTCAGAAAGTCACTTGCACGAGGTATGGCTCACTGCACGTTGATGTGTTTCGTGCTGCTTATCCTGATCCTCTTTGGAGCTGGTCTTATTGAAAACATGACCATGCTTTCAAACAATTAATTATATACCAGAAAGAATATCCAGAGAAGAAAGAATGTCCAGAGAAGATTAATGGAGGGTTAAGAGGCAAGGAATAAATACATGAAACAGATTCAACTTTTTAAAAGGATCCAGCTACTAAATGGCCTCTGTAGTCTTCCATAAGAAGTGTGAATACTTCAGTACAATTCAAGCTGAATTGAATAGCTGTGTTCATATCCAAATTCAAATACCGTCTGTGCATATAAAACAGTTCATTTATTAGTCCAAATGTTACTGCTGTAGAGCTCTTGGAAAAATATTCCCTCTTTCTTGAGTTTGCTCTTCATAAAAAGGAAGCTTTGGAGGGCCACCTAGAGAATTAAGTAGAAACACAGTTTCAGGTCTATATAAAATAATACTGAAATATTGTATAGATTATACAATTTACACTTAAATAATTCAATAAATGGAACTCTCCAAAAGAAGGCATAGGACTGAGTTATACTGGCCTTCTCTGAGAGGCAGAGACCAGGCAAAACAATAAAAGATCTCTCAAATGGAAGGCTCCCAAAGTTTTTCCTAAACTAAATGCAGAACTGTACTGTAACACCACTGAGCCACTTGTGATTAGCCCAGAAGTGGAAAGAAACTTTCACCTAGTACCATTCCTCATTGAGAAATTATCTAAATTTTAGAAAGTCCCCAAGCCCTAAAGCCTTTTGTGACAGTGCAATGAGTGCTTTAGCATGCTCACCAATCAATCCAAATTATTTTCTAATGTCTTCTCTACCCATCTGGCCACACTCTTCCAAACCTGACACTTCTACAAAAAGTAAGAGAAGGTGATGTCACACACAGCCTGTAAACCTCCTTATTGATCTTGCAGTGACTGTGGATATCCACTTTTTCAGGGCAAAGTTTCATACTGGCAGGTATAGAAAAATGTATCACTCTCCAGCACAGCTGTCCTGGAGGTGCCTTGGGAATCTGCAAGTTCTCCACAGCCACAGCTCTGAGTCAGTTCAGCTTGGCCAAGACCTCACAACTACCTGGAATGACTCCTGGCATTTGCAATGTCTGCTGGCATTTGCCCCATCAGGCTCCTGGACCCTTAGGACACACCAACACAACCCTTCCAAGCAAAGCTGCTGCTGTCACTGGCTCTGAGTGTTTCACCAGAGATGGAGATTCAGAACAACTTCAGCCTCTCACAGGCCAACACATGGTGGTTGCTGCTGAGCACCACGTTTGCATGGTGGGTTGGATACCCCTGTCCACAATCCATGAATTCTACCAAGAAAGGCTGCAGATCTCCAGCTGGGGTTACCTTCTCTGCAGGTTGGCCCCATCCAGCTGGCTGGGCACAGGCAGTTCCCATTGTATGGATTGCACTGGGATTTCCTGGCACACTGGCACCTCAGGGAGCAGTCGGGGCCATACTGGTCTGACCCACATTCTGGAAAGACAGAAACATTTGGAAGAGGGTGAATGATCCACAGTGGTCTCCTGGTTCTCCAGGAAGCTACTTAGACACCTACATCTCTTAACAATAAAACACAACATTTTGGAAAGCCTCACGGTCTTCAAGTTTTGTCTGCCATTTGGTCTGCCCAAATTGTAACCCAGATGTCCTCCAGAAGTTCCCAGAATGGAAATCATTACTGGTGTAAAAACAAGGGTTGACAGCCCAACACAAAAGATCTTGGGTTATGCTCAGGAAAGTTACTGTCAGCATCCTGAACCCACACTATCTCCTGCCCTGCCCCACTGCATGGCTTGGCTGTCAGTGCGGGCCAGCAAGAAGCCTTGAGGGTATAGAGTGTACCCTCAGCAAGTTTGCTGATGACACTAAGCTGGGAGGAGTGGCTGACACACTGGAAGGCCGTGCTGCCATTCAGAGAGACTTAGACAGGCTGGAGAGTTGGGCAGAGAGAAACATGATGAAGTTCAACAAGGGGAAGTGTAGAGTTTTGCATTTGGGGAAGAACAACAAGATGTCCCAGTATAGGTTGGGGGCTGACCTGCTGGAGAGCAGTGTAGGTGAAAGAGACCTGGGGGTCCTGGTAGACAAGAGGATGACCATGAGCCAGCAATGTGCCCTTGTGGCCAAGAAGGCCAATGGCATCCTGGGGTGCATTAGAAAGGGTGTGGTTAGTAGGTCAAGAGAGGTTCTCCTCCCCCTCTATTCTGCATTGGTGAGGCCGCACCTGGAGTATTGTGTCCAGTTCTGGGCCCCTCAGTTCAAGAAGGACAGGGAAGTGCTTGAAAGAGTCCAGCGCAGAGCTACTAAGATGATTAAGGGAGTGGAACATCTCCCTTATGAGGAAAGGCTGAGGGAGCTGGGTCTCTTTAGTTTGGAGAAAAGGAGACTGAGGGGTGACCTCATCAATGTTTTCAAATATGTAAGGGGTGAGTGTCAGGGAGATGGAGTTAGGCTCTTCTCAGTAGTGACCAGTGATAGGACAAGGGGTAATGGGTGTAAATTGGAGCACAGGAGGTTCAAGTTGAATATTCGAAAAAATTTTTTTCCTGTAAGGGTGACAGAGCCCTGGAACAGGCTGCCCAGGGGGGTCGTGGAGTCTCCTTCATTGGAGACATTCAAAACCCGCCTGGACACGTTCCTATGCGAAGTGCTCTAGGTGGCCCTGCTCTGGCAGGGGGGGTTGGACTAGATGATCTTTCGAGGTCCCTTCTAACCCCTAGGATTCTATGATTCTATGACTATATATATATATATATTCCTATGTCTTACTCCAATTGCACAATTCTGCTGCCTCCTGGCAAATTAAACTCCCCAAATGTCTCACTCTCAAACACAAATACATTTCATACCTGGCTGCAAAATTCTCACTGTGATTTTTCTTCACACAGTCGGAGAATTTTTTTATGCATGAAGGAAAATTCAGCAGCAGGTCAGAAGGCAGGGTGCTAAGTACACTGTAAACAATAGCCCTCTCTCCATCACCTCACTAGAAAACACTAAATAATCAAGGCACTGGCTTTCTCACACAGGCACCAGGAGGTAAATAAAAGTGCTGCTGAGCCCAGCATCAGCTGCAGCCCCAACACGTGGGAGAAGTCTCCCTGTGTGCTCAGCACTTGGCCTTTTCAATTAGGAAATGTTATGAGAAAAAGGTCTCCCCAAACACCTCTGGACCTGATTTTAATTTATGTAATACCACATTTTCATGTTAATAACAATGTGTATTTAAGACATCTGTTTGAAAGTCTGCAATGTTAATTTACTACAGAAAAAGAACGCCCATAAAAGTCTGTTATTTTCTCCCATCCACCCCCCTTTTCTTTTTTTTTTTTTTTTAATTAACATTTTGCCTGTTTAATGGGTGCTTTACCAGAGTCCAAATTAAAATCAGGCCTTTTATCTTTATGGCTGCTGCACAGTCACAGCTGCTCACAGTTATATCACAGATGAACTGAACCTAATTGAAAATAAAAATGCAAATAAAACCTACCCCATAACAGCTTTTCATGAAGGAGGGCTACACTGGCTGATTTAAGAAAAATAAAAATGACTCCTAGAGTTTGGAAGAAGCAAAAGCTCGGATCACATTTTTGGTGCTGAGCTTCCCCCTCGTGTTCAGCTTCTGCCTAAAATTTTGCTAAAATTTTGCAGCCATCCCAACCCTGCATGGCTGTGGGGGGTGACTGCTGCCCCCTCAGACCTGGTGGCTTCACCTTCTGATGGTGCAGAGAGGGAAGCCAAGAATTTTCCATTTTCATTTTACAGGTTGCACTAGCACTTAAGCTCCCATTAATGTTTTGTATTAATAACCATCTTGTTTGAAGCTGTTTCCTGCCCTGTCCCAGAACAAAAGGAGAAATAACATTCCCCCACTGTGATCCAGGGGCTCAGGAGGATTATGGGACCTGGTGTGAACCTCCAATAGTAGCACATGTATGTTCACTCTTTTTATCTTGTTTGCCACAGCATTAGAATCACAAAGCTCTTCTTACACTTATTTAAGCCACAGCAATTCCTTTTACTCCAGTGATTACCCTAAATTTATTCCATCTTAAATGTTCCAGTGTCTGATTCAAGCCTCTTGCCTGCTGCCTCTCAACCCTGCAACCATCTCACCAGGGTACAGCAGTGGGACTGGCTTTCCCTACAGAATAATTTTCTCACTTATTTTTATACCCTTGTTAGAAAAGAATTCTGCTCTTGTGGGCCAACCCTTTCCCAAGCACACAGCCCAAGTGCCTGTGCTGCAAATGAGGGAATTTTATTTGGATTAAATATTCCTGGACTACTGCTGGACCCCAGAGAAAGAGACAGCCTGCTGCAGCTCCACTACCCTCACCTGCAAGGATTTCTCACTGCTTCCCAGGGAAGCCAACCCTGAGGTGTAAATAATTTGATATTGCTCTGAAAATGGTCACAAATGTCCATGTGACAAAACACACGACAACTGAATCCTTTCAAGCCCACTTGCACTCTCTTGAGTCTTTCCAATACACCTACAGAACCTGGGGCTCCTGGCTGTGTTCTTCACCAGCACATTTTCTCCAAATGTCAAAGCAAATGACATTTTACAGCTGACCCATAAACAGTTTTCCTGTCAATGTACAAATTTAAATATTGATTAAGTCAAGAGGTACAGCCTGCTGATAAGGCTGTTGATAACTTGTAAGAGTCATTTGCTACAAACAATGTGTTCTTAAATACAGTCAAACATCCTTTCACCGTTACTCTTAGACCAACTGGTCACATTGGTTTAATTATACATAGTTCAGTCCTTAGAAAATATTACCCTTACCAATCTCACATTTGTCCCCAGTCTTCCCAGGTGGGCAAAGGCACTTCCCAGTCTCTGGATCACAAGGAGCATCTCCACAGTTGCACTGGTGTTGGCATCTCTCTCCAAACCAGCCCCTGTCGCAGCCTGATGGCAAGAGAGGTTTTTTTAAATGCATTTAATGGCAAGATGTACATTAGGCCAGAGGAGTTCTTTCAGGACGTCTCAGAGAAAAGCTCATAAACTAGAAAAGCTCATAAACTCTCCACTGAAGCTAATGTAAATGCCATATTTAATGAAGGATTCAAAATAGCAGGATTGGCACAATATTTATGCAAACTCTTTTATATTGGGTTCCTCTAATCTAATCTATCAAAGGTATCTGGAAAGCTGTCTCAGAAAAGTAACTGGTTCTTATTTAATTTTTAATTAAAACTCTCCAGAAGACCCATTCTGTAACACTCAACAGGTCTGATATGCAGCTAGTTAGTAATCTTATTTGGAGTTTTAGAAGCAAATTTAAAATCAGTAAAAAGAACTTAAATTTAATAAATGACATGTGGAACTCATTGCTGCAAGACATCACAGAGACCAGGACTTTCACTGTATTAATTGGAACCAGATTAGTTAATTTACAAGGAAACAAGAACACCCAGCTATATAACAGGTACAAAATCCCAAATCTAGTGTTTCAGGATATTCCTAAAGCTCAAAATATGGAAGAAGTTGCTCTCAACAAACGTTTGAGTAATGAAATAGAGGGCTTTGGGGGGGGGTGTATTTTGGTTTTGCTTGTTTTTTTCCTTTACATCAGAAGGCTGCAAGTACCTTTCTCACAGTAGACACCTTGATAACCCAAAGGACAAGTGCACTCTCCTGTCACTGCATCACAGCTTGCTCCATTTTTACAGGCACATGCATGAAGACAGTTTAGCCCATAAAATCCAAGGGGACACCCTGCAAAATGAAAGTATCAGTTGAGGAAGGTTCCCGAAGCAAAAACATACGTCCCTTTAAAATCCTCTGTATTCTCAGCTACGTTCCCTGGAAGCCAACAAAAAAATTCTATTTAACTCCAAGGCTATGTGCTTTTAAACCTGTACCACCCCACCAACAGAGCCGCTCAGCTCTGGAAGCAGCTGGGTGATCTGGGACACCCTAAAAATTTTCCCTGAATCAGCGAGGTGTTTATGTGACTACCCTGAAGCCCCACATCCTGTTCCTGTTGGAAACCTGGGCACAGGGGGTGTCTCCACTTACTGTGCTGACAGGAGTGGCCGTAGTAGCCCTCGGGGCACCGGCAGCAGCCCGTGAACCTGTCGCAGGTGCCGTTGTGCTGGCAGGAGCAGTCCAAGCTGCAGCCAGACCCATACTTTCCTGGGAGACATTCTGCTGGCAGGATATGGAGAGAAAAGCAGACCAACAAAATAAAACAAAAAATCACTGATCTCCCCCAGAAAAGCACGTATGTGATCGCTTGCATAGCTGAATTATGATGCCCACACAATAACTTGCAGAGTTGACAAGATCTGTTATGAAGAGACAGGATCTTTGCAAAACTATGATGTACTTAAATCCTGTCTTGAGAAATCCATTATATAGATGTCCAAATAGCAATTTTCTTGTACTTTTTACAGACTACCTCTTTTAATTTGTCTCTTCATACAATGTTGAACAAACACTGTATGTTGTAAAGCCACATAGTAAATGTATCTTGTAGATAGTAAAATGGTATCTTTTTTTTTTCCCTGTATCTACAGTAATATATTTTTTTAGGCACTTTGAAAGTGTGAAAGAAAACACACAGCTTTTCCTCCTCTGTGTTATCATTGGAGTTCACACTATTCCAATTCCTAATAAAACCAGGAGGATCTCTTTCCCACATAGCAACAGACTTTCCATGTATAATAAGGTATCTGCTTTTACAGACCTAAACAGGTCTCAATTTGCTGAAAGCCAAGTCATGCAAAAGAGACTGTGCCAATATAATTAACCTCAGATTAATTTCTGTCTAAATTAACTTCCCACTGCTGTGATAATTTGAACCTGGGCAGACCAACTTAAATCAATCAGAATCAAAACTCTGCAACCATCACACAAGTTCTTTCAAGAACGTAACCACTACCAAAAGGATGTCTCTGACTTCTAGCACAACATCTGTGAACACTGCAAAGCTCTGCTTGAACATACATGTCCACTATCACTAAAGAAGAAAATCACCTTTCTCACATGATCTCCCTGTCCAGCCGAGCCCACAGGTGCAGTTGCCATCCACGTGGTCACAGATGCCACCATTCTGACAGGTACATGTCAGTTGGCAGCTGGGGCCATATCGTCCCTGGGGACACACTACAGAGAATTAACAAAGTTTGAAAAAAATAAATAAACTAGCACTCAGAAACATAATGAAGGTGACAGGGAGTAAGTACAAACAGATGCTCCCCACAGAGTATCCCGAGTGCCTGGTGTCTCTCAAGGGCTGTGGGACATTCTACTCCATGCTTACTATCAGTTTCATCCAGACACTGTCTTGCTGTATCTCCTCACTTGGCTTCTCTCAACACTGGCTCCTTCTGTTCTGCTCCCCCTGTCACATCTCTCCTCCTCTTCAGCAAATCCTCTCCCTTCACTTTTTCAGCTCAAGCAATTTGCTTTTAAATTAAGCCCCATCCATCCACAGCAACCTCACACACTGCTGATGGTGTGTGGTAAAATCTATCCTTTTTCCCATCTTTATACTCTGAAACATTCTCTGAAAGTGGTCACTTAAGCTTTAGGGAGAAAAGAGTTCAATGGTACCAAACATGGTGGAGCAAAGCAGAGAGAGAGGGGTATGAGATACAGGCAGGGTGATGGAGCAGAGAGGGACAGGGGCTGAGTACAGCACCCTGCAGTGTTATCAGGCAAAGGCAGTGGGAAACACAGCCATAAACAATGTTTGGCTCAGAGTTTATTTGCTGGTTGTTCTTAGAAGGTGCCCAACTGACGAGCTGACCTCAGGTCCTGCTTTGTTACCTTGCTGACAGCCGGGTCCCATTTGGCCAGGAGGACAGGTACACTTGCCAGTCTGTGGGTCACACCGACCTTTACCGCATGCACAGAACAGGGAGCAGTCCTTCCCATATCGGTCTTCAGGGCAAGCTGAAAGAAAAAAAAACAACAAACTTTTTTGTTAAACAACCCAGGTGTCCAATGCCCATTTTCATTTTTAACAGAAGCAGGATTCTACAGGTAGAGTTGGCTTTGGTTTTATTCCAGCTAGTGTGCTTCAAAGCAACAACTATGAGACCAAACCTCATCCGAAGACATGGCTGTTCCTACCTCTGAAATTTATTTGAGATTATAAATATAATTTTTTTTTGCAGAGAACATTTAGTAAGTTTCCTACCAAAAAGGTGAGCTGCTGCTCATCTTTCCAGCCAAAGACATCTTTCCTGCCTTAACACTGATGCTGTCTTACGCTGAAGGGCAAAGCTATGTACTACCAAACATTAAAGCATTGCCTTTCTGTGAATAAGCTGCAGAGAACTTCAGGGAGATCTTAGCTTTGGAAAAAGCACAGAAATTCAGCCACACAACTTTGCTCTGAAAGAGAGAAGTAAAAGTAGGGTTGCCATGGAATCTTCACCAGTTTTGCCATGACTAAATTTGATCTTTTTTTCCTTTATTGAAACTAATAGCACCATAGTGTGAAGCAAAACATTGAAACAGTTTTTCAACCTAGAAAGTTTGGACAGGAAGAAGGAACTTGAGCAATTTATGCTGAGCTGGCTCTAGAAACAAATTTGGGAACGTGGGTTGTAATCCTGGGATGAATGTCTTTCCTTCTACACATGCAGAAGAGAGGGAAAATATTTTGCAAGAGATTTTTTTACAAAGCTGGAATCCTGATTTACAATTCAAGGAGGAGGTAGCTGGGATGTGTCTGTTTTTCTACTGACAATCTTTTATGCAGATTTTTCTCTCTGCTGTTTTTTTGAAAGAAGCAGAACATGAATGCTGGCTTACTTTGACTGCAGTCAGCTCCAATGAAACCGGGCGCGCAATCACACGATCCAGAGGTGGGGTTGCAGTGGCCTCCATTCATACACTGACAGGGGTTTTGGCAGTTTGAACCATAAGTCCCTTTTGGACACCCTGCATTAAGAGAAGACAAGAGCTATTAGGCTATGTTGCTACTGGGCCCGTTGCATTTCATGTCATAAGCACTTTGTTGCTTTCTACCAAATTTAATTTCCATTTTCTAGCTCTGTTCACATCTAGAGGGCAAGGAGGTAGCTGCCTCAGGCAATGCACTCCCTGGGGAAGTGTCAAACCCTTGGAGAGCTGGACTGGCTGCTCCTGGCTCTGTCCACTCTTCCCATTGCTCAAAAGCAAGTCCACTTCTTCTGAGGTTTTCCTTTTGGATTTCTATTCCATATCAACCAGCTCCTCTTTTCCCTCCTATGGCAGAGATGAGGCCCTGGTCACTCTTGCTTTGAAGCAACCAGACTGGTTTGCCCAAGAGGGCAAGAAGCTGTGAGACATCACTGCCCTTTTTAGAAGACATTTAAGGTGACCAATTATGGACAGGTCTCATCTTTTAAAAACGTTTAGGTTGGAGACAGCTTGTTTCTTTCACTCCAAAGTGGAGCTGGTGTTGCTCAATACACATTCATGGCACATCTAGTGAGCTGGGGATGGAAGACTATGAAAATGTGCACATGATAATAACACAAAATTTCAGCAGACACCTTCTTGGAAGATTGAAGAGGAACGAGATGGTTTAAAAGCAAAGCCACAGATTCTCTGATGAAAAAAACCCCAAAGTAACTGTACTTTGTAATAAGGAGAGGAAATATTAGACATGGATGGATGGCTGTGCCAGCGTTACATAGCAACAAGCTGTCCATCAAGAGGTTTTCCAGGTGGTAGCAAGTATTTCTGGTTTCTTTCTGAACAGCTAATGCTGAAAGAAGACTGAATACAAGATCAGGAAAATATGAATACATCTGCCACCCTTAGCTCATGTCTTCAAAATGTTCTTTAGTGATGGAGGCTGGAACTGAGGAAAAGTTCCTCAGGTGCAAGCCTCTGTCTGACAAGGTTGCCTCCAGCAACCCCACCACCAAACCTGGGAGATGCAGGTTATTCTCCTGCTTTTCCAGTGTACTGGAAGTGAGGGAAGTGTGCTTTTGGAAGCAACATGATCATCCCTGAACAATTAAACTGGTGCTATTACCTCTACATCTAATTTCTTTGCTCCTTCCTCCTCTTCCCCTGGCAAAAGCAAAGCCTTTGGTTGAATTTATATTTGCACGTCTCCAAGCAGCAGATACTCTCTCTGTTCTGAAGGCAGAGCACGGGCTGAGTGGCTGAAGAAATCTCTGGATTTATTGCACTATTCAAAAGGGAGTGAGAGCCTATGGTGGAGCTTTGAAAGAATGCCTTTTAAAATAAGACTGAAAATTGGCTACTGCTCAAGTCAGGATAGCAGATCATCAGGGCTAAACAGACACACATTTTTATGACATGCAGAGACTCTTCCCAGTCCTTCTCAATCATGGCTTCTTCTCAATAAATACTTCCTCATCAGTGCTTCCATCTGTCAGCACAGAAAATCCATTTCATGTGTGAACTCTGGCATCAAGGAGATGCAACATCTAATAGAAATATCTGCTTCATGAAGTTAAGGACACACCTAGATTCAAAGACCTAGTGAATTCTCTCTTTCCTTCTTCCTCTTCTCTTGGTCATCATTTAACTTGTCTTTTTTTTTATAATTCTGGTTCCCATACTCCCAAACATGACACTTCTCCTTTCCAAAGCTTTCAGAGCTTGACTTAAGACTGGTAAGAGCTGCACCATTACTGAAAGGGATGCAGTAATTCACCCCTTACCAATTTATTTACCCTTGCAGCACTTTTTTTATTTGAGTTCAACAGGGAGTAACACAAGCAGGACAAACACATCAGCTGCAGTGTTCACAGGGCTATTAACAAGGCCATCTCATCTGTTACTACTTTGAAGGAGAACCCAGGGCAATTTACACAGTGTCCTGCCACTGAAGTAGGCTCTGCCTTTATGAAGAGGGTGAGCCTCTAGCCACCAGTTATCTCATAAAGACATTTTCTAATTTTCCAGTTTCCTTTGCATCTGACTTAGGTTTTTCTGAGAACGACAGGAGCTGCAGCCAGATTTCTAACTCATTTCCTGAGCTTTTTCCTTCTGCTTAGGGTGGGTTTGCCATGATCAAGAGCTCCTAGACCTTTTCATACTAACTACAGCTTTTCTTACCAATGTTATTAATTATATTGTCAAAAAGTCAGGTCTGAAACATCCTGTTACCTACAGCTTGAAGGTTGAGGTTTTTCTGGCTCAGGATTCACCCAGCACAGTAAATGTCACAGAGACACAGCATGATTTTTTTTATCCATCACAACACTACTCTCTGCTCTTTATTCATAATTCCACTTGAGCAGATCTGCCCATCCACCAAGTCATGGCCAATTGATGGGAACCTCATTGCTGGTTTCTCTGCTTCCTCTGGATCCTGCCAAGAGACTGTTTCAGCTGTTCACTCCAAAATTTGAGAACATGAAAGCCTCGTTGCTCTTGGCTCCTGGAAATTTGACTTCCCAGCCAACTACACCTTTTATAGATACTTTCTTGAACCTTTTTTCACAGTACTATAAACATAACATTCGTTGCCAGAAACCATTTCCAGCAGCATCCAACCACATGTTGACTGGACCAAAGCCCATTTCACGTCTTCAGGAGCAGCTCCCTATGCTGTTTTTAATACTCTATCAAAAGCTTCTTCATTCTGGAGCAGCCCCAGTTCTCTCTGTTGTGAGGACAGCAAGAACAAGCAGCATTTTGACTAAAGGCATGCTAGCTACCCTGGATTATCAGTATCAAACAATGGTTACCCACTGTTTCATTATCTCTCCAGCAAACATTTAGCACAATTATATTTATTAAGTGATAACTCACAGTGTATTTTGGAATTGAAGAGAAAACAGGGCCATGAAGCATGTCTTATGCTCTACAGGTTTAATCCTACCTGCACAGACATCTTTGGTAAAGTCCCTCCTGGATGCAATGGAGCACGGAATTAATTTTATTTTTTATTTTTTTCCTATATCAGAACTTCAGCATAATTATTGATGTTTTATATTTCAAAAATCTGAAATAAAATCTTCAGGCACTAAGAAAGCTTCAGGACATTTACTATAATCTATAGAGACTTAGTACTGCATGCATAGGTATGACTACTGAAAGATTACCACATAAAAGTAGTGGGCTAACCATGATTAAGTCTTTTAAAATTATACTGTTAAATAGTTGATCTCCACTATGCTCTACTATAATATTTATTATAAGCTGATGTATAATGGACCCAGATGGCTCTAGCCTAGATGTTGAAGGCTGGATTTCAATCTCACTTACATTGAGAACTGATGTAAAAAGCAGGATAGAATCAATCCTTACATTTGCATTTATATTTTAAAGAATAACTTGTGATGACATGGGAGTAATACAAATGCCTGTCTCTAAAATGAGCTTCATTCCTACTTCTACTAGAGGAATAAAGTACAAGTTTAACCCTTACTAGAGCAGCATATATTGCAGCTCGTTTCTGTGTCTAAAAGAAGCAAACAAACCAAACAGAGCCATGCTGGATCCCTGGGAAAGGAAGATCAGCATTTGCCAAAAGGAGAAAGACTGAGATTGCAAGACTAAAAGTATTTTTTTTTTTTATGAGACTATTACAAGCTATGGAGTAAAAACAAAATTAAAGCTGTAAATAAAATGCTAATTAGCTGTCTTAGTTTTTTGATATGTTTGGATAAGGTATATGTTTCTTATCAGTTGCCACATTCCACCAGGAACAGCTTAACAGATGTCCTAAAATACCAGCAAGAGGCATGTGGACCTGGGAATATTTTTTATGATGGAGCATTCAGCCAACAGGTATTTTGTCCTCTACACTAGTCACTATTTTTCAACCAGGAGTAACAAGTTGTTTAATTTGATTGTTCCTCAGCAGTCCCTACAACTCCAGTGACTTTATCAATCACTCAGATTTACTGCCAATTGCAGCTTGTTGTTTTCTAATAACCATTTGTCCTTCCTTGAGCATGCAGGGATTTTGGGAAGTATTTGTGCCTGGCTATTTGGAACTGAAAGAGCTACACAGGTGCAGGTGAAGATGAGGGGTGTAAATGCAGAGAATGATATTAATATTCTTCAGCATGGCATGAAATTGGAAAGAATTTTAATTGTAAATTAGCCAGGTGGGGTTTTTTGAGGTTTCTTTTTTTTTTTAATAACAAATCCCTTGCAGTAATACCCACATTATCATAAATTAACCCAATCTACACTTCCTTTATTTCAGTCAGTGCTGAAGGTGCTTGTCAGAGGGGAACTCAAAGCACCAGCACATACTTTTGTATCACTCAACCCTTGCTGAGAAAAGGGGCAGCCCACAAAGATACTCACGGAGGTGGCAGTGGGTCCCGTGGTAGCCCGGGCGGCACAGGCACTCGCCGGTCACCGGGTGACATTCCTCATTCTCAGCAGAGCACTGACAGACTTGGTTACAGTTCTTACCATACGTGCCCAGTGGACAAGCTTGGGGAAGAGGAAATGGAAACCAATGAATTAAATTTGTCTTGGTAAATATAGCACTCCAACAAAGAGCGAGCTCAAATTTATTAAATAAAATCCCTGCCTACAGAATGACGCTCTCCTCCGGGACTCTGGATTTATTGCATTTACTTGGGGGTTACTTCAGTGCTTGATTTTGTTTCGTTCAGTCAATTTGTGCCCAACTGTCAAGGGCCAGATAGAATTTTCTCGTCACGAGAGGAAATCATAGGGAAACGTCAGCTAAAATTGACTAAAATAACAGTATAATTCACAGGGGACCAGGCGGGTGGATAAAGACATCCTACCTTTTCCAGGGAGTTTAAACTTGCAAAGCTGCTGTAGCACCAACACCTTCACAGGTTTCATTTTGCCTCTTGACAGCCACATTGCCTACAGGTTTTGGACTTTCCACATTGAATTCTTATGTCTTTCTTCCACTAAGCTGCCCTGGTTGTGGGTAAGGATTGAGAGCCCTTTGGTGGAGGATAGGGGGCACCAATGGAAATTCCTTTTAATTCTTTTTGTTGGCTTTTCTTAAATTTTTGTTTCTAAAGCAGTGCTCAGGCAAAATGTTGTAAGGAAGAACAAAGTCAGAACTATGCAGCTGGGGTCACAGAATGAATCTGCTTTCAAAGACAGCTCCAGACAGCCAAATTCAACATTGAATGAAAGCCAGATAATGACATTTCCATGAGTCCTGATGAAGAAATAGATGGTCTCTCGTGGGGACAAGGCCAAGAGAAAGCAGAGCTGCTGCGTTACCTACGGCACAGTGTTGGCTGTGGGCATGACCTGGGCTCACCTGGCATTCTCAGTCTGCTTTTATCCAGGTTATCCTCCCTTGCCAGGCTGAGAGCTTCAAATCAGAGAGGACAAACCTTGCCAGCCCAAACTACACCAGGCACAGAGAAAAGATCAGGCCAAAGCACTTGTGTGATGAACACACAGCCCTCGTCCATCCGCAGTGTTGTAAGGTTGCTGCCACCTCCCCCTTCAGGCAGCGATTATACCATCGAGTTTCAGTTGAGTAATTAATGTCTTGATTAATTTGCAAGGAAAGCAACTGCATTCTTAAAACAAACCTACTTTTCTCACAGCCATGGCCAGTGAATCCTGGAGGACAGCTGCACTCTCCTGTCAGGTGATGGCAGGGGGTACCCGTGGGACAGCGGCACCGCTGGGCACAGCCCACGCCGTAGCGGCCGGGCAAGCAAGCTGCAAGGGGACAACCAGTCCTTGTTAGGGCATGGGGATGGGGACAGTTGGTGCAAAGCCACCTCCCCTCTCCAGTGGATCATCCATACCATGAGGATCCCCAGTCTGACCCCACAGAGCAACGTGGGAGTGTAAGGATCCTGTCATCAGCTCTAGAGCCAAAAGTAACCCATGAATCAGCCTGGAGTTCCCCTGGAAGACCCAGCAGACACTCACGTTTGTCACACTGCCTCCCTCTCCATCCCTTTTCACAGTGACATGCTCCAGTCTGATGGTGGCAGGACAAGCTGTGCACGCAGTCACATTGCTCCTCGCACTGCTTGCCAAAAAATCCTGGGGGGCAGACTGCAAGGAGAAGCAGAGAGGGGGGTGCAGTCCTTTTTGTAGCATGGAAAGCATCTGTCACTGGCTAATCATTGAATGGTTTGGGTTGGAAGGAACCTTAAAGATCATCTAGGTCCAACCCCCCTGTCATGGGCAGAGTCACCACCCACTACACCAAATTGCTCCAAGCCCCATCCAACCTGGCTTTGAATGCTTCCAAGAACAGGGAAGCCACAGCTTCTCTGGGCAACCTCTTCTAGTGTCTCACAACCCTCACAGAAAAGAATTTCTTTCTAATATCTCATCTAAAACTACCTTCTTTCAAATGATTGTTCTTGTGTGGGCAGTGATGGATATTTAGAAGACTGCATGTCCAGAAAACATCACTATAATATATATAAAAAAACATTAAAATCATTTAGTGTTGGCTATTAATGAGTCTGAACATGGAAGTCTGAAAAGGCTTAGTCAGTCTAGAGTAGAAATCCAAATAGTGCCTATGGAGATGGTGATACTATTCACTTTTACACAATTATGCCCAGACAGAGGGACTGCTGTTTGAACAGTGAAAATACCCTGTGTCCACGTACTGGTTTGTACCTCCCAGGTCTCTGCAATGTGATCAAAGAGAAAATGAGGCCTGAAGAAAAGGAAGGTGGGCACTGCTTTTCAGGTCACACTGGTGGCTGAGGCTTTGTGAGTCCTGAGCACTCTAGCAGACATTAGAAAATTGCCAGTGGGTTGCAAAAGTCACAGCATGTCCGGGGCTGAAGATGCATCTCAAGTCACCTGCTTATGCAGTTTCTATGTCAGGGATTTACATGAATCTAAACATGCCAGACAGCTGTGTCATATCTGAGCAATCTGAACCACATGTGAGGTAGGTGCAATTTGAGCCATCACAGCTCAATTTGCTGAACTCCTCTCATGACTTCCCAAGATGCAGCAGCATGGGGCTGATCTGGCAAACTCTCCTTATCATTTAGTAGCTTTTGCATGTTCCTCCTTGTACCCGTAAGGTAGAGAAACACCTTCATTTTCTTAGCAGGCAGGGAAAAGTAGGAGGAGGTAAAATGATTTGGACAAGGGCAAATATTTGGGGTTGGGGAGACACCTGCCTGAGGGGCTCCCAAGATACATGGCGAGTGCTCACGTCAGCTTATTTCTTATTGGAATACAGAATACTGGAAAATTAAGAAAAAAAATAGAAATGGATTTCATGTTGTGGAGGCAGAAATGTCTGACTGCAGAAGGGAGACTTAAAATAAAAGTATCTGCAGAAGAAACTGCCCTTACCAACATCACAGTGGTCCCCAGTCCAGCCAGCGTGGCAGATACATTTTCCTGAGGGCTGGTCACAAACCCCATGGTGGCAGCTGCAGTTCTGCTGACAGCCCTCTCCATATCTGCCATCCCCACACTCTGAAACAAGATGGGGGAGACTGATGGGAGTCCAGGCTGAAGGGGCTCCAGGAAGAAGACACACACACATCTGAAATATGGGGAGCCACCTAAGCTGGTCCTAAAAAACTTCAGTGAAGGAGATTTTGAAGCCTCCCTTGACAAAATTAGCTAGAAATAGATCATTTTCTCTTTGGAGGATTTTTTATTATTTTTTTTTCTCTTCAAATTGAACTTGTCAACAATTTTCCCTAATCCCTTATCCCTCTCCTTTCTCCAGCAAGTTTCTAGCACCCTGGCACATTCAAGTGCCAAAACTGTATCTCCCCTCAGTCTTCTCATTACTGACTAAACACCCCCAACTTTTTCACACTCTCCACACCCAGTGTTCTCCACCCCTCTGCACCTCCTCTCTCTTTTTTTCTTTGTCTCAACCCAGACCCCACCAGGACTGAATTTCCTTGCAGGGAGACTGAAACAAAGTGCTGGAAGACATGATGAGACTTACCCAGCTCACATGCTATCCCTGTCCAACCCTGGGGACACCGGCACTCGCCTGTCACCTGGTCACAGGTTGCCTGGCTGTGACAGACACATTTCTGTGCACAGTTTGCACCAAACCAACCAGGAGGACAGGCTGCAAAGAGAAGGTAGGACAAAAGTGTTCTGGTAAGAAGATGCAGAAGGAGACAGGTTAAACACAATCTTTCCCAGCTACTCCCCTTCCACCCAAGTGATTGTGAGAGGTACAACTGAGTAAAAACGAAGCCATGATTGATAAGGAATCACACAGACCAGTGTAAAACTTGCCCAGGAACAAATTAAGTGATGAAATGAAAGCTCTGATACACAAAAGGACCTCGAAATTTTCTGCTTGCACTGCCAGAAAAAATCACTTGGTGCCTACCAGCTTTCTCAACACCAAGGTGTGGAGTTACTGATTTCCCTCTTTTCAGAATTTCTTTATACAGTGCTACTAAAATCCTACCTCCTTTCCTAGTGGATCTGCTACCCACAGCTGGCTGAATACACTTCACACTTGACCTAAGCAAATTTAGTAATTCCCATCACAACCAGATCCTATGGATCCTGTGGCTTTCTTGCCCTCACAAACTTATTTTACCTCCTTTCTTTCTTCCAAAGCAAAAATAAACCCCCAAAGGTAACATTAAAGAAAAAAGGTATATTTAACAATGTCTTCAGTTCTGACAATAGGTTTTTAAACATGTGCTTTGGGTTTGGATTTGAGGCCTTCATACAAAACAGAAAATCCTAGGTTGTGCCATACATGTCATCAAGAATGGTTTCATGCATTTCCAACTTTTTATTGAGAGAGGAATGGAAAGAACTCTTCATATTAGGTTTTAAAGGGGAACTGGCTTAATTTGTATACCCCTCAACACCCAGCAGCTTTCCTCCCCTTTCCCTAACCATCTTCCCAGTATGCTGAGGGGCAGCCACTGCTTGCCTGGAGGTGCTGACCCCAACCCCAGCTCACCCAGGAGCAGCATCACCAGCTCTGTGGCACTGCTCACAGTGCCAGGTGAGCAGGGGAGGCACAGAAAAAGGAGCCTGCTGCAACAGGGATGGAGAGACTGTTTCTAGCAACTTGGATGCAGGGGCTTAGGAGAGAAACACAAGCCTCAAAGCAGCCTTTCTTTGTCAGCCTCTTTTCTTAAGACTCCTTGGAGTTGGGCTTGTGTTTGAGTCACAGCTATAGGTTTAATTGCCAAGGATGGAAGTCCCAATGCCTTTCACATGTTATGGATTTAGCCTGTGTCTGGAACAGTGTATAGTAATGATGTGGATCAGTTGGGTGCATGGAACGGTAAAAGCAGGGCATAGGAAAGAAACAGTTTCATTTCAGTGTCATAAATGGGAGTTTTATGGACCTTTTCTCTCCTAATCAGCCTTTAGAATCAGCTCTTTTTCCAGTTTATGACTGTTTCAGTCCCCTCTGCCCCAAGCACGCCAAGCTCCTACCCCCACCCCCAGCACCACAGACTCATTTAATGGACTGATCTGTGTTATTGTATGGGTACAAAACCAATGACAACATGGGCAATGAGCTGATAATTAATACATCAACAAAGCCCCCTGAGCAAAAGTTTTATTTTTCCCTCCTATAATCCTCTCTCAAGGATTAGAGTTTCCCACTGTACCTTCTTGGCAGGTGGGTCCTTTCCACCCTGGGCTACAAAGGCACATCCCGGTTACATGGTGGCAGAGTGCTCCATTGTGACAGTGACAAGTGTGGCTGCAGCCCGGCCCATACCTATCCCCCTGGCAGGCTGCAATGAGAAAAAGTCCATAAAATCTAATCAGGGAACATCAAAGAAGCCAAACCTCAGACACAACTCAGTGCTGGAGAAACCAGTTTGAACCCGGCTTCCGAGGATGCACTTTCTGCATCACACGGGTGCCTAAGTCCATATATTAACCATGCCTGACACTAAATAATGTGGCTTAAAAATATGTATCATAGCAGGTTCTGAAGCATTTTTTATCAAAGGGCAGGATCGCTGGGGTGATGGATCAGCTGTCACATCCCCTGCCCTGCGGAATGTCTTTGTGCTAAACTAATGGTCCAGCAGAACCGCCAGCTTGTCAGCCCGATATTTATTTGCATCCTGGTACAAGATCTGACAACTTCATTGTTTTCAGTGTTCATTTTTCACAGCCCGATGCCTTTGCTCACCCAGAGTCTCATTCTTTGGTCAGAGAGGGGTGATATTTTCAACACATTCGGTTAAGCAGCTGGCTCCCAGGTGAAAATTTAATTCAGCCATCTCGTAAATGTACCCTTGCTGCAGCTCTGCCTTCAGAGCTGCTGCCTACAAAAAATGGCTGTGATAAAATTCCTGTAGTCTCTCCAGTGCAATGGAGATTTGGTGAGCTCTGAACAGAGGAAAACAGACAGCACTGCTACCCTCTTTTCTTCAGATATCACCCAAACAATACCAAACAAGTTGAAGTTGAGTAGAAGCGAGGATAAGTCCCTGGGGACCAAAGGGAGGAGTGAAATTGTCTTGATTTCTGGGGTGAGTTTGGTGACAGTAAGTGACCCAATCCTCAGTTCTTTTCTACCCATCTGAGGACTTCCAGTTTCCTGACATGGTTCTCATAGACACCATTTCTCCCAGGTCTTTTCATTTTTGTCATTGCTTGGACCCCATCCACAGTGAAACCACAAGAAAAGTACAGGAGCTCAGCCCCATCACAGTTAAAAGTTTGTTCTGCAAATGAGGCTTGGTTGCCAAGTGAAAGGTTCAGCCCATCCTACAGCACTCTGGCTCAGTTTTGGGAGCAGAACTAAGTATTTCCACAATACAGACCAGAACGATATCATAACCCAGCCAAAGGAAAAACCAGCTCATAACCAGGTCCCCTGACTGGTTGCTAGTGGTTAGCAGGAGGCTTTTGGAGTACATGTGCAAAGCTCTTGTTATGCTTGCTGAGAAGATAAAAGTGTTTTCCAGTGAAAATTCCAGTAAGAGAGTAAAAATTCTGGGGGAAGAAAATTTTTATTATTCTGTTGGCTGGTTAAACACTTTTTTTTTAGCTTCTCTGTAGGACAATCCTGATTATAAAAGCACTTTTCTGAAGAATAAGATAACAGTGATATATTGGAGCTATTCTATCAAGTTCCACAGTTGAACATCCAAATAACCATGGGAGTTTTCTCCTTTTTTTTCATGTTGAGTTCAAAGGAAAGAAGCAACAGAAGAGCTTGAATTTTAAAATTTTCCTCTCATTGCCTTTCCTCTGTAAGAATTCTCACTTCTGTATCATTGAAGCATCATGACACTCAACGAAGTAATCTGTTTTAAACATAGGCAATGCACCTTTTTTCAACCTCTTTCTTGGAAACCTAAAATATCTCAGGCAGACACCCAAAAACCCCTCACAAAATAATAAAATAAATAAAAAAAAAGATAAATCACCAAACACAACCTTAAGCTGAGGCAGAGCTTGCTTGGCAGATTTCACCACAGATTAATACAGTTCATTTACAAGCAATTGAAAAACAGAGTCTTGTAATGGAAAGTGTTGGGCAGCTTCAACAAAAGGCATTACTATCTGCATTGCCCATAATTAGATAGCAGTGTATGAAATGCACTGCCTGGCCAGCCAAAGATCAATTCAAATCCCATGATGTCAAAATTATTCCCCAATATCCTCCAGCACATTGCCTGCAATCTGATTACTTGAACACGAGTGCTGTCCTTCCAGCTGCTAAAGCTCACAAGTCCCAGGACCCAGCAAGGTGAATATTGAACACCCAACAAGGATGGGGAGCTGGGAGCATCTCCCACCTGTAGTCACCTTACTCCAAGCAGCTTTGGAGTTGTGTGGCCAAGGCTCAGTCTTAAAATAAAAATTAAAATTATGAAGATCCATTCTTTTGCTAGAAGAAGAACAGGTCACTCTTTGCACCATTAACTCAACCTGCTCATTTACTTCCAGGCAGAGCAAACTTGAGAGGTTTTGGCATGAGGAGTAAAATCAACCTGGCATGAAGCTCTACTGCCTCCAGCTCTGGAGCCCTCAACACAGGAAGGACATGGACCTGATAGAGCAGGTCCAGAGAAGGGCCACAGAAATGATCAGGGGGCTGGAACACCCCTGTTACAAGGCCAGATTAAGGAGCTGGGGTTGTTCAGCCTGGGGAAGAAAAGGCTCCAGGAAGACCTAAAAATGACCTTCCAGTAGCTGAAGGTCTACAGGAAGGCTGGAGAGGGAGTGTTTGCAAGGGCCTGGAGAGATAGAGGATGAGGGGTAATGGTTTAAAATTAGAGGAGATTTAGATTGGATGTCAGGAACAAGTTTTTTCCCATGAGGGTGGTGGAACAATGGAACAGGTTGCCCAGGGAGGTAGCTGAGTTGCCATAAAATTTAGTGAACAATTTCTCAGAAGAGTCTATTTTCTATATGCATATGCTCAAAAAAAAACCACCCTTTAACAGCTCAAAGCCTGTGATAATCCATACTTCTGAAAATCTAGGAAATTGATTTTTTTATTAAGAAAACAAAAATCTAAGAACTAGCTAAATTTTTTTTCTCATGCTCAAATAACAAGGCTCAGCTCTGATTTATCAGCTTTGCACATTTGTAATCTGTCGCTTTGGAATCAATAATTAGCTGAGATACACCAGAAACAGAGATATAACTTTTCATCTCTTAACACTGCACAAAACCAAAAAGCACAGATTTGCCACATGGTAGGAGACGTTTATTTAAAAACTGCTATTTAAAAACTGATGCTTATAATGTTTGGCAAGTGGCAACAGCAGTTAAAAACCAAAAAGGAGGTCAATTATTTACACAGCTAACAAAAATCATTCCCTTTTTTTGGCATCTTTGAGAAGGAATGTGACCTATCTAAAATTACACCCTGGAAGGTCACCCTGCATTCCTGGAAGAACCCCATGTGAGTGCTGAAAGGGTTTGGGAAGAGGGGTGGTGAGGGTGGTCTGTACATACCCTGCTCACAGGTCTCTCCCAGCCAGCCAGGGAGGCAGTGGCACGTTCCCAGGACGTGGTCACAGCCAGCAGCATTCTTGCACTTGCACACCTGGTGGCAGTCGAGCCCAAAGAATCCATCTGGACAAGCTGAAAATGGAAAACATCCTTTTTTAGCCAAGTTCCCGTTTCTTTTCTCTTTTTTTTTTTCTTTCCTTTTCTTTGTTTTTTTTTTTCATAAACAGTCAGCCTCTGACTATGCTCAAAAGCCAAAGCTGCTCAAAGGTTAAGCCCAAGCAACTCTGCTCTGTGTATCTCAGCAAAATGTGTCCTGTTTTACACAAGCAACAGATTTCTGCCGAGAAAACCACAGCTGAGCATACTGAAAAGCTATACAAGCAGGAGAGGGAGTGGATGTGGATTCACACAAGGCAGTAATTTTTGCTCCTGTAATGGCCAGAGGAAAAGAAATAATTCAAGATAATACAAGACCGGGAGCCATCCCTGCTGATCTCCCTGTCTTTTGAAATGCAAAACTTATGCTCCCATTTACTCTCCTGACACCTTTCTAAAGATTTTTTAACAGTGAACATGAGCCACAGTGCTGCAGTTCAGGACTGAGATGACATAGTAGCCAACAGAATGAGGAGGGCAAACCAAGACAAATGAAGTGCAGCAGAAAGGCTCCAGGGAGCTTCAGGAACTCAGAGCCTTCATCCAGGAACACGTAAGGAGGAGCAGCCCCCTGGAGCCAATTTACATCAGTACTGGTGTTGACAGCAGGGAAAATAAACCATCAGTGCCTGTCAGTGGGCCACACCATACCCCAAATGCTGCATTACAATGTTAAAGGCTGCTGTGCAGAACGTTAAAAAAGGTAAAAATTAGGAATCCTGCTGTCGAGACAGCCTTAAATTAACCACTCTGTCTGCACATATATAGATGTGTTTGTGTTATACAAATACATAATTATGTTACACTAAATGATAATAAATCTGTAGATATACAACTGCATGTCATTCCTTCCACAGAACCCCTGAATCACTCAGTCTCTGGAGCAACAGTGCTCATTAAACACACAGTTACAACTTAGCTCTTTGTCCTCCTTCTGCAATGTAAATATATTTCAAATGTAATTCACATACATCTACCATGAAATCAGAACAACTACCTTCCCAATTGAGTCTTATCACCATTATCATCACATCCACTACCCAACAACCCCCTGCAGTAATTTCACAGCTCTCTGGCAGGTCAGAATAACAGCGTTATCCGAATGCATCTTCCACTGCTGGACACTGCTGTGCCTTTTCTTGCCTCCTCTCTTCTTCAAGCCCAGGCTCTTTGTCCCTGTCTATTCATTCTGTCTCTTCCACAACTATAAATTCAGCCCTCTGACACAGTTGCTCTCTGCTTAGGCTACAAGGAGGGAAAAATTCAGTATCTGCAAACTAAGGCAAACGTGGACATTTGGATAGTGAGGGTGGTAGCAGAACACATCACAACATCTGCTTTGTGTCCTCAGAGCTCCTGCTCAGCCTGTGACTACATCTGATTGTTTCATCTACCCAAAATCACAAGGCTGCTCTTCACTTCACCCTGACCAGACTTCAGCTGCTTCTCTGGCATATGAAAGATTTCTGAGTATGTGCTGCCTCAGAACACCAGAAGTGCCTCACACAACAGAAAACTGTAACACATCCCTCAGCCTCTGCTCAGCCCATTCTGGGATGAGAGCTGTTATCAAGTTGTAAGGAAGAGCCATCAGCATGTGGTTTCAACCTTCCTGTCCTTATTTATTATGCTTCAGCAGTGTGGATGGCACAGCATACAAGGGAGGATTTCTCCTATGTAACCCGAGGTGACTTCAAAGGCTGGCTAAGTTTTTCTTAGTTTCAAGCAGGGACAGCACAGTGCTGTCAAGTCTTCTTGGACATAGATGGTATTTATTTTTTCCTTTTATCTTACTGAAACATAAATCTTGTTGGACTATTCTATGATAATGATTAACTGCTGATACCCCAAGAGAGAAGCCCAGTCAACCTGTCCTTTGGCAGTGCTGATTCAGGCAGCAAACTCTGAGTGCTGCATGGTGCTGTTATCAGTGCACCAATTAATAAACATACTGTAGGGAAAGTCCAAGATTCTTGCTACCTCCTGTTTGTGGGCTAATTGTGTAGCATTTTGGGATATTCAATCAGATTAAACAGCTTCTTCTGTTGGCCTGGTCCCATAACTGGACATATTCCTTGGGTTCACAGCCCACATACCAGAGCAGCAGGGAAGGAAATGAATCAAAATTACAGCGCAGTGAAGACAGCCCCTACCTTCAAAGCAGGAGCAGCAGATGCACAGCACTTCACAAAATTAAATAATTATAACAATTGCCTTCCCAAATAGGAGCAGAGCAACCCTGGGGCAGGGCAGGGTGACCTGGCTCATTCAGTGTGTTGTAAAAGAGCTGTGAGCACAGGAGGGTGAACACAGGCACACCCTGAGTCCTGCAGGGTTTGTGGTGGGCGCCTGGGCTGCCTGACATCAGAAACCCCACGGCTCAGGCTTCCTGCATGACAGATGTTACCATTTATTTGGAGTCAGGATTGATGCTTTTGTCTATTTGTTACAAGAAAGGTTGGGTTTGGAGGTTGGTTTTTGTTTTGCTTTGATTTCTCACTTGCCTGTTTAACTGTAAGGGCACTAAAGCCCAAGTCTTGAAGCACTGGGTGATCACAGCAGCATCTTTTCTAGAGAAAATGCTGCTCACTTTATCTATGTTTTAACAGGACAGAGAAAGGACTGACAAAGACAGATTTTGCTATGATTATGGTCTTTGCACAGCCCAGGAATGCAGAAGCATCAATTGCTGCTTCAGTTCAGAAACAGCCCAGAACTCCACGTGTGCCTCAGGTACCATCTCCCCAGGCAGGTGACATTTTCTGCTCAGATAAGAAAGACACCTGGTGGCATTGCTAGGAGCATCCTTCTCACCACCAAAACTGATTAATTTTCCTTTGGCAATGTGACACCTTTTGAAGAAATGTACATTATTTCTTCAGTGTTCTGGTTGTATCATTTGCTGCTTTCAAGAAACACACACGCACACAAAAATGCCCTTCCTAGGTTGTTCATACAGATTGCAAACATTACATTGTAGATTATTTGGTTTTCAACCTTATTTGGAAACTTTAGCTATTTTACAACCAAACCAGTTCTGTTCCTTTTGCAACTCTTTTGAAGGAGTTACAAGATTCACACAGTTCACTTTTCCTATGGACTGAGCAAAGCTGAAAGAAACGTCTAATTTTCTTTCAGAAAGAGCTTTGATAGCTTTATTCTTACCCATTATGATTATAAATGATCACACCACCACTAGAGAGGCAGCTGTAGAACTGAAGTATATCAGCTTTTGTAAGGTACTGTCTTCTCCAAGGACTTTGAACTTAGAAAGCTGCACAAGTTTCATCTGCAACATCTCTGTGCTAATAGAAAAGTCCTTCCCAGCCAGGGGAAGCAGCATCAGCAGTATGTGAGTAGTTCAAGGCAACTCAGCCATGCTGGGTTTCAACATCTACATCCTTGTCTAGAAGGCACAGAGCTTGGCTGATGTGGGAGGATTGCCAAGAGGACAGCAAAAAGCACATCCCCACCAGAAGGGAACCCTGCCAGTTCCCACATCACTAAAAATACAAGTGCTACAGCTCCTCGGAGAAAAGGTGCCAAGAAGGTTCTACCAAGGGCAAACCACCCACTTGTTTTCCTCCCTCTTCATCTTTTGGTAGCAGCCAAACCATCCTGGCTGAAACTTTGATGTGAAAAGGTAACACCCTGCCTGCTTGAGGGATAACACACAGAAAACAGGGTTGTATGAAAACTGTAAGGTCATGAATGGGAAGAGCTAAATTCTACTCTCCCCTCCACCAACATCTTGCAGGAATTAAAAAAGATAAAAATGAGTGATTTGGAAAATCAGACCTTTAGCCTCTTCATACCTATTTTGTTTCCTGCTGGAATGAACAGGATTACACCACAACACACTTAATCATATTTCTTTTCCAATGAAAAAAAAAAGGATAGACTTACAAAAGCAGAGCTCAAGCAAACCATTTTTAAAAAGTCCATAGTGGAGTTATCATAAATTACATAGCAGAATTTTCAGAAGAAATTTGAGAAGAGTATTTATTTTGTATAATAATTCCTGGTAAGAATGAGATGGAAACAATGAGCCATATCTGAACTCAGTTGGGTGTTTTGCTAAAATCACTGGTAAGGCTGTGGAGCAGCTCCCTTCCCATCAGAGGGCAGCAGCTGCCTGCAAGTGCTGCTGCTGTGATGCTTCCTATGTAAACTGGCTGATAAAGCCACTTTCTAACCAAAATAATTGTGACTTTGGTTTAATGATCATCATTTGAGAGTCTTCACTCATTTACATTGAAAAAAATTCCAATGATGCAGCATGACAGCAACCTCCTGAGATGGTGCTACAGACTGACTCAGAATAATTCTGAGGAATCCAGCCCAACCTTTCCAACACTTTACTAAATGACCAGGTAGTAGTAGATGATCTGTTGGATTCATTACAGTTAAAAGCATATCAGTTCTTAAAGAGTTCCTTTGGGAAGATGTACAGATCCATGTTTGTCCCTGAAGTGTTTCAGAGATGGAACACAAGGAACAAGTAAGTGTTAAAAAAAGGACAAGCACCTTTCTTCTCAGGTCTGAAATAGTGGGAATCTGCTTAAAAAGAGAGAAAATATGATAGAGGAGGAGTCTTAAGCATGTATCTAATTTTAACCATGTTAGAACAATATGACCAATGTTAGACACCAATGCTTTGCTGAGTTATGATGGAAATGCATATTTCAGTATAGCCTTCCAATTAAGTTCAATGTTTTATTTACATCAGGTGCTGCAAATCATAAAATCAGCTTTCTGCATGAAAAAACAAACAAACAAACAAACAAAAAAAACCCAAACCCCACATGCATAAACCTGGAAGGGACTGGAGGGAGCAGCAATACCTTTTTCACAAAAGGTTCCTGTCCAGCCCACTGTGCAAGTACAGGCTCCACTCACGTGGTCACAGGCAGCTCCATTCTGGCACTGACAGCTGTACTCACAGCTCTGGCCAAAGCTTCCCTCTGGGCATCCTGCAGAGAAGGAATCAAAACCAGATGATGGGTTAATTCTGGAGCAGATCAAGGATCAATGGGGGATTTTTAGATATGTGGGAATTCTTATGACTCGCAAAAGAAGAATGAAAGTGGGATGGTAATGCCCTAAAACTGATGTGATTAAGTGTTCTCCTTGGGGTCCAGGTAAGCTGTTTTTGTTAAGATCTATTTTAGAAAAAGGCCAGGGTGTTGAAAGACTAAATTCTGTACAGGAAACTAATACCCTCTGATAGCTGCAAAGCCTGAGACTTCACAGGTTCTGCTTGATGACGCTTTGAACACTGGTCTGGAGTTGCTCATGTTCATATCTCCTCTGGGACTTCATCAGCCAAAAGGGGGAAAAGTCCCAGCTTCTGCTCTTCTTTTTTAAGGCCCTATCATCTGTTTTCCTGCAAATCCTCCTTTCCCAGAAAGCCAGAGAAAATGAAATGTGGTGGCTTCCTTCAGAAAGCTCCAAATTGAAAGCTGCATCCTTCACTTTCAGGTGCTGCTTTGAAAAATTCAAGCAGGAACATTCTGTCTGGGGGACAGATTAACAAATACATTTCCACAGCAGTTCATGTAAGGAGTTTTAATAGATTTGCATGGTACTTACTGTCTGAAGAAAGCAAACAACATTTGAGAACTAAAATAATTTCTTCCAAGACTACAAGAAAATCAGTCAAGAACAGGACCAGTTGCCTAATTCTCATTAGATATTTTGGACAGGCTGAAATACAGAGATATATCCAGCTAAACATAAACATTAAAGGGTCTCTACTCATGTTTGAGGGTCTTGTGAATGCCCCTCTAAATGAATTACACAGACTATTGCCAGACCTCTAAAAAGTGCAAGATTTTGGCATTCAAATCAACCCAGTGATTTTCAAGCAAACTGGAAATAATCAGAGAACAGAAATCAATGAGGATACTCAAACACAACCCTGTCTGGAATAAAGGGGTGGGTTTGGTGCTGCCATTTGGTACCAGAGGAGGGCAGTGAGAGGAGCTGGAGTGAATCTGCTTGCTCCTGCAGCTGAGTGACTGTCTCTGGGTCTCTAACAGAGGCAATAGGTTCAGATGGGAGACAGAAACATAGCAAGGTAGTTTAGTACCTCTTTGCTTTCCATCATCTGTGCCAGAAGATGGGCTGCTGTTTAAATGTGGAGGGTTTTAGAAGTATTTTTTGCACTTAAGAGTTGCAATTCAGTCCTGCTTGCATTACCTCCTGTTCCTAAAGCCACAGATCACTGTGCATCATGCCTCCTCTAAAGGAGTTCAGTGAGTAAATACATTGAAGTGCACTTGTGCCTTGAAAGCATGATTCTCCTCAGTGCTTACTTGACACTTGAAATTTTCAGAGTCCAGAGGATCTACACAAGGAAAAAAGTATTCCAGAACAGGAATAGGTGTGGAGCAACTTTTCTTCAAACCTCTGGGATTTAGCCTGGATCTGAAGCTTTAAAGGTGATGGCAACGGGTCAGCAGACTTCACAAATGATTTTGCAGCCCACATCAGAGAGCATCTGCCCTCTGCTCGAGGTGCTGCAATGCATGCTGAGATACATCCACCCTGCTGGAGAACCTGAGCTGCCTGCAAAGCTGCAAAGAGCCCAGCCTGCAACAAGAGGCTAGAGATGCCTCAGGAGGAAAGGGGCTCTCTGGGGATTATAAAGATCTCACCACCAAGGCAGCATAAAATGTTCAGGGAAGAGTTGTGGCTTTCATCATCTTGAAAAAGCACACACGTGCACACACAGGTATGCAGTTTTTATACACACACACACATATACACACACACACAGATACAATTAAAGTGGGGTAAAAAGCAAGCTGAACAAAGCAGAAACCCCACAGGCAGACCATTAGAGGGTGCCAGATGTTTTGTTGGTGGCACTGGCTTCACTGATCACTTTTCCAGAGATGACAACCAGCAACCAGCTTTTTAGCTACTTTTTGTCTGCAGAGATGCTGTTTTCAAAGAGGTCAAGAGCAAGAGAGAAGTGGAATTGGCAGCTCCTTCTCTGGGAGCTGGGCTTCCCACTAACTGTCCTTCCATACCCTCTGTGCCAGCAGCAATGAGAGCCACAGGATCAACTTCCTTCAACTTTTGTCTCAGGTCACTGTTCCAGATTAATTGTTTTGACATTTCTATGTGACACCAGCAGTTAATTCTGCCTACACTACTGCAAGTCTGGTAGCTACATCTGTGCTACTGTAGGATTGTTAAACCAACAGATAAATATTTAGTGTTTTTAACAACAAAGTAATTAATAATAGTAACAACAATAATAATAAGAGGAGCTTAACTATGCAACTTACTGTCACAAGATGAAGCCAAATGTTTGCACAGAATTGAAAAGGAAATGGGCACAAAAAAAAATCAAGTTGTATTAAATGTAGACATACTGCTTCTGTTTCAAGAAGCTCCTGACTGACAAATTGATGAAACCTGAGAAACATATCAGGATTTATCTATATGTCTGGTTTTATCCTCTGAAGGCATCTGCTATTGACCGCTGTTAGAGACAGATTAATGGAGATCATGGGCCTCTGGTAAGACCATTGCACATTTTTGTTGTTAATAAATGAAGGACCCTAAATCTTTGTGATTTTGCTCCTGTTATGTACGTGTGAAACATTTCTATTTGTCTGGCCTTAAAGATTTATGAAGAAAAACTGGACCTAACTTGGATAAATAAAAGTGACACGGAAACTTCTGTGCCACAAGCCAAATACACATCAGTCCTACCACTCACAAGAGGTCTTAGCATTAAAAATAGCTTTTGAATCCTAAACAAGTCTGAACATAACTTTTTTGGAACCCAAATTGGGGAAACTACATAGCACCAATGAAACCTGAGAGCCCTGCTGGGCAGACTGGAGGTGGTACAGACTGGAGCTCTTCCTGCAGGGAGGGCATTACCAGGGAAACTAATTTCAAGGCTTGCAAATTTGTCGTGTTGCCCAAGTGGCAACTTACTCTGTTCACAGTGTTTCCCAGTGAATCCTGGCTCACAGAAGCAGGTGCCTGTGATGGGATCACAGCTCCCATCGCTGTTGTTGCAGCCACAGGTGTTTTCACAGCTCTGTCCCCAGTGGCCACTCCTGCAGGCTGCAAGGCAAAAGAGTATTTACCTTGAGAATCAACTTGGAGCTCTGTATTATTTTGCATCTAAATGAGAGAACAGAAAAGATGCAGAATGGGTCCTTAATGTGCAGGCACTCTGGGTTCTCAGCTGCAGCACGGGGCACAGATCAGTTGAAATAAATACAATTCTTGTTGATTTATTTCAGCTGAAAGTAGGGGTCCACAGGCAGATATGAGCCATACACATAAAACTAATCGTTCATGCTCAATCCGTATCAATCAACCCACGGTCATAAACATATAATTTAATGGAAATAAAATATCAGCTATTGACTCACTTAGTGAAAATCTGCATAAGCAGAATAGCTAGTGGGTAAAACAAGACAGATTTGTGAGCAAGCCCCATGTTTTCCTCAAAATACTGGGAACTGCAGCATGGACATGAACAGAGAGACATCTCAGTCATTGTTAAAGCAACTTACTGCTTCAATTCTAAAAATCAGCTAACACAGACAATATGATGACAATGAAGCTGAAGCATGGGAGCTCCCTCCTTTCTTGTAAGGGTAAAGATGAAAGTTCCAGTTAGGGCAAAAGAAACCTGGTTCATTTGGGCATCTGCTTCATTCCTGGTAGCTGAAGAGCTGCCTTACTGAGATATCTCTGCAAAACAACTATTCTCCTATCTCTTGCTGAACAAAAATAAAAGCTTTTCTTTGCCATGGTTTCTTAACTCTTTAGACAGCCTAGGGAGCCGTGGAAATCTATCTAAATGGCTTCATGCATTACCAACTGGTCTGATTTTTAAAATATGCATAGTGCTGAAAATTCAGATTTTCCCAGAGTTTTCTTCAGTAACAGCTCTGAGAAGTCAGGTTCAAAACTTACTGATGTCAATAAAGGCAATTAATTTCTATGATTTTATGTGTTTAAGACCAAGCTTCTAAAGAGGTTTGTATTTTGTTGGGTTTTGGCAACAGGGATCATAATGAAGCAGAGAAGACATAAACTGGGAAAAGGAAAGAATCAAGCAGGATAACTTAATGTTTATATGGTGTCATCCAAAAAAGGGCAAAACTGTGCTGCTACATGGCCATAAGTATGGAGAGGGATGTTAATGTCAACAGAAGGATGCTCTTGCTCTCCCACAGAACAGAATTTCTCTCAGCATTTATAATCACAAGTTAAGCAGTGACCTTAAGACACACAACTGTACGTGCCACTCACTTGTTGAACAAATCTCCCCTAAACAAAATGAAAAACTGAGAATTAATCTTAAAACTAATCTGCACTGAAAATGAAAAACCAGACTGTCTGTCAGTCAAAATGCTGACAGGACAGATGGTATTGGGCAGAGGGATCCATAGTGTTGAAATAAGAGCTTATATCAATACTTTGTGCTTCATCAGCCACCTATTTCAATACTTTGAACCTAGATAATTAAGGATTATAACGACCCAGGCTGTGCAAACCCAGAAACAGACAATTTCAGAAGCAATAAGATTAGCAAAAAGTCTATTAAAAAATTGTAATAGGCTAAGAACAAAACACAGCTGGTTCTTACATTTGCAGGTCAAGTCTCTGGGAGATTTCCCTGTGGAGCAAACATGCTTTTCACTTACGGTGTTTGCAGTCAGGGCCAGTCCAGCCTGGGGGACACGAGCACTCTCCGGTGACGTGGTGGCACTGAGCACTGCTGCTACAGCTGCAGGACAGCAGGCAGTTTTGTCCATAATAACCATCAGGGCAGGCTGAAAAACCAGATGAACAGGCTGCAGTTTCACCTAGATAACAACTCAGGCACAGGTTGATCTTTTTGAAGGAGACAGCAACAGCTTGCCCCCTAAAACAGGCGTCAGGTGAATTCCAGAAATTGAAAAGGCAAAAAATGAAAGAAGCATCTGTAATTTGTAACCCAGGTGCCTGGGGCTGAGTCTCGTAAAGCAGGAATAGTTTGAGATTCTTTTGGGTACTTCCTCTGCACATCAGGATCAATAAGCAGAGGAAACAAGAGTGTTGAGCAAACCTTTGTCAAAAGCCATTTTGTAACTAACAAGGAGAAAAAAAATTGTCACCAATGAGGACTTGCATGAAGCAGTGCTGTCCCTGAGAGCCTGACTGCACTGCCTGCATGAAAGCCATACTCAGACAGCCTTTCATACCCAGAGGAGGCTGAGTAGCACAAGCCATTTGCTTGAGCATATTCCCATGGTTTCAGTTCAATCTTTAGGGGCAGCACTGATACTCCTCCTTCACCCTTACCACTGTTTAATCCTAAATTATATACATCAAGCAGTGTTGCTGCCAAATTAAGCTAAGAGTGAGGCCATCCAGGCCAACTGGTCAGCGTCTCCTGCCAAGCAACCAGGATTACAATGCAAGCATTGTGGCTTTCAAACATTGTATTTCCAAGTATATATTGGCATCAATTAGGCCTAATGATAACATCAGTTTGAGATGCAGTTTACCCTGTCATCTGCATTTATCTGTAATCTCCCTCTGGTATTTTCACACCCAACCTGGGGAATTCCTGGAATCGAAGAGTAATTTATCTTGGATCAGGATCTCACATGACAAGGATCTCACAAAACAGCAAGAAGGCAGAAACCAAACCCAAAGCCCAATTTGCAAACTGACTTTCTTTCTAATGGAGAAGCTTGATGTGAGGACTTACACACAGAGCAGGATGCCCCAGTGTAGCCAGGGGGGCAGTCACAGGCTCCAGTTTCTCTGTTGCATTGGCCCCCGTTGGCACAGGGCTCACAGGAGGACTGGCAGTCTGGTCCCCACCAACCAGCTGGGCAATCTAGAAAAAACCAGCACATGAGATGCTCCCAATGCCATTTTCTGCTTCAAGGCAATTATGGATTTCTGCCATTACCTTGAAGAGTTTAAAAATAGCAGCAAAACTAAGCTGGATAAAAGATTGTTACATTATCTCTCTAGATCTACAGTACTGCCACAGTAAGCCTTCTGAAAGTGTCAACACACTGCTGTACTGCAGCAGGTAGGAACACATCTTAAGACAGACCCAAAGGCTCTCTTCCAACTTCCATCACTGTGATTCTGTTTTTTTGTTTGGTTTCTGATACAGCAACATTGGGAGCACTTGGACATATCTGAAAAATTAATTACTGTACTCAGTGAAGGAAATCTGCAGACAGTAATTGGGTAGGCAGATGTGGGAGGGCTGCTGCACTGTTTTTGCTGGCCTGAGTGGGGGACAGGATGGTCACCCAGTCCAGAGGAAGGTGAGGTGGAGTCCAGGTCTCCATCCAACCTCCTTCACCATGTTACTGCTCTGTGGAGTGGTGAGACACAGCCCAGGTCCTTCTCAGGCATGCAATAGCCAGAGCTCTAAAAGTCAAAGAGGGCCACCCCATGGCCTCTTGGCAGCTCCTAAGCCTTTTTTTCATCTTTTTACTTATTTACCCACAACTATCCTTTTTTATTGCTTCCTCTGTTCCAGGTCCTTCACTTGCTGGTTCCACAGTAGGTCTCTCTGGCCAAGGCTTCAACAGATTCTAAAGCACACTGCATGCACATGGCAGCACAGCCCCAAGCTCTGCTCTGGGAATCAGAGCAATGCCCCAGTGTCTGCACAACACAGCCCAGCACAGAAATCACTGTTATCAACTGGAGCAGAGGGACAGGTCAGGGGAACTGAATCGTGCTCCTTCCATGTGGTGGATGTCATAAGTTCTGCTCCAAGGCTTATCCTTTACCCAGTCTGCAAATGAAGCCTATTGCATTGCAGCAGTTTTGGTGGGAAACAGAATAATTCCACTTCTTATCACGTCTTCCAAAGCAAGAAACCCACCTTGCTCACACGTAGCACCAGTCTTCCCAGCTGGGCAAATACACTGCCCTGTCTCTGGATTGCATGGTGCTCCTCCACAGCTGCACCTCTGCCTGCAGTTCACCCCAAAAGTCCCAGGCTGACAAGCTGGTCAAATGAAATCCAAAGACACAATGAGTATAACAAAAACTTTTGAAGAAATTAGGAAGCACCAATAACAACTTTAAACTGAGATGTGCTGGTGCAACGTGATCTGAGATAGCCCCAGTGTCTCAGCAGCTCAGCACAGCTCCAGGAAAGCTGTGCCTGGAGCTACAAGGAAACTATTGTTACCTGGATAAACATCAGTTCTAGTAACTAGCCTCAGCCTTGTGCCTTAACCTTTGTGAGCAGACTGACAGTAGTTGCCAGGCCCCAAAAATCAGTTTGGCTTCAGTGGGGAACTGCCAGCTCATCCCAACAACAAATGTACCCTTTTATTTGAAACTGCTATATCTGAACATGAGTTTCCTGGGTAAGCTTTCCCATCCTTCAGGGAAACATGTTGTGAGTACCTACACAAATGGCATTTTTCTCCATGAAACCCAGGTGGACATGGATGCTTGCAGACTCCAGTCTCATGATCACAGGGAACACCAGGAGGACAGCTGCACCTCAGTTTGCAACCAGCCCCATAAAAGCCAGGCATGCACACTGGAAAACACAAGTAGACACAGACCATGTATAAGAAAAAAGAAGAGTTAAGAAAACTGTACAAGAGTCCAAAAATCATCTGTCAGAAATTTGCAGAGAATCTATTGTAATGTACATTTTAGAGGAGCTGATAACAAAGTGTAAATACTTATTCAGCACTTGCATGGATGTTACTGATTAAATACAACCCCAAAACCAAGTGGCAAAATACTTAAGGATATATTCAATTACAGCCATTACAGAATTGCTCTTCTTATCTGTCTGTACCTTCTGCTGCTCTCTGCCTTGGTGCAAAGCCAATGCTGGGTGAGGGATGCTCTACCCAGAACTGAGCACATCACCAAGAACACTAAAGATATTAAATACCACCACTATTATTCTCCACCAAGCCCTGCAGAACTAGTGTCATAAATCTGACACGTTCCTGCCTGCCCAGAGAGGAATCTGAAGGGAGAATCTTTATTGCATTATTCCATTACTGTCTGGAGAGGGCTACTGAGACATGCAAACATGAATGTGGAATACAATTCTCTTTGAACTACCCCCAAAACCCACAAAGAATAAGTTGAATTCGATGACCTGCAAATCTGAAGGAAAAGTAACATGACTGAAGGTGTTCACAAATAACCCTGCTGCCATAAACCACAGGGTTTGCCACTTATTAACTGCCTGGGCAGAAAAAGGAAAGAATAAAAGTGAAAACTCCCACAATCTTCATTATTTAGGGATGCATTAGAATTTGGTTTCTAGATTTCTGTTACCATTTGATCAGGCTAAAACTCTAGCATTCTTAAGGCATATTCCCTTGATGTCCCTGTAAGCCCTGTGATATCAGGCACTCATGTTGGCTGTATGAAAAACCACAGATGAAATAATTAGTAGAATATGAATGTATCAGTAGCAGCAGCAACAGAACAACGCAGATGGAAGGAAGAATGAGAATGCTAAGACAAAGAAAGAACCAGACACAGGGAATCTGGCTTTCTGTCATACCTTTCTGACACTTTTTGCCATGATAACCAGGCTTGCAGGTGCAGGTCCCATTCCTTGAGCTGCATTCCAGTGTGTTCTTTTTCACACACTGACACTCCTCTGAGCAGCCAGCTCCAAAGGCCCACCTGGGACAGGCTGCAGCCAGATGAAAAGGAATCATTAGCTCTGTAATTATGTATGAGTTATTCGAAATTGCACACTGCTGCAGAATGCAACTGCTGCAAAAGGCAAGAATGCTCATTTTAGTTTCAGCAAACGCATCCACATTCCTGGGACAGTGCCTAGTAATGGGTGGGTGTCAAAATATCCTTTACATGATTGCTGTATTAAGTTATTAATTTAATTTCAAGCAGTATGCAGTGAATGCATGAAGCAGAAATCTTTCAAAGCGAACTTAATTTAAGTTTCTGAATGAACGTACACTCCAAGACAAAACCTTTCATGAAAAAAATCATGTTTTTATGAACAAAACCTGTCAAAGTGCAAAGAAATGTAACTACCTCTTTTGTAGCTTTTATTCTTTTTATTCCCATTTAACATTTTGCCCTTGTCCTTTCTCAGCTCCCACTCCAACCACATCAGCAGCCACTCATTAGCTCCAACCAGACTGGAACTTCACCAAAAACATTAACCTGTCCACCCCACCCCAGCCCTACCTAGAGAACTCCCCTTTGTGCATTGGTAAAGCTCAGTCCTTATGGCAAAGATTAATTGCTAGAAGAATTCATTAATTAAGTTTATGGTTGAACTCCATGATCTTTTCCAATGACAACAATCCTGTGATTATGTTTCTGGGGTGTCCCAGCACATGTCAAAAGTCACATCCTCTCTCTACTCCCAGCTCATGGCAGAACTCGAAGCCCCACTCATTTTATATGTGATGTGGAACCTTTTTAAGCCAGCTATGATGAGCATGTGTGAAATGAACAGATCTGAGAAGCTGTGGGGACTTACCAAGGTGGCAGAAGCGGCCGTAGAGCCCGGGGTCGCAGAGGCAGGCTCCATACAGTCTGTGGCAGTAGCCATTGTTGGCACAGTTGCATGGTTTGTTACAGTTCTTCCCAAAAAAGCCTTTTGGGCAACCTTTAGAGTGCACAAACACAGCAAGGCATCAGCTGTTCAGTGTTTAAATACAAACCTCAAAACCTCTTTAAGTCAGTGCTACAAAGAAGACCATGCTGACTTGTTACTTCCCTGGGGCTCCCCACAACCCACCCCTACAAGGCACTTCTTTTTGCTTATCCTCTGTTTTGTTTATTGTTTAAACCTAAAGTCACAGTGAGGCAAGTCACAGGGCTGAAGTATGTTTCACACAAGGGAGACTCTTCTCCTTAAAGCCCCTAAGATTTACCAGGCACAATTACATCTGGGTAGAAATGAGGAGAGGCCGAGAAAACTGGGTCTGTTCAGCCCTGTGAAGAGAAGGCTTAGGGCAGGGCTTATTACAGTGTTCCAGTACTTTAAGGGGAGCTACAAAGAAGATGGAGACTGCTTGTTTACAAGGAATCCCATGGACAAGACAAGGGGCAAAGGGCACAAGTTGCTCCTGGCAGGATTCTATTTAAGCACAAGAGGAAAATTTTTCACTCTGAGGACAGTCAAACACTGGGAATGGTCTCCTGGGAGAAGTGGTGGATTCCCCCACTTCAGACACTTTGAAGTCTCAGCTCGATGGGGTACTGAGACATCTCCTATGAACAATCATATTAGAATGGTTGGACCAGAGGATCCTTGAGGTCCCTTCCAGTCTGACATTGTAAGAAGGAGGGGGGGGGAGTGTTGGGGCAGCCATACCATCCTGGCAGAGCTGTCCCTGCACTCCAGGGGGGCAGAGGCACTGCCCTGACACCGGCTCGCAGGAGCCTCCGTTCTGGCACTGGCAAACGCTGGCGCAGGCTCTGCCGTAGGTCCCAGGGGAACAAGCTGTGGAGAAAGCAGGGAAGATGGATGTGCCAAGAAATCCTTCCCCTCTGCTAGAGATGAAGTGAGGTAAGACTCCAATCATCCAACTTCAGCAAGGAAAGAGCCCCGTTAGTCAAACAGGCTCTAAACAAAGTCATGTTCTTTTTACCTAAGAGAATACACATCCATCTGTAATTTAATTCATAATTCTAAAAGGACACCTGAATTCACCAAGCTGATGTGAAGCTTACTTAAGTGATGTATCCACATTCTCCCCCTGCACATCCTCCTCCACCACCTAAAGCCTGAGGCTCAAAAGCATTGCCTATAAAATACAAAGCTTAAGAGAATCAGAGCACACTTTTCAATATCTGGAGATACCTATTTTAAATGTTATTTTTTTCCCCTCCCAAATACTATCATAAAAATAACATTGTCTTTTTCTCTTACATTCCACAGATGATCACAGCAGAAATGGACCCACAACTGTACAGGGTTCTTTCCTAAACCCCTTGTTGCTGCAGTGCAAAACAAATCGTGGAATGAAGTCTTGCTCTGCTGTTTGCAGCCTGAGCTCAGTGAGTAAATACAGTTTCTGGAGTCATCTGACTTAACTGACATTTTATCAATGTACATTAAGAAACTTGACATTTCACATCAATTTCCATTTGGCTTCTTTGGTGTGTCATTACAGAAATTTAGTTCCACTTTTCTCAACTATTTAGCTTACCCTAAAATTCATGAACTATGCTGTATACTAAGAAAGCAAGAGAGAAGAGGGAAAGCAATCAGATGTGGCTAATTCATACAGATTATATATTGTATTTATCACTGTCAATGCCTAATTCATCAGACTGCAGGTTTGGCTCAATAACACAGTCCTATTAAAGTTCTTTAAATTCCAGAGGCCAATTCCACCAGATTACATGCACGGATATCTAGTGTAAATAAAGAGCAAAAATCTTATTATTATTTATGAAGTGAACTAAAGACTTTCTAACCTGTCTTCAAATTTTTATAATCTATCCTCAACCACTAGAGCACCATGAATAGAAGTATGAATATCCTAACTTGATAGCTTGAACTGTCTCAGACTAGAAGTGACAATTTTAATCCTTTTTATTCCATATTTTTGCAGCTGTCCCAGTGTTTACAAACCAAACCCACTATCAGTCTCCCAAAATAACCCTGGGAAGACTTCTGGTTTCAATAATTTGCTGGGGTTTCTATATTTCTGTCCTTGTTATGATGCCTCCCAAACAATCTTGATGGTGATTAATGTGAAGACTGCTGTTGATTGATGTTAAGTAACAATTCTTAATCATCTTTTTGTCTCAGCAGCAATAGCACAGACTTTCTGAGCATGGTGGGCCACCACACCACACACCAGAAAATGGAGAGACCCACTCAAATACACTGAGAGGCTGCAGGGGGAGGTCTCAGAAAAGCAACACGAGTGGTGCTGAACTGCAGCTGAAGAACAGTGCATGGGACATCAAGAAATCACTGCTTCATCTTTTCCAGTTGGTTTTGACACATGCTCCTGAACTAAGAACTTTTGCCAAGAGGAAGGGGTAAGAAGAGTTTAAAGCTATTACTAAGGGCACTGACCAACTTGGGAAGAGAATTCTGAAAAATACAATCTCCAGTATTAAAAATCAACCATTACATAAAAATATGTTAATAAGACAAAAAATGATAAGGAAATAAAAATCAAGGTCAAGTTTACAAACACAAGGAGAAAAAACTAAAAAGAGAAAAAAAGGAAGAAAGAAAAGAAGAAAAATGAGAAACAGAAAAAGGAAAAAGAGAGAAAAAGAAAGAAAGAGAAAAGAGAGCAAAAAGAAAAGGAGTAAAAGGGAAAAAGAAAAAAAAAAGAGAAAAAGAGGAAAAAGAGAAAGAGAAAAAAAGAGAAAAGGAGAAAAAGAGAAGAGGCAATGTTTTGAAATACTGTAAAGGAAAAAAATAAGTTTATCATCTCTGTCCACCCAGATTGTCACACCACCTGCCAGGACAGACTTCTGAAAGTCAGTGAGGCAACCTGGGCAGCAGAGCACAGAAGGCAAACCTTGGCACCTTTCAGCAGCAGAGTGAATAAGGACCAAACATCAACACCAATACTTAGGAAGCAAGAATGCACTCACTGCACTGCAACTGGAGGGGAGAGACCTTGCTGTTTGAAGGTTCACTCTGTATCTTGCAGCATCCCTTACAATATCTGTTGAATGTGACACCTTACAAAAAAATTTTGATCCGCTTACGAGGCAGCTGTGCAGCTTAGAAGGCTTTGCTGATAACAACTACACCAGGTTATTCTTATTCCCTACCTCTCTGCAGTGTCATGGCACTAGCACAAAGTCCCCACCTTTCAAACCCCCCATACTCACTCTCATTACAGATAATGCCAGTCCACCCAGGTGAGCACACACAGCCACTGCCTTCTTGGTTACAGCTGCCACCATTCAGACAGTCCTTACAGCTCAGGCTGCAGTCGTTGCCAAAAGTGTTATCCAGGCAAACTGAAGTTTAAAAAAAGGAATAAAAAGTACAGAAGGTTTAATGAGCATCCAGATAAAACACTTCCACAAGCTCTTACCTAACGTTCCAGCTGCACAAGTGTGAAAAAGGAATCTGTACAACATTGCCAGTCTGGAAAAAAAGTATTCATGTTGTTAGCATTAATGTTGCAAATATCAGAGTTATCCCAAAAGATGGTCCCAAAGGGAGATTTCCGACTTTCTCTTCAACTTGTAGAGTCTAAATAAAAGAAAAGCTGGGACTTTAGCTGGAATATACTCCCTTAAATGCTGTAATTCCCCAAAGAACATTTAAACCTACTTTTTATGAGCAAATATTTTGCCTTCAGAAAAAGTGCATTTTGCACCTAATTATTGATAATGTTGTGTATAATTAAAAGTATTTATTGGTAGAGACTCTCCTTTTCTCCTTACCAAGCTCTCCTTTTTGTTATCCTGTTGCAGAAGGTGCTATTTAAGCATAGAGAAGTAGTATTTTTACAACATAGTTCAAACATTACTCTAGGAAAACAAACCATAATACCCATTTATCACTTCCTCTCTTCTTCATGAACATAAAAAAAAAGGGTTAGTCTAGCTAAAAAAAATAAGAAATAAGAAAATGCATTCCTCCCTCACCTTCCCCCAGCCTTTTTACTCCTTTGCACCCAAATACAAGCACAGACATGTGCACCCTCATCTTCTCTCTTTGTGGGGTCTATCCAGAAACATAGATGTGTGTCACTCCCTGCTAAAATATTTCAGTGACATTAAGATCCTATCCACACTGACAGTTTATTGCCTTTGAGGCTTTAAGGCTGTGGCTGGAGGCCTTTTGGAAGGGGATTTTGAACACCACCTGAACAAGGTGGTGGGTGATTTCAGCTAACAGTAAGTTAGCAGACTGGTTGCTTTTCACCAGTAATTTTCAGTGTGAGGCCAGATTTCCTCCAGGTCTCAGCACCCAACTGTTCCTTTTTCTGAAGCTGAACAAATGCCCAAGCTTCCAGAGCAATTCAGAATCCCAGTGCTCCCACTTGGAACAGGTTATAAATTCATACTTCAGGAGAAGAATACAAATTACCATCATGCTTTTATAGTAACAAGTCATTAAATCTACAGAAAATAGTTAATTACTTCCATCAGCTTATTGTTTAAAGATGTATTTTTACAGAGCACAAAGTATGACTGAAAGTATGGGGAATAAATTAATATTTGGGAGGTAAAATAACTTACTGAACCATTAAAAGATTCATTTCTCCAACACCTCTTCCTACAGACCAACACATACTTCAAAGCCTAAGCTTTAGAAAGAGTGGTGCTCAGCTATGACTGATAACACCCAAATTTATCTGGCTAAAAATAAATAAAGCATGCAAAAACTGTTCAATAAATATTTGATTGTGGTTTCTAGGCCTGATAACTTTGCCTGTGGTTATCCCATTTATCAGTTTCCCAATTGGTTATCAGTGTCGTTGAGTCTGTCTGGATGCTGTGCGATTTGGGAGGTCTTAACAGTTTTGTTCATGAAAATAAGTTAATTTTTTATTAAAGCCAATTCCTGATTTTTTTGCCTGTAGGGCACAGTCCTCGGATGAGTAATTAGAGCTCATACAAAAATCACAGGGCATATATAACAAAAATAAGACATTCTACCAGCACTTACTGCACTCATCAGAAAGGAAGCACAGGGCTGCAACACGCACAGCTGGTGAAGTTTCCACCTCCAGGTGGAAAAACTGAAGTCATGCAAAGTCCAGACAGGATGCAAAGCTATTTTGCACCCACTCCTGAGACTGTTTGTCACTGGTTGTGCCAAGCCTTTGACCAGCCTGAGTTCTACATTGATTACTCCATGCTTTTCCTAGTGAACATGCCCAAAGCATCCAAAGGGACCTGAATCTCCAGAGGGGTTGTTTTGGTTTGTTCTTTTTCCCCACAAACAAGAATGCACATATCTTAAGCAAAAATCCCTGCAATTATTATAAAAGGGGCTTGTAAACAGGCACACATGCCCCAACAGCCTCCTTTCCTAGCTCTAGAAGAAAGGCAGCATTTCACAAGGGCTTGCTCCCAGCAGAGCAGCTTTGGTGGATTTTGTGCAACCCCCACAACTCTCTCACCCCCAGGATGAACAAGATCTGTTTGTTGCCTCTGGGGCTCTGCACAGACACCCTGTTTTTCTCTAAAGCCTCCCATCCCTTCCTTGCTGTGCTTCTCACTTTTCCCATCTGCATCCCTCCCCGCTGTACCCAGGCAGCAGCAGCCACAACCAAGAAACCTCCCTGTTCTCCAAACATGTCCCTTTTGGGACAGCACATGTGACAATGCCTCCTCCCTGCTGGCATGGAGGACAGGCAGAGAGCAGGATTGATGCTCATTCCTCCTCTACTCCTCCTGATGGCCTGAGCCCAGCCAGCCCAGCATCACTCTCACCTCAAATCCTTTTTCTAACATTATTTCCCCCATTTGCTCCCATGGCTCAAAGGGAAACCCCTTCACTCACCGACCCTGTGCACCAGAGTGAGTTCTCCTCGAGAGTCTTCATCCTCATAGAGGGAACCAAGAGCATAGTGAAGGAGCTGGGGGGGACCTCTGAACTGCAGCCCTGGAGCCCCAGCAAACCCCGCTGCCTCTTCTGCATCCGCCTCCTCTCCACCTAGGGCTGACACACAAAAATGCCATCAGGGCCTGGCCCCAAGCCTTCCCCCATGACAATTTCATTTGCATTTTATTTTTATTATGCTGGTATAGTTTCCAGCTCCATTCCCATGCAGTCTTCACAGCAGTTGCAGTCAATTCATTTTCTCATCTGTAGCATAAACAGAGTTTTTGCTATCCAAAAGAAAAAAAAAAAAAAAAAAGGTATTTCTCTTTTCTTTCTCTGGAAATAACTCTAGTCCTGGAAAGTCAAAAAAAGAAGATTAACCAAGGACTTTAATTTTCCTAACTTGAAGTTTGAGATTATTTTTAGTTAATGAAGGTCATTACTCTAGCTCTTTTTGGAGATGACAAATATAGAGTGAGGCTGGCTGTCCAATTTATTTTCGGAAAAACTAAAATTTGAGCCTTAAAATGATGGGAAATCAGTTGGCTTTCCTTTTGGAGCTGATTAAATATCAAACTCTGCTAAAACCTGCTTATAAAATTAAGTTCCTAGGCTAAACTCCATACTGGTTACATTGGCAGAAATCCAGAATTACACCACTGATTTAAGTGGAAAACTTGCCTTGGTTCCTCAAGGCAGAATCTGGCTAACTTTTTTCCACAGGATGTTAAACTTCATCAAATAGTGCAAGAAAACTGTAAAAATACTATTTATTTCTAAAACACAAGGTTTTCAAGCATGTCCAGGGGATTTACATGTTCATCTCCCATTAATCTTTGACAGAACTCATTCCTTGAGGATGAACTTGGGATCCATGTGTTGCACATAGCTCTACCCTGAACACATCCAGAGATGGCTCAAGTTGGGGCTCCCAAAATCCCAGGATCTGTGAAAATCTTAGTTTTGAATTCTTATTTTAAATCTATAGGGAATACTTAATGGCCCACAAGATATAAAAATAACTTACTGATGCAGGACTGTCTGTTAACACCAAGCCTGTAACCCTCCTTACATGCACATTCATATGACCCCAGAGAATTCACACAGAAATGGTCACAGTTGCCATTCTCAACAAGACATTCATCCACATCTAGAAAAAAAAAAAGAGACATAAATCATGATTAGATGCAAGTACCTCTGCTTCCAAGCAGTGCACTCTGTGCCTGGATGCATCTGAAAAATTATTCTTGCGAGTAAGAAAACCTGTTTTTCTTAGCACTTTGGGGCTCTCTCTCACTAGTATTAGGGATATTAAAACATTTCAGGGCAACGTAGAATAGATTCTTTCACCTATGTTTTTGTCTCAAGTGAAAACAGCTGCTTCAAGCTGTTAAGCTCAGTTGATCCACTGGTTACTTTGAGGGCTCTTGTTTTGTAGAGTAGTCTTTAACACACATCAAGATGCAAAGTCCACAGAGAGAAGAGGAAAAGTTCCTCTGTGCTGGCTCATCTCCCACAGCTCCCCTTCTCCATGCTGGATACTGCTATATTATCATATTCCAAAGTGGAAATCACACATTTATAAACCTTACCAGCAAAGCTGGCATATGGTGGCTGATTCTGGTTTTAGGGAAATGCCCACAAAGCCCTGGGCTGAGCCCCTGGTACCAGGACACTCACCATCACAGGCACAGCCATCAGCGTTGAGCTGGAACCCCGCTCTGCAGGCGCAGTCGTAGCCACCCGCGTAGTTGATGCAGAACTGGGAGCAGCAGGAATCCCCAGTCTCACACTCGTCCAGCTCTGCAAGGACAGACACAGTCTGGGCTGCTGAAAAGCTCCTGGGCTTTTCAGCATGTGGCTTTCTTTATCTTCCTCTCTTTCACCCACCTGAACCACTGTCTTAATGCTACATGAATACTACCTTCCCCAATGGCAGCCAATCCCCACCATGTCCAGGGAGAGGCATCTTTCCTGCAAGTCTCAGTTACCACCAGGTGATTTAGGAAGCAGACAACTAGGTCTCACCAGCCCACAAGTACCATCTCTTTAACAGAAATCTACAGAATGTTTAGGTTGGAAGAGACCTCCAGTATCATCCAGTCCAACCTTTGACCAACACCATAATCTAACTACTGACCCACGTCCTTAAGGACCAGGTCCAAATGCCTTTTATGTGCCTCCCCAATGCCTGACACCCCTCTCAGTGAAAAAATGTTTCCTAACACCCTGCCTAAACCTCCCCTGGCACAGCTTCCATCCATTTCCTCTGATCCTATCACAGTTTACTAAGGAGAAGATGTTTAACCATTTGCATTTTTTTTTTCTGTTCCATCTTACTCGGTCCAAACTGACTTGTGAAACAAGGCTCTGATCCAACAATGTATTAGCTGGACACCAGCAGCCTGCTAGGTGCAATGATAGCTTTTGATAACCAATTGCCCATTGCCTTATCCTGCCCTGTGTCCATCTGGAAATTGGTGTTGTCAACAGTGCTGCTGTGCTGATTAGATACAAGAATCGAGCTGTTATCTTCTCACTGCAGCCTCTCAGCTGATCTCAGCCCACTGAGCAGGTCGGTGGCCATCAAGGGCCACCTTGTCAATGCTGAGTCTGCAAAAGGCTTTGGAATGTTACCCAGCAGCTGCAGATGGGAAAGGTCAGCATCTCAATTAACCTTGGAAGGAGTACCAACAGTATTAGGAAACACTGACAGGGGAAAGAGGAGAAAGAAAATGTAATTAATCAGTTGAGGTGAGGAGGTCAGCACAAAGATGATTAATGCAGGTTATTTGAACATAGAGTGGTTTCCAGAAATGTCACAAGACGAGCTCCTCTGCAGTCTGTCAGATGATGCCTTGCTCTGGGGTCTAGCAACAGCCCCTTGTCTGTGTAGGAATGCAAAAGTTGCATCCAACCAAAAGATTTTGCCATTAAGAGCAGTTTTTCAAGTCATCAGCCTTGCCAAACCCTTCTCCTGCACTCTCCTTCCCTCACTGTGGCTGGACTAACTGCTTCCCTCTGAAATCTCTACCAGCAGGTCACTGAGCCAAGGTGCAGGCAGAAGGCTGCTCTTCCTCCTCTCATCTCTGCACAAACTGAGACTGTGTAACCCATCCCAGCCCTGAGAGGCTCGGAATCCCAATCTACCTCCCTCACCTTCTTGTCTTTCATTTTTGAAGCTCCATCATCAACCAGCCTTGCAGAACTCAGTGCTTTCTTCCTCCCCTGCACTTTTTTCTGTTTCAAGACCTTTCTCATCTGAAATGCCTCTCATTCACCAGAGCTCCAGCTCTCTAGCTCTCCTCATGTCTAACTAGACTGATCTATGGTGTCTGCCTCTTTTTTTTTCTTTCTTTCCTTTCTCTTCTTGGCTATTCTTAAAATTTTAATGGCACAGTGACAGCAAGTCTAAACCAGAATGAGACAGTTTGCACAGCAAAAGCCATAAACAAAAAAAGTCACATTGTAAAATCGTGTAAGACATGCAGGAATTTCTAAGCACTTCTCTCAAAATAAAACCAAATCTAACTATTGCTTTCACGTCCTAAGTGAGACTTCTCACAGCCAGAAGTGCAACCTCATCACTGAGCAGATCTGATGGAAACAGAGCAACTTCTTTGACACAAAGTGGAGTTTGGGCACGAGGCACTTCAGAACAGCAGTGCTACCGCTCCCAGCCAGAGCTGAGCCTCTCCCCAGCTGGTTAGTGAGGAAAAGAAGGAAAAAAACTCAGGTGAGTGATGCTTGGGCAAGACACAGTGAGATACAGCCAGAGTGATGCATCAAAGTGTCATCTTCCATTTGAGAGGCAGAACTCCTTCCCTTTGTTAATTAATAATCCCAGCAAACACGCAGAGCCAGGCAAGCCGGAGCAGCGGCTGTGACAGCGCCAGAGGACGGTATTAATTAAAACTTGTAGGAGAAAGGCAGGAGATGGGAAGGCATTTCCTTGAGCGACAGCTCTCCTGCAGGCTCCCCTTGCAGAGAGACCCACCACACCTCCTCCCTCCCCCAGTGGAGAGGCTGGGAATTACCTGCACACGTTTTGCCATCCAAATCGAGGCGATAGCCGTCGGGGCAGGAGCAGCGCGGCCCCGCCGCCGTGTGCTGGCAGCGGTGAGAGCAGCCACCGTTGCTGTCCTGGCAGCTGTTGACAATTTCCATCTCGATGCCTTGTGGAGAAACAAATCAAAAAGATGTTAAAAAGCAAGCAGAGAGGGAGAGTCACCGGGGAACAAGGCTGCTGTGTAAAAGCATCCATAGTTCGACAGATTTAGCCGGAAATATAAGCTCAGCTCCGGAGAAGAACTTGTTTTGGAGTGACTGAACTCCAGGTGTTAGTGTCCTCATGTCATAACAGTGGATGCTCTTGACTTTGGCAACATGAAGCCAGCTCACTGTTTCAGCAGTCTGCCTGTTATGGAAGCTTTCATGGGTTTCATGGAATTTTTGCTTTGCTTGAACCAAACAGTGAGCTCTGCCCTTGCCCCGGAGGAGTGGAGCCATCTGAAGGACCCAGATGGTTCCTCTCAACCCAGACTGCTTTGCAAAGAATAGCTTTTAGCTTTGTATGTGAATGGGAAAGAGATGGGTTCTGAAACAGCCACTGAACACAAATGCCTCCAAATGTTCATAGCAGAGGCCTGTCACCAAGCCTGACACCTACCCACAAAGCAAATCTGCAGGTTTTGGCCCTTGGATACCCCTTCAAAGGGCCACACAGGAGCTCCTCTGATGAGACTTTGTACCTCTACAACTAAGACAGTGGGTGGAGTGATGCTGGCAGCTGCCCCCTTCACCCTGAGGGACCCACCCCACCCTCCAGCCCTTGGTTTGCTTGACAGTCCTGGTAGCATTTCAATAGGTCCAGTGGAAACCTTCCTAGAGGAAAGGGAACATCTGTCCATCTCATTCCCACCAAGGTACTTCATTAAATAATTTCTTCAGGATGAAAAGAGTTCAGTTATCAAGTTTCTCTCAAAGAAATACCTGAATTGTCTTCTTACAGAGCTATTTAGAGAGGAACTTGTTGCAGAAGAACTTAGAAACCTCTTCCCTAGTAAAGGAGCCATCCTACTTCCAGAAACAGCCCAGCTCAGAGTGATGCCATCAGATCTGGTACACAAGGATGGTATTTCCTCACTGCTGCAGCTCATGGACAAATCTGTGTCAGTGGCTCTGATCCTATCACTTCTTGTGTCCCCAGGGAGAAATCTGACTGCCAACAAATAATGCAAGTCTAGATTCCAGGGGGTATAAATGAGGAGAACATAGATCAGGGGCTACATCTCCTGCCTGGTATGACTGCTTGCACCAGAGAGAAGAAATATTGTCTCCTGTCCAACGTGTTAAGATGGGATCTAGGAAATTCAGCAATCAAACAGAGAATCTGACTTCCTCATCATTTATTGTGTCTCAGTTCTTAATCAGTAAAACTGGGACAGCAGCTCTTCCCCATGCCACTGGGGAAATGAAAAAAATAAACAAAGATTGTAAATTGCTCAAACACTGGGATAATCCTGATCATAAATATATGCAGAATGTTTTTTATTTTTATTGTTTGCTCTGTAATATTGTACACCAGGCACAGAGATTCACCACCCCCAGAGATTTGCTGAGTGTAAGAGAAAAAATATTATCAGAAAATCACTGTGAAATCTAAGTGGTCTAAATAACTTCCTTATACTCATAACAGATCATTTCGTACCTAGATATTAATTGCATTTCCTCTGCCATTGCACTACTCACAGTTGCCCATCACCCATGAAATAATTCTCCAGGATGTCTCTCCTGTAATTGGTTTTTGGTTTTAATGTATGTTAATGCTTTGAAACTGATTTTCACCCTTATTAAGTATTTCTTACACATACATTCTTAAAGAAAGCATTCATTCTCTGGCATGCAGCATATTTTCCTAAGGAAATTCTGCTGAAAGTTCATGCACAGTATTATTAAGATTGAATGATCTTTGCCCATCTCTTTGCTGGAACAGGTCATGCTTTGTCTGCATTCCAGTGAGCTTATGTTAGGTCCATAATAACACCAACTTTTCTACATCACCTCCTTTATTAACCTAAATTTGCCTTCAGGGACAGCCCAGGGATCACCTATCAGCTCACAGTGCTTGGAAGTCTGTCCCCTTCTCAAGAACAGCAGTGTGGATTAAAAAACCCTGCTGGCAAGAGGGAAGTATGTGAGGGAAGACAACATGGCTCAGCATCATTTTAGTCTGGGAAATTTTAGTTGTTCAAATATTTTTTGCATCCCCAATTGTGCTTATTTCTCTCCCCCTCCCCCCACCCCCATGAATTCTCTACTTAACATGGTCAGTAAACTCAGGAGAAAAATAAGGAAACCTGGACAGATAAAGGCAAGAGCAGATCATCATGTTGGTTTTGTTTTGCATCAGATTCAGCAGATAAATAATACTGGGAGGAGGAGGGCAGGAATGAATACATTCCATGGAACAGCAGTATTTTGGTAGCTCTGCAATAGAATTCACCAGACTCTGTAGATAAACTAACAGGGCTATTTGCTCTTTGAAATGCAGTAATTAAGGTCTGAATACAGGCTTAGGAATGTATCAACCTGCAAAACCAGCAGAAGATGAAGGAAATAGTATTAAGCTTGAGCTTTTGCACGCATTTATTTTGCTGGGAGTGCTAATCCAACTGCATTAAAACTGAAGCATAGCAGTTTGCAGATAAGATGTCCTGAAATGCATAGCTGTGAAAGAGTCACTTACGGTAGCACTGCTTTCCATCAGCCCCCAGCTCAAAACCAGGATTACAGACACAGGTGAAGGATCCCAGAGTGTTCACACAGCGATGAGCACACCTGGCTCTCCCTTCTGCACACTCATCAATGTCTAAAAAAGCAGAGGAAAAAGGCAGAGGCATTCATTAGGATATTGAAATAAAAAATAATATTGCTTTCCATGCACATGGCCGTATTTCCAAGCATCCACTGAAATGAGCATCCTGATGTCAGTCTACAAATGACAGTGTTTTATGAATGCAGGAACAGCAAACTCACAACATCATTCTGCAAGACCAGCTTTTTTTCTAACCATAGCTGATATTGAACTTTTCAACATGAATATTTACAATATCAGACTTCATATTTGTAGTATCAGCCAAAGTAGCTTGTCTATTATTCCAACAACATAAGCAAAAAAAAAAAAAAAAAAAAAAAAAAAAAAAAAAAAAAAGCACCATATGAAGAACTCAGAAAAAAATTCCTGTCTCCCAATACCCTAAAATTATCACAGACATTACTTTTAAATTAGTAGAGCAGGAAATATCTAATTATTTCCTGACTGTCAAATGATTTGGATTAAGTGGTGTCTGGGTCTCTGCAGGTATGATGGAGGCAGATCCTCTGTGTCACATCCCTGAATCCTGCAGCCTCTTCTAGAGAAGCCCAGCAGGGAGGCAGCAGCTCCTAGAATCAGGAGTTTCACCCCACCTGTATAACAGAAAAAAGGTGAAGAGCTGTACATGGGGGGGACAATTCTTCACCCAGTCCTCTGCCAAGGTAGGCTGCTCCTCAGCTTTACACTCCCTAGCCTGTATTTTGAAGTTAACTGGCAACAAAGGCATCCATCTTCCTAAAATCTCAGCAGAGCATGAAAATATTCTTAAGGAATAATTACCAAAAGAAAAAAAAAAAAAAGCAAAGTAAAAACTTGTACTAAATACTGGTGCTGTGGAGCACAGCTGCAGGCAACACCAACCTCTATGCAAAGATTGGCTTTTTCTTGCAACCCCCTAACCCACCTCCTGCTCCTTCCCTTGTTCTGACATTTTGCTTGCAAAATAAAGATACGTTGTTGCCCTGATCCTGAGTCTTGCACACAGGAGAGAGCAGCCCGGTGTGCAGCTCCTCACCTTTTCACCACAGCAAACCACTTGCTGACAGGTTTCTTTCTCCATATGAGCTGTGATCAGTGTCAGTACTCATAGTCCCTTAGACTTGAACACAAGCAGCTTTATACATGCAATCAGCCTGGTTGCAAAAAGATGCCCCAGGCAGTGCAACCACCACACATCGACTCATGAAAATTTCAGGATAAATGACAGCTTCTCTGAAGCAGCAATGTGAGTAGCTGCTGTGCAGAATCAAATTGGGCTATTTCTCCTTTTTCTGTAATTATCTGGCATTTTGCAAGCAGACTGTGTTGGCAAATGTTGTAAATGTTCCTCTCTCTGTTTTTCTGCTTTTTCATATAGAAAAAAACCCCAAAACCAAAACTGAACCACAGCCACTATTCTCTGTATCTTGTAAATAAAGCCAATAGCCCAAGTATGACACTAGAGTTGCCCTCTGCCTCCTTCTAGCTTGGTTGCCAAAGAGTCAAATATCAGCTTGAATTTTGCAAAAGCCATTGAATAATTTCTAGAAGGAAAAAAAATAATTGTACATCCATGTTAAGACATGATGCTTAAGGACTCAAAAGAGTGTTGCCGTGAGGTCAGAGAGAAAATTTATTCCAACATGTAACATTTCATGTTACCTAGTGCTTCAGTTTATACATAAATTAACAGAATTGTCAGTGTGTGTCAGAGTAACATGCTGACCCCAGAATTAAACCCACTGCTGTTTCCATCTACTAATCACTGGGGAAGTGTCTACACTACCTAAAAACACTCTTGCTTTTTCAGTAACCTTGCTCATGAGTAATCCCAGTAAGAGGGGAATCAACTGAGCTGTGCAATGCTACTCACAGAAAGACTTACAGGAAACTGAGTGAAATACTCAGGGTAGGAAGAAAGCTTTTGCCAACACTCAGTAGTCTGTGGAGATAAGACAATTTCAGTACTGGCAAAACTTTGACCAGGTTTCCAAAAGGAGGAGTTTAAAATGTCTGAATACATACCTGGATCCAGACAATGCTGTAAAAGTCCATAAATACTTTTTACTTCATAAAACTGATAAACTATCCAGCTCTCAAGTATCAGATTGAAAGAGAAAAGTAGGTATTTTGGTCTCTAATTTTCCCAAATTTCAGGTCAGAAATGCTTTAGATCCTTTTGAAAATCACAGACTAAATTCAGGACTTTGGAATTCAACTTTTTGAGCTCAGTGCTTTGGAAATCATACACTTCATGGTTTCTTCCTTCACAGTAGTTTCTCTATTAATATGGAAACAGTTCTCCAGCTAAAAAGCCCTTTGAATTCTAAATAGGTTTTCATGACCTGGTTGAGAGTTACTTGAACCAATTTTCCAGGATCTGTATCTGGGGCATTATTTTAAAGGGACCCTACAAGAGTAACACTACTGCACCTACAAATCCAGTTGCTAGAAAGCAGGATTTAAGGAACCACAGAGCAAGCTGCATTATTAAAATGGTCCTTTGAGACTGTCAGCTGACACAAATATCACAGAGAGAAATGCTGGTTCAAAGCACATCTGCATATTTGTGTCCCAAACTCCATTAAAGCCCAGTAAGTCAGAGCACTGATTAATAACTTTCTTCCCAACACACAGTCTACAGCTTCTAAACTAAACAGGATTTTTTTTTTCCTGTAGAAAGATAATACCCTGGATGACACTTGCATTTTGCAACTCCTCTCTCATTTTGACACATTTGTGAGCACCCTCCACTCCTGCTTCTGCAGGAGTCTATCACTGAAACCAATTAGAGAGCACTTTCAACTCAAAGGTCATGTTTTTGCCTGAAAACAGTCTTACCTGCCATTGTTACAACTTAGGTGGAAGATTACTGTAGCTGTAAGAGATTAGTCTGAAAAAAAAATAAAAAATAAAAAACCAGACAGATTTTGATGTATAGTAAAGCTGTTGTTTTTCTGTGTGCTGTTTTCTCTCTTGCTGGACAGGAGAGAGCCAAAAACACTTTAAGCAGTGGGAAACTGAGCTCATTTTACACCTTGGAAGTAGGACAAGAACAGTACATTTTATTCTTCTTTTTCCATAGCTGAGCAGATCTCAAGAGTTGCTCTAAACAATAGCAATTAGCACTGCAATATGTGTGAACCCATAAACACATAAAACAGTGGAGTTTGCCATGGAACAATGTCTATTTTAAAAGACACTGGAGGAAATCAGTGCTGAAGAGCCCCAAAAGACCTCCTTCAGTCTAAAAACATATGCTGTTCATGTAGCACATCAGAGCTTTTTATTCTTGTTTTGAGTAACACACCATTTTTCAAGGGGAAGCTGCTCTGAGAGGCAAGTACTTAAAAACACTACGTTAAAAGTCTCTGCAGAAGTCCTCACCTCAAAAATCTCACTGTCTTTTATGGGTTTATTTTAGGAACATATACCTGCTGGAAGCATACTGATGTATTTGCCCAAATAAAGACCTCTTAGGACTGTTGGGATATTTCTGATTTGAGTGCAGAGACAAGAGTTTTCTCTGTCCAAAATCTGATGGTCAGCACAAGGTGTAGGTTTCAGTGTGGAGTACTAATTACCTGAACAAGCTGGTGAGTAACATTTGAGTAGGGAAATTTGGAGGATACCTCTGAAAGTGTGTTCCCTAGAGTTCTTCTTAGTTTCAAATAAACCTTTATAAAAGCTAAGCCTCTTTCCTTATAATACAACTTTTAATTCAGTTTTAGATTTTTACTAATTATTGTCTGATTTGAGACCTTCAACCAGTATTCCTCACTTGCCTTCAGCCCATCTTCTTCACTGGCCATTTCAAGCTCTACAGAAGCCAAGTTCTGCTGGGACAGAAGGAAACTCAGCAGCACTGGCAGTGGAGTTTCAGTAACCCTGTGGAAAGGTTGAATGTCTTTTCCTCTAGACCTTGCTGCTTGGCTCTTTCAGTAGCTAACCAGATACATAGAGAGTTATGCAGAAGGAAACAAGAGAGTAAGACCTCTATTTTATACAGGTATATTTCAAGGTGAAGTAGCTTTTCATATTCTCCAATTTTCATTTCTGTGTTAACAGTGGCATTTTCTGTACACCCTGAATTCCCTTGTTTAACCTCCTGGCATCTCAAGAACAGAACCATACAAGTTTGCAGGCTTAGAGCTGGACCTGACAGTATAAAAAAAACCCTAAAAAAATAGTGTTAAGGATGCAGAACTGAAATTTTCTGTTGCACTTTCAACAGGTTTCCAGGGGACAGAAGCACTTCATCCTATGTGACACCTTTGAGGCTGACAACTTGGCTCTGCAGTTCAACCATTTGCTGTCTACAAAGGTTGTAGCTTCAAGCAAGAATTTGTTCCTTGATGACAGGAAATACTGAGATATGTGCTGATTCTTCTTCTATTTGGACAAATTAAATGAAATCACTATCAAACAGTACCTGTTAAATATGCATAGTACAAAGGTTTTCAGAGCATCTGAGCCTTTGATTTGAGCATGATTACAATATAGAGTAAAACTTGTAATAAACTGGGACATGAAAACAAGCAAACAACAAATAATAGGGTAGATGTTAGTAAGTACAGTAATTTGAACAAAGATTGCAGCCTTGCAACCTTAGAGAAGATAACAGTTTGCAAAGGGAAGATCTTCAGCAGATAAGGCAACCACAGTTTGACTTGCATACCACTGACATATCTCTTTTTTCCTGTAACAGACAGGTTTCAGGAAAAGCTAAAAATAACTCTTTAGTGCTCTTTTTCCTGCACATTTGGCTCTTATTATTCATCTCAATTCCTTTAGTGGATAAGAGACTCCATCCTACAAATCTCTATTCCAAGCTGTTTAACAGTATGGCAAAAATTCCCAATTGCTGAAGACTGCACCACCCTGCTGCCACCATTCCTGGTTGTTTCTGCATGGCCTTTCAGGGCTAGAGGATGCAGCACAGGCTCCCAAGGAGCCAGCAGGGATGACTCCACACTCACAGCACAACCAGACAGCCTCATGATGCTGTAGATTCTCCATCCAACCTAGCACTACAGCAGCCATCCTTACTGGATGGATATTAAAAGCAGCCAGGCTCACCTCCTCCCACCTTCTCTGCTTCAAACATCTATAACTGCCAACCCAAATGGCCACTTAATGCTCATTTTCTCCTGTAAAAATCCTGTCCATCAGATTAATGAGCACTTTTCTCTCCCAGGTGTTTATTTGCTAAACGTCACCTTTCCTGGTGCTTATTTTCCCAGCTGAGCTTCCCTTCTAAGACAGATTCTCCTCCCTCTGACCCCAGCTGTCCTCCTGGAGGGAGGATTTCCACCACCCTGAGCTCAGATAACCAGGCACACCATGTGAACTCCAGATAAGGTCTCACTCTCAGGCAAAACTCACCTCACCACTTCCCCACACTGAGGAGGAGAAATTCCTCAGTGGCTGGTGAGGAGCTGCTGTCTTCAGTAGGTGGCTGACCCTCCTCAGCCTCATGGTGGGAAGGAGCAAATGCCCATAGTGGCTGGAATGCTGGCAAGAACCCAGGGGACCAACTCATGTTGCTGCTAGAGCCAGAATGCAAAGTGGCCCATGATGGTTTTAACTGCTCCATGACTTCCCAAGGGACAACTCCCACCCAATGAGGCACTGCCACACTCAGACCCTGCCAAGACAACCTCTGTGCCACCACAACACCATAAAAAAACACTAAAAAGCTTTATGCAGGGGCTTGCACACTCAGCTGGCTTGGCCAAGGACATCTTGAGCAGCAGAGGCAGTGGAGGAGCCACAGGAGGCTTGGAAACAGGCTGGAGAACAGCAGAAGAAGGTCTCTGATTCCCTCTCCCCACTACAGCTCCCTTTTTCCAACTCTTTCTGTCAATTTCAGGGACAAAACATGGCCACCCCATGAGGGATGGAGGAGGGAGCTGGCTGAGGATGCTCACTGAAGCACAGCGTGTGCCATCTCTGTGGAGGGCAGGAGTTGGGAAGGCCAACACCAAAAGCCAAGTGCTGGTTGCACACAGCCTGAGTTGGAAGCAAGCTGAACAGCAGGATTTACTTACACTTTATACACAGCATATAAAACCTCTGAGCAGAAGAGGAGCCATATGGAAACGGTTTTGTGACAGGAATTTCAGCTCAATAAATCCATAAATTTGGCCCTATCTTTCTCTGGCATGCTCAAGGGTACCATGTGTGTGCATTTACGTTGGGGAAGGGGGGGGGAGGTGATCTTAAAAACTGATGAATATGTTAAGATATATGATAAATTAAAAAGAAAATTAAAAAAAAAATCCAACAATCAAACCCAAAGGTAGCATTTCTATTCTGCTTGTGAGACTGTTTGCTTAGAAACCTGGAGGGGAGGATGAATGAATCAGACTGTGATTAGGAGCAATAGAAGCCAAAAGCAGATAAAGAAAAGGCTTCATGCAGAATAAAATGTGTTCTACAGGCCAACTCTAAATATGACTCGGTGAGTAATAAAATGTTAGAATTAAAACATGATTAAGTTCCTAACCTATGTCATCACTGTCAGTGTGCAACAAACAGCCAGGAGTCTCTGAAGCCAAAATCCTGTTGAAAGTTGCAAACCAAGGTGAACTTCACATCTCAAATGTGTCACTTTAATCCTGTGCATAAGTGATTCCTAACACTGCTTTTGGCAAGCAGGGTGAAATATGAATGAGTACAGTGACCTGAAGCACTGCCCTGGGGGCTTTGAAATTGCCTTTAATGTGTGTCTCTAGGCAGGTAGCACGGGACTTACCTTCACAGGATTTGGCATCCCTCTTCAGCTGGTAGCCTGGCTGGCACTGGCACTTGTATTGGTCTTCACCAAGCTGAACACACTCCTGCTCACAGCCCCCATTGTTAACACTGCAGGGATTGACAGCTGGAGCCAAAGAAACATTGAAGGAACACATGTCAACAACCCAAGAAACTTATTTCCTATTTTAAAATACACAAAATGACAGTAAAAATAGGCAAACCTTGCAGAACAGCTTTCCTAAATGCACCTGTCCCCCATCCCCTGTGTGATTGCTCTCCCTTGTATTCATGGTGCTTGTTTGACACAGCATCTCACGTTGGTGAAAGCCACTGATTCCAGGGAGAGGCAGGTGAGATCTAAGAGCTGCAATGCTGACTGAAGTACAGCCAACCTTTGATCTTACAGCAGCAAAGCACTTGAGAATCCGCTGAAGTAAGGAGAGGGGAAGAAAGAGCTGCCCCACTGGCACTTGCCCATTGGGTTTTTCTGTCCCTGCTGATTGATTTAAAAAAAAAAAAAAAAAAAAATTGTCTTTCAGGCTGATTTCCTCATGAAAAGGAAGCTGCAAATGACAGGAGACACAAGCTGGGCAGGACAGACATATAAAGTAAACCACAAGGAAAAAGAGGCTCTTTAGTGCTTCTCTAAAGATGCTCCTTCTTTTGACCAGGCAAATTAATATTCTTTTTTTGTCCAATGTATATCTCAGGCCTCTGGAGAAACATTTCTCCTCCTGCCAAACTACATTATCACACACCCACACCTATTCGCACGCTGCATCTAAAAATCAGACGGATGGTTTGAACCTGTTATTGTGCTGCACGTATGGAAGTGTGAGTGTCTGCATGACTGCAGCTATATATATTTCAACAGCAGGGATGGATTATGTTCTCCATGAGCATGGAAGTTGCCATGGAAGGCATGAAACTCCGGGCCCAATGAAGTTAGCAAAGAGCTCTGAGATTTGCTTTGGGAATATCAATCGTAATTCATTTATCTGTAACAGACATGAAGACACTGTTAACCACAAATGCTGCTGTAGGATGCACTTCACCCTATGCTAACAATTAGCAAATAGTTTGTGCATCCAAATCTGTGTTAAAAAGATGAAAAGGAAAGCAATTTTTTACATTATCATGGATGCATACACAGCAGTAGCCAGGAAGGTCCTCGCTGCACGTTGGACCTGACCCTGGCTTCTCATCTCCACCTGAGTCTGCAAAGCTCCTGCCTGCTTATCCATGTAACTCAAAAGCAGCTCAATTTCCACACAGGAAAGGAGAGAGCAGACCTGACACACTCAAAGCATCCTGCTGGCTGCACGTTTGTATCCAAAGACCTGTTTTTCAGCAAGAATATTCAAATAAGATGAAAATATTTCAGAAGATGGAAAAAAAAAAAAAAAAAAAAGGCTTAAATTGTCTCCAAGCGACAGAATAATACATCTAGGTTTTTAAAATTGCCATTTTCTCTCCCTCCTTCTCTGGGCATAAGCCAGTTTGAATGTAAGGGGGGGAGAGATGAGAAGCAAGCTGCCATAACCAAGAATTTGGGAGGATTTGAAGCCAGAGGGGGACGGGCATCAACTCCCACCCTGGGAGCTCACTCTGTCGGGGCCACGCAGCCTGGCTTGGCATGGGGGGGCCAGGGATTTCTGCCTTCAGCACTCCTGCTGCAGAGGCATCGTGCAGGCTACATGAGAAGAGGTGCCAGACTGAAGGAGAAAGAGCTGGCAGGGATGGAATGGGATGAGTTTTGTGCTCGTGCTGCCAGGCACCGGCGCCACGTCTTTGATCAGCACAAGGGAGAGACTCGGTGTGTCACCAGGCTGATGTCACCTCTTGGTAAAAGGGGGGGTTGTGGCTGGAGGTCTGAGCACGTGCAGGGGGCTTGGGTAGAAACAGAGCAGAGTCTCTGCTTTTAAAGATTTCTTCTTGAAATTTTTTCTTGAAATTTGGTGGGAAAGCAGTCTGAGTCCTGATGGGCGCAGCGGGATGGGGCGGCTGCGGAGAACCCCCTTGAGATGCTGACAGAACAATGGGGGTGGGGGTGGGAGACACCACAAGGAAAGATCTGCAGATGGATGAGAAATGAGCATTTCTCAACCCATTATTTTTCATAATAATTCTCAGACTTTTACAAAAAATCCCCAACCTGAGTGTGAAGCCATAGTTGGATGTACACATAGCAGCCATGGGGTTAGAACATGCCCTCTCTGCAAGCCTCTGACTTCCATCAATTTAAATCCAATCTTATCAAGTTCCTGTCTTAATTTCAGACATGTTGTGCTACTACTTATGTGGAAAACCATGCATTATGGATTTGTAGAGATATTTTCTTTATTACTTCCTCTGTTAAGAATCTTAGTGTGTGAAAGTCTCCATAAAAACCTGCATCTCAACAGCTTTTTTACATAAGGCAGACATCAAAGATAGCTGGCACCAGAGATGCTTTGGGGTCTAAATACTCTGCTCTGCTTTCACTGCCAGGAGTTCAAAGAACAATAAAATCCAGCGAAGCAATGAATTTACATCAGTCAAAAAACACAGCCCAGTACTACAGTAAACATGTTCGCTGAATTTCTGCTTTCCAGTTAACAGTCAGCTAAACTTTAATGAAGTTAAACTCATCCCATTAACATAATGAAAGCATTAAAAAAAAAACTAAACAAAATTGGACAGTGAATGTTCTGTCTGGCACGTATATACAAAAATGAATTCAATAGTTAGCAAAACTTGTGGCAAAAGCTAAGAAAAGAAGCACTGAAAAAGATAAAATTCAGGCATGGCAGAAAGTATCAGAGATCATATCAAGGGATTGAAGAAGAAAGAATTTTTCTTTCACACACGAGTTAGCACTGAACAAGGAAACTCATTTTAGAGGTTGTTTGCCATGGAGTACGATCAGGAGCTTCTGATGACAGCAGGGGGAATGGCAAACAGAAAACACATTTCTTCAAACCGTGTATTTTGAGGCTTATACTAGTGGTGGAGGGACAGAGCACCAGCAGTTAGCCAGGATCCCTAAGACCCTGTGATGATATAGTAGGAGGACTGGACTTGCTGGAAACAGTTGCTGACAGAAGTTCATTCATCTTCCACGCAATCACATGGGAAAGTATTGCTTATCCCAGGTTTTGGACTCTCGGATGCAGGCTGAGTATCTTAGAAGACAGATCCAGTTCTTTATGTATGGGAGAATTCCAAGGCATCTAGGTGGCAAAATCTGCTTCCCCTCAAGTGATTTTGGCACTTTTGCTCCCACAAACTTAGGGTTGCCAAAAAAAAAAAAGAAGGAAAAAAAAAAAGAAGAAAAAAAAAAGAAGAAAAAAAAAAAAGAAAGATGTGGAGAGAATGAATGTAAGAGAAGTCTGGGTGGGGTTCATCTGAAAAGCCTGTCTAAAGGGATGCTTGTTTCTTGTTTCTGCAGCTAATCACCCTCCAAAACAGCTCATGTCCAGAATCTCTTTTGATCCTTACCATTTGGGAGAGGTTACAGCCTCTAAAGGATCCACAGAAGAAACATTACTGCCAATGTGAGCCCTGCCTGTTCTGCTCAGCTGCCCTAGGTCAAAAAATGTGCATTTCTGGGGGCCCTTCTTGATCAGATGAATGCTCAAACCCGAATGTACAAACTGGTGCAACAGAAAAGGCAAATTTTCCATCCCCACCAGGCAGTGCAAGCAGTTAGAGCTCAAATCCCAATGACAGCCACTCAGGGGTTACTGGTTTACACTAAATGCTCCTCTCTGTCCCCATCAATAAGTAACTGTCTCGTGCTCCAATGCATGAGAGCTTATTATATCCATTTATTTTGGTGCCTTGTCTAAACAGCTGAAACAGAACTCAATATCCTCTGCCCAGTATTGTGTGTATCCATTATGACAGCAGTGCTCTCTGAAACTTACTCCTGTCTCTCATCTTAGGATTTATTTCTGTTTCACCTTGATAATTTCCCAGATTCTACAAACAGAACTGAATGTGTTATTAAGTAATTTTAGTACCTTCTTGTGAATACTTTTGTGAAATGAAAACTTACTGCCTAATGTTCATAGATAGGACACTCCAAACTGAGCTTCTTGATCGTTTGTGCCATGAGAAAACTTTACTAATCCATATCCACAGAAGGTTTTACATATTATAAATTCATTTAAATGCTGCAATATCTGCTTCTGGTGTTTATCATCCAGTTCTCTCCTTATTTCCACCCCCACCCCTCCCCCAAAAGCCATTGTAATCCTTTTTTTCTTTTTTTTTTCTTTTTCCTTTTTTCTTTTTTTTTTTTGGTGTGTAAAAATTCTCTCTACACCACAGCTGAAAATGAGACTATTTAGTGAGAGTAACATAACTCAAACATCACACCTTTCACTTCTGAATCTTCCCTGGTCAGAGGGCATCAGAAAGAGATGGAATTATCTCTTGAATTCACAGAAAGACACTAGTGATTTAGAGGAGTATGAACCACTCTGCTTTTACTGCTTTTACAATGATTTTTTTTTAATCTACCACCAGTGTTTGCTTCCCCATTCCTTCTCCAAGTAAGATAATTAAGAAAAGATTGAGACTTTATTGTATTTTTAACTGCAGTTAATTACCAAAACACTGAAAATCCCTGAATGCTGTAAACCCAAACAAACCTAAAAGGGCAAATTTTTAAAATAATAGATATTATTCCCACAGCTTGAGCACTGGTACATCTTCTGTTCTAGCTGCATCAGTAAATTTATTGCTGTGATAATACCAGAAATGACTGATGACATATTTGGCTGATTTGAAGCACAATCAAGGGATTTTGTACAAGAACCAAGACAATGACCCAACTGTAAGTGAACTAATTCTGCAGATGTGGTCTGACCATACTTGACTCATATTACCTCAAATCGGCCTTAAAAACTCAAACAAATTATGTCCTTTCCTTCTTCCCAAATGACAGAACATTTTAATCCATTTTGCAGAGCTCCAGATCTTGATTTTTGTACTAATTTAAACAACACAATGACGGAATAGCTCATTTTATTATTTTTATCAAGATGCAGAATTAACTCTATGTCTCCTGTTTCAGGGCTCAGAGTCCAACTGGAGAAACACAGGGATTATTTTTAATGGCAGAAGGGCTAATCCCTTCCCTGAGCACAGAAACAGGTATTGTGTCACATCACTGCTGAACTGCTGAGGCTCCAGGGTGCTCTCAATAACACAGGGTAACTCCATATTATAAATCAGAGCCTTTTCACCTGCATCTGAAAAACAGGGTACAGATTTTAGGACCATATCCATTCTCTTTCCTTACTGTTTTCTAATTCCTGCCTCTTAAAATGGGACTCCTCTGATCAACAGCAGCACAGCTTGTGAGCATCCTTGGTTAAACAAGGAAATTTGCAATCTGTTGTAAAGGAGATGTTACAAACAGTGGATGAAGCTGTAGCTCTGATGCACAGGAGCCATGCAAGCTTTTAAAGAGCTATGTTGATAAAGGAATGGATCAAAAGGTATAGGATTACTGTGGGAACAAGGAGTTTTTGCAACTCTGTAGTGCCCTAATTATCAGACCACAGAATGAGCAGAATCTCAGAAAAAGCTCCAAACTCCCAGCTTCACATGCATGGGCACACTCTGCGTGAGCTAAAAGGATTAGCACAAACTAAACATTCATGTAATATGCCTTGGAGGAAAGTTTGCAGCCCACCCCATCCATACTTCTCACTGTGCTGCCTAGTAACAAAAAATGTAAAACAGACCCAAGCAGACAATTCTGCAATGCTTTTTTACCTAAAAAATTCAGCATACATCAAAGGCTGAAGAGATGAAGGGCAGGGCTTCTCTACATGCATTCTCTGAAAACCAGAGAAGACCTCTGAGCACATACTTCAAGATTTCATTAGCATTTTAGAGCTTCCTTCTCTAGCTACCAGTCCATAGCACCATATTTTCAAATGTATCTTAGTAATTCATAAATTTGGCCTTTGCTCTGGATCCTCTAAAGAAGATTTTCTGCTCTGCTCACTGTAGCACAGCTGCAGAGATTTTACTTTACCATCTCACCCCTCGACTCAGTTAATGACATCCTCCTGCCTCTGCTCTGCCTGAGAAAACTCATGGGGTCCCAGCTCGGGCAGCCTGACAAAGATGCTCACCTACTGAAAGGTTAAACCCAGCTTCAGGGTGGCAACCACAAGCTTTTATTTTGTTTTCGCTGAGGACTCAAGCTGCATTTTGGGCCTGCTTGGTTGGAGGAGTGTTCTGCAGGCACCCATGGAAAAGACGTTTTACTAATGGCTGTTTGTACCTCTTTAGAAAAAAACAGGCAGAAAGACTGAGTAGGAGGAAGAGAAATGAGAGCAGGAAAGCCCAGGCCATAAGTGGACCATGGAGGGGAATTTGGCACCAAGAAAAAATGCTTAGAACTGAAAAAACACTTTGGTTGGAAATGAAGACTCTGTTTCTTTGATGCTTGCCAAAAAATACATTTGCAAAAGATTGCATCACTGAAGCACGAGACACCACCACAGCTTTGTTCACAAAGCTTGAACTGGGAATGACACCAACATTACAGAAGTACAGAATTATGAGGCTGGAAAAGACCTCTGAGATCATCAAGTCCAGGCTACAACCTAACACTGCCACAACTCTGGCACTATGTAAAAAATACAGCTTTTCCTTAAAACACCACAAGGGATGGTGACTCCACCACCTCCCTGGGCACTCCAATCCCCCATCACCCTCCCTGTGAGGAAGTGCTTTCTGATATCCAACCTAAACCTCCCTTGCCCATCCTTTGGGAATTAGCCAAAACTCAGCCTGGGGAAACATCCAAACTTTTGCATTTACACAAAGCCTGGTTTAGCAGAGAAAAACACCTCTTGAAGTCTGGGAAGTGCTTGCAGGGTTTACTCACCTATGCAGGTGCGTCCATCAGCATGGAGCCTGTATCCTGCCTGGCACTGGCAGTGGAAGGAGCCAGGAATGTTGACACAGACTTGCTGGCAGCCACCATTCACCACTGTGCACTCATCCACATCTAGAGAAGGGAGGCAGATGACAGGAATTACCAAACACCCCCAGCAAAAGCACACCCTGGGACTGCAGGCTGCATAACGTAGCCATCGCACTGGTCTGGGTTTTTGTTTGCATCACTTCTGTGCCATAAGTGAAGAAAATGGAAATTTTATGGTGTTTTTCCAAGTTCCTGCAGGCACTACTTCTGTAGTCTCTACTTCTGAAGCCCTGGTTAATTAGAGTGTTCTGTGGCATGGCTGTTTCCTCAGGGCTGAGGACAAAATACAGAGGAAGAATTAGGGTAAAACAGCACATCTGAGCTTGCAGGTACCACTGGTCAAGCATTTGGCTTTTGTAAAAAATTGCTGTATGAAGATTTCCTTTTGTATCTGGCCTTTAACTCTATGAGCAGATGCTCTTGGGGGTACAAGGACATAGAACTGACACAAATGGAAAAAAGCCATGCAAGAGCAGAGCCCATGCTCTCAATCAACATTATATTTGCAACCATTTTCTGTGGCTCTTTTCCCTTGGGCCTCAACATGTTAAATTTCCATACCATCTTCTCAGAAGACCTCCCAGAAAAACTATGTGGCTTCCTGATGATACCTTTCCCAAACCCAAGCAGCTCTCTTTCTATATTTCACATTTCAGGGGATTATGCTCAGGTAGATGACGAGGGAAACTATCATTATAACCAGCTTGAGAACACTGCTGCAATGTTGCATCTGAAAATGATGGACAATGATGAACAAAAAAAAGTAAGAAAAGCTTAAGTAAACAAGTGAAAAGTTTAGAGCAGAGCCACAAAACTGAATTTCCAGAAGCAGTTTCTGAAACTTTACAGCAACATTAGGCTACTGTAAACAGCATCTGATTGACATGTTGACACCATTACCTTAAAAATTGACACAGAAGTCCATTGGAAATAAGGGTCAGTTAGTCCATTCCCTGAAAAAAAATCACCTGGTAGGTGTTTGCCTAGAATTTATCTGTCCTTTCCTTAACAGCCCCCAGGGGTAGAAACTCAACCTTGCTCCACCTCACCCAGGGGTGATGCTGACACCAAATTATCCTGACCACAGACACTGTCCTCTTGCTGAAGCCAAGCCCCTCTCCTGAACAGACACCTATTAACATCCCCCCTTCTTTCAACATTAAAGACTCTCATTGATTTAATTGATCTTTAGATCATGTTCTCAAAACATCTAAGGGATTACCCACCCAAACACACCCCAGCAGGTGTGGATGAGGACAATGGGAGTTAAAGAAGAGACAAGTCTGCAACTGGTGCTGTGGATAAGCAAGCCAGCACTGAGCACAGCAACACAGGGAGTTTCTTTCCCTCCCCCTGCCCCCAGTTACATTTTTGGGACAAAGGGTCTGGCTTTCCTATTTCTGCTGTGGATATATCTGCTTTGCATTTAGCTTTCATGGTTTACTCTTTTTTAAAAAATGCTTTAATGTTTATTCCGGTTTAGAAAATCTAATAGAAATTAAATAAAAAAGGAAGTTTTAAGGATTAATTGGAAACATATAACATCCAGGTCCTAAGGAAATGTATTTATAAAGTTAGTATTTAATATTTCACATGTGAATTTCACTTACTAAAATGAAGTCCTGGTGTATGTATACTAGTGTTTAAATTCAGACCATTTGCTATCAGGCACCATTTTTTTAATCCTTCTGCTATATTTGCTCTTTTATTTGACTGTATACCACATACATTTCCTACTGCCTGAAGACATATGGAATAATCTTTTGGTGGTTTTTTTTTTTCAAACAGAAGTTTTGCTTTTTAAAGTAAACAATAAACAGAAAACTGCATTCATCTTGTTGAATTCTATACTGTTCAGAAATAGCCTGCTGAAAAATGCCAGGACAAAATCAAAAGCAGGAAACTATTTGTCTCAAGTATCACAGAAATAATATAAGCAAAAAGGCTCAGAACAATATATTAGGGAAGCAGCTGAACCATATAGTATACCACATTCTAGTATTTATGCCTCAATAAACTCAAATACTGGGAACATCAATATATGAATTTTATAGGCTACAGTGAGCTGCTGGCTTTCCCCAATATACCAAATACAGGTTTAAGTTAGGATATCAGCACTTATAAAGAAGGAAAAAATAGTCTAGCTAATAAAAAAAGAGTTAGCTCTATTTGTTAGTCTCTATCTGAAGGTTTAAAGAAGTGACTTGGTTTAGGAGGAAGCTCTGCACTCAGCAGCTCCCACACCAGCTGCATCTCTTCTTTCATTGCAACAGCATTTCCCATGTGCTAGCACATCCCAAAAAGCCAGAAGGCAATTACATTGCTGAAAAGCAATGTAAGTAATAATAAAATAAAATAAAATTTAAAAAAAGAAAATCCAACAAACAAACCTTTAAATTACTTGTATAATATGAGCTCTGCCCAGCCCCATCACCAGACCCCCTGCAGCAAATGGGGAAAAGACAGAGGGGAGATCAAGCAGCCTACAGGAACCCCACACCTCTCCTCCCAGGATGCCTCATGAGCAGCCAAGTCTGATGACAGATGACCCCTTCTAGTCTCAGGCTTCCTCTGCAAGATCAATATTTTAAGGATTATATGTTGAAAGATTCCTTCATGTACCTCAGATACAATCAGGAAAAATGCAAGGCACAGTCGCCTTTCACTGTCTCCTACATCTCAAGACCAGGAAATCACTTTGCTCCCATTTACAGAAGAAAAATGCCATAATTATTTAGTCTGGAGAGCAGTCTGCAAAGCAGTCACCAATATAAATACTTGAACTGCACTTGAAAAGATGTAGAAGTCTAACTTATTTGGACTTTTTAATTTAAATTGCTGTATTAATGAAGGACATATACACCAGGAAAACAACAGCTTGTGCTGTTTGAGGTGCAGAAGGAGCCATTTCTTTTTCTATATGGGAATAACTATAGAAATATAAAATTATTTTAGAAGTTTAGAATTATGAATTTACCAAAAAATAACAAATATTCCAGAAATATTAAACCATACCAAAATTCTAGAATACTATGGGATTATGGATTATGGAAGATAGATGCATCTTAGTGGGGTACAAAAGCACAAGCTGCTGCCAGCACTGTGCCCTTTCCAAGGGCAGATCCTACTGATGAAGTTAAGTCCTCTGTATCCCTGAACTGAGGCTCTGCTAACCCTAAAAGTTTGTCCCCAATTGATTTGACAGGACATGCTGGCAATGGGGTCATCTCCCTGCTCAAAACCTGTTTAAATACGGAGCTGGGTGACTCCTTGCCTCAAATTCAGGGTAATCACAACAGTGGCATTTTCATACCATTATTAAAACATTTAGGAAGAGCTATGATTAATCAGTCCCTTAAAAAAAAACCCAAAACAGACAGCAGTGTTAAACAGAGATAGTGAACCTGCAATCACATTTTTATAAAGAGAAAAAACCTAAAACAAAAGTAAGATGTTGCCAGATCAATCCTCTATTAACAAAGAGTTTAGCTGTTTAAGCCATTAAGAACTGTGAACAACATGGAAAATTACCCTTTTTATGACCTCTCCCCACTTCTCTGGCATTAGCCTGATGCAATACAGAGCTGTGGGCAGGCGAGCTGAGTTTCACCTCCCAGTTCTGAAGCTCTCCACTTGCAGGGCAAGAGCAGCCTCTGGCCACAGCTTCCGCATCTTCCTAACAATTTCTCCAGTGATGACTCCCACAATGAATGCATCCCCTGCTCTCCTGGAAGTCTGCAATGACCCTCTGTAGGTATATGCATATATTTAGGCTCTGGCATAGGACACTTGCCACTTCAGATCTCCAGGTGCCTGACTGAAAGGCAAGCTTGAATTTCTTTCTAATTGAATTTATTTTTTTAAAGCCCTCCATTCCTCACAAGGTCATGACTGGCAACTTTTATCACTTTTTACATGCCTCCTGTGCACGTGTGCAGCTGCTCTCAAAGCACAAGATGAAATGGTCTTTTAACTCTAAAGTTTACTGCACACTTCTGCTTGCATGCTTGAAGTAAAATTAAAGGTTATTTAAAATACAGCTCTGCTTCAGACCTGAGTGCCCTTCCTTGGCCTGGCCAGCAAAAAACAGAATGAACATTTAGAGAATCCTTAATGGATGTGAGATGATGTGCCAGGGGTATCTCAGGGATGACATTGGTAGCTGAGAGATTACTCACCCCCCACAACACCAGAAATTTGATATGGATTAAGAGATTTCTGTCCAGCTGGGAGGTGACACAAGAAACACTTTCTTACTGAAATGGGCTGGGGACATCCTAGCACAGTCACTGACATGCTGGAGTCCAAACCAGCACAAGAGCAACTGCAGATCTGGCCCAAATGCCTTTCTCAGAAGCATAATTATATCCTCTTTACCAGGTGCCTAAGAAATACCAGATGAAACTGGAATGAATGAATGAATGAATGACACAGGCTTATTTCCATTTTCCAGTCATCTAAATTCTATCCCAGCTCACTGCACAAAGGATGCAACCAACAGAAGCAGGGAAACCCAAAAGCCAACCTACATTTACTTGGAGGATAGTTTATGCTGTTGGTTTTAAAGTAAAATCATAATTAAAAATAATTATAGTAATTTTTTATAAAAAGAAAAAAACCCCAAACAGACATGACCAAAAAGAGGGTACAGGGTCTATTCATTGCAGCTTTATCTTAAAATTCAGGGGGTTGTCTCCTTACAGAGAGAGCTCTGTGTGTCAGTGGTACCCACACAAATATTGTGAGGATTAAACATTTAGTAACAGCAGAGACAGAGAAACAGGGAAGGGAAAATTGGATCTTAGGTAAAATATCACAATGAGAAACCTTCAGTGGCTGCATTTAATATTATTTCAAGTGGATGAAATATGCAATTCAAAAACTTATTTGGAAGCAAGTTAAAAAAAAATTGGCTTACTACTCCCTTGCCCTGACTAGCTTGTCTGCTTGCTTCAGCTGCAGATCATTTAGTTCATCTGACATAAAAACTCCCTTATTGTCTGCCATTTAGCACAATATTTAAAATCAACAAAGATGTATGACAGTGCTTTCCCTTCTGTTATTTCTTAACAGCCCTGTGATTAGTCTCTTTTATAAATTCCAAAGGATGTTTAAACCTCACAAGTTTAAAGAAGAGAAAATATCATATGGTCCTTCCCCACTAATTTACATGGGGGATTTTACACATCAATTTAGCAAGTTTCAGAATTAAATAATATATATAGTTAAGGGAGGCAAAGGGAACAGGCTTGGTTGCCAGCCATTCACAAGCTAACACAAAAGTTAGAAATTATTCCTATAGAAGTGAAAAATAAAATAAGACCCATTATTGCAGTAAGTAGATAACCTCAGGATAGATTCAACTCACAGCCTCCTCAGAGCCTCCCCAAGTCTCAAATTTGAAAATGTCTGCAATTTGACAACCAGTGTGTATCCACTCACAACTGCACTCACTATTAAACATGACATAATTTACTCTTTGTACAGAAGTTTCTAAAATGATCTCTCCTGTTTTATTAACACTGAAGGGGTTTTCAAGGTCTGAAAGTTTGACTAGAGGAGTTTTGAAACTCCCATTGATAGAGAAAATATCCACAAAATATCCTTTTTTTTCCACAAAGAAGGAAGTTTGACATTGGTGTTCATTCTAGGGAGAAAAATACAAGTTTAAAGTCTGGTCAAAAAATAAAGCTTAAAATTCTACAGAAAAGAAGACAATTTTTTTGTTCATTTTAACAGAAAATATATTTCTGTTTCCTTGAATCAAACTGAGCAGCAAAGAGGGAAAAGAGCAGTTTCCAGATAGCTGTGAGATTTTAAATTGCAAAACCTTCCATGAAGTCTAGGGTGGTTTTTTTCTCTGCTTCACAAAAAAACCCCATAAATATGCTACAAGCTGTTTTGAGTGGTCTACTAGAACCTGATGTTAAAACAACTTTGTGAAAAAGCTTTCAGCATAGATAAATGTGCTCCCATAGAGCCAGATGGATCATTTTGCACTGTTAGTGCTCCTAGGCTTTTATTTTTTGCTCCTCAGCTATTTGTTTCTGCCCTTTCCTGGCCCCTCCGATGGATTATATGAGCATCCATTGTCTGCTCCAGTTCAAAGTCATCCAGGTTAGCTCCAGTCACTGCTGAAGCTTAAATTTCAGGAAGCCACAGGTGTCTGAGGCAAGCCTGCTACAACAAAATTAATTAATTGAATAGCTCCAGCAAACCATACTGAAAGGAGCATGTCACGTCTGATAAAGAAAAAAAAGATTGGTTAAAAAGCATGGTTAAGAGATTCCTTACCCAATTTAGTCCCTGCAAACAGACTCCACAATGAAAGAGGACCCTTGTTAGAGCAGTGAGTTTTCCACTATATTTCTTCTTTGCAGTTTTAACCAGCATCTATTTCAACAGAGCTGTCCAATTAGCCATGCACAGAAACAGGCTTTCCAAGTTACCTGATTATTTATCTTCCCTCCAAAATCAATGGCACTAAAAAACCAAAGCTTTTTGTGTTGGATTCACTGTCAGTCTGTCACCTTCCTTTAGACCTCCCTGTTGATTCAGTCACATTGCAGAGTGGAATTTTCTACCCCATAGCCAGTACCTTGATCTGGATTTCACATGTTTTCCGGGCAGCTGCAATGACTTCTAGCTGTGTTTAGGTTGGGTTTGCCTTCTCTCACCCCTGGTTTATCTGTCTTTATACTGAGAACACCAAAGGTCAAGGAGCACAGCACTCTGAAATGCTGAACAGCAAAGTCATCTATGCCTGTGTTCTGTAATAAATATTTATGTCCAGGTCTGAAGGGAGATGCATTTCCTGATGGCTGTTTTCAAGGAGGGAAGAGGGCAGAGGAATCTCTCAGGGATGATATTTTAGTGGAAAAGTGTTGAGAAAAGGCAGAGAGCTGCTTCCAGAACACATGCTGGGTGCAAGCAGCCCTTTGCCTCCAAGGGACAGGCTCAGCACCAGTGACAGCTTTTGGGGAGAGGACATTTACAAGCACTGAAAGGGACAATCCACCCAAATCAGGTCCTCAAGACCTCGGTTTAATTTCCTGAGCTGAATCCTCCTGGCCTTATAGGAGAATAAATACCTGAATAAATTGCTATGAGGTGTCCTACAAATCTATTAGAGTGGGCCACAGACAATTCAAAAGAATGGCATTGACTTGCCAAAGATTCTGGTAATTTGAATTCCTTATCAGGATAGGAGAGAAATATATCAGGAAAAAAGATGCTCTAGGACTTTTTTTGTTTTGTTTTGTTTTGTTTTTTATATTGACTGGCACAACACAACCACTGAAAGTGGTGACTTGTTTCTCACCAATGATGGGATCCCCGAGTCACACTCCTCAATGTCCCTCAGAGCAGATCTCCTGGACCAAGTGACTTGCAAAGACAAAAATGGACAACATCTCTACTGTCAATTCCAGCTTATTTTCAATGCCTGACATGTCAATCTCTCTCTTGGTATTTAACAGAGGTTTAGCTCAATAAACAGACAAGAGCTTCTCATCCACAACTCTGTATGCAAACCATATGTTGCAGATCAGATCTCTGAAGATTATAATTAGAACTGTCCATTCAACTTCAACAAGGTCAAGAATGAAAACTATTTCAAATTTAATAAACAGGCCATTTGAAAGTGTAGATGCTGTGGAGGACAAGCTTAACTACTTAATTGACAGGTAAAGCTTCATTTCTAATCCTCATTTTGATTTCGTCCGTAGCCTCAGGAGTCAAAACATATCACTGCTCAGGCCTCAAAATATGCAGAGAAAATGAAAATGTCAGTTGCATAAGAAAAAGGAGAAGCATCTGTTTGATAGCTGTGTAAGCCTGTGATATGTAAACTGCTTTGGAGTCAAGCAACCCCAAATTAGAGTTTCAAGACATTCTTCACATTGAATGTACACACAGAGACATGTATATATATGTGAGTTTTAAGCAGTTATTGGGGTCAGATAATCTGCAAGATAATCAGGGTATAAAATAAAAGGAAGGAACATGATAATTTCATGGACCAAGCTCAGACAAACACTGACATTTTCACACAACTGTGAAGAAATACTTTTCCCATCTTCTTGCAAAACAGATTTGTACATTTTCCTCCACTCAAGAAAAACAAAAAAACAAACAAAAAAACCTGATACATCTCTGAATCCTGGAGTAGGACACTGCAAAGTAAAGCCAAAAAAAGATGACTGATAGAGTTACCAGGCTCCACAGGGGGGTTATAGATATTTTGGCCACTGTATGCACTTAAAGACTCCAATTCACATTGATACAGAAAACTGAGTAGTGGAAAACTGGTGCCAGGATAAGTGAACGACCACATGAAATAAAAAAGGAACACATTCTGAAGAACAACAATCCAGAAAAGTACATAACTTATGAGCTTATCTTAGAAAAAACTTATAAAGGGAATAAAATTAAGATTAATTTTACAGTTTCCTGCTGAAAAGAAGTGAATGTGCCAACTGTAAACAGTGAAGATGGAAGAGGATGTTTTGCCTGTTAACCACAGTGGTGTGGGCTGAAACACAGTGATTAGATTTTCATGTAATTTCTGCTTAGGAAAGAGGCTTTGAGATCACAAGCATCAGCAGCTTCACTGCAACACTCCTGCAAGTTTTTCTGAAGTGGGACAGAAAAGGAAAAATTGTTATGAGTTATCAATTTTTAAATACAGTTCCTCAGCACAATTCAGTTAGGCCATGCTGGGAAGTGGAAGGGTAGCAAAGGAGAAAAAGATCTCCAGGAGGAGATGTACTTAATAAAGAGACAGCATGACACAGCCCAAAGTCCTCGTGCAGATTCAAATCTCAGACCTACTGAGGAGGTTTCTACTTTGGGCCATCAGCATCTTCTCTTGGCAGGATATGACAGTTGGAAAAAACAGTTCCGGAATAAAAAAAAGAGAAATGACTGATCTGATGAGACCATCTGGTTTTTGTTAGCAGCAATATTAATGCCCACTTGCTGAGCTCTGTAAGTGTCGTTACTACAGTAGGACATGGAGTGAAATGTCTTTTCACACATGGTAGGTAAAATATGCAAAAGAAAATTATCATCATGCAAATACCTTCATAATCCAATGGTTCCAGTTTACAGTACATATACTCTGCTGGTCAGAAGTATGAAAGCTATTTGTGACCAACATCCTGCTTGGCTTGGTAAAAAGCTTTAAGATGACACATGGATAGACTCATCATGCAGGCTCACTGGAACATAAACCCCTCTTAGTAATAATTGGTTTGGGACAAGCAGTCACCCATCAGAACCATTCTGTTCAACACATGAAACTCTGGCACTGCATCCACAGAGACTAGGAAAACAGGGAGGGAAAACACACCATGGAGCCACCAAGCTCCTTCTCTCTGCCAGCCTCATCTAGGCAAGACCACAGCACAATCCCTGCCACTTGTGTAAAGCCAGGCTCACTGACATGGCTCTACAGCTATTAGGTCACAGAATGCCTCCACAAGAAGCTGCCACAGGGGTTGATTCCCCCATTGGAACTATCACATCTCCAGACTGATCTGCAACACAAACCACCAGCAAGCAAAAGACAGCATGTTACACAAATTTGCTTGCTCTGCTTTCCTTATATGTATTAGTTGTGACTCTGCAGAGATTCATCCAAAAGAGAGAAGTGGCATTAACATGTTCCAAACCTGTCCATGCTGATTTTCAGAGCTGGATCCTAATGAACAATGCCATCAAGCACAAAAGATTACCTTTTTTTTTTTTCCCTCTTACTAAGATTAAAAATTAAATCAAATTAATCATGTGATTGCTCCCTTATCATTAGTTGTTTCTGAACTCCTTGGAAGACACTAGATCTCTTTTGGGATAGCAATGTTAGCAAGGTCCTCAGGTGGGTCTTTCACAGATCTGGTATGCAACAACAGCAGGTTTATTTCAAGCTGATCTTCTAATAAAACCCAGTTAAAGCCCTCAGGTAGTCATGTAATTGAAGTTTGAGTAACCCAATATGATGTTGATCAAACTACTGATCTTTTAATAACAAACTGCAGCCCTCCCAGCAGTTGCTGTCTTGCTGACAGTCATGTCTGGCTCGCTTCCTTTGGGCCAGTGCTTTGAACAGAGAAGCTGACAGATTTCTGTTTGGTTTAGATTTTATCACAAATTGTTTTAAAGCTTTTTAAAGATCTATCAGATAGCTCATAAAATCCACAGGCATTTACAATAAAAAATAGGACTTCTATTAGTTGTCCCAGTGCAGACTGGTTTGAAATACCTCTAAAGAGGAATGTAAACACTGTGCAGGAGCTGCACTTCTTCCCATCTCTCTATCTGACATAAGTCCTTGTTTACACAGCCTGTAGGCAAAGCTACAGAAAAAGCAGTTGTTACCCTGCACAATACTCTCCACTGGAAGGAAAATGTGTGCATTTTTCCTCTCATGATTTCCATTTAAAGTATGAATTGAAGGTTTCTAAGCCTTGCCTCTCTACACAAGAATACTTCAGTTGCAATTTACATTTTCGATGTGCTCAAAATGAACACCAAGATGACTCATGTGCTGTTTATAAGATGCTTGTATTTGCTGGTAAATACCTTGCTACAAGCAGGCTATAATTTAAGTATTCAAAAGTCTTGCTTCTGCATAAAATTACTACTAACTGTAATTTTGGAGGCCACGACCAGAGCTTCAATTTCAGGCTTGCAAAAGCTCTTTCTGCGCAATGAATCTCAAAAGTGCGAGTGGATTTTCTTCTCTGACAATGGCAATCATTGTATCTCTGTAATTGCAGAAAAGATTACCAAGCTTTTAATTCACATTAGTCAGCTGCAACAATACCATGCTTCTTCCCTTTCCTTTAAAATAAACTAATTATTGTCAATCAGCCCAGTGGAATGTTAACATTCTCCATAACCTGCCTTTCAGGGGTAGTCATAAATGCTAGAAACTAGCTAATATAAACTAATCAGAGCCCTAGAAATATTTGTACTGCAGTCTATCATTTTTGTCATATTATTTCTAAATATTATATTTGTCTGGACAATAGCAGCCCTTTCATATAGTGATACAGTGGTTTTCATCTAACTATTCAAAGCTTTTGCATTAATTAAACCATATTAAATCCCTCACTGGTATAACAAATACTATATTATTTCCAAACCTGGAATGTTTTCACTGCCAAAAGCTGATCAATAAAGCTTTTTGTATCAAGCAGTTTGGACAAAGAAAGCTTTTCAGGCCAGTATGCTTGTTCATGCCCATCTTTCTGCGCAAACTTACAAGTGTAGGACCTGGAGTCCCACGCAGAGAAACCACGAAGGGGGTGACTGTCATTCTCCTTGCTTTTACACAACTACTCCTTCCCGAAGAGAACAGCCAGTGACATTTCTCAGTGTTTCCTTCCAGCTGGTAGAGCCCATGAGAGGCTTTTCAGATCCCAGAGGAAGGACACAGGATCTGGAATCCTTGGGGAAGCAAACCATATGCCCAGTCTATCATCAGCCGTGATGCATGGGGAGCATTTAAGCACCATATGGACCAGACCAGGAGGTGCAGAGATGGGCCTCTCCATTTTTTGTTACCTGGGACATCTAGAAAAAAAATTTCCCTTCCAGTCTGTATCAGATCAGTGATCAATAATTTATCTGACAACTGTAATGTAGAACAAGATGCCAGCTTTCTGTGGTTTATGAATAGCATCGTGCTTTTTGCTTTGGAACACAGCAGATATGCTGCAGGAAACATACTACATGCTGATCCAACCCTGTGCAATCCTTGTGTAACCTGAAAATTAATCTGCCAGTTGCATGGTTTGTTTATGCAAAAGGCTGCTATTAAAATGCTGTGGTTGAATTAAACATTCCATGAGGAAAATCTAGATGCATAGAAAAAAACCCACAAACCTCCATGAGAAAAAGAGATTTTATTTCCTCCATGGAAAAAAGAGATTTACCAATATTACCTTAAAATAATATTTGAATTATTGAAATACAAGCGGTCCCAGTCAGTCAGTCCAGAGAGCCAAGGCTGCAAATACACGTAGCACTCCTTCAGCTGATGCTTTGGAGCCTTGGATTGGGATCCTGACACCAGACATTTCAGCCCAACTGGTCTGCATCAAACTTCTGCTTAAAAAGGGACTGAAAACTGACTGTGCCTGTCCTCAGCTCCAATGAGTGAAAACACATATCCAGGATAAACCAGCTCACTCACTCTTCAATGGTAATATTCACTTTGGAGGAAGCTGTCACAACTGTTAGTTCATCTTTAGTTCATCTACCCTGAGGGATATCAGATGTGAGACATTATGTGGTTTAGCTCACAGGCTTTGTTCAGTGTGTATGAGAGGAGCAGGGAGACTTCAGCAATAGTCAAGCATGAATCAGGAAAAATCCAAACAAGTGTTCAAGGCCGGGATGGATGGGGCTTTGAGGAACCTGATCCCATGGGAGTTGTCCCTGGGCATGAGAGGGGTGTTGGGACTACATGATCTTTAAGGTCCCTTCCCACCCTTAACATGTTATAAGTGCAACTAGAATTCAAAAAATAAATCCATTATTATGGCATCAGATGCTTTTCTCAGCTATGACTGCCAGATAAATGCTCAAAATATAGGTTGGAAATGCTCTGGCCTCAGTGATGTGCCTGCCCTGCCCTGACTGGAGAGAACCAGGTCAGATCCTGAATCATTGTGATTCTGTTGGGATTAATATATGATACATTTAGTAAAACTGAAAGGGTTTGTGTGTCCTCAGCATGTAACTGAGTGGATTATGTTTGGGAAGGTGCACAGAGGGGACTGGTTAAAGCAAACCCCCGGCACTCACTGCAGCCTGACAGCCACCGAGACCATCCCGCCCAAATTCACCTCAGACCCCCGCTTGCCTGGGCCTGGCCATCAGCCTGAGGCTCAGGGGCTTCCTTTTGAAAAAAAAACCAACAACCTCCAGTTAATGTTACTGTGAACACACTGTAATTTTCATTCCTCCTTTTGAGAATGTATTTTTTGTTTTTTTGTATGTTTTGGTTTTTTTCAGCTGTAGTACTTACAATCACCACGAGACACAACATGAGGCGAACTGCCTGAGGGAGCGCGGCGACTGCTCCTGTGGGGAGGGCACAGGAAGGGTCAGACAAGCAGTCCCCAGCCTTCACTTCTCCTCAAGAGGCAGGGACACCTGCTTAAAAATGAGGTAAAAAACCCCAAATTTGCCAATAAATGCCTGAGGATGGGTTTTACTCCTATCTTTCCAGCAACCGTGCACAAACATCACACAGTTCTGTCTGAAAAAAACACAGCAGTCTGACTTCATAATGCTACACAGTGTTTAAAATGCACAATTAATCCTTATTCTTATTTAACATCTTTCCCTTTAAATGCGAAGGGAAACCTTGACTTTTGGCAAGTGGGATCTGAAATGAAAAGCAGTAATTAAGTTTTCTGTTGGTGAGTGAAAGTCCTGACAGTTCGGAGCAACCATAAACAGGATTTTCAAGGTAAAAACAGGTATTGCTTCTTGTAACATTCAGTTCAACTCATCAGAAATCTACCAGTACTCTGGACACACAAACTAATGGAGAAGAAAACGTTTATTCTTCAGCCTCTGACAGAGTGCTTCACTGTTTTTTTATCCTTTCAAACTCCATGTTGGAGTCCCAGGGTACCAGTGAACACCAGACAACGGGACTGGAAATACCAGAAATTAGGTTTTGTCTCACATTTCTTTCACTTTTAACTATCCTTTTTCTCTCCCTTTTTGAAATAGTGTAAAAACAACAAACAAAACACCAAAACAACCAAAAAACCAAAAACCAAACAAACAAAAACATACCTAGCCAAACAAAAGAAACTAACAACCCCAAACTAGAATATTTTAGTAATGAATGATGCTCATCCAGCATCTGTTAAGGTCAAAAGATGGAGTTGCCCATGCCCCTGATTCTCTGAGGTGCACATTAAGTAGGCACAGTAATTCAGTTTGAAATAATTAGATAATTGTCATATAATTCCTGCAACTGATTTCATTTCTGTATTTCAAGACAAGGTCTTGAAACAGAGAAAGATGAATAAGGCTGGGTGGGTTTACCACATCTGAAAGTCCCTCCACTTAACTGATGTAAGACTTGAGTTGATACTGAGTGGTATTTGTTGCATGTGTGATCAGAACTGGTACATATATATATATATATATATATATAGTATAATACTGTTTATTTTCCTTATTCTCTTTGTAAGTGTTCCTGAAAATAACCCTTTGTCATGAAAATAACTCGTGTCATACCATATCAACTTTGAGATAAGACAATGCAAAGAAATCCTGAATTCCTCCAATGGACTAATTCAACGTCTATTAAAAAATAATAAATAAATAAATAAATAAAACCCAACAACAACAACAAAAACCACAACAGAACTTCCTTGGCACTAAGTCCTTTGATTTTTTTCACAGCAGAAACCTGGTGCATTGATTTGTTGGATAAGGAAAACAGCCCATGCAGAACTTGTGTGTGTCTCTGGCAAAAAACCCACAGAATTTGACAAGAATAAGTTAGCACTGATACCTCAAACCTTGCAGACTAAATCCTGAGGTCATTTTAATAAACAGCTCCTTGGTCTTGGACAAATCCTTCAGTACTCCTCTGAGTCCAGCTATTAACTCTTCTGTGGCAAGAGGGTTCGGAGAGTTCCCATCTGACCTGGGATCAGGCTAAACCCGTGACACCAGTGACTGCTACATTACTGGGGTAACCAGTGGTGGCCCTGCAAAGTCACACACTGGCTCTGGATGCAGCCTCTTTGAAAGGCCTCCTGGCAAAGGTCAGGAGCTCCAGTGTTTGACTGAATCCCCCAGGGACTGGGCTGCAGTGACTGCAGTATTAGTCCAATCAGTAAAATAAAACTTCTTTTCATCCACAGCTAATCACAGGACTTCATTTGTCTCTAACTTCCTTCGGCTGCCTTGACAGATGAGAGAATAATAATATACATAGGAAATGACAGTTTACCAAAGAAGGTTAACGTAAGGTTGTGACCTTTTTTTATTTGACTTCCAGAGCTTATTCATGTGTGAAAACACACTTTTGTAGTTGTAGCCTCAGCATCCCTTACAGATCTGGACTTGTGCCAGCAAACGAGTTTTTAAATGGTATTTCTGTTTGGTAAAGATAACTTCTGTTTCTGTGATGTCTGAGTAGTAGTTTTCCATTAGTATAAAATACAAAATGAGAGTAATTGTACATCTCACAGAGTATCAGAAATTAAGTCAGTGGTACCTCTTCTTAGAAAGTAAGGAGGTATTGCAGAAAGGTAAAGGTGATCTGTGCATACACACATTTCCTCTCCTTTACTCAGCCCAACCTTCTGAGCAAATCCACCCACAGACACCAACCAGACTGCCCCAGAAAAACCGAACACCAGTACAGATGCACAGAGCACAGAATTAGGCCGTCAGTCATATACTAATAAATGCCAGATATTAATTTGTTGAATTATTTGTGCAGTGATTTGCATCCAAATCCCTTCTCATCATTAATTTCTATCAGACACATGAAGAGCAAGAGGCAAGCATGAGCTTTATGTCAAAATCTGTAAAGCCTACATGACTATCTGCCAGAAAAATATCCCTCTGTCAGATAAAAACCTGAAGTTACGTCCATGAACACTGGAGAGTGAAATCTTCAGTACAACATGTAGATAATTAGTTTTGAAAGGCTAATCAGTTCACTGCTCTGGCTGGAGTTTCTATAGGGATGCACTTGCCTTCCCCTTTCTATGACTTGCCTCTTGATGGAAGTAATGAAGAGAAGTAGGATTGTACATACCACACAACTCTCAATGCTACATCCCACCATAAGTGCCCCCACTTAATTAGAAAAGATCTTTACAGGCCCTGGAAGGAGTATGGAGCCCACAGGGTTGGCTGTTCAAGGCTGTGCTGCTTGATCCCCTTCCCCACAGGGCCCTAAGCAGCCACAGAAACACCCAAGGAAGGGAAGGTTTAGTCAATGCTGAGAGCAATAATGTATTTTTTTGGCTTATTTTATGTTGTTAACTTGTTCATATTCAACTATCCTTGTGTATTGCATGAAGGTCTGACATCATAGAAGACACTGACTATCCTCAGCTCATTTGAGATGTGAAATGAGCCTTTGAGTCTCCTAAAATTGCTCAGAAAACCCCCAGCTATTATTGATCTAATCAGCAGAACACTTCATTATGTTGTTAGATTAGTAATTTTTTTTTACCCTCTTTCCCTTCCTTAGCATTCAATGCCTCTATATGGCTAAAACTTTTTTTTTTTTTTTAAATACAGTTATTGCCTGACATCTTTTGGTTTTTTTCGTCAGGACTCTCAGTTTAGTTTCTGAAAAACAAAATCAGTCTTTGCTCTAATAATGACTTACTACCTTCCATGGTGCTTTTCTAACTATACACCTTATTTGTACCTTGGCTTATAAAAAAAACCCTGTACACCAACTGATCATTTCAGTCACCAGTGAAATAAAACCAGCCATGAGAAGGATAATGGGAGCTGAACAAAAGTACACATCTATTTAATGTTTGAGTTTAGACTAAGGGGTAACATAAAGCACAATGATGCTATAAAGAATGAAAAAATGTTACTATTCTGAACAACTCTAAGCTTTATTCCTCCAAAACTGCTGGCTAGCCTGAATGAGCTGCTTTACTTTCATCTGCAAAATGATCTTTTGGAGCAAGGCAAAGGCATCAATAAAACACCAATCCTGAAATGCCAGCACCTTCCAGCAGCACACAGCTTTGTTGGAAGCTCTTTCTTCTCATATGTAATAATCAACCATTAAGTTACTTCTACTGTAATGTGATGATGGCCAGAATTTGGCTGAAGAACTTGTTCTGCATGTCAGCATAGCCACGTGTTTGCTGTCACTGTCATCTGCAGGGAAGGTCAGGTGTAATTAGTGCCACTGATACGCTTGCTTTTGTCTACAACTTGAGCATTTTCCAGTTTGCTGTATGTCTCCAGTTTTGCTTGAAGATTCAAAAAGTGACTTTCAAATGGCTAATAATTCATTCTCCTAAGATTCCTGGTTAGGTAATATGTAGTAAAAGAATCAACTGCCTTAAACTCTGTTTAAGAATGTCAAAAAGTACCAGAATGTTAAGTATATTTTAAGAACAGCAGAACTGTCCAGAAGGAACACTAATTTAATTAACTTACTAACACAGAACTATTTTAATGGAAACAGGACTCTTGCCACACCAAGCAATTTAGGATTACAATCACTAGGACCTCTGCTTTCAACAACTTAATTTTTTTCAGATCTGAAAGCAGTAAGTAGTCATCAACACAGAGAGCTATTCACTGGTTCACAGGCATCTTACCAACTAGTCCCCAAAAGAGGAAAGAGAGGAGTGAGGTGAAGTAGGAGGGATCTGTGAATCATGCATAATATTTCTGCTTTGAGCTTTCAAAAGCCCAAAATGAAAGCACAGAGGACCACAATGAAAAACTTCAATCAAAACAAAATACCATCTACTGCTTATTTACACTGTCAAGTTGGATATCAAATGGGAGCTTGCTGTGAAAAATAATTCTACAATGTTCCAGTGAAAAAAAGGAGTGCAGCCAAATAAATTATAAAGTTAGTACAAAGAATATGACCACAACTAAGAAATACATTGCTTTGTACAAACCTTAAGAGGGGAGTTGAAGGACAATGGTAAAATGAAATCCTTGAAGAAAGGAACTGGTGAGATGCTATGCAAAAAGGAAAAGCCAGAGAAGATGGTTTCTTGTGAAAAGATAATACAGTTCATAAAAACCTACAGAGCACCTTTCATCTTGAGATAATAAAAAACCATCAATGACACCCTCATGCAGCCATGAAATGCAATCGAGGGTGAGATCCAGGCACACAGCCAGTGCACACAGGATCATATGGCAGCCAACATCCATTACTGGTGTTAGAGGAGAGTTCAAGAAGAAAAAACTGCTCAGTCCTGCAACATGGGGCTACTTTACACCTGTCTTTTCACTCTGCCTTTTGCATCTGATGATGCAAAAAATGTAAGGACTGTAGGTCCACAGATGAGATGGGCTTTTTTACACCCCCTTTACTTACCAGTGCATGCATCTTTATGAAGTCTACCTGTAACTCATCATGTGTTCCAACATAAGCTTACATGATGTTTTGCATCTTCACAAACTCAAGCTTCTGCCTAAGAACAAAATTTTACTCTCTAATACACTAACTGGACTTATATTTCCCTCAAGAAGAATACAAATGGGTTTACATACCATGTGGTCTGAAATCCTTTTTTATTCAGTTAATCTCTAGCTTTGGAATAGTGATTGAAATGCAAAAGTGTACGTGTATTTTCTGATAAGAACCATTTTGTTTTAGAGTCAGACAAAATGTTATCAAACATACACAATTCTTCCAGTTTTTAAGTCGATGATTCTGATTATGGAAATTCCATCATCAGAACATGGCACAGCCAATCCAGGTTAAGCGATAAAATTTTTTCAGAAAAAGGAAAAAAAAACCCACCAACAACCCTTTGAAGTGTTCTTACAGTTTCATCTTCATAATCCAAACATGAGAAGATCTGCACTCTTGACAACTCTGAGTATACGCTCCAGATAAAAGCTAATATTCCCTTTTCTATTCCAATGTCTTCCCTAATTTCTTAATAGCAGGGAGACAGAGTACAAAACATTACCTCCACATGATTTTCCATCTTCCTCCAGTTTCTGGCCCACTGGACATTTGCAGTGGTAGCTGCCAATGGTATTACAGCACTGGTTCTGACAGCCACCGTTCTCCGTGGTGCACTCATTCACATCTGTGGGAAGAAAGTACATGGCAGTCAGTAAGGAGTGGGTACTGACCACCTTACCCAGCTTTTTGAGGACAATCACATATGATTCTGATGTGACAAGGTGAGAAAGTTTGAGACACACAGCTAAGGACCCTGATATAAGAAGAGCAATGGTGGGACTTGTCTCCCCAGCTTCTACACCAGGTAAGCTGCAGTCCATCAGCTCCAGCTGCAGGCTAGAGCAGCTCCACAGCTTCTCATTCCTGTGCAACAAGATTTAAGAACAATCTTTATACTGTCAGTTCCACCAGCTTGTTTGTGGTTACTTATAGAAGTCATGGCAGAGATGAAAAACCTCAGGAAGAGGTAAATCAAGAGTTAAGGTTTTTCTTTCTATGTGTACACTATTATCTCCACACCATACATATCCACCTGATGAAATTTGTGTTTGCCTGCAGGATTTTGAATAGGGAAATTCAGACCTTTATATATATTTATATGAATTAAAAACATAAAAGAACTGTGCAAATAAGTAATAGACTAACAAAAAAGCAGAGAAAAATCAATAGTGAAGACATTTTCTTTATAACCTGTGTACTTACATACCCTGACTAAGAATTTCTGAAGAAATGTGACAAAATTCATCAGGGCAGTAATGCTGCTCTGCTGAACACGATCAGAGACAACAGATGGTATGGCAGTATTTCCAAAGCAGAAAATTTGTCATATGGGGTATTAACTCTATCAAAAGCAGCAGGTATTTGCTGCAGAGATTTCATGTGTTCTGGACATGTGCTTCTTGCTTTGCTCTCTCTGAAGAGATAACATCACACAGACACATGCTCCATGCAGTGCAGGGCTAAGTAAGGACAGCAACAAACCTGGGTGACAATAATGAGCTGTGGGTAACTTTTAGTTTGTTGACAAATGCCTTGAAGTGGCAGCTTGGCAGAGCAGAGTCCCTCAGCGTGTTGGTATGGAGAAAGCCAGGGCTAAAGGGACACAGCACATTCCCAAAACCTGGCATGAGGACACAGGTGACAGAGCTCACATCTGCAAAGCCTTTGGCACTGGTAGAGATCACCCATTCTGTTCAGGCTAGAGAGCAAGAAAGGCAGGAGGAGGAGGAAGGTTAAGAAACAGAAGATTAGCATAGCCATGACTGTTTAAAAATAAATAAAAAATCACAGGCAGTTCATATTAGCAGCACTCTGTCTCCAGAGGGGAAATGGGGCTTTTTAAAAACTTCTAATTAAACTCCAGACAAAAGAAATACAAAGTGCTGTAAAGACAAATGGGGAAAAAAAGGAAAGAATTTCACATTCATGCAATAGAGATGAGGGCTTTTCAAATGCAATCCTTAGCTGTTCAAGTCTAAAACGTACCAAGGTTTATTAGTCCTTCAATGAGTGTGAGCTTAACTTTATGAGCTCATTACTGATTTTGGCTAGAAGTGAAAGGTTAAATGAAATTGTTGAGGACATTTCACACTATTAAAAAGTTTAAAGAAAAGTGTATTAAACCCACCAACATTTGCTGAAGTGCAGCTAAAGAGGCATGAACTCACTAAACCCATTTTATTTGTCTACAGGTTTAAATTCAATGTCATGGATAGCACAATAAAACTTTCTTTGTCCTCAGTGATACTGAAAAACACTGGTAAGCTATTAAAAAAGTTATCTCAGAGCTACAGAACAAATCAAATCCTAACTCACGTGCAGACAGCAAGGCTCTTGGTTTTACAGCAACACAGTTTAGACAGAAACTTTTCAGAAGAAAAACACTCCCCTCTGCTCCAAAATGCAAAAAACAAATCACACCAAAATAAGACATTCGTCTGTTCCCTTCTCTTCAGCAAGAGACAGAGGGAACATATGACAGGTGACAGATTTGAGACATATTCCTCAGAGCAGAGGAAGAAGGCAGAGTAGTGCTGAGCATCCTGCAGAAGATCGACAAACCAGGCATGTTCCAAATGATTTACTCCTTCTAGCAGACATCTTGATGTGCTGTGTGGTAATAAACAGTAATGAACCACATAATAACCCTTCTCCATGGCTTTGACTTCTATTTATACTAGGAGTATTGAGGACTAATAAAATCTCTTCCTCTTTTATTTTTTTTTAACAAAATAATAGGAAGAAAGACTTTATTCTCCCACACTGTGTTTGGTAACTAGAATTCTATATGACTTTGTAGCATAGAATATTGCCTAAGAGATATGGTGTGTGATACATAGCCCAATTATTTATTAACACTGGTGTCTGTGGCATTTTGAACTAAAGCATTGAAAGAAAATCTTTCCAGCAGAGGAGTTAATAATTATCCTCTTGATTTCACTAGGGTATTATACATTTGGAAGTGTACAGTGCTATTGCATACTAATGTATAGAATGCTGGTCCTTTGGATTGCAGCATTTTTCTACTAGCAGTCAAAAGTCTTTTTCTTATTTGCTCAGCATAAAATGCTGTGGTCCAGCTTGGAATTTTGCCCCCAAATCAGCACTGACATTTCTGTGACTGACAGCTTCATCTTCTTCCAACTCTCATCTTAATGCTCTGTCCAAGACTTGCTTCTCCCTACCTTAATATTTGTTTGCATCCTTTGATGAAAATTCTTCCTCCGTTTCTTTGCTGCTTCTTACACCAGAAAACCTGCCTTGCCATTGGCATGTCTCTTTAAAACAAATCCAGCATTTAAAGCTGATCAGCGTACCACAGAATTAAATTATAGTTTATTTTAAGACACCAAAATAAGCAGTTTTGATCCAGCTTTATCCCTATTTCACAGCACTCACGTTTGAAGCCATAGCCTCACTGGGTAAAAACCAAATTACTTTTAGCCTTAGTGTTATGAAAATTTGCTCTCTAAACATCTGCATCCTTTGCTTTCCTGTCTCCTGAGCAAGACCTTCTTCACTGCCTGTATCCTGCCAAGTTTTTAAGAAAGGTCAGAAGTTGCCTCAGTCCAAGAAGCACAAAAATAAATTATCTGAATGTGAAGTAATAAAGAACGTGTTTTACATTTGTAAAAAGACAGTTCACAGAGCTCTTGTAAGCTGCCATCACAGTTGTTCTGTACTCCTGAAACACAGAGAGGAGTCAGAATTTTAAAATCCAGTTGTAGATTTGCCACTGTGAAGAAGAGGGAAAAAAAAAACCCAGAACAAAAACAGTTCTGTCAAGTGATAAATTTCTGTCTGCTTTCCATATTCAATGTCATTCAAGGTTGCAAATATATATTTGCCTTTTGAATAGCAAGAAAAATGACAGAAAATTTCTGACATGTAACAAATCTGCCAGGTTAGGTCTGACAAAAGTTCAATGTTATCAAGACTATCAATCCATCTGTAATGACATGCTGGAGGCACTTCAAAAAAATAAATGTGATGTGTGTTACTGCAATGCTTCAAATTTATTTATAACACCAATGTTGCAACACAAAAACACCATCCCTGGGACAGACTCCATGTGAGCTTTCAATCCTGCCTTTTCAAAGCTTAAAGGAAAAAAAAAAAAATTGAACACCCCACCCCTCTTCATCTAGATTAACTTGATATTAACTTTATATATGATCTGTCTGCCATACCTGTGGGAAAAAAAAGTAATCCAAAGCGTATTTTAAATCCACTAGGATTCAAAATGTGGATTGTAGACATGTGTTCATGTCTCATGCTCTCTACTATATATATAAAGGGACTCTTTTATCTAAAAATTTAATCAAACATTTCATTTATATGGATGCATGCTTTTTAATTTTTTTTTTTTCATGGAACAGATGACCTTTGACCAATTAAACATGCCTAATAGCTATATGTTAAATGCAGCCTGATTCCCAATCTACTGCTTCTTTAGTCTTGTTAATGCTGTTCACTCCCTGCCTGAAAATATCACACCACAGAGCAAGTCAGAGAAGGGAAAGCAATCCTTCACCACGTTTTTCTACAAGTCGAGGTGATTTCAGATTTCCTACAAATAAATGCAAACTTTACAGAAAGGCAGAAAGTGGACAAAGTGCTTTTAATTGGTAATTCCAAATTTAAATCTAACAGAAATGACCTGCACTAGTACTCACTCTCAAGCAAGCAGATGAAGGAAAAATTTTTAAAAATAATAGCTGAAAAGCAGAAAGCTGTGAGGGCAGAAGTCTCCTCTACACATCTCTACACTGAGTTACTAGGGAGGGCTGCAGCCCTGCAGGTCCTCTGCATGCAGCTGAATTCAGCATCTTTAAAATGCAGGAAGGGATCAAGCCTGGAAAGATTGGCTGAAGGAGAAAGCAACCCTGCAAGGAAAGGCCCTTGCTCTGCATCAGGAGAGCAATGGACTGGATCACTACTTAATTTTGGCCACAATTTGTATGTTTAGATCTCTGGGACACAGCAGCTCACTCACTGCCTGCAGCTGAAAGTATTAAAAAATACATTTAACCCGTATAACAAGTTGATGCAACAGGTATTAATATGAAAAAAAAAAAATTAAAACACCAAAAAGAATCTTGTAACTGCAGCCCACTGTTTAAAACCCTTTTTTTGCCAAAGTTCCTGTATTTAGCAGCTGCATATGAGCAGCAACTTTATTTATTTAATGGAAGCAGAGGCAAACTTGCCATCTCAGTGCCCAGCCTTTGGGGCTAACCTGTGCTCTGACCCGTAAGCCGCTGACTCCAGTGCATGTCAGAGCTCTCTGGACTGGCAATAAATCACTGAGGTGGAATAAAATCTGTAAAATCATTCACATTGTTATTGCAATACCACAGGAACAAAGCCCACCACCGTGGAGAGGGGAGGTTATTTTTATTAGTTTAAAAGTGTTAGGCTAACACATCAGGCTTCAATCAAGGGCCAAGTAACAGGAAGATGTTTATTTAGGAGGATGATGGCATTTCACCAGTATTACTTCTTCCCAGCTGGGATTTCCTCCTGAAAACTATGCTGAAGCTGGTGTGATTTCAGGAATCTAAATGTTAAATATCTTTATCTAAGAATGAGGTCTGATTACCCACTCTAACAGGCACTGGCAGCTTATATTGACTTTAGCAGCAATTTAGAGATGTAAATCCCTGACTCAGAAAACATAATTCTAATACTTTCAGGTACAAACCCCTCATAATGGTTAGAATGAAAGCCTAAATATAGTTTATGATGTGCAAATTACACTGAAGCATACATCTAGGTGCATTTATCAGAGGTGCCTGGTTCCTGAACAAAGGAGGACATATGAATGTATTACATTTTGCTTTTATAAGGAGGTGTTACAAGAAAGTGTCTGCAAATCACAATGCACAGTTAACAAGTTCTCATTTATAGATCTAAGTAATTTAATTCAATTCCTAAAAAGCAGTAAAGATCCTGTAAATATAGGTAGCTCCTTAACTTACAGGATTAGACACTGGTTTTTAAAATTATGGGCCAGATGGTCTGCAACCAAAACCAGATGTCTGAAAAAAAAAATCCTGAAACCTGAGAAAGTTGATTTGAACTTTAAAGGCCACTCAGTGCCACGACATGAGGCAGTTCTCAGGAATGCAAACAACACACACACAAAGTTGGATGTAAATATAATGTAATGAACAAATAGAGTGGGCAGGCAGGAGAGCACAATGCCCACACCCCAGAGACTGCATTTGTCTTTTTCTTTCATTTTGTGCAGGAGCTTTGTAACAGTAATTGTCTCTAAAACAGAAATTACATCCATCACTTCCAGCGCTAACCATAAATTACCTGCCTGAATAGAAAACAAAGCTTCTCATTCTGATAGTCAAGCACAGTCCTACACGTGTATTGATTAAGCACTCTTAATGCTTTATTAGGTTTTCTTCCTCCACAAAGTCAATAACAGGATGAATATTTCTTCTTGTGCTGTTATGAAGTATCATAAATCTGAGCTGTTATTAACAGGCATCTGATTAGTGAAGCAAACTTCTCTGGGAGTTGGGCAGACTCTTCCCAGGAAACACCCATCATTGCCACTGTCTCCACTGGCAGCTGCAGTGCTTGTGTTTTAATAAGTTATCACCTCCTCTTTTATTTTGTTTCATTTTTTTTATTGTTACTGCTGCTCTCATTCCTCTTTATCCCCACGTCACGTTTATAAACGCAGAGAACATCAGTCAGGGAATGAACGAGTGCTTGGCCCACATCCCCTGGGGGGTGGTGGGGGTGTCTGCCATGGTTTGCTTTCTTTTCTGAACCAGGGCACTACAAATTCCATTTCATGGAACTTAGATGCACAACCAAAATCAAGCAAATCCCCTCATTACAAGTATTTTGCTAATATTTATTAAGATCATCATGTGAAGAAAAAAACCAGACTCATCAAGCATTTGCACTCAATGACAATAACTCCTTTGAAATCAGAATAAAATTCTCTGGGGGGAAAAAACCAAACTCAAAGGTTAAATAAGTCAAACAACAAGCTCCTAAAGCCTAAGATGCTGGCAAGCACTGCTGTGTTAGACTACACCTAACTCAACCCATGCAATAGCAGAGAAGTCAGGGCTGTGCTGCAGGCACAGAGATGTCCTGTCCTATTCCACCCCAAGCTCTCCTCCTGCTCTCAGCTAACTGAAAACTAGAGTCAGTTTTTAAAACTGGAATTTAGAAGTCCTTCTAAAATCTCTATTCCTGGTTATGACAGTTCTCTGTGACCATACACATGCTGCTCACTCTCTTTTTTTCTTTTTATTCCTAATGTCCTGAGCATCAATGACATTTTACAGCTCCCAAAACCCCAAAAACTGTTAGGTGAAAACCCACCAGCTTTGATTTTTTATTATCCCTCTAAAACTCTCTATCAAGTAGAAAATTGCTTCCTAAAAGTGAAATGCAGAACCCAAATCATGCATAAAGTTTTCCTTTCAACATCCAAAGTGAAATAGGGGGGGGGGGAATCTATCACAGTATAATGCAATCCTGTAATAGTACTCATTTTTAAAACACATCTTCCCAGACAAGGTATGAATAATGCAACTAAACATCTTAGAATAATTTGAATTAAGCAACAACAGACTAACAGATGCTAATTGGCAACGATTGGAGATGATTGTGGAGTAGGGCTGGAACTATGATTACAAACAGAGCTTATGCATCCAGCCCAAACCTCAAGTACCGTTGCTGCAATTAAAGATATTTTATCAAATTAGACAAGTGTTTGCCTTTGCCTGCTATGATGGTTAAGAGCAAAACATAAAAGAAAGCATAATTTCCTGTACTGCAACTTCCCTTGCATCAGAGCTCTGCAGGGATGGATTTCTTTCTGCTCCGACTTTTCATGCCACAAAATGGAGCCTTTTAAGAAAGAATTCAAGACTCTGCAGTGACATCCTTAAAAGCCCTTGCTTTTGACACAAGGGTTTTTGCCCTAAAAAAAGCATTCTCTTTGCAGTCTATCTAACTTCCAGTACCAGCAAGTGCTAGTTATGCACACACAAACCAGAAAAGACTTTTTGACCTTCAAGAGTTCCACTTCACAATGTAAGCACTTAACATATTTTGCAGGCAGGCAAACATTCTTTAAAGATGATTTTCAAAAGCAGTGACTATTAGCAAGACCTCAGGACTCTTAAGACTGGATCTCTCTTAAGCTTTGAGTGCTAAATCCCAAGCAGGAATTGTGAGCACAAGCCAGGTCCTGATGTCTAAAGGGGATTTCACAAAGTGCACCTTGAACCCAAGACAGACCTTCTGCTGTCCTGTAGGAGATATCAGTCACTTGGCCACAAGCTAAGGCTGGGTCTTTCCCAATATTTTTTAGGATTCCCAACAAAATGTCCACTTCCTGCTCCTCAAGAAAGGTTCCATGCAGAACTTCTGCCTTTCCTCCAGGTTCCCCTACAAATCAGATCATCAGAATTTAACTGAAAAGGGATATAGTATAAATAGTTATGCTGGGTCACTTCTAAAAGCTTAGCATTTATGGTCATTAGGGTTAAATTTTATAAATCTCTATAAGAACTGGTTGCTTCCATATTATTAAAAAAATCTAGGTTATGTAAAATTATGGAGGGTCTGAGGCCAAGATAACTGCAGAGTGACAGTCAGCATGCTGAGAGAAGTAACCTGAAGGTAGCAAGCTAGTGGCAGCATCTTCAAGAGCAAAGAGAAGCTCGGTGCCATACAGTGGAATCAAAAGAGCACAGCAAGGGAAGGAAGGCAGCAGCTCATGCATCCTGCTCAGCCTGTATTTTTAAGAGATACAGGATGTCAACTCCTATGAAGAGTGCTGTGATAGTCCAACACAGAGATAACAAAAGCAGAGATAAAGATAGAGCTGCACGTTGTTGATGCTTTTCAGACTCACCAGGAAAAAAGGTGAACGGACAATTTCAAACAGAAATAAATATGCTTGCTCCAGGTAATACCTGTAATGCTGAGTCTGATTCTGCCAGTTGAGTGGTGGCATGTTTTGGTACCCACGTGCATCATGAGATGGTTGAAAGCTCTGCTGGGCTATTAGTTGAAAATCTATGTATAGCAGTAGCTGGAGTTTGTGACAGCAGAAGCCTGAGGAGGGCAAGCACCAGGCAGCGGGATGCAGGAACAGGGAATTGGGCACTACAGCTGGAAATTGGCTTCCAAATACTCACATAAAGGAAATTCAATTCACAGTTTTAGCTTCTAGTTTAGGAAAGGATGAAAAAGAAAAGTGCTACAAATGTAGAATAGACTTAAGTTTTTATTCTAACTTTGTCTTTGTTCTGTACCCAGCAAAAGAACTGATCCCTATAATCAAATCCAAGAATAATAAATGTTTGAACCCAGCCATGTCCTTCACTTCCATGCAACACTTCAGACAAGGGACACTTCAAGCATTACAAAATACATTTTGGTACTTCAGTTCACACTGGGGCAGGTTCCCATCTGGTACAGAACAGGAGTTGATGTCATGGCAGCTCTGTGGCCAGGACCAGAGGTGCAAAGTGACTGAGAACACCCAGAGAGCAATCACATCACCCACCCTGCCTGCCTACAGCCCCTGGTCCAGGACTGAGCTGCAGGTCCAGAAGTTCCTGCTTACCACACAAACAGGCTGATTATTGCACCAGTACAGTCAGAACAAGCTAACAAATTAAGCAGCTTAAATTTCAGGGCACTCCTATTGTAATAAGGCAGTACAAACTATTCTTTTTCATAATATAATTAACCCCAGGACTAAGCATGTGAGCAAATTAGTTCATTTTTCACATGAATAATGAAAACTTTTTTTTTTTTCCCAAAGCCATTACAAACTGAAATGAACTTAAAAGATTTCTCAGCAGAGAAAAGATGATGTGTGCCCAGCTTCTGGTTTAGAAGTGGAATTCATTACTGAGATTTAAATTGAAACTCCTATTTTCTTTTCTTAGATTTTTCTTAATAGTTGTCCTTGCCAGTCAATGTCAGTCACCAGCAGCAAAGACTCCACTTGTCATCAGATACAGCCTGGGATTAGATCAAACAGCAACGAGCAGCTCCTCTACTGACTTAAATGGGTTAAATATTTCTTTCTCCCTGTGTACTCCTGAATATTCTCTCCCATCTCTTGTTTTTCATTCCTAGGTGATCTTCCTAACAGTTATGTGGGCAGAATTACTCACTGCCCAGAAAAAAAAAGCTCCTTTGCTAACTATAGTTGTAACGTCATCTCCCTTTTTACTACAGAAAGTATCTTGCCTGTAATCAGGGCTGAATCACAGCCCTACAACCAGGTTGGATGTTTACAACAGACATAAATGAGAACTCATTACTGGGTTTACACAGACAGATGCCATTAGCACTGAGCTGCACTCAGTCACTCTGCCTTCTAGTAACTGATCTTCTGTGTCAAGGGCAAAGGAAGTCTTGGGGAAGAAAAAAAAAAAAAAAAGAAGAAAAAGATTAAATCTTCATCAGCTTAATTTGTAAAGAAACCCAAGGGAAGTCATTATTCCCAGAGACTTCATTGCCTAATTTGTCTTCTGAATTCTTCTAACTTATCTGACACCAATGGGTGCTTGTTAACTGTTTCTTGGTGTGAGTGCAGGGCAGGTTTGCTGAGGAGTGCAGAATGGCAAATGGCACCCAGACAGAGCAGCACTGCTTGGGACACAGCACCCTGAGGAAAGGGAACCCCTGGGTGCTTCAGCAAGACACCCATTTCACTTAGTGTTAAAGAGGAGCTAAATATTCCAGAGGTCAGGATCCTTCTCACCATAAGTGGCAGTGAGGTGAGAATCCTTGAACTGGAAGGGAATTCCCACTAAGGAATTCAAGCAGGATGTTTCAACTTGGCTATGGAGTTAAATCAAACTTGGGGGGAAAAAAGAAAAAAAGTAATATACAGATATATGTATAAACCATTCCCTTTGAAGCAGTTCAAGCAGTTTTTATCAGTGACAAGCTCAAAACAACGGATGGAAGAAACAACATTTCTTTTAAATAACTTCTCTTTTTCCAGTTAAATTAACGAGTACCAGAGGACAGCTGTGATTTCTCAGGGCTTTTCCTAGCAGAAACGCACAGAGGTCTCCTTTAAACTAAATAAATCAGGCTCAGCGTGATGGGTAAAGTCAGACACTGCAGAAAGAACAATTTGGCAGAAAGTTACCTCAGCCTGACACTGGCATTTGAACCTGGGACCTTCAGCACTTCTGCAAGCACATGTGCTCCCCACGTGCAGTGCCTGCCATTAGCAGGGGTAGCAGACTGAAGTTTTACAGCCTGGGAGTTCTGGTTATAAAAACATGTGAGCTCAAGGTTTTCAAACTGTCAAATGGCAAAGGTGATCACAGGCAGAAATTAGAGGGCTGGAATTGTTAATCCAGCGTTGCTAAAAGTGATTCATGCCAGAGCCAGAAAGAGACAGTTTTATGGAACCCAAACTCTGGTTCCCAATACAAACTAAATTTTCCCAATACAAACTAAGTTTGCCTTTTAAATCTCTCTGGCTGTCAGGCATCTGGTTTTGATGGAGTCATATTCAATTTTTTTCAGGGGGTATAACGAAAAATAAATTTGCATTTGTGTTTTCAGTGAGGCATCAGTGAGATGGTGTAAATAATTTAAAACTTCAAAGTTGCTACATCAGTTGGGCTGTTCAATCACAATCATCTTACCCTTTGAAAGGTGTTCCTTTACCTCCCTCACTGCAAACAGCAGACATCTTATGTTCCTCATTATTAACAAAGGGTTTATTGTTATAAAATGTTAACAACACTCCTATAAAATTGCTGGGTTTAGGATAACTAACTATAATTTCTGAGCAGCAGTAAGGTCAAAGTATTGAATTTAATACTTGTAAGCAGCACATGTATTAGAAATAAAGTTCTTAAAATCTATTGTAGCTGTTCAATAAATGAAAAACAGACAGCAAGGGACAAACACTATTAAGGGCAGAAAAATCCAACTATGGTCATAGAGACTGCATGGAAATAAATACAGATCCACTTGTGTGCAACACACCTAACTTAGGCAAAGACAAATACATTCCCCGGACACGTGCACTGTTTAGCATCTGAGTCCTGTTTTCAGAAGAGTAAAGAAATAAATCAGCACATATGTTTTACCTTGATCTTTAGCTCATTCTTACAGACCTCTCAGAACATCTAATTTAACCAAACCTCTTCAAACCAAACACTGCCAGCTCTTTAGCATGTGGAAAAACAGTTGTACAACGTACGTCAGAAGGATCCAAGGCTGAACAGCATGGCTTGAACCTCCTCCAGACTGGATTGAGCACTATTTAAAACCAAAGCTTTTCTTGTTCTCTGTGCAGAAGCCTCTCCTAAACGTGAGCATGGCAGTGCTGGGGCTGTAGGTCGATGCCAGTTCACAGCTCAAGGTTTCCCCATTTGGAATTTCACCCTTCGGTTCCAATCCAAAACTGAATTCCTCACATTCAACCCAGCCTAATTACTTTTTTGCATGGAAGAGACAGCCAAATTCATTCTGATGCACAAAAGGAAAGTGTGATATATTAGCAAAGTAGATGGAGGATAATGTTATGGATGGTTCTGAAAATCTAGCCAGAAACATACGTCCCTCCTAACATCCGAGCTGTTGCCAACAGCTACCACCTAATGCTGTCTGAGAGACTGCAAGGATTTCATGTTCAAAGGAAAAAGCAAAGACTCTGGTATCTCAGATACCACACTGCTGTTACTGATGGCAACGGGGAATTTTTAACAACTGGGGAAAGTTCCTGCAGCAGCCACGGAGCAGCTTCAGCACCTGGGATGCACTCACTGCATACACATCCCTGCAAAAACAAGGCACTGCCCCAAATTCCCCAAAGTTGGACATGAAGCTTTTGAACTGACACAGCTGATCTTCCATTTCAGGATACTGAAGCTCTGAATTTTACTTTTTCTGTGCCTCCTCTTTGGCCCACAAAATTCCTAAGTGCTTCTACCTCTTCTCCAGGGTAGCCACACAATGAGCATTAGCAAACAGCAAAAAGAACTGATAACATATAGATCATAGAATCATAGAATTAGCTGGGTTGGAAGGGACCTCAGAGATCAAGTCCAACCCTTGATCCACTACTGCTGCAGTTACTAGATCCTGGCACTGAGTGCCACATCCAGTCTCTTTTGAAATATCTCCAGACACGGAGAATCCACTACTTCCCTGGGCAGCCCATTCCAATGCCTGATCACCCTCTCCAGAAAGAAATTCTTTCTCATCTCCAACCTAAACCTCCCCTGGCACAACTTGAGACCCTTTGTGCCCTCTTGTCTTGCTGAGAGTTGCCTGGGAAAAGAGCCCAACCCCCCCCTGGCTCCAACCTCCTTTCAGGGAGTTGGAGAGAGTGATGAGGTCTCCCCTGAGCCTCCTCTTCTCCAGCCTCAACACCCCCAGCTCCCTCAGCCCTTCCTCACAGGAATTCTGCTGGATCCCTTCACAGCCTCCTTGCTCTTCTCTGCACCTGCTCCAGCACCTCAATCTCCTTCCTGAACTTCCTGAGGAGCCCAGAACTGGACACAGGACTCGAGGTGTGATATTTCTGCACTTTCTATTTAAGTGTGGGAGATCTCTAAACAGTGACCAATGTAAGTAATATTCAAACCTGGCAGCTACACCAGGAGAGCAAAAAGCACAAAAGGTTCAAAAGCTGGGAGAGGAGAAAATTAATAGTTGAACATATTAGGCATTCTTCTGTATAACATAAAGCTAAGAAGGTTTACTTGGGAATTTTAGACAAAAAATTAAAATAAATATATATGATATATATAATAAAATTTAAAAAACCTATTGCTTTAGCAACTGGTCTTCTTCCTAAGTAGCCAACTGTGGTGCTAGAATAGCCCATAGTTCTGAGACAGCTTTTTCAGAAAGAAATCAATAGGTTTGGGAGAAGATCAACAACTCTTGTGAGGCCAAGATTTGGGTTGTGTTCTTAACCCAGAGAGGTAACATTAACATTCCCCTCTAAAAGACACCTCATGCTTACCTCACAATAATCTACTCCAAGTTCTTCACAAAGTGCAAAATCCTTCTATGTAATTTTGTCCTTATTTCTTCCTTCCTTCCCAGCATACAAAGACTTCTGCTTCAATTATGAACTGGACAATTGGAGTTTTTTTGGGGGGGTTCCCCCCAAAGTATAATTATAGAATGGGGGGGGAAAAAAAAATTACAAATTCTACCAAGGTCATTAATGCACAAAATGCAAATTGTCTCCCATTTGTCAGAGACCCTGGGGAAGTCTGGAGATAATTGAAATGATAGATGAACAGAGGAGACTAACTGCTAATGGTCTGTATATCAATGAATCAGTGTCATATTTATGAAGGGCTTTGGGAAATTATTTTATATACCCCATCTATAGCTGAAGTTTAGCCTACTTTTTCTTTTTAATGCTGAAAAATTAAGGATAAAGTTCAGTTTATAGTTACACACGTGTAAACGTGCAGTAATTTAAGCTCAATACCAAGATTGTGAAAAAGTAAATATGTTTGTGCCAGAAATGACCAAATTTCTGATTTACCAAGGCTTATGGTCTAACTAAAAGCACTATTTATTTCAGAGGTAATAAAATATAGGGCCAGCCCTTGCTCTCAGAGCATTTAAACTAATCTTTATTCCTATGCATCTCATTGCCTCCAGAATTTAAATAAATTGGGAAAACAGGGAATATACAGACCACTGATTCTTGCACTCAACTGCTTTCCATGTATTTTCAATTACAAACCAAACTGCTTAGGACAGAGGCAATTCTCAGGTGCATTTACAGGGCACTAACCAAACAGGAAAAGGGAGAGAAAAAGGGAAAAAAAGAAATATTTTCTTTTCAAACAAAAAAAGGAAGTGAATCTTGGAGGTAACTTCAGTGCAGTTGCACAGAAAATTATATTTCCAATTCAGAAGAGGAAATAGTACAGACCAATAAATCACTTTGCAGTCTTTTCCCAGTTGTGTAGGGGCCGTGGTAGCTTAGTGACAGTGAGGACAAGACTTAAACAAAAGTGAAGTTTCAAACATTTTGATGCTGTTTTGGTTGAAAAGGTAGATATTTTGGGGAGTGGAGGTCAGTTTAGAAGGCTTCTTTAATTGTTTGTTTTCAGTTTTTCCCTCTCAAGTACTTTTTTGCTTTTCTTCTCACCCACTAGGAAGGGTTCAGAAGATGGGAAACCAAAAAAAAAAAACCAAAACAAAACAGAAAAAGCTTTTTCTAGCAAAAAGAAATAAACCATCACAACCCATTTAAAGTGGGAAATAGTAGCAGACTGAAACAGGTAGCATCACTGCAAAATCACCTGAATTAAACCACTACAAAATCACCTGAATTAAACCCCTTCTCACTCCCTCTTCTAGCTGCTGAGAAAACGTGGAGGGATTCCCATGTGCTGGAAAGAGCCTTCTCGATTATGAACTGTCACAGGGAATGGTGGAGATCCACACATGCTAAATTCATGCTAAAAAGGACCCCACAAATCCATCTGCTGAAGATCAGCTCATAGCAACCATCTTTATCAATAAAGACTTTGGAATAAATACTCCAAAAATTCTTCTAGAAAAGTTTTATAACCCGGTAAAACAAAATTTACAGCACCTAAGAAGGTATCTTACAAAGTACCTGATGTTCTTGGGGAGAAAGTCAGGTTTGGAAGTCCTGAAAACACAGAAACCCAGCATAAGTTTGAGGCTGGTTTGCTTTCATACCTGTCCTGTCTGCCCCCCACTCCCTTTTTCAATCTTCAGTTCTTTATTCTTAGTGTGAGCTCAAATTAAGCACTCTAGAAAGTCACATCACATCTTGCCTCAGCCAAAGGAACACTTTTTTTCCTGCTTTTCTCTGTCATTACACATTTTCCCATCGGAGCAGGAGGCAGGGGAGCAGAAGCCCTCCTTCTCCAAGGCCTTGGAGCTGCCCTTCCCTCCTGCAGCCTCTTCTGCTCCCCAAATCCTTCCCCTGAGCAGCAGGCACAGGGATGAGAGGGAAGAGCTCCCCACCAAACAGTAAAAACTCTGACAAAGAAAGAAAGTTGAGCATCAGAGAAATCTTCAGAGCTTCCCATGAAGGTGGGTTATCCAGTTGCCAAGCCCTGCCTGCCTGCCTGCCTGCCTGCCTAGGAGCATCCCAGTTCTGCTGCTTTCCATCCAGGCTGAATTTCCACCTGAGGCTTCTTGGAAGCACTGAAGGAGCAGAACACCTGCTCTTGATGGATTTTCAGGGGAACATGAACTCTCCATGAGCATGGACTCTACAAAATGGGAAAGGGACATCAGTCAGTCAGTCACTTCACCTTGCACAAGGCTCCATCACTGACCCTGTGAGGTGCTGCCTCTCCCTGCTGCTGTTGTTACAGCTTAACTAAACAAGCAATTAATAAAACATTCAATTCCTCCATTTGCCCAGGCACATTTGTTCTGCTAGATTTTAATTTTTTGAATGAGTGAAACACAAGTCAGATAATTTACGTGAGTTAATGGCGCAGCACAAGTTAACTGATCAGTTCTTCTGCATCAGGAGATATCTATTTGCAGGGAAGAATTTACACCCAGCCTTACAGGGACACAATTACTTGTAATACCAGCATTTCAGGACACTCCTCCAGCTTTATTGTTGCTATTTTATAGATGTGCCTTTCTCAAAGTCCTAGGTGAAGGCAGATTACCTGCAGTGATGACCTAGCACTTCCCCTAGATGGGAAAGTCTCTTCCAAGTGCAAAGTTTTGATTTGTGGATGAAATTCCCCTCTTAACTGAGCCATCTTCTGCTAACAAAGCTTTGTTGAAACCCTGGGATAAATTTACCTTTTAGTAAAGTTTTCCTCACGTCACATCCTCTGTTCTCCTTCTTTCATTAAGATTCTGAGTTATTCACCCAAACTGTTCCTTTCCAGCACTCATTATGGAAATACTGCAAACCCAGAAGATGTCACCATCATTTCTTTCAAAGCTTCCCTTCCTTTGTAGGCGACATTCACATTGCAGAATAATTTAGACAGTAATTTAATCACAGGGTTTAGAGGTCCAGCAAATGTTACATTTACATAATGTCAGTCTTTCAGCAGATAATTTGGTCCTTTGCATGTGTTAAAAGAAGACGTGGCTTGTTAAGATCATGTTAGCACATTTAACCCCCCAGATGAATGGCTGGTTTGCTAATCTGCCAAATATTTCTAATTTTCCTCAGGATGATTAGAAAAATCTATTTAAAGTAAATTCATGAGCATTTTCTTTCCATCAAAGTGACAAATTGAAGAGATTACAAAATCTCTGGGTCAAGAAATCTCCATAAAATGGTCATAAGTCCTTTCTACATTGTAAATACCAAAACATCCCTTATATATAAATACTACCTTAGTTAGTATTTTGCCTGTGTCTGCTTTGAGAACATGTGACTTAAGTTATTAAAATGTGTCTCATAACTTGAATTTTGTAATATTCTCAGAAGGGAGTATGGGTATGTTGTAGCTTGGAAATGTAGTACTCTTTCTGCTGTCAAATGCTACTAAAGAGAAGCAAATAATATCTAAGAAATATGATTTAGTTCCAGTGTGGTAATACTACTACCCAGGATGACAAAAAAAAGTTGGCAAATAATTATTACTCAAGGATAAATAGCATGTTTATAAGGGATTTCCCCAAAGAACTGGTGTGCATTTAAATTTTAAGAATAATAACCAGTTAAACCTCACCTCAGGAGCCTTAACATTGAACACTTGCAGTTAATACTCTTTTTTATTTTGAAGTTGCATTTTGTATCCTTACTACTCACATTAAATGAAACCTCCTTTTAAATTCAACTTGAACAAAACCAGGACTTTCAGCAGAAAAACTGTTGCATTCCCTGGCCAGCCCACACCACTCTAAGATATTCCTCTGCTTTTCCACCATCACTTGTCTGGTTTGAAATAAACTGCAGGTAACCAGAGACAAAATCAGTCAGAGAAAAATTACAGCTGGAGTTAATAGCAGATTTTGATCATTTACTAAATCAGAAATGTGTTTACCTAGGGGACAAATTCATAGAGTCTTCTATCAATGAAATTCATAATAAAGAACCAGAGCAAAGGGCTGAAAGGAGCTGGGGAGCAGAGGAACAGAATAAAACCAGCAGAGACACTCTCATTATTCTCCTTCATCTACTCTGTGACAATTGCTCCAGACTGACTTCTACAGCACAGAGAAACACTCACTTTCTCTCTTGGCAAAAGATTTTGAAAGGCTCATATTCCATTTCTAAAACAGGTTTATTTCTTCTCATCATGCACTTAATAATAAATGGAAATGCTGCCACTTCCTCTGTATTTGTGGGGTATCCTCTATTTGCAGAATATTGGAGATAGAGCTGTAGTCCTTGCTTCTGCCTGATAAGGGACCTAATTTGAGTTGCAATTCAAAGGACAATATAAGGGAGCAAAAGGTACAGCTTTTTTGTAATAAAAATTGTGAGAACATCTTTTACAACTTCCAAGCCAGTAGCCTGCAAGCTATGAAACTACTATACTGTATCCCTTATGAATTATTTTGACTTATTAAAGCAATTGAATGTGTTTTTCCTTTCCTTTCGTTATCTATTTAAAAAATCAAATCCAAACAGCTTTTCTGTTCTGGCAAGTCCAGGCTGAGAATTCCAAGAAAATAAGGAAACCTCCTCCTTTCAAGCCAGAATACAATCGTGCATCATCTTAGCCATGAACAAATGGAATTGGGTAATTTGTATCAATACTTAAATGATAAAGTTTTGAAACCATCACAAGAAAATCACATAGAGATTTAATTACCACAAAGGTTAAAATGAGATTATTTGCTATTAACATTTAAACACAGCAAGTTCCAAGTTTAGAGTTAAGACAGCACCTCCAGGCAACTCAGAAGGAACTGATAAGTTTGTCATTCAAGTGATAAGATCTGAGGTTCAGGACTCTTGTATTTTCTTCAACTTAGTTTGCATTATGACACTAAGCCTGGGCGACCCATCACCAAACTTCTTTCCTTACTCAGCTGCTAAGACTTTAAACAGCTTTAGGAACGGGATGGATGGAAAAGAAGATGGATTTCCTTCAGTCAGAAGGTCCCACCAGCTTACACCTTCAGCAGATGGATAAAATCTGATGCAGAAGACATGCCTGATTTCAACATCAGCCCAAAAGTCCGTGTGTAACTGATATAAAATGAGACCTTTAAGGGCAAAATCTTAAATATCTTTGCATCAACCAAACCAATACATTCAAAAGAACTGTTTCCCTAGCTAAACAGCATGAAGTGCCAAATTTTGATCTATTTTAATCTCCTATGTGTTTTTGTCATTCTCCTCCTTGAAGCCCCTGATGTTTATCTAAAGAAAATAAATCTCATCCACCTGGGAGTTATTAAAAAAAAAAAAAGAGAGAAAAAAAGCTGGCTTACAATTCAGACAAAACCTCCAACTCTTGTACAAGAAAACAGTGAAAAGTTATAGAAGTGACTCCAAAATGTTCTCATTAGCACTTTAGGTATGAATGAGAATCAAACCCCCAGCCCTGTAAGGAATGAATGTCAGAGCTATTTGTTAAAGTATAATCATAACAGCAGGTTCTTGAATAGCCATAGTTATACATCCTACACAAACAACTTTTAGTGAGCTTAACTCAAAATAAAAGCCTAAACCAAAAATATAGACACAATATGCTTACACACTGAAGAAGAAAATAAAATCACAAAAAGTCAGGTTTACTTTACAGTGAACATACACTCAATAGGGACACACGTAATGCTCTGATCCGTATCCTGACCCTACTGAAGCCCTAAAAGCTAAGATGTGAAGCTGAAATATTCCATGTGTATTCCCTGTTGTGCATTGACACTGCACAATACAGCAAACAGAAAACATTTTACCACTCTCATTTCACAAAAAAGCCTCATTTGGTGCTATCACAGAATCACAGAATCAGCCAGGTTGGAAATGACCTCTGAGACCATCAAGTCCAACCCTTGATCCACTGCCACCGTGGTTCCCAGCCCATGGCACTGCCACATTCAGTCTCTTCCTAAAAACCTCCAGGGATGGAGAATCCACCCCCTCCCTGGGCAGCCCATTCCAATGCCTCATCACCCTCTCTGGAAAGAATTTTTTCCTAATATCCAGCCTCAACTACTATGCTTTCTGGTACCAAACCACTACACAACATTACTGAGAGCCAACTCCAGCCTCTCCTGATGTCCTCAGATAGAAACCAATGATCCATCAGTACTGGGCATGAGGTGTGCAACTTGCCTGCTTTCCCTGAGAACCCCCAGCTCATTTTCCTCTTGCTATAAGGATGAGTCCAGGCAGTCCCTTATTGATCCATAGGTTTTCCCTCCATCCAGGTTACACATTTAACTCTCTGCTATCTGAAGCCTCAGAACTCAGCAGCTGGGGGAGAATGCACTGTGGTCAAAACAACTGGAGAGAATTAAGACTACAAAGTGACACTGAAAGCCTCAGAAGAGACCACACAGCTGTTTCCTGATGCTAACTAACTGCAAACCCAAATATTAAACAAGAAAGTAAATGATAGGATTCCCCACAAAGGGAGAAGGCTTTAGTGTGTAAAACATCTCACCTGGCTGCACTGCCCTGCACAAGGCACATAAGCCTGGTGTCATGGCAAAGTCTGGAAGATGTCAGTCTCAAATGGGCAAGAAGACAAATAAGAGCTGTGATTTAATTAGGCCACAACTTTATTAACCTATTTCTGCAGGGAACTACTGGTGATGCTGACACAGTGGAGACCATGATTCATTTTTTAATCATTTCTGTCTGGCAAAGAGCTGTGTCAATGTTTCCCTCCCTCCTGCTCTACACAGCTGAATTTCTCTGAGAACACTGAAGGGATGTGAGAGAGAGGGGTTTCATTTACCATCAGCAGCCCCATGCTGTACCCCACTTCTTTTTCAGGAGAAGTGCTGCAGAGGCAACATGCAGGTATCACAGATTTGTTCAGCTCCTCCACCTCAATCCCAAGTGAGTATGGAGATAATTAACAGTTCCCTCTACAGAATTTCCCACTGGGAAGGCAGATATTAATACCTCAAAAATCACACGAGATTTTTCACACCACCATTTATTTAGAGGTCAATTATGCATTCCCACCACCTTGTCACCTTCTGGCCTTGTCACCCCCTGAAGGGTGAGGCTGATAAATCCCAAGAAGTCCTCCATACACAGTCCCCTTCTCAAATCTCAAATGTATTTTACTTATGTGCAGAACAAGAACTTCACAGGGCTCTTCCTGGAGGGAATAACCCACCTGGTCTTGTGTTGGCCAACTAAGACTTGTTTTAATTTTGAGGTACAGCTGCAAATGTCTAGGGGAATTGTCTGTCCATTTGAAGACTCAGCATGCAGTAGATCCAAACCCAAGTTTTATGAAAAGACTGCAGCCCAAGACACCTTGGGATGAGGACACAACAATCAACTTCTATGGCACTTGTGACTTTTGGACCAAGTACTCTGTAGGCAGAGCTCCAAAGACTCCAGAGCTACACCAAGAGAGAATATGTTAATTGTCTGGCCAAGAGCATTAAAAAAATAAAAAAAAAAGTATTCTTGTTATTGTTGGAAATGAAATGACAAGCAATTCATTATTGCACTGTAATTCAGTGCAATTTATTGGTTGATTTGCTGTGAGGGATTTTAGCTACATACTAACACACATACTACAAAAAGAATGCAAATCCAGTAATGCAAATCTAAGTGAATGAGAAGTAACATTTTCTCACAGTTTGCAAGAAATTAACCTTTCACGTCTTGCCTATGCTTTGGGAACAGCACTTGGCCAAAAGCTCTTACAGTAATAAAGCAGTGACCCATAGCAAGGAATAAATGTCAGAGCAAAATGATAACAGCAAGCCTATTTGCCAGAAAGTGGTAATTTATAAGATTTTAATTTGAGATCATCATGGGGGGTCAGCCTTATCAAATAATTCAAAATGTAGGTCACAATTATAGCCCTTGAAGTGTGGTTCTGCTGTGAAATGTGACTGTAAAAATGGCATGTTTATTATTTCTAAATGATTTCTTTATCAGACACATCGAGTTTACAAGGAAAATGGTAATGGGATAGATTTGCATTTTTTGTTTTCCTTCAGTTTCTACATTTGGGTAGCTCACTGATTTCCAGTTATTTCTGATTTAAATTACCCTCAAGGGAAAATCAGACTCCCCAGGTTCCCACCTTCCTGCCAAATTGTGTCCTCATTATTCCTTGTGTCACAAAAACCTCTCAACAATTTTACAAGTTTCTTAGCTAACTGTAAGGTAAAAACCCCAATTTTCTCAGTAATAAGGGAAAAAAAAACACCACAATCCACCTCTCACTTCAGGCAAATTCCTTGGGCAGCACCACTCAGTGCATCTCCATCAATAGAGTTCACTGCTGACCAGCTTTTCCTTGGACTGCTGGTACTTCAGGTCCAACAGAAGCAGCAGGAGAAGCTTTTACCAGGTTTTTAAACCAGGTTGCCCAGGCTGGTAACTTGGAAATGTCAATACCTGGCTGGAGCAGATCACTAGGAATGCCTGGAATCTCAGCACTTGTTTCAAACTGAACCATGCACAGAAGATGCTCCAGGAAGAAGAAAAGAACCACCATACAAATGTCTTTCCTTTCCTCACATTTTCCATACCTGTGCCCTCCTAGTTCCAAGTGGATTCTGGATAAAATACAATGTAATTTCTGAGCTTGTTTCTAAAGAAACAAAATGAATTCTAAGGAAGCAATAGAATGAAATGAGAACAGAGAGCAAGGTCCACATGCTGAAGGCAATTTTGTTTGCTCCACCATCACCTGTGCAGGGGTGTGGGCACCAGGATGCTGTTTATGTGCAGGAGGGACCTTTCTTGTCAATAGTTCACATAACAAATCAATCTGATATTGCTGCTGCTAAGAAGCAAGTCCTCTCCAGCCTGTTGTGTCCCAAGAACTTGGATTTTGCTTCTTTTCCATTTAAACTATAAGGTAAGTTATAAAGGCTGAAAAAGCCTTTACTCCTCTGGCAAGAAAAGCTATAAACAGAATTAATCCAACAAGAACACTGGCATGATTCTCCTTCCCATTCCACAGTTTAGAACCAATCAGAGGTTGAATAAATAGGATTCAAACACAGTGCAAGTGAGAAGATGACTTGAAACATCCCTATAGACTCCATTCAAAGTAGGGGCATATTCTCATTTTGTCATATTGCCTATTTTATTGGATAATTTTATTCAATATTCACATTCCCTCAGCAATTCTGTCTTCTGACATTCTTCTTCTGTTCCATCTTTCTGTAAGCCAGAATATGTATTCATAAAAGTCAATATTGACATGCAAAGAGATGATCAAAAAAGCCTGAAGTCTGTATTTTCCTGTCCTAGGAACTGTTATGGACTAAAAAGCAAACCCAGCCATTAGAACAGAGATTTCCCAGGATTGCTGAATTCCACAAATTCAACAAGTACAACTCCACTTTTCCTTCAAAATAATTTCCAATTTATCTCATCTTCTCCAAGGTGTATTCCCAAGAGAGGGAATAACTGGGCAGTTACATGGACTGAAGAGCTGGTGGCATTGTCTGGGGGTGACAACTGAACCCAAGGGAGTAGAACATTAAATTTAACACCTTTCATTATAAAACAAGGTTGGAGAAATGCAACAAATTATTCCTTACAGGCAATTTGTTGCTTAATGGCCTGAAGCAATACCAAGGGCTGTTAGAGCTGATAAGCCAGTCCTTAACCATAGTAACAATCTATAACACTAGGATTAATGCTATCATAAAGTTCAACCAATGGTTTATAACTCCAAATATTGGCAGAAGCAACCAATTTGCTGTCTCTTGGAAAGCAGAATATCTGCATTAAGTAAATCATAATATATATTTTAAAAAAAAAGGGGGGGGAGGGAGGAGAGAAGAAACCCCCTGCCCTTCAAATTAATATGTTTCACTTATTATAGAATGTGTGTTGGAAAATACATAATTAGAAGTCAGGAAACAGCCCATGAAGTAATGCACTGGCAACACCTTTCTGCTCCTCTCCCCCAGGTTGAGTCAGCATTCAGACAGCATTTTAAGGCTGATGCACACAGAATAATAAACTTGCTTTTAGGAGGCAAATGCCTGGTGGTAAGTGCTGGGTCACAAATGTTTGGAGATCTTCCAGAGGATGCTGATATTCTGTTTAATAATCTACCAACAAAAATGGTCTGAAAAAACACATCCTCTTTAATGGTACTTGTCTCTTCAAAGCTTCCGTGGATAGCAAGCCATGTTTCTTGAAAAAATAAGTATAAGAACCTGAAGGTTGACAACAAAAGTCAAAATAAGCTCAAACTCAGTCCTAATAAACACCGTGTATTATTTGAAGCTTTTAAGATACTCCACTGGGGTGCCAAATTCTACATTAGCAAGTTAGCTCATTAAATTTAACATTCAACTTCTGATCCAGATTGGAAAAAAACTTTGTAATCATTCCTTTTCAAGTCATCTACTGAGTTTGACTTTCCAGATGGGTGTAGAATAGATGCAAGGTCAGGAGCAGCCAGGGCTGGATTCCTCATAGAACAGCTTGCTGTTTCTTACAGAGGATCAAAACCAGGTTAATTAATATTAGAACAATCTTTTAAGTTCTCATGCAGTAAGAACTTGGAAAATGGATGCACAATATGGTTCAATTAGTACATCTGAATATTCTGAATCTTTGCTTGCACTGAAGAATAAAGGAGAGGGAGGACACAGAGCTCCTGGAATGTGTCCAGAGCAGAGGCACTGAAATGCTCAGAGCACCTCCCTGGAAAGCCAGGCTGAGGGATTGGGGTTGTTCAGCCTGGAGAAGAGGAGGCTCCCAGGTGAGCTCAGAGCAACCTTCCAATATCTGAAGGGGCTACAAGAAAGCTGGGGGAGGGCTTTGGACATGGGGGGATAGTGAGAGGACAAGGGGAGATGGTTTCAAACTTGAAGAGGGGAGATTTAGGTTAGAGATTAGGAAGAAATTCAATTCAATTCAATTTGAGGGTTGGCACAGGTTGCCCAAGGAAGCTGGGGCTGCCCCATCCCTGGAAGTGTTGAAGGTTGGATGGGGCTTGGAGCAACCTGGGCTGGTGGGAGGTGTCCCTGCCCATGCAGGGGGGTTGGAACTGAATGAGCTTTAAGGTCCCTTCCAACTCAACCCATTCTGTGATTCTACAAGCTGGCAGCTGTTGCACCACTTGAAGTTATCCCCACTGCACTGGTCATGACTGGGGGCTTCTGTGTACTGCTGGGAAAAAAAAAACCAAAAAAACTCAAAAAACTAACCAGCATGTTTGGGCTTTTTTTAACATAACAGTAAGGAACAAAACCACAAAACCCAAGCATCAACACCCACACACATTTGAAGTAGGAAGGCTTCAGAATCTATATTGGCCTTCTGGCATTTCAGCACCTTGTACAGCATCTTGCTACTTCCTTCTTATTAAGTGGCTCTGTTACTCTTGCCAACTAGCAATGGGTGTGGAAGTATTTATTATCATCTGTGTTTTCCATGCAGCTCATCAAAGGATAGCAAAAACTGTCTGTGCAGAGAGGGTGAAAGCAAAATGTAATTACTCCTGCTTGATCTGTTTATTTGAGAAGCTGGACACAAGTCACTGCCATGACATTTTCATTTTCCTGGATTCTAATCACCCCAGGATTCTAATCTCATTTGCACTGGTGTAACTGCAGGAGGAGCAAGAAGCTTCCCCCACACTTCCATGTTGGTGAGGAACTGCAGGAGTCAAGCCTGTAACCCTTGATCATTAATTCTGCTTCACCTCTTGCATGGAACAGCAGCTGTCAAAAGGATTTTAGAAAAGTGTCAATCTCTGGTAAAAGATAAAATCTTGATTAATAAAAATAATTTAAAGCCGAGTTTGTTCCATTGGAAAAAGAGGTCATTGGCACTGTGGTGTCAAGAAGCCAGTATTTTTCAAACACATGGTATTCTTAGGGGAAATCAAAGCAAAGTCTGTACAGAGATTCCTGCCAAGTGAGCTAACAACTCCATTTAACAAAACAGAATCACCCTGATGCTCACAACTCTTAACAAATAAAATCAAAGCAAAACGTAGACCAAAGTAAAATAACTTCCATGCTCAAACCAGAAGCTAAGGACCAAACTCTGTGTATTGAGGCAGAAGGGGGGTAGTTTTGTTTGTAACAAGCAAAGAGACCAATGGAAATGATCACTAGTGAAAATTCTGTTATTGGAGCTTCAGTTCAGCTGTTCTGGGGTTCAGTGAGAAGCTGCTTCAAGGATTTGAGTTTACAGATCAGCTCAAGCTGAGAAAGGCAAGAGGAAGGCTCTGTAGGAGCTGAGATGATGATTTTAGGTGTGTGTGTGTGCTTTCTCCCATACCAGAGGTTTGGGTAACACTGTTACAGACACCTCCCCTGACAGAGACCAAGGATTGGATGCAAGGGTTATAATAATCAGATTATTCACCCTGTTCCTGCACATCTGCAAAACATCAACTTTCATTTTATGAAACTCTTGAAAAACAAAACCAACCCTCAGAGGGCATTCCCAGACCTGGGAATAGCTTTTGTGGATGCTAAATATCTTTCCCACCTCTGAACTCATCGTGCTTTGGTACCCACCCAAGGCACAGACAAGAAAGTGTCCCACCAGTCAGCAGGTTCCCTCATGTACAACACTGCTTGTTAGTTTTTAACTTGTGATAAATATCACAGAGATACAGAGACTTCTTTTCCAGTTTTTAATTTGGAAGAACATTCCAACAGATGCCCTGCAGGGAGGGTCACCTCCAACTAAGCTCAGAGTGTGGCTCTGGTACTCTAAATTCTCAGGCTGAAACCTGAAATGCCTTTGCATCAAATTTTCCTTATTCAAGTTACTAGAAGAGAGAAAGAAAAAAAAAAAAAAGTCAAGATTCATTCTATGATTCTATGAAGATGTGCTCCTGTGGCTAGGAGTATGTGTAGATGTTGCAGATAACTAACTAGCTACATGACAATATGCACTGGAGATGAAACCAAAGCAAATGCCAGCATGATTTATTGTGTCAGTAACATCAAAGGAGAAGGGGAGGGGAAGTGAGTGTGAAAATCAGAGTGCTTGGGAAAGAAAGCTAATTTTGAGTTTGATGTGCACGAGTGACACTCATTAAAAACTGACGAGTGCATGTGAGAGGATGCCACCTGGGATTATGCAACTGCTAATTAACATTTAACACCATTTTCTAACCTTATAAAGTATTCTTAGCCTGCTGAAGGCTTCTTCGTAACAAGCACAATGAAAAAAATTAAATAAAAACCACCCAGCACCTAGCAACAGCAAATCAAATGGGAAAACTTTAGGGACTTTCAGAAGCAACACAGAAGGGCTGGCACACAGGGACACTGCCAGGACAAGCACAGGCTGGCAAGAGGTGACCATCTGTGTGTCCCTGCTCCTCCTTGGCTGCAGGGAATGGATGAAGGAGCAGAGGGACACTCTGTGGTTACAGGTACCAATGGGTCAATATGTTTCCCTAGTGCCAGGAGACCCAGATCCTGCCAGTGGCCACCTCCCCGTTGCTCTCCCAGTGGCACAGCAGCTCCTGCCTGTGGGGTTCCCTGGATTTTCCAGGACAGCATCTGAATTTCAGCCTTCTCCTTGCTGTGAGCCACATCTCAGAGCACTGATGTGAGGTCTGCCCTTCAGCCTTGGGATAACTCACATTTTCCCACCCAAATCTCCCCTGGCTTCATGCCAGTACTCACCAGCCAACTTCTGGTTCCCAGCATCTGTCCCTGCTGCACATTAGCATGGCTTAGAGGTCCCAAAATACTCATTTAGAGAAATTGGGTTGGAAGTATTGGAGAAAACTGAAGAGGAGAAAGTAAGGGAGAAAGCAGACAGAAGGCAGAGAAGATGACAACAAATTTCAGCAAGATGAAAGGAACACATCTGGTGGTTCAGCACAAGCTCTCAGAGCCTGGAAACTTTTACTTCAGAGCATTTTAAAAAAAAACCCAAAGCAACAAAGTACATAGATTACATTTCTGCTGCCTGTTTATACTGTGCATGTCACAGTTTCAACAAAGAAAGGGGAGCAGGTGGACAACCCAAACAGAGCTGCCTTTGACAGGACCCAGCACCCAGAACATCCCTGCCGTAAGGACCATGGGGATCTTTCCAGTGACCAGATGTTTGTTTAAACCCAGCAGCCTTCCAGATTTTTACATGTCCCCCAGAGTGGTTTGTAAGAAGATAAACATCTAATGCTGTATGTGTACACTGTAAGTTTATAGAAAAAAAAAGAAAAAAAAAAAAAGAAAAAGATGGCCCCGTGGTATCTTAGATATGGCCCTAACTGCAGAACACTGATAGATTTAGAGAGGTTTTAATTAATACCCTGGTATTCATACAGCATGCCCACGAGGATACTTGTGTCTGTCTTCACAGACTTCCAGATGAACTTGCTAATTGAATGGTTAAATGCTTTCCATTGAGGCAAGGCAGAAATTCTCCCTCTTATCACCAGGAAAAGAGAAACAGGATTAACTCTTACAAATAATTCTTCACCCCAATCAAAGTCTTTTAAAACGGAGTCACACCTGCAGCAATTTCAGATGTGTTGCAGTTTACCCATGTTCCTCAAGCTCCCTTGCCACCAACAGCACAGTAATGTAATTTATCTATACCCAAAAGACATGGTGTGTTGCCTTGCAGCCCTCTTATAATTAACAACAGCTCTGCTACTCCTGTCCTGGGTAATGGATAACAAGAACACCCATTCAGAGAAGACTGAGCACACAGGAAACAATAAAGCACGTTGCTCTAAAGGAGAAGAATAAAAAAGGGAAGAAAGTGATGTTCTAGCCACAACAGGAGACAAGATGAAAGATGAAGCCCAAGAGAAGGGAGCTGAGGAGCAAGCAGCATTAGATTCTTGCTCAGCAGACTGAAGCAAACTGGGGAACTGGAAGAAAATCAGTTTTTAAATAAAAAGAGAGTTGATTTTTTTCTTGCAGAACTTCAAGCAGTGCACTTCTGCTTGGGACTGCTCAAGCTTCCATCTGCAGCAGCCATAGAGGAGACAGAGTTACTGGAGGTGCACACAGAGTAAGACCTTACTATAAGGTATAAACTGTGTAGCAGATCCAGTTGCTAAATAGAAGAGGAAAGGCTTATCAGATGTGAAAGAACAACAAAGGATGCCTTAGATATGTATTCTTTCTGTAAAGAAAAAAATTTTTGCTTCTATTGGCCCAATTCAGAACCCAACAGCCACCGCACTGCAGTGAGGAGGTTCCTGGGATGGAAGAAACCCAGGACCAAGATGCACACACATTGCTGAGCATCCCTGCACTCAGGGTTGGATTTATAAACCCCAGATAATCTGCTGGCTTTCCTCTTATAAACTGCAAAACCTACACTGAGAAAAACATAGGGAATGAAGTTTAGATACTATTACGTTTTTAGGATTGTTTTTTACCATGATGCACCATTGTTTAAAAAATTCTAAAAGGATTGCCTGTCCTCAAGTGGTTCCTGCTTAAAATGTAAAAATATATTTTCACATAAAGAGGTATTTACTTTTCAGAAAAGCCAGAGAGATAAAGCTTACTGATTGCCATGAACTGTCATCTACATAGGAAAGAGAAAAGATCAGAGACACTAAAATCTGCCCAAAGCTTCTAACCCTTAAGCTAACAAAACCAGCAAATCTGCTTTAAAAATACACTACCCAAAACTTGATATTGTTAGAAGAGCATGTATCTTCAAATTATTACACTGCAAATATGAAGAAAAATAAAATAAAGACCCTATTTTATGTGTCAGAAGGAAACAGAGCTATTTAAAAAGAAAGGAAACAGGTTTGAAAAGTCTATTCAAAGCAGGGGGGAGAAGCTTATTTTGATTGCAAGTATGCAAATGCCAAGGATACAGTTAAATGGAATGCAGGCATGTGATATTTTCATTTTTCTTTAAACCCTTGTGAGAGCCTTCCAATACATGAACTTTCTGTTTATATCATAAAGCACCATTTTAGGTTTTTTCTTACTTCTTTCTTCATTTCCTAAGCATTTAAAAGCACAGAAAGCCACTGATAGGGAATATGGGGGCATACTTGCAGCAGGCACCTTTTTTTGTTTAAGCTTTGTGTCAACAATTGATCATATAACAGATGCTTCTATTCGTTCATACTTCCTTTATTTATATTTTTCTGCCTGTACCCAAAGGCAAACCAAAACCCAAAAACCAGGGAGTGGATTTTCTGTAGCAAAGTGCTGATTTCCTTGGTCCACCACCTTTGCCAGGTGCTTCAAGGGGCACCAAATCAAAGATATATTGGATTAATTTATTCAGAGAGCTACATCTACCCAGGCAAATACTATCAGATCCCCAACCAAGATAAATGGTAAGATAAATTTACTGTATTCCACAGGAAACCAGAAAGACCACATTCACAGGGGGAAAAAACCCCAAAACCACAACAACCTTCTTCATTATCATTCTTTGCAGTCGATGGTACCACACCAGTTTGTTAGAAATTTCCATTTAAATTCAGTAAATGGGAATTTGAGTCAGACTGGAGCTGTACATATGATTTGGATGCAAAATTGAACAATGAAGTTTTGATATTGGAGGAGTTTCAAAAGTTAGTCCTTATTGTAGGACATTTCTTGACAGATTTCAGATTTAAAACCAGCATTCCCAAAAGAAAAAAGAATTTTTTGGTCTTCAAGAAGAAAATATAGGGATAAGAAGGTAAAATATAAAAAATATGACTCCCTTTCACCTCCCAGAACTGCAGTAATACTAAATTAGAAACAGAATGAATTTGTAAGTAGTAGGTTTGCTAAAAATGCAAGGAAACAAAAGTTTTTTGTTTTTTACAAAGCCAGTAGAGCCCAGGTGATTTGTACAACACCATCCATGAAGCAACAGGCATAAATTCCATTTTGCTCCCAATCACTGTGCCTGAAAATCTCCTTCAGATTTAGGACAAGCCTAATACAAAGGAGTGCAAGAGTTTAAAACCCTCCCTGCTTTCCCTTTTTCAAAACCTGATATTTTCCAGTGCAGAAGGGCAGCTGAGAGAGATTCCACCCAACCTTTGAGTGTCACCAACCTTGCTGCAACCAGAGGAGAAGCTGAATTTTGTCTCCTTGAATCCCCAGAGGTGATGAGAGCCACACAGCCCCTGAAACCAAGTATGGGTCGCCTTCAAGTTTGCTTACCAGGTCTTACCCACCCTTGATTTCTAGAGCCATGGGGACAGCTTGCGGTGAGGGGCTTCCCCGTGGGGTGACATCTGCCTCCACCGAGTCCTCAGGGATGGATTGGAAAACAAAGGGGGGGTATTGGCCAAGAAACACATATGCCTGATCTAATGACTTCTATTTCCTGCCCAACATTCCTCTTACATCATTTGTACTGTCTCTGCTGCACTTTACTGGGACTAATAAACATTCCACACTTACTCTGCAATGTATTTTCTCCCTCAGAGACAGCCTCCTTGCTATTAGCATGTAAACTGCACACTTGCCAGTCAGGATAACCTCATCAATCTTGTCCAAGGCAGAGGAGCTTCTACCCTCTTACAATATTTCTGGGATTGCACTTTTAAGTTATTCATCCATTTATTCAAAGAGGAAAAAAAAAACCCCAAAAAACAACCCAAAGATTTCATCTCTAAGACTTCTAAAATAAGATGTGTTAATAAGAAGGAAAAGGATCACTTGAGCTATTTTTAAACACATGCTTCAATTTTTTAACCCAGAGGAATCCATTTCTATGTTTCCCAGAAGAATGTATTACAATTTCATCCCTGCTTTGAATTAAGAAAGCAGAATAAAGGAATCAAGATTTTTTTTTTTTTAAATAGCTATCAAAACTATGCTTTGGATTTCTGTGTTTATGCTCTCAATAATGTCTAGCAACTCACCCCCTGGGGAGCAGAATAAATTAAGCATGTACCACATTAACAAAAGCTTCTTATTCTGGGGCTGGCTTCAATATTCCTGCAAGGCTCTGCACTGCATGGTGATGATGATCTCCTCAAGGCCCTGAAGAACAAGGCTCTAACCACGTGCTGCCCACATGCCCTGTGAGAAAGGCAATCCCTGCCAGGAAAGGTTTAGAGCAGAAACAAGACAGGGAAAGAGGGTACCTGAAGGGTCCCTGATGGTCTCAGCCCAACCTGGCTCAGCAGATCTTGGTTAAGAAATCAGCACATCAAGAGGGAAAAGATGAAGTCACATTCTGCTGGGGCTTCCCAAGACAAAAACTGCATCTGGGCCACCAGGTACAACCACTGCTGATGGGCACAGAGTTTCTCTAGTCCTTCTAAATTAAATTATTTGGGTTTGGGGTTTTTTTGCCTCCACATACTGTAGGAATGAGTTCCTTCATTTTGTGCTGCTTGAAGAAGAACTTTTCCATTTTCTCTAAAATGGAAGCACTGGTGGCTTTGTTTCCCAGTCAAAAGAGAGACACAGAGAGATTATGAATCTCACGCAAGAAACCCACCAAAATAATGAGACCCCCTTTAAAAATTTCACCTGTGCTGGTTTGAAATATTCATTCCTGAATTCCTCGGGAGGATCTGTGAATGAAGAATTTCAATATGTTGCCTGAGCCTGAATTAATGTGAGGCTTCATTAAGCAGAAGTAAACTCCAAGCCTGAGAGATAAGCCCTCCAAGTGCAGAAGCATTTTGCCATTTCAGAAGCTCCGTTTTTTAGCAGTGCTGCCTCCTACCAAAGCTTTTCCAGATGATACTTCACAAACTGAGCATTGCTCATAATGCAAACAAAAGCTTTCCCTAGCAGGAAGGGGGGGAACCATCCACATTATTTCATCCTGAAGAGTGGCTGTTGTGCAGCAATTACTTTGCATAAAATCTTTCGTAATGAATTAAGAACAGGGAGTTAGTGCAGCAGCCAGTCTGACATTGAAAGCAATCCATCACTAAAATGATTCATAAATTAAGTCATCCCCAACTAAAGCCTTCACATATCACTAGGTAATAGCTCCTAAGGAGTCATTATGGGTATTTTGTCAATAATGCATAAACTTCATGACCCTTTTAACTCCTGCCGCCCCTCAGATCCAAACTGTAATTGCCCATTCCTCCTCCCCTCCTGCCCAAGGGTGCTGATTGCTCTTTTCTCATCCCCACAGAAATCTATGAGATTGCTGTCACTCATCTTCAGCAACAGAAACTCTCCTTTTCCCCTCACCTTCATTTTTACAAACAAATTCAATCCCAGTAGTGCTGCTAGGGGTGAACCTGCATAGAATCATAGAATCATAGAATGGGCTGGGTTGGAAGGGACCTCAGAGATCATCAAGTCCAACCCTTGATCCACTCCCCCTGTGGTTCCCAGCCCATGGCACTCAGTGCCACATCCAGGCTCTTTGGAAAGATCTCCAGACACGGAGAATCCACTACTTCCCTGGGCAGCCCATTCCAATGCCTGATCACCCTCTCCAGAAAGAAATTCTTTCTCATCTCCAACCTAAACCTCCCCTGGCACAACTTGAGACCTTTTGTGCCCTCTTGTCTTGCTGAGAGTTGCCTGGGAAAAGAGCCCACCCCCCCCCTGGCTCCAACCTCCTTTCAGGGAGTTGGAGAGAGTGATGAGGTCTCCCCTGAGCCTCCTCTTCTCCAGCCTCAACACCCCCAGCTCCCTCAGCCTCTCCTCATAGGATCTGTGCTCGAGTCCCTTCACCAGCCCAGTTGCCTCCTTTGGACCTGCTCCAGGACCTCAATCTCCTTCCTGAACAGAAGGGCATGCAGAGGCCACAGAGAAACAAAGGCAGTGAAAGGTTAAATGCCCATTTTGCTGATATGCCCAAAGCTGAGCCCAAACCACCATCTGTGTGCCACACAACATGCAGACAGGGGTGGGCTCATTCACTTTCACTGCTATCAGTCTGATGGCTCCTTCTCAATTTTCTGCTTTCAAGTTGTGGCTTTCCCGTGTCACTGCACCACTAAGACTTGACAAAGCCAGAAGAGAAAGTCCCATTTCAACACAGCTTGGTGGCTTTCTGAAAGATTCCCTACCAAAGCACCACAAATACCAGGCAGAAATGATGAACTCCCTGCTGAATGCCAGGGCTGCCAAGGTGGAACCAGCTGGAAGGCACCTCCTGTAGTGGAAGGCACCTAGGGAGCATTTCAGCAATTACTGCAAAGGAAAGGTGCTTTGCAAGGGGAGGATTTAATGTTAAGAAGGAAGCAAAATTGTAGCTGTGAATCTGAAATATATTGGTTGGGGAATAGAATAATTGAATGCAAAATTCTGAGACTGACATCTTAAAGCCCTCGCTTAAGCCAAGCTCATTTGCAGAGTTTGCTTTTGGCACAAGAAATATTATGGTCAAATGCAGAATGAGTCTATTTCTACTACACAATAGCATAATTGTTTATACTTTCATTAGTTTAAGGACTGCTTCACACAAGGGTCCTTTCTTTAAGATATTTACCAAGAAAGTTTTGTTTACATACAAGAAGCCTTCCTGCAGCTTGGTAAGAAATAACACAGAAGTGACACAGTCCAAACACCACAGGGTTTTTGCTTAGAAAGAAGCCTCACGAGAGGCTTTTTTGCAACAATGGATGTATAAGAGAAATACTGAAAAAAATCTCTTGCCCCAAACCCTTAAAGATTTAGAGGTCTATTTGAAATCAGCTAAAATGCTTGAGTTTACATGAGGATGCCCTTTAGTTATGTGGAGCAGCATAAAGTCAGGGTAACCCACAGCAGCACATCTCTAGTAAACCAGACTGAAATACAGCCTGCCTCATTACTGGAGCTCCTGCAATTTCATTGCTATTCATCCTCCACCTTGCAGGGTTCACTGGTGGATCAGTCACATCAATTACTGCTTTATGCTAGGAGGCTCTGATATTACCTTAAGGAAAGCTCTGCACATCCCAATTCAAAGGCTGCCAAGGTGCAGTCGTGGCTTAAACATTATCATTTAGTTTTCACAGCAGGAAGGAACCCATCATTGTGAAAGGGGTATTCAGCCAAATAATCTTGCATTCACTTCAATTACAGCTCTGCAGTTCACAGTTCTAACAACTGAGTGAAAGGTGGGTTGTGGTTTGTGGGTTTGGTTTTTGTTTGGTGTTGTTTTTTTTTCTAGCAGTAAATCTTATTGTAGTTTACTGGAATCATCAAGAGGGGGAAAAAAAGAACAAGAATGAAATGAAGACCACATCATAAATTGCAAAGAAACACGTATACTGGGTTTGGTTTGGGTTCTGTTTTTGGTGGGTTTTTTTTGTTTTTTGTTTGGTTTGGTTGTTTTTGGTGGGTTTTTTTTCTGTTTTTTGTTTGTTTGTTTGTTTGTTTTCACTATTACACTTCAGGAGGGTTCAGATATTTCTCTTCCAGGGATCTTATGCATGGTAAGCAGTAACAGCAACCAGAAATATTTTCATTGCCCCAGCCTTCTGGATCCAGTGGGATAAATCACCTCGTGCAATAGTAGCACCAAATACTTCATGTCATTTTAAACCTCTGGATGCCTAAACCCATCCTTTACTTCACTAGTAATTACTTTTTTAGGAAAAAGAAATATTACCTACTTGACAATTTAAGCCAGAACTGACACATTAATCTTTCTCTTCAGGCAGTGTCTCAGATGGAGCATCCCTCCTCGCAGCGACCCCCAGCTCAGGCAGACACAAAGCAGGGATGCAGCCTGGCACTGTGCTGTTGGACACTGGGGAAGGTCACAGGAATGACTCCTCACATTGTTTCAGTCTCATAGCTGTTAGATTTGGTGCAATGATTTTTTTTTTCCTACTATTTTCCCAGGCAGAAGGATTCAAATAGAAGTTTATTGGTTTCCGTCCCTGACCACCACAAGCCTTGAGCTCTGCCATGTGTGCTGAGGCCCTCCTGGACACTCTCCCTCTTTCAAAGGATACATGAAAACCACAAAACCATCTTTTCAACTTGTGGGGAATCTGGCAATTTTAAGTTTTTCAGCTCCTTTCATTCCTATTAGAAACAAAGCTGGATTTCTGTTGCAGGTGTCACCAGGAGAGGTGTTGAGCAGAACCTGCCACAGGGCAGGCAAAGGGGACAGTGACACTGCCACAGCCTCCAGAGGTGGAAACAACCACTGAACCTCAACAAATACAGCCAGGAGGACTTAAAAGGAGCTTAGCATCATCCCAACATTATGAAGCAAAGTGACAAACAAGGACAGGGTGCTGGCTTCAGCTCTCCCACAGAACATTTAGACCAGCAGCACAGTTCAAGTGGATTTGGGTGCTCCCTGGGACCCAGATTTCATCTCTGATGCAGCTGCATAGGCACTGAAGTCTCTCTGCTGCTCTGAGACTGCCACGCTGGAGTCAGAGTCCATGATCAATAATTTTTTTAGAACTATAATTAGGAGGAGAAAGAGCCAGGAAGAGAGCCATGCTTCAGGGGGGAGGTTTTTGCTATTGTCCTCTGTGATAATATCCAAATATACGGACATATATCTGTAATTTATCATAGCTGACTCCTGTCTGATAGCCTCACAGCTCTATAATGCTCAGTGCTCTTAGGCTCCTTTTCCATCAGTCACCTCCTTGTCACCTGTCAGTCTGCAAACAGTGGCACTGATACCACAAGCCCTGGTGCATCCAGACTGAAGATGAAAACTGTCCCTCTGCACCATGCCCTGATTTGTGTCATGAAAATCAGCTTCATCCAGCCAGCACCATCTCAAATGTGTTTGATGAAAAATTGCATCTGCACTCCAGTGCCTGTTGAACTGAGTTTCCTGCAAACTTCATCAAAGTGGAATTTATAGAGCTGAAACAGAACCAATTGCATTGCAAGGCAACCACTTCACACTCACACATTCTGCTTGGGCTACTCAGAGGAAATAAAATCTCACCCAGAATAAAAACTTGCCTCTCACTGAATTTATTGCATACCCACAACAATAACAAGCCTTCCTTGCTCTGTCACATGAGCACTGTTTCTTATTCAGATTAGAAAACAAATGCAACCCACTGGATTCATGTCTACTTCTTAGGTGTTGACTTTTTTATACCCTTATGTGGTCTAGTTCCATTTATGAGGAGCATATATAAAATGATTGCCTTCTATAACTCTTCTTCTAACAATGCCTCCAGCCTGAAGGCTTCATGAAGTCATAAGCAAAGATTTATATGTAATAAATTACTGAAAATGAAAAAAGGTCTTAAATAACTTCTGTCTTCAACACAAGAAGTAGTATATTTCAAATAACAGTGGCTTTTCCAGTGAAGGGGAAGATAAAACTGTATTTAACAGGTATTCTGATATCATAAACGAGAGCACAATATTTGCATGCTCAAATATATTACAGAAAGAGATGCTAATTCAAATCCCATGTTAAGAACTGACTTACTGCTGTAAAGCTGAATTTCAAATTAACCAATAACCCACAGTACAGACTTATAGCTATACAGCCCAGTTGGCAAAGAGAATCCACTTAAAGATTCCATTAAAACCCAACACATAAATAGCCTTGTTAACAAGAAGAAATAGTAGAGTGAGATTTCCTACAGCATATGCCTTCCCTCTTAAATACCCACTCACAATTTTCCCACAGGAGTGTGACTTGCACACCCCATCACTCAGTTCAGAAAATGGATATAGCTTCATACAGAGAAGCTACTTAAGTAGATTAAAGCTTTTTTTTTTTTCCATGTGTAGCTTCCTGCTTTATTATGCTTCGCTAAGACTCTTCCTTGATAAAACTTGATCTAATTCATACATAATTTTATGATGATTTTATGTATACAAACACATGAGTAGATCAGGAAACTCTACTACTTGGATCCAATATACTAGAAAACAACTCTTGAGATTTGAATTCCAAATATGGGTCTCAAAGCTAAAATTTACATTTGCTTTTTAAGTTTTTATTTCAAATTACAGTAAGTCCATTTTGCCAGGACTGGCAGTTGTCTTTGATTAGACATTTTAGGATCAGATTATGCTACTTTTAGATATTTTAAACTACTTCTGTATGTTAAGCTGCAGTACCTACAATGTAAATAACACTTTTGAAATAAGAAGTTACACCCACATTACACAAATCAGACATCAAGCATGGAAGCAACAATGAGAAGAGCACATTCCTTACTACAGGAATAAAATAATATCCAAATAATATAAAACAAACAACTTATGGGTAGCTTCTTCTAAATTTAAGTCTTAAAAACCTGTGCCATGCTTTTAGAATAAAAAAGCTTCAGTTACTGATAGAAAAACTTCCTAAAAATTTGTTTTCACTGTCAATACGTGGCAGGAAGATGGTGGTGTGAGACAAAGGCTGTAACATAGCTACAGTAGGATGATTCTAGTATTGTCTTAACAACAATAAATTAATATTAGTACTGCTGAAGAGCACATTACCACTTCTGTACCTGTGACAAGGAGTTTCCTTAACACAAGGCGAGAATGAAACAAAGTTTGAATGTGGGATGTGAAACTTGCTGGTAAGCTGATACTTTGCAGACCTCTCTTTGCTAAGTCCTCAGAGAACCACAAGAAACAGTTAAAAAAAAATAAAAACCAGTGTAAATAAGTTATCACCAGTTTATGAACACCCATAGGCTTGGGTTAAATCCAAAGCAGAGGCCCAGGGCATCACAATGCTCAGGAGGTTAAGAGCAGCCAGAAGGGATGTCCAAGCACCCAGAGCTGATTTCAGCCACCTGAACTACATCATGTTATTAATTTAAACAGGGAGATAAACTGTTGGCTTAGACTAGTACTGAAAATACTAAAATTGAAATACAACAGCAGTACAAAAATACATAAGGACTTACATGGCTGGCTGTAGAACTAAGAAACTGGACCTGATTACCCAGATTGATCCAGCTACCCTAAATTCCCACAAAACAGGCATTTCTGGTTAGCCCCAAAAGGTCTTGTTCTGTCCTACACCTCAGCACACTTCTGTGGTTCCTAGGAATACACCAAAAGAACCAGTTTTTAGTTTTCAGGCTTAGTTTCTTTTCTAGCCCTGTGTACTGCTGATTGTGCTCCACACGGAATTCCCTACACTCCCCAGTTGCATCTGGGAAACAAAAAATTAAACACAAAAACATTTTTCTCAACAATCATACATTTTTGCAGCAAAGAAGTATCCTTCCTTTCTAGAAGCACATCTTATAAAGAAGAAACAGAATTTCTACCTTCAAAGTATGGTGCTCTTGGAGATGCCCAGGAGACAGCCCTATTCCCACGAGAACTTTAGATTTATCTTGATCACTTTACTGGCTTCCTCCCATTGATTCCCATCAGCCTAGCAATTTCATTTTGAACCTAAAAACCCTAGTGATTTTTTTTTTCTTGCTGAATGTATCACTGACCACAAAGATCCTGCTAACAGAGCTTTCCTAATGAGTATGGGTGGATTTGCTTAGTCCTGAGAAAAGCCCAACTCCCATTTCCAGGAGCGTGCTGACTCCAGAGCTCTCAGCAAACAAAATCTATTTTAGTTTCTCCCATCAGCAGCCTGAACTGTAAACACATGCAGGAAGTAGAGCTGCTAGTAAGAAGGTGTCATCATTACATACTTGTTCTCAGAATAGTGCCAGCCTTTAATATCTTCATGATCACAATTTACCATTTAAAAGCTGCCTCAAGCTATTGCCAATTTATACTGGACACCCATGCTGAGTGCTAATGGATCATACTGTGATAAAACTGATTTATTCTCAATATAAATATACTTACTGAAACAGCTTTTCTTAAATCTTTATTTATAAGACACATTGGATAGCCCAATAAAGGAAAGGAATTTTTTTTTCTGTGTATCAGACTTTTCACTTCGTTTCCTAGCAGTGATTACAGAACATCATCCATGAGAGGATCAGACTAAAAGCTACATATCCTAAACTATAATTTCAGAGAAAGTAAAACACTATAAAGAAAGGCATTTCTACAGAAATCCATGCAAATGTGTCTATGCACTTATATTTGGCTCTAACATGCACAAATGCAGTTCAGACTTCAAAAGGAACAGAGTCGACTTGATGGACCTTCTGGAGATATTTATCTGACAAAAGACTTTCAAATTAGCCCCCTCTCCTTTAAGATATTATCTTTATAATGTACTAAAAAAAAACCCCACCACAACACCTTAGATATTCACCTGGCAGCACTCTGGCTTGTGTTGAAATTAATAAATAATAGAGCCACTAGCAACACACTATTGATTTTCTGCCGGATTTGTCTATCTCCTCAGAATTTTAAGAACTGTTTAAACAGATATATCCATTACGTGTTGGAAAGAATTTTAAAACACCCCAGTAGGGCTGTAGTTGATGACATATTGACAGTATCTCAGGCTGAAATAATTTAGGACACTCTGCTTATGTAGTCTACAGATACAGAAGCCAAAAACACACGGTTGAAGGGCAAAATGAAGGTCAAATGCCTAAAGCACTCCCAAAAAGCAGCTATACTTCAACACTATTGCTTCAACCCTTGGTCATCAGTTAGTGAAGACAGAAGCAATTCCTGTTATCAACTGTACAAATAAAATTATTAAAGCACTGGACTGTTTTTCCATCTAAAAGAGTGCCCTAAGGACTGAGATTTTAACTCTGCTGCTAAAGAACTGAGCAGTTCTTATCTTCATTTGCTAATGCAAACACAATACCTTCACTAATTCCCCAAAGCAGCTCCCAGACCCTTTGCAAAGCATTCCTGAAGTTCTTTCCCTGTGCTCTGCTTCTGTTATGATGCTATTTAAAAGAACATTCAAAGCATTAAATGTTGAAGGCTTCAGATTTTCCATTTGAAACGTAGGGCACCAGAAGACAGTCACCTTGCTAATAAAATGGAAGGATGTGGTTTCACATCCATTTACCAATCCCTTGGAAACTAAGGTATTTGTTTTTACATTTTAATGCCCTGGTTTAACAGAAGAACATACAAGAGTTCTGCTTCAACTTTGACAGGAGACTGAAACAAGACCATGTTAATCAGCTGCTGCTCCTTGGTTTACTGTTCCTATTTTCTGCTCCTTTGCTTGAGTAGAAATGTTTCCTCATTATGGTCTTGATTAAGAAGTTTGATGTGCTGACCTTGAATATCAAATTAAACTCCACGCTGCAAGCAAAGCATCCTATCTTCTCTAGTGGCTTATAAACTCATTAGATACTTCAGACATGGTTTTAAAACTTGCTGACACCAAATTAATTTAATATGGAAAAGAACCGTTAAGATTTATGAGGCGAATTTGCAGTTCAAGTGAAATATGGAATCTCCAGGTGATTCCCACCAGAAATCCCTTCCATCTCGGGTTTGCCCTGTTTTTAAAACAAGGCCCTATTGAATATCAAACTGTTAGTGAGCTTTTCATTTTCCAGTCAAATGATCAATACAAAAAAAGAGACAGCAGTGGGTACGAGCTCAGCTCCAGCCCTGAAAGGTGTTTTCTTGGTGCCGTATGGCTCCAGACAGTTGTGTTGCACACCCTGCAGAAGTTCAAACAGAATAATTTCTGTGTGAAAGTTCACTTGCTGCTATATAGTGAAAATAATTTATTTCAGATGCCAGGTTTTTTGAAGCCGCTGGATCAGAATTTTAAATCTTTTTGCCATATATATTCCCTGAGGGCACGCAAAGTGAATCAAGGCTCTTTTTTCCCTTTCATGAATTTTAGACTTTGACAGGAGTTCACAGAGGGGGGAAAAAAAATAAATAAAAAAAAGACCAACTTCTGAACACCAGTCAAGCCTTGTGTGCCTGGTCTGTGCTTAACATGCTTTGTTTTCATTTTGGCAGGATATGTTTTGTTTGCAGTGAAATGGGCATTATCAACTACAAGTCCTCAGCTAAAAAGCAGCTCTACCAACAATGCCAACCTCATCGAAGGGGCAGGATAAAAGTCACAAAAGAAAATTAATTCACTCATTTGTAAAGTCACTTAAAGGGGATGTCAGGATGCAAAGGCTGTGGCTCACAATAGGAAGGAAGGATGAGGTGAGGGAGACGTAGGACAAAATTTATTACTGGAGCAATCCTCTCCCTGGGCTAATTTATCTGATACAAGGAAAAGTATGTGTCACATAACCTAGTGCTGACAAGATTTAACTCAGCCCATAAACTGCAGAGAAAGGGTCAGGATGAGGACACAGAGGCACCTAAAATACCCAGTAACCTTCCCAAAATACTCAGCTGAACTGATTCTCTCTCATCTTCCACATGGTGTGTGCCACACCAGTCTCCAGCCGTCTGGCACCAAGGATGCTGATGTGCACTTCTGCTGCCAGCCTGGCCAAGAACCCTGAACAGCAGCAGCTGCCACAGGGATGTCTCTTCTTACCCATTGATCATTTTGCTAAATGCTGAAGATTACTGCAGTTGTTGGATACAGCACAGCTCCAGGGTGGAAGCTGTGTGGTTCATCCCAAGACAACCAGACTTCCCAGGAAATCAGTCTGCAGGTCACTTCTGAGAAAAGGATCCAAAAGTAGAGTGGTAGACAGGATGTTTAACCAGCAGATGCAACCTTGAGCACAAAATTTTCCTTTTTTTCCTTCTTCTTTTTTTTTTTTTTTTTTTTTTTTTTTGGTGGAGCTTCACTTAGAGCCAGTTCTGCCTCAAGCCAATATTTCAAAACAGAATACAAATATAGGTAAAAAATTAGAAACAGTGCTTGAAGTGTTTGTGGACAGAAAGATTTTTTTTTTAGGAGTGTGATTCAAATTGGCCTGAAGAAAGAGAGTGGCATCAAGAGAATCTGATATTACTGTTCAGTTGACTTCTCTGTTCTTACAGCAGGTATATCTGATGTCAGGATTAACTGCTGGAGATGCAATTCAAAGCAGGATGGCAAGGTGGAAATAGGGGTCATATGATGACCTTGTAAGTAAAGAAGAGTGTAATTTCAGTCCACAAAAAAAAAAAAAGAAAAAAAGAAAAAAAGAAAAAAAAAAAAAAAAAAAAAGAAATGCAAATACAGAAGGACAACAAAAGGACTTTATCCTGTATTCAGGTTGACATTTACAAGATCTACCACAGAAATTAAAGCATTTTACAAAGTTCTCAGCTAATGACATCAGAGAGGAGTGTGACCTTCACAAACCCAAGTAAAAGCAATCCTAAATAAAACAACCAATTTCTACTTTGTTTTGAACCTGAAAGTAAAAAGGAGGGGGGGGAAAAAAATTTATTCAACCTCAAATAGGGGAAAAAAGTTAGCTAACATCTTCTATTTTAAGTAATCTTTCCCTAGGCAAATACAATTGGCTTTAACAGGCAACAGCAGAGAAGTCTGCCTGCTGCATTGTGGCCACTGTGTATTTGATAAAGTACCAAGGAATGTCTGATTAATGCCACAAATCTGCTTTCTGAAAATCAGAAATAATGTCATCTAGTTACATGTAAAAAGTAAAAATAAATTAAAAAACCACAACAGAGTTAAATAGCAAAACACACCATGAAAAGCTGCACCTTTTGCTCATGCTTGTTTTACCAAACCTGACTTTTGTTTGTATCTTTCTGAAATATCTTGCAATTCATCTACAGCAGCATGGCTGGAATTTTTAAATGAGATGTCACAATCACCCAAAAAATATCATCATCAAATACAATTTTATGCTTCTCCTTTATCTTTTTCTTCTCTCCTTTTTACTGTTACAGTGCTTACATGTGATCAGCCCCTTTACATGTGATCATCTGCCTTTGTTCCAAAACCACAGGATTTCCAAAACCTCTCTCATCGCTCCCCTCCCCAGCTCCTTGCTCCTTTATTCCCCAGAATTCCCCACACAGAAGCTGAGCAGTCACCTGTGGGTGTTCTGCCAATGTCTGCACGAGCAAAAAGTTGCATTTTTAATTGGAATGCAGATACAGAATTTATTTGGGGGGTTTGAGGTGTTCATGAGATGCTGCTCAGCTTTTTGTCCTGTTCTACAAGGGAGCAGCAACCACCACTTTCTGCTCCAGCATCAGAGGGCTGATCATCCAGAGCATCTTCCCTCATGGCCAACTCTACACAGAGAATAAAGTTCCTACTGGCATGAAAAACTGGGCAGGAAAAGGAATAGGATTCCTTCTCCTGATTCTTGAACTATTTTCCCTGCTGCCTTCCTGCAAAAAGGAGCCACTTTACACAGTAAGCCCAAGATCTATTGTGTTTTGTGCTCTGAGATGTGTTTTAACTAAGCACAATGAAAAGCAAAATCTCCATTACTACAGTGAAAGTTCAGTCTATGTTTTAAATGAGAGTTGCCTGCACATAGGTCATAAAATAAGATAATTAATAGCATTTCAGCCCCTCAACTCTTCATTACTTTGGATTTATGCCCGATTCTAAACCAGGAAACCAAAACCCAACAGGAAGAGAGGAGGAAAACCTTGGAAAAACTAAAGATCTGCCTCCACTGCCAGATGGTTTAACAGCAGCAGCACTAAAAAAATATTTAATGACAGTAGGATCTGAAACAAAGATACAAATACCAGAACATAAGGCTTTTAAAGCAACTGCTTAACAAGTTCAGAGAGGGATTAATAAGACATTTCTGCTCATGGCTCATGCTAGCTGAAATTCTCTCAGTGGCCCACAAGCTTCTCCCAGTCCTCAGGGTGCATTGTTTGATGGGAATCTCAGTCTTCTATACATTTACCATCAATGCTCTCCTGCAAGGCAGGAAAACATCCTTCCCTTATCCCAAGGGGAATTTGAGGGCCCTGTCTGGGCTCACAGAGGAAGCAGAGATCTGCTGCCCCAGTAAGTCCACAAGCCATGAGCTCATCTGGCCTCATTTCAATGCTCCTCAGATGCTGCTGAATGGTTCCTTGTTGAAACACTTTTGCTCTTTTACCTACAGTGAAGTCTCAAATTCCACACCTCCACTGGCTGGACATCTGTACACCATGTGCAGTCAGAATTATCCACTGTCCTTCTAACTGCTGGAAGCTTTTATCAGAGTTGTGCTTTCACCTTCTCCCAGGCCTCACAACCTCATTTCTGTTTCTATTTAACATTCATTTGCTTTAGCAAATAAAAGCTGCTTGGTTTGCCCTTCCTGAGTTAGCACAATTTCAACCCCCTTCCAGCCTCTGTGAGGGATGTTGGGTTCTTCAGGGATCTCATCCCACCACCCATCTCCCTAAGTGACTTAAATCTTCTCAGCATCAAAATAATTAGCTATTCTCCTACCTTTTCCAAGCTCAAGGAATCTCAGGCAGCCCTCATTAGTGTAACTCTCTTATCAGAGCACACAATGTGACATTATCAAAATTATTTCCTGAATCCTTCATACTCTTATTAACAGGTCAGCAAAAGCTTCTGGATGGAAAGGGTTTAGGTACCACTATATTATTTACATTTTAGTTTTGCCAAGTCTTTTTTTTTTTTTTTTTTTCTGGCTACCCAAGAACAGAGATGTATAGAAAATACATTGCACAATTTGTTTTAAGTCTGTAAAGGGTGGGCTGCTCAGTTTCTCATGTGTGGGGGAACTGATCAACAAGCAATTGTTGTCAAAAACCCCAAACAACAGATATAAAAAAGAAAACCAGCAAGGACCATTTTGAAACAGCCAGCTTTCAAAAGAGGTCATCTTTTAGATTAATATCTGGATCTCAGGATAATCTACAGCCAAGTTGCAAAGACACAAACACCACCAGCTGGGTTAAGGATGTACCACAGCATTACTGGATGGTATCCTTCATCTTAAAAAACTAAAATGTCAACATCCTGAAGGAGGTTGATTTTCATTTCATGTTGCACCAGTCCTGCTGTCCTCTCCCTGCTCATCTTTGCCTTCTCCAGAGGTACATTCATAGGGGGACAAATAGTGGGAATGAGAATAATGCTGAATGTGGCAGACATTCAGTTTCCAAGCACAAACCTCAGCCATCTTCAGTGTTTTGTAAATCCCCAGAGGCAAAACCCAACTCACACGGACTTACCTACACCAAGGTCTGTGCTCAAAACCACTTGCTTCTGTCTCACCCCAAAGCAAGCTCCTAAACTTTTATTTTAACCTCTTTCTAAGGCAAGCAAACATTAAAACCAGCAGAAAAATCATCTGCAAAATTATCTAGTCCTCCAGCTCCTACGGATTCATAACCACCTTCCCCTGGTTTGCAGCCTGATTCAAGCAGTGAGCTTCAAATCAGAGAAATTAATCTCCTGCCACTAAGGAATGTTAAAGCAAAGCAGCTGCCACCCCTCCTGCCCCAGGGCAGCTGCTGATTTAGCTAGAAAACTTCAATTCCCTATTTAAGTTGGAAGTCCAGAGGCTTTTTTAAAAAGTGCTGCAAGGAACTGCTGTATTTCCATCATCTCCATCCTGCCCATGTCCAAGATGCCAGGCAGGTTCATCAGAAGCAGGAATTTGACATTCCTGCCTAGCAGAACCCCAGCTTGCTCTAGCAGGCACTTCACAGACATCCAAAAAACCCACAGTAATTTCAGCCAGCAAGTTCTATTTGGATTAAAAATAAACCCATGTTCATTCCTAATTCAGTTTAATCCCAACTAGATCTCAAGCTGCCTAGGCAAACCCTAAATGCAATGTTGACTTTCTTTCTCCTGAATGAAAAAAGGAGTCTGATAAGGAGAAAAAAAATATCCATGTTCATCATGAGGCAACTTAAAGTTAATTTAACAATATTTCAGGATGACTGCACATGGATTCTCACAGCACCAACTATACAAGCCACATTCCCTTTACAGTCTTATGCTGCACCTTGGGATCTGCTCATTGTAGTCTCCTAAAATTGGTTTGGGAGCCTTGCTTGCATGGGGTTTTTTTTCTGTTTGCCCTAATTTTACTTGAAAAATTATCCCACATTGCTTCCAAGTGCAATCAGTACTTCTGATAAAATCAGCAGGTGCTTTGTTATACAGTGACCATTGCTTTAATTGTCTTTTAAGATCTAAACTTCCCTCTCTTCCTAATTAGTTCAGCACCAGGTTTTTCTTTTTTAGTTCTTCTGGAGGAAGGAGAACTCCTGGTATATCTGTGTCCTGCATTAGAGAGATGTCCACATGCACACTGTGTGCTGCTTCATTGCATCTACAGCTACTCTGATCTCCAGCTTAGGAGTGAGCTTTATTTAGAAATATGAGTAATGTGAATCACAGTCACCATATTTGCCTTCCTGTTTTTTTAGAATCATGGTACAACACCTTTAGGAGCTGACGTACAACAGAGAAAATGAACTTGAAAGAAGATGGTCCCATCTATGCAATAAAAGAGTTTTATTTGAGGATATTCATTTCCTCTTGCATTAGTGGCAAAGGGATAGAAGAAGAAATCTGCCAGCAATCAGCACCAGAGCTGGGGGGAGGAAGAGTCTAATTTGAATCCTCCAGGGAAATTTAGCTAGACAAATTAAACATCCCAATTTAGATCTTAGCTAGCTAACACTGCATGAAAGGGCAACAAGAATTAAGTTTTGAGTTTAAAGGTGCCCCAAGCCCATCACTTCCTACTCCTCTTATGCCTTCTGCTTCCAAAATGAGGCTTTTGTTCACCTATATTTACCACCCTACCTTTAAAAGCAATTTCTGCCCCATCCTGTGCTTTCCCATGTACTGCTCACCAGACCTGACAGAACTACACTTTAAAAACCAAGGCCATTGTTGGGTTATTTGTCTGCACCAAATCTTCCAATCTTATCCAACAAACTTCCTTTTGTTTTAATGTTTTTTTCATTTTGGAATGTAGGATAACTTTATCCCAGGGCTGGAGAACCTGCAGACAGGCTGAGGATTTGGTGATGGTCAAGGATTTGGTTGGAGAAGGCTGCAGGGAGACCTTAGAGCCCCTTCCAGTGCCTGAGTGAGAAGAAGTGGAGTGGCTTTAAACTGGGAGAGGGGAGATTTAGGTTAGATTTTAGGAAGGAATTCTTCACTATAAAGAATTCACTATAAGCTGGTGACAGTGCAATGGATTTCAGCAGAGGGGAAGAGAATTATTCAGATAGTGAAATGATGTGCAGGAAGACCTGAAGCCCTGGCAACAATCCCACCACTAACATGTACTAAAAGTACAAAAAGACATTCTGGTTAGCAGGGATTTTTTTTTTTCCAGTCATCTTTAATTATCTACCCAAAGTGCTAGCAACTTGTAAAGCACTGGCAGAATCTCTCAAAGGAGAAATTTCATCAGGATAACTGGAATTGTACTCTATGAGGATGACACTTTCATTCCTGTCAACAGCCCCCTCACATACTACTTAAAGATTTAAGTTTTCTTTGGAATTTACTCACAGATTGGTAGAAAAGGTGGCATTTACTTGGGAGGTTTGTGGTCCTCCCCTGGGAAACAGTATTGAGATCACTTCAGGAAATGTAAATAGGTCTGAAACCAAGGAGAAAGAAAGTGCACCCAAAAATTACAGTAGTCAATCTTGGGTTAGCAAGAAATCAAGAAGTTTAACTCCTGAAAGAATGAAGATTTTAATATATTTTCTGTCTTGGTTAAAGCTTATCACCTAAGTGATTGCAGCAAGGTGAAAGCTGGTTTACATATTGATCAAGTGTTAAAGCTAATTAACAAAATCCCCAATTTTCAGGGCAGTTCTAAGTACCAGCATTCCCCCAACTCTGATGTTCCTTGATGTCATGGCTCAGTTCATGGGGTTTAACACCATCAAGAGCCTGAGAAAACTGCCAGGAGTTATTGCAGAGCTGGAGCCTGAAACCAGAAGCTGGGCAAAAGAGTTGGCCACAGACATATGAGCTAATTGAACATGTTTTGTGGCTCCTTCTTACTGAAGAGCCAGAGATTCTGAGTGTGCTGGCAAATAAAAGAACATCTGCCTGATAACACCCATTCCATGTGTGAGTTACAAGTTTGAGAGCAATTACACAGCATTTTTGTTTCAAATCCAAATCAGATGTTTAAACCATTCTATGATTGCACAATTATCTTGTTTTACAAGGCAACCCAAACATCACTTAACAAGATTTGAGTATCACTGTGTATTTTCAATTTAGTAACAAAAATCCAGGAGCCATGCCCCAAAATCCCATGGGGAGAAGCAATGGAAAAGGCACTGGAGAAGGCAGTGGTGAGAACAACCTTGTTGGACTGATCCCACTCCTAAATTTAAAGGGAACAGTGATGCTCCCAGCTCTTCTGCTTCATTATTGCAGGATTATTGGTCATGCAGTAGCTGCTGATGAAGCAGAGGCACAAAGGGAAGCCAAGGCAGCTCATTGCTACCAATTACCCCAAAATTCTCATCTGGTGAGGCCAAGGCAAGGGGCAGAAGGGCTCAGTCCCCCGTGGCACAACACAGATCCAACCAGCAGAAGCTGCTGCAGTGAAAGCTGTCCTTGATCTCTGGTCCAGACTGGGACAGTCATTTGAAAATCTGGTCAAGCTACGCAGTGAATTCTCACAGAAAGTTGAGATAATTAGAGGCACAAAACCATTAGCCCTCTCTTTGGGTATTTGGAGACTTCCCAGGACCAATTTCAGCAACAAGCTGAGAGCAAGAAAGGGATCTAAGCAGGAGTGGGTCCCTGACTTACTGGTCAACTGCAATACAGCCCAGAGCTTTCTTATTTGGATTTTATCCAAATGTAAAATTGGGAAGGAGAATAAGCCAGATGCTGCCTTGGAGAGCATAGAGGCTGAGTAGACATAAACATAATTCTGTTACTCAGGAATTAATTCTCACCAAAACATATTTCTGCCACACTGAAATTGTAATATTCAGCTTCCAAATCCACAAAACTCATTCCAAGAGCATTCAGTACAAATTACACCCTTAAAAAAGCTTTGATTTATCACGTCTCATTTCTATAACCTCTTCCTACAGTCTAAAGCTAATTTAGTGTTTTCTAACATAAGATTCCCAATGTTACTGTACTGAATTAAGCAAGAAACGTGCAAAGTTGAGGCCAACTCAACTCCTAAAGCAGTGTTTTGAAGGCACAAAGACCCCATTAACACCCAAATCATGGGACCAGTCATGACCTTCCCTTGCAGAACAATGCCAGGGCTCCAGAAGTTCACTTTTCATCACACTCTTCTAGTCTTTAGCAAGATATTTGAAGACCAGGGTGGGGTGTGTTTCATAAGACATTATGAAACACATCATCTCTACTATGTAACTTCCACTCTCAGCACCCAGCTACTCAGCTCTTCCACACCCTTGACCACCTATCTTTTGTTTTCCTGATATCCAAGGGCTGGCAAACCACAACTCTGAAAAGCATCACCAAGCCAGTCACACTTGCAGGCCAGACTTCAGAGTGCATCTGTAAAAATCTTGGCAGAGCAGAAGGATCACCACTAAATCTGGCAACAGTTCACCTCTCATTACTTGACAGCACATGGTGGGAGACAAGTAGGGCTGCTGCCTGGAAAATGGGGCAGAAATGAAGGACTGCAGACATCTGGAGAACAATGACAACCTCAAACGTCAGAAGATGATTACAGATGAAAATAGTTACTTGCTCATTTGTCTACCATTAATGCTCTTAGTGAAGAGCCATTACTCTGTCTAGGTTTCTGAAGAGAAAAAAATATCTTTAATGGAAGTAAAATAACTTAATCATTCCTCCACATTTAGGAGACTGGAAGCCCAAGGAACAGAGTGCAATATGTTCTGTGTTTCCTTTTGGTTTGCTCTTGCGATTATTTCCATGGGCAGAGTGCTCAGACCTCCTTCCTCCAAGCACTTAAAAGACACCCCAGGAAACCATCCTGCACTGGTACAAGGACAGCCCAGATGGCTGAAAGGTCATCCAGAGCTATAACTTTTAACACCCTGATCTCCTGGACTTTCAGAGTCTATGAGTATCCATATTTTGCAAACTCATTCCCTCCAGGGTCATCTTTTCTTGACCCTGTTTCTCTGATTTACTCAACTAGCTTTGTGACTAAACAATTTGGGTAAACCTTGCAAATCAAGAGGATTAAACAGTGTGTGTTGGGTGCTCTACAGACAGAATTAATTTGTCAGATCCCCAGTGCCCTGACTTTAATCAGGAGTAATAATAAAGCCAGCAGTATTGCTAATCCAATCAGCAAATCCAAATAAAAAAAAAAATTTGTAAATGCAGTTCAAAAGCCACCCTTTCAGTGTGTAAAGCAGAAGTGAAATGAAAATACCTCCTTTTTTCTCCCTCACTCCAAAGGTCCCTAATGAACACAAAAGGCACAGCAGAGAAGCTGCATATCAAAGCTCAGTTGTCCCTTGAAATCCAACTTTAATTATTAATATATGTGATGTGCTGAGCAAAGACAACACGATTCAGGTCTTACAAGCTTACATGTCAAAATGGTGTGTTGGAAAGCTACATCCCTTAAAACCAAGTAGATTGCCTTTTTTGAGAGGTTTCTTCTAACTTCTAATAAATTAGAATAATTTTATTATTCAAGGAATAATTAGAATAATTTTATTATTCTAATAAACTTAGAAGCTACTTATCTAAGTTTTTATAGGCTCCAATGAAAAATTATTTCAAAACTTAAGACACTCTTTTCCCAAGAAATTGTTTGGAACAGCAGCTTCTGTGTTCCATTTGCAGAGGAGCAAGGTACAGAGCTTGGAGCACTGGAAAAAGTCACTGGAAAAGAGTCACAAGGGCTGAGTGGGGCAGGATGATTAATGGGCACTTCTGACTCTGTGGCATGGATTGCTGCCAAGAGCTTCTCCAGCTCCCCTCACCTCCAGTGCCTTCCCATGGCAGCACTTCTTGGAACCAAAAAATTGAGGAGTGTGCAGATTACAGCTCCAGGACTTGGCCCTATTTTAGTAGGAGCTATGCTAAATATTGCAGTTATTAATGTCCTGTTTGCTGCAATCATTTGGTACATGCAAATCACCTGGTTGAGGGCCCAAGCCATTACCTCCTGGTGGGGACAGACTCCCGAATTTTATTTGGGAAGGGGTTTTCCAGAGGCAGCAATTTCACACTGAGAAATTCCTTGTCTTCTTAACAGCAAGACATCAGCCCCACAGGCTTATTTTAATGAGGGCAATGGCTAAAATAAGAAACACATCAACTTGATTGCCAAATTCCTATAGGAAGAACCAGAGGAGGGAATGAGCAGGACGGACCTCACCTCCCAAAGCCCATGTGCTCCTCAACCTGAGCTATTACCTGCCTGCTTTCTGTTGCTATCTGAACTATTAAACAGCATTACTGTTGTCAGAAAGAAAACCTGGTTCATGCCAACCTCTTTTCAAGGAGGAACTTCCCCATGAAGTTGCTCCTGGTTTTCTTGCCACAATAACTCTAATTTCTTCTTCTAATTTCTTCACTGTAAATCAACTCCTCAGAAGCAACATGTAAAGGTCTTGGGTTAAATTTGGGTAGCTTGGTTATAACTGTAGAGACATTTGTCACTGTGTTAATGGGCTTGGTTTCCTTCCTCATCAGGCACCACATCTCCAAGCTTTTAAAAAAAATTAAAGAAAGGATGCCTTTCTTCAAGCCTTACCTCCCACTTGTTGTTTGTGAGGGTTCTACCCAGCATGGGTCCACAGATTGTGAATTCCCTTTGTCTCCCCATCAAATTTATATCATAGACTCAAAGAGCATGGCCAAGTAAGGACAATTCTTTCAAAATTCACTAGTCAGGCCTTAATAAAATCTCCCCAAATAGCAGAGATAGCAGGATTTTTAAAAATACATGGTTCAAAGTAATACTGGTTAGGAAGAAACTCACATCTCACTACAACAGGAGATGCTCCAACACCACCACAAGTACCATCTTTTAGATGACATTTTGAAGATACACAAAAATGGTTCAGAATGACTGATAAGAGCTAAAAGGAGTTTGCATTAATGACAAAATAGTAACTGTAATGCCTTCTTGAGTTCTTTTTTTTTATTACTGGAAACTGCACGCTCACCTACATCATTGTTACTTTAGCTGGATAGGTTGTTCTAGACAACTAAGCAGCTGCTGTAAAATAACCACTGCTAATACCTTAATTATAGTGATAGCATCATTAACTTGTGCTCTCTCAATCTGTTGCCTCCACCTGTTATTGTTCATTTTATATTTAGCTTAACTGTAATATCTGGGGAAAAAAAACCCCTACCTTCTTGTTATGGAGTTGTACATTGCTCAGCAAAAGAGGGACCAGATCATGACCAGGACCTTTATACACTACCAAAAGAGGACAAGTGCATTTTTAAAGTTCTCAGCTTTCTCTGCTGTTACTAGCATGGGATTTAAGGCCCAAGGAACTCCAGCCTGGAGGTTAATTCATCTTCATAATGAGAGAAGCAAAGAAGTTCATAAACACTTCATAAAGCCCATGGACACTGATGAAAAGCAGAATATACATCAAATAAAAAAATGTTGCTCAGGATGCCAGCTGCTTAGCAGGTAGGCACTGCCTGTTTGAACAGATTCATTTTTTTTTTACTGATGTTGGTTTAATGAAGCAACTTTTCCTAGCTGTTAAAAGAAAAATCAGTCTGTTCCCTCTCTCATTACCATTGCCTGGGGATCACTGAAGTGGGTGCTGTTTTGAACCATTGAGTCACAGCAGGAAGCCAACACACAAGCCATGGGTTGATTGAAAGCCTGAGATATGCTTTGGATCAGCTCCAGAACCATGGGTGATGGTTTTAGGATCAGTGACAGGCTGCCTAAAGCTGAAAAAAATTGTCACACACAACCCCAACCCAAGTCCACAACATCTCATTTTTGAGCTTATTCATAAAACAAAAAAAAAAGTTTGAGATACTCTCCAGACAACAAAGTACTTCAAGTTTTCCCCAGACAACAAAAAGACTTGAATTACTCTTCACACTGATAAGACTCTTTCAGGGCATATTTGTAAATGGCCCAGGGAACAATAATTAAGCACTCAACTTGATGAACAGCAGCACTTTTTTGAAGCCAGTCATTAAAAGTAAGGACAGAGCTACCTGCCTCATTGTTAGAAGATCTATTAGAATAAAAACATGAAATAGTAACCCTGGAGGAGAAATCATTCTTCATAAAACATGAGATGGTTACATTTGGTTTCCCCACAGATTTTCTTTCCTGGCTTCAAATTTCTTTGGGAGGAAGAAGGCATCTCATTGCTGCACTTGCTCTTTTAAAAGACCAATGCTAAATCACCAAATGTGATTTAACTAAAGAGAAGACACTCCAAGGAAGAGTGACCTCTGTATCCTTCCTGGATATAAAGATTCAGAAAAAAAAAATATATGGGTCACAGTTTCTTGGAATGCCCAATTAAAACAATATTACCTGAAGTACTAAGATGTCATACAGTCACAACAAAAGGGTATTATTCATAAAACATTTTTGCTTTTGTAATTCCAATTTTCATTAGTCAAAATTTTACTCATTTATAAAAGCTCCATGCATTCATTAACCCACACAAGTTCTCCAAGACATTTCAAGACCTTTCATGCTGTCATGCTTCAACCAAAAAAACACAACCTACGATGCTTCAGTTTTGAGAAGAAGTTGGCTGAAACAGGAAAAGCAGTATTTTAGTCTCTTATAAGCTTATTCCTTCATCAGTTTGCTATAGAACAGATTGAAGAAAAGTATCTTTAGATGAGCTTCATGAGAAGTTCTATTTATTTTTGTATGACTTTGGTTAGGTTAACAGAAAGACTCTACTGACTTCCACCTACCAGGGTGTTCCTATAGGGAACATCACAAGAAGCTTTATTATTATTATTATTTTAAAACCTCAGCTCTTTTTGTGTAACTGAGTGACTTCAGTGGCATCCAAAATCTCTTCTCAATTACAAAATCAAACCAATTCAGCAAAAGAAAAATAATTTGTCAAGAGGTCAACTTCCCCACTAAAGGGACAGTTACAGCCTGATCTGTTCCCAAAGCAGATGATGGAAAGGTTGGAGAGTTTTTGGATTACACTGAAGACAAGAGGAGTAAAGAAGGCCTGATCTGGACACACATTTCAGATGTTTTTCATTTTATGGTGTCATTAATCTGGGGAAAAAAGGAGGGCTGAGGGAGGAGGAACTGTATTTTAACTTTAGACAGGTTTGCTCTTGAGATTCTCATTTATCCCACACTGCATTTTATTCAGTCCAAAGCACTCTGACTAAATACTTGAATATTTAACAGTGCTGCTGCACCAATAAAAGCAAAACTGCTTTTCTGAAAGTGGCAGAACTTTGAAAGGTCGTGGGCAACATATCACAACCCAGAAGTCTTATTTTCAAAGCAGTCCAGTTCCCATATCCCAGATGACTTCCCAGATGATTTGTGTGTTTCACTTCTGAAAAATCAAGCTACAGTAGCTACTTATTCTTCAGGAAGGTGTTCAAATTACCATAAAAATAGGTACCCTTTGCTAGGAAGGCTGAAACCCTGCATAAACTGGCATATAGGAGACACAAAAATAGCTAAGATTGGGAAATATAGCTTTACTGTTGTCATTTTCACTGTGTCTGTATATCTACAAGCACTGAACAGTGCCTCAGTTTCTCTCATTTGTCACAAAGTTTATCTAATCAAACTGCCCCATGCTTACAGATTAGGTGGTAGGGGGATGCCATTAAAAAAAACAATTCCTGTATTGATGTCTACAACTCATGCCCAAAAGAAGGGGCAGACAAAACTGTGGAGACAGCCCTGTGATTTCAGCAGCTCTGCAGCACTGTGGGTTTGCAGCACCCAAAACTCCATTCTGCATTTATTGGAGGTTTTAGTGGGAAAAGTAAAATTATCCTTGAAGCTCTAACCTTGAGTAAGCATGAAAGCTTAAGAGGCAAAATACAGGTCACATAATGAGAGACTGAATGAAGGGCAAAGAAACCTTCCTGGCCAAAGCAGTTACCTGCTCCAGAAGCAGCAAAAATAACACATTTTGCCCCCAGAAGGCAGAGTTTCTGGGGTCTGTTCAATGCAAAGGCTTTTGCTTGTTCAGCATAGTACTTTTCCTTTTATTTGTTTCCCTTAGACCTTCATGATCTTTCCTGTATTCAATTGCTCAGCTCAATTTCTCATCATTCTGCGTGCCACAAAAGCACCTATTCAGGACTTGGAGGTGCTGAAACTCCTTATCTTGAGTTTTAAGGACAAATTACACAAACCCCACTCAGAGTGAACAGGATTTTATGCAGGGTGTGTGGATCTCCAAAGTCTCTGAGGCCACCAGAGGTACAGTGTATGCCACCAGAGGAGCAGGTGTATAACAAATGATCAAAAGGTTTTCTTGGCACTTCATGCTGACTGAGATAAAATCCACATTATTTTATTGATACTCGAGGTCTCTGTCATTTCTTAGCTAGGAAACATACCTAAGAAAACCCAAACTTGCATCAGAACAACAGGGGAAGCTCCAGTGGTGGAAATTTATTTTATACTAACAGTTTCTATGCTTGGGTTGAGAGTTCTTGAAATCTTCTGACCAAATCCAAAGGGAAGGGTAAATCTTTCTTGCTTTGGAATAGATTCAGATGCCAAACCACAGGAGTTGCTGAATCTACAGACCCAAGACTTCTAAATTTCCTTTTATTAACAGTAATTACAAAATTTAAATCAACTTCTATAGAAGAGAAAGGAAGAACAATGTTATTTCCAAGAAAATAAAGTTGCAGGACCTCATCTGTCACGAATCAGAAAACTGAAGATGAGCAGAGGAAGCATCCAGGAGCACAGGGAGACAACACCAACCTTCTGTCTCACAGATGGGGCTGATTTGGACACTGCCAGCCCCAAACAGGTCAGGCTGGCAGCAGTCCCTGGATGACTGGACTACAGTCCAGCCAAGTGTCCCCTTGAACAAGCTGCCAAACAAAACTCACTCTCTGACCTACCACTTGTGCTCAGCAGCTCTTTGGAGGTGAAAAATAAAATCACTGGAAGTTTGCTTTGAATTTCACTTGTTCATATTTTATTCAGGTCTGCTACAAATTGTTTCTTCTTCACTCTTCATTCAACCAAGGGCTACAGTAGCTTATTACACTTTAAGATGAATTTCTAAAGACTCTGTATTTGCAGTGCACCTTGCCTGCCTCTTAAATCCCATCAGCTCCCTCACAGATGCTCTTCTGAATGCCAACAGAAACTAAGGTACTTACCAACTCCAGACAGAAAAAAAAAGTAAAAAAAAAAAAAAAAAAAGTAAAAAAAAAAAAAAAAAAAAAAAAGTAAAAAAAAAAAAAAAAATTAAATCAAAGGCTTCATCTGGCCAGAGTGAGCTAAAGTTGGCTCAGGATTCCTGTCAATCCATAACAAGGGCACAAAAGCTCTGTAGGGCACCTCTGAAAGAAATAAAACCATCTACCAGGGTACAAAGTTTGGCAAGATATTTCAGAAACACACAGGTTTTTTTTTGTTTCAACACTTCAAAAATTATCTTAAGTAAAATTAATGCATGTAAGTGAGCCAAGAGCTCTTTTTTGTTTCCCCATTCCTGAATCTCATACAGACAGCACCACATGTGCACATCAGCTCCAGAGTCAAACTTCCTTATGAAGTTCTTATCAAAGAGGTACACATCAGTATTCCCAATTTCAAGTCAATTCCAATCTGAATGCCTGTATGGAAATTGGAAACATTGCTTACAGTGCATGGGGAGAGCCTTATCATTTACACTTTATACTCTAAGCAGGAGTGTAACTTCAAAAATGACAAGTTTTCTACTTCTCCTGAAGTATAATATGTTTTATAACATCTCACAGGGCTTTACAGAAGAGGACACAGGCCATTAATTTGAACCACCACATTTTACTACTTTGTATGAAATAAGTAATGATGGAAAATAACATTAGAGCCCCAAAAGCCAACCTGCCTTTCTCTTACTCAGCCTCTCTAAAAGCAGCAAACATGATGGTGTCAGCTACAGGTCCCAGCCATAAGGACCTGTACAAAAGCAAGCAAGGTGCCTCTGTGGCAGAGCAAATTGCCATTTCCAGTGCCTGCTGTAACTACAGCTCAGCCACCAGCTCCAGCCAGGCTAAATCAGCTAGAAAAATAGTAACAGGCTGGGGGAAAATCCAAGCTAACACAGCTGAGAGCACAGAGTGAAACTGTCCTCATTCTGAATTAGTTCAAACCCACCAGAAAGAAATGGTGGGAGGTGAAAAGTGACAATAAAGCCAAGACAAAAAGGAGCCTCCAACACAGACCACGCACAACAATCCCACAGCAACACCAACACAGAGCCAGGACTCCCAACTCCCCTTGCTTGCCCTATGTATATATATATATATATTTGTATCAGTCCTACAACATATGGTGAAATTTTGCAAGAATACTGAGGATTTAGAAAAATTATGATGCTTGAAGGTAATGCAGAGGGGGCTCTCTGCAAATACAGAGGACAGCAAGAAAGATCATAGCCCTCCCCACAGCTACACAATACTATTCAAGCTGTTCCACAGATGTGGCATTCAGATGAAAAAGTGCTTTCTAAAATGCCCACTTTCTTTCTCTTTCCAAAACACAAAGTGCTTTGGCTTGCAGAATTAGCAATAGCTCCTTGGATCCATCAGCCAGGAAATCCCTCCTGGACCTACCCCTGCCTACCTCTCCTCCTCCACAGTGCTTGGGAGCTTCCCAGTGGACACAGTCCTTTTTGTAGGCTCTGCCCACAGGACAGAAGGCTGTTCTGTTTCCACTGAAATATTATTTATTACTTGTCACTGAAGGCCAACAGTATTTGGTACTGGATAAAGATACATTCCTGAAGAGACAATGCAGACTGACTGGCTTTTTATGGACAGGAAGGATAAATAGATTTACTGACTACAGATGCTACCCTAAAGTAACCAAGCATTAATACAGGGAAATAAGGCCAAAACAATATCAGGCAATAGCCTATACAGTTTTTACCTGTCGTAAATAACAAACAAAGGCCTTTGATATGTAAAAACCTACAAGAAACACTCTTGAATACTTGAATTCATTTTAAATGGATTTCGTTTAGAGTCACTTTCAACTCCTACTGCTTTCTTACAAGCCTCAGGTCTTGATTTTTAAACAATGAACCCTTTGTATTTTGTCATACATTCACATAGTAAAAAGCCAGATGTGAACTGCAAAGCCTCATTAAAGGCATCATTGGAAGGAGGTGATGGAAGCTTAGAGGACTTATGACCACGCAGGGAGGTCTGAGATTTCAGGAACTGTTCTGGAGCAGGAATATATTTTCAGAGAATAAAGCTCTCTGATGTGAAACAGCCTTTGAGCTTGCAAAGAAGCAGAGTGCTGAGAGCACTGCTGTTTGTATCAGAGCAGTAAGAAACAGAGATAACCAAATCTGTTAGGTTTACTTTCCTCTCCACACGCTGAAAATAAACATGGTTCTAAGTCAAATAGGTCCTTTACTCCCAGTAAAATTCCAACCAAAAATGGCTTTAGCCCAGATTACAGCTAAAACCTCAGCACACTGTGCACAACCTCAATTTAGAGAAATTGCATTATTAGGTTCCCACCAGGGACAGCATGAATGAGGCACCTTGGTGGCCCAGGAACTTGGAAGGCAGCTTTGGGGGACAAACAGAAGGATCCAGGGATGATGTTTAGCATCTCCTCATTTCTCTTTTCCCAAGAATCACTGTTACAAGGAATATAAAACAAAAGGTGGAATGAGTGGAGTCAGGGCTTTAAATGCTTTGTTGTGCACAATGCTTCAGGGGTTATTTTGGTGGTAATTAAAAGAATGAACTCTTAGAAATTAGAAGGAAGGTCTTTGTGAGCACCTTCCTGGCTCACATGCTTAAAAAGTCAAGCCAGCACATACAGAGAAAAAAAAATGTACACTGTCCAAATTAACATTGTACATGCAGCATCAGACTATGAAAGTCTTCAAATTTCTTTGTGCCTTGCAACAATCATGTTATTGCAGTAAAATATTATGATACTCTCTTAGAGGACATAAGAAAATTAGTTGTACCTGTTTCCCTGAATAACCCTTTTCTTTTAAATAAAGCCACCTCTACCACTTTCCCTCTGGTGCACAAAGAAGAGACTGCACTACAGAGAAACTGGGCAATTTATCAATTCAGACTTATCTCCTCTTTCAGGAATGATATAAGGGATTTAATCCAGAAAAAACATATCATTAATACCTACTTACAGGCATTCCCCTGAGCCTTCATGTTTAGAGAACTGTATGAGTAGTCATATCAAAACTCTAAGTGCCAGACAGGGAAAATGGGAGCTGCAATGCCTATGATTAAACATTAAGATAAGGTGAGAAAAAAGTTTTCATTTTCACACATGGAAGTTCACTTTTCTCTATAAAAATAAGTGTTAAATTTAGCAGCCTTCTCAGCTCTACTGTTTGACTTGTATTAGTTCCACTAACCATGATTTAAAGAGATGAAGTCCAGTTCTGTTCTTTGTGATGAACAAAAGAAAAAGAAAAAAAAAGATAGTGATGAATGAGATATTTCCAACTGGTAAACAAACTGCCATGAATAATATCAGAACCACTGTCAGTGCTGGCAGCAGCAGCAAGGCAAAGATTTCTATTCAACCTTTAGCTTTGCTCAAGCTATCTGAAGTACTTTTAATGTTTTCTTTCACTTTATAGTAGCCTGCTTGAAAGAGAAAATAATTCACTGTTCTCAACACAGAAAGAGAACAAAACTATATTATAGGATTTTTTTTTTATTAATTTAAACCGCTGCCTGTTAAGTTTTACACACAAAAACTGCCCGAACTTATGACTAGCAGAAGTGACAGTGAAAAAAAACTGCAGGGATTTAACTAGTGATTCAAATCCAAGGCAGGCAGGGCATATAAGAAATTAAAAAATTAAACCCCTTGCTTTCTTACCAAGATGTCATCCAGATAATTTTATTTATAAACAAAAAAATCCACTAGCTTCTTGACAGATGTGGATCAGAAACTTCATTGTCCCTCTTTTTTTTTTTTTTATTTGCAGCCTGCACAAAGTATATTCATCACCATCCCCTTTCTTTACAGCATGTTACACCTTCCAGTTTGCAAGTGTTTGCATAATACTGCAAGAGCTGGATTGAAAATACTGCAGAGGGAAGAGATCCCTGACCCAAATGACTGGATAAATTCCTCCTCTGAGACTTCCCACACAACCCAGAAAAAAAATCCGAAGCACCTGATAAAACAGAGACACATCCTTGAGTATGTGGAATAAAGGAACACTGCTGACAAAGAGATTCCCTACAGATAGCAGATGAAAGGGAAAGCTACTTTTGCAGGGTCGATGATCACAGGGCAGAATAACACTGAGCTACTAATTTCACCTAAGCCAGAATCATACCCAGCTAAGAAAAGGTACATTTGTTTCTGAATAAATGAAGTGTTAAGATAAGGCAACCAAAGCTTGCAATTAGCTACCAATTATAGTATCCAGTAACTAGTCAGGGCATTGTTGCTGGACTGTCCAACTGGGATTATCTGTTTATAATTGCTTTTAATCACTATTGCTTGGCAATGGGAAGTGCCAACACTGTTATTTCAGAAACTTTGGTTGAAATGATGATAATTTGCTTTCCTAGCTAATCATATTCATTCAAATTTGTATGCTTGCCATATGAGAGGAGGGTCAGGCAAGAGACAAACAGGCAGAGAGCTGCACAGGTCAATTCAATTTATTTCACAGTCTCAGAGGACTTCCAAAATAGAGAAGCCTTATGGAAGGGGAACATGTCAGCCACACGGGTCTGAAGCTAAATATATTATAGGTACAGAAAAGAAGATACAAAAAACTAAATTATGAAGCACAAAAGATTAATAGTTCTGATCATTGCCAGGCACTTGATCAATTTTCTCCAACTGACAAGATGGAAAAAATGAAGAACAAAAAGAATTGTTATCAACTGAAAATATTAAAAGGGGAAATAAAATGCAAAGACAGACCCTGTTGCAGATAACAAAAGGGAAGAAACACTTAGAAGTGAAGGAAACTGTAGATGAAGGCCCATCCAAGTCCCCAGGGTAGGTTTTCCACTTAAATGAATTGCTCAAGACTTGGTTTTCACTAGAGCTTCATGAGGATTTTTTCTAATTCTCAACTGGTTTTGCTCAAAACAAGATCTAGTTTATTACTTCCTCTTTTTTGAGATTTACAACTCTAAACCTGCCTCTCCACAGAAACTGGAATTCCAGTTATTCCAGTCCCATTATTTTACTGGACCCCTAGGTACGTATTTTTGAGCAGGCAAGTTAATTCACCAATTGTTTTGATGTTTTAATGAGAAAGTCTGCAGCTCCCTGAAGGATTAACTGCAGCTGGGAGAACAGAGATATCATGTTTTCTGTTTGGGTGACAAGAAGTTCCTGCTACATCTCTTGTCTACCATGTACCATGTTGCCATCCTGTCAGGCAACCTGCTCAGCTGCACATCATCTGGGGCTGCCAGCTCTGCTCTGCTCTGCCTTCCAGCTTCAGTGACTGAGGATTCATCTGCATAGCTTAACCCCTTTTTTATTGCTCTCATCTTTTACACGTTGACTTCTGTAAGAAGATTTTATCACACCCTTTTTTTTTTCTTTTTCACTTTTCCACCCAAGTGTTGCCATTTCCCTCACTCATATCCACAGCCTTGTGAAACCACCAGTCCAGACAGGTGGTATTTTGGAGCTCAAACTCAGTGCTGTTTCTTCTACTGACTCCTCCTTCTCTGCAACACCACACATATATTTTCTATTTTCTTGCCCTACCTTACTTAAAAGGTCTCCAGCAGATCAGTCTCATCAATCAAGGTGTCAGGCTTCATTACTCATATGATAAAAAGGAAAGCAATCTTCTCTCCTTGCTTCTTGTCTTACACTCTCTCTCACCTTGTAGGACCAGTCAGGGACACAACTCTTACTGAAAAAAAACTAAATCATTTCTTCTACCTTCAAAAAAGTCCTCTAGCAGCATACTGTGTTACTAAGAAGCTCAACAACTAGCTCATGGATATAACAAAACCACAATCTAGAAATATTAATACTTCAAATTCCTATTAGTTTCCTACCTCTCTAGTAGTGTCTATTATCATTTATATTTTAGGTTCATTTTTCAACTGGGATAAAAAAAAAGCTCCTTTGTATTTGCACAACTCTGAGGACTTCATCCATAACTGAAGTCCACTTTAATCTATCAAAATAAAGTACTAGAAAAAGGCTGAAATACTTCTTTTCTTCACAAGTTGAGCAAGAAACAAATCTACCTTGTTGAAGCTGTAATTTCAACATAAGCAGACAACCACTGCATTTTTATTGCTCTTGTTCACTCAAATCACCAAGAAATCTTCCTATTCCTTCTTCTTCTGTCCTCCAACCAAATTTTCTGGGTTTGGCACTACTGCTTGGTGATTATATTCATTTTCTGGTGAACCATCTCAACCCTTCTCCAATAGTATTCTCTGAGGAATAGTGTATTTGCATATGCTGATGTGGTTTTATTCCACTTAGCAATATTTTTCAGTCATCTAATGTTACTAAATACAGACTAGATGGAGTGTGCTGGGCAGGTAGTGTGCATTAACCTCACTGCCAGAAAGAAGAAGAATTTCTTGTTGGAAGCATCAGGTGAAAGTGCCCTAGAGGCCTTGAAATCATGACTGGTGCTCTTAATATTTGCAAAAATATGAGTAAAAACACACACTAATTTCATTTCCCAGAACTGCTTTGCCCAATAGGAACCATCTGCTGCTATTCATTGACTCCTATAAACCCTGATCCAAAGTTCATGGAGCCAGTGGCAATCATCCATCCTTTGTCTGCAATGGTCTTTGCACTAATCTGAAGCAGAAGATGAAATAAAGGATGTTAAAATGAGCTTTAACAACCTATAAAATTCTTCCCTTCCACACTTTATGGCAAACTATTATCACTGCACTTCAGATTCCTACAATGAGTTACTTTCTTAATAGCCTCCTGAGGGCATCCTAGAGGAGAGTCAATGGTTGAAAATTACACAGCAAATGAGGCAGCTCTGAGTTGGCATCTGATATTCAGCAGCAGAGATGCAAATGGATTGTCTTGGGCTCTGCATCCTGAGATGCTTTCAGTAACGAGCCTGAACCAAAGTCAGAGAAGAATCAGCAAAGTTCCTCTCAACCTCAGGTACCACCTGAATATTTCTGTCCTCTGAAAGTCTGTATTTGAGGCATTTAAATTACAGCAGCTATAGCTGGCACAGAGCAACAGATTTGCACAAGGAGTAGGAGTAAAAACCCTGTGTTCTGGCCAGCACACCGTTACTCATCAGACAGAGGCAATGGAAGTAAGGATGGAGTGAATCATCTAAGCTGCTCTCTAGGAAAACACAGGAATGTTCTGCACAGGCCATAACAACACCATATGTTATGCCAGGTCTTCTAGATGGACTTGGAGATTAAGTGTTTTATCTGTTTCTGCCATGCATTTCAACACAGGGCAAGTAAATGTTAAAACTCACCAGCCAGAAAGCTATTATATACCTTGAAGGGAGCAGACACTGATCAAAGCTCTGTCAGAGTTACAGACTCTTCAGAACATCACCAAGGAAATTTTGCCATTATTAGGGCAGCCCATCCATCTGGAGTCAAATCTGCTCTCTTACAAAGATGACACTGGAAGTTCAACTGAAAGGCAGGTTGGTACCAGTACCAGCCACTATTTATTGCAGTTCTGGCAATGTTCATGTTTTGTAAGTGGTAACCAGCGAGGAGATGCAGCATTATCAAGTGAAAGAAGAAATAGGATGATACTGCAATGTGCACAGATAGCTACTTGCCCTTAAATCTGGGGGAATTTACAGATGAAGTGCAACAAATGCTAACAAATAGATGCAAAAATCTATTTTTTTTCTTTAAAGAATGCCAGCCACATAGGTACATTTCTCTTTCAAGAACCTTACACAAGTGTATTAAGCATAATGTTATTTGCTTCTAGAAACCTTTCCAAGACTCCCCTTTCTCATCCTATGAATCAGTTGTCAAACACCTCATTACAAGATAAGCTCAGCTTTATTTCACAAATTGAGGAACAGCTGAATTAATCCAGAGCCCTGGGTAACAAACTGGTAGTAAAAAATGAGATCTGGAGCTGCTTTTTATAATCCCATGAAAAACGTGTCTCAAAAAAGTATGATGAACTCATTTTCTCAGCAGCAACCTTTCAAACTTTAAGAAGTGAGCAATACAAAACCTAAAAATAAAAAGCAAGTGGGTATAAAACCTGGAATATTGTCAAATCTTGAGATACAAGATAAGAAAAGTAACACAAGAAAGAACATTTTTAAAAAACAGTGCAGCAGACAAATGATTTCATATTCCACAGGAATCATTAATTTACAGAATGTTAGAAATATTTAAATATTTACTTGTTTAAGCAAGCTACCTACTGGACAACTTTGGGTTGTCAGTGGGGTTTTTTAATACAATGCATCAGCTCAATCCCACTTCAAAAAGTCACTTATTTTATTTAGGGAATAAATTGTAAACATGGTGCTCTCTTTGAAATCCTCTGCAACCCCCAGTTCTGCTACAAGAAATGCTTGAGGGGAGAACCCATGTTTCAATTTTTATTAATGATTCCTCAAGTTGTTATAGAAACAACTATTCCTGCAATGTCTAGAGACATCAGCCTCTTTCATCTCCACTTTCAGAGGAACTGGTTGCTGAGGTTACCTAACAATGGAGTAAGTTGTACATCCAATTCCCCCTTCACAAAGGCAGCACAAAACCAGGGCTCTGCAAGAGCAGAATGCTCACTAAAGCAGCTCCTCTGCTTTGTTTACCCTGCAAGAAATCACTGCTGATTTCTTCAAATACCTGTTGGCCACTGGAAGTAGAATCACTTCTTCAAAGGAGACACAAAACAAGCTTGAAGTGGGGAAACTGAATACGTTAGTTAAAAACTTCAAATCTACCAACATCTTAAGAACTTATTTGCTTGCTTCACTTTTACCTTTAGCAGGACACTAAGATACCTTGGGTAAGATCCTAAAGATTTACCTGCACTCTACTACCTCTAGTCAGGAATACAGCTCCTTTGGCTTTCAGGAACAACTCCAGAGATGAGCAGTGTATTTTTCAGACTTGTCTTTAGGACATTCTACCTGTTGTCAGCATCAAACACTATTGGGCTATTTCTTCTCTTCAAAGGGCACAAGAATTAGAGAAGAGAGCTGGTCATGCAAAAGAAATAAAGTGCTTTGTTACTGGATCAACCTGCAAGAACATTTGAAGAAATCAGGCAAGAGAGAAGGCAGCAAAGGCAAAAGAGGGAAAGGTTTGCTTTCATAATTATAAACAGATTTCAAAGTGAAAGCTCAGTTCACTACAGTCAAAGAGAGTTTTTCCATCAGTTTTAAGGGATCCATGACTTCACTCCAGACACTTATGAAGTGCAACCAGCTAAACCAACTACTACTTTTTTTTTTTTTTATTTTAAATAATAATAACAATAAAAAAAGCAGAGGCACAGTAAATGAAAAAAATCTTCCTATCTGGCAAATCCCAGAACACCAGCTGAATATAAATGAGGCAACAAATGACCATTAAAAAAAAAAAAAAAAAAAAAAAAAAAAAAAAAAAATCATAGTTTGGTTGGGGTAGGTGTCTCACTGGGTGACTGAACAGTCTAGTGGTTGACAAACAACTCCTACAGTATGGCTGTGAAGGACACACTCATGTTTGTGTGTTACACAGAACCACATTGCTTAGGAAGAGCCAATGTTTGGTTTGACACTGTTTATCTAAATAAAGTGCTTCATGCAGAATTTATAACTCGTGAAGGCTTTTTGCAATAAGGTCTCTACTGGTATTGTTTGGGAAAAAAATAGCTGTAAGTATACATTTTTTACTTCAGCTGGCTGACAATTTAATTTACAATGATGTGTTATGCTTGGGATAGTTTATCACAAGTGGGATTTCTAACAGCTTTTAGACCACTACAAAGTGTTTCTGCACTTCCCTGGCCCTCACACTTGGCAAGCATGGCAGTAGTAATTCTGCACCCAACATCCTTTCAGACACATGCAGAAACATCTGCCTGGTAGAGTTTGTAGAGTTTTGTTCCAGCATGATATACTTACAGCAGTACTGGTCCCAGTAAGAAAAGCACTAGAAGAACAATGTGCATCTATGCAACTAAAGGAATTGGGTTTATTTACAGTTTATGTATCCTAAGTCCTCAATTCTGTGTAGAAAGAAAGAGGTGGGTGAATTCTAAGATGAAGAAACAAATGTTTCATGGGAGATAGTTTTAGTATATTTGGTTTCAAAAAGAAAAGTAGTCTTTTCTCTCTGTAAACCTTCTCTATATGGATTATCTTGTTGCTCAGCATTTGTCCAGTCCTTAATACAAGCCACCTGCTACTTGTCACAGTGGCTAAAAACTCCACTTCAACACTGAAGAGTGTAATTCTCTTTTTAGAGGTCTAAAAGATTATTTTTAAAAGCCTATTTTTCATGGAAGTGCTATAAAGAACACTCAGTAATTCCAAATACAGGAGTTGCTCATCATTTCTGTGTATGTATCATTTCTGTGATTAAATCAGAAATGGCACATATGTCTAGAACTGGCAGGCTCCACTTACTGGAGGAAGGTATTAAAAAAATTAAATGCCTTAGCTTCATTATGCTATTCAGAGGGTGTTCGTGCCTCTTCCCCTTGCCAAACACAGCCTGAAATCTAGATTAATCTCATAAATCATTTCCTGTTGTAAACACCTGAACCACAGACTAGAAAGGAAATTCATCACAAGCTCTTCCCACCCATTGTGGCATCCTCCAGTTCCCTAATGGCAACATCTCAGGCTCCAAGAAGAGCATTTTCTTTAATGGTTATAGTTTAATAAAGCAGATAGAATCCAGAAAAGCTTTCAAAGAAGATATCCACTGGATAAGATCCAGGTATATTTCAGGTTTGTCCAATATGAGAAAATTGTTTTCACTCTTACATGACAAAACGTATGATGAACCAGTCTTGCAAACCATCCCTCACCAGGATCTTACAGAGTTTTGACAGCATGCCCATAACAATTACACTCTCATCCCCACTGCTGACTGATGAATACAAAGGGCTGGGAGTCCAGTGTCTCTTATTGAACTTTATTTAAACTCGAGGCAGCTATAGAATTGCCCTGGAGAGCTCCAGGAATTTCTCTCATTTTACCTCTAGGCGTTTATCAATAGTTTTGAACCAGACTTTCACTGCCTTTTGCTGCTTTCTCCTCCAGACCATCAGGGACTTGGGGAATGCAGCTCTGCCAGAGCACTTGGCAAAATGGTACTGGGGCTGGTCAGCCAGCAAACAAAATTAGTGGGAGGCATGGAATCCCCAGGACACACTGAGATATACATTAACTGAGTATCTTCCCTTGGTCCACAAGGTACAGGCTAGGTGCTCAACATGGTGGCTTCATAGGAGATAAACTCCTTTTTTTAAAATAATTTCTGCTACAAAACTTCTTGACTGGTTTGCAAACTCTCCAGTTTCAATTCCATAAAGTGATTTCAGACTGGGGCCAGTAAAGCTGCTCCTGACTTCCAGTGATGGAAACAGAGGAAAATTTAGCAGGAGAGTTCACAGAAAGTTAACTGGCTGAACTTCCAGGCAGAGGATCTTTCTCCATTAGAATGTTACAGAAAACACAGAATTAAGAATAAAATGATCCCCTTGAGCACAATGTAGTCTACAAGGCAACAGAGTGCAGACAACAGCAAGTGCTCAGCTCCAGCCCCAAGTCAGTTCTCACCATGATCATCCCCCCAAACTAAATGCAAAAATAGCTGCCAGAGGACAGAGATTAATGCACATTTCATAGGTGCTCCCCTGCCCCTGCTTCATTCTCCCTCCATCCTTCCAATATTGTCTCTCCTTTTCCAAATGTCACTGTCAGGCCCTTGGGGTTTCCATGACTGCCAATGAGCCTGAGGAAGAGAAGAGGGGCTGTGGAGCAATGGGGTGGGTGACCCAAGTATCTAACTCCATTCTGGATGAAAAGAAGCCACTGGTCTGACAGACAGAGCTCCAAATGTCACAACAAATTCCTGGGTTTTGTATCAGAGTGCAGGGTGCACAATGAAGGTGGCTGCAGGGGGGCAGAAGAACGACAGAAGAGTCTGAAGTATTTATCTTTCTTGCACCTCCTCTTGCAATCCAGGAGAGCCTCAAAACCTGCACCCACTCTGCTGCCACTCCCAGTGATAATCCCTGGAAAAATGCATAAAATTATGTTCTAGAAACCTCACGTGCTATGTTGAAGACAAGTGTTAGAAATTCCCACTAAAGTAAAACAGATGTTGAAATGCAGCTGGAACTAGGAGTTGCATCACAGCAGAGCAATTATTGTGAAGGTTTATTAAAAAGCATCTGGAAGACAATATTTTTAGAATTATGCTAAATTACTATATGATGAACATTAAACATTAATGTAGAACAGAGCTGAAGGCTCAATCTCTCATTCCTATGTCCTGTAAGATGTTTTTTTAAGCGAACAGATGATATGGGAAGATGTGTTTTGTGTTTTCTCTCAGTGCCAGACATACAAGTGGATCTGATGGTGAAGAAAGTGTCTCACAATATTCCCTGATGGCTGCAGGCATGATCCAGAAACCAGTCCTTGAAGAGCATTTGGTCAAAACAGGAGTACTTTACAAATAAATCAAAAGCAAATCAAAGCTTTGGATAATTTTGCTTAGGATCATATTTACTAGTGCTGGGAAGAGCCTACACCACTCCTACTACCATTTCTTTGACTTATAGGACTACTGGAATTTAGAGGAAGGGGTGGCTTTGTTTTTTCTCTTTGCTTTTTTTTTTTTCTTTTTCTTTTTAAAAAGTGATGCTGTAATTTAAATCCTGGTAACCTTGGAAACAGCCTCTTTCCTCAGATATGTCTGTGTCAATTAAAGTAATTGGGACACTCCAGTTAATGGTGTCTAGATTTCAATAACCAGGCTGGTGCTGAAGCATCAGTCCTAGAGGACTCCCAGCTGAAGAAGAGATCCTCAAAAAAAACCACCCAAGATTGTCTTAAAAAGGTTCCCCTTGGAATAGAACTTACAGAATTCCCACCTTGTAATACAGGTGGCTGGGGAAAAAAGAAATTAAGAAGCTGATAGGGATTGCTCACAGCAAAGCAGCTTTTTCCTCCTCCTTTACTAAAACCAGAAAGACTTATTTAAAAAAAAAACAGAATTCACTACAATATTTTGAAAGTCACATAGCCACTAGTTAATCACCCAGTTCAATAACATTCATCACCACCTTTCTGCACCCTCAGAAAAAGGTCTTGCTATAGTATATCTTGAGATCTACTTCATCTCCTCACCCCAAAAGTAAGCATTAAAAAGAAATTAAGAAAACAATCATTCTTCCACAGAGGATGCTCACTGCAAGAAAGAACATTGCTACTTAAAAGAAACAGATATTTTTAAAATACTTGCTTTTTTTTTTTTTTTTTTTTATAATAACTTACTATATGACAGAAAAGTGATTTTTAGTTGATGCTTTTGGTTATTACACAGATGGTAAAGTGAACAGACCATACCTAACATATGCCCTTTCCATCCCTATCAATAGCATAGAAAGATTTAAGTAATATTTGGGAAAAGCCATCTAAATAATGATGATTTGAAACTATTATCATGTACTTAGCTGTCACACATAATACTGGCAAAGAAAAAAAAAAGGAAAAGGAAAAAAAAAAAGGTCAAGCTTAAAGGAATCCTTATTAAAGATATACTTGAAGTTTTCTAGTCTTCTCTAGAGAAGCTGTAGGCTGAAAGACCTAAAATGATCAGAAAATAGGGTATGCAGACCTCATGTGAGATGGGTAAGTTATTCTTTGATATTGTTAATCATGGAAAAAGAAGGAAAAAAAGCAGCCAAAGCAGTGCAGTAGCTGAGTCAAGCCCCAATACACACATTGGCTGCCAGAAGAGGCATAAAAAGATCAGAAAAATCACAGTCCAGAACTGGGCACTACAACTGTTGTTTCAGACCTTTGAGATTTGAAGCTATTTATATAAGAACTCTGTAATGGAATATGGAACAACTCTATCAACAAAATTTAAAATGAGAAGCATACAAGTTTAGAGTGGAAGAGCTGCCAAACTGGAGTTGGGACAGCTCAATTCTAGAAGGCAATTTTTCAGTTTAAAGCCTACAGTAAGCAAAATCCTGAAATATTATGCCTATAAACCAGGTTGGAAATACACTGCAATACTCAGTAAAAGGGGCAAAAATAATGCAAGTTTCAACTTGCTCCAGTTTACTATGGATTATTGTTTGAATATAGAAAACACATTCTAGCCACTGAAAACTTAGACTGGAAGGTTTTCTGTGACAATTTATTATAAAGCTTATAAAACATATAAGCAAGGGTCCAGTTCTCCTTCCACTGAAGGAAGCTGAGTTTGACATTCCCACCAATGGCACCAGAATTGGCCTACAAAGCTACAACTGCATGCAAACAGCTGCCTGACAATCACATTGCAGAATAAACAGAAAGCAAAAATTAATTCAGGGTAATTAGTTGTAGATGCTTAAGTGAGATCAGCATTGTCAATTTTTTATTTGGTGAAGATAAAAATTATCTTTGTTTTACTACCTTCATTTACATTAATAGATGCTGAGCACTGTATCTTGCTTAGAAACATTTCATATTTTAGCCTGAATGCTTACACACAATTTCACCCCGAGGCAAAGTGATTTATTGATGGTTTATTTTACTTATTCTACATTAAAAAAAAATATAGTTATATTCTCAGCAGAAAAGAATTTAAGAATGGACTAAGTCCATTCAGTTGACCATCTCTAAGAGGCCCACTAGAGTGGATCATGCCAACCAGACCTTCCAGAAACATCAGCAGAATTAAAAGTACAATAAAAACTACTGGAAATTTTCCAAGAAAAACAACCTTGTTTGGTTTTACATCATTCCCTGAATTAAGTGTTTTACAGAACACACATGAGCTGAAATGAAATTCTGATGAAAGGTGGAGGCAGCATCCCCGGTCTACAGTCACCCAGGAGGGACCATCTGGAGGGGTTCTGGACCCAGAAACCAGAGGATTTTTCTTCAGTCACAGAAGTGGGACACTTCTGGGAGACAGATGTCCCCTGCACCCAGAAGCCAAGCTGGCCAGGACTTTGGAGGTACCAAGCTGCAGAGCCAGGGACACATCATGCAACTGAACCTCTCTTCATTTTGTTGATGAGCACAACAGGAGCTGCAAAGATCATTTCAGATTTACTCAGCACCTGCCAGAGCAGGTGTCTTCTCAAGTTATATGTGTACTCTACCCAGATCAGAAAAAGAGAGAGATCTGCAGGTCCAGAGACACTTGAATTTTGGTGCTCTGTTCTGAAGTAGAGCAAGCTCAAACCAAACAACTCTGATCTTGAAAAGAAGCAGAGAACAGAAATGCTGGTGCCTGGCCCTCCCCACACTATGGCACGTTTTCTCTCGTGCTATTTGCAAAGGAATCCACAATCTCAGCCCTCACTGTCTCTAATACTCAGTATTTTGCTCACTCCAAACCAAGCAGAGGATGATGAAAACTCAGGAAACACGACGGTGCCAACAGAAAATCTGCAGCACCATTAATTGCTACATGAGTACATCAGAGCTGTCATGAACAGTGACATGCCAGGCATAACAAGCATCTCCAAAGTCAAACTCCCAGTTTCTCTCTGCCACAGAATAAAGGATGATGCTGACAGATGGGCAGAGTTAAGCAAGTCTTGTGGCCAAAATCCCAGATAGATGACTTGCTGCATTTCACTGCCAAGACCAGAACCTTAGTTTGTATCAGTAACTGCTACGTTTCTAGCTTCAGCCAGGAAAAAAAGAAAAATCTTAAGAAATTAATGTTATAAATAATAAGAATAAAACCAAAGCTATTATCTGCTCTCCTGGCTCCTTTTCCTAGTTTTCTCCTCTGGCTCCAGGATTATTCCTCTCTGCCTACATAGTCCCAGATCCACGTAACTACAGACCTGTCATTCCACATCAGTTAACACTGCTAACCCACCTAAGTTAAAATTCCTCTTTTCCCTTCTATCCTGCTATTTTTTATCCTCTCCACCTGAACTGGCACGTACTTCTATTCTGCCATGCTGACTGGACAGCAAGGTTCACTCTTGCCTCCATCCCAAAAGGAAAATAAATGAGAACAGAAGTAGTCTGTGAAGCCCAGCATCACTTCTACTGGAAGGTGATCATTCCTCATTTCCATCATGGTGACAGCACATCACTTGCCAAAACTGTATTGAAGCTTCAAAACGTGCTTGGGGTGCATGCAGCCAGGAGGGACCTTGCCAGACAGACCCATCATGTGTGACATGGGATTTTACTCCCCCAAATTCTGCTGGGTTTCAGGTTCAGGCATCTCACCCTGAAGTTCCATTGTTTCTCATTAAGAGTTCCCAGTGATTCCAGTAGGAGCTGCAAGTATCCAAGAATCAAGAAGATGCTCTGTTTTATTGGTGTTAACTCTCCATCAAGCCTCACACCCCTCCCTTGAAGTCACCAGGGCTGAAAGGACTGTAAGTCAGGGTCATTTCAGACAAAATCTCTTCAAGGATTTGAAAAACTCCCTGCTATTTTTAGAAAATTGTATTTTAAGCTTAAATCTATTCCAAATAATATGAAAACAATGATTTACTGAAGTGTTAGAAAGAGGGAGATCATTACAGGTACACTACTGCCAACCAAAACACCAAGAGAGTTTTCAAGTGTTTTTTATTAGCAACTTGTCCAGACTTAACTTTGCTAGTTATTACCACCTGGTTAAACTGAAAACAATAATACATTTCAGCTAAAAGAGAAACCTGAGCATAGCACATACCCTATTGTTGCATGCAGTGGATCAATAAACCCCTCCCAAGGTTTAATGGAGTTGTTGCAAGACTCAAAAGCAAATTTGGAAAGCAGTGGGGTTTTTAAACCACAGAATTTTGCTTTCTTCATTGTCCACAAAATGGGCTTTTAAGAACATTTCTCCATACAGAGAAGATTCTTTATAAAAGGAAAACACAAAATTCAGAAGTTTGGGGTTTTGTTGGCTTTATGTTGGTTTTTTTTTTAATAAATGCAAAAGAAAAAATAATCAAAACTGTTTATAATATCCAGTCCATAGATGGGTTAGCTGAGGAAAAATCTGGGGGTTGCTTGCCCATAGACATAAAACAAGCAAAGCAAGACAAGGAGAGAGACACAAAAAAACTCAGGTGTCTTAGGGAATCCTTTAATAGAATCACAGCCCATCTGCTCAGAAATACAGATTGTAGGGTCAGTCACCTGTCCTTCAGTAAAAAAATAAAAAAACCATGAGGCTTTCTACAGCAATCATCATGGAAGAAGTAAGAGGTAAGAAAATGGGAGGAAAAACTGTAATTTTTAAGGAAAATCTTTGTCCTTTTAGGCAGCACTGGTTCAGCATCTGTCAAGACATATGAAGATGCTTTTCTCCACAAGTGTAGACTTTACATGAACTACTATTGAGGTTTCTAGATGAATACCAAAGCAGTCACTCCACATTTTAACACCTATTCTCCAGAGGAGCTAGAAAAATTAATCATGATACTCTTAAGATCATCCACCAATGTCCTGTGGAAAACCAAAATGACACCACCACTTCCTAGTGATGTTCCTGGCTGTGGAGTCTGAGCACAACACGTGTTCTCTTGCACAAGAAGTGCTGTCAGCTTTTCTTCCCCACCCTGCAGTTGGCTTGAGGCTTCACTGCCTCCATTTGACGTGGGCCTGATGTGCAACTGCGTCAGACTTTCCTCCATGTCAATCTGTGCATATGGTACTTCTGATCACTGAGACCTATTTTTGCCATCTAAAAGCTGGCTGCAGATTGCAATCATAAAAATAAAATAAAAAAATAAAAGAAAAAAAAATGTTGGTTTTGATCTCATTTTCTTCTGTGCAGTTTGCCGAGATGCTGTTCTCATTTTCTCCAGAAAAAGAAAATAAACCTGATGCAAAGTTTAAACGTGGCTAAACACCTGCTACTCAGCACCTTCAAAAAGAGGGTATGAGAAGAAAAATGCAATTATTCTCCTGCTAGGCTGGGCACAAGCAGAGATGGAACAAGTGCTCTAAGAAAAAATATTTCTCTGGTTCTGTTGGTGGTTACACTCAAAAGCCATTGCTTCCTTAGTAAGGGCTGTTGATTCTTTAAGGTCCAGAGAACTATATAAGGTATCTATAGTTCTCAGCTTCTCTGAGGAAGCACTTAGGTATTAATCCCCAAGAGCTGAGTGACAGGAATACAAGAATAGGACAATCTTTTCTACTGGAAGGACCAGGCCCAGAGGACTTGACACTCTTTAACATTTGGCTTTTCAGATCTCGAGTTGTTGGCACAGCAACAAGTTCTTCCTGGCTTGAGAAGGAGATTAAGTGCTTCACACATGCTCTCCCAAATTTCTAGACCAACTTTAATCCTACTCCAGTGCAATAAAATGCAATGCAGAAGACACATGTTCTACAGGAGATTGCAACATGCTCTGGCCCACATCCTAGGGGCTATCAAAGCCACCAACCACTGAGCCACAGAGCCTATGCCAACATCTTGCAAGATTAAACATGGAAGGAGAGCAAGAAAAGATACTGCCGTGGATGAAAGACTATCCTGAGCTGCATTGGCACCAAAAGAACTTCAGAAAGAGGCTGGATTCTTCCTAAATAGTGCTGAAGAAAGGGCTACCCCATCCCTCGACTGCGATGCCAACACAACAGCATTGGAGCAGTCTCTGGCCACTCTGCTCTCATAAAATAAAGTGATTTATTTTTCTTTTTCCCAGGAAGGTGAAAAATCTGAGAGAAGCCCCATTGATGTGGTTTCTGGGTAAGTGCAATAAACCATCCCTTTGTCCTCATGCCTCAGTGCAAAGCTGTCATCATCTAATTTGGCCAATAAATAATTAGACCATCATTAGGAAGAGAGTGGCACATTTGTGCAAGGAGGATGCTAAGTAGTAGTATGCTGGTTCTTCACCATTACTAGGTTAAAAATCCACCAGGCTCCCTGTCAGCACTGGATGTGGTTAACAGTGACCACGCAGAAAACCTTTGAAGTGGTGACAGAAATACAGCCTCCCCAGAGCCAAAACCAAATATGACCTGTTTGGAACTCCTAAGTCAGGAAATTTGATATTGGAATGAACAAGCCCAATAAAATAAATCAGGAGATAGTTACTAAGTACCTGTGTCAGGATAAAGGGCAAATTAAACTCTGGGTATTCTACCCAATGAACTGTGCAGACAGAATGCTCTGCACTGCAGATCAGCCAGAAATGTTTGTTCCAGGGAAGAGGACTCCAACCTCCACTCTGATGAGCCATAGCTCAAGCTGATTCAAGTCCTGAATTCCAGAAAACAATGCTATCCTGATGGTATATTTTCATCTGGTTATAAATTTCAGTGTGCTATACACACTTTCCACTTGCTATTTTGATATCTCTATTAAAAAGAAAAATATACTGGCACTGAATTTGCATTTTTGAAAGCTTATGTAAATGAATATTCATAAAGAGGACATTTTTTTATTTAGACAGTCTTGCTTTATTTCAAGGGTGAAGGATGTGGAAAAAATAAGTCTTGGGATAAACTAACTAAACTCTGCAAAGTCATGAAGTCCACTAACCACCCATCTCAGTTTTCACTACAAAAGCACCTATGTAGCATACCATAAAGCAGACAATTTTTTTTTTATGAAGATGCATATTCACAATACAAATGTTTATCTAACATTATGCAGGAATTTTGAGAAAACAGGAGGAATTGCTGACCAAAACTCAGTTGGGACTCTACTGAATGAATAACTAAAGTTTCCTTTGAAATTTCAGTAAGTTATGTTACCCTTCATACACTTTTCCAAATTGCTGGTTAACTTTATCCATATTCCATGATAGGATTGATGGCATTTCAGCTGTCGATGAATTGCTTTTATTTGCAAGCCCATTTTCAAACAGAATTAGATGAAACCAAAAGAAAATGTTTTCAGTGAAATTGAATTAGTTGCACAACCCCAAAAATCCTGAGCTATTTATTCTCCTATACAGTAGTTCATCAGCTCTACAACTCTTGGCTTTATTATGCACTTGTCAGAATAAATGATAATGCCAAGTGGCTGGCAGGATAATGAACAACTGCCATGATAAATGGATCATCACACAAAGCCATCTGAAACACAAAGATGATGACGAGAGCAACATTTAGAGCTACACCTACAGTTCTTTTTTATTTTTTCCCCCATGTGTTGTGCAATGTTCTTCCACCTCGGATTTTCTTGGCTGGAAGATGAAACAAAGTATGGTTGAATTCTCCAAATGTGTAAAGCACAACTCTGCTGCAATCTAGACAGAACTGTGTAGTCATGCCACAGATGCATTGTTAATAGAGTCACTTATTTCAGTTATTAAATATGCCCTCTGATGAGCATCTATGTTATCTGCTCTTAGCAGACTCCTTCCTGTTGCTTCACACAACACATAAAACTGAAGGAAAATTATTACAAGTGCAGATTGTTACTTTACTATTCCAAGGTCAAAAGCAATTCCAAATTTAGCTCCTAAACACATTAATATAATGCCACCTTCAAGTTGATGAAAGCAGAAAAATCAGGGATGAGATTATTTAGTTGAAGTCTCTACTTCTTTGACTGTGCAAAGATCCAGTAGTGTACCCTGGAGATTCCTGCTTGGAAATCATCCTTATTTATAGCAGTACCACGATGAGCAGTCAGGGCTATTCAGTAAAGCATTACACACACATTCAATAATATGTTCCAGTTCCATAGGGTACAAAGATGCACAAGGAAAAAAAAATGTTCAGGAGGTTTAACATCGTATTGAGCAAGATTTGGGGGTTTTTTGCCTCTCACTTCAAATAAATTACATTTGCAGCTTCTACCTTATTTCCAGCATAAATGCAACAGTGGGATCTAGAGGCCATACTAAGAGTTGGAGGGGAATGGGGGAAAGAAAAACAAAAAGGAAAAAAAAAATTCCCACTTGTACCTTCATGAAGATTTCAGGTAGGGGCAGGGATGTAGGAAGAAAAGATGGATGGATTAGCTAAAGACTTGCTCAGGAAGTCTCCACTGAAATGGAGAACTTCCCACCCCCCAGTTAGCTTGCATGTTATGTACACTACCAGCATTTCTAGTATTCACATGTGAAGTAAATGATCTAAGACAAGGAGCATCTAATGGGTCAGCACTGGCTCCCCTAACTCTTTCCTGAGGTCCCCAAGTGTATGAGATCACAGTGAAAGAGCACAGATTCAGGTCAGCAATTCCTAACACAAAAGCTGTGCTGGCAGTGTGGGTAATAGTGAGAAAAGCAATTGCCCATGAACTCCTGGTGAATGAAAAGCAATTAGATTTCACAAAAAAAGGAAACAGTTAAAAATAAGTTTTCTTTAAAAGGACAGCACAGACAATTTCTGTCACTTCAGTGCCTTACAAGTTGCACACCATCAGAATCTCTCAAACAAAAGTCTTAAAAACAAGAGTAAGCACTTTTATTCCAGGTAGCCAAGAAATAAATTTGGCCTTTTCAACTTTGGTTGTACTTAGAAGAGGTTATTCAGAAGTACCTGAAGAAGCAGAAAACAATTTTGAAATAACTGGATCTAAACTTTAAGTCACTTGTCAGGCTTGGAAGGCAGCAAGGACAGGAGAAAAATGAACAAGGAAAATAAGAAGTACGAATGATCAAGATACTTAATAAAAGTGAAAGAATTTCAAAGAATCTGCTAGCACCTGCAGAAACCATCTTATCTACAGCTGCCTCTTCCTTCAGAGGAGAGGTGACAAAGCAGAAATGACAGATATCTACCTAGACAAATAAAAGCTGCACTTTTTTTAAGCAGTGTAATTCAGTGTTTCCTTAATACTGCAGGGGGGAGAGTAGGGGGAGCACTTCAGAACAAGCCCAAGAAATGCCATTTAAGGCTCAGAGCTTTGAAACACACAGGTCTGGAATTCAACCAACTTCCATAGGTTATTTTACATGTCAAACAAAACACACTGTAAGCAAGGGCTATTTTCAGAGAACACCAACTTTCACAGTAAACAGGATAGGATTTCCAAATTGTTATTCACCTGAAAATTTACAAGAGCAAGGGAAGTCATTTTAGGAAGCAACTGTGACCAGTGATGCTGGGAAATGACAGCGGGGGATGACTGAACAGAGTAGAGCTGAAAACCTGCAGTGCAGGGCTGTAGTTGTTGGGGTTTGTACTGCACAGTTACAATCATGTCAGAGATGCTAGAAAACCTTCTGAGCAGACAAAATTTAAGCATGAATAGTTAACTCTTCTTTTGCCCAATTATTTTGTTAACATTTGTATAAAGTTCAGATTTTTTCTCTTCTACAGTTAACTTCTATACCAGTACCCAGAAGTAATACTAAACTTATGTTTGTACCACAACTTTGAGATTAAGAGTATTAGAGTTTACATGCCCATTTTACCATTAAATACTACCAGAGCTGCTGGGATTAAGATTTTTTCAAGTGGGTGCTAAAGCAGAACCTTGTGTTCCAGATGACACCACTGGGGCTGTATGTGCACACAAAATAGCATGAACAGCATCAACAAAGAGAAGTTTGATACTAGGTGTGTAATAGGTATAAAACTCAATTTCTGTATCATATAAACCTAGAACTCATTCCAATCCAACTTGGAAGATACTTAAAATTCTCTGGGGAGATTTGTAGCTTCTGGTTTAGTTTTTCAAGGCTCAAAGTCACTCTAGCATTTGAGACTTCTTATAAAAACAGAGAAATATCAACCAAAAACTGAAATACAATAGCCACATTATTCCATAGCATATCAGCTGTGAGAGTCCATCACTGACTTAATAAAGTGAAACTGAGGTACTCTTAACAAATACTTAGCCATCTCCTGTCCCTCTTCCTCCTCAGTTTTCAGGCACAGATAGTTCTTACTTCATAGGACCACTGAAGAAATAGAACAAAATCCTTTTTTTTTTTCTTTATTTCCTTGTATTATTTCCTTTCTAACTCATGCTTAGCCACATGACAACCACACAACCTATGCTTAATCTGGACTGCTCAGCATTACAGAAGTCAATCACACACACACACACACTCTGTTGTTCAATGTTTGGTGATCAGATACTTTAGGACTTGTATTTGTGAACAGTTTTGCATTTTAGGGTGGAAAATAAAAAAGAATAAAATCCTGCACACCTGACATCTCAGCAAGAGCCAGCCAGACAAAAAACAACCCTCGTACTGCAACCTCCCGGGGGAAATCTTTGTTCCTTTTAATACTTGTTCAGTCAGCTGTCTCCATGAATGACAAGGTTTTATCTCTAATGTGAATGGCTTTGAAGGCTACTTGCATTATCCATTCTTCAGCAGATGCTGCTGAAACCACAGGGTTGCAAACTTATAATTAAATCCAGCTGCCACTGCTGTGAGTTGTTATATCGAAGTGAGCAGCAATGCCTCGTGGTTGCTGGCAAGATTCTGCCTCAATTTCTAGACAATGTAATTAACTCTTTTGCCCCTTTTAGATGAAATAAACATCAGCACTGAAGAATGCTTGTAAATGACTGTAAAATAGTATTTATGGAGAAGAGTTGTATTGCAGTCATTACACCTGAGAAAATAAATTTCTAGGTGGATGATTGATAACAAATAGCTTCCCCCTTAAAAGCACTGAGAGGGCACCCAAGGAGACACAAGGCAAAGGATGGAAGGCATTTCCTGTAGGAAGGAAGTACAATAGAATACACATTAAGAGATCTGCTCTTAAGCCTGAAAATGCAGCCTCTGAAGTGAATATCAAGAACCAGGCTGAGAGAAATGCAGGCAAGGAACCAGAGGTTTCCTTCAGTGCTATGATCGTTTCTTCAAGGCCATTGTCCATGTCTTAAATGAGGACTGAGACACAGCCCTGTCTGAATAGCTGCATATGCACACTTCTAGAGGTATCTTTGTTTTATTTTAGTCAAAACACATTCATATCCATGTGCCAATAACATGTTTAGATCAGCAAAAATAATTAGCTACCTAAATATTACTTTTAGTCCTTGAAGTGCTGCTCAAGAAGGCTCCATTTCCTCACTTTGATAGGAAGCACTGCAATGACAATGCCTAAAAAAAAACATTTTATGGGAATAAAAGCCATCAACAACATGACAGACTAACACCACTGAAGCAGAAAGCAACAGTCAACTGAGCTTTGTTTGTGAAGAATCCTACGATTTGCACCTCTTTGAAAACAGTCACTTCTGAGAAGTGAGAAAGCACAACAGAAAACCCAAGCACCTGACCTCAGACTCCAAGCAGAAGATTAAAGAAAGCCTAGAGCTATCTGTTAATGTGCTGCAGAGCAACCACCTCAAAATTCACCCTGCAAAGTACAACAAAAAAGAGTCTGCCAATTGGCAGTTAAATCCTTAGGTTTGGGGTTTTTTCTTTTTTTTTTTCTTTTTTTTTTTTTTTTTCTTTTTTTCTTTTTTTTTCTTTTTTTTTTTTTTTTTTTTTTAGCATAGGGGTTTCATACAGGGCTACATAAAAACTGCATGAACTGGGTGTCCTGCCCCAGTACTGTGGGCTATTTTTTCAGCTCACCTGTAATACCTGACCTGCTTGGCTGTGATCTAGCTTGAACACCTCTGCACTGCAGGCTGGATACCCAAAGGAATTTCTCCACGGTCACACAGAAACAAGGAGTCATGAAAGAGAATCCCCATGTTTCTAGAGACTCAAGGCTGCTCACTCACCTTTTAATGATGGGGATGTGAAGGGGATATACATCTGCAAGTACCTCTCCAGAGGGTTCAGCTTTGCTATGGATTCCTCCCACATCTCCTGCACCAGCATCAAATAATTGTGAGCAGTGAGCAAGCAAGTTTTCTTCTGTTATTTTCCACTTCTGCTTTTTGCAGCAAGTACAAAGCAAACAGCCTTTTGTTCCGAAGGCAATGAGAGTGAATTTGCTTTCAAGTGGTTGTTCTTAGGTTCATTTACTTTTGACATATTTGCTGGGTGTTTCACTACCACTGTGTGCCTACCTGTCACTCTGTACTAATGGCTGAAGCCCAGGCACTCCAGAGCATCTCAGGCAGATGGGCTGATCATATCTTGTCATACCTAGGTGAGAGTCAGTCATGATTTTTCAATCAGTGTTTTACCATTCCCATTTGAAAATGGGAAAGCTTTTGTACCTGCTCGCTTTTTAGTGGCTACTTTGAAGGGCTTTTCAGCTGTAGAGGTTCTTATCTCACTGATGCTGAAGTACAGAAAAACACTGGCAAAGACTTGGGGTGTGTGAAGAGGGAAGTGAATGCAGGGGGAATGGCAAAGATGAAAGAATGAAAAGGGTGGAACAAGTCATGCTTCCAGTTCTTTTAATCCTTCATAGGATCTTGCTTGGAACTGGAATTAATCTCTGAATCAACTGTTATCCATCATTAAAACAGATAATGTCATTTTATCTTAACCATGACTTTTTTTTTGAGGGAGAGATTATAGATAGCTTGGAGCTTCTGAGGTGTTCTCTGTTACATTTGTCTTTTTCAAGTTTCTGCACAGAAGACTTCTAATTCACCCTCAGTTTTCTAATCATCTCCAGCTTGGTGACATTTTATCTTTAGGTTCCACCTTACATTGTTATTAATTTGTGATTATGTACGTCTACAATTTATTATTCAAACCACAATCTGTTTTCAGTGTCAAGATACCTATCAGTTGCCAAAGCACAGAATGCAGAAGACAGAGAAAGTTGTATTACCATAAGACCAAACTCAGAAGGCATTATTCTATGACAGTAAATGATTGTTTTGATAGAACTACACGTAGGGTTTGACATTGTACAGTAGAAAGAGATTAAAAAAAATACTTAATTTAGTATTTTGTTTCCTTTTAAAACATTTTAAAAGTCTAATGTGAAATCTATATGCTATATTAAGGCTTAGAGAGGAAAAAATAATCAACCAGCTTATATTTGTTTCTCAGATTTTCAAGGCAATTAAGTCACTCAAGTGCTGAAGGTCTCCAATTATCCAGTGAGACCAGAATCTGTTAAAAGGTTCTACCAGAAGACTTTACCGTGGCTAAAGTTTCATTAAAGTTGATAAACTAATTATGGACTGAAAGAGCAAGACACCAGTGTTTTTCCCTTTTTCCTTCAAGTAAGACAGGATGAAATCGATTGGTTCTAAGTAGTGTAGGACATTACAGAAAAAACAATCAATTTGGTTCACTAACTATAAATAACTTCTCTGATTAATACACTAATTTTAAACAGCAAATGTCTGTCAGCATGCTTTCACTTGCAAATACTCCTGATTAAGCACATAAAATTGCCTCAAGCATTTTGTTTAATATAAAATCCCTTATAAACTCAATTTTTATCCAAATTTGCTCCTGACAAAGCATGAATTAAAACTGTGCAGTAAAAACAAAACCAAAAACCATCCACTGTTTCTTACCACAAGAACCAGAAAAGGATACTAAAGTACGAAGTAAATAGCACCTCTCCAGTGATACTTCCAGGTTTCTAAAACTGAACAAGAGTCCAGCTCTTATGACAGTCTGAGGGAAGAGCTGGCTTTGGGACTGTATTTTTCATGAGTTCCTGGGAACTCACACTACTAGGAGCTGAATATCCCCATCCCACTACTTCAGTTGATTCCTGCCCTAATACTCTTCCAAATTATGCAAGTGTTGTCTGTTTTTTTGAAGAATTACACAAGCCATGGTTCTGAATGGATATGAGATCTGAAAGGTTGGAGTTTTTTTACTTACAAGGACCAGATTAATTTCCTAATTTGCACTTTTTTCTCTACTTTTTGCCCTGAACAGCACTATCTCTGTTGCCTCCGTTATCATATGCTCTGGACTTCTGTGCCAACAAAGAAGCTTTAGGGCTGCCAAGCTTTCATATTGCTTCTGGAAGGGCCCAAACTGCAGTTATAGATTTTCTGAGGCTTCACAACCCCACACCTGAGGCAGAAAGAGGCAGTGCCTTGAGCAGCTTCCAAGGTCACCAAGAAGCAGATTGCTTGAGCATCATCAGAACAAACTCAGGAGTGACAGCAGGACACCAATTTAGCCCTGACAACTCCAAGCTGACAGAGGTTGATGATATACTGAGGATTACACAGAAATACAAAGGCTGCACTTGGTACCAACTCCCCTTGTGCTCCCAATTCCCAGTGTGCTACAGACAGCACCAAGGAAGGTGAAAAGATGCAGACTCAGAGTAACAGCAGTATCTTCATGAGAAATAAGATACTGTTTTTTAGTTAATGAGAGGGGAAATTTGAACAGGTCATTCTTAGTTTAGACTGGAGAGATTTCTAGGTCTCTTGGGCTGGCTTTCTTGCCTGCAGGACCATTCTACACAAGTTAAGTGCACAACCTATGCCATAGAAAGATGCATTTAGCAGTTTTAGCAAGGGCAGAGTTGTCCAGTCAACTTTAAATCCAAAACCATATAAAATAAGTTAAGAAAAGTATTTTTCAAATGTGTGATGGCAGTAGAACACTTAATACTAAATAAAAATTACCCTAAGCAGCCTATTAAACAGTTTTAAAGCAAATAAAATCTTCAGTGATGCAATTGCAGCAAAGATAAATACTTAACTGCATTCTTGGATCACAATCTAAATCAAGGGCCCCTGCATTTGTAACATGATCAATTTATATTAAGGTAGTTTAAAAGCCAGACTGCCTGCTATTTCATTGAATTAAAACAATTTGCTTTAGAACTGACTGAGATGGCAGCAGTGACTACTGGCAACAGAGAGGGCCTTGCTATCACAGCAGCACTGAGTAAGCACTTTAAGAACTCTCCTACCCTCACAAATACTCAAATATTATCTAGTTCCACTAGAGGGAAAACTAAATATGTCTCTATGATTAACAGAGCAAATGGCTTAAAACTTCTGCTGATATTTGAAGGGACTCGTAGCAGTTTCATGGATATACACTGCCCTGTGAGGCTTGTTTGGGTCTTCAGTCTCAAAGAAGAAAATACTCATCTCTACCAGAAATCAGAATGGCAGATAGGACATGAATCAGAAGTTTTACCAAATAACTCTTTGCAGGAAGAAAAATTTCCTAAGGGAAAATGGAAGGAAATTATTTTTCATAGTGAATAAGAGTATTTTTGGTTGCAAGAAGATACACCAGACTGTGGCATTTTAATCTGTGTTTAAAAAATAAAACCAACACAAACCAAAAACCATGCAGCAAGCCTTTGTTTTAAGTAGTTCTGTAGTGTAAACTCTGATCTACCTGCCCTAGGAGATGCTGACATTTTCATTTGCTAGAATCTTTATATAGTTCAATATCTTGATAGTGTGTGACCAGAGTTAAGGAAGAGATTGACAGCTAGTCAATGAACTGATGAATATCTATCTCATAAGCATTTCATTTTAGCTACCCTTGCAATGTGCATTTTGCCTTTATATAAACACATTCCAATGCTATTATCTTACACTTAATTACTTAGGTCTCAAAGCACTTTACAAAGGAATGAGCTATCATTATCAGTGTTTCATATCCAGAGAAATTGAGGCATAGTGGTATAATTTGCTGAAAGTTATTGAACTCTTATCCAAGGTCACTGACAGGTGAAAAACAAAGCTCTTATCTCAAATATCAGGCAAGCACTGTATTCCAGTCCACACTGCCTCTCAAGATGTGGTAAATGCTTCCCAAGCACACAATCTTCAGTAACCTACATGCAAAAATTAAAATTCCACCTGCATTACACCAAGCATTACAGTGTAAAGTGTAAATATATTGACACCTAATCTGTTAAACAATGGGATACTGTGTGCAGCTTTCTTCAAATGATTGATTAAGCTATGATGGCAAACAATGACATCCTAAGATGACTCTCCTGACAAGTCTGCCCTGGGCATTCACCTCCCACTTTTAAAAATCTTACAAGAATATCCATCTTCTCAGAGATGCTCAGTGGTAGTTACTCTTTCCTTTTCTTGCTTTGGTAGCCTCTTCCAAGACCTTCTGTAATGCTGAGATTTTGTTTCAGTCAAAGTCAGTTGAGTTCTCACTCTTGCTTCTACTCAAAGTATTAAAACCAGCAGGAGATACTTGGTAAAAGCAGAAATAACTTGATGTTTGATGCCAGAATGTTTAAGAGTCAAAACTAACCCCCTATTTTGCACTGACCAATTATACTTTTGAGGAGTAAATAGTTACACTTGTTTGTAAAATTTGGAATACTTTCACTAGCTGCATGTCCAAGTCCCAGTGCTGAATTAAACAAGTTAAATGAAATTAATTTAATTCCTTGTCCAGCTCAGGTGGCTTGCAGGCCTTGAACAAGATTATCAGGACAACCAGTGAATAACAATGAAACCAGCAGTGCAGCAGATTCTCTTCTTGGGTTTTACTGTTTTTTCTTTTTTTGTCAGAAACATGACCTCCCTTTCACTGGGCTCAAGAGAAATGGGAATCTCAACCTCCAAGGAAGGTAAAAAAAACAGAAAATCCAGCTTGCAAGTTTACATTGTAATTGATATCAGTCTCTTATTACAAGACAAATTGCAGCAGACAATGAAAGAGACAGCTCAATCTGTTACTGAATCCCTGTAATGGCTTTATGAAGAGCTCAACCATTTCACTCATAAATCTTTCTTCTAAGTTTGTATTGCTGCTTGTGTGGGTAAAATAATAAAACTATGGAGTGAATTATACAAGAGATGCAGTAATGCATTTCTAGTCACAATTACATAAAGTTTGCTACAGGAATCATAATCCTTTCAGCACCTAATCAGAAATAATGTCATGTTACAGGCTGCTAAAACACCACATGGTACCTTTAAAAAGTCATTAAATGCCATCATGCCAATTGTGAATAATCATCTCTACTACAGATTGCTGTGATGCACTGGGCTGTCTGAACTCATTCTCCAGGATCCATCACAAACTTTCTGCAGGACAGACCAGGACAAAGCATGGAGCAATTCCATTTCCAGGAGGCTGACCTACTTACTCACTCAATGGCAAACAAACAGAGCAAAGGAAAAGTCAGATTAGAAGATTTGATGTAGAAGTTCCTGTGTATTTTTAGGGTAACTGAGTTTAATACTGTTTTTATAATAATTTTCCTCGCACTCATCTGTTCCCTTGAATCCTCAAAGCACAAGATGGTGGTAGGAGAGATTCCTTTTCCTTTGGGTTAAACTGTTTTCTTGCCAACACTTATTTTACAGTAAAGTTGCAGGGGCAAGTAGGGAGGAAAGGACAGACAAGACTTTATCTTAAAACCCCAACATTATTAAGTAATGCAGTCCCATTAAATTCAAGCTACTTTCATAGAGCAATATGCCAACATCAGACAGAAAACCAGGATATAGCTGCTAGTTCCACATTACATTTTCTTCAGTTTTGCTTGCAACACACTACAAACCTCAGAAGCATCTGGCTGGAGATGCCTGCAACAGAAGCCTTACACTCTAAATTACCTTCCTTTTGTTAGGCAGGTGAATTGCCCACAAAGTTCTTTCTGAAAGGCAGTTTTTCTTTTCAGAATGTAATTTATAAACTCACTCCTGCCAAGCTGTGATAGCAGCCACTGTATAAACCTAAAAATGATGACTACAGAAATTCCATTCAAAACACAGGAATCAATAGAAAGCAGACAAACCACCAAGATTCCACCCGAGTGCAAAGAGCAAGAGCTGCAGGATATCTCACATTGTTTTTGCAGTGTTTTCTGTCACCAACCTGGGAAATAGAGACAGCACAATCTCCTTTCACTTTGAAAATTTGACCTGTGCTATCCACATGCTGCACCCATGTAATCTGCCTGCTGGAATACCTACATCACCAAGGCATTCCCAAGCTACTGAAGGAGACTCAAAAAACTAGCAAAGAGTTTAGAATTTGCTGAGGCTTATAGTGCATTTGGAGAAGCTTATTATTTGGGCTTCTTAGAGATCCTGATCCTGCTTACCCTGAAGAAGCAGCTCTGCTCTGAGTCACTAGCAAAGCAACCTGCATTGGTGTCACTCTGGGTGATACCAAGCTACATACATAAACTTCTTGTTCCTGTGGGCAGTGAAATTAATGCACAATTACATCACCCTTGGAGTCTGCTTCAGTGACCTGACACTGCTAAAGGCAGATGCTGGGACACCATGGTCTGCCATCAGCAGAAGTTTTGTTGTAAAGAGCTCCACACTTCATTTAAATCCTTGCTTATAAATGAAACACAATCTGTGGGAAGGCTCCAAGGAAAAGAACCCTGCTGCAGTGTTTGCTGACTTTCTGCATTCCCCAGAATGCAGCTCTAGCTGCTTTATTCCCTTCACTGAGGGGAGCTGATACCCACCCAGGTACAGTGGGTTTTGTGCACACACAAGACCCACTCTAAGATAAAAGCTTTGGTGGAACCCAGAGGTCAGAACACGGCAGAAGTTATGGAGTAAGCAGGATACAAGCCATGGATTGAGCACAGAACTTGGTTTTCCAGCTCTTGCAGGGATTGCTGTAAACAGTTGTTCCTTTCCCAGTAAGACTTTATGAGGGACAAGCCAAGTGAAGATGAAAATACATGAAATTTAAAAGCAAAAAGCTTAAATATTCAAAAATGTGCCTTTTTCTGAACATGATGTGCTTTAGCTGAAAAGAAAATTATTTTAAATTACAAAATACTAAATTACAAAACACAAGAAACACTTTGTCCCCATCACAGCCTACTCTGAAGGACTTTCTCCCTTTAGGAAGCCAAATGGATGCAGTTCCCAAACTCTGGAGAGCTTTACACAGTTTGTCATGGTCTTAATTCACATCAATTATAAGACAATCCACTGTGGGTTTATCAGATTGTGAACCAGCATATCAGAAAAAAAAACTTTACTTTGAAAGTGGGAGGTGAAGTCACACAGAACTGAGTCTATAATATTCTACAACAGTTATTGAAATGGAAGAACTGAGCCTAAATTATTTGAAGAATACCAGGCAATAGCAGAGGTCTGCAAAACCAGCCTTCCTCTTTTCAGATGCACCAAAAGAAATTCCATGAATAAGTGCACTTGGTTCATTTGCTACCTCCTTTACCTACTGCCCAACCTGTTTTGTCTCAATTTCCTCTCATGAGGGTAAAAGAGATGCTGAGAAATTTAGCAAGAGTGCCACAAGAACGTGCAAGTGCATAAGCAAGAACAAGGTATTCCACTGGACACCACTGCTGAGATTCAATGTTATTTTCCATTACAGAAACTCATCTGGTATCAACCAAATTAATTTTTCCTCTTGCTTTGTTTAAATTCAATACCAAAAAAGGCAAATTCTGGAAATCAAGGGAGCACTTGAGTAATCAGATGGAGTGCAAAGACAACTTTTAAGTCAACATAAATAAAATAAAATGTTTTAATATTGTTAACCATGCATTTTAGCCAAACACCAGGTGCATTTGAGACAATTTACATTTGACTCACCATACTGGCAGCGAGGACCCTGAAATCCTGGAGGACACTGGCACATCTGGGATCCTGCTTCAGAACATTTCCCTCCATTGAAGCAAGTGGCAGCAGTGCACAGTACTGGGTACACACAAAGAGAATTAAACAGGGGTGAGTTCTTTTTGTTGGTTTTTCCTAAGGAACTTCCAGAACTGCCTCTTCCTCTCATAGTCCTACCATAACAGAAACTTCCAATTAACAAATACAGGGTTTGTATTTAAATGGAAAGGTTAGATTGCAATAAAACTTGTTAGAATGGGTTTAACTACCACACTGACATGAAGGAATTTAACTTCAATAAAAATAAGACTAAGATAAGGCAGTTTAACCTGATGATGCTTCAGAGGAAGCAGACAGTTTCTCAAGACTCAAAATAGCTGAAGCAAAGGATGGAACAAGAAATGAACTGCTAGAGAATAATTCAGCAATGACTAAGGAATACTGGTATACTAAAAGATGTTGTATATTACATCCAATTACAATGCATTCCTTCCTACAACACAGCACTTTACAATAAGTTAAAATCCACAAGCTTGCAAAGGTAACAATTATAAAAGAAAATCCAACCACTTTGGTGCCTTAATAAATTCACAGCCACTCAACACTGCTCTTGCAGGAAGAAAATCTTATATTGGCACTGGTGCTCAAGTACATTAAAGTCCTTTACCCCAGAGATTAAAGTACAGATTGTAAACATATCTTTGATTTCTAACAATAAAACAGATGTACAATAAATACGTGGATTCAAGCTCAAACTAACAGGAATACTTCTCAGGCTTATTTTTGGTTTTTAAATAAAAAAAGACAATCATAGAGGCAACTTCTTTGAATTCAATAGTCAAGTTAGTATGAAGATTTAAAAAATTACATGGGAACAGATGCTAACTCTCATACAGAAAAACACAATTACTGACAAAACAGTAACAAAACTGAACAGTGAGTAAATTGCTATCTTCTACTCACATCTTATTAACAATGACTGAAGAGCTTCCTTATTTAAATTAAATTCCAACCTCTAGGAAAAACATTCAATCACTATTAGAAATTACTTATAGGAACACCTCATCAGGTGGAAAACTGTATATGGTACAAGAACAATTACTTCAGTGGCAGCTGCAGCAGGGAAAAAGCCAAAACCAGTCAGACTGCATACGGAGTGCTACGTCCAATAAACAAATGCCTTACAGCAGATTTCTTTGCATAATTTGGGTAGCAGCAATAAATTCTGTTGGCCTGTCAAAGCCAGGCTGGCACAAAAATACTGCAACTATAATCAGAAATTCAGTTTCCACTGTTTACATTAAAATTAGAGATACTTGGTACTGTTACATATGACAGCTTTTGTATTTTTAAAAAAGTTCCTTTCCCCTTCAGTAGATTACCTCTTCATAACTGAAAATCCCAGTTATAGATAGCAAAGAACAAAAAGCATCTTTCAGTAAGTGAGCATCAGAAGGCCTAAAGATAACATCTCTCTTGGTTTGTCAGTTTTGCCATCAACTTACAGTGCAAACAGCCAGGTTCATTTTCATGTTGGACCCATCCAGGGCAGCACTTATAGACAGTCTGATGCTCCATTCTGTACACCTGCTTGTAAACTGTGTAGTACCCAGACCTTTGAAGATAATAAGTTTGAGAACAATCACAAATTCTATTCCACTTTTTCACATCTCATCATAACAAACTGTACTCATGCATCATATTTACTATACATTTTTTCAGCCCCTATCAGTAGCTCTCTTTAAAAATGAAGCAAATGTAGCAAAATGCATCCTGATAACATCCTATAGCTGTAAGAAACTGTGTGCACATTTTTCTGATGAGTTTGTATTCAGGACATTCAAAGCTAAGTAGTTTTAGCTTGCAATCAGTTTTGGTTTTAGCTGTCAGGGAAATCAGATCTCCCATCATTTTAAAGCATATGACAGAAACAGAAAGAAGTTCAATTTTTCAAAGTAGATGGCCTGACAGCTGGACTGGACCTGAAATAGGATGAGACAGGAGCATTTTCTGATAGTATAAAATTGTAATCTAAAGCCAGTCAAGAAGTTCATCACACACCCAAAACATGGAAAAAAGCCACATTTTCCCTTCAGTAATAGCAGACTTAAAAGTCTCAACAGGACATGATATAACCACAACTAAGCCACACATACTACAGATTAAATAGTTTTAACACTTCTCTTCCTCTCCCTCTCAATAAAAAAAAGTTTAAGAATTTGCAGTAAGTTTGGTAACAGAGTTTATATAACAATTCACAACAAATAACACTTGTAAGGAATATATTACCTTCTCTCATAGCCCATACACCACCTCCTCCCTGAGCAGCCTTGTTTCCACATCCTGACTGTACGACTGAAGGCTTGGACACATGGCTGCTGGTGTCCTACCAGTGCCATCTCCAACACTGGACAGACATTTGGCCTTGAGGGAAAGAAAAAAAAAATACACTTTATTACTTCTAGCCCAAAATTTAGATATCTAGAGAAATACACATAAAATTATTGTACATGTAACTGTTAATATTTGAAAGCTGGTTTTAGATTACTGCTTCAAAATACTGTAGTTCTGCCACATTTTTCACCCTGAACTCAAAGAGCTCTCTTAGAGAAGCAGTGTCCATAAATGCCTGACAAACCACAACCCCACAAACTCAGAATGGCAAAGGGTGCTGAGGTGTTACTGGAGCCAAGGTTTCTTCAACACCTTGGTTGCAGAAGTCATGAGCACAAACTCATTCCTGAGGGCAGTTTGTGCACAGCAGGCAAAACACAATTGGACTTTGTTCCCAGAAAATCAGAGCTCAAGTGTTAGAGCCAGATCTGATTGACCCCCAGGCAGAATTTCCTTGGGGTCTCCCAATCTACAATAACCCTTTCCACAAAGCCCAGAAGCTGAGGTGTAGGAGCTGGAGAGACACTTCCTACACCAAGACCACCAGAACCTCCCTGCTAGGTCCTGGACATCCAACAGGTCCAATTTCCACTGGTTCACCAGGGTGGGAATCAGACTTGACAACCTCTACAGATACAGAATGAAGACACAGCTCCTGCCTTGGACAACCACACAAACTAAACAAACTATATCCCACCCCTGGAGTACTGTGTCTGGTTCTGGAACTCCCCAGCATTAGAAGGAGCAAGCCATGAAGATGATCAGAGGTTCTGGAGCACCTCTCCTATGGAGATAAAGCTGAGAGGGTCAGGGTTGTTAAGCCTGGAGAAGAGGATGCTCTCAGGAGATCCTTTCCAGGACCTGAAGGAGCCCACAAGAAAGCTAGGGAGGACTTTTTACAAGGGCATGTAACAAGAGGATGAGGGAAAATGGCTTAAAACTGGAAGAGGGGAGATTTAGATGAGACATTGGGAAGAAATTCTTCCCTGTGAGGGTGCTGAGACCCTGGCCCAAGTTGTCCAGAGAAGCTGTGGCTGCTCCATCCCTGGCAGTGTTCAAGGCCAGGCTGGATGGAGCTTGGAGCAACCTGGGTTCCTCCCTAACCCAGGGTTTTGTTCCCCAGAGGAACAAAATTCGGGCTCAAGACAAGTTAATGGAATTGTTGATTCAAAGGCAGAGAAAAATTATCCAAACTATTGCTGTGGAAAATGTATATCCTGCCAGAGCCTCCTTTGCTCCCTGTATCCTCAGGGAAGCACATTAAAGTTGTAAGAGGAAGTATCCTTGTTCTCTGCTGATTACTCCTAAAATAACAAGACCAAAATAAAAGTGTTGCTTTGCAGGATAATATGGAATCCTCAACATGCCACCTAGCCCTAGTTAAAGAACAGCAGGATTTCAAGAGGTATGGAGTGTCAAAAAAAGGTCACATGTTGATGGTTTAGCAGAGATTCTGCAACAGCCTTACTCTGATTTCACTGCTCTGGTGTAAGTTAGAAATGCTGCATGCCAAAGAATAACTGCATAAAAGATGAAGAGTCTAACTAAAGCCACAGAACACGTGAGGAGGGAGGGGAAGGTAGGGGAGCTGCTGTCTTTTAAGACAAGAGCTTACTGTATAAAAATGAAACTAATTCAGTGATTTTTTTTATTTATAGCTTACAGACTGACATAATAATTAAAATAAAAATTATCATTGTTTACACTGGATATTGTTTGTCTTATTCAAGATTTACAGTGTTTATTATCTCAGAGGCCCAAAGAACTTTCTAGCTCCCTATTCCATCTGAACACCTCACAAGGTAGCTCTTCTAATAAAGAAGCACATCTTTCATCTGCTGGTCTTCAGGCAGCTTCCAAACATCATTAAATTACACTTCTGCAGAACAGGAAAAACACTGTAAGTGACCATTTTTACTGAGCTAAATACTTGGAAGAATCCCTGCTTGCCCTGATCCACTCCACAATATTCCCAGTACTGCCAGAACCCTCCCAGTACATGGCAGACCATGCAAAGCACACCCAGAATGGGAAACTCAGTCCTGTCTCCCAGAGGCACTTCAAGTCCCTAGCTAAGAGGAATATTGGGGACTTCCTAAGCAGGAAGGGCCTTCACCCAATAAGGACACTCCAGTAGAGAAAGATCAGATTTTAAAACAAACCAACCACCTTCCCAAGAAGTCCTATATAGTTTACACAAAGAAAGTTCTGAAAAGTAGGCTCTGGTTGTCTTATCTCAGAGAAGAGTAGAAAAAGTACATTTGCACTAGAAAGCCTCAATAAAGTCTTGAGAGAAATTAGTTTCCTGAACTAGAATGTCTATTTATCCCACACTTGGGAGGAATTGCTTCTCTCCATCATCCTCAACCACATTTTCAGCAGACATCTCTGCCATCCTGCTCCAAACTCTTCCTCCCATGCTGCAGATCATTCTCCTGTGCTCCTCGTTTCCCATTCCCTGAGTCTGCCCCAGCCACAGCTGCCAACACCACAAAGCAACCCAGAAGACAGCAGCTTAGTTTCAAATTCCCTTAAATTCTTCCAGAAACCACCTTTCCTCCACGTTCCATGTCAGCTCCATTACTTAGCAATCCTTCCCATCTGTGCCAGCTACCTCTTCCTCTCAAATTCCCTCACCATTTCAGATATTTTGCTGAAGTTCAGGACAATTGTTCCCATTCTTAGCACAAAATCTGCTGTTTGTTTCCCATCCAAAGGAAGCTTCTGTCAGCCCAAAAACTTGCCTTTTTTTTTTTTTCCATTACATCAGCTGGTCTAATAAAACCCTGGCCTTACTTAGCAACCATGCCTGACTTAACAGGCTTTTTTAAATGACTCTCCCCCTAGTGAATAGAACATCATGTACTGATAATTCATGCATATCTCCTTTTATTAAAATTGCCTAAAACTTTCCAGATAAAGGTACATTCATATGCATTGCTCTTCCACAAATGAAAGAGGGAAGCTGACAATTGTTGTAATGACACACTGAGCCCAGCCTGTAAATTCTTACTGGTGTGATACTTCCATGTTTCCAGGAATAGTTGTATTGACTTCTGTGATATAGTTAATAGGAACAAATGGCTCTCACAGCACAAAACAAGCCAGCAGCATCAAATCATATGTTTATTAAGATTTATTCAAAGTAAGTCATTCCTCCTAGGTGCCCTTGGGATAATTTAAAGGCAGATATCAAACCCTCTGCTACACTGTAATTAAATTGCAGCAACTGCACAACATGGAATCCTCTGCTAGCAAAGCTGGGAAACAAAATATGCCCTCTACAAGAGTTTGCCATCTTCACAGCTCCATGGACATGCAGCCAAGACACCAGTTTTTCAGCTACCTGACTCTGTTCTTTTATACCTATAAACTTCAGAGCAGTTTCCTGAACAAGTCTACAGCAACTAAAACCATTTTTGTATCATGGCATTCTATTAACTAGAGGCCACCTAAGATTAACCTGAAACCTCAAGTGTTTTTAATGGTGTATTTAGATGAGGAGAGCTCCATTTTTTACTCCCATGCCCTTTGCGTTCAGAAAATATTTATTAATGGGGATTTAAATGTTAAAACAAGGAAAGTACACAAATGCACATTATATTCTATGATTTGATTGATGCATCAGTCCCTTAAAACCTATTTATATTGATGCTCTCTGTTAGCCCAGACTAACATGAAGGCTATTATTAGCTTGTCAGTCTGACTTGGGTAAGCCAGAAAGCTCTCTTTTAATATTTGCATTAAGCAACTGCCCTTTAAACAAAGACACCCTGTGTGCTTCCAGGCTCAAGGCTTAAGATTCTAATGAACAGATAATTAGACCAACATGAAGTGAGAGCAGCCTTGGCTAATCATATAGCTGTGATGCCTATGAACCACTGAGCAACAGGAAAAGTTCAGAGAAAATTAAAAGTATCTCCAGGCAGGATCTAATTCATCCTTGCATTTAGAATTTAAAAAGGAATTTGTATCCTCATACAGAAGTACAGTCAAAGGCAGCCACGGAGATGTATGAAATACAAAGATGGCAAACCTGGCTCTGAAAGTCCCTGAGCTTCAAATTCAAGCCAAGACTCACTGCATGCCCACCCTTCACTTCTCCTCTTCAGTAACCATTTGTTGCCCACTTCTGGAAGCAGCCCAGGACCTTGGTGCTCTCTGGTTTCACCCACCCAGCATCTCACAGCATTTGGACCTCCAGACAGCAGCCATGAGGTCCTCACTGAGTAACCAGCAATTGTGGCCATCCATCCATCCATCCTCAGCACCAGTTCTCCAAGCTCTCAGCACCACCAGCATCACCTCAACTGACCTGTCCTGAGAAGGAATTGCAGCCTTCCCAAAGTTATGGCAGAGAGATGACAGGAACAGCACATCCACAGCCTCCCAACTGAGGTCCTCTGCAGTTTTATCCCTGCCCACGATGCTGCAAGGATGCAAAGGTTCTCAAAGCAGCTTTACACATCCCCTTTCAAGCATCAAATCATTTCATAAAGCAATAGATGGGCTCTTATGATGAAGCACACGTGGTTTTCACATAACAAAGGCAAAGAGAGGTCCAGGCCATCTGCTTGTGGGACCAAAGGCAGCTTTCTGCACACACTCCTGGCATGTGTGGATCAAAAAGAAGACAAGATGAGGAGATGGGAAGATATCTGATCACACAAGAGCTAGAAGGGGACCAGCGTCATCATTTCAAAAGGTACATCACAGCCCTGTGACAGGGATATGCTCTTCCTCTGCCTAGTGTGATCCTAACACCTGGCTCTTTGAATGACAATTAAAGTAAATCTCTCACTCAATCAATCCCTGTTTTCCCAGCTCAAATCAAGAAGCTAAGAGTAGGCAGATTTAACAGCAGTGAGAGAACAAACACACATCAAGATATCCCTAAAGGTTTCTTTCAACAGTGCAAATCTTAAATCAAAATATTAATGAATACAGAGCAAAGAATGATTTGGCTGTCTGATTGTAGGTCTTTCCACAGAGAGCAAGTGAATGACACCACCTTCCACAGTAAGCCAGAAGGCTGTTAAATTCCTAAAACTAAGATGTAGCCTACATCACCTCAGCTGAAGAACTTGCAGCCTGAATGTTATTGATCTTCCCATGAAACACAGTCAATAGTTGAAACCTGTCACAAGGAGCAACTTGCCAGAATTCTGTTTCCAAAACACTAATTGGTTGCTGCTCCTTCCCTTTATGCTGTGATTAAAAGTTTAGAAAAGCACAGCCTACGTGCTTTCCCAGATTTAGCTTGAAAAGATCAAATGAGAACTTTCCTCATGGAAACCAAGATGACAGTCAGGGCTAAATTCCCCACTGCTGTGGTGACAAGTGGGGATTTTGCTCTAGAAAGACACTGATGTTGGTCTGAACACAGTTGCTCATTGCTACAAAAGCTTTGGCTAGAACTACTGAAAATTGTGTGAATCTCTTCACACCTCCAACAACCAAAAAAGACATCCCCAGCTTCTAGAAGAGACCTCTGGACAAGCAGGTTGACACCAAGCAGAAAAAATCTGCAGTGTTGCAGGAGAGAAGCTCAGCAGCACAAAGCTGTATGCAAACACGATGTTGATGAAAAGCTTGCAATGGATTCCATCTCAAGTAGAAAGAAAAGTAAATTTCAGCAGAACACAGGAAAAACTAAGAAAAATTAGGAAAAAGAGCATAGAAACAAAGGGTCCAAAGGACTAGGTACACAGAATTACTTATATAGAAACTAATATATAGATAATTTTTGTCTCTATATATATTGCTTAACAGCAATAATAATTCACAAAGGCTAGAATGAGAGAAAAGGCTTTTCTCCCTTTTTAAACTACCAAGCTCCCCTTTCTACCTTTAATCTATTTTAAGGCTCATTTCCCAGATAAAATTAATCTGCACTACCAGAGACAATTAGGGACATCCTGCTCCCTTGACCACTAATCAATCCCTGCTCTCTACTGATCCTGTATCAATATTTGTGATGTTTATATGCCCTCTGGGATATGGATTGTAAGCACCAGGCTCATTTAGATTAGGTCTCATTATCACCACAGTTCTCTGGATCTGTAGATGAAGGTCCCAAACAGAAGCCTCTCCTAACCCCACAGGTTACTAATGCACTGCTGTGTCTTCCTTACATCCTCTCCCTGATTAGATGAAGCAGCTAAATAACATGAGAGTTCTTTCAAACTTGGTGCACTGCATCTAGATTAAAAGCAAATCAATATGAGATGATTAATTACACACTCAGCTATTACAACAACAATAAAATTTTTAGTTCCTACTGCTATCAAAGTGCAGCATCTGTCATTTAGATTATATTTAAATAACCTTCTCCCTCCCCCCAAGATAGCATAATCTATTTTGGTTAGCAAGAAAAGTGGAAAAACATGCACATCCAAATCATTTAACTGTGATTTGTCAAATCACCTTATTTGCATCTTAAACCAAGGGGTGATTGTGTTGTTGCTATCCTTGTTTTAAATAGTGTCACCCAGCCCCAACCCCCAGCAACACCCAGGTTTAGTTTTTACTACCTGACCCCTGCAGGCATCATGTTGCTTCTGCAGGATCAGGTCAAGCATCTAGTACAGACCCACAGGATGGCATCCCCACATCAGCATGCAGTTCTGATACCCTCAAACATACATCTTTGCTCATGTTCAGGAAGTGTGCACTTTAATTTTATCTATTGTAGCCAAAATATTTTATTATCCCAGCACATGGCTACCTTGGAATGAGTCTTACTGTAAATAAAGAAAACTGACCACCAGAATAGTGCAATAATTGCAGGCTACCTGGTGTTAGCATCTTCTTTGTGACTAGATGTCTCCTACACACCTCCAAACTTCTGCACTGAGGTTATTCTTAAAGAACTGACTTAAAGAAGAGCATCCAGAATGGAAGCATCATTGCCAGTAACTGCCAAGCCCCACTAGGCTCATGTCATTAGAAACCCATATGAAAGGTCACACATAAAGAGGTAATAGCCTGCACATACTCATTGGGAAGAAAAAGCAAATAATTGTCAAGAATTTAGACAAAATCAAGTGTTGAAAAATGTGAGATTATGAAAGGAAAGCATCAACTAGCAGCAGTCATGTCTGGATGACATTTCACATCAACTGCACCCACCTCAATGATCATTCCACTGTAGAAAAAGGAATAATAAAAGCCACCCCACTAAATCTGCCAGGAAGACACACACCTGAGCTTCCTTTGTCAAGGAGGAATGGAAAGACATAATGCTAAAATATTTTAAATAAAAGTCACTGAAAAATACCAGACCACTTCATAAGGAAAAAAAGCTCATTCTGGTTTACACCAAGTACCACACTGCCTGACAGTGAAACGAGTTAGAAGGTAGTGAAATCCTCAGTTCCAGTTTGGCACCCAGAATCCAGGGATTGTTCCCTGCTTTTCTGATGGATGTCAGATTTTAACAGTTTAGAGCCAACCCCTCTTTTCTTGAAAGCCTTCTCTGAAGTAACACATAACATATGCAAGAAAACTTAAGTTCTTACATGCCAATGTTTTAAGTGTTAAAATATTCCAAGTAATTTATTCTCCTACAAATCCTCAGCTAAATATTTTATGAATTCTAGACATGAAAAAACACACTGCAACAAACATGCATGGATTACTACTCTACAGCAGTAAATGGGAAAAAAATGTAAACAAGCATTTGTATCTTTCAGGGTAGAAACTTATACTGAGGTTCTAAATAACCCAAGGGTTCCTGGTGTTATTTTTCAGACAAATAAAACAGATGGACACAACTTGTCTGATGAAGAATTGCAAGAGATGTTTGTGCAACTGTGTTTTTTACAGCTGATGATGCATCTGTCAGGCAGAGAGAGTGCTAGTAATTACAAACAGAATAATCTATAATATTATACTATAATTTGTGTAATACTGCAGAGTATTATAAAGGTTGAGGGACACAGGAACATTTTTACCTAAAAAATCTAGGCCCAAAATATGTTTCACAGCTTTAAGTATATTTTTTTGTTTGAAAACAATACAAAGTACCTTAAAAAGCCTTCTAAAGCACAGCCCCAGGTATTATATGCTTTCAAAACTGAATTAATTTCTGTACATAAAAACACAGGCTGGGCAAAAATGTACACCAAGCCCTGCTCTGCCTTACAAAGGGAAGGCAGCACCCTGTCTCTGCTAAAGAACATAAAAAGAAGATCTGTATTGTCACTTAAATAGCATTTTCTGTTTACACACCCCATCAAATTCTCATCCATAGGTCAAAGACACTGAGAAAAATACAACTAAATGTCCAGCTCAGGCTGTGTACATATTACAGCTGAAAGCACCCACCTCCTAAAGCAAAGGGGAAAAATCCCAAGCTTACCACCAGAACAATTATTAGTAGTTTAAAACCAAGACCAGCATGGAATACAGAGCATAAAACCAAAGTACGTATGTCCCATATGCAATTTTAAAATGCTTTGATTTAGCAGTAATGAAAGGAAATGTCTTTCTCCTCAGAAATAAGTTAAAAGCATTAGATTTCAGAGAGAAGGTAAGAAATAACAGGCTTGTATTTCAGAAGGAGGAAATCTATTAACTGTGTTCAAAGAGAGAAGGTATTTAGCTGGTGAATAACACAAGTCTGCAATATAGTCTGTTAACTCTGAAAGCCAAAGTGTCACTGCTATCAAAGGAGGTTCTGCTGCAGAGTAATCCAAAGAATAGATTTTACATTATCAGATAATCTCACTCCTCTTCACCAGGAGATTTCTTCAAATTTATTAAAAATATTCCACACTCCCTGTCATAGCTCGATCATGGCATGTCTAGAACTATGACAAATAACAGCAGTGGAGACAAAAAACACAGAAGAAAGAAGTGAAAAGCAGGCAGCTTCCCTGGAATTCAGCAATACTGCCAGGCAGTACATGTAGATAATAAACATCTGCATCAATAACTAAACTGTATCAACACTTCACAATGCACCACAAATAAACCTAAAGAAAAGCTGACAAGTCCTCCCCTCTGAGGATGCATTTTTGAAGAGAAATTTCAGGAGAGTAATTTAAGAACCCAAATCCCATTACAAGGGAAAAGGAGGAGCTTCCCTTCCTTAAACTTGCCAATGTAAGACTCACACAGTATGTGAAAGCTGGTGTGATGAAGGGTGGTAAATATCTAAACCTCATGTTAGGTACATCATGGGATGTCTCTGATATGAAAACAGGTATTTATAAAACTGGAAAATATTTTACAGTCAACTGCAAGATCAAGTTACTCCTTAAAACCAGCAACTTCAGGCTATCAAGTTTTATGACCATGTATTTTCATAGTCTTATGGCTACTTCAGAGTTTAGAAGGAAGTCTTGATCTCATTTTTCTCCTGAAGAACAGGAAAACATGTCATGAATCAGGGGTGAAAAAAGCAAAAAAACCAAACCAAAACCAACAGCATGATGGCAATTATTAAGTCCAGTGAAAACCCTCCAGGAGAACAGAAGAGGCCTTTACCATTTGTTAAAAGATGGAATTAAAAAACTGTGTTTCTGCAGAAACTCTGAAACAGAGGCTTTAAGTGCAAACTCTTGACAAATCTGTGTTCAAGTGCTGACCAGCATGAGCTCTATCTGGTGGCAAGATCCTGTAGTGCACAGGCTAGGATGAAGACTGGGAAGAAGTACTTGAGGTTTCAGCTAGGAAAAAAAAAAGGTAAAATTCAATAGTCTAAATGAGAACTTGGCAGTGACTCTGGGTTGCCAACATCACTTCAAGCAAGGTTTTAAGAGTAAAGACAGACTTAATTTAATCTTACTTAATACAAAATACAAATTTAAAACACACCATAGTGGCAAATCAGGTCCTTATTTTCATTAGAAAATCTGGATTTTTTTTTAACAATTAAATCTGTGAGCATACCATATCCTATTTGAAGAAATAGGAGAAGATTTTACTACATTACTAATTTTAAATCCAGAAACTAAACATACTTTGAGCCCTTATTTAACACTAGGAATACAAACTTCCCTCACACCTGCAAATTGGCATTACTGGGTAAAAACACAGGCAATTTCTCACCAAGAAATTACTATACCACCTACTTTTCACATCATTTGGACAGTATGTCAAAACTCCAGGCTTCAAGCTTAAACTGTACCACCATATACTTTATAGAGGCATTTTATTTACATTTCTTTGTTTTCTGCACTGCATTGCAACATACTCAAAACAACATGCTATTTGTTCTCCTCTAGCAATCAAAATCCAGAATCATCTTTTATGTGGAAGCATTTTGTACACCAGTAATTTATTTTGAAATATATTCCAGTCCTCAAAAAACCTGAATTTCACTTCTTTAATTGCATCTTCTTGTACAAGAAACTGTTATTATCTATTACTTTGAAATACTGTCCATCACCAGAGCTGTTTGAGCACAACAGTCCTGGATCTCTGGAGGCCAAGTATTTGCACAGTTAAAGTCTGCTCCAGGGTTGCAAAATTATCTATCATGTGATTGATAGATTTTGCTTTTGGGACTGTGATTTATCTGGAGGAACAGGAGTGAGCCTACAATGCCCCAAAGAAATGAACAGTTCCTCAGCCAGAAATCCAGCTCTAAATCCAGGTGTTCCTTGGAACATGACCAAGTTTACTTGCTTGTGGATAGAGTGAATAAACAGCTGCAACATCTGAGCAGTCAAAAAACCTGAGCAAAAGTTTTAATGCAAGGTTGTGACTGGATCCTCTAAAAGTAAATCAGATTTTTTAGGTATCATCCTGGACGTGCAAAAATCCCAGAGTGAGTCAGTGGGCTGAGTGCTGGGAGGGACAGAGTTTATCTCATGACATTTCCAAAAGAGATCCTCACTCATGTGTCACTTAGCAAGAGACAAAGCCATTCTTCAGCCATGGCTCAGTCCTAACTACAAAATGTATTTTTTGCACAGTTCCTAGAACATACCTCAGGACCACTCCTGCCTTTTGCTTGGTCCCAGCTGAGCAAACCTCTTTACTTTTAAAACCTGTAGTAGAGTATTTATCTAAGAGAGAATTTACCACTTCTGACAACAACTCAAACCCTCGACTCTTAGCTCCTATTTCTGCTCTTCTGTGAAGCACAATCCTGGAAGTAAACTCAGTGGTAGATAACCACATCACACTTCCAATATCCCAATTTGGAACTAGAGAGCTGACTACAAAAGGAGCTGCTAAAAATGTGTTTTTAATGACTAGTTAGTTGCTCATTTCAAGGCCTAAAAAGCATGCTCTTTTTTTTTTTAATGAAAACTGTGTATTTGTTCACTGGTTGTTCCACTGTTCACTAACATTCTAATACAAGATAATCAAAGGCTAATTGTCTGGAAACATAGTTGATGGAAACAGCTAGTCATCCTATAATCTGTTCTGCATTAAATCTCCTCAGGGGGCTTGGAAACAGAATACCAACATTCACACAGATCCTATGCATTTTTAGCTAGCAGCAAACACTCAAGTTAGCAGCAGAACCAAAACAATTACAAAGAATATCCTGTACATCCTCAGTCTCATGAGATCTCAATCAAAACAGCAACAACAAAAACAAAAGAAAAAAAAAAACACCCATCATGGTACATTCCAGGGGATCCATCTGTTGTCCTTATCCCATTGACTGCAGATGACCAATGTCAAAAGAAGAAAACAGAGCTACTAAAAAAAGGTAATTTATGAAATGTGTCCTTTTGGACATTTCACCATTGCTTGGTGTAAGCTGGCAGGCTTACTCCTGTGCAGTGATGACTTCTTCTCTTTTTCTTTGCATCAAAAGTAAAGTCTCTAAGTAGTTTACAGTAAGTCTGGAGTAATACTTATACCTGTCCTAGCTCAAAAGCAGTAAGAATTATAGAAACTGCAGGAATATGCTTTTCAGAAAAGCACCCAAGGCCCTGCCATAGATATGAGTGCCAGGGAAGGTTTTTCTGATTGCTGCTGCTCCCGATGACTGGAGTCCAGCAGTAATACCCTCATATAGTTTCATTTCCAGAAGGGAATGTTTCCCCTGTACTTTCAGTGACACTGTCTTTAAATAGGAGAAAGCAAACAGAAATTGCTTGAAGGCAAATTTACAGCCAACACCACCTCCAGCATCAGAAGTGCAAATCATAGTTATTACCAATATATCAAATGCAAACAGATCAATGGAGGCCAATGGTATTCTGCCTCAGAGTAGAATAATTACTTATAGAGAGCAAGAAGCATGCCTGGAAAAAAAACCAAACAACACAGAGCACTTTTAAAATAGAAAAAAATGCTTAACCAGAAAATGAACTTCACTTCTCTGAAGATCATGATAGATACTTCTCACACTGAGAAAACGTAGCCATATAAACCACCTTAAAAGCACAGCTAATAAATACATATTTACATCCTATTGCACAGAAACCCAGAAAGCAATTGACTTAGAAGTTTCCTGACAAATGAATCATTAAAGGGTGGGATGAAGTTGAAGTAAAAAAGCCAGGAAGAGCAAAGAGGTTGGAAATTAAGGTATACAGACATCTGAAAAGGTTGTTGTCAGGTTTCTTGGAGAGGGAGAAAGTGGGTGTGTACATTTCTTAAAAATACAATAACAGCTTTGCAGAGAAAAGGGTTCCCCTGCATAAAGCAGTTTCCAGAAACACTTCTCCCAATTGCAATCAGCAAAGAATTGGACGGCAAGATACTATCAGCTATTCTACTTCAAAATTCGACCAGAATACTACCTCTGGACACAAAAACCACGTTACACTGCATTTGCCATACCAGGCATCTATTGCTAAACCCCTCACAGAAACTTCCCCAGCGCAGGCAGCAGTCGGGATCCGTGTGGATCCTTTGTGTCTGCAGAGGAGCTGCGGGGGGGATGCTCTTCATCGCTCCCACCTCTGCCTCCTCCTCCTCCCCAGCCCCTCACTGAACAGGCACTCTCCTACTCTGATTTTTCTCTCGCCGTTCTCCAGCAGGTAAAGCTCATCGTAACCCCTCGGAAAAAAAATAAAATAAAATAAAATCATGACGCCAAGTACAGCTGTGCAGAGCTCGGCTCTGCCCCCCCGTTCGCTTTTTAAATGGGAAGGAAGAACCAGACTGGGGGATCACAGACTGGTAAAGGTTGGAAGGGAGCTCTGGAGATCCCCAGTCCTGATCCCAAATCCTGCTAGAGCAGGATGCCCCACAGCAGCTCACAGGGGAACACGTCCAGGGGCACTGATGAACCCTCCGAAGCTCACTTCGGGTCTCGAACCGAAGCGAACCGATCCCGCTCGCTTTTTCCTCCTCCAACCTGGGGGCTGAAGCTCCCTCTAAACCCCACAGAATAACTCCCCGGAGCAGAACCCTGCTCTGAGGGGGGGAGCTGGGCTCAGTTACCATCGCACGCAGCTCAACTTTCTTTGTGGCAGAGTTCAGCGCCGATGAGCACCCAAGCGCATTCCTGGGGGGAATCCCGCCAGAACCCCAGAACCCCTTCCCATCCCACAGACAAAGGATGCGGCTACCACCCCACTCAGCCCCCCAACCCCACTCACATCCCCCGCTGCAGCCGCTCCGCCGCCCGGACCGCCAGTGCCCAGCACAGCCAGAACCAGAGCATCCCCGGGCCCGGGCACGCCGACATCGCTCCGAGGAGAGAAGGGATAGGGATGAGGAGAGGAGAAGCGGTTCGGTACCACCCTCACCACCTCCCGAAGTAGCAGCCCCGGACAGAACCGACCCTCCAAATCATTTAAAGCGGCGGGCAGGAGCGCCACTGGCTGGGCGGCACCGGACCGCCTCCTGACCCGCTCCGCCTCCCTGCCTTCCTCTTTTTCTTCCTCCTCCTCCTCCACTTCGGTTAGCCCAGCGGTAGACTCGATTCTCCTCTAGGTTCCCCCGTGTTTTACTGCTTGTCCTCCTTACCGATGTCCCTTCGCCTCCCCTCCTCCCCTAATAGGGACTTTCCCGCTGGTTTAAATTCGTGATGGAGACAACGAAGAGGGGGAGGTGAGGAGGGATTTGTTTTCACTGAATAAAACATGAATTTACGTGCAGCCTCATGTCCGTATCGGAGGGGAGCTGCCCACCCCCTGTTCACCCTCCCTTCGGCTCCAGGGTACCAAGAGGTTCCAGTTTTACTGCCAGAGATGTAGCTCTGTAGCTCGGCTTCTTTTTTTTTTTTTTTTTCCTCCGGTCCTTTGTTCCGAGATTGAAACCCATTGCAATCCCATCTGAGTGGTTCAGAGAGGTAACTGTGAAAATTAAAGCATTTAAGATCTTGAGGGGGGGAGGGCGGGGGGTAACACTGCTGCCGAGGGATACTGGCGGCCAGAATGGAAAGCTGGGAACCCACAGTGGTTTTCTTAATTCCCAGAGTTGCACGCTGTACTCTGCACCATCCATCCTCTCCTTTTTATGATCTCTCCAGAACTTTACTGCTGTGGGAAGGCAGCTCTTCCCCCTCTCCTGGCAAGAGAAGGGAGACCAACTGACCTGGAAAGGGAACTGTGCATAGCAGCAAATAAAATATGGGGAAAAAACGCACCTGAAGCATTTTATGATCTAATGTAGGGCTCTGGCTCCATTACACCATGACTTTTCCTACCTCTAGGGACCTGTGCCTAACCAACCACTGGGCTGGGACTGAGCAGATGGGCCCTGAGCCAAGTGATGCTAAAGACAAGGGTGAGATTTCCTTGCACTTGGCTGAATGGGGTTTGGTCTCAAGTTGCTCCAAATTAGCTCCTCTGTGACTTTGTGGCAGAGAGAACTGCATGGGTACACTGAGATCCTCCTGGGTTAGGGGTCAGCCTCACTTTTACAATGCATTAATTTGTCTTCCTTTCAGTCCTGTAACGAGATCCACAGCTTCTCCTTTTCACACACTTTACAAGCACAGTTTCCTGCATGGTTTTTATTTTCCAAAGCCTTTGCTAAAGTAGGTAAATATTTACCAATCATAACAAGAAAGCTGGTTTTATATTGGTCATTGCTTTGAAGTTTGCACTGCCGTGATCCCCTTGAGATTTTATCAACTAATTTCTTTTTCATGGTAAAGAAATCATATAGCCCATATCTGACCTTAGAGCAGATTAATTGTACCCTGAAATTTCCATCGAATGGCTAAGCCTTTCTTGCATCTGGAGTAGTTTTAACTCTGCAGGACCTTGTGCTGAGCTAATCCCATTACCTCCTGCAATGCCACAGTTTTCTAATCCTTTTCTTTTCCAAACCCCAGAAAATCTTTCTTCATAAAATAATAGACCTTCATCAGACAATAGTGAGTGTTGACAATGTCCTGAGATTTCAACCCAACCTGGACCATTTTAACATCATGGCAAAAGAGCAAATCTTATTTATTGTTCAGCTTTTTTTTTTTTTTCAAGGAGAGATAAAGTAGTCTTTGAATTTTTCCTTCGTAAGGAACTCAGCAATAAACTGGTCAACATTGTTTTTCATACCTGTATGTCATCATTACAAATTATACATAACATTTCTTACTCCCATGGAACAGAAACACACAACCCTGAAGTACAGAGTTATCTTAGTGAAGGCCACTTAATAGATAAGACATTTGCCTGAGAGCCACAGAGCAAAACAGAGCTGAATTCTGAAGATGGAACAGTGTAAATCTCCTTGCAGTCAGTGCAGAAAGCTTTGCTGACCTCCCTTTAGGGACTGTGACACTGTCACCCTCCTGAACTGAAATGTAAACCCAGGCTGTGTAATGTGCCCTTCTCACAAATATTATCCCATGTTTTATCCTCAGCTGTGTTTTAATTGAGAATCTCCTGCAAAGCTGTTGACTTTAATGGTACAATTCACATGAGTAAGAGTTGCAGGGAACCAGCATTGGTGAAAGCAGTTTCAAAAGCCTGCTGAAATAATTGATCCACCAGTGCCCAAGTCAGTTAAATCTTCAGACCTGACACAGATAATACAGAGGTAAAAGCAGACTCTTTTTTTTTTTTTCCTAGTTCATACAGTGCTAACAGTGGAGTATGTCAGGAAAAAAGGGTAGTGGATATAGCATTAGGGACTTCTTTACATTCCACATCCCTGCTCTGACCAACTAGAGGCATGCCTACTGTCATGGAGCCTATTTACTATATAATTGTGTGTCTTTGATCTTGATACCTACAAAACTGCATCATGGCCACCAGCAAACCAAACACTGAACATGTTGACAAAAGAGTTCCCTTCCTGATGGATGAGATGAAAGGAGTAAACCAAATTGCATCTTCCTTTACTAAACCAGCTTTTGAACTGAGCAGCAGAAGTGCTGATTCCCCTTGGTGGCTTTGTGCAGGTGAGCTGTGCTCTAATCCAATTCCATAGAATACAGATAGAAAAAAATAGCTCGTGCCCTCCATGCAGTACTAAGAGATAGAACTAAGGATAAGGATAGAAAACACAAATTTTTGTTATTTTTCTCTTCTGTTGAATAGAAAACTGTTCTGACAGATTCCAGTACAATCCAAATTCAGCACATCATTTACAACACTGTCCAGATCATGAATTCTGTAGAAAAGTTCTCTCTCAGGAAGCCCCGTGCTGTCCTCTCCATTTTAAAGCATATTCCCCTTCCCATTAACACTTTCATTTTCAATTATGGCTTTGTCCTCTCCTATAGAGACATCATGAAAGCTGTGTATTCCCAAGCATGAATCAGTGTGCCCTCAACAAGTCAGAAACACACCACCTTTCCCCACTTTCATGTATCTGTCTAATCCTCAGTATCTCAATTCCCAGTCTTTTTAAATCGTAGCCAGTTACAGGATTTAACATTCCCTTCTGATAGAAAGAAATTTTTCGTGCAGAGCTTGTAATTAGGAAGGCTGTGCTGTGTTCTGTTATTAGCAGGAATTGTGATTTTTGGAGTGGTGGGTTAATTGCTAATAACCATATGCAATGCTTCTCTCAAGATGTTTCCCATTACAGTAATTAACTTAGCAGCTGGGGTAGCAGACATTTACCATTTGTCTTCACAGTATCCCTGATTTAGGATTGTTCCAAAAGTCTATTTGGACTTTGTTTGCTCAATTCCCAGGTGTAAGATGAAAAAGAGCGGATGGTGAGAAAGGGGGATCTGGCAAAAAACAAGTTGCAGAGATAGTACCTGGTTTTCAGACTCTCTATCAGTGTATTCTTGAGAATTCTGCATGTTTTCTTCAGTATTCTTCATGCCTGACCATTGTATTCATCAGTGCCAACTGGATGGAAAGCATGGCAAACCAGCCTGAAATACAGAATGTTTTTAAAAACTTAAGAGATCTCTCTGTTGCTCTGATTAATCCTTCTTGAGGATTGAAAAGTGCAGACTTTATTGTTGCTTACTCATGTTCTTAACCTCAAAATATCTATGGTTTGTGATTTTTTTTTCCCCTTCGTGTTTAATAGTCAGCTAAATAAATAGAAACATTTTTAGGTAATTACTTCCTCTGTGTGTTGTCTTCCTGGAGTTCCTTCCTCCACAATAAGCAGTAATAGTTATGCTAGAATTACAGCATATTTTAAGTATATGGATAATGTGGAATTTAAGAAGAAAATAAGCTGGTGTACAAAGCCAGACCACATGACAGAGCAATAGCAGTTTTTTGGATTTCATGTATCAAGAGTATATATTGACAGGATTAATTTTGCTCACAAGATAATTTTAAAGACTTTTAAGAACATGATGCTAGATTTATCCCCTTTTAAAGTTCATTCTGGCCAAACAGAGTAAATTCTGTATTAAAGAAGGTTGGTTAATACCCTTGAAGATGGAAAGCAGCACACCAAAGCCATTGGAAGCTTCCTCTCATGCAGTGAATTGGCCTTGCTCTATTGTAAGGAATGGGGAATGCTAATGTAGAGTAACACAGGATCTGGCCCATGTGTTTAATCATAATTATGGACTTACTTCAGGAGGTACATTTTCTAAAGCAGCTGGGTAAGACAAGAAAATTAAGTTCAAATTCTTTTCTTCCACGGGAAGTAAAAGTAGCACATAAATAAATAGTTGGTCTTGCACTAGTTCTTTAAAACACATAATAGCTTTCTGGCACTGCAGCCTTCCCTGTTTTGTTTTGTGTTTTTTTTTTCTCCTACAGCACATAATAGTAACTTTCTGATAATAGGGCTCACAGACAGCTTTGATTATAACCACTTGTCAGGGAAAGGATAACTAGGAAAATAACACCACATTCAACTGTAAAAAATGCTGCCTGAAAGACATTAATACAGTGATAATTTCTGCTAATAGAAGCCTCCGAACCCCATCCATTAGCTCTGAATTGAAATTCCTGCTTTATTTCTATCTTTCCAAGCATTTCTGCCCTCTGACCCCTCTTCCATTACTTGATAGCCACACAACCATCCCCAGACATTAGCTGCCTGCCACAAAGGGCCCTGCACGAGATGGGATGAGAAACTCGCCGGGAGTTTGTGCCCAGGGGCTGGGGCTGGAGCTGGGGGTGGCTCTGCCAGCAGTGAGCATCACTTCCCAGTACAAGTGGTGGTGAGAGGCAGGGCACCCCTGGTTCAGTGGGTTTGTCTTGGGTGGGAATTTGCTGTCCAGAGTGTGCTGGTTCCCCAGTTGCTTTCACCCAACCCATCCAACAGTCACCAATTGCACTCTCCCATTTAGGACAGAAATTGAGGGGTTTGTTGATGTTGGGGGTTCATTGAGAAGAGAGGACAGGAGGGGATGGAAGGGAGGGAAAATGGAAAGGGTCTGAACAATTTGACCCCGTGGCAGTGTCTCTGAAAGGGAGAAAATGTTCAAATAAAGGATTTCTTTTTTGACAGAATATGTGGAAATCCATTGGTATTCAAGTCAGGAGGATATTTCTGTAGGGAGCTATTACATCTGATTGAGAAAATAAAATGTTACCCACATTCACAATTACTTATATAAAGGCCACTGATCTCATTTCTTAGCTTTTCTTTTTAGCATTAGTTAACCAAAACCCTAGCAAGAACATGCTATTTACAATGTAATTCTAAAGTAAGTTTTGTATTGGAAGGCAATAACAGCTGGGAGTGCTTTTATCTGTTTCTGGATTTGGGATAATGACACTGCCATGAGTGGGTAATCTTGTGTACTGGGGTACATTCAAATCAAAATTCATACATTTGGAGGGGACTTATATCTTCTCTGACCCACACAAATGAGAGCCCAATGTATCTCAAATAAACTTAGCAGAGCTATTCCAGCTTCATCTCAATACAAAGAAAATAATTAGGATTTAGGCAATTCAGAGCAATCTGCTATTTTGCACAGCAATTCAAATATTCCAAAATATTTTCTTGGAGTAACTAGTTTTTTATTTATGAACAGTTCTTTTCTCAATGATTTTTCTTCTGGCCATGTTATCACTCCCTGAAAATCTACAAAGAGCTGAGCAAGCAACTCATTCAAAAACTCAGCAGAGTATCTGCATGCTTATGTGGTCACAGAAATCAAATTTAGGATCTTCATGCTAGGAGTGTTTAAAGGCTCATCAGGTCAGGAAATACAGAGAGCCCTTGAACACTTGGCCAACAAGGCACAGAGAGCCAACACAATCTGGTTTTCAAATATTCTTGAGATCTACCTGGAGGGAAATTTCAGAGGGTTATTCTCTAGGAAAACAGAAACAAAAAAAGTGTAAAAAATATTAAAATATATGATAAAAGAGGTCTGTTTCAGTTAGTTCATAGCATAGTTCAATGAGTGCCTGGCCTATACTAAAGGGAGGAACCCAACCACACAAAACAGGCAATAATAACACTCCAGCATCTGCTGCATGTAGAACCACAGCCTTAACGAGTGCTAATACTTCAAGCATTCTAATTTATCCTCCGGGGTAGGCAGCCCCCTCAAAATTTGGTTTTTAGATGTTAAAACTCGTAACTCTCATCTAGATCACTGGAAATGCAGTTGCAAAATATATCAAAGTAAAAAATGCTCAGAAGTAGAATTCTCCTCAGGGTTTCCCCGTCCCTTCGGAATTGCTCATGTGTTTCAGATGTGAGCTGCTCCAAAAGCCTGTCTTTTCTTTCTCCTTTGTCTCATCCAGTCCTAAGCACATCACTGGCACTTAAAATACTAAAATTCAAAGGAATAAATGCTTTGTTTGTTTGCTTCCAATTAAGGAGCTAATGAAATCCCAGGAATACACTTTCAGGTAATTCGTCACAGAGGAGCCAGAACTCGAGAGCGTGGTTCTGTGTCTAACTTCCCTCTGCTGACACAACCAGACCACAGTTCATTCTCAGAAAGACACCAGAGCATTATTTTACTGTTTTTCCCCCTCTAAATTACCTGCCTGGCGACTGTCACCATTGATCTCTTAAGTCTTTGACTGAATAATCAGTCAGACAGCTAATTAATGTAGTGGCTTGGAGGGAAAGAGGGAGGGAAGGATGAAATGAAAGGGGAGAGTTTTTTCCTTGTTCTTTTTGGTTATATTGCCTTTGAAAGGTGCTGTATCCATAGGAAAAAGGAAATTTGTCTGTGCTTTTTTCTTCTGGGAGAGAGTTCACCTACTAGAAATCCATTTAGCAACTATTAACAGAAACTAGGAGAATTTTGTGGGACTGACAAGACTGAAATCCAAGCAAAAAAATAATCTAATATTTCATATTCATTTTCCCCTATTAAGAGTTAAGGATTGCAGCTTGTACTTGGAGTGAGTGGAAACTGCAAAACCTAACCCATATTTTCAGATGGTTTTAGAACTAAAACAGATGTTTTAAAATTCAGCTAACTTGGTAATATTTTGATAGAAAGAGGGGTTTTTTTCCCTCCTTCCATCCTCGTGCATCCCCTCCCCATAAATAAGACCCGTGTGACCTACAAACCCCCAAATTTATCCAGATTTCTTTTAAACAAAATGGGTCAAACTCAGGTGCCTGAACATATTCTTTAAACACCACCACTCACTTTGACTTTAGTCTGAGACTAAAGACATGAGGAAAGGGAATGCCTCGTGCTAAAATGCATTTTCCAAAAAGTATTCATCAGGGTCAGTGAGTTTAAAAAAAGTCATATGGGCATATTTTTCCCTTATGGTGCTGAAGCCCTTTGTTTCAGAGCTTTCTCAACTCCTAAACTTTTAGTGAACTTTATTTTCAGATGTCAAGCCTAGAAGGTGATGCCTGCACGCTGCAGTTGGCATAAGGATTTTTGCAAGCTTTCCCCCATAGTTCCCTATCAAATGTTAGTAACCAAATTCCCTTAAAAGAATAAATGAACTATTAAAGTTAGCAGCAGACAGACTGTGCTTATTTAATCATGGATATTTTTGAAGCATAGAGGATTCTCTCCTTTTTAACAGCTATGATAACTGAAAAGGTATTTCATTTCCTTTATTCTCAAGGAATCATACATATCCTGGAACAGCTCCTTTAATACAGAGTTAACCTCATATTGCCATGCACATATATATATAGGTATGCACATATTACAAGGCAGGATTTAAACACTCTTGTCTAGAGGGAGCTGATGAACTGAAAATGGTTTAATAAGCCTTCTTTTTAAATTCTTAAGGGAGACAGATATTAGCATCAGCAGTTATTTGTTGCTAAATGCAAATAAAATAATTCTGAGGGTGGGAATTACGCTGACCATGCTTCATGAAACAGCAAGCCCAGGACTGCTGCAAGAAAGTGGCAATTAAATATTTCACACATGCCTGCATGGCTGTTTATCTCCAGCTTAACGGGTTGTGCTGTGATCATCTCCAACAACAACAAAACTCTGTTGGAATTGAATCCCCAACTAATAATTCTGTGCCTGTTATTAACTTGTAGAGGAAGCCACATCGCTGTAAAGCCTTACACCAAGTGTCTGAGGAGAATATATAACAGCCAAAAAACCAGTCTTCACTCCAACAAAATCAGCATTGAGTGGACTAAGTACTGCAAATCAAGCATGTTTTATTAATTCAAAGATCAAGACAATAATAAATTAAGCACCTAGATATATGGAGGGAACAGGCAATGTCAGCAGTTAGAGGCTGGTTTAGACTGACCTCAAAATTTGTCTAAATATCAAAAATATTTCTGAAGGTTACAATAATTAAAGATTAATGGAAATGGTATAAAATTCTAAAAGGTTTATGAATCTAAATCATGCCAAACTAACTCAACATTCTTTCATTATTGACTTTTTAGACACAAACTCTAATCTATTCAGGCTTCAGTGAAGCATTTATTACATCTGGAAAATAATTAGTTTAACCTCAAGCAGCTTACTGTATAACAAGAAAAGCTAAGGAAAAATATAATGGCAAGTTGTGTTGAAAGGGGAATGGTTTGGCTATGGGAAGCTCACTCATAAATCTCTCAATACTGAATCTCAGGGAAAAAATAGAGTCCTATCTGTGCACATGGCATAAACAAGAGGCATAACCTCATGAAGTTTGCTGGTAAAAAGGTGAGAGGTGTTGAAGAGAGTGAGAATAGCATGCAGGAAAAACAAGGTGACTTGGAGGCTGAAGTAAGACCTGGATGAAATCTAAAACCACAAGAAGGTGGATGACAGAGCTGGGGACTAATAATAACAGCAATATTTGCTGGATTTGCCATGACACACAAAGAAATTTGCCAGAAATGTGGTGAGGCAGTAAAACAATAAACCTAAATAAATTTAGAATACTTCTATTGCTACCTTAGCAATAAAGATGAATTGTTCCTAGTAGGAGGTCTGAGATACCACACACAATTTTGATTCTTCAGGAGTGTGATGAAAAGAATTGAACGTGATGCAGGTATGGAGCAGGCAGCCAGGGAACTAGAAAGAATTTGATCTGTTTAGGTGAGCAAAAATGAGGCTTGTTTAAACTAGCAGAAGTTGGGGCAGAAAGAGGGATTACTATGTGACTGCTCTCTTAAATAACACTATGGAAAGGGGGTTGGGATGGGATAAATATCAGGGACAGATAAGACTTTTGACAGAGCTGAATAATCCCTTTACCAGTAAAACCCAGTTGTGGGATTAGACACCACACTGGTATTGGGGAGATGAGGGTGGGGGGTAGCACTCCTGCAGCTGGGCCCTCATCTCAGAGGGGTTGTGGATTGGGGAACATTTAGAGAAGGATATGGGGATGATCAGAGAGAGGCTGGACAGTGACTGAAGAGGTCATGCTGGAAAAAAACCAAATGATACCCAAAAGTAAGGAAAATTATGCTCTGATGCACTGAAGAAGGCCTTTCCAGTTCTCTTAGCCATCTGGGAAGCCAGGCAGGTGTTACCCTGAAGCTGGTGTCTGAGGGGGCCTGGAGCTGGTGCTGGCACTGCTGCTCCTCTTGTCTGTAGATTTGCAAAGTGCCTCCAGCTGCTCATGAGTTTGCACCCTTCCTTTTCCTCACAGGTCTCTCACAAACAGACTGTAAATTATTTTCCTTTTTAGTCAGACCAGTTCATAAAATATTTTAAAACACATCTCATTGATCTCTGCAGATGTGATTCCTGACCAAGAGAAAAAAAAAAAAATTTTTTTTCTTCATTGCCCTTGGACTCCATCACTAATGCAGATCATGAAATACCCTCACTCCCACTTTTATCTTGGCCTGAGCAAACAGTGCCTGGAATGGGCTGTTACAAGAGAGCTTTGTAGCTGTCTCCTGTCATCCTGTGGGATGGGGAGGCTGGAGGGATTTCTAGGTTAGTGGAACAAGACAAGAGGGCACAAAGGGTCTCAAGTTGTGCCAGGGGAGGTTTAGGTTGGACATTAGAAAGAATTTCTTTACGGAGAGAGTGCTCAAGCATTGGAATGGGCTGCCCAGGGAAGTAGTGGATTCTCTGTGTCTGGAGATATTTAAAAAGAGCCTGGATGTGGCACTGAGTGCCATGGGCTGGGAATCACAGGGGGAGTGGATCAAGGGTTGGACTTGATAATCAGTGAGGTCCCTTCCAACCCAGCCAATTCTATGATTCTATGATTCTATGGCAATGCTGGTGTAAAAAGGAGCCAGTCCAAAGTAGCCTTAAACGTGTGTTTAAGCAGGAAATTATGAGGGAGTTTTTAACAAGAAAGTGTTTGGAGTTGCTTCCTAAGACAAGCAGAAGTAACAAAATAAAAAACTGGCCACATGGTGGAAATTTGTAATTTCATCAAAAGAATTCTACAATATGTTTTTATGTGATAACAAGGAACTGGATTTGGTCACAAGGAGATGTCCTTCAGTCCTACATTCCTTGTTTTCAGCCTTTTTATTATAAATGCTATCACTGTAACTGTGTTGCAGCCTCAGGTACAAGAATAAAACACTGATCTGTTTCTAGTAAGCCCTGAGCTAAAAATCAGGTTCTGCCTCAAGTTATGAAACACCTTTGGAGGCTGCCAATTTAACCAGTTTTCTGGGACTTTCAACAAATAAACCCTTTGCTTCTTGAAGTGGGAATAATCTTTTTGGTTTGTGTTGAGCTGCAATAAAATCCTGAGCCTTGCTTGGGGATCTTCAGCCTTAACTAATACAAACAACAACCAAAAACATGGCAAACTGACCCTGATACTACAGTGTGCTCTGACATTTTAGAAGAGAAATGTATTTGTCTTTGAGATGGCAGAAAAACATCTAGAGGCTGAATGAAAGCAAAGACTCAATTTCAAAATACACATTTTCATGCACTCATCTACTCTGATAGATGGGTGATTATACCAGTGGTGTCAAGCTAGTCCAAACATGACAGCTGAGTTCATTTTCAGTGTTCCTAATAGGACATGATTTTTTTTTATAGTTTAGTTAGAACTAGAAAAAGAGTATGTGTCAACTTTCTCCTCAGTATAGCAGCACCTTCTTTTGTGATCATATATTTACTGGTAAGCCAAATCTACCAAGTTTGGCACAGCAGGGACAACAGAAGAACAAGATACTTTCTGTTATCTTTGTGCACCACCAGCAAGTTGCCTCCTAAATTTTCTTTACAGGACCTTTATTTCCAGCAATCATGCATGCAGAAAAAATACCAGAGGTTGATCAGCAGGGTTGATTTTGCAGTTCTAAACGAGAGCAGAAGAACAATATCTCGCTCCTTCTATATTCCTTGCAACAGCATTTTCCCTTCTTCTGTACTGAATTCATGGTAGGAAAATATGATGCAAACATTTAATTGCATTACATTGGTAGGGCAGACAACATTCACTTAACATCAATTAGCTTGCATTATAGCTGATATTATGGACCTAGGCAGTATGCAGTTGACATTCAAAGCTTGGTCTGGACATGATAGGGATAAAGGGGGATGCCTCTGCAGCTGTAAGGAGCTGTCAGCTCCTCCCCTGTCACTTAACTATGTGTGTGTGGAACTGGGTAGGAGCCCCCCAGGACATCTTCTCCTGTTATTAGGAATTACAGCAATGTACTACAATCTAGTTTGAAAAGCAGTTGATCTTTGTGTACATTTTCTTAAAATTCTCAGTGAAAACAGAATTTGCTTCCTGAACAGCTGGGATGTATCGTGGGTGTTGCAGCATTACTGAGCTGGAATCTTCAAATTTATGTGCCTTTGAGTGTTGAACACAGCAGTGACAGACATCATTAACTGATAAACTATTCTGTCCACCTTTAGGCTTGTTTTCACTTACTTAAAAGTCTGTAAATGCAGCAGAGGAACCCACATTTTATAGCTTAGGCCTTAAAATTATATGAGACATTGGTTTATTTTCTAGCTCTCAAAGCTCATAGGTGACCTGAAAGAAGTCATGAGGAGAGTTGTAAAGCTGTAAACAAATTGACTTTAGGCTGTTTAGCTCCTTGAGTTGCAGCACCTAATCTTGCAGCAGCAAATAGATCCTCAGCATCACCAAGAAGAAAGCTATATAAATTATCCTACAGAAAAATAAAGAAGAAAAAGACACATCCTAAATCTCACCTTCCTCTAGGCTTAACTACTGGCCTACGAAAAAACAACTCTGTCCATTTGGAATGTGCTGTCTGGAATGATCCTGATCTTTACATCAAGTGATCACTAGATAAATCAGCAACCTTTCCAAGAGGGATCAAGACCAGGTTATCACTTTTTCAGCTCAGTGACTCCTTCTGCTCCTAAACCACTGAGAAGAAGCCAGACCCTGCTCAGAGTGGCTGCCTCCAGCTGCCTTCCTGCCTTGGCTTCCTCTTTCTCCCAGCTTTCTCCAGAACTCCCCAGTTTCTCATCCCTATTTCTTCTTTCTCAGGTGTGTCCATAAAGGCAGACTGGCAGAAGTACAGGAAACACTGAGGAAAATTCTCCTCTTTGGAAGTGATGGGCAGGTATAGAGACCTGTATCATCCAGCAGGATTTCCAATGTAGATGGATACTGACTCCATATCTTCTGGAGGGATTGTCACAGGCAGCAGCTTTCACAGAAGGGTCTCAGCATGGGATAGAAAAAGGAGCTGAGCCCTGCTAAGAGAGAGACAGCTCTGGACACAAGCTGAACCAGGGTGTTAAGCATTAGAGAAACCTGGCTGTCAAAAACATGGCCATTATCAGCTTTAGACTTGCAATCCTGACTGCACTGCCCAAATTTAAATGCCTGGATTTCACCTCAGCATCCTGAGGCACTTGGGGGTTGTGTTTTCATTTTGAATTTCCCTTTAAATTCTCCCTTCCTTGCCAAGGTGGCCTAAGGACAAATCCATTAATGCATGTGATAGGCAGGTATATTTACATTGCAGGGGTTATGTAAGCAGGTAGAGCTCATCAATAATTAAAGGCTTTGTGACCATTTTCTTCTCAAAATTACTGTGCAAGCTGCACCAACCCCATGCTTTTCTTCTCTTTTCTTTCTTTTTCTTCTGAGTAATTTTAAGGGACAGAGTTTTAAGGGATGATGGTTCCAATCAGTCTGCAGAAGGCTGTGTGAACCCCTCCTTAATTTCTCAGAGAAACAAGCTAGAGGTATTACCAATATGAAGTAGGGTTTAGTAAGGGAAGGATCAAGCTCCCTACTTCTGTTTTGATGACAGTCTGGACAAGGTGTAATAAAATCAATAGTTTCTCTTGCTGAGAGGTTTCTTTCTGTCTACAGCAATGACAAGAGGATAGTGGGCAAAGAGCCCTTTTAGCTGGTCTTTAAGAATCAATCACACTTAACAGCAATAGCCACGATGACAACAACTGCACAATGGACAATTAATTTTTTACATAAATATCCTTAACTTTCAGAGAAAAGAGATACTTCCAAGAGATGGGGAGTAAGATGCCTGTTTCTCTTAAAATCAAGAAAATACTAAGAATTTGTCACTAAAGGCACTGAAACAGAAATGCTGAGATCCTTAAGGGCTACAATACCAACATACAAATTTAGTCCACCTGAACAAGAAGAGCAGAAAACCATCAAGATTCCTTTGAAGTACAATTTTTAAAAGTCACATCAGGAAGTTCAAGACTCCTAGAAGGAAGCCAGCATGGCTGTGTCACATCTGCTGTCAAGAAGGGACTTCCCCTCCTCCTAGCAAGCCCCTGATCTTCAGGACCTGGTGAAAGATGTGAGCTGATCCAGCACAGAGCCACTGTCTCAGACCAGAGGAGAACCAGCTGTGTTCTGCCTCTGTGCTGTATCTTGAGGCATTGTAAAGATGTAATTGGCAATTACAAAGTCACACGAAATGGTAGGCAGGCAGCTATTCAAATACATCAGCTCCATGTGTAACAGAAGGCAGAAATAAAGTTGTATCAGGTAAAAGGCATATTCATGCATAAATAATGAGGGCAAAATATGACAAATCAGCTTGTTCTATTGTATCCCACTGAAATTTCAATACAGCCTCAGTAGTGTGGAAGAGCAAATGAAAGTCAGAGCAAAGAAAGGACCCGTGCTTGCAGACTCACTCCTTGTTGACACTGGGTGAGCTTATTGTGGCTCACCAGCAAGCATGAAAGGCTGATCAAAACCAAAAGAAACTCTGGTTAACATGCCCCTACCTCTGTCTGAGGTGCAGGGGGGGTTGAGAGGCTGTAGTTAAGGAACACTGTCATTTACTTTGAGAAAAATGTAGAAAATAGATGTACCTTGGAGTAACAGACAGAGTGACTTTGTAAATGTGGACAGCAGACTGTACTCTGTCTTTTCATGCTGTGATGTTTCTTTGTTGATGTCTCTGTTTTAAGATCAGTTTGCTCTATGCATCACCAATTGTCTTTTGTTTTCTCACAGCAGGGAAGGCTCCGTTAATCCATATGTCAAGAGAAAAAATTCAGGCTTCTCTTTGATAGGAAGAGAGCATGACAGCAATCTATTGAAAAGGTGGTTTGGAGTATCGTTTCTTCCAAGCTAATTTATTGACTGGATGGCTTTCAGAAATAAGAGGTATGTTTCTCAAGATAATGAGCTGAGATGTGACTCATGAAGTCCATGTGAGCAGAGGCAGACTAATTGTGAGAAATAAACTAATAAAAAACCTCTCAGTCTCTAGAAATCAGTATCTTTTGTGATACAGCAGTCTGAACTTCAGAGAACATCAATGTTTCCACCTGTTCCCTGCTGCCAGGATGTTGGTTTAGCAGCCTCAGATGTGTAAAACATATTTCTCACTATTAAGCCTTAGATCAGGTTGCTAAGAAAGTATCTGAGCTTTGGAGGTGGGGTCTGCAGAGCAAACTCCCCTTCCAGCATGATTATATGGGGCAAATGCTATCTCACTAATATTTAGTTAGGGTTCCAGAATCCACAGATTTACAAAGATCACACTGATTTATTTTTTTTTTTAACCAGTATTTTCAGTTTAAATATTCAGCCCACAGTGCAACTACATAAACATTCTACCCTTCCTGTAGCATTTGTGGAATAATTTTGACAATTTCTAACAACCAATTGCTGTCACTCATTTTCCCACTTCTAGGACAGCTGATGGACAGGACATTTCAACAACAGAAAAGGCATCCTAAAGAAATGTGATGTACTTAGGAAACATGACTTGTTTTTCTTACACAATGAAACTTCTCCTAACAAAAAAAAAAAAGCCCCAAATCTTATCTTCCAGATAAAGTGACTATGCCCAACTTCTGCTGAAGCTGTAAGAAAGTCTGTTACTACTCAGTCCAGCCCATTTTTAACTCTTAGACTCCAGGAGAAATTTTCACACTGCAAAGAGCTTTTCTGGGATGTTTAAGACATAGCAAAAATGGGTCTTGAAAAAAATTTCACAATGTTCTCCTTCTTTTAGGTGTGAGCCTTAATACCTGGACTCACTCTGGAATAATCAGCTATAGAAACAGTCAAAGCAGAAAATTCTGGGCCATTGGGGATTAATGACTTTTTTAAGGCTGACCCTGAATCCTCCTGACCTTTACTTAGCTGCTGAATTGTCTCTGCCTTATGTTACCAGGGGAAGAAATCACTGCCTTAAATGTTGACTTTGTTTAGCACATTCTTCATGCCATAACTGACTTGTCTTTAGGTGCCAGCAAAGCACAGTCAGTGAATTCAGAGATGACAAACAAAAGCTGCAGAAGTTGCATTCCAGCAGCATCTATAATTCCTCTCCTTAGAATGAAGAGCTCCATTCTAGCACTGTGAACCCCAGACTGCTGAGAATGCTCTATCTTTTGCTTATATGTCTATGAGTTATTATGTGATTTCTACAAACACACTTCAGCATATTGTACTTACATCAACACTTCCTAATGCTTAGCAAAACTTCTGACAAATATGGTCTGTTCTGGGTCTGTACAAACAGTGAAAATAATATGGAGCTACAGAGTCATCATTATTTTCTAAGCTCCGTTTTCTCTTTAGCACAACAGATGTCCATTGAAAAGAAAAATATGTTTCCAATGCTTTTAAAATTACTGGGATTTTTCCTCCACAAACACGTCCCATTAAAGCCATTCCTGAGAAAATGAGTGACCAAAAGCCCCATTTGGAGCTGCCCCATGTGAGGCCCCATGTACACAGATTTCCACCCTTTCTTCTCTCAAGACCCTAAATAAGGCCTCAAGTTTAAGCAGTTCCCAGTAAGAATGGGACTGGCTCCCAGTAAGAGTGGGGCTGCAGAGTAGTAAAATGTTCCTCCAGCAGAAATGAGCAGTTGCATTTTTATTTGTGAAATAAAACTTGGATTTTAAGGGGTAAAATTCTGAGACATAAATAATCCCACAGTGCCACAGCAACTCTATTACAATAAGTTTTAACCCAGTTTTCCATAAATATTTGTGTACAAGCCAAAAAAGCAGTCCAAGGATATGAAATTGATACCTAGTAGGCCATTTCTAACTACTAGATGTCAGACAGTTACCTGTTGGTTTCAATTAAGCTTTGCAGAAACCCCCTTGTGTCATGGTGTACAGTGAGGAAAAATAATGAGGCAACATACTCCAAAGTGCTTCACTTACAATTCAGACTTTGGGCTGTGTGTGAATCAAGTTTGCACCAAAAATAAGCAACTCACCAGCAGCCTGAGAACAGCAGGTCAATGAAATGCAGAGCAAAGAGCCAGGCTGGGGGGAAGAAGGGAATTGGAATGTTTTGTAAGACCCCAGTTCCCATCAGCTAGGTACAAGCACTTTGTGACTTGTTTCCTTCTCATCTTGAGTGTGTTCAGCTTGCAGCTCTGAAAACACTCAAAGAACCTCTGGCAAGGGCTGCCTTAAAGTTCTGGAAAACCTGTCCTGAATGTTAACAGCAATATAGAGAGAAAACTTACAAAACAAAACCAGACCAATAAAGAAATGACAGCAGTCAAACATTTTTCCTATTATATTGACATCTAGGGATACCCACTGGGGCAAAATCAGTGGTGAAAACACACAGGGGGAGAGATTGAATTTTGATAGTATGGATAAAGAGCACCTGGGAAGAAGGATAAAGAGCACCTGGGAAGAAGCAAATGGACATCCCTCATTCACTGAGAAGAAAAAAGCAAGATGTGATGGGTCCAAATTCAAGCAGAGGCAGAACACAGGTAGCTTGAGGCCTGTGCCAGTGGCCAAGCCACAAGTGTAGCACAATGTGAGGTTATTTTCTTAAGACAGTAAAGGGTATGGAACTAGTGGATGGGAGTGTATCAGCTGAAAGGAAGTTTAGATGAACATTAGCACACACTGAGAGTTTCTTCTTTAGTGACACAGGGAACATCTTTGCACTCTGAGATGAAATCTGCACTGACCAGGGAAGTTCTGGGTTTTTTTCTGTTTTTTATTCACTGTTTCTTCTTTGGCTCTGGAACAGAACTGGTACATGAGGACAGGTGGCCCCAGATAGCTTTAATTTTTCTTGGATGGAGTCTACTCTCAAGTGAAGTGGAAGAAGAGTCTCAATATAGTATTTACCACTTTGTGGAAGAGGAGATACTGTTGCTAAAAGCAGGTAACCTTTTCAGTGTTAAATGCCAGAACCTGACCAATGCAGATCATGAAAAGATTGTATTAAACAAAAATCCTGTTTTATTTACATGTGTATCAAACAGTCACACTCTGAAGACTCTACACCTCTGATTAATTCATCTTCACAAGCCAGATCAAGCCAGCAGAAACCAGATGTACTTTTTGAACCAGATTTTTCACTGAGGCTGCTAGAGATGGAACAGAGCAGAGTGGAATAGAAGCAATAACATATTACAGCTTCCTGCAGATTCTTTTTCAGGAATTGGAAATGTCCCTCCCATGCCTGGAACTGCACACACACAGTAGGAGTGAGGGGAGATGAACAGAAACCCAACACCAAGGATCTGTCCTAGAGGATGGATACAACCCACCCAGTGAGGGGAATCTGCTCAGTTCTGCCTCTGTAGGAATGAAACCCATGGCACAGAGGAGAATGGAGAAGCCAGAGATGAGCTGGTGACAGCAAATGTCTTTCCACAAAGGTGTCCTGAAATATGAAAAGTGGATAGGTTGAAAGATCATCTCACAAAGATCTGGAAGACTTCACCAGGACTTTTGTATAACCCCATGAAAGAAATACACTGCCCTAGGAAACACTGAAATCAGTATTTTTTTTTTTCCAGCAAGTTTGAATACTTGGGATTTAGTTCAATCTCTGTAGTCAGTTTCTGGAGAACTTTTTATTTTATTAAGTCTATTTATCTAACTCAAAGTGTGTTGGCTTTCCCAGCTTTGTCAGACGAAAGGGAGACAAAGATGAAGCCAAAACACACCGTGCTCAGCCCAGCCACTCTGTCTCCGGGGCAGACAAAGCCAGCGCCAGTCTCTGTCGCAGTCACGGGAAGAAAAGGAGACTTTGGGATGTTTTTACAAGCATCGGTGACTTGTTGCCATCTGGCGGACAGATCCTGGAAGCCCACGGCTCCTCCGGCACCACCGAACTGAAGGGCGGAAGGAACAGACGGAGATCCCTTGGTTCAACCTTTCCATCTTCTCTTTGCGACAGAAAATCTCTGTAACTTCTGGTCCCTTCTAGCCCGCAGGAGCATCACACCAGGTCCCTGGGCTTGCGGGAAAGTCTGAAATGTCAGTGGCTGAACAGTCATAGAAAAAAGAGAGTTTTCAGGATTATGATCAGAATTGATGCCTGCATGACCCTTGAGATTTTATTCCTTACAGCAATAACATGAAGCAGAGCACAGCTCATTGCTGTTGAGGAGAAATGGAGCAGAATTTTAAATCCCAGTTAAAGATGACTGAAAAAGGAGAGAAGAAAAGAGAGGAAGGACAAACCTCAGTTTCCCAATTCCAATGCCTGAATGGCAGCAAACAGAATCAGTGGTAAAAACTTTGTGTGAGACCCAAGCCCTGGATGGCTCAGAGGCCATGGATGCTCTGCTTTTCCTGAGAAGTTCTCATTGGTGCCATCCACATGCAAAAATGGATAAACATGATGTAAAAAGGAACATGGGAAGTTTTAAGAGCAGCCAGTCCCTTGTGACAGCAGACAAAGCTATAGAAAGTAGAACTGGGTTGTGCTAATTGGGAGCCAGGACATCTCAACATTTGACTTGTAAGAAATGTTTCTGTCACTACATATTCTCATTACAAGGTGTTAAAATTGGCTAACAAATATACTGCTCCTTTTAAAAATGTATTACATTCATGTACTTTAGTCAGTGTTTCTTGCCTTATTAAGAACTAAGACAATTTCTCAGTGGCACAAAATAATTCATGCAGTTGATCTGTATAAAGAGGCTTCCATATCACCACCACATCTTGAAACATGAAGTCGTATTTCATTGAAAATCCCCCAAAAAGGATGATGTATTCACTTCAAAGCAACTATTTTTCAGCATATAAGAAGATATTCAGAATCCAAGAAGGATTTGCTAGATTTATTTCTGCAAATACCTCCCCAAGTACACTTCAGTCATTTACTTTTGTGGTGTGTATCATCATGAAAAGATGCAGCTATGGGTCAGTCCAGATGGAGACTCCTAAAAAACCTTGGAGAAGCTTCTTGCTGATGAAGATCCATCAGAAACATATATAACATAGGTGGTCTTTGTCTAGAAGTCAGCTACATTCTAGAATCATAGAAATGTTTGGATTGGGAAGGGAACTTAAAGACCATCTTGCTCCATCCCCCTGCATGGGAGTCACCCAACCCAACCAACTGCATCCAACCTGGCCTTGAACCATTCCAGGAACACAGAAAATCAGACACAAAATCAGGAAATTTGGAGTCAGGATTCTTTTAGTGTGCTTTCCTCCTTTTAAAAAGATTACTAATGAGCTGGGTATCATCAGTTAGCTGTTTGCCTCTTTATTTTTGTCCTCACATCCTCCTCCTCTTTTTAGTTGTATCATTATTTGCCTTTAACCAGATGAGCTCTAGTGATGGAGATGCACCAGTTGAAAGCTCTTTACCACACACTTATCATGTCCAAATGAAGTGAATTTTGTAATCTCTCTTTGAGGTTTGGTTCAGTAAGAGGTTCCTGATCTCAGGGGTCACTATGGCCTCAAAATAAAGTACACATAAACCTAAAGGCAGAAGTTATTTATAAGATATTGGGCAGAAAAGCAGCATAACCAAAGTACAACATCAAAAACCACTTTTTTCCAGAGTCAGTCTGTAAGTGCAAAGGAAAATAACTTAAATTGGCAGGAGAACATTCCCAATTGGTTGTTTCAGTAAAAGCAGCTCATTATTTCAAGTGAGAAACTCTCCTCCAGCCTACAAAAACTGGAGATTTACAGTATGATCCCCAGCTGGCTTAGGATGACAGCAAGACTTTTCAGCATAGGATCCAAACCAGCCAGAAGGCCAGTGGTTAGGATATTAACACAGTGTGCAGAAGCCATGGTTGAATTCTACCTTTCCCAGACTCAAAGAAAACCATGCCCTCCATCTGCCATCTCTCTGCTAAGTTTTATCTGCACACTGTCATGCTGAGGACTCTGATGAGACTTCACCCTTCATCACAGAAAACAGTTTTGATAAATAGGGTGTTCTTTTTTTGACACTGGAGATATTTCTGCTAAAAGCAGCTCAGATAACAAAGGCTGACTCTTTGTGATTGAGCAGAGAGGCTCATTTACTTCCCTGTTTTTAAAGGCAGGATCCCAGTCAATGTTTCTTGTAGTCAAGGAGAATCTGAGTTCAAAGGAAATTGTGTCCCAACAAAGCACTATGGCAAGGAAAAAGGACAGAAAGCTTGGATCCATGTTCTGGATCTGCTTTATAATTAGAGGGCTTGGGGCCCATGAAGGACTAAAAAGACTTCCAGTGATTTCAAAACCTATCAAGGATCTCTTGGTTGAAGTTTCCTGTTACAAGAAACTGTTATACATATGCTTAATTGCAAAATTTCCTTTTTAAGTGAAAAAAAACCCCAACCAACTATTCTCATTAGCCCATGGCTTTGCAGTCTGGAATAATACTTGGGTAAGCACCAACCAGCTGGAACACTCTGCATTTTTTTGTGTTTGCATAGAGAAGCTGTGACCAGTGGTAACAATTTTGGCACCTTGTGTTTATTATTGTCAAAAGAAATACTGCATTAAATAAAAATACTGGGCAACAGCCACTTTCAGGTTTATCATCAGGAGACACTCTTCATGCTTTTTAAAAATCAAGTTCTATCTACATGGTTACTTCTTTACTGCTTCTCCTTTAACTGAGTGTCATTTCTTGAGTGCCTCCCATTTTCTTCACATTAAAACATGAGCTGTGTTAAACAAGAAATGTGAGAAGGAGGGCACTGATGCTTTGGGAAAAGAGGAGGTGTTAGGGTTGGGCTGACACAATGGAAGAGGTGAGAATTTGTCTGTTGGAACCAAGATATTTCATGGTCCAAGTTAGGTCCTGAAGCAACTTCCAGGTTTGCTCTGAGGATGTGTACTGTGAAGCCAGAGCTGAAGGGCAGCTCAGGGCAGTTCTGCTCTCTCTCTCAGCAAGGTGGTGTCTGTGTGCCCAGCTGTGTTTTGGTCCCCCAGCAGCCCCCAGCACAACCACCTCCTGCAGCTTCCATGCAAGCACAGGCAGCTCACCCTGAGCCCTTCCCCATCCCATGGAGTTTACATCCCACATGCACTGAGCAGGAATTTTGTGGGAGTGCTAGCTGGCCTAAGGAAGTAATTAATATGTCAAACATCCCTTTTAAACCAAATCCTACCCTCTTGGGATGATGGTTTGCTCATAAAAGTGACATCATGGAGTATCATGCATCTTCTGCAAACCTTGGAGTTCTCAGGTGTGTGTTGCATCACACAGCAGTGAGAAAACATGATATATTTGTGAGCTATAAAAGGACATTTCTAGCAGTGTGAAGCTGGTTGAACTCAGGGCTTTAGCTGATCCCTTCAGGTATGGAAAGGAGATATCCATAATTCCCACTCAAAACAAATGGATATTTATTTTCCATTAAAAAAAATTACTTCTGTTTCAGACCAGGCCATGTGCCTTTGATATTTATAGAGAAATATTGGCATATTTAGATATAAGTGATGTGTCCAAAGAGGATGGGGTAAGTCTGACTTATCCTGAGGCTTCCATGTCTTGAGAAAATCATATAAAACCTACTTCTTGAACTAGTTTCAAAATTTTCAAAATTCAGAAAAAAATCCATTTTTTAGGACAAATAAATCCAAGTAGAGTATGAAATTTACAATGTGATCTAGTCTATGATTACTATAATCTATGAACCAAACTTCATTTATGTGTCCCAAAACTCTCTTCCCTCAAAATACTCTGCAAAAGTGAAAAAGTAAGAGTCTGACTTCAAAAGCCCTTCAACACTACCAGCAGATCAAGTGTATTTTTATTAGAAAAATATTCAGCTTGGAGAATACAGGTCTGGCTCTGGACCTAAACTGCTCCAAAATGCAGCCTGGCTGTCAGATTTCAGCTGGGGCCTCTTTACTTTTACTGTGGAAGTAAAAAGGAAAAAATTCTTCACTGTAACATTGGTGTGAGTCCAAATTGACAATAAAATGAGTGCAGTTCCTTGGGATTTACTCCAACAGGAAGTTTTATCACTGCCTATCAGCATTAGTCATGCATTAGGTTGTAAGTCAAGTCAAAACAAAGTAATCACATCTTAAATTGTGAAGTCAAAAGAAAGAAGAGAAATCTTGAGTGCACTGGTTCAATAATCTGATGCTGACTTTGATAGAACCACTCTGTCCCCCTAGAAAATTGTCTGGAGAAATTCAGGTCTTTGTTTTAGACACATAATATGCATTACATAGTTTGTTTTTCTTCTGAGAAGTGAAGAGCTTAGGTATATATATATATATATATATATGCATACTTGGTTTGATTGGGAATTGCACTTTTAATTAAAGGGCAGGAGGTCAGGAATTATTTTTGCCTAATTGTAACCTTCAGAATGAGACATTTCTGCTGGAGAAACTGGAGAAAAATATCACCTTCCTAGCAGCATCTTTGTTCTACAGGTTCCATATGAACTCAAAAGTCATGTTGCTTTGCTGCCTTCTCCATTTTTTGTGGCACTTTATAGATAAAAGTTAATTTGAAGCATCAAGGCAGTTTACCTGAGTCACTGGAGAAAGCTCACCATAATAAAATATTATTTCACCAAAATTTGGCAAATTCACTCTCCTCGTTTTTTTGTATTTGATTGCTAAAATATCCAATAATACATTCTGATTTCCAATTATTTTGCTTATTTTAACCTTTGGAATAATATAGCCCTGCTCCAGATGTACTTTAATCTTCCTACTTCTGCCAAATTTCTGTTTTCCATGTGCTTAGTGCTCTCATCAAGAGCAATGTGTCTGTGTCACTTCCTCCCTTGATGTTCAGGCTTTTTCTTGAATCATGCAATATATAAGAAGAAAAGCCAAAAAGGAGAATGCAAGTCCTTTGCAGTGCTATTTTTAAATACAGGAAATTGTGCTGGGCTGTTGGAAAAGGAGATTCCTTTTGAAGAGTAGCTAATAAACAACAACATGCTAGAAATAACATGCATGCACAACTAGTCCTGCCCTCTAGCAGGTCTGTGTAAGTGAGGCTCCACAAAGCACAAAATGTCCAAAAAGAAACAACAGAGAAAAAGGTTCCCAAGTGTTCCTGATGCTGTGAGGATCTGCTGAAACACACTGACTGTCCCCAGTGACCTGAGGCCACTGGGTTGCTGGTACCCTCTCTCCTCCTCAAATGTTGATTTATGGGTAAAAAACCTTGGATTCCTACAGATGCAAGGCAAACTATCTCATGAATCCAAACCTTCTTGCCAAGGAGCTTCTTGCCAAGGGCTGAATAGGTGAGGAGGAGGAATCCTTTGAGCCTGGGCAGGAGAGAGGCAAAGGAGTCCCTGGAGGAGCAAAGAGATGGGGAGCTCAGTCCAGTCCTCTCTGTTTTTCCTAGAACTTCTTAGGGCACCTTCCCAAGGAACCATCAGTTCCTCATTCTGTTAGGAATCACATCTTGTAGCTGTGAAACCCCAGGGACAAGGTTATCTTAGGTTTAAAATAGAATGAGTGGAAAACAGCAAGAATATGTTCAGAGTTTACTAGGAAACAGCAAGAGAAATCTAGGTAGGACCAACAGCAGGTTTGGGTTCCTGCCAGGATATAAATGCATTTCAGGCAAGAGCTTTTGAAGCATTAGGTGGTGCCATGGTACCAGGCAGGAGCTGGGTATACTGGTGACTGTTCTAGCAGGGGGACTCCATTTCAGAGAGTATAATTAGGAATAAACTCACTGATGCTGCTTAATGCCCTAAGTCCTGTTCACATTCCTGGTTTACTTGCAGTTTTCTATGACTTTTACCTAAACAAACAGTTCCAGCACAAGCTCACCTTTGAAAGTTTTACAGATGACTGTGAAAAGTATTGGCAGCTTTTCCTGTGCTGCCAGTGTTTTCCAAAGTATTCTTCCATGTTATTAGACATTAGTTGATAGCACATTTCAGCTTTTCCCTCATGGTTCACTCTCCTCTACCTATTTGCATGAAAATTTCAAGAATGCAGCATCTGACATTGCTGCCCTCTGATAAATCTGCTTGAATAAGGCAATGGATTGAAAGGTTTTAAAGGGAATGCAGGAACACAACACCCTTGGCTGATGACAGCAGCATTTCCTAAGGAAAACAACTTTACAGAAAAAATAATATTCAAAGTCATGCACTGAGCTGGACTCCCTGCCTCTGAGAGGCTGTTCATCTGAACACAAGGATGTCTGATAGCACAGACAAGTAGGTTTTACTCTCAAGGCTTGTTCTTTATTATGCAATGTTCCATACAAAGGTTCTTAATAGCAGCCATAGCACTCCTTTATTCACAGTGCAAATGTGCTGTGTAAATGCTTGTAAAACTTTATGAGCTCCATTGCCTCGAAGCACTAACAACTCAGGTATGATTAATAAATGACTCTCATGACTCTCCCTAATCTTCCAGGGCAATGCTCCAGGTAGTGTGTGGCACATCCCAGTGGCTGAGAAGTGTTGTAAGGGGCTTGGGTTTTTAGTTAGCTGACTCTAAAAGACAGAGCAGTATCAGAGATTTAATTAACTTGACTTGTTTCACCCAGCAGCTCTTGCTTGCAGCACAGACACTCCCTACCTTGCTCACTGATGCTGCTGAGCACCCAAATCCTTACTAAAGCCTGATGGATTTCACAGCCTGGCCCTCTTTGAGACTTCTTTGGGCTGTAAAGCAGCAGAACCTGAATCTTTACTCAGTCTTCAGAAGAGCTCCCACTAGGTGGCATAGCCTAGCTGACATTCCTCTCTCCCTGCAGATGGATTTTCTCTTGCTTTGCTCCAGCTCTTCTCTCCCTTTTTTGCAGCATTTCCAAACACTGAGCTCACCGGTTTTAATAACTGCAAAAAGAAACTCCTGGGATCTTTTTTCCTCTCCTTACAGTGCTGCATGGATCCGAGCCAAAAAGACAAGTCACAGACAAAAAGATGAATTTCCAATGCTGTTTCTACAGCTAGTTCAAGCACTTCATTGCTGCAACCATTAATTGAATCTTTAAAGACCATCAGCATATCAAAAGTCCTCAGTGGTTCCTTACTTTGTCATCCTTACTTATATGTGCATGCATAATAAACCCAACCTCTGCAAGAACATTTTATCCCAGACTCACTGATGAGCTGGAGAAACAGGGAAAGATGGGAGGAAAACTGATGTGGAAGTGACTGAGAACTGCCAGCAGACATTTATCTCCTGATAAATGGGAGGAGGAGGAGAGAGTGGTGTACAAAACCCTGAGAAGGGAACTCAGACAGCAACCAAATCAGGCAAAATGTGGCTCACTGACTTTTTGGTGAAGAAACAGACAAACATCTCTCAGCAGGAAGCAGGCACAATTCATCACCAGTATGACTGGAGTATATTTTGGATATCTCAGACATAAAATATTCAGAGTGCACAAAGATGAACGATTTAAGATGAAGTGAAGAGCTGCATTTGTACCACCAAACTGGAGCAAAGATTTGCAGCCCTGGGGAGCAGGAGCATCCCATCTGGGAGGGTGTTCAGCCATGTGCACTGGCCCATCTGCACCCCAGGACCATCCTAATCCTCCAGCAGCTCAGCTGGTAAAGAATTTCACCCAAATTCTTTCAAGGATTTTGAGCTACCAGTAAGAAAAATACTTGCACAAAAGGTGAACACTAGTAAAACAAAACAAACCAACCAACCAACCAAACAAACAAAAAAAAGCAAAAAAACCCTCACCCAATGAAGTTGCAAAGACCAGGGGGAAATTAGAGAATTTTCTGACACATGAATTAGGTTTCCACTAAGGCAAAACTTTTCATTAAAGACTTCAGTGACAACTCAGTGGGTTCCCAGGTAGCATTCTCCACAATGAGTCCTAGACATTGCAAACAAGTACAGATGTCATATGTGAACACTCAAAACACCACAAACATTTCAGAAGAGCTTACAGTTTTTCTGACATGTCTTTCCCAAATTCAGCTATTTTCTCCACTCCTCTATATTCTTTTATGTTACCAAACAAATCTGTAAAATTCCTTTGCTGTGGAACTAATTTTATTTTCTTGTGTAGCAGTAAAGCACTTCCAAAACTAACAATTAGGACCAATAGCCATGCCTGGTGAGAGAAACCTGCATGCATTTGCCTGGTGTGTAAGAACAACACAAAGCTAAAATAACTAAAATTAAACTCCAGTCCAAGGATAACTGGATGAATAGTTTCCATTTCTGAGTCTCCAGGCCATGATAATATCAGTAATGTAGAGTCCCCATGAAAATTAATGTGAATGATGTTGTTAAGTCCTGAGTTCATTTTAATCTCATTTAAAGTTCTTTATATTTCTTCAGATTTTATCCATAAATTCCTGAGTGCTTGTTTTCCCTCATCAAATTAACTCCACAAAGTGCACAGTTCTTCCCAAACTCTGCTTAAAAGTCTCCATTTCAGATCCTTAAAAAAAAATCACAAAGATATCAGGAATATCTTTGTCAATGAAATTTACATTAGTTGATCAGTCACAACCTTATCTCTCAGTGCAATGAGAATGGAAACAATAATGAAGATAAGATGAGGTATTTTTTTTTTCTGGAAGGCCAGACAGTTTGACAGCTGCAGGGTATCAGACCCTGGCTTTTATTCAGGTGCTGGAGATGCAAAAGGCTGTGAAAGAATAGACATGTCTGACAAGACTGGAAAAAGCCAGGGATGGGAGAGTTCAAAACTGACTGATCTATTCACTCCTCCTTCAGCCTTGGCCTCAAGTCTGGACAGCCCAATGGGAAATGCACCAAGAAAATGTAATTACTGGGGATTATTCTATGTATCAAAAGAAAACCATGTCTGTAGTCATCACTCTCAAGTTCAACATTTGCTTCTAACTCATAGAATACAGACTGCAGCTGATGACTTTCAAAACAGTCAAATGGAGGAGCCCACCTTCCAAAATTATTCAGCTAGGACATAGGATTCCCCAACACTCTGAAACACAGAAAAAACCCACCCATATCCAAACTATTTTGATATTTGCATGGTGGTCCCCAAAGGAGTTGAGATTCCTTTTTTCCAGTCCCCCTCTCACTGCAGGCTCAGCCCCATGTGTTTCAAGCAGAGCTGCTCATACTACAAAATGGGGCAGCCTGAACATTACTGCTCTTTGCATTTTAGTTGGTGGCTCAGATTGATTTGTAGTAGAAATAAAACACACAGAATCAAAATACACACAGAGGCCTGTCTTGGAGCACCTCTGTCAGATGAAAATAACCTGCTCTTAGTAAGTGCCTTAAGGCTCAAATATCCAACCCCTTAATCATGACTATCATTAGCACTCAAACATCACAATTTTTCTTCTTTTTTTTTTGGTAAAACAGCAGCCCACAGAAACACAGGGGTTACCAGAGGGAAGTTTCTTACAAGGTGGATCATCTGACCATTGTTTAAAGTCAATTCATGATTGAACATGGTATTTAAATGATTTGGGGTCCTATAATTTGTTTTAAGTGGTTCCTATTAGTTTTGCTGGCAGCTGTCATGTTAAGAACAATGCAGCAGGTAATGATCTGAGGAGATTGCAGAAATAAGCTGATCAAATTCCAGTGTTTCTTAGAAATTTTGCCTTGAGGTTCCAACACAGGATACCCTGGATTACTGCCCCCTGAAGTTCATCTGTAATGACTGTCTGGGAGTGACAAAATTTATGGCAATTCCAAATGCAGCCTAGATGTAAATTTGCAAATCCATGGCTCACAGAGCTCCATTACTTCCTATTAAAATAACTGTACATTTTAATGTACATTTTAATGTGCCTGCTTACCAGCATTAATTATTTACAAAGGATAATGTTCTGGAGGCAGTAAAATGCCAAGACTATTTGTCAGGAAGCACCAGACACAAGATATTCAAAGTCAGAGTGTACCCTCCTCACTCATCTCTGCTAGCAACCCCATTTTCTCCCTTCAGGATGAAATGCCATCTCAATTTTTTTCTGTATACTTATGCATTTCTTACCATTCCTACCATGAATGCTGAGTGATTTAGGAAAATGTACCTGTATATGGCTCCACGAGGTAGAAGTCAGTCATCATCATCTCCTGCTCTACAGCCAGAACTGAGGCACCAGAAAGAAAAAAAAAAAAGTGAAAGCTGCATTAACTTTGAGTGTCTGGTTTGGGATATCTTATGTTTGATTTATTGGGGTTTTTTCAGAATATTAAGTAGCACTGCACTTTCTATGTTGGAACACAGCCCTCCTTGTCCTCACCTTAAATTAGGACATCAGCAAACAGAGTTCAACTGATTACTTAAGCTGGACACTCAGGCACAGGCAGCTGATAACTCAGCTATAAAAAGCCTGACTTGCCCCAGTGTCACAAACTATGACCTCAGGCAAGGATAAATTCAATTTTCCCAGGAACATTCACCTCTTCACACCCAACCTTTTTATTCCTTCAGTTCCTGAGCACTAATAAATGACAGTGAGTGTTAAAACAATCTTTGTACACATTGGTAAGCTCCAGTCACTGGACAAAAAGGTCATTCTTGCCCAAACATCTGTGGCTGGAATGTACTTTGTAGCTGGAGAGGTAATCACATATGCCTTGCCAGGACATTCCTTAACTTCTGGCAACCAAATGGATGGGCTGTGACTTGTAAGGGACAAACTTCACTGCGTATTTCCATCGCTTTGGATCTCTGATCCATTGATTGGTAGGTTTTAAAATAAAGCAATAAAAAATCCTGCTGCCTGATCTATTTACCTAGTGTGTTTATTTGATCATTCTGGAAAAACTCAAAGCTATTCAGTGATCATTTTTATTAGAAGCTGGTATCCCTAGCTACAAAACAATCTCAGAATCAAGCTCAGTAAAATGGACAGAGAAAAAAAAAAAAAAAAAGAAAGAAAATACAAGGGAATTACATTAGGAGGAGGAAAACAAAGAGAACAAGAAAACCATGTAGTTCTGTGACACCCAAGCTTACTGAGGACTGGCTTCCCACACCTTTGTGGTTGATGGGGGGAACCCATGTCCCAGAGAAATGGGATATTTCTAACATCTCACCCCTGACCAGGTTCTCTGTGATCCAATTGAGCCTGAGCACATAAAGCCTTTCTTTCTGTTAGGGAACTTACAGGGTGCTACTTTTAATAGTGTGCCTCTGATTTCTCAAAACCTGTAGCAACTTCATGTTGCTCCACATTTCTATAACCTGGTTAAATTTTAACTGAAATTGGCCAATGAACTGGCCAGCTGCCTGTCCTTACACAAAATGCCCCACAGTCTGATTGCACAAGGCTCATTTTGCTCATTAAATGAAGCTAAAGTTGATTAACACGTGTATAAATACCGGCCCATGGACTGATTCCCTGGTGCAGGCTGCCTGTGGTACAGCAGGGCTCAGAAAGCACTTATTCCCCATCTTTTCTGATTATATCTGTAACTCATTCAGGGATTAGTCAAGGTAACATTGCTCTCCTAGCAACTGATCTAATGCTTTTTAACACAGTACACTCTCTTTTAGGTTCAAACCTTTCTATTTTGGGACTTTCGATTCACATTTGCCTAATGGCTTCACATAATAGTTCCCTGCTCTCAATAAGTTCCTCATTTTAACTCTTAATTGGTTTCTTATGACAAATCACAGTTTAAAAGAGCTAAAGAGAAGATACAGGACCAGCTATTACTGATTGCAAGTAAAATTTGATTAAGCAACAGGGGAAAAATTGCTTTTTTTTCCTCAGCATTTGTTAATGGTACTGCCAATTTCTACAAGCAGATGAAGCATATTAACAACATGATCAATTAAATGGATTTGGGATAGGTATTAAATGATGGTGACAGTTCAGTGTCCTCTTAATTTTTGATGTGTGTTGATCATGATAACCCCAAATGACAACTATATTCAGATGAAGTTGCTGGTGAGCCAATTGTCCTCCACTGCAAAGTGACCAAAAGCCAAGGTATAGACTGGTTTGTCTATACTTACAGGTAATGGAAGCAAAAGGTGGAAACACAAGAAATTAACTCATCTGAATGGCTGCAATACTGCAGCACAAATCAAAGCTCTCAAATATAACTTCAAGAACTTTAGGAAGCTTCTTCAAGGCAACAGAAATTAATTATTTTTTTTTTTAAGTATCACTATTTCAAAGCAATTACAATTTCTTCCTGGGTGCCTAACTAATAAATTTCAACACTTCTGTCCTCAAACAGACAGCAGAGCATTCTGTTAATTCAAAAAACAAGTATAAATTTGGAATAGATTCAGATAGAAGTAATTCCAGCTTGTGGTACTGACTGCTATTCATTACGGGTATATGTAGAGTATTTGAACACCAAAACTTGGAGCGTCTTTGATGTAGCTTTTCTTTTAAGAAAGAACAATGCCTGTGAAGAACACAGACCTACGAGTTAGACATATTTACAAAAATAACTTTAGAGTACATCTGCGATTTTTTGCTTATTATTATTTATAGTTTAGCTTGAAACTTTGTTGGTTTGTAACAGTTTTGGTTTGTTTAATTGTTTGTTTGGTTTTTTCCCCCTGCAATGGAATACCCCACTAGAGAGAACTCCAAGTTATGGTAATTCTGAAACCATGCTGGGTTAAGGACAAATGCCCCAAGCCCTCTCTCACCTTTTCTCCACAGGACAGTGGCATTTGGGAGCACGATGTTACCACAGATAAAAACTCAGGCCCTGCATGAAGATTCAGCAGCGGCTCTTGGAGAAGCAAAAAGCAGCCCAGGCCGACACTCTGAAACCAAGTGAGGCCAATGAACCACGAAAAAAAAATTAAAAAATTAAATTATCTGATGAAGAGTGTCAATAAATCAGGTGTTTGGTTGTAACAACAGCCTCTTTGGGGCTTGTACACTCAGTCTGAGTCGCCTCATGACGAGAGTCGGGTGTCCCTCAGAGCTGCTCCAAAGGCCCCTGAGGAACCCCCAGCCGCCATGGGCCCTGTCACCCCCTGACAGTCACCCCCTGTCAGCCACCCTGTCAGTCACCTCCCGTCTGTCACCCCCTGTAAGTCACCCCATCAGCCACTCCCTGTCACCTTCTGTCACCCTGTCCCAGGCGGTGCCACACCCGCCACCGGGTGTCACACCCCCACCTCAGCCCCCGCCGCCCCTCACCGGGCACACACAGGTGACCCGCAGGCTCTGGTCTGGAGGTGAGGAGAAGGGCGGGAGGAGGGAAGCGGAGCTCCGGACGGACGCGGCGGGCACCCAATGCGCTCCGGAGCTGCCGCCCCGAAGGGAGGGGAGAGACCCGCGGTTGGGCCCAATGAGGCCGCTCCCGGAGCGGGACTTCCTTCGGGGATCCCGCGGCGGGGAGCCGCGGCGGAGCGGGGGTGACACGTAAGTGCGGAGCTGGGGCCAGGGGGGGAGTGTGAGGGAAGAAGTCGCCTTTGTTTCTCTCAGGTGGTGACTGACGGCGCAGCCACCGTCCGGGCGGGTCCCCGCGGCGGGGCCGGGCTGAAGGCACCGCTTGAGGAGCCCGACCCGCAGGCCGCCGTATCCCGCTCCGCTGCCCGCCCCTGCCGCGGGGAGCCGGGGCAGTCAGTCAGTCAGTCAGCCGGCAGCCTCCCTTCCCGCCGCCGGAGGGGCCGGGAAGCACTGGGCAGCCCCGCGGCCCCAGCATGCGGATGGGGCACCCGCCCCTTGCTCCGCAGAGTCCCGCCGGCTCCGCTCCCTCCCGCAGGCAGGGACAAACCGCCGAGGTGCCCAGGGGCTGAGGCTTTCGTCCGGCCCCTCCCGCCCTCCGTCCCGCCCTCCTCCTCCTCCTCATCCTCTTCATCTCGGGGCCTCCGATGTCACCGTCTTCTCGCCCGCCGCCACCAGCCGCCCGCTGCTAAACTGTGAGGGGTGGGGGGCCCTCGGGACCCCGCCGGGGACATGGGCAACGGGATGTGCTCCCGAAAACAGAAGCGGATTTTCCAGACCCTCCTGCTTTTGACTGTGGTGTTCGGCTTCCTCTACGGGGCGATGCTGTACTACGAGCTGCAGGGCCAGCTGAGGAAGGCGGAGGCCACGGCGTTCAAGTACCAGCAGCACCAAGAGTCCCTCTCAGCTCAGTTACAAGGTACCTACCTCGGGCAGGAGCTTCTGCTCCTTTTCCTAAGGCTTGCAGAATGCTCTCCTCCTTCTCTGGGGAAGTCTGGGCTCCAGCTGTCCACCTTCTGACAAAGTTTTGCTCCTTGGGCCCTTCTCTCCGTTCTCTCCCTCCAGCCCCTGCGGTTTTGGTATCCACCGTGGGTAGGATCCTCACCCTGCTGAAAGCAATGTAAGGTTTTGTCACAGGCTTCTAGAGAGCTTTTCATTCCCCCTGGCTCCCACACGTTTTATGGAGTGACTCTTATTCCCAGGGGGCTGCACATCACTTGGCAGTTCCTGCTCTATATGGGAAAGGCAGGCACAGTGCCTGCTGCTCATCTAAACCCTTCAGACCACCACCAGTTCTCTGTGCTTCTGTCTGGTTTATTATTTAGGAGCATTAATATTATGCTGCCGAGAGAACATTCAGCTGCAAAGATGCAAAGCTGCAGTTCTTGGACAGCATAAACCTTAAATAGCTCCAGGAGCGAGAGGAATATTCTAACAAAGCATTTTTTAAAAGGGTAATTATTAAAGTTTAAATAAATCATTTGGGTAAGGCAGTTCTATTACTTTTTGGAGTAACTTGGGATCTCTAGGCTTCGAGGTGCCACATAAATACAGATCCATGTGTGTTTTGGTTTAAGGATGCACCAAAGGTGGGAGCCCTGTGTTTGCAGATGAAAAGATGCTGATGTCTGACATCTGCATGTCCATAAATCAGATGCTAAGCAGCAGATACATACATGAAGCATCAGTTTTCTAGAAAGTTCAAGACAGGTCATAACTGTCAAATGCAAAGTTACCAGGTTGGCACATACAAAGTCCAGAGCCAACTTTCAAAACTCTTATTAAAGAGTTTTCAGAACAGAATAGAACAAGGGTAAGAGTGGTCTGCTCTGGCTGCTGTAACAGTACTTAACCTTTTGGGTGATCTTCAACAATAATTTTCACTGGAAGCATCCATAAGAGCATGCCTGGAAGCATACACTTTTTATGCAGAAAGTGCAGAATTGGGCTCATGCTGTTAGGTTCTTACAGTGATTTTTTACATGAGTATGTTTATCTCCGATCTGAGGCCATCATTACTTAGTATTTGAATTTTGGGCCATTTCTAGGTAAAAAAATTGACAGAAACCTTCATTTTAGTCACAAAAAAGGTATAAATATTGGGCTGTGAAGATGAGTATGTGGCAGATGGCTAAAGGGCTACTTTAAGGTCTGTCTGTTTGCCAGCAGTATTTGAAGAGGACACAGGAGCATCTTGTTCTCAAGTTCAGCAAGTTGGCTTTTTCTGTTCCTCTGGCTATACCAAAGAGGAGCATATAACAAACTTCATCCTAACACAGAGGAGAGATTCTCTTGATCAGATACATTGAGTCTGGACTGTTTGAACTTTGCACTTGTGAAATATTTTGATAAGCTGTTATCTCTCCAAGCAAGTTCACTGAAGCAGCAGGCAGCTAGTAGTTGATGCATGTGGTAGCAATGCTGCATTTTATAGAGGTATTCTCTTGCTTCTTTCAGTGTATCAATGAGAAATGTAAAATTTAGACCAGAACCTGAAAACATTTTTATATGAGATTATCAGTGCCACAAATTCACATGGTTCTGGGACCTGTGCCAGTGGTAAGCAGATCTTATTTGTGCATGGTATAATAGCAGTAAACCTTGTTTAGGAAAAAATATGCTAGCAATTAAGTCACAGAATACAAGGAGAATATAATATAAGAATTAAATGGGTTCTTTACCATTTTCCTGAATTATGGTAATAGCTTCTATACCTGAGTGAGGGTGAGTGAAAGCCCAGAGACATAGTAAATGCAGCAGCAAGCATTACATGCCTAATCTCCCACTTAAATAAAGTCCTTATATTCCTAAGGACTTGGGAGGAGTTTTTTTCCATGTACATTTAATGATTCTTTTGGGGATGGCCTGCCCTGTACAATCACTTGGATTTTTGCCATAGCAGTTTATTGGTAAGAAAAACACAGGGAATTTAGAATCCAGGCTTGTGCAGAGCTCACATGGAGATACACATGTAGTGTGCTGTTGATATAATAAACCATTTCTGAACCTTTCCTATTTAATGTTTTGATACAGGCACAGGAAGGAGTCTTCTTTAAACAGAGATGTTTCAATAAAACAAAGTTCTGACGGAAGAGCCTCTATTTGTAGGTGCTCTGTCTGACTGCACTTTGAACTTTTGTTTATAAATAGCCTGGATTTTAAGTCAACAGTGTTGCTATTGCCAAACATTAGCAAAAACAAACCAAAAAACCCCACCAGAACAGCACAACAAACTAGGCTACATCTCTCTGTTGTCCTTAAGAACACCAGAGATTATTTTTTCAGGTTATTCCTTTATGAGAACAACAAAATATTTCAGTACTAAAGCAGAGAAACTTACCTTTTCCACACAGAGTCATCAGTTTTTCTGTAGATGCTGCTCTAAGCAATAACTTTGGATAGCTTGGGAATAACTCCTGGTTTATAAACTTGAGTTGGGTTTTCCTGTGACTGCTGGGGCCTTACTACACACAGAGGAACACTCTTAGGGCTTCTGGGTGAAACAGGAGTCAGTTTGTGAAATGCTTAAGGATCACAGGTAACTCCTTAGTTTATGTATAAGGTCACAGTTTTGGACTTCTGAATGCCCAAAATGTTAAGAATGATCCTTGGGGGTAGCTTGGAGTGTAGGTTCCCTTTGCTTCCTTGTATCACCTTGGATTTTTCTGTCTTTGCACAGTTTTTTAGGTTTTTCTTCTAGGTAGGTAATAAGCTTTGGTATTTTGCCAGTTCTTAGTGCCTAAATGAGCAGTATTTTCTGGTTTTGCTGGAAAAGCCACTTGTCTCTGATTTTTATCTTTTTCATTGCCATATTTTCCTCAAGCACCCCATGAACTGGGCTGGAAAGTGGAAAGAGCTCATCTTGCAAGGCAGAATGTAGAGATCATTGAAAAATGGTGCAGTAAGAGGTCTCAATTGTTTAGTCCATGCACCTGATCCAAAGAGATCTGCACATGACTGTTTGGCTGCTTCTGGTGGTTGTAGCTTCAGGTGCTCAGCTGAGAAATATTTGTGCACTGTGGTGCAGCTGGAAGGAGGGGAGACTTGAATGATGGTAAGAATATCTGGTCTGGAGGAGCTGGGATCTGGAGCTTCCTCTCCCTCTTCCTCCCTTTAGACAGCTCACATTTTAGAAGATTTTGTATTTGCAAGCTAAACTTCTCACAGAAAAGAATGACATAATTTGACATTTTTATCTCTGTAACAAAATTCTGATGGGCATGGAGAAAGCAGGGCTGCTTTGGTAACCCAGAGAGAGAATTCTGGAGGCAAAATTCAGAGATGACTGAGAATTTTTTGGCTGCTAAGAAAACCTGGAGTCAGTGTTAATCTGTAAGCTCTTTCAGAGAAGCTGATCTTCCTAGTAAGCTGATTAATTTAAAATCTTGTCCTCTGAGCATTATATGTCTGAAACATGAAAATAATCTTGTTTAGTATTTCTTAAAATGATAAAAACAAAACTTGACATTCTTTACCTCCTACAAAGACGTGCCAGACTAATTCCTAAGGTATTGGCTGTATAAGAAGAGACTTGAGTTACTAGAACAGGAACACATTGACAGCTGGAGATGAGCCTTATCATATCTTTGACTATTTCAAGACTGAATGTATCTATAAATGTCTTTTTCTCCCTTACATCTTCTGTCTTCTCATCCTCTGGGTATTAAGTAACCCCTTGTGTACTATATTAATCTCTTTAATCTGTTTCAATCCCTGATCCTAACAACAGCCTAAATTTAGTGCCTTTTACTACCTGAATTTTCCTACTCTTTCTCTTAGAGTCTTAACACATTTGATGGGCTGAAGCAGTCCCTGTGCAGTCTGAGGCCATGCTATCATCTTGGGAGCTAATCCAGCAGGATCTCTGCACCCAGGAGTTCAGAGTTTGCCCTGCTGTAGCCAAGGTGTGGGTCTTTTCGAAGCTACCTGATGCAGCTCTAGAAAGCACCAGCTGAAAAGCAGACATGGGATTCCTGTGCCAGTTGTGCCATTTGTCCTAAACAGTGGCTCCCCCTTGGTGACCTGCTAGAAGTTGACCCATAGCAGCTCTGTGTACAGAGCCCTGTGTGATGCATGACAAAACTAGATCACGGTTCCCTGTAACTTCAGTGCTTAACATTTCTTATGTCCGTCAGCATACTAACCACAGAGAGGACAAAACTGCTCTTAGTTTGCTCCCTGGAGGTGTATGGGGAGTGTGTGGAGATGTGGATGTATCACCAGCTTGCACCCTCCTCCCCTTTGCTTTTTTATAGTGCTCCTGTTTAAACTTAGGTCTGAAGTTGGCAGAGCTAGGAAGAGCTAGTGCTTGTTGGTTTATTTTTCACATGCATTATAAGCAGAGTGTGCTGTTCCTGTGGTCTGATGGTTCCCCATAGAAACAGCAGTCCATGTTCCTGTGATTACTGTTAGTTTCAGACTGCACCTAACACTACAGTGCTGCTTTTGATTGTGTTTTGTTGCTTTCTGAGATCTGTGGTAGCACATTTGTAGCAGAGGTTGGTGTTCCCTGTGTGCTGCTGGCACGTAAGTGCAGTATTGCATTGAATTGCAAAAATAGCATCTCTGAGTCTGTTACCATTCTTGGTATCCTGTCTTCTCATTCAGTAATGGTATGCTTTGGTTTTTGCAACCTCATCTAAGAACCTGATTTTTGTATTTCCATCCTCCTTTTCCACTGGGTGTTTAATGTTCTAAATACTTAAAAACACATTGAACAGTTGAAGGTACTTGTGCAAATTTTTAGTACAGAACATCTAGGTGCTCTAAATGGCTATTCATATATGCATTTGTATATATAAAATGTAGATAGAAATAAATGTTTTGCAGCTCCACCTGAGTTCTTCAGGTTATCTGGAATTATCAAGATTTCTTCATAATCTCATTTCAGAAGAGGTGCCAGAGCTTTGTTCAGTTACCTCCAGGCACTGGGTTGTTGCTTCTAGATCCCTAATGATGAAGAGTCCCAGCAGCTGAATTCTATGACTGGAAAGATAAATTGAGCAAACACCCATATTTATATATATTTTTTTTTCATTTCTTTAATCTCTGTCTGAATGCCCTAATATCACTTCCCTTGGGGACACAATACTTCCAGGATAAATTCCTGCCAGTGCTGCAATGTTATATCTGTACCCAGGTTGGAATCTGGGCTGAAGATCACACAGCCTGGAGTCAGAAGGAATGCTGAACAATGTGAGGTTACAGGGTGGGCTTTGTTCCCTTGGTTTTGTTGTTCCCCCAGTTTAATTTTGAGCCTGGAAGCTAAAAGACTGAAGTAAGATAGAGCCAGTATTCTGCAACTGCTTGTTACTGATGATGTAAGCTTTTTAAAGCTCCTGAGTGAGTGATGTGTCTGGGTTTGTGATCCCTCAGAGCTGAGAGAAGAGGAGGGATACAAGCTGGGTGGATGCTTTAATGAGTTTGTATTCTGGCTTCTCTGTCAGTCATCCTCTGTTCCATGTTCCTAGCAGGCCAAGGCTTGAAAGCAGCTCCTGCCTCACAGAAAAGATCATCAGCTTTGCTGGAGGGAGACCAGTAGAGAAGCAGAGGATGAAACAGCTACAATCACCATCTGAAAGTCATAGCTGAAATAGTCAGCAGCACAGTTCAGTTGGTTACAAAGAGTTTCAGGGTGGTTGAGACTTTCCATTTGCACTGACAAAACTTGTAAGGATATGATCCAGCCAATTCTATGATTCTATGATTCTATGATCTGAGAATCAGGTCCTCCTGGAATGGTTCAGTGAAGGCTGTTACTTCACTGTTAAAACTGAAGAGCAGAGTGGAATGACATCCTCCATGAGCAAAAGGGATTGAGTTCTTAAGTCTTTCAAGCTGATCCAAACACATTGTCTCACTGGGCTGGTCAGCCTGGGGAGGTGGGTGGGGGAACCTCATGGGGAAGGTTTCCACCCACAGTGAGAGCTGAGTATGCACTGTAGCATCTCTTCTGGAGTGGTGAGGATGTTGCCAGCAGTTTGTGGCTGATGAAATTCACTTTGCTCATTTGGAATGGGATCTTTGTGTACAGAAAGCAATGAAAGATCTCGTGGTGTAAGTCAGGTGCAGTTTTCAAATTTAGCAGTTATGAAAGCTGAGTAATTCAGATTACTGAAAACATGAACTGTGCAGAAATAATAAGGCAGAATCTTTTGTTGGGTCCTTTTTTTTTGTTGTTGGGATTTTTAGGATTCAGGGACATAAGTTTCTTGTCATGTTGCAGCCTGGGGTAAGCACTTCAGGAATTCAGTTTGGTTTTGTGCTGCCTCTTGTTTAGAGAAGGGTCTGCTGAGCTTTTTCTGGTGATCTGACATAACCCAAACTTCAGATTTCCTACTGTGTATCTTTAATGAAGAAACTGTCATTACTCCACCTCTTCTTAAATTTTTTTCTTCCCCCAAGGTTTCTGAAGTTACCCCAGTGTTGTATTTTTCTGAGGTGACTCAGGTCCTTAATTTTTGGCAGTCACTTCCAGGGCTTAATTAGAGAGATGCTGAGAGAATTATGTCCTGCTTGTGCTCCTGGAGGGCACAGTAAGCAGCCTGTTGTTGCTCTCCAGGCCACCACATTAACCAGGTCCATTTTCAGGGTTTCAGTTAATCTGTCATGCCTGGATGCATATTGTGAGGTTTGACAGTCATCTTCTGTTACAAAAAAAAAAAATATTCTGAACCTTAAATTACTGATGCCTGTGTGCTGGTTTTTTTTTTGAAACTGGAGCTGGCTACCAGGTCCCCTCTCAAAAACTAATTTAAGGAAGTGGTTTAACAGTTTTGTAAGGTGATAACCATAGCTGTTACATCAGGTTTTGCCATATTCCATCATGATAAAAATGCAAATAGAACTTTTGGTTAGGAGAGGTCATTAAAACAATGTGGATGTGTATGTATAGATGATGCTTCAGTGTCAATTTTGTACTAGTTTCTGAATATATATATATGTTTCTATCTAGATTCTAACACCATGTAGTTAGAGTCTCTAGGCTGCTGAATAAAATTGAAAAATAAGTCTAAAACAATTTTTGAGAGAAAGAACAGACCCTTGTTTCCTGAAGCTGTGAGCTGAACAGACCCAGACATTCAGAGATGATGTGAGAAGGAAACTCCTGTCTCTGCAGCTCTTCTGAATGTGTGTTTTCTTCAAAATGGTCTTGGTGTGTGGTGGCAAAAGAGGCAGAATAATGGGGAGAAGAAAATGATAAAAGGAAAAGAGTGGAATTTTTTTTAGATGGAAATCTGCTGACCTTAAGAATTGAAAGTCTGAAATCACTGAACAGGTTTTGTTTGAACTATTTGCATTTATTGTATTTCTAAAAGTATACCTTAAGTGTAGACAGGTGCATAGAAAAATGCATATGCAAGATGAGATGCTAATTGCCCCAGCATGTTATAACCATGGCTGACACTAAAACCCGGAAAAAATATTTTGTGGAGTGCACAGGAAATTTTTTCTTGGATGGAAAAGGTGATCTCCTTCTTAATAAAAGTCATGTCTGAGCTTTCTTTAGGGATGTCATGCCTAGCTTTAGGGATTAAATATTTAATTGCCTTTAAAACCCCTTCTCAAACTTTTATTTTCAGCAGCACCTTTTACAGTTTAATGCTTCAGTGTGATAAATACCTCCCTACATCCAACCCTATCATTATATTTTACTTGCAATTTGTTTGCCTGTTGTTCCTAGAGGTGTTACTGACTTTTAAGAGAGTAGATGAGGCTAGGGGGGGTGAAAGGATTCTATTAAATGTAGATGCTTACTCCAGTGTAGAAATTAATTTTCATGTCATCTTTGTAATTGCATAGAGGCCACAAATATTTCTTTGAAATCAAAGTATTTCTGGGGCAACCTGCATTTAGTGTGCCAGTTTATCCAGCATTCCCCTCTTTCCAGAGCTTCAATCAAAGCAAAACCTCAAAGATGTGTAACATTTCCATGTTGTGCTTCAGATTTCCTCTTTTCTTCTTGAGGATGCAAAGCTGGAAGTTTGATAAGCATGTGAATTTTCTTATCTTTTTACCTGTACTGTCTACACATTCCAGAGCCTTCTGAAGTTCTCTCATGCTCAGTTCTGGTCCCTTGTCCTAATCTTTTACCAAGCTCTGCACTCTTAGTGTGAAAACCCCTTGATGGAAAACAAACTTCATTGAGAGCATCCCTGAGAGTTCTTCTCCTGGGTAAGACACTAGGGATGGAGCAGGAGTTTGTGGAGCCAAAAGCAGGAGTCTCACAGCTTTGGCTAAGAAGTGAGCTGTGGGTTTTAATTGGATTCCTCTCATGTCAGCTGGCAGGTAACTCCCAAACTGTTCTGAGCAGTTCAGTATGCAGAACTATTCCATAACTGAGCCAGAAAAATTTTTGGTTTTCACTCATTATCTTGGCTTCTGGTTTTGTTCTTTTTATGTAAATTAAAACCAGAAAACTTCAAGGGCATAAAATACGAAAAAGCTTCAATATTGTGTTCAATATATTGTAAATCCAGGGTTTCTGTAAGGTTCTTATCTTGTGTTGTACTTAAAACCACAGTTTTCCAAATCTTTCCTGTGAGAATATCTCAGTTATTTCCTAGATGTTTGTGGTGTCACTGGAATATTCATTTATTGCTCAACTCTCCAGTGAGACTGTGAAACAGGTGGAGTGTGTGCTGGGACCAGGCTGGGTTGTACTGTGGTGTGGAATCCTCATACTCCTCCAGGAGCTACCCAAAGGTTTTTTTTTGATAATCTGTTTTGGATAACATCATCTGCAGTGAAATATCTTATTGATTGATCTCAGATTCACTGCCTTAACCATGTACAGAGCTGGAATCTTGGGGAGCAATGTTCTATTAACAGTGTGTTCTCCCAGTATGAACCATTAGCATCAGATGAGTCAAGAATTCTCTGCTGAGATAAAATTTTATATTGTCATCAGACTATAAAAAAAAACCTGTCCTACATCCCCATATTGAAAGGGTCCTTGGTTGGCTCATGGAAATACTCTCTCAGCAGCTGTTTGCATGGTTCACATTTTATATGCTTCTAGCTTCAGTGACAAGAATTGGAAATTAAGTGTATTTTTATACAAATCTGTGTTCTACAGACCTTCATAGTGCTAGTAGGAAAGTGCCAGTGTGGATTACAACACACTGCTGGTTCAACTCTGCCACAGTCTGAGAGAAATTAACATTGAATGTTGCCAAGACTACTGAAGTCTGCTGGTTTTAAATGAAAGTTATTACTGTAGGCTCGAGAGAGATTGCAAAACTGCATAAGAAACAATAAAAATTAAATTAATAAGAATTCTTTCATCATGTATCTTTTAAATCCCTATGTAATTTTAATTTTCCAGTATGTAAGATAATGGGAGCTGAGCTATTTTAGGTCTGAATCATGCTTCTGACAGACCAAAATACCAAAGTAACACAGTTGCAAAATTGCTGATAATGTGAAATAGGAAATACTGCCTTTTAAATAGACAATAAGGGCTTGTTTCACTTAATAACAGTTTTACTGCTTAGAGGGGCAAAGCAAATCTAAGAGAAATAACCATGACTGTTGAATAATTTTGCTTTCATCCCATTGCTTGACTCCTGTGTTGCAATTAACGTTCAGCAGTGGTCAGAGTGGTGTAATCCTCACCCTCCAGCCTCCCACCTTTCCCTCCACTTTCACTTCTTTATGAGAAAAATCTTGATTCAAAGACTTTCTTGAATTGAACCCAATTAAATTACTGTGAAATATTTCCTTGTTGAAGGCCAAAGGCATTTTAACAACCTGCATGCTCCTGGTTTTGGGGGGCTTTGCTGTTTGAAGCTGGATCACTTCTCTGTGGATTCACCTTATTCTTCATTCATATAGGTGACATTTTATAGGTAATTTAGAGAATTAAACTGATACCTGGCATTATCCCAGCTTTGGAATAGTGCATATTGAGATGACTTTTTGGTACCATTGTATTAAATGTTCAAAATCCAATTATTTATGAAAAGCTCAGTACAACATTGAGAATTTACCCTATGAAAAGATGATTTGTGAAGTGCTGTGTCAGTGCATCACACCAGTAGGAATCTGCCAGTTTCTTTATGTAGGTTCCACCTCCCCCAAGCTGGGAAACCTATAATAGAAAATGTTTTACAGTGTAGTTATTTCTTTGAGATTGTTGCTCAGGCATCTTTATATCCAGACTGGTAGTGAAGGAGAAATCTGCTGTAGTAACAAGAGCCTTGTAGTTTGGACTTCTGCCTGGGAGGTTTCTGACTGGTGGAAATAATTCACATTTATGGGAGATAAACTCCTGTATGTACTTAGAAAGTCTGATCTGCAGTCTACTGCCCAAATGAACAAGTGAAAAAATCCTGAAGTTATGCTTTTTTAACAATTATTTGCTCAATCAGAATCTTCTTTACGTTGCACATTATGGACTTGATCAGAGAAAAACGTTGCTGAACCAACCAGAAAATGAACTAAGAGGGGAGAGGTGAAGGAGGAAGCTTTTTCTTAGCCCTTTTGGCCATCCTGGGGGCTGTTTTAAGGCATTTCCAGCTTCTCTCCAGCATTTCCAAGCTGAGCAGGTGAAGCCAAAGCTCAGCAGAGCTGCAATTGGCTGGGAAATGCACAGAGCATCAGGGTCCCCAAACCCCAAAATCATGAGTTCTCCTTCACCTTTCTTCTTCCCCTTACCATGGGTTTGTTGTGCAGGTTTTCCCCCAGACACACACTCAGGAGGAGGAGCTGAGGAAGAAAAAGGAGCAAAATGGCAAATGTTATTTCTGAATCCATTTGTGGATCCATTTTGTCTGCCAAAAATCCACTCCTGATTGCATGGGAGGGGGAACCCATTATGGATTTTCATTTCTCTCCTGAGTTGCTGTGCCACTACCACTCTTCTTTTGCCCTGTAGTCCAGCATCCACAGTCCCTAAATGAAACCATCACTGTAAAGCTGCCATATTTTTTTTTCTCTCTTTCTTGAGAGTTTGCTTGCTGGTGACTTTGTGAATATTCATTAGGTGCTTGTTTTGTTGCAGAGGATGTTGACACATAGTTCACTGATGCCCTTGACTTCAGAAGATAAATAGCAAAGTAGAGATAGGTGACAAGGATTGATTAGTAATTCACCTTCTGAGCAAAAACATAAACACTTGTAGATAAGCCACCCTGCAGAATGCACCTTGGTGGAATTAAAAACATGTTTTAAGGGGCAAAAGGAGTTTTCTTTGACTGCCAAGATACAGATCTTCATTGGATGCTTCCAGCTGAAGTCTTATGTTTACTAATGGTTTACTTCTCAGAAAATGATTTTCCTAGTTTTGAAGGGGAAAATCACCTTCAGCTAATTCAAATGAATAACTCTTTCCAAGAGTGAAAATTTATAATTGGGAAAAGGACTTGTGTTAAACTGAGCTTGGCCATTTACAAGCAAGGCAGGAGAGAAGGAAAGCAGGGGAAATGTCCACCTGAATACCTGAAGGTGTTTGGTAGCTTTCCTGTAGCTCCACCATAGCTGACTGTCCCATAAAGAAATCACTCACATTCCATGCAGTGGAAACACCCCAGAGTTCATGATCAATAAAGCATTAAAAAAAAAACCCCAAACACTACTATCCCAAACTATGTAAACAGTCCTTTATCCTATGACCTCATTCCACTTGTCTTTTCCTGGTACATTCTGTGCCAGTGCTTTCTGTGTCTGTTGGGGGTGGGTGGTATTTTTTGTGTATCTTGCTTATAAAATCAATTGTGTCCAAAATTTCCCTTTTCAGTTGTATACGAGCACAGGTCAAGATTAGAAAAGTCACTACAAAAGGAAAGGCTTGAACATAAGAAAGCAAAAGAAGGTAAAAACACGCTTTTCACTTTGACATTTAAGATAAATTGAGTATTTTTTTAGAAGTAGCTTAGTTCAAGTTTCTGACATGCATTACCTGTGCCACCTTGGCAGATCTTTTTAGTCCGTTTTTTAAATGTAATTTTTGAAAGTAAAATCTTCAGTACTGTTTACAGATGACTGCAAAATGTCCCAGTATATACATAGGTGTGTGTATAACAGTGTCCATAGACCTGACAGCTCTGTGGAACGTGGGCATAAGGAAAGCCTCTTCCAGCATGCTGAAGATTCAAAACTTGAACCAGAAACACATCAATGTGACAACAGACTCCTAATCAATATTTTTACATGTTCTTAAGAGTAAACACATGCTCATGTCCTTTTCTCTGATTAAAACTAAGTTCTAGGTGCATGTGAGGGGGAAATGTTGGCACACGTTCTTATTTCTTAGACATCTTCCCTCTCTGAAACCTCAGCAGAGTGCAGTCCTCTGGAATTCTCTGAGTATTTTGTTGTTCTAAATTTACTCCAGTTTTCACAGGAAAATGTGTGTTTTTTTCCCCAAACTGAAGGCTCTGCCACTACTTCAGGAAGAATGAAGAACGTTTAAGTCTTACCGTGCAGTTCTTGATAAGGTTTCTGGTGCCACCTAGTGTAGAGCCAGGCAAGTGTGAGTCGGCATTCAGATCCTGGAAAGAGCCTCAAGGAGCAAAAGGGGAAAATTTTGTTTTATTTAAACTGAATCTCGACTTTGCTATATCTTAAATACATGTTTTTTAAAATCCTAATACCAGAAAACACAATTTACAAATGTCCTTTTCTTTTGAATGATGCCACAGCATTGATGTAACAGATTTAATTCCTTAGTATTCTTGAGTCTGTTCACCCTTCATATCACTTTGATATGGAACATATCACATTGATGTGGAACTTTCTGAAATTCTGAAACTTCTTAATGAAAAGATCTCATCAAAACTTGAGGATTGTTTAAAATTCTCCCTACTTTTATAAGATCTGAAAAAAAATACACTGCATAAGCATTCAGATCTTAATTTATGTATGCAACACTTATGTTATTTAAGACTCTAATCTTCCTGTATGTTTCATCAGTATTTTCTCTTTTACATTGTAGATTTTCTTGTTTATAAACTAGAAGCACAGGAAACACTAAATAAAGGAAGGGTAAGTCATCATTCCTAGTAAAAGCTTTTAATAATTGATGCCATTTGAGTTGCAAGAAAAAGGAATTTGCAATTTTAACTGTTTAAAGTGGTCTGACAAAATGCTAATTGAAAGAGCACTCACTTGTTCAAGTCTTACTCTGCATGCCTAGGTGCTGTTACTGCATAATAAAAAATTATTATTATTTGAGCTGCAATAGGGGATCCTAATACATTTCCAGAAATTTTAATTTAGAAAATACCTTCCTGTTTATATCATGTTAGTTCAAATGTATTGTTACCAATGGGAAAAGGGTATTACAAAGCATTATAAATTACTTTTTTTAGCTTAGTCCACAGAGAAAAGGTCAGGGGAAAGTGACAATTTTCTAACATGTGGTCTTTGAACTTGCAAGTGTAAAAACATAAGGAAACTTTCTTTTATGTACTAATGGCCAGAAGGAAAGCTGAATCTGGCAAAAGACCCCAGAGACCTGTAGACAAGTAAATTAGGATTTTATGGCTGCTTCATGTTGAAACTGGGGAGCAGATTGTAAGCTGAGTAACCTCAATTAAAACACATTCAGTAAGTGCAAAGTATATGTGCTTGTCGTGTTCCGAGGCAAGTGGAGAGCGAACTTGTTACCTGGGAAGTTGTGTCCCTTGCCTCCTGACTCCAAACTCTTTAAGTGCTTGTGCAGAGGTCAGAGGGGTGACAGAGTTGTTGTGTGTAACACCAAGGTTTGGGTTGTGTTTTACAGCAAGACTCCAACAGCCGGTACAGCGCCCTGAGCGTGCAGCACCAGATGCTGAAGGTGGGTGATGGGCATCCCCATTCCCCAGGGCTGTGGGAGGGATTCCACGGATTCAGCAGTTCCAGGTCACTCCCTCCAGAGTGTCAGTGCCTCCAGGGTGCCCTCCTCTTGCAACACTACCCTTAAAAGATGCTTTCCTGCTGTATTTTTGAGTTGGTAATTTAATCTGCTCCAGAGCAACCAGTTGTTTGGAACACTGGCTTATCAGACTTCACCTAGTTTGGCAGGTAAGGGATTTCCTAAACATGTTCAGCCAACTCCCTGTGGGACAAGGCAACTTTGAGGTGAGGTGGTGTAGCCCTAGAACAGGAGACCACTCATCATGGACGTCATTTGGTGTTAGAGAAGACGTGGAAATCGCATGCTTTAAATAATAAACTGCTTGTCATGGATGCTTCCCACTCATCTGGGCTTAGTTAGCAAATTGCCAGAGACAAAATTAGCCTCATGTGTGCAGACAATGCACTGTTCCAGTGTCCAACTTGGTGTTCACAGAGTCAACATGAAGAACTAAAGAAGCAGCATGCTGACCTTGAGGAAGACCACCGAAAACAAGGGGAAGAGTTCAGCAGAACTTTCAATGATCACAAGGAGAGATACTTGCAGCTGCAGCAGGAGAAGGAGCAGGAGATCTCTAAGCTGAAGGGTATATGCAACCTCTACCTGGCTGCCCATATACAAATGTGTGTTTTTTCATTTTGATTTGTGTGATGTGATGCAGGAAGGCATTGCTCTCCTCTCACTAATGTGTCATCCATTCATCTTAGGCTTTCTGATAAGTTACATTTTTCTAATGATTTTCTTTCCTCACTTTCTGAAATCTATTAGTATGTGTGCTTTGTGTTTTTGTCTAGGTTAGAGAAATACTAAGAAACAGAGCACTTAAAAGCCCATCAAGTGTCAGTGGCTGGTTTATCCCGTCTTTCATGTTTAGTTCTAAGACTGTTATAAACCTGGAAGAACCCATTTGCCTCTTAAGTCTTTTTTTTTGTAAATGAAAGGCAGTCTAAGAGTGTTTGCCACTTCTGTCAGAGATGTAATTGTGCCTCTTTATGTACATTTTATACCTCATTTTCTCTTTATGTATCAGCCTCTCTGAAACATGATGCACCTGTATGCTGAAGTCTTAATTTTTTTACTGTTGGCATCTTGTTTCCTGTTACAAAGATCCTTTGTAGTCTGCAGACCTCTTCAATCCTAATTACAAATAATAAAAAAGGAAGGGGTTCTCCCCTCCCAGGGCCTTCAGCTGCTTCCTGCCATGTATCACTAACACGTAAGTTAGTTTTGGAGCTGTCTGCAGTTTTGTCTACACAGTGTTTTGCAGGCAGAGCTGTGTTTAGTAGTTCTGCCTGGGCACAGCACCAGTGGAGTCACACAGCTCTGGACTGAGCTGGATTGCAGCCTGGCAGCTTGGAGCGTGGGAAGAGCTTCCCTGTGTTTGTTCCAGTATTCCCCATCAACATAATGTCAGAAGTGGGAAGAGAAGCCCCCTTCTCCCTGGTCCCAGAACTTTTTAAGGATGCTGGCCAGCTGGGCACCTCATCCAAAAGAATAGCTATAGAGTCCTATGACAAAAAAATTCTCACTTGCCAGATGTGCTGGGGGGGGAAGGAGAGGAGGGGTGGCTTCCTCTCTGCATCTGAAAGATTCAGGTTGCTGTAGTGAATTTTGCTGTCTGCAGCCCCCAGCATGGACAGTGCTGCATTATTCCAGTTGCAGACAAAATAGAACCACATTTTACTATTTTCTGCTTGAAAATTTAAGGCTTTTTACAGGGCTGGGGAGAGATGTAAAATAAAGAAGCCAGATAGTTACTGGAATCTATTTCTACTATAGCAGTAGCATGGGATTTTAGGTAGTTTGTGTTACAGTTTATGATTTTGGTGGTTAATCTAGTACTATCCATCTGACTGGGTTTTCATTCTGTTTTTCATTCAATTTCTTTTAACCAGAATCCCTCTATAACTTACGGGAGGAGAACAGACAGCTGAGGAAAGCTCACCAAGACATTCACACCCAGCTCCAAGATGTCAAGGTAGGAGAACTTGAAGCCCATTAGGAAAAATAAAAATGTTTCCAAGTTTTAACAAGCCAGAAGTGAGCTATGCTAAAGACTTGTAGCTTCTGTTATGTGGCAAAAAGAAGAGGAATGTGGCTGAACTGGGTTGCTTGTCTTTTGCTGCTTGCATTTTAGTTATGTGCTTCTTTGAAAAAAAAAAAATAAAATCCAAATTTAGTATAAAAATCAGAATTGGAAATTTGACCTTGCAAGTTAAGAATTGTGCTTTGGCAAGTGAAGTTCATCAAAATCATTCATCAGCATCTACTCCAACTTTAAACTTTGTTTTAGTTACTCCAATTCTGGCCTCCAAAATTTTCTTTCCTGGCATGCTTGTGTGTTTCACATGTGTTCCACATGAAGTAAATGCTGTCATTCCAACTCAGGATTTTCTTTTAGAGATAAATTGAATTATATTCCTAGTTCAAAATCCCCCAGGTGACCTCATTTACTTTTAGAATGAACTTTTTTTGTGAAACATTTCATGTTCTTCTTTTTGTGTAGCAACAGCATAAGAACTTACTCTCCCAACACAACCAGCTTGTAGTGACTTTGGAAGACCACAAGAGTGCACTAGCTGCTGCACAGGTCAGAAAGGAAAGCAGCTTCTACCAGCTCTACCTTCCTAAAACTTGTTTCTTCTAGTTCAGCTGTCCTGTCGTGCATGGAGCCTCTCGCATGGGGAATTTGCAGCTGGCACCAGGCTGCAGGGGAATGCATGAGTTCAAGGGTTGCTCTTTAGAAGAAGCTGCAGCACATTGTAGGGCTGTCAGAAAGTAAAAGAGCTGTACTGTAAGCCTGGGAGTGCATGTATTACTGATAAGATGATTATCTGCTTCCATGAGAGCTGTCAAATCCCTTTCTTTCTCTCTCTTCTCTGACAGAACTCCTGTTAGTCAAACATCCCACACTCCAGCATGCCCATGCAGCACTGTAGAGACCTGGATGCTGGGATGCTATCAAGTCTCTTTTTATATATGACTAGGAGGTTTCTCAGGCTAGAGAAACCTCAGCGCAGCAGAGCGACTGATACACAAGGATGGTAAACTTCAGGTGGAGCTCAAATTAGTTAAAAAGCAGCATTACCTCACTTAAATGTCATTTTCAAGTGAAGTGTTTGCCAGACACTTGCACATGCAGCCAGCTGTGTTGGTGCAAGCTGGGTAGGCCACAGGGAATCTGAAGGTAGGAGTCAGGTTGGAGCAGTGGAAGATTATTGATGAAAGATCAGAGGGGAAGACAAAGAGCCAGCTTCAAGTTATTTTTATTCCTGACTTGTTTCCTTCATTTAAGTATTATCATAGTCTTCAGAATCATTACCAGCACTTAAAGCATTGGATTCTTTTTTTTTTTCCCCCAGTTTTGCTTGTGCATGTCTGTATGTGTAGATATTCCAAAAATAGGGCAAGACTAGCAAAGTCCCTTGTAGACTAAATAGATGAAGAATCTTAATTTCCAGTACTAAAATGGGCTGGCAGCAAATTTTAAGCTCTTCTCCCACTGGCCCCATTAGCTGCTTGGTATGTACATATTCACATCTGAAATTCCACAGGGGCAGGTGCAGGCTTTGATTTAAGGTTCACCAGATCCACAGGGAAGGTCCATATACTTCCCATGGCTCTGATTCAGTTCTTTAATTAGAAAGCCTGTGACACAGGAAGCTTTTCTGTGAGTGTGCCATTTATCCTATGGAGAACCTTTTCTTCAACAGAAGAGTCTTGCACATTCTTTCAGAGCAGAAGCTATTTTCCCCACTTGCAGAGTTTCTCCTGCAAACCAGCTACAGAAAGTTCACAAGGGATTACTGCTTGGAGATGCAGCTGGATAAATGATCCCTTTATTTCTAAGAGACCTCTAGACATTAAATACCAGTAGTCAATACTGCACTAATGAATTTGTGACCTGAATCTTTAAGGCATTGTCACCTTTGTACTTTTCCACAACTCAAGCAGCCAGACAGACTGATGATATATTTTTATAGACCTTGTCTTTCTGCCAGCAAAAATGCCTTGAATCCCAGTGTTCAGCTCAGAACAACTCATGCAGAGGAACAGAGTACTGACTTGAGTCCTGATCTGAACATTCTCTGTTTAAATATCCCAGCTCTTGAGTCTCTCTACATGAGCAGTCAGTGGGGAGGGGAAAAAAAACCCAAAAAACCAAATCAGAAACCTGTGCATTAGTCTTACATTAAGTAAATACTATTTTTTTCCTCTAAAATGTCTCATTGGACTCTCCAACAGTAAATCAGGAAAGAGAAGCCTCCTTCTGGAATGACAAGAGTAATTACTGCAGTTCTGCTTTGCTTTTAGGCCCATCACATTTAATGGATGCCATAGGCTTTTGGAGATGCTTCAAGGTGTGTCTGGCTTCAGAGCTGTTCTGCACTGCATCATGTCAATCTGTAGCACTGTGGATATTGTTCTGTATGAGTATATGGCATTGTCCATCAATGCATTGTGCCTGTCTGCTTTCCTATTGATTGCTATGATCCCACATAACACACCAGAGGACATCCCCAGTCACCAGCTGTAAACTGTAGCCAGCTTTGAAATTAATTTCAGAAGGATTAGGAAATGCACCTCTGACTTGGAAGTGCTGCCTCCACTGGAGCAAGCCACAGACCCTCTTGTGGGCCACCACCTTTTCTAGATGCACCTGGTCAGCTTTTATAGATTCTCTCTATCAAATAATTTCACTTGATGAGACTTCCTTGTACATCTGCTGTACAGACAGGGACTGCAGCACCAATCACTCTGCAGTTCAGCATTCTGAACTTTTAAAGTTTTTGTAAGTGTCCTTCCTTTTGAAAGTTACCTTGTACAGAGGTAAACAGCAAACAAATTACATTCTAGTGTTGCATTTTGGGAAGATTTTAGAATTTATTTTTTTTTTCCCATTTTTTCTTGCTCTTCACCAAGGGTCTACTGTCACTGACTTTCTTTGCCTCAGCTCTGTATGTTGGCTGTTGTCTTGTGTTTAAATATTGAGGAGTTGGCATTTTTATGACATGTATGCACTTTGAAACTCCTTTTTCTGAAAGAACTGCACTTCTTTACTGGTAGAAAGAAGTCGTGGTGCTCTTGATTTCCCTTCTTTAGTGTGCCAAGAAAACTGCATCACCCCTTTTGACAATTCTCCTGCTTGGCATGAATAAAACAAATCTCCCTCTTTGTCTCACAGAGATTTTTCTAATATCCTTTGTATGCATGTGCACTGTGGCTGAAAAGATTGTCATGAATCAATGTTACTTAGTGTGTGGAAACAACCAGGTTTAAAAGCTCCCATCCCTTCCCCTCCCTGGAGTTTGCTCTGATGTGAATATCAAGTCTTTCCACCCTGACTTTCCAGCAAGTGCACTCTGAGGTGCCTGTATTTTATTAAGAAATTGATTTGGACACACTATAATGAAGGTGTTGACTTTAGTCCCAGGTGGAGGAATACAGACAGCTGAAGGACACACTCAATAAAATCCCAAGTTTCCGCCAGCCTGAGTTCAAGCAACCAAATGAGCAACCAGAGGTGCAAGCAACGTCCCCCAGCAGTGACCTCCCCACCCACCACGAAGCTGTGGCTGAAGAGCACAAGGAGGTATGCTAAAAAATTTCATTTTTAAAATAATATCAGGTAGCTAAAATAATTGAAAAGCTTTTTATAGAAAAGCTCAACTGAGTTCTGAACAAATGCTCTTCTCTCATGTTTTATAAAGTTTCTGTGGCACAGAAAAGTCAGTATATTTAAAACTGGCACACTACTCAGTGTTCCAGAAGATACAAAGCAAAGCTGTGGGTAAAGTCTTGAAGTTATACTGTCAGCTGTGCTTTTGTTTTCCAAGAGTACTTGGCCAGCAGAACCTGTCGGAAATAAAAATACAAAGCTTCCTTTGCTGCAGATAGGGGATTTCAAGAGGTTTGTTCCACTGCAGATAAAACTTCAGAGGCCTAATGGATTTTATGATGCACTTGAACAACACCTTGCATGGCTGCAGAGCCAGGAGGGGGCTGCTGATACCCTTTGGCAGGAGCAGTTGCTTGTTCCAAAAGCAGTCTTTGGCTCTCCTGCCTCCAGCTTCACTTTTGCCAGGCTGGAACAAAACCATCTTTGGCTCTCTTGAAAATGGGAACCCCCTGGTATCTATCTTGTGCACACATAATCCTGTGTGTGTTTTGCAGAATGAGAAGCTGAAAGAGAGAGAAGAAATAAATTCCCAGGAAAGAGAAGAAGACTCTGAGCGTTTCCACCTGCGAAGGAGCACTGGGGAGGGCCAGCATGCCAAGGAGCTGAATATTCAGGAGCAACAAGAAGCTGGAGAGGATGATGAGCAACGTGTTGATCAGGTTGAAGAGGAACGCAAAAAAGAACTTGAAGAGGAAGAAATGGAGCAGGCAGGACAGCCTGAGCACTTAGAGGAAGAGCAGGATCAAGCACCAGAGGAGCATGAGTGGAAAAAACAGGAGCAGAAAGAAGAAGAAACCAACATGCTGGGTGATCATCTTCATTCAGAGGTATGGAGCTCTGCTTTTTTCCTGCTGTTTAATTGGAGGAATCCCTTATCGTTCCTGGCTCTGTATTGCACTTGCCTTCTTCTGGGCAAAATCAGTGTCAGAGTTACAGAAAGCTTAGGATTAATGCACTGTTTTCCAGAGAAAATTGTCATATTTATAGAAAACTGGGGATTCAGAGCATTTGGATGCATAGGATTGAGGCTCAACTTCAGCACGCACATAGAGCAGTGCTTGCCAAATGCTTAATGAACATCAGTTTAGCTGATAAAAGCAGCAGATGGAAAAAAGAGCAGTCAGGTTGAATCCCATCTCCTGCTTGAAGTTTGAGGCCCTTCTGATGGGAAGGAGACAGCTGATGGGAGTGAGATTTATCTTCAGCACTCTGATGGAGAGCTGTCCTGCCTTACTAATTTGCTGCATCTTAGCAAATTGCAGCATGTTTCCCTGTCAGATGTGCCTACCTCTTGTAAACACATTTCCATCTAAATGTTCCCTGTCATTTCACTTGAAATGTTAACTGCAAGATGAGCATGACTGAAGTAGGAAGTCTTGCTCTGTGCAGCTCTAAATAAAACCAGCAAATCCTGGATTGACATTCCCAATTGGATCTCCAGTGGAAAATACATCTTACTGCTCTCAGCTTAGGCTCTGTAAACACACACACTCTCCTAGCAGATGATGGTTGAGAAGGCAGTGTTGGTGAGGTGCAGTAGCAGTAGATGAAGCTGTGAAAGTGTAGTTAGTTTAAGTCACTGGCTGTAAAAAATGTGCCATGTCTCATTTCAAGCTGAAGGCAGCCCCTACAAAAATCTCCAGTGAGATCCATGGGAGCAGATTTACTGCCTTAACTGTCAGCCATCAAAACTTGATTTTCCTGGTAATATGTTGGGGCTTTTGTTAATATCTAAGAAAAGCATGGCTTCTCCCACCCTATTATCTCCTTTTCCTTCCCCATGTCCTCCCTGGAACCCTTCTGGTCTTTGTTGAAAAATAATTCAACTTTAAGCAGAGCCAAGAAACCCTGAAATAATTTTGCTGTAGCTCTGCCTGTCGTCTGCAGCCTCTGCAGATTTTTCCTGCCTGTCACAGGTTTCTCTGTGTTTGTTTCTGATCTCTGGAATGGTGCTGAATCTCTGCCCAACATTTCTTTGACAGATAACATCAACAAAAGCTGTCACAAAAAGACAGAAGTCAGTTTATGAGCAGCAACTGGAGCAGCAGCACCTTGCAGCCCGAAGAGCAGAGGAAGCCTCTCGGCTACGGGAGCATCAGGCATCACTGCAGCAGCAGAGGCTGAGGGGACAACTGCTCAGGCAGCAACAGCTCCAGCTGCAGAAGGAGGCAGAACGAGGAGAAAAACTCTATAAAAACAGGCTGAGGTTAAATTCTTTTACATGAGTTTGTCATGGTCTGTGCTGTTCCATCATAGCACCTTTAGAAAGAGGGCGTTAGATTGCCCAGACACTAAACTCAGTGAGCATCATCTTTTTTCCAGGGGTGAAGCTGGTTGCTGTTTAAAGAGGTTTTTTCCTTCCTTTTTTTTTTTTTTTTCTTTTAACTCATTTTACTATGGAAGTCTCTTAAATGTGGAGTAATGAATTTATGTTGCCATGCACATCCTAAGAGGAGGTTAGGGGTTCTGGCACACAACACCCCTTCTCTTCAAGCTTTCATTTAAATTAGTAATTGTTCTCTGTAAGCACCAATTATGATCTTGCAGTACTGAGAAACTCCAGTATCAGGTATGCTTTAAGCTACCTAAGCTGAAGTTTCCTCTTAAAACTGAGGTCCTGTTTTTAAGTAATTCCACAAGGACAAGAGCAACTTGTATTATTTGCATTGTAGAGGCAAAAACATGATTTCAGGAGAAACAAACACCCTGATATTTTCATAAAGGTGTTGTGAATGCAGTTGTATTCATGCTACCATAGTTTCCAAATGCTTTTCTCCCTCCCTGCCATATTTCCTTATGTTTCTGTTTATTTTAAAATTGTTAGTGGCAAATTTGTCTTTTTAAATCTTAAAGCCCATTGAATTTTCTTTGCTGAAACATTGAAATATTAATTATTAACTTGACCTGTGTTCCAAAAGGATTTTGGCATGAGAAAGCCTTTTATAATTGATAGTCAAAATACTCCCTCCTGCAAGAACAACCACACATGTAAACCCCTTTCAAGATGAAAGCTAAATCTGCTTTTTCAACAAAATAACTGATCCATGTAGTCTGTTTTGAAGGTGTTTGAGTATTTTTTTGTTTCCCATTCATAGTATTTGTGCTTTAAGGCATACACCAGCTTAGGAGTTTTGAAAATTGAAGGCAGATCCCATTGATACAGAGAAATACAAGCACAGAAGTTAGCACAGTAGGACAAGAAAGTCTTTGTTGTATAAAGTGTATTTCAAGAAAGATGTGAGAAAATATTAGGTCATAGGAAGCTAAACTGGAAGCCATTCAAGCAGGAGCTGGGAGAAGCAGAGATGCAGTAGGATTGGGTTTTTTTTTTAACAAAGCAGAAACACACTTTTTTCAGACTGAAATGATGTTTGCATTGCATTTTCTCAGCCAACAGGCTCATTATGATAACGTGGACCAGGATATTGTGCAAGGGGAAGAAGAGCAAGGGATTCATGAAGAAGAAGGTAAGATTGTGTTTATGTCCTTGTCATTTTCATAGGTTCCCTGTGTACTGTCTTTCCTGTGAGATTTTAATACTAATTTAATATCCAGTTTGAATTCAAGTGAAATAGAAACTCACAGTTTAAAACCAGAAGCTCAAATAAAAAGCTAAAAGTTAACATTAACTTTAAAGTTAAAGTGAGTGGCTGAAATACAGGTATTAGTGAAGATCATATCCACAAGAGTGTCCCTTTGATTGAGCTGCTTTGTGGATCTCTGTTACATTCCTGGTTCTGCCCATGATTTTGTTTGATTTGCACAATCTTTCAGGGCTGGTTTCAAAAAAACAATCTTTGGATCATGATCTGTTTGGGTAAAGGCTGCCTACTACTAAAAGCACATATAGAAGCCAGTATATAGGGGACTCTTTTAAGAGCTAGCTAGGAACTGCTGTTTCTGACATAATAATATCAAAAATTTGGCAGCTTATGAACGTGACAACCAACGCCAGGATGAAGGTGAAGAAGATGATCAAAATAATGCAAACGAGCAGCAAGAACCAGAACATCAAGCAGCAAATCAGCAGGCTGGTGGATCTGTGAGTATGAATTAAGATGCTATGGATTGCAGTTGTTCCTGAAGTGAAAACCCAGAATCTCATCCAACAGAATTGCACATTACAGAAATCAGATAACCAGGGGTCTGTGAGGAAAGCAAGTTTGACAGTTTAAAACTACATCTGGGATCTATTTAAAGGTGTCCTCACTGATTTGGGAAGAAATCAAAAAAAGTTTCCTTGTTGGAAGCAAGTTGCTTTTCTACATTCCTTTGATCTGTGCTTCAGGCAGAATAAAAGATTAAGATTTAGCTGAGACTGGAACAGGTAAACAAAAAATAACAAGAGTAACTCATTAGTGGTCAGTCAAAAGAGTGGTGAGTGTATTTTTCATGCTTTGCTTAGTTGAGAGGGTAAGAGCCAACTCAGTAGCCACTGAACCCAGCTGTAGTCAGTACAGAAAAGTGGGAGATCTGAGGACACCTTAGCAGTGAACACAGCCACAGTATCAATTGCCCAGAGAGCTGGATGCAGGAGGTTGTCCTGTCCCATATTCCTTGGTGCTGTGGAACATCAGGCACAGCATCTTCACTCCCATCACCCTCAGCAAATCAAGTTGTGAAGTAAATACTTGTCAAGACTCTGTAACTTAGCTGTAAAGTTACCAGAAATGGTTGTACTGAATGAGAAGCAGAAAGGAAATGCTCATTTTCTAAAGGGCAGAATGAGTGCTGTCTGTGTATATAATAGAACAAAAGCAAAGGTTAATGCTGCAGGACAGGCTGGGACTGAAAGATCACACAGCAGTTTTGAGCCATGAGCATCTCAACTCCTCTCTCTTTTCACCTGGTCCCATCAGGCATTGTCAGATCTCATAAACAAAAAGAGTTGAACAGCCTGTGTGGAGTCAGTCACCAGTCTGGGACACAGACCCACCCTGCAGTTCTGTGTCAGTGCTGAAGAACTTTTTCATTCTGGACCCATTCTGTATGGGCTGGGGTTTGATGTAGGAACCCTGATGCCTGGAGAGAGATTCCAGCTGCATTTCAGTGGCTATGGGCTGGCTCTAACCTTGTTCATGCTAAGGTAGCTTTCATATTAAATGGAATTTGACTGAGAAGTCAAATTATGTATTTAACTTTCTCTTCTGAACATTGCAGAAGGCAGCTGTGGAAGATGTGAATCCTGCTGATGACCCAAACAATCAGGGAGAAGATGAATTTGAGGAAGCTGAGCAAGAGAGAGAAGAAAATCTACCAGATGAAAATGAAAAGCACAAGCAGAGCAGTCAGAAACAAGGACACCCAGGAATGGAAGAGCACCTAGTGGTCAGTAAAGGCAAAGGAAACCTCTGCAGGTCCTGTTTAAGGACAGGGAAGCACAGCTGAGCTAGAGACCACTGAGCTTTGATTCTCAAAGATCTCTTCCAAGCCATATATGACACGTGGAGGTCAAAGTGTGGCAGGAGTCCTGGTGACAGACTGCTGTGTCTGTCATCACTGCTCCACCCAGGGAGCCTTCTGCTCTCATGGTTCAGGCCCCTCTCTTTCCCTTCACACAAGCCCTGGCAGAACAGAATTTGTGCTCATACAGCCTTCATCTCTTTGCAACAAATCCCTTCTACACTGTTTCCATGCCATCAACCCTCAGCTGTAAGCTGCTCCAGCCATTCCAGTGAATGCTGTGCATTTCAACCATGGTTAAACTGTAAACTCCTCCAGGCAAATAATAATCTGGAGTTTCATGGCATTGGTCTTTAGTGGTGTGAATATGTCTCTCTTCCTGCTTAGTATGGAAAGTCGTGGTTTATTCTATGAAGTGATTTTTATTATAATCATCCTGCTGTCTTTTTTAATTTAGAGGAGTTCTAAATCATGTAGCTGGGCTGTCATTAATGCTGCTGAAAGCACTATAATTATGTTTTGCCATGTTACTGGAGCTTTAAAGTTTTAGTTCCAGAAGAAGAAGCTTTAACCTTCATTTTTCTAAAGCCAATAGGCATGCACAGAGAGCTAAATTTTGATATGATCTTTCTGCAGATGGCAGGAAATCCTGACCAGCAGGAGGATAATGTGGATGAGCAATACCAGGAAGAAGGGGAAGAGGAGGTAAGAAAACAGAAGACATCTGAGGGTCACCCAGCACATTAACATCTCAGATGTCTTTGGAACTGCAAAATGAACCCAAATCACTTGGTCTGACTTGATGAAACCTAGGAAACCTCTGCCATTACTCTGCTGTCCACTTCTGGGAGTGTTACTCATATATACATGCTGCAGTCCATTAGTCTTCCAGTTTTAATTGTGCAATACTTGAAATGATCCACAACAGAAGGAAAAATTCCTGAAAACCTCAAGCCCTCTGGAGGTCACCAAAAACCTCATTACCTTTGTTTCTCAAATCACACACTGCTGCTCTGGCCAGACTGCTCTTTAGCTCCAACCTGATTTATCTGTTCTCCTCCCTGGCAATCCAAGTTACATAAACCCTTTACTATTTGTGGAGTCAGTCAGGAAGCTGTTAGCACATTGCCTTGAACTGCAGGAGAAAAGGAGGGGAGGAGACTTTTCCCATGGCTTGTGAAATGTCATGCTCATTATGCATGCACAACCATAAATTGACCTGCAGTTCTTTGATAAATACCTAATCAGTTGCTATTTTGTACTTCATACATAATGATTTACAAAAAGCAATAGAAGTGGCTGCTCATTACTGCCTTATGGGAAACACTTTGTCTAAATTACCTGCTCTGCACTTAGAATTCACCAGTTCAGCTTCAGGTTACTTAAATCAAGCCAGGTCATTAGGAACTGGGAAGAGTTTGGCTTTGCCAAATACTCTTTGGAGCTGTACAGGAGCATCTTAGCCAGCTTGCAGGGCACCATTTGGAGCAGATCTGTATAACAGCACTCTCCAAAAGAAAATGCACTTCACTTCTAAAAGCATTCCTCTCACATTTGTACCCAGACATCAAGTGACCTGGAAGCAAGGGAAAGTGCTGATGTAAAAGGAAGAAGTGATAGATAAGACCTGAATGTTTGGAAAACAGATCAGCATGGTCTGCTTTCCCTTCAGCTTTACAGTTAGAAGAGATCATTTTTCACTCCCAGTCCCTTTTGGGTTTTTTTTTGTGGTTTCCCAGGAGCAGTTGGCATGAGGATCACTCAACTGCTGGGAGAAGAGGGACAAAGTTACCATTAAATACTTACATTGCATATGGGAGCTGAAATAGTTCTGGGAGCCCACAGTGGGGTGGAAGTGTCAGTAATGACTGTTTGCTATGTCATGACAAGGAGAAAATTACATATATGGGTAATGAAAACATGGGATGGAAATCTAAATGTGTTGGCTGCTGATAAGAGGATCTGTGAAAATTGTAGTTACAAGTTAAATAGGCTGTCAGAGGGGAGTAAGTTTCCTGATTGTTGGGTGGTTGTTTGGTTTTTTTGGTCCCTTAACCTCTCCCTGCTCTCTCCTCCCTTTCTTTTGAATCTTCATTCTGTAAGAAATAGCTGTAAAGTTGTGCATACTTAAGCCAGAGGCTACTTTAAAAAAAAAAAAAAGAAATGAAAATGTAGAGAACATCCCTGTGCTTTGTAGGTCCAGGAAGATTTGACTGAAGAGAAGAAACGAGAACTGGAGCACAATGCTGAGGAGCCATATGGTGAAAATGAGGAAAATGTAAGTGCTGTGTAAACCCCCCAACTCTGGGACATGATGGAACCCTTCCCAGAGCTGCCAGCAGCTCACACTGACATTAAATCATCATTGTACCTTGCTTTAGCTCATAGACCTTAAAATTTCATGCTGTCCCAACTTCCCTTTGCTCATCCTTCCACCCCCACATCCCTTCTTGTTGCCTGGAGGACTTTGGAAATCTTCTCTTTCTGTCCCTAAGCTCCAGCAGCTCCAGCTGACAGTCAGTTTTCCTTCACTTCATCTCATTGCCCCTAAATAAACCACAAGGAAGCAGGCAGGAGCACTGAATCTCTTGTTGGCTTCTTTTCTTTCAATCAGGCAGATGAAAAGAATAATGGAGGGGAAAATCAAGAGCAAGAAATGCAAGAAGAGAACAACCAGAGAGAAGTTCATGAAGAAAATTATGAGGAGGAAGAGGAGGAGGAGGAAGGCAGAGCTGTTGCAGCCAAAACTCGGAGACGAGGGGAGATGTAATCCTCTGCCTTTTTCTAACAGTACACAAATTCCTGGTTTGTCTTCTTGTTCTTTTTAAAAAAACAGAAAGAAAAAGCTTTTTTAGAATATTTAATTTCCAAAAAAAGGTTTGTGTTTTACAGTTTTTACTTTTATATTAGATGCTCTCCTACGTTTATATGAATACAGTATTTTGATACTCTAGATTAGGATTTCTTTTCTATTGAAGCTGTACATAAACAGACATCATATAGGTTTTAATTTTTCATAATTCTGGGTGTGTTTTATAAAGGCCATTTTGGAATACACTTTCACCTTGTCCAAGTCTTGACAGATGTTTCAGACACATCTGAGGGAACATTCCTAGTGCCTGAAGCCAGCCCACGTTTGTCACCCCAATGCCTTTCCTGACACAATCTCTGTGACTAAGGGCTGGCCACACTACCCCTCCAGGGCAGGGCCTGGGGTGCTCGTGGAGTCCCAGGGGTAGTTTAATTTCTTATAATCTCATGAGATTGTTCAAATCCTTGGAGTATATGCACATGCCTCACTCTTTGCAGGACCAGGCCTTTTAGAGGTGCAGAAGAGTTATAAAATATGCAAGTTTTACAAGCCTTCAAAAATACAGCCAGGTTTAACAGCTGTTAATTCTCTGCAGCTGTTTATATGCAGTTAAATTATGCATTTATTTTAATGAGCATACCTAGGTACTGCAATTACATGCACTACATAGCAGATAATGCAAATGGGGGTGTGCTGAGAGGAGATGGAAGCTAGAAAGCAATTTAGACTTGAAGATCCATTCTGCCAAATCAAAACACTACAGCTGTCACAGGAGGGAAGATTCAGAGGAGGAATGATTTTTGTCCTAGTTAATATATGAAAATATTTGAAATCTGACATCATCCCCTCAGTGACATCCTTTCTGGAGACTGGAGAGAGGGTTAAGGCACCTTGAAAGGATTGGTGCAAGATGTTGCAATAATAAGGCCTTTACCTTCTTATTTATTTTTGAGTCTGTGCTGGAAGGATTTCTGATTTTCCCACTAGGGGATGCAGACCAGAGACAAATCCCCCAGAAGTTTAGGTTGGTTTCTTTTGGGTTTTGTTTTCTTTTGAGCAGCAAACAGCTCTAGCACTGCATGCCAAATTGTAAGGGTGGGGAGGGAAATGACACAAAACCTGTGCCTTGGTGGGCTACTATGAACTAATAATCCCAGTGCATGAGTATATACAATATTTGTATTGGTACAGACCCCTGGTATTTAATAGATGTTTAAAAGGAGAATGGGAATCTGGATTTCCCAGGCTGCACCCCATTGCTGGAAATGAGGTGCCCAGTAGCTCCCCCCAAAAGTGTGTTAATATATAAAAGGGTTGGGACACTTTCCCTTTTTAAATAACAATGCATAGCAATGTGTTTGGTTTAATTTTTTTTTTTATATGAATGTAATTTAATTCATTTTTCTACTAACTCAGTTACATTGTGTTATATAGTTGGGTTTTGTTCTTTGCAGTTTTCTTAACTAACCCAAGCCACAGTGCTTATGTTTCATAGGAATATTTTTGTCAGCAAGTATTTTGGGTTTTCCAGTTACCATAAATCAGATTTATGTATAAAAAAGAAAGTTTACACGATACTGTAAAATGTATAATATGTACATAATCTTAAAAATACAATTATTTTGGTAAATTGGCCTGTATTTTTAATGTCACAGTTGCAATATTTAATTATTTGAGGCATAATAGTACTTGCCTGCAGTCAATAAACTAAGACTATAATTACTGGTCTTTCACATGTGTGATGGTTTGGTTTCATTTATATTAATTATATTTATATTAATTGATACAAATTGGTTCACCATTGCCTCTGGAGGTATGGACAACATGGACTTTAAGTGGAGAGAAAGCCACTTCCAACCTCATCTGCAGGTACACACTACTCACCAGCCCATTTTTACACTAAAAAAAGGTTTTTAATTCCATTTTTTCAGCACTTTCCTGGCTGCACAGGAACTGAAACAGGTGCTTGCACACTCTGCTGCCTTCTGGGCCCTGCTGCTCCCTGAACCCTTGGGCATGGAGAAGTTTTATTAAGCAGTTTGATGGTTCTCTTGTTTACTGCCAGGCTTTGAGGCTTCCCTGGGATAATTTGTGGCTCCAGCAAGAATCCAGGGAGACAACAAAACTGTACAGAAGGAGAAGCTGGAGAATAAAGGCTCCTGTTGTGTGGGGTACAAGCCAGCATTCACAGAGGATGCAATATTTACTTCACCAAGCACAACAAGCCCACATCCAGTGTGAGCAGGGCAATAAAAGGCTGAGGAGAAAGCCTTCTCTGTCCTTAATCAAGGGCCTGCTCACTTCAGACAAGTTCCTTGACTGAAAATGAACTTTCTGAGTGAGACTTCAGGCTTGGCTGACAACAGCAGTGTTGGATGCCTGTGATGTGCCCCAGCTCCTGCTCTGCCATGGGCTGGGGGTGCTTTCCCATCCCATAACTCCCTGGCCAAGGATTTTCCCTGCCAGCAGCTTGGAGCTCAGGTTGGCAACACTCAAACCCTGATTCCTTGAGTCCCCCACTATTCTTTTTGCAAAGACTATGAGCAAAACACCCCAGACCTTGCCCAGATGCTCACCCTAAAAGGGTTCTGACCTCTCTGACACCCCATTTAGTGCCAGAGCCTGTGATGGGAAGGGGGAGCCACACAGCTCCTTATTGCCAGAGGATGTCACCTGAGAGCCAGAGAATGCTGAGTGCTGTGCTTAATCAAGAAGCAGTTCATCAAGAGTGTATTTTATGGGACCTAAAAGTAAGCTCCAGCTTCAGGATTGTGCAGGATGAAGAGCAGAGGGAAATGTTCTTTGTGTTTTACTGCTCCCAGCAGGACCCTGCAGCATGGGCTAAAGGAGAGTCCCACCAGAGGGAAAGCACAAATTCAAAGGGCAAAGTGACATCACTTCTGGATTTGGCAGCAGCAAGACAGCTATTGGCAGGGCTGTGACCAGGCCTGCCATCCACTCATCAAAATGTTGGAAAGTGTTCAGGGAAGGGGGTGAAAGTGATGGGAAAGCTTGGCTTCTACAAAGCAAGTTCATGCTGCATTCAGCTCAGGAGAGAAAAGTCAGGGCAGGAGAACTCCCAGGGGCAGCCAAGTGGTGGGACAGGAGCCTAAAGCCTCCCAGGGAGAAACAGAGGAAAGTCCTGCAATAAAATTCAGGCCAGAAATACAGTGTAAATCCTGAGTAATGGGGTTAATGAATCACTGCTGCAATTGCTTTACAGGCTGTGAGGAATTCTTCATCACCAAACAGCTTTTCAAAGACTTCCTAGCTCAGCCTGGGCATCCCAGGGATGTCCTACAGCCTGTGATAAATGGAAAGGTCAGCAAGAGGATCCCAGTAACACACTCTGGCTCTGATGTGCACAGTAACAGTGGGGAAAAAAAACCCAGTGGAAGTGATTCTGTAGGTCAGGAAATCCTCTAATGGATCAGATGGAATATTACTGCTCAATAAATGAGTGTTTCTCACCCCATTGCCTTTGGCAGCTCCCTGTAGGGCAGGGATTTGGGGACCACTCTGAGGGGGAGAGGCACCAGCAGGCAGCACTGGCACACAGACAGCATGCCCTGAATGCAGGTTTTGTCCAAACCCTTTAATTCCCAGCCTGCTGACTTCAGGCTTGAGCTAACCCAAGCTGAGAAGTGACTTAGGGAGCTCTATTTTCAAGTAAACATAAGAAAGATCCCTGTGATTAGGAAAGCACCACAGATACACCTATCACTGATGCATGAATAAGTTTCTGGGAAGTTTTATCCACTTTTACTGCAGGTTCTCCTGACAAAGGAGGTGCAGAGCAGTAGCTGCTAAAAACACCTTCACTCAGCTTTTCAAGTCTGAGCACATAAAATGTGTTTACTGTGTACAGAGAACTTGTTACTGATACACACAGGAACTAAATTTATCTTATTACAGCCAAAATACTTGCAGAGTGAGGAGAATGAGAAACCCGAAGCTGCGTATTCAGAGCAAGATAAAAAGTTGCCTTTGCTACACCTGACACATCAGCAGCCTTCAGAAACAAGGTTTCCTTCCACATTTCTTGCTTTAGCAGCTCTTGCTGGTTCAAACACAAAATTATTCATTACTTTCTCATCGTCACCACTTGTAAAAGGAATAATAATAAAAAAAATAAATTCAAATAACTTTGCCATCTATACGAAGAAGCTATTTTCCAATTTTTATTAGAAATTCAGCACACCCAAAGGAGTTACCAGCAGCTCTGTGATAGTCAGGGATTCAGCTGACAGGATTAGCAATGCCTTGACTTGCTCCTACATGCTGGAATACACAGCAAAAAACTCCCAGGCACATTGATGTCAATAACCTATGGCCCTTGAAACACAGTCATTGCACTGTAATGATTTCTTTCTTTTCCTCAAAGCTGCTTTTTTCTCCAGATCTCAAAGCATTTTTTACAAGTGTCAAAGCCTCTCTTGGAAAGAGGCACAGAGACAAGAGCAAGGGATTGGGAAAAGGGTTTTGAGAGGAAACCTGAGAGCAGAGACCAGACTGGGGCTGAGCTTAGCCCCAGAGTCCTGCTGTACCTTCTGATCCCCATCAGTAACATTCATCTGCAGCTTCCACTTGTTTTAAACCACACAATATGATTTTAGCAGTTCAAAAAATATTTTGCAACAGGCTTGCGACCTGAGGAGGATGTCTCACTGCTTTACATCCCTCACTTGTTCCTGACTTTCCTTTGCATCCTCTCTGGCATCCCCGTGTGTTTTCTTAGCTCCAGATTACATTTCAGCTGCACAAACCAAACCCTCCACCAAAACTTTGGAGGTGGCAAAGCTATAAGGACATTTTTTTCTCATAAGCATCAGGGATCCCAGCCACATACGTCTCCCCAACATCACAAAATGCCTTGAAAACACTCACAGTGCCCTCAAAGCCCCAGCAGAACACTTGGGCAAGTGTTCCCCAGAAAGCTCACTGTCCAGAAAAGCTGTCACTGTCACAGAGTCACTGCCACTTCAGTGAGCAACTGACACAATTCCCAGCATTTTCCTAGCCCTACAGACTCCCACAGATGGCTCCAAACAGTTCTGTTGCTTCAAGCTGGGCACGAATCCCCTTCCTCCTCAGCCACACCAACATCTGGATGCTGCCTTGCTTGGGTACCTGTGCTAACTCACCTGGGGCATCTCCAGGTGCCACTTCCACACTCACAGCAGCTGGAAAGCTTCTCCCCAGAGTTTCTTTTGTTTCAGGAGAGAAACCACTGCTGCCTGCAGAATTACTCAGCCAGTTCCTGCCACCCTGCTGTGGTTGGTGCTTGATTGAACTGAAGCATCTTTGATTCTTACAAACATGTGAGTCACAGGCACTGGTAAAAAGCTTTTGAGGTAAAGAGAAAAGACTCAGATTGACTACAGGAGGAAATGGCTCAGCCCTTAGAGCCTCCAGGAGACCTCTCCCCTGCCATCAAAACTCTCAGTTCATTTGTTCCCCTGCTTGAAAATGAGCCTGCAGAATGGCCATCAGTCACCCTGGGCAATGAGCATGCTCATCCTGCAGCTCTGCAGGCAGCACACTCCATCATCAGATGCTGCACAAAGCGTGGGCAGCTCTGAAACCTTCTTTGGTCACTGGGGTTCTCCACTTGCATCCCCTGTGTGCTGAAATGGGAGTTTTAGGAATAATGCTCTAAAAGCAGGAACATCTCTCTGCCCCCCCTGCTGGAGTAAGAGCCAAAAGTTGGCTTTCTGATCAGAGGTATCCAAAAAACTGTTTTGTGATTTCTTTGTTTCCTTGCCCTTTTCCAGGGGTGATCTGTAAGGATGTGCTGACTGAAAAAGTCCTGCTGCAAAAGGGGAAATTTCATGGCTGGGGATCAGGGCTGAGCTCCTGGCATCTCACAGGTCAAAGCCTACTTGTCAAGCACCATAACACAGTCACAGTTTTCTAAATGCTTGCAGGGACTCCTCAAGTCTTCAGCATTATGCAGAAGGCTCACGCATCCCATCTTCCCCATGCAGAGGATGGAGTCAAAGCCTGGAAGAAGATGGCCAGAGCTGGGGGTACCTCAGTACCTCCTCCTGGGGGAAGCAATGAGGAGAGCCCTGGCTCCAGCACCTCTCCTGTCAAATGAACAGAAATAACTACAACAAAACCTGCAGCACAAGGGCAGGGTTAGGGCATCCCATGCATTAGAGGCTGTGTTGACATCAGTGTCTCTCTAAAGGCTGCTTGGATCATGAATTCCCACATGGAAACATCTCACTCCTTATCAGGGATTTTGGTTTATGGCAGAAGGAAGTCAGCAGTTACTCTCCTGAAAAAGATCATGTTCCTGTCAAAGGAACCCATTTTACATCTGTCCATGAGGTGCAATTAAGACCTTAACTACCAATTGAGGCAGATAAAAAAGGTGAACTTTAATGAAAAGTTAAACTTCACTGGGAATTCTCATACACTGCCTTATGTCAAGGGAACAAAAAGGGCCCCAAATGGCAGTTTGGGAAAGGCAGCATCCTTAATGAACAAATGGAATTGTTAGCTGTTTATCAGAGCAAAATAGCTGTATAAAAATTAGATTGTGGAATTAATTCACAGACATTATTCCACTGGTGTCAGAGACTGGCAAGAGTTGCAGTTTCTCCCCTGACCCCTTGGAAAAGACAAGCTCAATCTCTCCTGTCAGGAGCTGCAAAGTACCTTTCTAAAGCAGTAATTGTGGGGAATAACCCAAAGTCAGCCCTGTGCAAGATAATCCTGAAGCCCTGAGCTGTTTGTGTACAGGAGATATTGCAAGTTGAATGGGAAGAGCCCTCCTGCATTACAGGCAGCCAATTTTCTGGCCATTTGCTGTGACAGGTGAGAAATGCAATGGCTCCTATACATTCAGCTGAGAAGGTTTGTAATACAAAACAGCCTCCTCCCAGCCACACAAATCCTGGGTGGATTTAGCTTTACCAGGAGCTTTAGAATGCCCAGTAATAATAATGATAATAATAATAATAAAAATCTGGGAAGACATATTGGGGATCAGAGTCCTCATTTAAAAGTTGGTGTAGAGCAGAAATGGGAGGTGGAATGTTGCCAGGCACTTGGCAGGGCTCTATTAAGAGCAGTGGTGGTGCCAATGAAAACTGCTTTATTTAAGTCAGAACTCACCAGGGCTGGTGGCAGGGATATGATATTAAAGAAAGATTAAAGGAGATCTCCATTGCACCCCAGGAATAACACACAGGTATTAGAAACAAACACATGCAAAGCCTGGTTGCTGCAGCTAACCCTTTGAAAGCTGAAAAGTGACCTCATGGCAAGGGCTGAGCATCACAGTGGTTTTGTCAGCCACAAAGGAGAAGGTGTTCTCAGCTGCTGGGATCTGGGGGGCTTGGGGTCAGAGGGGGTGGGCAGGAGTGGAGTAACTGGAGGCAGAGCCAGGAGCAGTGTGCCAGGAAGGGTGTAGAGATGAAGGACAAACTCAAGTGGCACCAGATTTCCTTGGATTCAGTGTTTATGTATCCATAAATCCATTATGTATCCATTGCACTTGGATCCAGTGCAATATGTATTACCTTGATATTATACATTATTATAAACATTATATTATGATACCTAAAAACATCATTCTGGATACCTGTGTGTTCTTACACCAAGAAACAGGTTGTGCTTCATTGCATCTACCTGGGACTTGGGCAAAAGCCTCTTGTAGATGAGCTCAGTCCCTAATTCCCATTTATTGCCTTTCTCCTGCAATCTGAGTTAAATTTCCATGAACATCTGCACCCTCCTGCCTCTTTCACTGACAAAAAGTAACAACAAGAGGCACAGAAGAGGCAACATCACAGCTTTGCAGTGCTTGGGCTGCCAGTGCTCTAGAGGACACAGAATTGGTTCCACTTCTTCTTTAACCAATATGTCAGATGGCCACGTGAAGGGATGGATTTGCTTGTGAAATCTGGGGATGTGGTGCAATCATGAAAAATGTTGAGATGTTTCCAAACTCAAGATCAATATATTGATAGGTTTAAAATAAATTTGTTTTTTAAAAATGCTGTAATTGAAGAAGGTTTTTGTAGAAGTATTTTAATTCAGAGTGATCAATGTGTGCAAAGGCACAAGTAGGTTATTCCTGAAAAAAAAAATCCTCATGATTTATCCTGGATAAAGTTTCTTTAAAATTGTAAAACCCAACATCTTTCTGCAGTTTAAAAATTATAAAAAAGATTTTTAGAAAGGAATTGCACCTTGATGGTTTTCTACAGAGATTCATAAATTCTACCAGGACACAGATTCAGCTCTGCTGGCCCAAAACCAGAAAAATGAAGAAATGATGGGAATGATTTGGTGGTTTTGTTAAAAAGCAAGGTGACTTCATACAAGCACAAGGAGCAAATATGCAACAGCTCCTAACCTTGCTTCAATTTTCCATATTGATTTTGAGTGTAATGTAATTAGTAGTTCACCAGGTTATTCTACATGGTAGTTCCACACTGTCAGACATTGCCCTTAGGGTTTGTCCTCACATTAAATGTCAATAAATTTACAATTTACCTTAGCACCTGCTTCCATTCCCCTCCAGACAACACTTCATGTTATACTGCTTCAGCTAAGATGAAGAACTGTTGGTCTGCTTCCATTTCAATGTAGCACAGAGAGAGCATCATTTCCCAATCCTTTTTCACCCTGTTTTTATTTACACTATTTAGGTTTCCTACCTGTAACTTTGGTTCTTAGCTTTCTTCACTAAATCTGCATCAACTGCTACCTCAGGCCACACTGAGCCACATGGAATTAAGCCCTTTAGGTGACTGTAAACTCCAAACCTGGGCTGCAGATCTCTCATCCCCATTGCTAGTTGTAATCCCCACCTGCAATGTTGTAATTATAATTCAGTGCCACAGTGAGTGAAGGAAAGAGGGGGAGAATTTTTGTCTTGGTAGCCAGCTTTTCACATCTCCTAAATGATAAGGTTTATAGTATGGAAAAAGGAAGAGAAGATTATTTGCAAAAGGCTTGCAGAGAGCCCCAGGACTCTTAGCACTCTGGAAAAGGTCTTTGGTTCTCTTTAGTGGGCTGCAGATATGGACCCATCACAGAGGGATGGTTTAAGACCCTGCTTGGCTTGGCTGGATTTTAAGCATCAGGGAAAAAAAACCAAACCAAACCAAACCAAAAAATCCCCATTGCTTATTCCAAAGGTCAGTCTCCACCTTGCTCAGCTGGTTCATGTGAGCACAGAACAGCTGCAATTTCCCAGATTGCCAGTTCTTGTCATTAACATTTTCTAAAACCAAATACACCTTTACATACAGCCTGGTCTGCACAATTGGCCCCTACTCCACAGTCTCTCTGTCTGGTCACTCTCAGCTGAATTTTGCTGCTTCATCCCTCCTCTAGAAAGCATCATCCACCTCGAGCAAAAGCAAAGAACCAGGTTCCATTTTTTAATAGGTTTTTTTGTTTACTTGCCTTCACACAATGGTATTTTTTTTTTCCTTCTGGTGGTGTTTTCTTGGGACAGTTGTGCCCAGGCAGCTGCCAGGTTGGATTTCCAGGGGATGCAGCAGATCTTTGGTTGTGTCTGTCCAGTGACCACTCAGCCACCACCCAACACCCCATCTGTACACCCAGCTCTGCCTTCCCATTGCCAGCCTGGCCTCAGGGGAAGGAGGCTTAAGCTCAGCCCCTCCTCTCTGCCCTCTGAAGCCCAAAAACCTCACTCATCCCTCTGAAGGCACACAAGGACAAGAGAAACAGAGAAAGGAGGCATCACAGAAGGGGTTTGGTTTGTTCAGTTCCTTCTGTTCTCATAGGGAAACCAAAGCCTTTCACATTTTCTACTACCAGAAAACATTCAATAATTTAGCTGCCAGACAGCAAACTGAAGTCGAGCTCTGCAAGACAGGACATAGATCTAAGTGTCAGGGATGGAAAATGATAAACCTGCAGGAGATTTTGCCCATCCATTACAAGATTTGGGCCCATATGGGTGCTTTCCCTCTCTCACCAATTGGTTGCTGTATTATCCTTTTTTCCACAAATCATTTACAAAGTCCCAAAAACCCATGAGAGATCACCTGGTTGCTTGCTCTTACCACCAGGTAGCAAACAGACTAACATCCAAAGGAATACAATACCTAATAAGAGGATTAAGTAGAGAGGATTTCTCTTTAATATTGTATTAGCAATAGCAGATCCCTTCTCTGCCTGTTCTAACTCCCTCACAGGATACAATGTCCATGCTTGTAAGGGAAGCTTACAGACATCTGAGAAGCCAATAAATCTCCTCTTGTATTTTAATGACCTCCAGAGTTGTTTCCACATGCTCACATAATCTAACCAACAATTTACCCTCATAAATTAATAATTAACTTCAGGACTTTTAAAACCCTGGATCCTGATTCAGCTCCTTTGCAACCATTCCCTTCTAATTGTAAATGAAGACTGAGAGTAGAGCAGGATTAAACCTCACCAAACCAAAGAGAGCACTGCATGACAAATAACCAAGAGAGACAGAGACAAGAAGACTCCTTCTGTGCATAATCAATCCTGACACCTACAAATGGGAGCAAAAAACCTCAAAGGAAAAAGGATGACCCCAGAGTTAGGACATGGAACAAGTGGGTTTGAGACTTTGTTGATCAGTCCTGCATATGACATTTGTATTTAGTTTCCTTCCTATGTTTCAGTTTTCAGTCTGTGTAGATGGGGAGGACTTTGTTAGTGTACAAGGACTTGATCAATGATTATGAAAAATTAATACAGAAAAGCATAAAAGCACCCATGCTATGCTAATGCCTCCCATTTGAATACTATAAAAAGCTCACTGGGCTTTTGACTGAACCATTAAGTGAATGACAGGCAAATCAGAAATGCCCAAGAAAAAAAAACAACCCAAGATCACATTCTGCTATGAGACACTGGGCACCTCCTATTAAAAAAAAAAAAACAAAATCAATGGAACTGCATGGTAGTAAATTACAGAGGCTGAGCTTTATTTCATGGCTTGTAAGTGCAAATGAATCTCTAACAACCTGACAGTCCTGACAGCCTTGCTGCTGGGGAGGAAGATCTGGCTTCTTGGATGCTGCTGCCACCACCCTGGACGAGCAGCAGCTCCTCTCCTGACACAGCCACCCCCAGGCATCCCTGTCCTTCCTCAGGGAACCATGGCATGGAGAGATGGAAAGGGCAGGGATACCCCCATACCATGCCTGCTACCCCAAAATCCAGTGCTCAGGAGCTGGTTTTATGTTAGGAAAATTGTTAACACGTGGCAGCCATCAAATAAGATTGGCAGGAGCTGCAAAATGCATCAGGAGGGGGAAAGATGCACATTTGGGGGACATGACTTTGGGGATGGCTGAACTTGAGTTGAAATATATTGAAAATGCATTTAATATGCAAGCTGTCCTGCAAACATGAGGAGCTTTGCTGCTCCCTTGGCTTGCTGGCAGAGCATTTGCCTAGCCTTGTATGCCAGAAAAGCAGCACATGGCAATAAATTATCTCTTTTTGAATTATCATACAAATAACTTGTTTTCATGCTGGCTGTTCACTCAGGGAGCTCAGTGCCATCCTCCAGATTCAACAATAAAAGCCAACAGGCAGATCAGTACCTTGTGGCCATATGTAAAGATAAAGGTCTAGAAGAAAAGCAGATAAAATACAAATAACACAAATCCCTGAGGTTCCAGAAAAAAAAGAAAAAAACCCAACCAACAAGACCCAACCAAACAAAAAAAGCAAACAAACAGATTCAGATGTAACTATTTCCCCTACTTCTTTACCTAAAGAAATTAAACTAGGCTATTTTATCTGACAGCAAAAAGCATGAACTCCTGAAACCTTGAGCTGACAAACCAGCCTAAAACAAGATGAATTGTCCCTCAAACCAATTTTTTTTTGCCTTATTCTCTGCCCTAACATTGCACATCCTTCAGCTTCCCCCATCAAGCTGCCAACCTCCTTAAACAACCCCACCAGGCAGGCATTTCCATCTCTCTCTGCCCAATCTTTCAACCACTTTCCTATTCAATAGTTGTTGTTGCCTTTTTTTCTTTGTGTAAAGTGATTTCTTAGTGCCCTCCAAAACACATTTGAATCTGTTTTCTGATCTCATACAGCACAATAAATGATCAGGAATTAAATTAGCTATCAAAGGGCTAATAGACTTGCTCCTCCAAGGGCTAAATAAGTTTTATCATATTTTATCTGGAAGGGGAAAGGTTTCCAAATGTACTCTTCCAACAGGTTTTGTTCCTCATTATGTATACTAAAGCCCATCTTTAGCAGCCACTCAAAGGACCAAGAAATATCAGCTGCTCAGCACAAATGGCCTTGAGCTAAAGGTCAAAGAAAAGAGCATGAAAAACATTGAAATACTTTAAAACTGTTCTTGCAGACAGCAGTTGCTGGCTGGAATTACCTTTCTGTATAGGCTTCACTCTCTTTTGAAATGCCTTCTCAATATTGTTCCATTCAATTTAAATTTACAATTTTATTTTTGTTAAACCTTGTTGTGTGTTTCAAATGGGCTTTCTGGTATCTCTCAAGAAAGGGAATAATATTTGCTTCATTGCGAATGGATTAGGAAATCCTGACAGCTGAATTAGCCAAGATGTTGTATAATAATATAGCAGCCTGGACTTTCCACCCTACAATGAAAACTTAATGACAAAAGTGCCCCAAAATTATGTTTCCTTGCATTATAACACACTGAGCCCCCACTGGCAGCTGAGTGGATGAAAAAGCTATTTGGGCATTGTGTCATTTAGGAAAAATGCTGGGTATACACCAAGTGTCTGAAGTTCCTTTCAGCCTGTCACCTGAGATCCAAGCAAAATAAAGTATTTCATTTCTTTGACATTACTGTTCAAATACTCCTCTGAAAACACAGCTTAGAGCTGCACTCAGTGCAGTTTATTTCCAGTGTACTCATTAATATGGAGTCCACAGGAAAACAGAGATTCCTGGGATAACTGGTACTGAACCTCAGACATCTACTCATCAAGTTTGTGCTACCAAGCTGGGCAAAGAAGCTTTGTTGGGTACAGGACCTTGCTTTGCCTGGGTGAAGCTGGAACACATCACCTCAGCTTGAAGTTCCCTGCAAGGTGAGCTTCATCACCACCTTTCCATCCCCACAGCAACAAGATCCAGCTGTGAGGCTGGCAATCCAGCCAAGAAGATGCTTGGCTCCAGGGGCATGAGGCAGCAGGGGTGGAAATCTGGGCATGACTTTCTCTGGAGTGGAAATCAGCAGAGGGATACTTCAGTGTTGTCATCTTTTAGGGAAAAGTTGTCAACCCAAGCATACCAGGAGCACTCTGTGATCTCTACGTGGGATGCTTTGAGGAGCTGAGAGTGCTCAGCTCCACAGCATTTGTTGAGAGCTGGAGATCTCTGGACAGAAATGGCACCTTCTGAGTCAAAAGAGACTTTTAGAATGAACACCCAGTTAATTTTAAGAAGTGCTATAGCAAAGAGATTTTATTCCTTTGGGAATTCTATCACACAGAATTCTTCAAGGCCTGTAGGAAGCTTTGAAGAATAGTTTTCACAACCCAAAAAATTAACATAAAGAGGAAAAAAAGCACTTGAAGCCCAAGGTCCAGCTACCTCAGGTGGGATCTTTCAGGGCTGCTGAACAGACAGACTTCACTTTTAGCAAAAATTCAACAACTGAATGGCTTCTGGATGAGAGGAAGAGCAGCAAATTGCATCTGACTATTGCTGTCAAAAAGGTCAGAGCTTCTCTGTGAAATCTGTTTCTTTTGGCTGTAATCCCTTCCACCAGGGAAAAACAAAACAAAACAAAAACTTTTTTATTTTTCTAATTAATTTAAACTTTTGGCAGTTGCACTGCAGTTTATTGGCCAGCATCTGGTGGCTGTTCTGCTCCCTGCAGTTCTTATTGTTGGATAGTTCAGGTTGTATTATTTCACCCAAAACAATATTAATTGCTCTGACAGTTTTCAGTGCTCATACAGACATCCACCTAGCAGATAAGCCACTAATTCTGTGAATATCTTCTCTTCCAATCAAGGGGTTTTGCTCAAACAGGGTTATAGACTGAAATGAATAAAGGGAGACTCTGCAATAAGTAATTAGAATTAGTACTAAGGAGTTGTAAAGCTTCAGGAACACACCTAGTAGCAGCTGGTGACAGGCAGGTTTGCCCTTCACCTATCTCTAGAAAAGGACAAGAGCTAAGCAGATCTGAGAAACCCAATTTATTTCCTCTGAAAGACTGCACCTTGGCTTTACAGCACCAAGCACACCATCCCTTTAGGCCTGGCTCAAATTAAAGGACTTGTCTCCAAGTAAATTAGAAAAACAATTTGTTCTAAAGAAAGAGATGAATTACACCTAAATTAAAGCAACACACCAAGGCTGGAGAAGACAGGATGAATTCAGGCCAATCCTAAGGGAACCTGAGTCCTGGCAGCACTTTGAAAGGAGGCATTTGGGTACCATGCACTATCAGCAGCAGAGTTTCCATTAGTTATTCCCAGGAGGCAGAGCTCTCCTCAGGTAGATGGCTTCACAAATAACATCCCTTTATCACAGTGTACTTCCCAGGCACAGGAATCAGTCACTCCGCAGTCAGTTTGTGTTTAGAAACACAAAGAAACAGAGATTGAATGGGAACACAGCAGCAGTCTGCTTCTGAAAGATTTAAAGTAGCAGCAGACAGACCCAAAGCCACAACAAGAAATGCACCTGTAATTTACAGCACAGCAGCCAAAGAGGGGGTCTCAGCATGCTGCCCAGGCTTGGGAAGCAGACAGTGCTCTTGGAAAGTAAATAAATGCAAGGAGAGTTCCAACCTTCACCTTCTTTCAAGAAGCTTGTTTACCAGCTGCTTTCCTTCAGCAAAGCCACAGCCAGCAATTAATAACCCAAGCTTTACAGGCTACAAAAAGTTGTGTAATCATCAGCTTACCTCCTTTAGCACCATTTTGTCTCCTCCTTAGTTTCCCCTCCCAGGCTCCAAGCTGTCCTCACACTATTAGGAAGAACTGAGGCTTCAGGAAATTCAGGAAAACTGCTGAGGCTGGTGGAGCAAACCACAGAAATCCTTGGGCTCAAGTGCTTACACAAAACAAATTCACCCTCAATGATCCCCCCCCTTCCCTGCTACTCCATGCACATCCTAGCCCCTCACCCACCCTTTCTTCAGAGCCTCCCATGTGCAGATCACCAAATTTTGCCTCGTTAGGCAGAGCCCACTTGATTAATTGGCTGCAGCTGGTTATGTTTCTTATCTGGGCTTTATTAATATGCTCTTCACCCATTCTTCTTTCTAAAAGTCTCTTGACCTGTGTCCTCAGCTTCCCAGAAAGCCCAACATAAGCTCTTATCATAGAATCATAGAATTGTCTGGGTTGGAAGGGACCTCAGAGCTCATCAAGTCCAACCCTTGATCCACTCCCCCTGTGGTTCCCAGCCCATGGCACTCAGTGCCACATCCAGGCTCTTTGGAAAGATCTCCAGACATGGAGAATCCACTACTTCCCTGGGCAGCCCATTCCAATGCCTGATCACCCTCTCCAGAAAGAAATTCTTTCTCATCTCCAACCTAAACCTCCCCTGGCACAACTTGAGACCCTTTGTGCCCTCTTGTCTTGCTGAGAGTTGCCTGGGAAAAGAGCCCAACCCCCCCCTGGCTCCAACCTCCTTTCAGGGAGTTGCAGAGAGTGATGAGGTCTCCCCTGAGCCTCCTCTTCTCCAGCCTCAACACCCCCAGCTCCGTCAGCCTAACAGCTCCCTCTTCCCACATTAGGAAGGCTGCCTTATATCTGGAGACAGCTACATGGGCCCCAGGCCTGGAGGGCAGCACAGTTTTTAATTTACAGGCAGGGAGGGAGCAGTGATAGGAAGATCAGTACCACAGGAATATGAGCACAGCAGCAATCCAGCTCCCTTCATGGCATCCAAACTGGGTTCCTGTCCTTTGGAGGAATCAGATAGATGGAGGGGATATGCCTATAGAGGGAGAAATGGCTTTCATTTATAGATACTTATAATTAGAAGCAGAAATCAAGATTTTTCTTTCCTCCTAATATTGCCATGTGGTTCCTTTCACTGTAGTTATTGTTAAAAAATCAGAGATGACCATTCACAGACATTTAGTAACCAAACCCTGCTCCTTCTCTTGCCATGTGAAAGCCTCCCTCTAGATGCACAGACTCTGAAGCTGCTGGACATTAAATACAAGTTTATATTGTCACATTATATTTTGCTGGGAGTGTAGAGGTTTGGGAATGTTTGAAGCTTTTATTACTCATCCCTATTCTTGCCTCTGGTAAATACAACAGGAGACATTGCCCGTCCAGCTCTCTTTGTAGTTTTAAATTTGAAAATAACCCTGCACTGAGCACTACATCAGTCACAAGGAAGGCATGGCAATACATTTTCTAGACCACTGAGGCATTACCTGCTAAAGCTCCTGCTGAAATGGACTTTTTTAAGCTCTGTTGCAACATCACATTTCCAGCCATTGCATGGGCTCAAGTCCTCTTGTCCTGGTCTGTGCAGTCCTTGGCCATCTCTGTCCCTGCAGTCCAGATGGGTTCTATCCAGGGAAAAGAAACCCACAAAACCTGTCTGGGCCTGGGGCAGATTTAATGATGGCCTTTTTGATACCTGACAGAGATCTGTGGTGTAAATTAAATAAATGGGAGTATGTCTGCAGAGAAATGAGGCCTGGAATTATCCTAACACCTTCACACTGACAAATATTAGACACTAAACATAATAATTAGGGACTCTGCTGGTTTGGAGTGCTTGTATGTGGTATTGTCACAGCAGAAAACTTCAGAATTTTTATCTAATTTTTGTGTCATGGGGCATGATATGCACTTTGAGCACTTCCCTCTGTTAGAATTACCATTATGTGACAGTTTGCCTACAAGCACACATCTACCTTTTTGAGTTTAACCTGGGATTTTGTGGTTGGATCTCTTGTAATGCTTAAAGGAAGGCAGCGAATTAAAAACAAAACCAAAAGAAAAACCAATCAAACAAAGAAAGCAGCAAAGAAAAGCAGGCTGCTTCCAAGATAGAACGAGTGATAAAGCATTAAGCTGGTGAAGAAACACAGCAGATCCAAGCTCTTTATTCTTGGTCTTTTAGACAGAGCTGATTTCAAATATCCTCCAAACTGAACACATTTTTCTATAATGTATCCTGCTGTAGGCATCTCTCCTCACAGGGAATTCTGCCTTTTGAAGATTAAACAGGAATAGCTCACACAGAATGGATGTTGTTTGAATTCCCTAAGGCCACACAACTCCTTGCTCTATGAACAATTCTGTTTTCCTACCATGATCCTAGGACACCAAACATAGCAAATGCAGTGGTGGACCTGAAGGTGGAACTGAAACTGCACCAGGACAGGACCAGAATGATGAGCAAGGAGAAAACTGAAGGTTTGGGAGGCAATGAAAGGCTTGGAGCAGCCCAAGACATCTTAAGCTTCAGTTTCAGCTCATGGGAAGCTTTAGCCCAATGTGATGAAGGTTTTTGCAGCCACAGAAGTGTGTCTGAGCTAAAACAGCAAAGGAAGCAAGATAAAACCTAGGAGAATGAAGCTCAAAGGTGCCTAATGATGAGAAAAGGTGAGAGCTAAGAACAAGCACAGATGCAGTCACCCGTTTGATGTGCCTTGAGCTCAGAACTTTGTACATTTTGCACAGAAAACTAAAATGTCATCAAGGAAAGATGTGACCTCATATCCATGCCTCTTCATAGGAGCAGCCTTAAACTGGCTCAGTGCTCAGGTCATAAAGACTAATTATAGCAATCTGTTAGAAGGAAATAGACTATGTAGTGCAGGAATAGGAAATACATTATGTTAACACATAGCAAAAATAAAATTATAAGCATGAAAAAAGAAAATTTCACTCCCTGGGGCTGTTCCCTGGAGCCTGACTATTCATGAACTTTTGGGTCATTCCCAATATGTTACTGTCCATCCCTGTCTTGTCCCTGTTATGCTCATTACATTTATTTTTATAGCTGGTTTTATCCAAAGTCTATGTTGTCAATGGCTTTCTTTCCTTATCTTCAGTGCTTTTAGCTGTATCATGTAGGATGCTACCTGGTAATTCCAAAGCAAATGTACCTTGGATGATACATTACAAATGAAAAATGAATGCTCCAGGACATCTTAATAGCTTGTTTCCATCCATGCTTCCTGCCAGGGTGCCTCAGACACATATCCCAACAGATCAAAACATCAGTCAGTATATTCCCTAAATTAATTTCTGCCTTTTAGTGCTGATAGCAAGGAAATAATAATTAAAAAAAAACATGCTGAAAGCTCTTTATTGAGCTGCAGGACTTAAGTGGCAGTGATTGAAAGCTGCATCACATAGACCAGAAGGCACTTGAGTTTAGTCAGGAAGGAAATAGTAAAACAAATGAATATATTCTGATGTTCAGCAAGAGGTTCTCCAGGGAAAGGGGAGAGTGTTCTGCTTCTTGGAGGTTAACAGCCTCCTAGTGCCCTTTTTGGTAACCTGATCCCTGATGTGCCAGCAGTTTCCTTCCTCCCACCCAGAGGGATAAAGCTGTGCTGCTGCTGCGGCTTTGAAGCCACTGGAAGTTCTGGTGTTGAATTAAAGGTGGCAAGGGCTTTGGGAGTCACTTGTGGGCTCAGGGAGGGACTGAAGGCACTGCTGGAATCACTCCTACACAAACCCTATGAGTAGAAGCCAGGGCAGACCAAGCAGACAAAAGTAATCCCCTTCCTGGATACAGGGATAGGGAAGTTTGGTCCATAGAGGACGAGTTAGACACAGAACCAACACAGAGCCAGCAGACTTCCAGCTCTGAGCCCTCTGTGCCAGCAGTTCCATGGTTTATGATGCTCCAGCAAACACCAGGAGCCACCACATCCCCCAGGTCCTTTCCCCACATCATATTTCCATGGGTGTGCCAGACAAACACCTTGCAGACACTGACCTGAGAGTTGACAAGGACCTCAGGAAGTCACTGTGAGGTCCTTGGAGCTGTTCCCTGCTCCAGCACTCCCAGGCTGGTCTCCAGGGAGGGCGTGACAAGTACAGGTGGATATATTTGGGCTTGATCCATTTGCATTAGCATTTGTGATGATGAATTACAGCTGTAACTGATTAGCTCTGATTTGCCCCTGCTGCACTCTCTCAGCCTCTGAAGCTCAGAGTAAGGAGCTCAATGTTGATATTTTTGCAAGGTTTTCTTTTGCAAGGAAAGTCACTACTTTCTTTTTCAGTGTATTCCCATTTAGCATTGGTGCTGCAGTGCACAGTCCTGGAGAAGGAGAATGGCTCAAGGTCTTTTATTTCCTGAGTGGTTTCAATAATTTGGAGTGACATGAACAATAGGTTGGTTGTGTTTCATGTTCTACAAGGTTAACATACATATGAGCAAAGGGTCTTTGAAATGCTCACTAGTAGTTAAGGGTTTCCTTTCCTGTACAACCTTGGCTGCTTCCATGATCCATTTAGTATAGCACTTTCAGATGTTTAAATTCTCCTCTTCAGTTCCTGGGATGAGAATAAATGGATTATATGAAAAGTCTTGTTTTCTCTTCATGCCCTGAAGGAATCTTTTAATTTTACATTGATTTTTTTTTTCCTTTTGTATTGAGAGATTTAGATGCAATGACAAACAGATAAAATGAGACTTGGACACTTGTTTCTGAGCTCTTTCAGCCCTGGGCCTGTTGCATGATGTAGACAAGACCTTGGGAATGTGCTGGTAAATTTTCATGAAATGTCAGGTTTGAAGGAATCTTTGGGAAGAGTTGCAAATTGATTTCATGATAGTTTGACACTGAGCTCAGAGGTGGTGCTTAGGATTTTAGATTTCAGCATGCAAACACAGGAGGTGAAATCAGAAAAGCTCTGGCAAAAGAAAGGCTCCACTTTTGCTCCATTCCTTCCAGATTTATCCATTCCTTGATGTCATGGATAAGGTTTAGATTAGACCACTCCATCACACAGCTGTGGAAAAGCAAGTAAAACTCAAGAGTAATTTGCTGCAGGCCCATTTTTTTCTTGAGTGAAGCCGAGTGTAATTTTGGCAGAAAAATGAAGTTAGATAGTAATAATCTAATTTAGAACTCAAAACGTATATTAATTTATCCCTAGTTTGGCATGAACTTGAGGCCAGCTTCAAAAGGTTCCTGCTGCTGGAGTTTCTAGCTGGCCACTTGAAATGTATCCAGTCTGCTTCCTCAGTCTTATGGCTGTGGTCCAGCCAACCAGCTGGAACCTAATTGCTCTTTTTTCCCCCAGTTTCCCATGTGACACTGCTAATAGTGAACATCTCATTTAAAACTCATTGCAGCAAAGTGACTCAAACATCACCAATACATTCTTGCTCCTGGATGCACTTTAAATAAAATCAGCAAGGTTCTCCAGATATTACCTCATATTTCTTTGGGATTTTAAAACCAGAGCATTAAAATAACCAAAGGAAAAATTATGAAAGTAGAACCAAGTTCCTGTCTGAAAAGACTAAATCACTGTCTGTGCCTCCTTCTTGTGACTGACCAGGGTTTTGGGTTTAAAGAGCAAAAAACTTGGAGGGTGCTCACAGGAGAGTCTCAACCAGCTCCTAATGATGTGTGCAAGAAGTGGGTGGTAGCTTCACCAGGAACTTGGATCTGAAATGTCTCCCCATGGGGCTGGAGCAATTTCCCATCTTAGCCTCACTCTCTAATGCTGAATTCTGGGAGGAGTGTCTACTTCTCAGGTGCTTTTTTTGTTGTGATTTGAACACTGATGATTTGAGTGCTCCTCACTGCTGTCTGTCTCTGGCTGGGGCAGTGAGGTTGGTCTTTCAGGCTTTGTTTCTTCTCTACTTTGTCTCCCTGCCTTGCTTCTTAGGACATGGTGTTTTCTCACATACATCCTCAGTTGAGGAAAATATTTTTTTTTTTTACCCTTTCCATTCCCAAACACAGTAGTGTTTTTTTAAAATGTTTATTATCATATTATTCTATATATGGATTAATTCCTAGATCTGAGGTAGACTACTACCTTCACTCCTTGAGAAGCTTTCAGGTTTTCTGTTCTCATTCTCCCCACATGAAGGATTCCCATTCCTCTGGACCAGTTTGCCATGCTGTGCAAAATGCTCTCCTTTTCCTGTGAGCCCTCTTTGCAGTGGTCCATTGGCTTTTTTACCTTTTACAGGACCTGCTTTGAGTTAGAAACTGTTCTACAATTCAAAATCTTGTGATCCAATTCATGTAATCTTTTCTTCAACTGTTTTGCCTGTGGGAGAGGTAAGGACAGGCTGATGGGAGAGCCTGGAAACTTTTCAAGCTGGTCATTTCTCTTGCTCAGCTCCAACACAGACATTATCCAGAGATGCTCTGACCTTCCTGCTGCTAAGTCACTGCTCTGCAGAGCTCTACAGAGCTGAGCACTCATTACTCCTCCCCGTGCAACTGAACCAAACCAAGCCTGCAGCTAATACACAGCAGAGAATTTACTGACTGTCTGTGGAATTAGGCAATTCTGTTAATTGTCTTCATCTTCCAGGACTCTGACATTCTTTTCCTGAACCATTAGTGCCACAGCTATTTGTGTGCCAGCATGAGCTGCCTGGAAAAAAAAAAAAAAAAGCTAAAACTGAAGAGCAAATCAAAGACAAGGACAGATACCTCTGAAAGATAATTGCATTCAGTTGTCCTGGAGAGCCCTTACAAATCCCTTTTCAGCTTCCACAGCTCTTTTCCCACATTGTGGCTTTGCTTTGAGAAACCTTTATTGAGTAGCAAGACTAAACAATGCCAGCAATAAGTCAAAGGACTTCTTTCCTTTCTCAGGATTTACCTCCCCAGTGCTCTCTAGCTGTACCAAACTCCAAAAAAGTTGGAGTTTCTACATATTTTAAAAAAAATATCTTTAAGGGTCAAAATGACTGGTGTGGCTCTGCCCTTCCCATCTGCAAAGTGTATTAAAGAGCACTGGACATTGGTGGGACATAAAGAAGGGAATGGCACAGACAGAATTCTTTTATTCTGTTTGTTTTGTTGTTTTTTTTTAATTCCCAGCCTGGATGCTAATCCTTGTACTATCTCCCATAATGAGCATGTGTCTGAACTTGGGCATGCTTTAAGTAAGTGTAGTTGGAATCATTAACTGTAAGTTGCTGCCTACACAGAGTTCCTCGACAGATATGTTAGCCAATATTTTTATACACCAGACTCATAAAACTCAGTATACACACCATTTCCTACTTAGATGTCTTTATCCATACTCATTTGAAGTCTGTGGCATCACAAATGCATTCAAAACATTATATTTCTAATGCAATACCTCCTTGATCAGAAAGAAAAAAAGCAGTAACTTCCATAAATAGGTTTTATTGTATTTTTCTATGAGAGGTGATTCTAGCACAGATGTGATCCTGCAAAAATACAGGGCTAGAGTATGGTACACACTCTGAAAAGAAACCTGATCTTTGGTGGTGAACAGTCCTCTGGCAGTTTTGGGATACCATCCAGCCTTTTCAGATTTGGCAGACTGGAGAATACACTGAAAAACAGAAATTCAGAGAAACAATCTTGGGAAAAGCTGAGCACAAAGCAGACACTGATAAAAAACCCCCAAACTGTGCATCCAAGCATATTGAAATACAGCTGAATTCTTGCAAATCCTGATTTGCCATTCCTTGCAGAATTTATCTGATGAACTAATAAAAAAAATTTTCATTTTCACTCTGTTTCACAAGTTTTATATCCACAGACTCAGTTAAGGACTGCAAGTATCTACATTTAAAATAGAGTAGAACCAAGCCAGGTGTGTAATGCAAAAGGGGACACAGTGTGAGCCCAGACTGAATTACCTGGACTGCTGAAAAGCAAAGATTTAGATTCAAGAAGTGCAACTCCACTTTTATCTTCCTGTGACAGAGAAGCTGGGCTCTCTGCAAACCTTTTTGCACTTCTGTTTCTCCCAAAGAAAAGAAGTCCCTGCTTTGTGGGCATGATGCCAAACTGAATTGAGTGGCTCTGTCTCTTAATATCCAGCTCCTTTTCAGCAACACATCATATCTCCAGCCTCAGGCTGGCTCTTTTCTTCTTCAGAAGGGTTTGATGGAGCTGGAGTCCCTCTGTAAGCATCACACTGGGTGCTCACCTGCAGGCCACAGGATTTTTTCCTGTGCCTTCTTTGTGGCCTCCACTGCTCTATCTCAGCATGCAACTCAGGCCTTTATCTGTGCTGGGAAATGATTCATTCTGTCTCCCAACACTGGCAGTGAAAGTAATTCCAGAGTAATACCAATATTTAAGAGTTAGTAGGATAGGGAGCAGAAATATAATTAGGAATTGTTTAAAAAGTGCTTTTCAGCTTTTGTTCTGGAAATCTTGATATGCAAATAAAATGTGAAATCCATTATTTTAAATTTAAATTTAACTATCAATTTGATATCTGCTTTAGGAAGCCCAAGCATCACCATCCTGCTGCCCAAAGGATGCCTGCCAGACTGAGGGGAAAAGCATTCTGGAAACTAAGAAAAGTTTTCATGAAACACATCTTTTAAAATTTCTTTTCCCTTCCCAGGAATAGATGACTTCTTAGCCACATGGTGTAAGGTTTATCTCAAAATATCAACAATAATTTCTGGAGGCGGCTGACATGAAAAACACACAACTGTGGACATTTCATTTTTTCCATCTCTGTTAATCCTCACTGTGCTGCTCTCCCTGCTGCATGCACCTACAGTAAGAGGAGTGTTCAGGGCACAGCAGCTTCCCCAGTGCTGTCCCAGAGAGAGGGCAGAATCCAGGAAAATCAAATGAAAGTAACTTGATTTTCTCCTGCTTTAGCTCCCATCTTATCAGATACCCTTCTGATCCCATCTCTGACATGTAATGCAATTTAGACTCCTTTCAGAGTAGATGAGGGATGTGCAGCTGAAGAGAGTTTGAGTAATAGGTAGTTTCTATTAATAAAAGGGAATCTAATTTATCTGCCCTACTCACGCTCTCTAAACTTGTTTTGTGGGCTTAGTTCAGTTTGAAATCTGCCACTCACATCATTAGAAATCCTTGTAGGCATTTTCTGAATATTTTGTGGCTAATATCAGGTACTGATTCACCAGCCCATGCTCCTGGAGCCTTTTTAATAGTTGAGACTATGGGAAAATAAAAAGATTGCTTGGGAGATATTGTCATAGTTGAGATGCTATTCCTTTTCAACTCTCACAAACCTTTCTTTGAACTGATCAACTTTTATTGGCCATGAGATGGTAAGACTTACAGTTGTCTGTATCTCTCTTGAAACTCACAGGGATTCCTCTTGAGTATAAGGGATTCAAGTGGAGTATGTCTGAAGTCTGATATTCCACTTAGTGTCATAATGTTATTTTCAGCTAATGATAAATGCTGAATTTGAGGCACCTTTGGCAGCTGCTTGAAGGATGTAAAGTAGTTTTTACTGACGTTTAGTTCTCTGCATCTGTAAAACACAAAATGTATGAGAACACTGATCTTATCCACAACATTTTGTACCCACTGGCCAGCACAGGGATGGCTCCTCCCATAGCTGAAGTCATGGCAACTTTCACACCAGTTTTAACTTTGTGCTATTTTTGCCTGCCCACGGATCAGATCCCTACACTTTATACTCTCAGCTTTCTTTATATTATTTATATTTTACATCATTATTGGTGTTCTCAACATTCAACTTTAAATACAGTGAGGTATATCATCCCAAAGTAGCAATAGATGGATGGTAAAAACATAATTGTCATGGTCACATCTGGCCTCCCTGCTTGGGTTATGTTCCAACATCTCTTAGATTCCTTCAGTGTTCAACAGCTTTCTCTTTTGCTACAAATATCACTGAACTTGACAAGACACATTAATTATTCACCAGGAATAATGGGGACATCATCTGAGCTCCTCACTGGATATTTTCAACTTGGGGAAGGCATGAACTCAGAATAGAAAAATGCTGATGGATTCTCAAGATAATAACCCCCAAATATATTCCGGCAGTTCTCAAGAGTCTGGCCCAGCTATTAAGTGAATATTATTTATTTCTATGATATTGCATAAAAATAGAAACATGACTCTTTGTCTACCTTGGCAATCTTATGGCACTGAGGTCTGTCAGGGAATTGTCCACCAGCCAAAGTTTTTCCACTCTAATTAATCGTTGGAGTATCCTTTGGAAGTTTTCTACCTGGTAAAGATCACCCAGGTCCTGAAATGAAAGGTTCAACTCCTGCAAAGGCAAAATAAGGTAAATCACTTACATTTTTTTCATTGCTTCTTAATAATGATTTTTTAAAAATCTTTTTAATGTCTGGATCAGTTAAAAGCTGGATCTATTTTATTATGCTGCTCTTAAAACAATTGGTGGTGCCAATTGACAGACTCACATTACAGTCAGAGTGATGAACTCCAGAATTCTTTGAAAGTAAAGAAGAATCTCACTGTCCAGCCCCTCTTTTCTCTTTGAGTGGGGGTACCAGTGCGTGGTCTGGGTGGAGAAAGCAGGACTGAGTGATCATGGCTTATTATTTTGGATCCTAATCTCATTTGGGGAAAAAAAGAGGTGCTGTGCAGGAGCCAGGTATCAATATTCTCCAGGCTGTATCACATGTTTATGAATAGGGAGATGTGTAATTCAGAGTACTCAGTCTCACCGATAGATGAAGTTACTGCCTGGCTTCCTCCTTGATCTTAGGGTGGCCCTAACTTACTGCTGATCAGAACCAGCAATAATGCAGAACTTTCAGCCCAAAGAACTGCTCAGCCTGGTATGAGGAGAGAGTGAAAGAGTTGAAACAGAACAACTCCACTCTCCAACTATTCATTTATTATCAATTTGAAGAAGCCACTAAGCAGGCAAAGAGAATCACTTGCTCTTACATGTCTGCACTCAAATGAAGCCCTGCCACCAACCAGGAGTTCACTCTTTTGGGTCAGAACCCAAAGAACACTATATTCCAGTGTTTCCTGAGCTTTAAGGCTTCTGGCTGCAATGACCAACAGCACATTATTATTTGGCTTATTTACTGCTACAGTACAAAATGTTAATGAGAAAGTTTTACAGCACAGTTTTCCCAGTTCTCTTGCAGTTTCTTTTGCCACTTCTCTGTATCAGTTACTTGTTTTCTTTTTTTCAAAAGAAGTTCTTCTCCTCTGAAAAACAGCTCTTCATCTGTAGGCCCTGCTCAGAAAAAGAGATTTAGAGTAGGGGATGTGATTTGAAACTGGCACTTGGTTACTTGGTCAAAGATTATAAATAATGCTGAGCAGATGCCTGGAATGGAGAAATATATATAATTTTATAGTTGTGTAGGTTTCCTGACTTCTAAGAAGTAAATTAATGTGAAGATTTTTATACCATTTCTGGGCTTATAATTCAGCAAGCAACCTAAATTTGGGATGATCTGGTACATGGCTGCTCAAGGACATTTCTCCTACAGCTCAGAATAAAAGCTAAATAGTTTAGCATTAGCACCTGAGTTCTCAGATACTGTTTCTACATATTTTTTCACATGCTATGAGTTTATGTTACACATATTTACTTGTCCTTTAATTCTCCTGAGAAAGGAATATGTAATATGTTAGTAAATTCCAGTCCACTGGCAACAGCTGGAACTGGGATTAAGAGGCAGATAGATTTAATCTCATAACACCCAAGGACATACTCTTTGGATAAATATAGAGTTAAGCCTTAAATATGAATATGTCTTTCTGGTCTTTACCTTCTCTGACTCGGGGACAATAAAGTTGATCTCCTGGAACATCATGATCCTCTATGTCACACCAGTTGAGATATTTAAAAGAATCAGAGGGAAGCTTAAAAAGAGCAAAATAAAGACATAGAGGAATCAGTTAAGGCTTTTCTGTTTCTGGCAATGTATTTTCTCATATTTCTGGCCTTATTACAGTAGAAGATTCAGACATGTTTACAATATCTTCTGCCTTAATACCATCTGGTGAACAGCAAAGTGCTGTATGGAAATGAAGACAGAATGGCATGCACTGGGGTATGCATTTGCATCTGAACATTTTTCCAAACTTCCACAAAATATACCCTGAATACAAGAGAGGCACTGAATCTCAATACAGAAAACCTGCCACTACTGTTGAGAATATGAGATTTCTGCTCTTTTGCTTTTCCACTAAAACATGTTCTGTAATTTCCAGGGTCTCAGCCTCCCAGGAGGGAGCAAGGAGTGAAGTCTCTAACTCTGTGGGGTGCAGGGTAGGTGTGATTTGGGTCGTGCCCAACACAGACAGCACTATGACTGTCTGTTGAGGGAGAACTCTTCACTGCAATGCATCTTGGTTATCAGCTCAAAATTCTGGAATTTCTTTCAGTGAAAACCATGACAGTGGGGTTGAGGAGGAGGAGAGATGGAGCAGACACCTCTGACTCACCCTCTCCAGTTAGAGGAGAGCTCTACACACAGCCAGGAGCTGGTGAGTGCTCTGAGGATTCACTCTTAAGGTGCAGTTTATCACAGCCTATTCTGCTTTACTTCTGTGAATTGGCTCAGATATTGTTACATTCCATAGCACTCCTGCTTATGACACCTTACAGCAAATATAACTCCTCAGGATCTGTTTCATGCTTGCCCATTGCCTCCACTCCTCTGCACAGTGCTCAAAAGCTTCCTGAGCCACTGAGCCAAATCCCTTGCTGCTGCTGACACCACATCCTAAAATTCTATTTATAATCTGATTTTGCTTTGGAAGATAAAAGGAGTCAAGGGGCTTAGCTACTCTTCCTCAGTGTCTCTCTTTGGTTAACTTGTAATCAGACTGGTAAGCCCAACACTTACTGGGAAAGGTAGCTCAGAATCACAGCTGTGCCTGAGGAATCCTCTGTTTTGTGATAAAAGCAGTGGAAGAGCACGAGTGTCCCTTTGGATGGAGCAGCAGGACGGATCAGTTGTACAGGGTTTGTGACTGCTTGAAGTCAGACCTGAGGAACTGGAGAGAAGATGTTAAACCAGTGATTGGTTCTGTGCAGAGAAGTGTGAACTATTTTATAATAAGAGAAGATAATAATAAAAGACAATAGCCACATGAACCTGAGATGAAACCATAGGTTTCTCTCCAGTCCCTGAAGGGGAACTCACACCTAACCCCACTGAAGAACTATTTATTACAGATGCAGGGCTTACACAGATACATTCAAACATTAGAAAGAGGAACTTCCTGGCAGTTTGTTAGAAAATCTCAGTCCTGGAGAAAATGATTGGAAAAAAAATGATTGAAAAAACCCCACCATTTGTTCAATAGCATGATATATCTCCTTCTACCCACTGCCACCTGGCTTTATTGACCCAAACTGTGTGAAAGCAATTTTTTTGCAGATTTATTTTAATGCCTCAAGTGAGTTTTAGTAGCATATCAAGGCTCCAAAGAAGAATTGAAGTCCAGTGGAGTCTTGAAGTTGTGTGCTTCTGTGCTTTGCTGGCTGATTGCCTAAGAACACATTCAAAAGTACATTTTATATACCCTAAATGATGCAATTTTTCCAATTGTGCTTTCAGAGAGATTGAAAAGTTTGCAGACTGGCAGCTGCAGTTCAGAAATTAAACATGGAATACTTAAAGTATTAGTGTGAGCATACAGCACCACAATTTGACTTTTACTGTACAAGCTTGCTGAGAGCTTGCCAGAAAGCATCAGCTGTCAGTAAGTACCATTAAAGCAATTACAGTCAGGAGCAGAAATGGAGAATAAAAATGCAGCTTTAAAATGGTCTAGTGAGGATGGTAATGGAAGTTTAATACTGAGTGTAACAGACAAGCTAAACAGAACATCAGTAACAACTTCGAGATTATTGGAAAATAATCATGATGAGATGCATTTTGTTAACCTCACAGAGATTGTTTTGCCATTTTTAAAACATCACTAAAACCTGCTATGACACCTTTCCTTGCCTGAAAGTGCACAGAACTGACATGGGGAACTACTCCTCCCTTCAAGCTTTATGCTTCTTTTTTTAACAGGTTCAACCAGCCACAACAAACTGGAGCTAACTGAAAGGAAGCTGAGTAAGCTCAGCACTTCTGGAAATAACAGCTATTTAATTATGCACTTTTAGAGGTCATCTGGAGGCAAACAGACCAGTTTCATGTGTGCCTGGTGCTACAGACCAGCAGACTTTCACACAGAGAGCAACCCTGTGGAGAAAGGATTTACATTTAGTCAATATATTTAAAAAAAAAGAAGAAAAAAAAAAAAAAAGAAAAAAAGAAGTGCTGGGAGCACTTGCTTAGCTCTGCCTTGGTGTTTGTTTGCTTCTGCTTTCTTGTATGCTAAATGAGGTTGTAGCAGAGAAGTAGGTAAAAATTCTTTTATATTTAAGGAAAAGATTTATTATTCTTTTCAGTTTTAAAAGGAATTCACCACAACGTATTCAAATTATTATCTCTAACTGCAAGACATTTGAAAATGTACCTTCCTCTCAGCTTTTTACTACCTCCTCTGCTGAGACATGAATTTACACCCCAAGTCTCTTGAAAAGTGGGATAAAACATTTCAGCTGAACCATTTAACATGGTATCTATTCTGATCTTTTGGCAGAAACCCATTCACATAATTCTGTATCAGTGATAGAAAATAAAGCATAAAGTTCCAGAATCATTATGGGATAGATAAGACTTGTCCAATCAGGTGGGTGGTGAGGTTTTTATTGGGAAGAGTGACAGAAGGAAGCATTTTTCATCTCAAAACTGCCTGAGTTTAATAAGCACCAGCTGGACTCCAACATTATGCCACAGAAGATTTTTCTGAAGGAGCAAGTACAACACTGCTTTTCTCTCCCTTCCTCATTTCCCCTTCCTATTTCGGTGCAAAATTGATGCAAAAGAAATGGCAATGAATGAGGCAGGATGCAATTCCAAACAATTACAGATCACACAATACATGAAAGTAACAAAATTTTCTGCCTTGATTGTGAGGCCCTTCGGCTGGATATGAATCTCCAATGACACCTCTGGGAGCAGCACACTAGATTATGTCAAGCATTAGAGGGAAAAAAAATTAGATTCATGATGTCTGTCCAGGCTGAGTCATTTCCTCTCACTTTGCCTGCAGTGAGAAATTGGTGGTTATCATAAATCATAGACCTAAACTCTTATGAGGGAGGAATTAATTTCACTAATGGAAACCCTCTGTGGCAAGACCATTCCTCCATTTCTCTCTTATTGGAGTGGGGAGAGTTACCTGTGATGTCTTCTAAGCAGAGAGACTTGGCTATATTTTAGCAATCCTGTAAAAGAGGATTGGAGAGGAAACTTAAAAGGGTAAGGGGGGGAAATTCTGTGTGTGATCCATCCCTCATTTCTGAGCCTGGCCACGGCTACACTGATCTAAATCTATCTACAGAATTTCAGAATACTCACAGCAACACTAAACATACAAACTCCCCATCTGGTTAAAGTAGGATTTCTTTCACCTAGCTGGAGCTGCCAGACTTTGCTAATTTTTTTTTGCTACCTCCAGAGTCAGAGGAGCCAAGAGGGAATGTCCAGATACCCACCTACTCAACCCATGATTTTCAGCTGGACTGAACCAAAGTCCACACAGTCTACACAAGGAGCCCCCAGGCTTTCCTGAGAGAGGACACAACCTCAAGCCTCCTGCAATTTGATGGGAAGGATCCCACTTGAAGTGCCCAAGGGGTGCTTTGAAGTAGCAGGACTTCTGAGCACTTCAAACTGCTCAGAGGAATCATTCTGCTCCATGTAGCACCATTGCAATGCAAAAAAAAACCCCCCAAACCAAAAAAATACACATTGCATATAAATAATCAAACAAAAAACCAACCAAACAAATTGTACCAGGCAATTCTTTGCTAGCATCTTAAAATCTAGAATGCTGCATGAGTTCAACAAATGTAGCTGGACTGTGGGGGTAAAAATACTCATGATTGACCCAATGTGTTTTAGGCATTTTGCTCAGTGGAAGTCTCAGGGGGGAAATCAGTGCCTGAAATACTTTGTAAACTGGAAGGAATGAGTACAGAACAGCTACTGCATTTTAAAAAAACATGATTTATGAGATGGCAAGTCATATCTTGGAAAACCATGCACTCCTGCAGAGAAGACTGATAGAACTTGCACTTTATCAAGATGTCAGTGTCAGCTGAGTGTCCATGAAACAGGTTTGCTTCTCCTCCCACTGACATCTTGGCAAAATTTTCATAGGCAACAAAATGCTGTAAATTTCCCATCTGCACTGCATATAGATTTGAGTCCAGCTGACTTTGAGGGTAGAATATATTAAAAGTCCATGAAATACTTTGAAGAGCCATAGCTGAGCTACTTCTGAAACTACACCAGTGAAAGATATTCAGAGTGAAAAACATTTCTCCTCTGTTTTTTTAGATATTTTTTTTTTAGACATTTTTGCCATTAGAAAATCTCTGTCAGTCAAAAAACTCTCTTCTCAGATAACCAGAAACCTTGATAAACAAACATCTTAGACTCTGCAGCACAGGTTTCAGCTTTGCTTCACAGAGAATGGCAAATGGAAAGCTCAGTGGAAGAGGAGAAAAGGTAAAGAAAGTAAGCAAACTCTTGCATCTGGAATTTGAAAGGCTCTTGTCCAGGCTTTTGAGAAGTTTTTGGTTCTGGTCTAGCTTGTGGTTGTCTTAGTGCTTTTACTGAGCCATGGCTGCTTTCCCTGTAAATAGGGAATGTCCTTGGTTTGGGAACAAGTAGTAGAGGTATTTACACAAACTCTTAAACATGTTCAGAGTCAGAATTTCTCTGGTGCTAAGAGCACACACATGATGGAAAGGTCTTTGTGCTCCCATGTGGTTGAGCTCAGCTGAAGTCTGGTTAACAGCAAAGTGCTCCAAATCCTGCTAGTGTGGAAGTAAAAACCATGGATCATGCTAAAGGAACAAAATATGAATGACTCTAAGATCATCTTTAAGAAAAACAAACAAATCACAGAGAAAAGGGGGATAAAACCTCCAAAAAATGAATATTTCTTTGACCTAGATCAGAGCTGCTGATTTCACCTAAGCTGTAAGAGAGCTGGTTATGGATGTGTCCAAACCACTTGGACTAAAAGCTGTTTGTTTGCCTGATACAACCCCCAGTTATTTGTGTTGTCTCAGTCAATTGCACCTGCCAAAGCTGATCAACAGGAACGAGCTGCAGGCCTGACTTACAAATGCAATTTGTACAGGTATTTAAAAGAAAGCAAACTCCAAATTCAGGCTGTGCTGTGTTCAAAACCCCACACAATTCACTGCTTTGTAGCAAGTGTTGCCTGTATGGAAACATTTATTATCACAGCTCCCTGAATTCAGAACAGTAGAGGACTGGGACAAAGTATTTCCATGCTCTGTTACCTTTCCTTTATTATAGGAAATCCATTTTTATAGGAGTTTTATAAGACATTATGCAACATTTTGAAGCAGTTCTTTTTAAATATAATTTAGGGACAAACACTCCTGTTATTGTTAAAATGCATCCATACTGTTAGCTGTATCATCAATTATCTTCCCCTATACATCCTAAAATTGCCTCCCCAACAGATATAATTAACACTATTAAGTCTTATCACCAGAATTATACAGTCCTAGCACAATAACTGACATTCTATGCAGCTCTTCATGGATCTAACCTGCAATGATCCCCATTTCAATCAATGCACCTTTCACACAGTTTTGCAACAAATTACACATTTTTCTTGAGGCACCTTTTTCCTTTCAGTGATCAGCCAAAGACACCAGGAAAAAAAAAAATCCCACATTTTTCTTCCTGTTTTCACTGCACAACAACCTCCAGGAGCAGCAATAGGGGCTGGTACATTTTTAAAAGATACTCAATCCTGTAACACTATCTTTGTTGTCAAAGCATGTCAAGCCAGCTGTGAAATGACTGCACTTACTTCTCCTCTTTCACCCTCCTACCTTTCAGACATGTCTTGCTGTTGCATAAAATCCTCACATCTTGCATAAGGCTATTTGTCTACGGTCACAGCTTATCTTCCCATCTTTGTCCCTGCATAGGGAGGTAGTTCTCCATCCTCTGGAGAGAGGTAACCTGCAAGGATCCTGGCTGGGGCTCTGTGGATTCCCTGTCACCACGGAAACGCTGTCACCTCGCAACGCAGTCACGTTAAGGAGGTTTTGTTACCAGCCTCTTAAGCACATCAAACAAATTCCTCTGCTGATCTACCTGGTGTCAATGAACCTTCTTCCCAGAGGTGGCCAAGGAGAGGTTGGTGATACCTGTAGCAAGATATGTGATCAGGCAGATGAATCTCTGGCGGGCTCACTCCAGCGGCTTCACCTTTCTGAATTGTTTTCATGTTTTTCCCACTTGAAGTTTATTTTCTCTTTGCTTAAAAGATTCCCTGCCTCGTGTTAAACAGCACTGATTTGGGATGAATTTTGGATGAAAAATGATGCTTAACTAGCCTTGTGTTTTATGTGACACTCACGAGTTTCTCTTCACTCTGTTGAATGTCTTTTCTCTGCTTGAACTTGCTCAGACATTTCATACACAATCTTCCAGGCTTCCTTCTCCAAATTTGCATCTGAGAATGAAAATAAGACACTCTTCTTTTGGTGGGCACTTTTGGTGGGCACTGGCAAGCCCGTTTTGTGCCTATTTTTAGACAGGTCCAAGGAAGGGATTCTGCCCCTGTGCTCAGCCCTGGGGAGGCCACAGCTTGAGTCCTGTGTCCAGTTCTGGGCCCCTCAGGAAGTTCAGGAAGGAGCTTGAGGTGCTGGAGCAGGTGCAGAGAAGAGCAAGGAGGCTGTGAAGGGATCCAGCAGAATTGCTGTGAGGAAGGGCTGAGGGAGCTGGGGGTGTTGAGGCTGGAGAAGAGGAGGCTCAGGGGAGACCTCATCACTCTCTGCAACTCCCTGAAAGGAGGTTGGAGCCAGGGGGGGGTTGGGCTCTTTTCCCAGGCAACTCTCAGCAAGACAAGAGGGCACAAAGGGTCTCAAGTTGTGCCAGGGGAGGTTTAGGTTGGAGATGAGAAAGAATTTCTTTCTGGAGAGGGTGATCAGGCATTGGAATGGGCTGCCCAGGGAAGTAGTGGGTTCTCTGTGTCTGGAGATCTTTCCAAAGAGCCTGGATGTGGCACTGAGTGCCATGGGCTGGGAACCACGGGGGGAGTGGATCAAGGGTTGGACTTGATGATCTCTGAGGTCCCTTCCAATCCAGCCAGTTCTATGATTCTATAATTCTATGGTATTTTTCTTCAAACACCAAAGCTGTAGGTTCCGAGAATAAGTCCAGTGAAGTTATTTGTTCCAAAATGGGTTTGATATAACGCTCATTTGGTTCACTCCCACACGATGTAGACACTGGCAGCGTGCCACTGCTGGGACTGCAGCAGCCCAATATTGTTCTGGGCATTGGTTTCTCCCTGCTGCAGTTTACAGATGGCTTTTAAACTCTAAGAGTAGTTACGGGAACCAAATCTCAGTGGGGTGCTGGGTCAGGTTATGAGAGAGCAGTCAATCACCTCCTATTGATCTGCAGCTCCCACCTTACAGGCAGACTCACTCTTCACCTCAGCTCCAGGCTGAAAGAAAATGGGATAAATAGATTAAGATCCATGTGGGAAAAAAGTGCACAGTAAACCCCTCTGTCCAGGGATATTCAACTGGAAATATTATGTAGTTACAACTCTCTACAGCTCAGCCTTCCAACCTTTCAGTTTCTTCACGGAAAAATTGTTCCCAACGCTCCTTTTCCTTCAGATTTTTGCTTTTGTTTTTGGTCATTAAAAAGGCTGATTATTATAAAATCTTCCTGTATATAAAGGCTTCTACTGTCCCCAGCAGTGACTGAAGTCTCCAAAACATTCTCTTAGAAATTCTGCTGGCAGACTTCACTATGCCAGTAAAGTAAGGGAGCGTTTTTATCAGAAAATTTCAGGCATTTTGTGGTTCCAAGTGCTGAACTGTCAGAAATTTGATGAAGTAATAATTCCAATAATTCCACACAGGTTTCACTAAAACTTCAGGTAGTATCAACTGCTTTTATTACAAGGTGGGAAGAGAACAGGGTATTAAGAGTTTCATCAGGTCACTTGAGCAGATCTTTTCTCTAGCTAACTTATTTCTAAATTAAGGAAGGCTCTAATTTGGGGTCTTTCTATTTTCTATTTTTCCCTTCTATATAAAATGAAAGGGATTAGTCCACATTAAAGCCCAATGGGCTTTAGATCTCCTATGGCAAATGCAATCCTCACAAAGCAAATGAAAAATCATCTATATGCTATTTCAGTGAAATGACATATTTAACATTGTGTTAGGCTTTACATAAACACTGATTTTTCAGGTCTTTACTACCTGGTCATAAAAATATGCTTCTGCCAAGAAATTCAGCAGCATGTCCCTGCAAGAAAGAAATAATTTTTCCCAGTTTATCCAATTTTGACCACTAATTTTGCCTCTGAAATAGCTGAGAGGGGCAAATAGAGGGGGGGCATCAACTCAACCACTTGTGTCTCCCATCTGCAGATCAGATACTTCCCTGAGTCTGTCATCCAGATAAAGCTTCTGCACTCCTGAAATGTCTATGAACTGGGCAGAATATGTCTCATCCTTGTGATTAATGATGGAAAAATTTCAAATTCTGATAATCCAAAAGGCCCTTTTGTTCTGAGTGCCATAGGGAGCTGGGAAAATAGTGTTTGCTCCAGAGAGTTTGTAGTCTAATTGAACAGAGCAGACAGACAAAGAGGAGAAAGGAAATAATATTATCCCTCCCCCTTTTATACAGAAATTACTGAAATGCTCAGACTGTGAAATCCTGGGGCTGTAGTAGTCAATGGCAAAAATTTTGTTAATGTGCATAGGGTCAGCATTCATACAGGATTCACAGAGACTGAATTTGTTAGGATCAGACCAGCTGAGCAATCTGGCTTTAAAATCCATGCTTATAACTGGCTGAGTTTTTCTGGTCTGACATCACATTAATCATCATTAGAGAATACTTAAATGACACTTCTCTGTAATAACATCTCTGATTCAGGGATACAGCAGCTTGTAAAAATCAGTTTGTTCAGGTAATTTCATGTTCTTTATGTAAAAATCTTACTTTACTTTGTGTTAGCTTGATACTTATTGGTGATATCAAACTATTAGGTTGATGCCACCAGTAAAATCAGATCTAAAAACTTGATGACTTTATAGCAACAGCAGAAAGTTAATATCTATATTGATCTTATCTGGTCTGACTGTATCTGGGGATCCATGGCATTCATGTTAGATGAATCACTTAGAGGGAGAGAATTTCTTTGAATATTTCATTAGTATAATCTGACTGATACTCAAAGGAAGCTCTAGAGAAGGAACACAGTATTAACCACACAGATGCTCACCTAAGCTTCAGCAGATAAGCCAGTGCACTTGCATAAACTAACTGGTCATTTTGCTGAGTTACCTAGGAAACAAATTTCTTTTTTTATTGCCCAGTCAGGATTCCAGAAAATGATTGGATTCCCACTGGTAGGACTTGAAGAGCATTTATAGGCAAAAGCCAAGTGCAGCAGAATAAAGTCATGAATAGAAGAAGAGCAAAGTTAGTGAAGCTTTTCATCAAGGTTACCAGACAAAAAAAGGAATCAACAACTAGATGCATAAATAATTGAAGTGAAAACTCCATAGGTCTGGTTTTCTGAGGTGTTAGAATTCCAAGAGGGCTGGAGGGGCTGTAACCAAGCAACAGGTACTGAAACTTGGTCTTCTAGGAAAACAATGGGCTTGCAAGTCATAATGACAATCTCTGGCAGTGAAGATGGAGTATTTCCACTGGTTTTATGCTCTTTGGATCATGCCTTAAGAACAGATGTTTATGGAATGAAGAAAGGCATTTTTATTTGGTTTAGGAGAGACTTGTTTCAGTATCTAATCTGACTTTTCCAATAAAAGGTAGGTCAACAGTTTCTGGATGAAGTAGACTGACACTAAGAAGTCTCACTTACAAGTAATGTTTTGGGAAATTTTGTCAAAAGTTTCATTAAAAAAATAATGCTCATTACTTTCATAAGTTTCTTTCTCCTGTGTTTGGCAACTTATCTGTGAGTGTAAGAAACCAAAACCCTATCCCAAGTGAAGCTGGTGGCATGCAGCACTCTTATTGATTGATGTGCAATGATGATTTCTTCCCTGATATGTCTCACTGAAATGAGCTGTATTTCCCCTTTCACCTTAAAACACAGCTTTTTATATTGAAGGAAATGATTGCATCCCTAATTCAGAGTTGCACATAAGCTTGTGCTTAACCTTTTAGCCCTTAAGAGTAATGCCACTGAATCCAACTGGAGCAGAATCAAACTTGTGTGTGCACACAGAAAAAAATGCAGAAGGTACCTGCCAGATCTCTGCCAGATTGTTTGTGAGAGATTGAATCCAGTGTTCTCTTACAGAGGTCATGGTTTAGAGCTCAATGAAACTGATAGGCAAACTGCCATCCATTTTATTGTGTTTTCTGTCAGTCCTAACTAATCCAGATGCCATTTCTCTTTAATTCTCAAAATTTGAAACATCTCCTCCAGAGCTGCCAAGACAAACAAGATCAGACATTTGATGAAGCCACCCAGAGATGGAAACTCTCAGGTGAGGGCAGCCCCATCTGCCTCCACCCACACCTTTATTATGAATCTCATGTTTCATCTTTTCATATGTTAATTGTTATTAATTCCTGATGGAATACAACACTCATTAAGTACTTCCTAAATTATCGAATGTTAAGTTTCATCAGGTAATTTTAATCATATGAAAATAATTCTAAATTGATTTTGATAAACAATTTCCTGTTGGAGTCTTGAAAGCTTCCTTTTACACTGTGTCATTTGAAGTAATATCTCTGGTTATTCTCCTGTCTGACTTTCATTGTTGCAGATGCCACCATATTTTCATAAATTGTTATATTTATGTAACTGCTGACAACTGCTGAAGAGTTATGTTTCCTTTTTTGTCAAGAATTGATTATATTGAAAAAATTGTTTCAGTTCATCCATCAAAACCCTGCCTTCCTGAAACTCAGATCTTGAAAATATGGGAATACTTAGGAGAAACCAGAGCACTCCTTTATGAAACTGGCTTTACAGAGTTGTCATATGTTAGATATTTAAGAGAAATAGGGGTAATCTCTTTAAGCATGGAAGGGGAAAACCACTCATAATACATTTGACTCATTCAGTCTGTTCTTATCAATACCAGCAGTCTTCAGAATTTTTAAAGCAGGCAGCATTTCCTTTTCCCTTTCTCCCTAAAACCTCCAGGCCTCACATCTGCATCTGGCCCTTTCACACACTGAAATATATGGAATTATGTGCATGTACACTCAATGTACCAAGTTCCACCTGCACAGCAAACCTGTTTTCCATGCATATTTACAGAAATGTGTGCTTGCACATGCACATTTATTTGTGTGTGTACACTTGTGTCTATGCCTACGTGCACATGGATACATTTACATAACTAATGTGCAAAGACAGGCAGGAGAAAAGAGTGTAACTCTTCTTATATGGATAAAAACTTATGGAAGACCACTGAATTCCAACCCAAATGTGTTTTAAAACATATCTATTCCCTTTCAAAGGTCTATCCATTTTTGTTTCAGTGATACAATAAGATTTATTGAACAATTTCTGGTTGATGCTACTTCACTGCTGGGCCATTCAGAGACATCTGCTCCTATTGAAACCAAAGAAGGAACTGAAAACTATAAACGTGTATTTACAGGCAGAATATGTTTTTGACATCTCTGATTTTTTTATCCCTATTCTTATTGCCAAAAGAAATGTAGTTCAAGTGAATGTCTTGTTATTCACTGTCTGCAAGGACAATAAAGATGTTCTCTAGCTGCAAACAGAAAGCAGGGCCTCCTATGATCATGGGGAAAAGAAAAGAGAAGCATTATGAGGAAAACCATCTATTTTTATCAGCAGTGTTTGTTCATGCAGCTTTTGTCAGGAAATCCAAATAATTTGCTCCCACTTGCCTTCAGTTTGAAAAAAATGGCAGCCTTGTGTAACAAGGAAGGGGACATGGTCTTATTTGTCTGCAGTGCTTCTTTTAGAGGAAGGAGACAGATTACTGCATGTAAGACTAGAAACGGGCATGTCCTGCCAAAAGAAATTAAATGGAATGAAAACGTTTTTCTGGTCAAAGTCAGAGTCTGCACTTGGCTGTATCACGGTATAAGCAGCCTGAGGGATGTCTGAGGTTCTCCTTTCAGCAGTACTGGGGGTAATTAAGCATTCTTGGGACTGATTTTCCATGTCTTTGACCCTCAGCTAAGCATTTGTACCTGCTGCCATACAGGGGTGGGTGCTGACTTCACTAAATGGGGAATTTCTGATAAAAAAGCATTTTGCATTCACAAGGCACAGATACAAATGGCTATTTTAAATAAGGCTCACTGACTTCAGCAGAGAAGGCATTCTTGACTCACACACATTCAGAAGACAAAGTATTCAAAAGACTTAAAGTATCCCCAGACCTCCAGGTGGATGATGCACCTTCCCCTTACTGTACACACCACTGCCTTTCCACTCAAGGACACCAAATCTGCTGGCTGAACTTCCCAGGGAATGTGTTTGGAATTACTGAGGAGGGATGGGCACTATCCCTATGCATTGCTCTGTCCTGCCATCTGATTACTCTCAATCAGAGTCAAGAGAAGACAATCCCTTGGCTTGAAACAGAATTACTTCATCCAGCACCTCTCTCTGCTTTAGCTGTTTTCATCCAAAATCCCCTCTGAAGGCAAATCTGTATCTTTTCATAGGTTTCTTCTCCACTCTTTACATTTTTCCTTTAACAGAGATGAGGTAATAGAAGCAGCTGCAGCTTTTCTTTAAGGAAAAAAAAATAGAAACTAAAACTCATGTTACTGAGCTCTGTTCTGATCTTCGGGCTTAAGAGGCTAAATCCACTGCTGGCCTAAAGAGGTGCTATAAAGGTGCTGTCAAACTGCTTATGTCACTATATTCTCCTATCATAGACTTATCAGGTCACTGAAGTAGTCTCAAACATAAACTAAGCCCATCTTTTAGCTGCTCCACTTTGTCTTGGTCTGCCAGCTCCGTGCTGTACTCCAGTAGCTGGGAAATTCTTTTATCCCAGACTCACACTGGGGAAAGAAAGTTGCCCTGGCTACAGCAGGAAACATTATGTGTTGTTGCTGTTTTTTTTCAGGAAAACAAGCCCAAGATGTAATTCTCTTGGTGAAGGTAGTTCAATAACTCTACTGATACCCATGCTTTAATGTCTTCTTTCAGACTTCATAGTTTTTGCAGCTGAATTGTGAAAGATCAGCAGCTGAGCTTCAGTAGTATTCCTCCTCATTTTGCATGCTGCCTTTGCTGTTCTGCAGAGCTACTGAATACAAGATGAAGCTGCAAGAGTGTGTTTGCTCTATAGCTAGCAAGGCATGAAGTATTTTCTACAGCTGTGGAGTAGATCTAGAATATTCATAGTGTCACAGGAGATGTGATTCACTGTGTGACAGTGTGCTACTGAGTGGCACCAGATGATTAATGTTCACAGTAAAACACAGGCTAGTTTAAATAAACAAATCTAAATGTATTTCCATGATTGTGGAAATCAAGTGTGAAATCTCTGAGGGGATGTTTGCTGCTGCTCCCTAATGCTTCCTATATTTGTTAGTTGGATTTTAAATGCTTTGATTGACTTCCCTGCCACATAAATCTATTGACACTTCGGCCCAATGAGGCAAATCAGTGACTTGGACCCTGTGGGTAGCAGCACATCAGTCTCCATCTTGTTTTATGATCATCAATTTGCAACATCATATCATTCCACTTCCCAGTCTTAGAAAGACATCAAGAGAGTTTAAAAGAGAAGGGACCTTAACTCAGTGCCAAACTGAGTCCTCCTTCCCTGCCCCAGGGGCATTTGACCAACTGCACTTGGTTACTCAGCAGGAGGGTAAATTTCTCTGTTCTGGCAATGTGTTTTTTTTCCTGTTTTTTCCTGTGGACCCAATTATGAGCTGATCAAGCTGCAGTCTCTCTCCAGATCTCAGCTAACAAGTTGGTAGAACAATATTTTCTTGCACCAACAGCTTTGCCCCCTGTGGAACAAAATTTTAACCTGCAAGGTTCTAGGGTAAGTTCTGAGATTGAGGACAGGAGTAAACACTGATTTTATATTTCTTTACCAGCTGTGCTGGGGAAAAGTGAGTCCTAACTGCAGTGTTTGTGCAGGTTTAGATAGTGGTACAGCAGCTTAAGTCACCAGCATGGCACACAGAAGCACTTTCATACCCCTTAGTTTATTAGGAGATTGTGTCTTCCATATGTCTGTGCTGAACATGAACACACCTGCAAAATTAATAATCTCCAAGCTCCATTTAAAAATAAAAGGCTTGGTACAGAAACTGAAAAATAAGCAAGGCCTTACAGCACTGAAGGAGACTCAAATGCAAAATGTTTTTCACTTGAAAACCTTTGCCTATGGAGTTGTCAGGATGCATTTCCTGGGGAAGCAGCAAAGACTTTGATTTGCCATTTCCTTGAATGCTGCTCAGATTCTTGTGCTCACAACGAAGGGTGGAAAATGGGCTGCCAGGTGGTTAATGGCCCTTCTGAAAAATAGCCTTCCACTTGTTGCTTTTTTTCTAATTTGCCATAGAACTATCAGAGTATAATCTCTGTACTCCTTGGTAACAGAGGGAAGCAGATTTTAGCAGGTGTTATCAAGGCTATGGCAGTCTGAATTAACTTATCTTAAAGTGCACTGCCAACAAATCCCCTAACAAATGGCTGTACCTATAGAATACATACAAAGTAATAAAGAGGTAGCATCTAAGGGCCATCTGGGAGTTGTGGCTTCTCTTGAGGGCTTCTCTGTTCCCAGCTGCTGGGTGGCTGACGAACTCTGCCACTGCCCATCACTTTAACCTCTGATATCCCTTCATTTCTCTGGGATTCTCTATTTTCACCTGTCTACTTATATTTACCTTGCCAACTCTTTGTGAATTGTAGGCAGAGGAATTTGCTGCCAACAGTCTCAAGAAGCTTGAATTAATCTCATTTAACTTCAGAGACAGAAAGACAGGAACCCAGCCAAGTTATGCTCCCTAAACAGCCATGGAGAAAGGGAGAGGGACAAAAAAACTTTAAATTCTATTATAGGCATCCTGCACCAAGGAAAAATCCTTCAGCCTCTAAACCAAGAGACAGAGTGGCTAATTATTTTGTACTTAGCTATCTTAAGTTTTATGTAAAGATGTTTATATTAGGCTTTGCTTATTATAAAATAATACTAAAATTTTAGCAGTATTTGTGATTCTCATGATATGTCATGATATTTTGGTTGGTTGGGTTGGGTTTTTTTGTAAACACCATGACTTAAAGTTATTTTAATTTTTTTTATGTAAGTGGCCTGAAATAATTTCTGTAAACAGGGCAAAAATTGAGTTCTTGCTAATAACAAACTCACAGGTATGTCAGCTCCCACTCAGTTCTTTGTAGTCAGGCTTCAGACCACAGGCAGAGAGCAATCTGCACGTGGTCTGACTGAAACTAATGGCAATCTATTTTTTTTTTATGGACTCCAAAGGGATTTGAAACAGGCTCCAGATGACTCTTGATGAAATTTAGCTTTTTGTGATTATGATCTTGGCTATGGGTGTTTTGGACAAGCCATGTTGCTCTAAACATTTCAGGTTGTGGAACCAGGCATTTCCTGATTTCTACTTGGAAGTAACTGCTCTTTGACCCTTAGGGTGGTTTATACCTACCTTGTAGTAATGATCAGAGTGAAGAGGAAGAACTGGCAACATCCTTGGCTTTTGTAAGTGCTCAGTACAAGTCAGGTTATTTTACTCATGGTTCCAAGCTTTGTTTTACATGTGTCATCATGCAACAGGTCAATAACCATGTCACTCCACAGATGTGTACACATTAGACTTAGAACAACACTGGAAAAGAAATGAATTAGAAGTATTCAAGGTTAGGCTGTTCAACTTGCACCCTATGACACTGTAGCAGTGAGACTAGCACTGAAATATTGTGACAATTTGAAAAATTCTGTTTTAAAAAAATATATCTGAACTTATAAACCTCTGATTCTTATGTTGTGTACACCAAGGAGAAAACTCTGTACAGGAAAAATCACCTGCATAAAAAATGGGCAGCAGCAACACTGGAATTGGCCTCTTTTACCTCTCTCTGGGTTTCAGTGAGGGCTTTAATAGCAGCCCAGCTGCTGCTGACAGATCCTTGGTTCAGAGTTGGCAGGAGAGTTTTATATGGTTTGGGAAAGGACAGTCTGTCACCACACACTGCTCATTGCAAGCTGCAGCCCGACCCAAAGGAACATTTCCCAGGAGAGATGATAAATTTTAAGACCAGACTCTTGTAATAAAATTAAGACAATTTTATGAATTTCTGTTTCAACCCTTGCCAGCTTTCTGGCTGTTTCCTTTAGAACCTGTCATTTACAAAGTATATTGATGATGACAAAAGCCTCCAATAAACAGGCTTTTTGTATCAGACTGGTGAGACTGGGAATTGCCCAGACCATAATCCTTACAGGTCTCAGGCCAAAACAAACTTCTTGATGTCTTTTATTTATTAGCACGTTTTGATGTATGTATTTTGTTCTGTTCAGGCAGTGCTATCATAGAGGTCCTGCTTGTAAGCACATGACTCTTAGCAAATCCATGTCAACAGAGTAGAAAAGTTCAACCATGATGAGGTCTAAACTCTTCTGGTAGCATTGGAATATTTGAAGGAGCATTTGAAACCCATTTAAACAAATTATTGTTAAAGAAAAAACAGGATTTACCCATGGCCAATTCCAAACCCTTAATGAAAGCAGACATGATTTAGACTCAATCCAGATTTCCTCTGTGTGTTTTTATCTTCCTTGCTTGTAAGCACTTCTAAACAATTACAGAATAATTTTCCTGTACAAATTCTTCCTTCAGTTTGTCCAAAAGATGACTCCTCCACAGGGAAGTGTGTTTATGAGAGATAGATAGTGAAACAACTTGTTATCATAAAGCTTGGGTCATATCTGAAACATGATTCATATTGTGATTCAGTGTGGCTGAAAAGATAAAAACTCACACAATGGGCTAAATTCCCCAGCTACAGGAACACTTTCAATCTTCTTCCTCAGCCATGTCCTAGGAGACCTAGAATTTTACCACCATTATCTGCCAGATTATTTTCCAGGACAGTGTTTCAAACACACCATTAAATAAAAAAATAAAAATCAGGCTATTTGATCAGGCAAAAGCAGAGAACATTAAGAAGATTTTTTGCATAGCATGCTTTTTGGGAATAGCTGCCAACATTCTGAGCTTTGCTGTGCTTGGTTTGGCATTGCACCTATCTGAGAACCATTAGCTGCCTGATTTCCAGGCAAAGCTATTAAAAGAGTTTGGAGTCTGCATTTGTAAATTACTTTGTAAAAGTCTGAAATAATTAGTGGAGCAGAAACTTACCTATAGTCTGGCTAAGACATTCATCTCACCATCTTTCTCCATTTAGCTGCCTGCCAGGGACTGTGAAAAAGACTGATATCCTTCATTAGCCTTAAAACTTTGCCTATTGCTCTGTGCTATAAACTACAATTTAAGCTGCATTTTATTACATGTCTATTTATTCAGTTTACCTAATGCCTGGTGAGACTGGGCCATGAGTCAGGCTTCTCATTACTGCTGTAAAATGAAAAACACTTACGTGAGTGCTGTAAGAGCTGTTCCCTAAGAAGAGAATGTGATCTGAGAAGCCCTTGTTGGAGGTAACAGTTCTGTGCTGTCCTTCATGAGTTTTGCAGTACCAACTCTGTTTGCATTGCAAATAATTTCCCACATCTAACTGTTTCATAGCCCTTAACCAAAGCCACCTGAAAGCCAAAGACAAGCTCCTGAACCAAATGAAAAAGGTCCCCAGCAAGCAGGCAAAGTCTTCATTCCCCTGGACCCCCTTAACTCCTGCAGCTTGATGCAAAATCTTTGGGGACTGCAGAGAGTTCTAAAAATCAAATTAATCTGTAACTGCTCATCAACTGTGCCAATAAATGCAAAGGAGCTCACAGGGAAGTGAGCTCACTTCTTGCTGGTGTTCTGAGTTACTATGGTAATGTTTTCCTCCTGCCTGGCCCCTGGGTTTTGGGGGATAAATGATCCATCTTTTTAATGCCTGTGTTTTCTTTTTCCATTGTAGGGACAAAACCTAAGATTGCCAATTAAAAAGGGCAGAAAAACCTCAAGAATTGGCTTGCAGACACCACATTTGGAGAATCCTTGACTTTTTTTTTTAGAAAATCCTCATGGGAATAATATTGTCTCCTCCCCATGAAGAGAGCAGAGCACCTTACAGCTGTGGAACCTCAGTGTACCAGGGGAGAACATGCTGGGAACCTGGTCACAGGCATGGGAGGCAGCAGTGGGAGGGGACAAGAAATGAGGTAAGCAAAAGAGAACAAGGATAGAGGAAGAAGGCCAATGTTACCAAAGACTTCAACTCTATTTACTTCTCCCCTGTAGTTAAGAAAATGTCTCCTATTGCAGCATTCACCCTCTGAAGTAACCACAGCACAGCTCTAGTGTTGGTCATGGAGATGGGTTAAATAATAATAAACTTTTGCTTTTTACTCCAGAAGAACACAATAGAATTGTGCAGACTATGAACTGGACAATAATTTCCCTATGAACAATGAACTCAATCCAGCAATCTGGCAGCAGATCTAGAGAAAAGTTTGGAACACAAAGCAGGGCTTGTTTGTTTGTTTTGAGCCTACTGCCCCAATTATTATTAATAATTAGTTATTAATCTTGGGCAGCTGGTTCTTATTGTGCTCTCACGCTCAAGCAACTCATTGACTTTACAAAGATCTATGAATAGATCAGTCCCATTCTGGAGATTCAATTTACCAACACTCCCATAGGACTGCTGAAAATGTGGAAGTTCTTCTCAGCTTCTTAGGATAGAGTGACATCTTGTGGTTTTCTTCTTTTGTCCATCATTGGGGGAAAAAAAAAATAATCACAACAACTTTTACTATTTTTTTTTGTTTGCTTGTTTCTGGTATAATACTAAGGTCTTGTTTGAGTTATATCACAGTTTTTTCACAACTACCACTACTTATTTATTTTTAAAAGTCAGTCTATATCCCATTAAGTCATACAGGTGGTGTTGACCTAAACAAGTTTACTTTGCCATCATAAAGGCTTTTGGAAAGCTAATGGACATCAGTGCTTGAAAAAGCAACAAAACCACTCTAATTCAAACAAGTTCTAACCTGGAAAAATAAACTGGTGCTCATGTTCATGTAAATGTCTGATATTCTTACTTAAATAAAGTCTCCAGTGGTAGCAGGATTTGTATGGAAAATACTGTTTTGAATTACAGCTCTGAAAAGCATTTCCCCCTGGACTCCATCAGATGTATGCAAGAAATACAGAAGCTGACAGCATTAGGAAACTGCATCTCATGCTTCAACTCCACCTGCAGAACAAAAGGATCCCAGCAAATACTGTCACATCACAGGTCACACACCACAACTATAGACATTTCAGTAATTTATTTTTTGATATAGCCTTCAACATAAAATACAGTTTTAATTTTTTTTTGAGACTGTACACCTAAACTCACATACGAGCCACTATTGACAAATTCCCCTTACCAAAAAAAAAAACCAAAACCAAAACCCCAAACAAAGACAAAATTATTTTTCCTGGTTTTGTATTGAAAAAAGCAATAGCATCTTTGAAGAGAACATTATACAAAATCTAGATTAAAAAACCCACAATGGAATAGTATTCGTATACCTCAGTAAACTGGTAACAATGCTTAAAATATCATCACTACTGAAAAACAGTATTGAGAGCTGTTCTCATGGTCTGAAATGAACATCTGGGCATCACTGGGTAACAAATCAAATTCATGTTGTTGAAAACGAGGTGATTTTCAATTTTCAAGAAACAACTATTTTGCATCTGTAAAGATTGGGAGAATATGAAGTGAATAACTAGTGTTTGCACTTCTGTTTCTGCTGGTTTACCTTTAAGCCCATTGAGGCCATTCTCAGAATCAGATCTGAAATGTGTTTCTGCATCATTCCACTTAGTACCTATGCTGGGGAAGTCTGTGCACTTGCCTGATATCCTCTATAAATACTTCTGACTGGCAGCTGTCCTTCCAGAATTCCATAGCTTTAGTTCAAATCTATGTTCAGTCCTCCCCTTGGTAATAAAACATCTGTGCTGCAAAGAAATGATGCAAAGGAAACACAAAATTGGTCAGGAGGAACTTCTGATGGACCGAAAATGAACATGATTGAGGGCTGTCATCTGCTTTGCACATCTTCCCACAGCCAACACCTCAAAAATAGCCTGGAAAAAAAAAGTAATAGCTAAAAATCAGGCTCCTCTACAGTTAAAACCACAAGAGATCCTTAGCATATGGGTCACTGCTAAAGACAGTAGGTGACATTCCCAGAATCATTTAAAGATGAAGAACCAGCCCTTGCCTAACTCCGTGTCAAAGGAGCTGATTTCATCTGCAATGTGACAAAGTCTGGATTCTTGGTAAAATTAGCCCCTGGCTCCTTCTCAGAGGCACTCCCTTTTTTTCAAAAAAGCATAATTTTTTTGGCTACAGAGAATTAATAACAATTTTGGTCTAAATTTGAATATAAAAACTGTCTCACCCAGTCCAGACTATTTCCTGATTTACTAAGGGTAAATAAGCAACAGCAACACACTGAGTTGCTCCCTTTCTCTTCTGTGCAACAGAACTCAACAATTCAAGGAGGCAGGGCTAAAAATGTGTTCTCTGAGGGAGCACAACCAACCTCCACAGAGAACATCCATCACTTTGCAGTGTGCCCTGCATGATTTGCACTGGCAGCATAAAAAAAAAAAAAAAAAAAAGAGTGAACAATGTGTCAAATTTCAGAAGTTCTCTTTGCATGAATAACTTTGTGAGCAATATCTAAGCTATTCTGAAGTGCCAGAGAAGCCTATAACTAAAACTCAGCCAAAACACATTTATTCCCATAGAAATCAAAAGATGAACTCCTATTGACTAGAAGAAACCAATGTAATAGCCAAAGTTTTGTATTCATGCTAAGTTTCAAAGGAGCTCCTCCCTTCTTTTCCCCTATTCTCTCTTACCTTTTTAATAACTTCAGTTCTTTTTATACTTTGCACAATGAGGGATGAAATAATTATACACCTCTCTGGTGAGAACAGGTAATTCTTCTCTTGCAAACAGAAACAGCAACTAATTCCCCTGCTATTATTTACTTGTGGTATGTGTCATTCTCCTCTGTCAGTAAAAAGTTAGGGAATAAAAAGGATTATATTGTTCCTTTAAACATTTATTTATGAATAGAATATTTGCAAGACACTAAAAATCAAGGTGGGTTTTGTTTGCTTTTTTTTTTGTTTTGTTTTTTACTTTGTAAAAGATCATTCTAGATCCCTGAAGTGAGTGAAGTAAATTACTTGGAGGGAGAAAAATGTGCATACTAATGACATGACTATTAAACTATTTTACTTCAGTCACATACATAGCAATTTCTACACTGAGTAGTCTCAAATATTCATGCTATCAAATTTTATTGGCATCACCAGCTATGGAAGGTGAATTGCAGAGTTGCATGCAGAAGCATTCAAAAAAAAGCAGTATTTTAGATTCACATGTGGGAGAGTTCACACAAAGTCTACCACATTTTTCTTAAGAGAATAAAACCCACCAGGCTTAATTTGTCCCATTAACATTGATGAGACAGCACATCACAGCCTGTTTACTACTTCTACAGGAACAAGAAGAGATGACAATTTTCAGCTGCAGTTCCTCAACTCCATAAATCATCATCAAGGTTTGCCATTTGCATTATTCAGAGCTGCACACATTCTGTTCCTGTCTCATTGATCAAGTCAGTCTCTGGACTGTAAAAAAATATTACAAATAATGGATTTGCAAGGTTTTTTTGCTTTACAATGCACAGAAACAGTTGTTGACATGTACACAATTTTATTTTGAGGACACAGCAATCACAATGACAGAAACAGAACCATTACTTTAATACTGTAAGCTTTCCTCTGGAAACTGACTTGCACACAATTAGACCTGAAAGCATTTTAAACAATATCTTGGGGGGAAAACACAGCAAACCTTAAATATATTAACTTCAAACTTTATGTGCTTATCTTCTCTTTTTGGTAGCTGATGGGAGTTAAAGCTCTTCAAAGTCATGGCCACTTGCATTCATTGCTTCAGGGTGCATTACTCTTCCCATGAATAACACAGTACCTGGAGAACAAGTGGGAAGGGAGAAAGTCAAGGAGGAATGTCAGAACCAAGGGAAAAGATGAGGTTATAGAGGACAAATGTAAGTTCTAGAGCATGCAGTGCAGAAGTGTTATGGAAAACCATGCCTAAATGGTTCAATAAGCATTGACACCTACATTAAGGATCCCAGCTACAGAAAAAACTCCAACTGAATCTACCAGAATTTTCTGGAAGATATGGCAACACACAGAACAATATGATCTGTGGGTGTATAGTTTTGTCACCCAGTCAAACCCATATCATTAGGACAAATTACAAATATGAAACTAAGGAATTATTTAATCATTGCTCACTTTGCTAATAAGTGCTGTTCTCAGCCTGCCACAGAACACTTCAGAGCACAGCAGAATTATTCACAGCTGTAATACCTGTCCATTAGGCAAATCATTTGATAGTGGGAACATACTTCACTGGTCTTACAACTGCCAAGCTCTTATGGAATACAATGATTATGGGTATTCAGGGCAGTTACACTTATCTGAAGAAAAAGGGTGAATTTTTCTTCCCCAGGGTTTTAAATCACATGATGATTAATTAAACTGTGAATATTTTTCAGGATTATGTCAGACTTTGGTGTCCTGGAGAAACATTAAAGGGACACAGAAAAGGTCATTCTTTCAGTATTAAGTATTTTAAGACAAATTAAGGAAAATTCACAATCCAAGGCTAGTGCATTATGAAAACATGTAATTTTCTTTTGTTTACTTAACGTGCAATGTGGAAAATGTGGAAGAGTCTTCAAGTATCTCACCTGTCCTTCTGTTTCTGACCAAAAAGAAAAAGGGATGATCAACTATAACTTGGGGATACAGCACAGCCATTCTGCTAATAGCAATCATTCCTGAAGGAAGAAAACATGAGAAACCTGTTAAATATCACTGCACATTCTCCTGCTCTTCACAAGCTCCTGAGCAGACACTGAAGTCCTTCTCTGTCAGCACTGCCACCAAGAAATGGCATGAAAAATCTAACAGAAAATGAAAGTGACCTAGAGAGGAGTTGCACAGCTATTTATGTTTTAAGGATGATTAATAAGGAAGAGTGGCTCAATTTCCTAGGCTGAGGGAGAAGCTTGTAACTTGTAAGATCCAGAATCCTTAAGAGAAGGTATGACACCTGCTCACTTGTAGAAAGAAAACAGATGACGTGTTTTAAATAGCTCCAAGCCTGCAGTTAAAGGTATAAGGTAAACCTTAATAACTGTGGAATATGCAACTCCTAAATGGGGTATTTGCAGCCTTTAGGATGTGTGTTTAAATAATGCAGAGGCTGAAAGGAAAATCAGCTGGGAATCAGGCAAAATTTGGTGTTTATTATTTTGATTTGAGATGCAGGGATTTCTCCAGGACATGATTATTATTTCCCAGTGTTGCACTGACTTTTACATTTTCACTGGACTGTTAATAAGGACTCATCCTGCCACTAATCTCTGTTCATATTACTGTCACAATCCAAACCTGCTACTGAGATTCCTGACTAGGGAAGTCATTCCTCCTCTTCTGGAAGAGTGGTACAATTACAGGCAATTAGAAATCACTTAATGATGCATATTGTCAACTACTATAAATTATTTTCAGGAAAAACAAATAATAGCCAATGAAAGCAACCATCTGGCTTCCTAGAATTAATAGGGGTCAACTATGCTTTTGCATTTAGCACTACTCATCTTGCACCTCTGTATATGAACTTATTAAAATGCAATTGCCACACTCTCAGCTTCTTCTAGGTACTCTGGATCAAATGCTTTTAACCATTTCAAAGAGCAAATTAGAAATTATGAACATGTGAGCTCCATAAAAAGAAAAATAAACTGCAGTCTGTACCCTCCTGACAATCACAAGCAAAATAATGAAGAGTTTTTCCACAGGATGCTCAAAATTCTTTGTGAAACACCATGTCAAAAAAATGCTAACATTTTCATTTCCAGAATTCTCTTCTGAAAAGCAGTATATACTTGCTATGCTGTGGTTTCATGCTAGGTGCTTATTTAGCTTTCCTGGCTGTACAGCAAGTCAGCTAAAAAAAGATTAATTAGCAGAGAATAACCAGACATTTGATTTGGTTCTGCTTTTCAGTCAGGTACCTGAGGCAGCAGCAGCTTCTGATCCTTCCTCATTAACTTCTAGAAGTGCCTTATGAAATGCTTTTGCAAGGTAAAGTTCTTTGTTATCTGGAGAAGAAAAGGAAATACATTTCAAGTGGTTGAACAGTAAGATTCAAGTATTTAAAAGAAATCCCAGCACTTCTATCCCCCTTCTATAACAAGTAGGGAAGAAGAGCTTTGTGCATAGGAGTTGCATTAAAATATCTTCTTGCCAATCCTTTTAATAGCACCAGTTACCTCACTTAAACTTGTAGTGCTCTCCTACATGATGTATAATAAAATATCTTGGCACTGCCTAGAGCACCAGAATACCAGACAGAGTGAAAGACAATCCTTGAACACAGGATTTTAAATGCAACTGTTGGGAAAAAGGACTGTGATATTTTATAGCAAGTACTTAAGACTTTTATTTCTGCACTAGGTGCAATAAAGACTTCTTCCAGCAACACTAGGTATTTTCTTTTTGTCATTATATTTAAAAGAAGCTGAAGATAAATATTTCTGCTGTGGAAAACACAGGGCTGAAAGTTCATTCAGTCTTGGTTGTTTTTTTAAGTCAGAGAATGTTTCATTACTTTTCTTCAGTGGCCAAATGATCAGAGCTACTGAAACAGTCAGCACCTTGAAGGAAGCAAGACACATAAACCCATTTAATGTGTTTGACTAAGTTTCATCATTAAGACATAACAAGGATTAGATATACATTTATTGTACCTGCATAAAATCCACAGTAATGACAGAGCACAACTGGCAGCTAAGAAAAGAATAAAAGCTTTCTCAACAGGGGGATTCACAACCATAAAAATCTAATCTAACCACCCCAGTGAGACAGCTGCACCATTCTGCACTTCTGATCCCTCCCAAAATGTTCAACAGAAAAACCCCAGCTGAAGGCTGAATAAGAAGGGAAAGTTTGGGACTCTTAATCTACATTTTTACCCCCCCCTAAAGAAAATGTTTCAGAGCAAAAAAACATTTGCCTAGGTGATAATGGAGTCTAAATACCCAAGACAAAAGATAAGAGACATGAGGAATTCCTGTTGTACATGTCTCACATTAGTCTTATGCTGCCTTTCTAAACATGTCAGTTAACAAGATTCTTGGTAAGTTTATTGGTCAGCTCTGTGAATTCAACCTTCCAGGCAGCTGTATTTTAGCTAGAGTTCATTTCAAAGCTGTATTGAGCATTTGAGCTATTCAACACACAGCAGAAGCAATCAATAACTCTCCAGCCCTCATAGAAAAAATGATTTGGAGCTCCTAATCTCAAACCCAAATACATTTTCATGTTTAACAGCAACTTAGCCTAATCACATAATTAAGTAACTTTAAAAAAAAAAGCCTTTAAGCCTGCTCCCTTGCCCTTCAACCTTCAATACAGCAATATTCCATATTTTCATCCTGACTGCTTTATTTTGCATAGTATGGTGGTGCTTATGGTATTGTGAGGTATATTTCTGATCAAAACCCTGATCAGAACACCCTAGAAAACTGGTGCCCATCCACTGAGCTCACAGAGCCTAATGCAGACAGCATTAACATGGCTAATATTCACCATCAGGTATAATATTAGGCCTAATTGAAATGTATTCAGGACCTGGGTATTAACAAGCTATTTTTGGTTCTCTTTAAATTGACAGGAACACAACAAGTGCCACTGCAGATGAGACCAGTGTGTCCAGCTAGTCTGGGACACTGCTCCAGCTATAGCATTATTGTTGCTTCAGAACAAGACACAAGCAGCCTTACAGATGAAAACTACAGCATAAATTTCAATAGAATAAGATCCTCTCCCTCAGCATGTGCTTTATACTAGAGTTTCTAATCCAAAGAATACACAGAATGCCTTTAATCAATGCAGTAGAGATAGCTTTGATTGCTCTGAAACTTTTTTTTTTAATCCTACCAAACTAATGGCCTCAAGCAATACCCAGCAAAGAGCTCTGTGTTGTTTTCTGTAAGAGAAATGCTTTGTATTTGCTTTCAAATTTGTTGCCTTTAACTTCCTTGGATACCTTTGTTCTTGGGTGGAAAAAAGAGCAATTCCAAATCCCACGTTACTTTCTTTAGGCTCAGAATTTTCTTTATATTGCCACTACCACATCTCTCTCATTCATCTCTCTCTGAAGTGAATGACTCTGTTTTCATATGGAAGCATAATATTGTCACCTGGTGTTCAAGCATTCTTCTCTTTGCTCTGTTTTATGATTGTCAAATCACTGACTGCAATACTTGAATATCATACACATCCTGTCATTATTATTATACATCTTTCCTTTGGCTGAGAATAAGGTGGAGCTTACCTGAGGATCTACTATCAAGTTATTTTACTCAAGTAGCTGCTCTGAATTTTCATAGCAACCAACATGACTGGATTGTTAACATTTCAGAAAAGTTTCATGGAGATTTGGTACCAAAGTTCAAGCCTTCTGCAGGACCCTAGCCTAGATATCCATTGATGTGTGGGAGTAATCTGTGACTTCCTCCTAATGTGCATGACTCTGTTAGCATCACATTTCATTTGTCATTATGCTCCATATGCCTGCAAACTCCTACTCGTTGCTGCCAACTGGTTGCTGTGCAAATCTCTTTTTTTTTTTAAATAAAACAACAAAACCATGCAGGTTTACTGACTTCTCTAGTTTAGGGTGTGTCAGAAAAATTGTACCTACCTCAGTCAAGACTTTGAAAGAACTATTTATTGGCTTGGTGCTCTTCTAGCTACTTTATATTGTGAAATTAAGCCATGAAGGTTCCTTGGCTGTTTAAGGAAATGCAGGTCACCTTGAGGGTAAAAGCAGTTGCCATTTAAGGCCATTTAAAACTGTATTACACTAAATGGAAAGGAAAGGGGAATTTTACTAGAGTAATTAGTTCAAGAGTAAGCCCTAGGTAGCCTTTAAATACTCAAATAGTGTAAATTATAAAATCTGAAATACCAGTTCTTTCAAGATTATTTTGAACACCTGATGGAATCAGAGATGAAAGTGAAACCTTCCAGTCTTTTGCTGGGAGTCAGGATACATGCAACTAGACAGCTAAATAGCCATGTTCTCCTACTTATCTGTGTTAACTGAACAACTTAATTTCTGCAATAGCAAAACATTTAAAATGTGCAGCTGGATTAATACTTTCTCTTTGGTTGCTCACAACCCATACTTTGGAGAAAGGAAAAGATGATTCATCTAACTTCATTTTTCAGATTGAGTGCAAAAATGCAAAAATTTCTAAATATTGGAAAATAAATCTGTAATCCTGCAATTTGATTTATATTCACTAAAGCCACAGACTTTCACTGAACTCAGCAATCTGTGCCTGGATTTGATTACAGGATTAAGGCTGTTGTTGAAATTGCAGAAGGCTTTCCTTGACAATAATCCAAAGGCAAAAGCAACAGGAGAGGGGGAGGAGAGTATTTTTAAACACAACAGGATTTTTTATGATTTGTATCTTGCCAAATAAAAAGTGTCCAGACAAACATTTTGTTCAAATACTGCATTTAAGATATTATGTAGTGCCAAATCTTTAAAAAATGGTTGGCACTATGATGCATGTAAAATTCTGGCCTCAGCTTTCCTGTTACCTGACATACTATTCAGGTATTTGCAAAAGCAAGTTTTCCACATTTTTCTTCACAATTCCCCCCACTTCCTCCTCCCTCCCCATTGTGCATTCTGAAAATTAGAAATAGGAAACACATTCTGTACTTTAATTACTTAAAATTTCCTCTCCATAGCATCAACAGCAGGGTTTTCATTAAATACATTACTTCAAAACCATTTTCTTCTTCTTCATTTATAAATGACCTTTCCAGCACCAAGTGACATATGCCTTTTTAAGTTAAAAATCTTGCAGTTAGCCATGGGTTCTTGCTATAGACTGCTCTACAATACTTAATAAACAAGTCAGTCTTTCAGTGGCAGAGGAGTTAATTCAGTTTTGCAGAACATGGCATTTTCATTTTGTACAGTACATTTGCCAAAAATAAACTTGAAACAAGTAATTAGTCACATGGATTAAAACACAAGCGAGTTCCAATCTTTCTGCTAACCTCTCCACTACAGAATTACTTCCCAATGTATTTGGATGAATTTTACATGAAATGAAGAGCCAAGCACTGTCTTTGTGGTTCAATCTCTTCTGTGTATTTTCCATTTTCTCCCAAGTGCTTTTCCTCACATAAATACTTTTCTATCTACATAGCAGAAGTTATGGGAAAGCTTACTTGTCTTGTCACTTGAAGCTGTTCATCCAAAAAAAAAAAAAAAAAAGGTACTTTTTTTAAAAGAAAGATTTTTCTTGTATTCAAATTCTTTTCACATTAGCTAACTCTGGCATTAACTACAATTTCACTGTAAAGCAAAAGCAGCAAAACAGTGGAATAATATGATACATGTAAACAACACTTCAAACTTGGAGAAAGTCAACAGGATATTAATACCCCAAACTATTCTGCTGTGATTTTTCGAGGAAGATTTGTGTTCATTACCATTAATTCTGAGTAAGCCCCACAAAGTCTGATTGCTTTCAGAGACAGACAATTAGGAGCAGTTATTTCCCATCCGCCAAGGATCTATCTGCATGATTAGGCAGCAACCCATTGAGCAGAAACAAAGAGAGTGGTATATAAGCATCAGTTTCAAGAACACTGACCTAAATCTCACCCTGGCACTCGATTCTAGATAGAGAACAAGGGGGTTTGCCAAAATTCAGACCATACTAAATACACTGCTTCTCTGCCTCCTTTTGTTATGCAAAAATGAAACAACTTCTCAGGCAAAGATGACTCAACTACCATTTCAACACCTTTTAGGAGGTATTAAGAGTATAAATATCTCATTTGCACCTACATTTCTAAAATTATTTGATGTTTCTACTTCATGAAAATAAAGTGTTGACAACACATTAAAATAGGGCCAGCAGCTTATGTGACTAAATTGCTTTCATCTCAGGACTTTCTTTCCTGAGCTGCAGGTATTAGGCAAGAGGACTAAATTGTACACCAGTTACTGCTGTGAACAAATTGCCTCTGGAGAGAAAATCTGACATCTCCCTTAGTGGGTGAATCCCATTTGCTCTAAAGTCTGTCTGTCTCTCACAGAGTATTCCTTGGAGTAAACACACAAACGCCCCTGATGGATTTTCCCCCTGCCCCAACTGCTCCTTCAGTGAGTATGCTCTCACATTATGCAAAAATCCCAGATGATCAAAAATCTGCTAGCAGTTCTGTGGTTTTCTTGCCATACAGCACTTCTAAGAGCTTGTTGGTTCTCTTTAGGGGATTTTAGTACTTCCTCATGGACCCTGAAAGGCAACACATGAAACTCTTACCAGACATGGCAGTGAGGTCAGCACTGCTGCTGAACAGCTCTGTAATTCCAAGACCTCTCCAGACATCTTTCAGATCGATTTCCTGCTCCACTGTAAACCTGAAGAACACAGCAGAACATTAGAATAAGCCCAGAATGTAAGCAGTGTTTACTGTTATTAGGTTAACATTTCTAGGTAATGCCAATTGAAACACTGAGGTAAATAACCTAAAGTAATGGAAAAAAAGGTAAAACCAGCATTAGCACAACAGGAAAAATCCTCATGAACAAATTACTTTCACGAGTAGATTTTCTTTTTCTAATGCAGAAGCAATCAAAAAGATGCTAATGGAATGTACAGTCCCTCACCATAAAGCCACAGTGCACAATGAGGCAGTAGCTAATGTAAATGCTTATTTTTTAAACACAAAAGATTATAGAAACCAAACTTATTTGTATACATCCTAGAATAGAATATTAGATAAGGCCAAGCAGAGCACAAACTTCACCAAGAGCTGCTGACAAAGAAGTTGCAGGAAAGTAAGAAAAATAATCCATTTTTATTTATACACTTTAAGAAAAGACCAGAAACCATGAACATGGATATAAAGCATTTCTATCTCAGCTTCTAATTACTGCAGTGACAAGTTTTTAATTGGGTTTTAATTGTGAGTAAAGAACAGAGGAAACAAATAGTTGTTTGCACAAATGCACATGTGAGTAGAACCTGGAAGGCTTTCAGGTTTAGCTTCCAAAGTCATGTTCTAGGCTATGCTGGAAGGACAAATTGAGATTAATCCTGAGGGCAAGGTTTTGGGCAAAAGTTTGTTCCATTTACAAAGAGTTCTTTTCATACATTAGAGAAGTTGTGCCTTGTGTCAGTAACACAAAAAAGAACCCCAACAACAACCATCCAGTCCTTCATGCATGGCCAGAAAGAGACTGGACAGTTAGGGAGACAAAAAAATGTGTCAGAATCATAGAATGTCAGGTTGGAAGGCACCTCAAGGATCCTCTGGTCCAACCCTTCTAATATGATTGTTTATATGAGATGTCTCAGCATCCTGTTGAGCTGAGACTTCAAACTTTCCAAAGTGGGGGAATCCACCACTTCCCCAGAATAATAACAACTAAAACCATAAAATACCAGAAGTCTAGAGAAAACAAAAGAGACTATTATACACTTTATGGGTGAGTTATGTGTTCTCTAAGATGACAAAGCAAAATATTAGTGAATTCCATTATGCTATGACTGGTTATAACTGCTCAATTGTTGTTAGTTTCTCCAGCAAGCCATTCAGTCAGAAAGAATTCTGCAGTTACAGTGGAGTCCCTAAGGATCTTCCCTCTGCTAGAACCAGAAATAAAACATTCTTCTGGGTTACTGCTTATAATAATTCTTTTCCAGAACTAAAGGTTTTAGACTACATGGAGGAACATGTCCTTTTCAGAAGAAAGTATAGGCCAGAACTCTGAGAACAGCTGATGAAGAGCTGAGAAGTACAATACCTCAGCCTATACAAGCCTTGGCAGATTGAAAAAGAATCTGGTATCAAAAGACAACTACTTAAGAGTCAAGTGGATCTTTCTCATTTACAACATTGACACAGAATGAGAAAAAATTCAATACACAATTTACATTCATAATGAACATAGAAATGCCATTAGAAGCCAAAAATCAATGATGGAGCAGGTATTAGTCATTACCCAGAGAAGAATTTTCTGCAAGTTAAAATAAGCCCTGGACATATTTCAGGATCAATACATCACTGGAGGCACCACAAGTCCTGATGAATTCCAGGATACGCCTGGAATTAAAAGACCAAACTGATTCTTGGGATTTCACTGCATTGGCAGTTCTCAAAAGAACCAGAAGAGACCAAAGATAAAAGATTTATGTACTGGAGGAAGCTTCGTGTTCTGGCATATTCTGCATCAGTCAGTGTAGCAGCACTTGAAAATAGGACATGTGTCCTGTTAAGTTTTCCTCTTCAAGAAAAAACATCTCTTACTTTCCTTTTACTAAGCTGTGGACACCCATATTGCTCAAAAACTACAGACTAACTCAAAGGCTTTCTGCATAATTTTAGCTTTAAGCTGAGACACAAACCTGAAAATTGTTAATTCATTCCATTTCCCAATGCCTTACAGGCTCCAAAACTTGTTTTACACTCTGTACATTCAGTTGAGAGGTTCTGCACACTGGATAAATGCAGAATTATTTCCTTCTGTATTAAAACTATAACATTTTGACATACACATCCAACTGTGCCTACCCTACCAGGCAAATTCATGCCAAAATGCATTTCATAACATTTTCAGTGGTGCATTTCTCTTTTTTTAATATTACTTCACAACAATTAGTATTAATAGTATGGCTATTATAATTAGTGTCAAGTTGGAGATAATTTAGCTATTAAGTAGCAATGTCAATTTAGTGAAGTCTCAACATAGGACACCAGCAAGAAAAATCTGCATGAAACCAAAATTTGAGGTCACAAAAAAAAAATAAATTGCAAATCACCATTTTTTCCAACTGAAGGGGTGATGGCTCTGCCTATCAGCTGTTAGACAAAGTCAAGAAGTGGAGATGTGAGTTAGCTCAGTATTTGTTATAGTATTTATTTGTAGTCTCTCTACTTCCCACATATAAAATGAAACCCAAATAGTTGAGCAAAAGCACTTCCCTTGACTTCCATGGAAACGAAGAACAAAATGAGATGCTCAGGAAGTAGAATTAGACTGAGAAACCAACAGTTCTCTGGAGAGTGTAGCAGAAACTAATGGTATTTTCATGAAATTTAAAACTTACACAAGCACTATATTAAAGTGATGCATTCATTGTCCTTAGTTTTGTTTCTGAAGCTTTAGGTAGTGGACAGACCACTCAAGAGCACATCAAGCCACTTATTTTACAGAGTTTAAGGACAAACTAAACAAAACAAAAAAGGATGGCTTCAACTTGATGTTGTACAACCCTTCTGAAATGCTGAATTTTTCATGAGGTCCTCAGACACCCAGGATGCACAGAATCAAGGTTTAGGGTACAGATTCTAGTTAGACAACAGAAAGGAACTACATCTGAGACTGATTCATCCCACAGGCTGCAATTTAAACAATTACTCTGAGTTCTAAATGAACAAGAGCAAGAAATTGCAGGTTTTCAGATTGGTTCTAACACACTACGTTCTGCAGAACAAAAACCAAGGACAGGAATGGTTCCATTGCTTCAAATCAACAGTCTTCTTGCTCGGAGGGCAGGTCCTCAGGATCTGAATTGGTATTTTAGCCTCGTAGGCAGCCTCCAATACAAAGCTGCCAGCTGGTATCAATTCCAACATTTTGCCTGGAATTTCAGTTAGGTTGTCCTGAGGTGCTAGAATTAGACTGCATGATTGAATAGCCTGAAAATAGATGAGGGGAAAAAAAAACCAACAACCACTAACAGCAAAACTAAACTAAAACCCCCATCCAGCTGCTCTGATGAGGTGAAGCAAGGCTGGTTATGGCTGTTTCTCTGGCAACATCTTTCTAGTCAAGGCTAAATCTGGGCTGCAGAAGTTGGCTGTGACAGTTTTATGCATCTGTAACTGTGTCTCTAGAACAATCAGCACTGGCCTATTCCTCATGAAAAGTGGACTCAAGAAAGCATATTAAAAAAAGAGAGAAAATGGTTTTTTTTGATTGGGGTTTTTTTTTGGTGGTGTTGTTTTGTTTTGTTTTTATGAGAAAAGAACCTTTGACACCACCTAAGGCATTTTTAAGTTATTTTAAATGTACAAAAAAAGCAAGAAGGCCATTGCAGAGAGCCAGACATACTGGAATAATCCTAAGAGATCTGCAGACTGTTGCACTATTGGGCACTGGTTCCTTCCAGGCTCTTCAAATAATTTATGTTAGAGACAGCTTTGTAAATTAGATTCATGGTCTGTTTCACTCCTGTGCAAAAAGTGGATTAAATGTTGATCACTTTAGTCTGGGCTAGGCTGCAAACAACAAGTTGAAAATGAAAATGAGAGAGTATAATTTAACAGTTCTGTACAAATCTCTCCTTTGCTATTAAGGGGAATAATACACAATTTCATTTGCACACAGATAAGGGAGACAGAAATTGGAAACTTGTGATTAACTCTGCTTTTGGTAGTCATTCACGTTCTATTACAAATGTGCAGGTTTCAAAAATGTTCACTTTATAATTGGATAGCATCTTTCAGGATATAAAATTTTAATTTTATTCCACTGCTTTCAATTTCTCAGTGGACAGGGCCTGCAAGCCACATTCCCCAACATGCCTTTCTGAGTCAGAGCATGAAATATTTATGAAGTGTTTATTTAGAGCATTGATAAAATCCTGCAGATTACCTCTGAATCCCTAATGGAAACCCAGCACCTGGGGAGCATGCAATTAATATGTGGAATTTTTGTAAGGAAACTGCAGTGTTACTGTATGTAATTTCAAGATCATGATCATTATCTTTTATAATCTGAAAATACTGACTGTAATCAGCACCTGCTTGTACCTGTTTGGCCTTTGCATAGCCTTAATTCACAAATGTTTACCAGGTTCTTTGAGGTTCTTAGATAAGAGCAACAGGCATGAGGACTACCCCAAGGATGGAATAAATCAAACCATTTCATAACCACACAAAACCTAAGCCTCCAATTCATGTCTATGACTACAGAGAATATGTAATATGTTTTCCATGACACTCATGTATTTAGATACCTAAGCTGCTTGAATTTCAAGATAGTTTTCTGATTCCCTATGTACTCAATAAGGAGAGACCTCTGTTATGGATATGGCACTCCAGAAATTCTTTGAGAGAAGATAATGCAGCTTTATCACCTGATGCACAGGCTGTGAAATGCTCTAGTTATAAAAGAAAAGCTCAAGGGATGGAAGAATCCTCATATTTTGCTTCTCAACATCTAGGTAAGGTTTGCCCAAGCCTACAGGAGAAATAGCCTAGGAGAAACATCCCTCCCTTGCATCTTAGTGCACTATTAAATACTAAAACTTCTGGGAGCTGGAGCTCCAGGAGAAAAACAAACAAACAAATAGGGAAAGTGTACAGTAGGTTGAGTTTGTGTAAAACCTGCAATGCAGCTCTCTGCTGCTCTCCCTGATTCTTCAAAGGAAATCCTACTTAAGAAAAGGAACTCTTACTATGGGACAGAGAAAAACAGCCCCAAAATGCTGCTGTTCCCCCACCACTCTGACTCTCAGCTTTACAGAGAAGTGCAACTCCATCTCAAGTTAGAATCAGGGCATGCTGACAGCAACATTCCATCTCAGCCTGATTCATCCTGACTAGCCTTGTTTTAGGGTGCTCAGCTCAGTTAGCTTGTTGAAAGCAGCCTGCTTGGAAAGGAAGCAGAGATTTCTGCAGAGATTCTTGCTCTGCTCTTACCATTTGAAATAAACTGAAAACTCCAAGTCATCTAAAAACAAGGAACTATTTAAAATGATTAAAAGGATTCACTGTAGTATATATTTTCTGCTGCCTTATACCTCCTAGAAGTGTCACAAAGTGAAGTAGAAGTGATCCACATCAACCTTGTGGCAGGTTGTTCTATGAACACCTTAATGAAATCATTATGGGTCACTTGAAGGACATCATGATCCAACTATACATTATTAATGACATTTAGCAGTAAACAACTCTGTTACTAAAGTCAAGTGTAGGGTAAGCATGAAATATATTTTAAAGTAGATGAAAAAGAATTCTAGGGAAGATAACTAAGTGGTACATGTGAGCAAAGATGACTGAGCACACACAACTTATGTCTACAAATGACACGAGAATCCTTTCATCCCTTCTGGTAGTAACATCTTGTTATTCTATTGCTCCTCTAAAAGAAACCAGCAATTACAACTAAGAAAAAAGACAAATTGACTGGAATTACCTCTCAACTCTCAAATATTTGTACCTACCTAGACACACACCATCACATCCTTTAAAATCAGCAGCACAAAGAGATCTAATTAGGACCTAAATGAGACATTTTATCTTCTGTTATTTCAGACTTGCAGTATTTCTATGGCTCCTGCCTAAATGCAACTTAGTCATAATGAATTCTGCAATACTCTGAACATCATTCAGAGTGGATATATTCCTGATGGTGAAATTCTGCAAATACAGTGCTCATTTCTTCCCTAAATAACCCTCATCCTGCACTGCACACCCCCTGGGCTTTCCTGTCAAAGCAACCTTCATGTGGGTGCTCTGTAACTGCAGACTTGATCAGGATGATCAATATACTCCAATCAATTTGAAGACCATCTTTCACCTCCTACTGACATGGGAGCAAATTCTCACCTTGGTAAGTACACTTCCACTTTTTGCTTCTTTACAGAATTAGCCCACTCATTAATCAAGGAGGCTTTGAGCAGTGGTTCCAATGTGACCAGAGGAACTTCCTGTCTGGACAGGACAATCATCATACTCATCTCATCCCCCTCATATGGGATTTCCAGAACTTGATAGATGCCACCTGCTTCATTGGAGCCATCACTGAACTCTCCTAAAAAAGAAAACAACAAAAAAGGTATTAATGAGCCTTTTCTTCTGTATAAAATTGATAGTGGCTTCTTCATCACAGGATTTGAATCTTATATCTGCTTTTTTACAAGATGACAAGGTTAGACAGTCACACAGTTTGTAAATAATCACAGATCTGAACCTACTACCTAACTTATATTCTTCCACTGGTTAAACAGAGAGAGAGGTCTAAAAGTTAAGGCTGCCAAAACCATCATGGAAATCAGCAGAGGGTTTTTGTTTTGTTTTTTTAATTCAGGAGAGACAAATTGTTAGTGATAATATTGAGTGAAATACTGCCAATGCTCAAATGTAGAATCCACTTGCAGTTTAAGCTCAAGATAAAAACATCATGAGTTGTGCTGTTCAAAACAGCCCTGCTTTACCTAAGGATATTAAAACAGTAATGACCAAACATTATTAAAATTAATATTTAGCACAAGGAAAAAATGTAGGAAGAAGGAGGACTAGCTCAAGAACAGAGAGGTGGCTTGAGATAAAGGATGAACATTCTGAAATCCACCATGTGGCACCAAACACGTAACTAAAGAAAAAGTAATCAAGAAGAAGGTCATTATAGATGTTGCTATCTAGTCAAAATACACAAGCACACCCATCACAAAATTACAAACTCAGAGTCCCTTCATTGGGCAAACACCACATTTAAAATTCTGGGTGAAAGAACAGACAACAATACAAATTAATACTGCTGCTATTAATTTATTAGCTGTAAATTGCTAAAGCTCCAACTTACCATAGTAAAACTCTCCCTGCTGGTACATCATTGGAATCTGCACTTCACTTTCATCATCTTTAGTGAAAGAAAAAGTTCTTGTATTTTCAGGTCTGAACTGTGACTTCCAACTGCCTTTAAAGTAGATTGCATTGATGAGAGCCAAATGAGTGAGAGCACCAAAATCTCTTGAAGACACAAAATCTTTGATCATATCTAAGGAAAAAAAAACCAAACAACTGTCACTCTGCACATCAACTTGAGCATTAAATCAAATCTTAAGACAGCTTGAAAAATGCAGGAAAATAAAAAGCTGTGCTAACATGTAATTTCCAATTCAGATGTTCCATTAGATCTCCAATTAGACTGCCAGTGTTTTGTAAACCTAAATCACAGTGGAGGTGCATAAACCCTTCCATCCAGCACATCTTAGGCAATAGTTTCTTTGTGACTGGTTCCATACCCCACAGTGAAACCAACTGGGAAAGGGGTCACATAAACTATGTTTACACTGCTGCTAAAATACAGTTTCAGCACTATCTTGCTAGTCAGAACTTGTATAAACCTTGGTTCTAGTCCAAAGAAGCACTTAAATTAGTGTTTAATTTAAAGTGTACAAGTATACCCCTTAGACCTACACTTGAGCCAATTCTGAAGGAAGGCTTCAATTTCTAATCAAGTAATACCCAGACTTCAATATAAGGACCCATGTAAAACCCCATGGATTCCTAGCATTTGTTCCACTGACACCAGCCCTTGAAAAGCAAAAGAGAAATAAAAAACTATCTAGCAGCTGCTCTGTTCACAGGAGGTATGTCAGCTGAGCACGGGCAGCTGCTTTGCTCCTACTCCTCAATAAGTCATTTCCATCAGAAAACAGTCTGTTACCTGCTTTAGCTCATTTTAAATGGCTTACTTTTCAGCAAAATAATTGAGTTTGTTAAATTTGGTGCCCTGACCACATTTGTCACTGTTCTTGAGGAATTACAGCATACTTCAGATAGCTTTCTTCCTCACTTGTGCTGTCAAATGGCATTGCAATGCAAGGTGTTAAAATAAAACCACATTTTACAGTTTGATTATTACTTCATAATTTATGGTTTGAAATACAGACTACTTCTTTCTGGAGTATGACAATGAACTAACTGGTGAGAAATCTGTCGTAGGGCATTATTTTTCAAGGTTGTTCTTTACACTTCATTCTATCTAGAATATTCCCAAAAAGGAGATGTAACCCAAACTGCCAGACTCACTCTCTGTGGTTGGGGAAAAAAAAAACCCAACAGAATAAGCTTGTAATTTTTCCATTCCTATTTGTAACAATATATTCCCTTATCTTTTTTAGCCATGTCTTGTTAGTACACTAAGGTACATTAAGAAGTGTTCTTTTTTTTTGTATTTTGAAAGTGTTTTTTTTTTTTATTTTGAGCCTCCCATCATGCTAAATGTGCTGGAATAGGAAAGCTGCCTGCTTTGTACCCCCCTCCTAACAAGAAGATGAGTCTCTTCTGTCAGACCTGGCAGGCAGGGAAGAATAAGATGTAGTGGTCAGAGTCTAAGCAGAAGGACTGTTACTGCCACAGCCTGATCCTGAGCACCACAGCTGCTTTTGTTAGCTCTGCACAGCTCCTTCCAGGGCAATGGTGGAAGGTATTAAGCAGGAGAACTTGTTCTTTCTAAATAGCATTTAAATTTTCAATCAGACATCATGTTTCTCTGAAAAAGCTCTGTAATCTGCTGCATCACTTACATTCCCTCTATTACTGTAGCTTGAGATAAAGGGCAGAATTAATTTGAATATAATAGCTGCTATTTTCCCTTGGAAAAAAAAAACCCAGATCATTTACAAAATGGAATGAAAATATGAAATGTTTTTTCACTCTGGTGCCAAAGACTTCCATAAAACATTGTGGATTCTTTAATACTCAGCCTACATGCTGATGGGTAAATACCTTACAGTGGGTTCTGACACCTCCAAATTTAGAATGGCATGATTGATGTTTGAGCCAGATAACCATTAAATTAATCTTAAAATATCAACCTCCAGAGTGTGCCAGATGACCTAGAAGGTGATTATGCTTTGATCCATACCGTGGGGTGCTAACTTCCCTCCCATGCCTTGAGATTGGATTCACAAATTGTCACACCTTTGGGATTCCACAAGTGAAGCAAGCACTACATCAGGCAGAGCTGAATATGCACATTTACAGTGATTCTGTGTTTATTCCACTGCTGCAAATTTTTGCTGTGAAAATGTGTTGACAGTCTTCCTAAAATCAACAGCTCTCTCAGCATTACGTCTAGATTCCTCACATAGGAAAAAATTAAATTATAGACCCTGATTTTGTGGTTTAAAGTAATCCTTTCTACTCACAAGTATTCTGTTCCTCAGTATCTTGTAACCACTCTGAGTTCCTCAGAAGGCTGGTGATACCCCACACCTTCAATAGCTAGAAATTGTACTTAATTTACTACTTCTTTTAATTTAGTAGCAAAATCAGTATTAATATACTATTAAAATGCATACAATTAAAACATCCTCCTTCCATCAATGATACTGCTGTATGATAGCAATGGCTGATATTACTACACAACAACCCTGCACAGGAAAAAGCATAATTTCACAAAAGGCTGATACTGGAATTCTTTTTATGGAAGGAGATGCTTTAGTCTCAAGCAGAACAGATAAAAGGCAGTAATTACACAACACTGTGTAACTCTGTAGACACACTGCAGGAAGTACAGAACAGCAGCACATGGACTTACTATTTGTATGGTTCTCCACCCACTTATTGATGTGGGAAGCTACAGCTGCACTTTGGCTGAAATCTATATTTTCTACTTCAGCTTTGAAGTATTTTTTCACCAACTGCAGAAACTTGTCACTGATATGAAATCCATTCTGCACATAGAGAGTATTAGCAAGATTCAGAACATAATGGCTTTCCTCAGTAGTTGCCATATCAGAAAGATCCTTCAGGAAGGTAAATTCTTCACCTGAGGAAAGAAAAACAGACTCAGTGTTTCAGTAAAGAAAGTTATTCCATATTTTTTCTGATGAGAAAAAAGAAATTGTCACAGATATTTTGAGAAAAAAATTTTAATAAACTTGTTTCTAAACCCACACACACCTTCAGACCTAAAAGAACAATCTAAAAGGCAGAACATATTATTTAGAGCTTATTCTTTCTGCTACCTACAACTAGCATAATTAGACATTTGAATCCCAAAGACAAAGCTATCAATGGCAATCTTTTCAACATTAAAAGAGTAATTAAAAAAAACTTTTTTAAAGTCACTTATGTCTTGCCACCACAGATTTTTCATTGCATCCTAAAAGCCAGTTGTTTAAAGAAAAGTGAACTTCAAGGTGTGAAGCTAAGGACTTCCCCATTGACTTCTCTGAAAAAAACATGCCTGGAATTTCACAGGAACCTGTGTGAGGTAGTACAGATCTGTTTGCTTGGGTAATGAGTAATCCTGAGTAGGATTAAAGCCATTTAAGATATGAACCTTGTATTATTGTCTATCTGAAGTAAAAATTTCTAATTTAATTTTTAAAATATTAATTAAAAATTGAATGCAATATATTCCAAACAGAAATCACTGGAATACTTCCACTGAATACCAGCCATATGCAAGTACCTTGAGTAGCTCACCTGAAATCAACAGCATAATTTTTTCAATTATAGCTAAGGGATAATTTTTCAATATTTTAGAGATAAGCTGTGAAACTAAGTATGTGCTGTAGTCTCCACAGAGAGGCAGGCATCATCTCTGCAGTGGTACTGCTGAGCACATCTTGAACACTGTATTTAGAAATTCCTCAACAAGATCCTTTCACCAAAGTCCAGCACATGGTATGAATAAGAAATGTCATTCAGGCCTCAAACCAATTACTTCAACATCAAAATTCATAGAAAGTGCCTCTTCAGAGTAATTTCTTGCCATTCACTCATCCCCTCCACTTGGATTCATCTAACAGTTACTTGCACTGAGAGTGTGCTTGGAGTGCACAGATCCAGACACAGGACTTTTATTTCCTGATTTTATTTTCTCTGCAGGTACCATTATGCAATGCAGACAAAACATTGAATAAAGAACCCACAGGTTCTGCTTCTAAGAACCAAACAAATCAGGTCAAATTCAGAGGCATTTCCAGGTAAATTACCAAGATTTTCAGACTTCCATATAAGAATATTGCCAAACCCACTGCTTTCCTTTTTAGATTTCACGACAACCCCTAAAAGAGGATATTCCTAATAAATCTCCTAACTCCCCAGGCAAAAGCAAACTTATTTTGCTGATGGAAACCAAGCTCAACAGTTAACTGGGATTGCTTAAGATTCAGGCACCCAAGCAGGAGTGTGTGTCAGCATCTCTCAGTTTATGCAGAGCTCATTGAAGCATGCTTCAGCATGCCTGGGCCATCAAACAGGATGCCAAGAAGCCTCCTGATTAATAACCCACGGACACAACTGGGCTGCTTCCACTGCTCTTCAGGCATTGCCATCTGTTTCTTGAAGACAAAAAGCCCCAGAGTAAAACATGATTAAAAGGCCTTACCATTTTTTAAGCTGTCAAAGCCCAAGGAATGTCGAATTTCTTTCAAAGTGGTTCCATGGGCTCCAAGCTCTACCATTCCCATGGCTATTGCAATACTCAGAGGAGAGAACAGAATATTCTCATCTTCTCTTGTAGCTCGCAGCTGATTGTAAACATTCACAGAAAGCTCTGCAATGGTTTCATCAGGAAAATTTGTCTTGAAGGCTTTGCTTTGCAAAACGAGCAAAGACAACAGTCCAAGGAAATACATGTCTTGAGATTCTAAGATCTGCAAGAAAATATTGGAGAAAATAAGGTAACCTCGTTTAAGCAGTAAAAGTTTCAACTCAAGAGAAAAAAAATCAGAATAATAACCTTTTAGTCTTCTATCTGTGTGGAAAAAAAAATTAGTTATGGAGTTTAATACACCAACCAGGTATTTAGAGAACAACAAAAAAACCCCCAACAAAAAAACCCAAGACAACAACAACAAAAACCCCAAGCAAAACCACACCCCTACTTCATTATGTGATTCTATGCTTTTAAAATCTTTCAGCAATAAATTAAAAAAATGTGGCCATTAGAAAGACCCATAGACATAGTAACATCTTTCCTAACATCTTCTACTTTTTATTTTTGCTGTTGTTAATTAATGATGATGTGGAATTAGTCTGTATTCCTCTACTTTTTCATCAAGGACACCCACAAATCCACATTTCTTTTGCCTGACCTTCCTGCAAGATGCAACTCATACACTGAAGTGACTCTAAGCTCCAAACTGGTAGAAGTATTTCAAGCACTTTAGGAGAGCTTACTGACACTGGTGACAAACAAAACGCACCATGGTGTAGCTCAGCTGCAAAGCACATGGCAAGCAGCCAAAAACTCTTTGGAGAAAAAGAGTATATTAGGTACCAAATGAAATCCCTTCTGCTAGTAAATCATGGTGAAAAGTTGGGTAGTTATGCCAGCTCATCACCTGCTCAGTGATCTTTAGAGGATGAAGTTACTGTATACAGCTGTGAGAATGATCCAACAGGGGAAACAAGAAAGTCAATGAAACAGAAAAAAAAGGGCTAACACTAATGCTTTTCACTAATCCATCCTCCCAGCTTAGCTCAAATGCTTCAGTAAGCAACAGTTCTCACTCTATCCCAGTTTGGCTCATCAGACAACTGCTGAAATTATTAAAATTACACCTCCTGGAGTGGTGTACTTATGCTTCCATCCTTCCATTTCTTCCTTTAAACTTCATGCTATCTTGGCATCTTACCCACTACTGCCAGATATCTTGGGTTAAAAATACCAAGCTAACAGAGCTTGGATTTCAGTTCCTTCTCTGTGCCACTTAGGGTTTCTCCAACACCTATCACAAAGCTTCCTGAAGCAGCAGGTTAGACAGAAGAAGACTAAAAGCTCGAGTCCAGAAGTGTTTACATGTTATGCCAGCCTGCAGGGCATGTCAGCAGGGGACAGATTTGTGTAAATGTGCTATTCTGTTGCTCAACAGAAGTCAAATTGCATGCAGCCAGCCCAAGTGCTCTCCTGTGCCTGCAGTTACCATGAGGTTCTTTTATACCTAACACAGAGACCCTTAGGAAGATTTACACATCATTTACATTATGCAGTTCATCGTTAAAGGACTATGTAGTATTATCCAATTAACTTGCACAACACTGAATGATACATAATTTAAGCATTATTACTCCCATTTAGCAGCTGAGACAATAGAAGCAGCAAGAGGGTAAATATATGTGCCTATACATATGTGCCTGGGCAGCAACTGGTGCAATAACTGGGTAAGATTTTTCCTGTTCCCAAGCCACAGAACAGCCTTTTGTTTACTTTTTTTCACTGAGAAAATTAAACAGATGAATTGGTAGAGCAATCATACAGGCTTCAGGGAAAAAGTACAAGTTCTCAGTGTGACACAGCCAGTCTTTTTTTTCTCCCCTCTACCACATCTCCTTTCTCATGATTGCTTCCATATATGTATGAAATATGCCCCTTTCTCACTTTCTAGTAAGCCCTCCTCTGTGCAGGCATCACTTCAGCTCTCTGGACCACTTGGATCAATCTTTCTCTGATTCTTAGCATGATATAAAAAAAAAAAATCTCAGCTGAAGACCTCCTCCTTTAAGAGTGGCACAGAATAACCTAAAGCACCAGCCTCATATGGTGCTTACTTTATTACTACATATTTCAGTACACTTCAAGAACTACCAAGCACTTCACTGCCACCCAATAGAATATACTTCAGTCTGAGCCATGACTATCACCATTTATTTCAGACACAATCTTTTTATTGTCCAAAACATTATCAAGATACCACAAACTTCCTCAATCACTACCCTTCTCAATAGCAGCATTTTTTCTTTAGCCTGTCCATGTATTCATCATTGACTTGAGGACAGTAAGATTTGTTACAGTAAATAACTGGATTTGTCCATTTTCTTTGTGCTTCTGGGCATTTTAGATTTGTTTATTTAAAAACATCCTAATTCAAGCAACCAAGTTTCACTGCTGTGTGAGGATGCTTTATACAGACAGCCAAGCTTCACTCTCCCCTGTACCAACAATTGTTTGAGCTCTCTTTGAGAGCTGACAAGATTACAAGAGACATAAAAAACCCTTCAGTTTCAGAAAAGGAAATCCCCCCAACCCTTTTGGTTGTACAGGCACATTCAGCACTCCAGCATTGATCTTTGTCATATGTGCTATTGCCAGACAGGACTAAATAATTGCAGGGTTGGTGGGGAGAGGGGAAATTTATACATCTTAATGAAGTGCTTAACATGTAGGTGCAACTATTTGGATAATAATAAAATATTTTTTATCAGACAATGCTAGGACAAAAAAAAAACAAACAAAAAACAAACCAAACCACAAATCAAAGTTGTCTCTCTTCTTGAACACTTCTGAAAAACTCATGTGAAATGATCAAGTTAACATTTTTAACTGGTCAGAAAATAAATAATATATAGATAGGGACAAATCAGATTTATAGTGATAAGTACTTACAAAACAAAGTATCAAACTAAGTTTTTTAATACATGCTTAAATCCAACTGATGGCAATGCAAGAGGTTAAGCTGTGGAGAACTGAACTTCCCAGTAGGAATGGACTAAAGCCAAACAATTCTGATTTCCTTCCACTTCCCTTCTTCCCTTTCCACATTATGTTTAGCACAGAGGTATTCCAAAAGAGTTTAGAGTGAAGTTCCCTATATACACATCCAGGGAGAAGGAAGAGAGGGAGGTGGGAATGAGCAGCTAGGTACAGGCAGAGGATGCAGCCTTAAAACACTTGTGAAAATGTAACTTTCTCACTATGTTTTAATAAGAGTGGAGCAGAAGGGAAGATGTTTGAAAGCAAACAAAATCAGTGGGAGGTGGTCAGAAGGCTGTAAAACAGGAGAGTCATCTGATGGAGCCTGGGCAGTTAATGTGACAAAGTATAATGCTATCAGTCTAATCTGAGATGTCTGGGCTAAATTCTTCAGTTCAGTTCTCCTTGCACTGCAGGTACAAGCATAGACTGTTCTGCTGTCACCTGGGAATCCAGCTCTTAATTATCATTCTAGTCATAACAGCTCCTGCTTCTCTGATTCTGCCTGACTTTAGGCTTTATTACTTTTGGTACTTCATGCAGCAGGTCTTGATCCAACGAGCAGCTGAACATATTCTGGTACAGCACGTTCACAGCATCTCTCTTCAGTAAGAGTCAAGGGCATTCTGTTTTGTTTCCACAGTAGTAAAGAGAGCATTTTTTTTAATTGGCTGTATCCTCTTCACAACCATGCTTTAAGTGAAGGAAATGAAGCTGAATATTATGTAAGTTAAACAATTCCCATGAGAATCAAACTTTTAAATCAGACTTTTTAGACTCTTCCTCAGAGTCAGCAGTAGCACAGGCTGTCATTTCTGCTCTGCATCAATGAAATCTCGTTAAATAACACTGCATTACTCAAAAGGAGTCTAAAATCCACATGAATAATGTTTTAAAAAAATAAAGACCCATCAGTTTCAAATTTTACTATATGCTTTGTGCATTTATTTGCTACCTATATAAATGAAAAAAAAACCAAACAAAAACCAAGCTACGATTGCTTTCACACCTCAATTACATAAAAGTTGGCACCAAAGAAGAATTTCTCATTTGAGGGTCACACTCAGAGAATTTAACTTCTGTCTCATTTTGTCTCAACTGATGCATGAACAGCACTCTCTCCTACTAGGCAGAGAACCAGTGCAAATAGACAAATAGTCTCCTTGTAAAAGCTGCTTCTTGAAAAACAATTGTGTATCACAAATCATCACTTGCTACAGGTCTGTCAGAGTGTTAGTTTTGCTCTTGCTTGCAACTACTCCCTGGAAAAAAAACAAACAAAAAAAATACACTGGCCCTGGAAAAAACCCAACACAACAAGAAATCAAAACAGCAAAAACCCCACCACTGACCAATGCAGTATTGCTTTAAAATCCTGAGAAACATCTGTACCTCTGGTGCTGCACCTGTGCAGGTGTTTTCCAGCAACTCTTACCACAACTTCAATGTAAATCAGCTTCCCTAACAAACAAACACAAGCAGATTTGTAGAGCAACTCCACTTAGTCTGACATGCCCCGTGATTCTTCTGGTGTTTCTGCTCTGGCTACAGATGAATACCTGTTTGGTCTGGTGGCTTCTTTTGCAGTTGGATAATGTTCAGTGCAGAGTTTGTTTCTTGGAAATAACTGAAATGAAAGGCACCCTCTTTCTGATTGTTTCTTAATTTTTGTTATTTCCCTCAGACATTACTGAAGAGATACCCGATATATGTTGTTCAGTAGATACTTGTATCGAGATCATAAATAGTTCAATTCTCAGGAAACTTGTTATTTCAAAATTCAGACACCTTCTGTAAAGGTTTAATCAGTCTTGAAATTCAGCCTGTAACATTTCCACAACAGGTCAGAACCAGCTCAGTCTAAGGGCAGCATTCCTGTGGCCAGCACAGATGTACTCCTGTGTATGGGCAGAAGGAACATCAGTTTTAATTATGTTTGAAGAAAAATATCCACAGGCTAGAATACAGGACTGATTAACTATAGCTCTTGCACTCCCTCAAACATAAGGCTGGAATGACTAAGAGGAAGTAGAACAACATCGCCCCCTCACACCCACAAACTCTGAACTATTCAGTTCATTACAAATGCTCTCAGAAAAATGCAGAAGGGCCAAGCATCTTCTGTAAGACAAGATATTTTGAGGGTTATCAAATCAAACTCATCCTGAGTTCACAGTCATGAAGGACTGTGACTTTGAAACTGGAGTGTGCCAGAAATTCAGTTAAGGGTTGAATTCTTGTTCCTTGTGCGTGCCAGACAGGTTGAAAAATGTGCTTCTAGTTCCCTTGTCTTTTACACCTTTACAGACTGTGGGTTTTATAAGGAAAATAATTTATGGCTTAAAAAAAAACCTACAAGAGAAAACTGTCATATACTGCCTTAGTTCCTCAGCACACAGAGACTAAACTAAGATTAGTTGCCTTAAGGATTACCCTTGGCTACATGCAAGCTAAACACCAAAGGTGTGGGAAGCACAAATGTGAAAAACTGCTGATTCCTTCTGCTCAGTGTATGAAAGACATGCTTGGAGAGAATAAGTGTGGGAACAGGACTGATTACATTCTCTCCTGTAAAGGAGAGCAACTGCAGGACCAGACAGAAGTCTGGCAGAAAATTTTATAAAGTGAGAGTAATTCACTTATGGAGCAAGCCCTGCTGATCAGGAGAAAAAAACCCAACTGCCTATTTATCTAGGTAGAAGCTGGGTGACTCCTCCATCCCTTCAAACCCAGCCACAGTTGTTTCACATTTGTGATGGACTGATTATGGAAAGAGATAAATTTGGTGAAATCCAGCCACTCCTGGTGTGCCAGGTAGTAAACATGACAATTGTCACAGGCACCTTTACTCTGGGGGATTTCTTCTTGGCATTTTTACCAAACAATACAGCACCAAAGGAGAGACTGCCTAACTAGGAATAGTCATTTAAAAAATCAGCACAACTCTCCCTCCAGAAGGGAACCAGTGAATACCAGTTGAGCAGGAGATGCATGGAGCAATTAACATGATCATCAGCTGTTCCCCAGGACCAGGTGGTGGTTGTCATGGCTACCCTGAAGGATCTGCAAAGGAGGACACAACCCTAAGGAAGAGCTCTGGGTCTGCTTCAGCCTTGCCTCGGGCATGCTGTGCTGCCACACCAGGGGGTTGGGGCTGCTTCCATAAATCTCAGGATTCTTACAAATCCACTCCATCAGTTTATACTGCAGAATAATATGAGAATCGTTTCTTCAGCCTTTTCTATTTTGTCCAGGAATCCAACCTTTCAGTTTTGTATTAAACAATTTACTTGATTTATTTAAAGATGGAGCAAAAATTTTATCTCCAGCTAGTGTTACTGGAGATTCTCCAGTATTCTGGAGTTTGTATGTGAGAGTTTTCTCACACTGTGCTTTTACTCCTAAAACCCCACAGAAGAGATGTGGCACTTCCTGCCATCAGTTCTTACTTTGTTCATCCTTCTTTTCCTGCCAATCACTCAGCCACTCTCTCCCTCCAGCACAGGGGGTGACAGACAGTATTGTGTGAACCAAAGCTATAACCCGAGTGGACTTAGTCAGAAAAATAATTTCTTTTCCATAAGAAGTGAAAGCAGCCAGGTCAAAGGCTAACTGCTGTAATCAAGCTTCTAAATGGAAATATCTACATCCTACCAACTGCTCTAAGTGTCTTCTCACACAATCCAGTAGGACAGGCTTACACCTGAGTTGAGATAAACAAGAGCCTGCCCAAAGGTGACAGGAGGTAAATGAAAGTGCCAATTCTCAGAGCAACAGATATGCAATTCATGAGGTAGCATTGCTTATAGCCAGAATAATATAGCCAAGGAAATGGGAGAGTAACTGGATGTCCATAAAATGTTTTACATTACAGCTATCATGGGCAGTGCAAGCAGGACATTAAGGTACCTACAAAGTACCTTGGTTATTGGAAATGGTGACAATAAAGTGAAATCAGACATGCCTTGACACCAGCCAGGCATGTAAATGTTACTTATGATCTATGTCATGGTTAGCCAGCAACTCAACTCCTTCATATTAGGGTACTGTATTTACATTTCCTGTGCTGCAAAAAGCTTATCCCTAAAAAAAGGTGTATCCTTAGCTTATGTGAGCATATGACCTTGTCAAAAAGAGATTCTACAGACCCATCTGGAATCACTAGGCTTGTTCCAGTCTGTTTCAGAGAGGGACACATCCATATTTCAGTCTGCACAAACACTGGTAATGAAGTTACAGGATTTTATAATCGTGTCAATTACAGAGTCACTGCCTTCTAGAGCAGGAAAGCTTGAAGTTAATTTCATTAGGAAGCAGCATAATAACAATGTATTACAAATGTAGCTTATTACAAATGTAATAACAATGTATAAAAAATAATAACAACACTGGAGTATTTAAACTATTACAGAATGACTAAGACAAAAGAAAAGTCATTCTGTCAGAAGTGTGTGGACCACACTAAAGCCTTGCTCTCCACCACACAGAAAGGCACATCCTCAGGATCCTGTACTTCTATTTTTCAAATGACCCCATCACATCAGTAGCTTCTGGAAAACCTCAGAGGAAAACAGTACACCAACAACTCTTCTTGACACATTTTACCATGAAATCCCAATTGTTTTAAAACTTTCATAGAGCTTGGCACTGAGTCACTAACCTGCTGAGGCAATTACACAAGCCAAAATTGTCTTAATTGAGCTTCTTCAAGCATAATCCCTCAGCTCCAATTAAAAATAAAAAGAGATTATGAGAAACCATGTCCAAAATACTTAAATCTGAATAGCCTAAAGCTAACATCTAAATCCATGTCTAGACAATTAAGAAAAGGGGGTCTTATTTCAAAAGCTACTACTATAAGGCCTAAAATTGTGAAGATCTATATACAATTTCTCTATTTGTTTCCTCTGTCTTTTGACAGGGTGCTTTACTTTGTGACAACTACGATGTGCCCCACAACATAAAAGGTAGAAATAAGAAAATACAAACCAAACAAGTGCTCCAAAGGAATAAATTTCAAGTATTAGACAAACTGGGGATTCTAAAGGCTCAGATTTAGGAGAGAGCATTTCCTTCTTGGAAAGTCAATAAAGCCCTACTGGGGTGAGGTCCAGGCCTCCAAGATTGAAATACAACACTAGATCTGCTATCAGCAGAACAAAAGGGGGGAAGTCTGGCTGTCCAGATCTCATAGAAGCAGCTTAATCAGGCAAACACTGATTTTTAGTTTTTTTTAAACCCATATATTGCTGTTTCAGTGAGTTGTCAGCCCTGTAGACCCCTCTGAATGAGGCTGGCCACATGCACATTGGCCTTGTGGTGAAGATGTTGACCTCAATTCACTATTAATAAGAGTAGAGCTGGCTGAAATAATTAATGTGCTTCATTTCAGCAGCATCAGTTATGTTTGTTTTGACATTAGAGAGCCTTCTGTGTACACTACTTGACTAACAAATTAAAACTTAATATACCATCAAAACACTAAGTGGATCTCAATTCTGCCTTTGCTTTAGTTTTTCCTGTATGTTTAAAATTCAGGACATCATCATCTCCTCAGAAGTGGATTTCCCACAAGAACACAGCAAGATACAATCAGGAAGGTCCAGAGAGGTGCCTCAAAGTTGTCCTACCTCATACCTGTGAGACCAGCAGTGGGAACCTCCTCTTAGGACAGATTTGGCTCCAGAAGGAAGGACAATGCCTCACACAGGACATGAAGATGGTCTTAGGTGCTCTCAAGGTGCAATTGACTTTTGGATTTTTTTCTTTTAAACAAAAAAGCCAACACTGTACTCCACTGACAGTGGAAGTGTCTAGGGAAGATACTCCAAATGAGACAGTAGCATTATTTTTTCTCTCTGATTTCCTTAGGGTGGCTTGGGAAAGGAAAGGAGAGTGTGACCTGACTCTGCAATGTCAGATCATAGAATCATAGAACTGGCTGGGTTGGAAGGGACCTCAGAGATCATCAAGTCCAACCTTTGATCCACTCCCCCTGTGGTTCCCAGCCCATGGCACTCAGTGCCACATCCAGGCTCTTTTTAAATAACTCCAGGGATGGAGAATCCACTACTTCCCTGGGCAGCCCATTCCAGTGTCTGATCACCTTCTCCATAAAGAAATTCTTTCTAATCTCCAACCTAAACCTCCCCTGATGCAGCAGAGATGGAACACTGCAACCAGTGATTTTAGATACAAGGACAACTTCTTACCTGCTCTTGCATGGACTGCAAGTTCCCTTAAAGCAAGTCAGATTTCTGTTATTTTACTGTGAAATTTAGTTGATCAGTAAGCTCCCAGAAGAAAGCTCCCAACTATAATTTAATTAGAAGGGCAATAGCTAAGTTTCACCATATGCAACTGCCAGATGTGATCATTGCAGTTTAAGTTAAAGGAGACTTTACTGCAGGTACTGGAGCGTGGTCTTATAAGCAATGAAAGCTGTCACTTATGTCACAGACACTGCAGTAATGCACCATGATATTACAGTTTCAGTAGAACCAAAAAATATCAATAATACATTTTTGTGAAAGCGTTTACAGCAAGTGGGTTTGGAATAGTGTTTCCAGTGTCTCACACTTTCTCCTGCAACTCTGTATTTATGCATAAAGCCACTTGAGATGTGTTACATTATGCTATATGCCTTGAATGGTGTTATATGAACTCTCACAGACAATTTTAAACCTTCAGAAACTGTAGGACTGAAGGACACAATTAACTAGGAATAAGCAAAAATAGAACAGAAGCCCTTCACTATTCAGTGACTCACAGGGATACTGCATCAAAAATAATCTTAAATTGTGTCTGGGGGAGACTTGCTTGAATGCATTTCAAAAGCCTACCAACCAAAACAGGAATTTTTAAAAATGTTGTTAACAATGTTATTAGGAATGATAGTCTTTATATCATCCCAAAGTAACTAGAGATATGGTACGTGTTAGCTGTAAAGCAGTTTCAAAAGCTCTAAGCAGGGTTAATTCTTCAATCCACTGCTAGGCTTCCTTCACAAGGACTTCAGAAGGAAGAAAGATCAAAACATGGCTACAGCTATGACAAGAAGCTAAACAAAGTTAACCAAAATTATGACAATTTCAGAAAAGGAGTCTATCACCATTTCATAAACCTAATGCAAGTGTGACATCCAAAGCAGCTTGCTTTCCTCCAAAACAATGCTGTCTTCAGACTTGCAATCAACATTGGGCTCCATTTACATTTAGGTAATGTCACTAGTGCTGGGAGAGTTATTATGCACTTATGTTAACACGACTTAAATCAGAATGAGTTTCTCACGGTACCACAGTAAGATACACAGATTGCTTTAGAAAAAAAAAAAGCAAAAAAGCAAAAAAGCCAAACCACACCAATTAACCCTAGCATTAAGAGTTAATTAAAGCTAATTTGATTAATTACAAACAGCAATTCATTATTGCAAGGACTGTTACTTGTGATGCACAGACACTGTTCCTCTATCAGTGCTCAGCTCCTTGCTCCATTTCCATCCAGAAGACGCCAAGACCGCAGCAGCCACCAGTGGGCTTCCAGCCAGCTACAACTACTCTTAAAAACAACTGCATATATCACACAGACTGTCATGACAGCCACAGTCCTGACAGCCAGCACCACAGCAGTATTGAACACTGGCCCACACTACCTCCCCAGCACAGCAGCGTGCCAGCAGAGCTCCCTGAGCCACCCCAGCAGCTGCTCGGAGCCAGCCCAGGGACTGTGCTACCACCCGGTGAACGGAGCTGTCCTGGCAGAGCAGCTGGAGCTGGATGACACCTGTGAAAAACTGCTTTAAAAGCCAGTTGAAAGAGCTGTTTTGGCAAGTGTGCTGAGCCTGACCAACAGTCATGGCTGAAAGAAAAATGGAAATGAAAACAGGCTGGAAAGCTGCTCTGGCACAAAGATTTTGGAGAGAAAAGGATAAGAAGGAAGAGTCGCTCCGAGGGGGTTTATTTCTGAACCAGCAAAAGGGAGCCAATGAACAAGAACATTTCAGCAAAACCAGTAACACTGAGTGAAAAATTTAGCTCTATTATGTTAGCTTCATGACTTTAAATATTTCTCTGAGATAACAGTATAACATCTGTTACAAAATTTTATCTTTCTGAAAACTACAGAATAATCTGGATGCAAAATTCACCTAGTAGCAGAATTTTTCACTCTGTTTCACACAGTGGAAAACCGTGGCATATGGCAAGAATTTATTTTCCATGTCAGGGATCCTGATATCACTGGTCTTCCCAAAGGAGTGAGAAGCCTGAGAAGCCTACATGCAGAAGAAAACAAATTCTTCCTCCTGCCCTTAGACCAATTCCAAGTCTTGCCTCTTAGGCTTCAGCATCATTGCTACCTCCTCTGCTTGTTTTCATATATTTGCACTTCTCTTATCTCCATAATTTCCTCACCTCCAAGACTCCAATTTTACATTGCTTCCACCTGAGAGCATCTCTTCAACTATTTTAAAAGAAAAAGTAACCAGGGCAGCTGCCCAATTACAGACAAACTGATCAACCTACACACATACTACCTGGACAGGAGGTCAGAATCAGCTAGTATGCCACAGCACACAAAATTGCCTCATTTTTGTCCTCCATATCATCATCCAAGTGCTTCCTTCCTCTTGCTTCTCCATAAACATCCATGAATTTAACAGCTTAAGGGGAAAAAAGTGAAGGAGTAGTAGCCTCACACTGTTCAAGCTGGTTGAGCTAGAAGGGTACAAAGACGAGGCAAATTCAGTGCCCTGCATGTGTTGCTGGAATTGTTCACAGACAATATCTGGAACAGCAGCAGTTTTCAGTGATAAATGGCAAAGCTGGGAACTGGAAGAGAAAGGCAGAGAGGAACAAAACCAATCCCTGCTGCAAAGGTGTCTTATCTACAACAGAAGAAATGCAACAACCAAAGAAATATAGCTTCTTCACTTGGAGGCTAAAAAGCAAGATTCAGTTTACTTGGGGTGCAAGGGAAAGCAGAAAATATTCATATTTTTATTCAAATAATTTCTTACCCTGGCCTTAGAGGCCTCTAGCTGTTGATGTACCCCTTTTAGCTCACCATGGACAAAACAGCTCAGTTTAAAGTCCAGTATTCAAGCTGTGCCTGGGAGGTGGAACCTGCCTTGAAGTGCACTTCTGAGGACCACTGTTCAAGCCTCATTGGTTTGTGTTTATGAGAACTGATGCTGTTCCAAGCATCCTCTTGATGATGAGCCATTTAAACAACTCATGTAGGGAGCTGAATTTGTCTTAATCTTGCTTAATCTCCCACACAGAGAAATTTGTGTCTGATTCTAACTGCTAAAGAAATTCACAAGAAAATCAGCAATCACAAAGCACTGGAGAAACAGTTCACCTCTGTCATTCACTGTCTCTTATCTTTTCAACCTCCCTCTGGCTATATAGACACATAAATGGTATGTTTTACAGAAGGTGTTTGGGTTTTTTTTTCTTTTTTTTTTTCTTGTTGTTGTTGACTGGTTATGCTGGTGTGCTTTTTTTTTTTTTTTTTTTTTGTGGATTTTTGTTTGTTGTTTTCTCTTAAAGGATGTTCTAAAGTTTCAATAATCAAAAGCTCCAATGCCTTACAGAAAGTAATGGAGTCATTCCCAAAAACTAGAACCAAAGTGAGAGTTGAAACATCATTGCCTCCCCCTCCCAAAACCAGAGTGCTTCTTTTCCAGTAAGTCTTAGGTGTTTCCTCTAGGATTTCATATGGCAAGCTAATCTTAATTTTACCTTTTGTTAGAGAGATTACAATACTACTCACATTTTTGTCTTGCAAGCTATGATTCACACACATCTAACAGCATTTAATATTCAACATTGGTGGTTACTAAATACATTCTTATTAAATATTAGGTTAATCTTTTTTTATTAGCATGGCTTTGAAAACTAAACAGACTAACCTGAATTCTCATGCCTGTGCATATGGTGAGAATTTTCAAGCTTTCCACAGGTTATCCAATTGTTATGTCTAAATTAAGCTGTCAAGTAGTCAAGGTGGGGAGCTGTACCTCAAAGCAAGGAATTTACACCCAGTTTGTGCCACCCTGCTCCATTAACACAGCCACAGCAGAAAGGATACTTTAATTTTCAATCAATATATCTCAGCAGCAAACTCATTAGGCAACAAACAACCAGAATGCATTGCCTCATAGAGACCTCTTGGAGCTGATGCAGCTGTATGCAAAGTGTTGCCCAAAGCATGTATATTTTTTTAATTATTCACCACAGACCAGTAATTCTGCTGGATCCAAACATGCTCCAATGTGTAAATGGGCAATGCTCATCTCTAATCACACCAAGAATCTGATCATCCTTGAAGAAGCACACAGGGATCAACTGTACACCTTGTGGGAACTAGATTGTATACATTAGCCACCTCTCCCTCACCAGATAAAATTTATCACTCTGATAATGGAGAGAGAAAGCAGCTATAGTGGGAGAATTTAAACAGGCAACATTATTTACAGTATGAAATAATCCACCTGAAGTTCTTTTTAAGTTTATTTCTTCTTTGTTCAAAGTCATCCAAGGCAGAAGACAAAGGCTCTCCAGGTAAAGAACAATGCCCAAAGATTTAAAGTTTTAAGCAGTAAATTACCAATGTTCAGGTGAAAGCAGCTTAGCTCTACCTAAAGTGTCCAGACCCATTTGACATTCCATAGCCTGGGCAGCTGAGACATCAGCTTCGTGCCTGTTTTCATGAACAACTACAGGGAACCCAACTGCAGCAAAAAAACCTTATGAGTACTTCTTTTCTAGATCCCAAAGTCTGCAGTCACCAAACCTGTTAATAATAATGGCAAAAAAGTTCATTACATTCCCCCCCTTATGCTAAATCAAAATTAGACTTTAAACAATCCAGTTGTGACTGTATGGAGAATTGTTAATATTTGTATGCATACTGTGCCTAAATACAATAATGATGTCAAACATGAGCACACACTTGTTTGGGTAAGACTTAAATTTGTCTCTAATAGCCAGAAATTAACAGCTTTCCCATGATTCAGAGAGTTTCAGGAATTGTTACAATGCACTAGGAGGGGCAGTAAAAAGCCTAGTAAAATAATGGATTAAGAAAACTCAGTATAACAAGACTTAAAAACACACTTAGCACAGCTGTAATTACAAGCCTGCATGGCCAGGAGCTGATCCCTAACTTCAAACACTATTTATGCTCCCACTCAGTGAGTCTGCATTAGGAAAAAAAAAAAATCTTCACTATAGCCTTATTAAACAAACATTTCCTTGTACTTGTTTTAAAGGTTCCACTAGTATAACCAGTTCCTATAGATAGAGGCAGACCATGAGATTACCAAATTAGAACACTAACTACCTCAAAGTCCTCAAGTTGTTCACATTTTCATACATATCATCATTGCCTTTTTGCTGAATTGTTCCAGGAAGGGAACTGTAATCACCTTCACCTGCTGTTTGATATCAGCCACACACCACATGTTCTCTAACAATTGCTGACATTACTTTATTCAGAAATGCATACAAGAAGTTTTTTCCTGTAATATTCTGATCAAACTGTGGATGTCTCACACTATTTGGTTTATGACACTGCTAATGAACTGTCAAAGAGGTCCAGCTGGTTACTGTGAAATAAAAGCTTATATTCCCAAGTACTGCCTTTCAAAAACCAGAAGTATTCTCTACACCCAAGTAATTTCCTCCAAAGCTTGTCTGTGTCACCAGTCCAATTATGAACTTTCTTAAGAATAAAGTGCTTATTTTTTAATTGGACTGAAGACAATACCCCAAGTGGATGGGACACGAAGAGTCTCAAACTGAGTAACAAAACATCAGGCTGGACTTACCAATAGTATTTTGCTGGCAAAGGACTCAAAGCTCTGGAATAGGTTGCCTGGTGATGTCTCTAAATCTACCTGACTTCTTTAAGGTGGTCAGAGAAACACTTCAGGAGTCAAGACCACAGTTAACAGTGACTTGGGAAAGTAGATCAACTATGAGTGAGCTACAAAGCTCCTCCTTTACAGCATTCACTGTTTCTATTCTCCATGTTCTAAAAAACAGACACAAGTACACATACACAACTGCATGGACATGGGTACAGCCCCACAAATACCCATTCTACAGCTCCATGTCAGCTATCAAACACAAGTGGTATGCAAGAAGTTTCCTCTGTGGAATGGAAAAAAAATATGCAGTACTATGTACTTTTAGTCCTACACTCATTAAGGTCAACTGAAAGACTTGAATTCCAGCATATTTTGCAAATATAAAAACTGCATGAATACATTAAAAAAAAAAAATCTCCTAAGATCATAACATTGGCTGGTAATGAAAAATGTAAGCTCTTTGAGTACAAAACCTTTGTGCAACTGCAATACAACACAAGTTGAAAGACTCAAACTTAAAAAAAACACCTTTTTTTTCTGATATAAGAGTAATAAGGATGGAATAGACAATTTTGAAATATGAAAGAACAGCAATAAAACAAACCGAAAGGCTGAAACTACCTTGATCTGTAGTAATACAAAAGCCATTGCTACTTGGTGTTTTTACTTCAGCAACTTGGAAGTTGTGCAGTATATGTGCACAAAAGTAGCCCAAGTCTTAAAATTTTACTAGTTTTTTAGAAAAAAATGTATTCAGATTTTTACTCAAAACCAAGAGAAATATCTCTTTCCCACAGAAACAGGTAATCTTGGGTGAAACTGTTCAGAAGCTACAGCCCAACACTATTCAGGCCTAGAAATATTCTAGAAGAAATTATAAAAATATACAAACAAGAAAAATTAGTGATTTCCCTAAGCATTTCTATAGCTTGCATAAAGACATCAATTACCATAGCTTGTCTTCTAAATTAATGATTCACAGCGATGGATTATTCATGCAAGAAGGCCAGCTGAACATTACACTTTGACTCTGGGGAAAAAGTATAGAATGTCTTAATTAACTATTTTTGTATAAACCAGAATACAGTCAGAAAAAAGATACTTCTCTAGTCAACCAGGTAAAAATAAGAAAATAAAACTAGTGGCAATTTAAATATGAAAAAGTCTTCAGTAGTGTCCATAATCCATATTTAAAGTGAACTAGGATGAGCATGTTGCCTCAAGTGAGCTCTCTAAAATAGTCACAAATTGCTGTTTTGTTGAATGACTGGTTTGAGATTTACTCCAGTCAGGCATGAAAAAAATGGAACTTTCACATTAATATGCTGCTTTCTGCCCTATGCACAACCTTACAAGACTTCAGTGACACCACAATTTCTTCTTTTGAAATGATATAAAACATTTTCATAGCCTTGACTGAAATCCAAGGCAGCACTGAATTTTTCTATGAGTGGATATGTACTCATCTCAAACATTTTCTAAAAGAATGCTGCTATCTAATGGCCTTCTTGAACACATAACACTTATGTGATGTATAAGTCTATTGAAGATATTTGTTACTTTGATCAGATCAGTGCAAAACAACTCCACAGTTCAAACAATACCTAGCATTTGCCATTGTTTGCTTTCAAAGTGTGGTTCAATCGCTGTATTGAAAGATTCAGAAAATAAAAATGAGAAGTCAATGATAAATGTGCCCATTTATCCATATAGTAAGCAAAATGAATGATCTATTATCTCTAAAATCTATTAACAAGCTGCTTTAGGACAGCAAAGACTGCCATGACTGATGGATTACATCATCTTGTTGCTTACATGGCTTATATTCAATACATTAAGATTGTTAAAAGTATTAATCACATTCAAATAGACCTTTACCTTTTAATGAACTAATAGCTTTGTGCCTCACACTCATTACTGGATGCTATTTCATGAGATCTGTTTTCATTTTATACAGGAGAAACGCAGGTTAAGTATAGATTAATTGACTTTGTCCACTACTAAAAAATCTAAAAAGCAGTAAACTGACTTCCTTCTTCCTTTTAAACTATGCTATCCATTGGTGGTACCTTCTCTGAGCTTCCAAGACAATCCTAAAACCTTTGAAAGCAAAAATTTACTCCATGATCTCTTGGTGCTTTGGCAATATTTCTGTGCATTCTTCTAAAGCCCTACAGCTCTTAAGGAGTTATTCTTTAACTCAAAGATAGGAAAGTTCTATAAATAAGGAGTAAGAAAGGATGGTGAATATCAACTCAATGAGTCTCTGTCAATCCTGACATGAAATCTGCCTTCACAGGGCTTCCACTAGGGGTACGGATGACATCCCATGAGACCCATCTCCTTGTAACAATTCTTATATGCAAATTAGAATTTATGTTGCTTTGCTCTCCTTCCAAGATATCCTAGTGTCCTCGTTGAGAAATATGTTTCCATCACTTCAAGAATTAAGCTGTGTTGTGACTGAGTGAAAGTTTGTCCTTTTCAAGCCAAAGGGAATTTTGCTGTCACTTCATATATGAAGATCTGGTACCAATTATGCCCAATTCATAATGGAACTGTTTAGATATCTTATGTACATTTCTTCTCTTATATGTGTATGAGAAGTTACCAATTGGATTTTTTCCCTGTGTATGTATTATTCCCTCAAAATAAATCATCTTGCAGTTATCTTGTTTCTTTTACTCACTTATCTTCTCTGTAGGCCCCACTTCTCTGTGTCCCTCATAATTAGACATTCCTGGCTGATTGTTTTTCTGATATTTGTTTTTCTTGGTTTCTCCTTGCAGACAACATCCTTCCCTCTTTAGTATTTCAACATATGAGTTGTAGGGAGAACAGATGGAAACCACCAGCTGCAGGAGACACCAGGCAGCTTCTGTGCAAGTGGAAATTCCAAAACCTCTAAAATCCACACGGGTCTTTGTGTTACCATGACATTTTCTTTACCTCAGGGATGCTGGGGAGGACTAATCAAAGACAGTCCCCTCCAAGAGATTGAGAACAAGCATGGTCACCATGCAGGTGACAGTGAATTCAGCAGTTGCAGCATGTGAGGCTTGAGAACCTCAGGAAGGAGAAAGAGCACTTAAGCTACAAACCATAACCATGGTTTCAGGATGATTAATTCTAGCAGGGATCATCCTTTTATTAAGCATGTTCTTATGTCTTGCTAAATTCCCAAAAGATATTCAGAGTTTCTCTTTACACACCTGAGTTTGTCAGATGAGGGGCAGGGGAAGACATGGTAATAAGTTATTCAACCATTCTTCTGTTCCTGGCCTAAAAAAATATTCTTAAGCAAGCAAGCCACCTCTGAACAAGTTCACATGGGGGTGGGACATTTCACAGACCACTGTTATTTTCTGTTGGAACTGGTAGTAATAAAACTACTCCTGCTTACTCTAAAAAGAAAGCCATAACTAGTACTCCTCCCAGTTCTGCTTCCTTGCAATAGCATTTTCAGGTGGCTGAAGTAAGGAGGTGGAAAATGTCCCCTGCAGATTAAAAGGAAGCATGAAGATTTGCATGCACAGGATACCACAGGCAAAGCAGAGAAAAAGCTAGAGGATGCAGAGGGAGATCTCTGCTCTTAAACCTGGGCACTGAGGGAAACTGATAAAACACACAAGGAGGTGAAGAGGGAAGGCCCAGGTCTGATGAATTAACTAAGGGAAAAGCAAAATATTTCTTCTGGACTTCCACTACTATCAGTTATGGAGCACAAACAGTATCACCCCTGTGATACTTAAGTAAACATTACTGCTGGCTGAAAATGAGATTATAGCAACCAAAGTCCAAACCAGTGTTGAACTGCAAGGGCTCAGCCCTGCACGTATGTTTGTACCATAAGGGCTAGTGGTTATTTCCAACACCTTGCCTTACTTCTCACGAGCCTGTCAGACACTGCTCTCTTCTTCTTCCCAATTCCTCCATTTGCAGACCTCCACTACCAACTTCTTTGGATAGACAGAAGTGGAAGAGCAGCAGTGTTTATGAAACCTAGGGCTGGACTCATCACAGCCAGTCACAGGACAAGGAAAAAAATATAGCACATGCAGTCATGAAACAACTTGTTATTTTTCACACTAGACCACTGGAGGTTTAGTTTAATGTATTATGTGCTTGCTTCAAGTCTCTTCTGTCACCTCCAACTCAGACATCAGCTTTGTCCAAAATATCTGAACCTTTATCATTGAAATGTAGAGATAGCTTATTTTTTTCACCTTTTTTTTAATAACAAACACCTGCTACTTGCAACATTACTGTGAATAAACAGTGTTACTTTAATAGAGGTTTTTATTCAACATACGCAAGTGCACAACATGCTTTTAAAGGCAAAATAGAATTACTACAGTGTTTTAAAGATCCATATCCAGTTTAATAAGAGACTAGTTTATTCTTCTTTAGTATTTGTAAGAATCATTAGACATCTTTCAACTCCCACTAATTACTTGGTTTTTGGCAGACATTACTGTTTCCTCCTCCTGCGTTTTTGAATAAATCTGAAATTAACAAGTCAATAAACTGACATATTTACAGTAAAAATAACTTGGCTTCCCTCTCTTCTTCCTCCCACTTCTCATATTTCTCTTTGCAGATGAAAAGGTTATCATTCACCTACAGGCTTTACATATACTTAGAGCAACTTGGGTAGGAACCTGGGCATCTCTACATCAACAGATCTCAAATTGAAGACCTGATATTACAGTAAGCTGATAGTGCTGTCTTAGGTTTTGATTGATATCTTAAAAAAATTCAGCAACTAGAGCAAATACTATTTTTTTGGGGGGGGGAAGGAGAAGGGAGAGACAAACCTTCAAGAAAACATGAGTTGCTTCAGTGAACTCAAATCGCTGTGTGAAACACACAATAATTAAATGCTCCACGAATGGCTTTAATGTAAATGTGGAAAGCAAAGCATTTGAAAACAGGCAGTTTTAGTGTACTAATTAAATAATGTCTTCAATCCTTAAACCCATTTTCTTTCTAGCTACAGCTTACATAACTGAGATGTATGGGGAAAACTGGGGCAGTAAACCTGAGCTCAGGCACAGAAACAGTTACTGAAAAACTGTGTTTTGCTGTACTGTCAAGGAAGGAAGCAATCTCCAGTGGTTAAGTGATTGTGAGGAGTTCAGACAGGCTGTCTTTGGCAAAATCCCCATGCTCCTAACATTACCTTAACATGCCAAGGGCAGCTAAAAAAATCACATTGAAAAGCAGATGTCCAAGTTCTCCAGCTTACATCAAACTTCAGAGAAGAATACACGAGAACCAAGTGCTGGAATTGAATCACTGTTTAAAAACCCTCAGGTGCAAAGTGCAACTGTTGGGTTTTACAAGTGTTTGGGTGCATTCTCACTGCAATGGCAATTGGAATCATTTGCTTTCCTGTGGATCAAAATTCTCAGAATTCAGTCAGAATTCCAAAAGCAAAATGAAACCTGAAATAAGTTGTTCAAATAAGTTAAAAAGGAAATTATATTTCTCCTTTCTCAAACGAGTCTGTCCCCCAAACTCACTGCACATACAGAAACATGGAGGACAAAAATAGATGGAAACTGAAGAGCATGGAAACTGAAGTCCTTCCTAGATTCAGAAAGATCATTCCTACACATTTCTGGTTTTATACATTTAAAAAAATCCCATGGCAAACACGTTACAGCTTCAGTTCTGGCCGAGTTGATCTTTCTAGCAGAAGCCAATTGCCCCATCAAGGCACCACAGGGTTAGAGCTGTCATACATAACACATTAGAAGTAGCTTGCAGTATTTGCAATTATTTGTTTACATGAAATAGCAAAAGATGGCAGGGCTGAAGTACATACAAGAAATTTTCTGATTGATGGACTGCCTATTTGGGTAAAACTGAATAAAACCACATTGGTTTAACTTCCTTCTTTTAGACAGCATATTACTTGCCATTATTGATTCCACCTAAAAGAACGGCCTCAAGGTCTGCAAAAATATTTCTCATGAATTATCATAATATTTAAACACTCAGCTAAACTAAACATCCTTTACAACACGGGAGGTCAAATCTTATTAACTCAAATGCCAGACACATACTTAACTCATTAGCTTGTATCAAGAAGAAATTTTCTCTTTTCCCATATCCTAGATACAGCTGCTTTGCAACGACTCCAAAAGACCAAAAAGGATGTGGATAATTCACGCAGCTTTTATTACATTAGCCACAGTCTGCAGTTTTCATAATCATCAGCTTTGAAGTATATTAAACAAAGCCCGACACGACCTTACAATAGATACTTTAATCACAACACATAAGAATAATTCTTTATCATACATACTTCATTAAGGCCACCAAATGAGATGCTATTCAGAGCCACTCAAAACACAGAGGCAGGAAAGAAAGGCACTGCTGCACAGCCAAGCCAAGGCAGGCAGTGAGAACCCCACAAAGAGGGTTCCTGATTTTAAATGCAGAGTCACCAGATGACTTCACACCTACCTCTGATTTTGGCTGTGCTGAGGGCTCACCAAGCAGCTGAATGTGTGCATATGTACAAGAGTAATAACATTATTTTCAATGCAGCATAATGGAGATAATGATAGCCTAAGGACTGAGCCTAGGGCAGGTTTCCTCTATTAATTGTCTGTGTTTCACAAGGATAGAGTAATGCATTGCTTACACAGAACATGGATTATCAGAAATTATTTTAAAAGGTATTCATCCATGTCAAAAATGTGCCTTTAGGGATGAGGAGCAACTAAAAAAAAAAATAGGGAAATTTTGAGAAAAACCACACCAGTTGAAAAGCATCTGAAAGAGCTAAGTAGCTAGATCCTGCTGTAAAGAATCCTACTAGTGCTGATTCCTCTCCACTGTTGCATTACATGATTTTTAGGATTAGAAGACGACTTAAACCACACATAAACATGAAATTCATATCTGCAGAATAAATTTCAAAATACTTACTACAACAATGCAGTGTCTGCTAGACTAGATATCATCATATACATTCTTCCACCTGAGAAGGGGTAACAAGAGACCCAAGCCTCCAGAACAAACACAGAAACATACCACATGAGCACCTTCCTGCAGCTCAGCAGCCCTGAAGTGCATTAATCCCAGGTCAACTTTTGGAATCAACTTGAGCCAGCAGCACTGGAGCTAAGGCACCCAGGGGGGCAAAATCACACAGGGTATTGTGTGGTTTTAATGATAAATATGAAAACAAATAAGTGATAACTGCTTAAATAGCATAAATACTTTCACATATGTGTGAGCAAATCATTTGCTGAAAATGGTAGATGGGGAGACAAAGTCCAAGCAAAAAAGACTTCATGTTGTATTCCCTGTGTAATTCCCTGTGTAATTCTTTCAACAACCCATACCTTAAAGAAAAAGCCAACAACTATTTCTCCTCCCTATCCATCCTTCTTTGGCAATTATTCCTTGTCACACTCAGCCAAGCCACAAAAATACTGAAACATACAATGGATGTAAAATAGGGAAGTATTAAGCTGGTCTGAGACGTAACTGCTCAGAAAGAAAAAAAACAACCCATAAACCACAGAAAAAAACCACACCAGCATATGGAAAATATCCCAAAATTGATAGAGGGGGATAACATTTTATTTTAGGTTTTAGCATCCACTGCAGCTTTGTAGCTTTACTTTAAAACGTACTCATTTCACTGAAAGGATAAAATACCCTAGACATGCATGTGGTTCAACCTATGCCATGACACATTTTGGTAAACGCCTCTCATCTAAGCAGAATGGAATAATTTTCCACCAGACTAAAATACTGATCACATCAAAAAGGAGGGGACAAGATTGGGAGAATTAGAGCCAGCCAGTGATTAATAATACACAATGTATACACATTATGCAAGTTTCAAGAAGACCTTTAATACCAAGATGCATGGAGTATACATATATGAGAGACAAAACAAGGTGCTGCGGGGAGGATAAAATTCAGTACATACAACATATTATAACAATCCAACAAAGTGGCTTTTTTTTAATTTCCTTCTCTCTCTCCCCTCAGTGTTCTTGCTCACCTAAACGAAGGTGGCAATAATCTGCAACATACATGGATATGTGCACACAATCTGTCTGCTTCCACAGACATCAAAGTCTTCCTACTTTGCCATCTCACTGCTGCAAGAAGTTACTATCAATGTGTGGAAATTTTAATTATTTACCTATTAATCCACCTGCTCGCAGAGGAAACCATGTGCCTTGTTAACAACTGGCAAGGTTATTTTAAAAAAGGCAAGTTTTCATACTGATGCACCAGAACTGCAGATACAAATCTGAGCTCACACACCAACGATAAAGCTCATCTTAAATATAACTCAAAACTTTCAATCTTAAAAGCTTCGCAGTAGCGGAATTATCTCGACAAGCAATTTACAAGTCAACTTAAGGTTCTGACCAGCCACAAGACAAAATATTTCGTACATACACACAGTCTGCAGAGCACTGATGAAATCAACAGAACGAGCGTTCCATAGGCGAGAAAAGCCCTTTAAAAAAGGGCTCCAGGAGCACAGCTCCGGGTGGACAGCGGCCAGAAAAGCCACACAGCCCTGCAGGACATCCCCTCCTTCAGCAGGGACGGCTTCCCGAGAACTCCTGCTACTACACTTACCACACTTTAACTTGAAAACAAAGTGCGGGTGCCTGAAGCGCAGTCGCTGAGGGCTCCTGGGCGGCGGGAACGCTTTCCTCCCCCTCAGGTAAGGGAGGCAAAGTGTGAGCGCACACACCTGAAAGGATTTTCTCCTACTTCCCTTTCTCCCTTCATTTTTCCGACCGGGAAACACCTCCGCACCCCAAACCCTCCCCGACGCAGCGGGCGCAGCCGCGGGGCGCAGCCGCCCTCCCTCCCCTCAGGCGCCCGCAGCTTTTCCGCACCCATTCCCCCCGCTCCCTTCCCTCCTCTTCCCCTCAGGCGCTAACGGAACGCGGCGCGAGCCCGGCGGCCCCCTGCCTCCCCCTTTCTTCCCTCCCCGCTTTTACCTCAGGAACCCGGACACCGGGGGGCACCAAACGCAGCGGCGCGAAAGCTCCGCTCCCAAATAAACCGCAACCGCCGCCTCCCAGCGCGTACACCGCGAAAGAACGAAGGCGCTCACCAGCCCCGATGCTCGCACAGCCGCCACTCCCCCTCCTGCCGCTCCGCTGCTCCGCCGCGGCTCTGCCCCCTCCCCCGGCCGCGCCTCAGTAGTCTCAAGGTCCCGCCCCGCCCTGGCTCCGCCTCCCGCTGCGTCTCCACGCTCCGATTGGACGCCCTCGCCTCCTCCCCCTCCTCCTCGGCCTCACCCCGCCGTGTGGCATTATGGGGGTTGTAGTCTCCAAGCTGAGGACTCCGAAGCCCAGCGGCCCCCGCGGCTGCCGGTTAGTTCCGGACAACGCCTGGTGTGTGGTAACAGCGGCGGACGCTTCCTTCTCGCAGGCGCTTCCGGCGCGGCGGTGGCGGTGGCGAAACCCCCTGGAGAGCTGCGAGGGTCTCCGTGGGTCGAGGGGGAGGTGAGGGGCTGTGTGTGCCGTGCCTTGCCTTACCCTGCCGCCGTCCCCCCTTTTCCCCCCCGCTCCGCCCTTCGCGGCGTGTGCGCCCTTGGAAGGGTGGGGAGTGAGGGCCGCTAGTGTGTTTGCGCAGGGCCTGGCTCGCCCTTCAGGGCTGCGCCGCGTTAGGAGCGTAAAACTCTTTCCAGCATCGGGGCCTAGCTGAGGGGAGGACAGGGCGGGAGGGGGGGGAGAGGCGGCCCGGTAGTTCCCGCCGCAGGTGAGCGCGGCCTCGCCGTGTGGGGAGAAAGCAGAGGGTGCCCCCCCTCTCCTTCCCTTCCATCGCTGAGGAGAGGGCGGGTGACCCATTCCCTCCCGCCCCGAGGCAGAGCGGGGCGAGGGTTCGTCCTTCTCCTTGTCTTTCCCTCACCTCTCCGTCCCCTTGGCGCAAGGTTGGGGCCCTCCCCTCTTTGAGGAGGAGGAGGAGGAAGGGTGGGGGTAGTGCCCGAGCTGAAGCCCCTGGGCCCGCCCTGAGCTGCCCGGGGAGCCCCGGGGGAGCGGCCCGGGGGGCACGCCCGGTCCCGGAGGCGCAGGCCCGGATGTGTTATTATTATTTTTAGCTCGTCGGAGCTGAGAGCGCTGTCAGGTGGCTGCGGGGAGCGCCGGCGGCTCGGTCACTGCCTCCTCCTCAGGTGTAAAGGAGAGAAAACGGCGCCTCGGCTCCTGCCCGCAAACCGGGGCCCGTCCCGCTCCCCGCAAGGAGAGCAGATCCCTGGGTTGAGGCAGATCCCTGGGGACGCGTTGAGTGCTGGGGTGTCCCTTTAAAGTGTTCATTTAACTGGTGAGTGGGGTTGGTTTCTTTTCCTGTAGCTGGGAGATGGCTGAAACCTTGGGCCAGGTTTGTGCTGTGGCTGTTATCGGAGGAGCTGATTGCTCCCTGGAATTTGTTTACTTGTGGGAATGCGTTTGGATGTTTGTCTTGTCTCTTGGTGTTTGCTGCAGCTTTACTTTTAGATTCCCAGAGAGGGGAATGGGGGGGGGGAAGGAAGAGTAAGAGGATATGTTGTGATGATATATGCTAAGAACCATGACCTGTTTCAGTTACACTGTATAATACTGTTAATGTAGCTAAGTACTGAAATTGGGGCACAGTCCAGAAGGTGGTAGTTTCTCATGTGGCAGGCAGACAAAAAGCCTGGGTGTATCAGAAGAGACTAAATCACTTCCATTTTGAAACTTAGCATTGCAAAAGAACATGAACTAATTGTAAGCCTGACTTCAGAGTAGGCTTGAGTTATTTATTTTTTTTTTTTAAGGTTGATGTGATTCTAAAAATAGACATCTCGGGTTTATTGCAAGTTCGTGTGATTTCTGAGTTAGTCATACAGATTGCTCTAACAGTAATAAAATGCATAAGCAGTTATGCTTTGTTAGAGGGAACTCAGCTGTAAGTGGCTATTGTGTGTGTAGAGCTGTTTGAAAACTGTCTGTCTCTCTTCTAGTGAGGGGCATTTAGAGATCCTTTTATTTTCTGAGGACATTCCTCCAGTGAAACTGCTGCAAGAGCTAGAATAATATGGAATCAGTACAGCAGAGCACCTTTTTGAAATTTCTTGTTGTCTTTATTGATTTTAAAATACAGAGATGGTTATCATAGCTGTTGATCTGTATGCCTATTCTAATTAATTCAACTGTGCTGTCATGAAACTACCTCAGCTTTAAAAAGGAAAGTAGTTCTGTATCTGAGGCACAAAGCCTTTGAGCTTTGTACTGTGTAGTCTAAGTTATACAGTGGGAAATAATTACAATCTATAATTGAAATACAGTGTTGGCAGGTAGGTTATCATCTGGCAAAGAAAAGGAATGAGGGTTTTTTGCTTAAGTGACCATTAATAAGGGAAACTTGGTTACCAAGCTCTGTGTGGGGTATGCATATAGTTAAAAGAGCATACTCTGCAGTTTTTTTTTTCTTCTGTAGAATGTGCAGCTGTAATTAGTAAATTACTTAAACTCTCTCCTCCCATGCACACTGGGCTTACAAATAAGAGCCAAGATCTTTGCCTCTTAATTCAAAATAGAATTCATGCTGCTGTTTCCCTTCCCCCACTCTTTCTTCCTGAACTAAAATCTTTTTCTGGTAACCTAGGGGTCTCAGATCAGGCTGAAGGTAAAACCTTCTCTTGAATCCTAACAGAAAAAGTGGAGTAGAACTTCTTGGCAGTAAGGATAGCCTTTGCTAGCAGAAATAGAGCTGGAATTTTTGCTAGAAACCAACCACTGACATAATTACTTTACTGGTCACTACCTCAGGCTTTGTTTCTCCTCTTTAGTAGTTTTCTAACTGAGAGTATGTATGTGGAGGTGTCAAATTTTTCCAGATCTAAGGTAGCCTGCAATAGAGACAACACCAATGTATAGGTAGATCTCCTGGGTACATAACTGAGGAGTGAAATCCTGGCAACTGATTCCTCATGTTTCTGTTGTTTTAAAACTCTTTTAAGAGTTGTAATCCTGAGATTTTGCTCTCTTCTCTTGAACCACTCTTCAAAAGATACTGATACACAAAGACTTTTATTTCATGGTTACCTGGTTTGTTTTCTCACTGGCTAATGAGCAGATGTGCATTTTGGGAAGGTGACTGCACTCTGTGATTTTTAAATTCTTAAATAGCTCTGCAGTTCTGCTGCTTAGTTTTGGTTCATGACCAAAAGTCTGGGTAAATGACACAGATTAGAGAAGGCCGATTACTACCTTAGGTGCTAAGGTAGTTGGACATTTTGGGAAGTATGAGATTTTTTAAATTATTTTAATTTTTTTTTTGTTTTTTACCCTTTTTTAGTTTACAGGAAGTTTATCCTAGTGTAATTTTTTTTATGCTGAAGTTCAGTTGAATGATTTAAAATGTCACTGTATTGATATGAGGGAATAAGTCCATTAAAAAATCTCCTCTAAATTCTCATCTAAAATGTACCAGTCCTTTCAGTGTTTGTTGAACAGCTGGGATAATATTTCAGTGCTGGAAATGAAAGGTTAGAAAGTGAGATTTACACACTGTGGCAGAATATACTCCACATTTGTACAGCTCTTGGAACACAGTTTGTTGTGTTTGGTTGTTAAAGAATGAGCAGTAGGATTGTATTGTCTGGCATCTTTGCACAGCTTTCAAATTTAGAGTCTCTTTAAGTTCCCTGGATCATTCTGCACTTTCTCTCTAGTGGTTGGCTTCACCTGATGCTGGAGCATGAAGCATGACTTCTAATGACACCTGCACAGATTTGAATCAGAAAAAAGATGAGACTTACCTGCAGATTTGGCAGCCAGCCTATTCTAGACCAGCATCTTATGATTTTTGCCTTGTCTTCCTTCTCAGACCAAGTTTGCCAGCTCAGTAACACCTTTTTTGCAGTTTACAGCAATTTCTTGGGATTTCTTGAACCGCCCACCTTTGCTGTGCTGTTCTAATCTATAAAACCAGCACAAAACAGAATTGGCAGGAGCAGCAAGTGTAAACTCATCTCCAATAAAAATCTCTTTTGAGATTGTAGTGAAGTGCAGTTAAGTTTTTAGAAGACAGTGTTGCCATAAAGCTTGGCAGCTCTGCAGGTGGCTGCTTTTCATTGCATAGGAAAAGAAATACTGAAAGCTCCCAGTTGCTGCATGATAATTTGAGTTAAACTTCACCTTTAGTCAGGCCATTTTGAAGGCTGCTGGACTGTTATTTGGCTGAATTATTAGAACCAAAATAGAATTTTGGGGGGGGGGGATTTGGTCCATAATCAGGATTGAGACCTTCTTCCAACATCGTGGTATGTGGAGCTGTGTGTGCAGCTATGACAAACTATCTTCCTGTGGTGCAAATAAATGTGGAGGGGTTTGTGAAGGTTTTATCCCTGCTGTTTAACACTAGCAAAGGCTGCAGTACATCTCAGTTACACCTGGAAGATGTCAAGAAGTTGATTCCTAGCTGCAAAGACAATAGTCTGGCAGCATTAGCAATCAGCCTGGGTGCTGTAATGCTGCCATGCAAGTGTCTTCTGGAAAATGGGCAGGTAATCTGGGAAAATGGAACAACCAGTGTGATATATTCAATATATTTATTTTCATATGTTTACAACAAAAATATTTGCTGTCTTCGTGTATTTATGGTGTGCATTTATATTTAAATCAACCTCATGGGCTGCAGCATTTGTTTCTTTTATATTAATATAAATCCAAGGGTTTGTGTCTGATGAGGAAGTAATAGATGGTGTGGTTTTGTTTTTATATGGAGGGTTTAACTGCACTGTAGATTAGTAACAGTAACTTATGGCTCTCCAGGAGAAAATGAATTCTTCATGGTAGTCCAGAGTGTAGTAAGTTCTCATCATTATAACAATTCATCATTTCAGTTAGCATTTCCTTTCTTTGTGAATACTGCTAACCCATAAAAACCAAATAATTGTCTAATGGTTATTTTGTCCTTTTTTAACCCTTCTTCTTGTGATCAAAAAACTTTTGGGTAAACTGGAACTATGTTTAATGACCCCATTTAAGTGTTTTAAAACTTCCTGTTGAGGATACAGTGTTCTAGATAAAAACTTGAAGAAAATGAGTTTATGAATGTTGTCATTGGTGGTGCTTGGTGGTGTAGTATCTTGCAGGAGTATTTTTACTAAACTTTCAGAGACACAGGTGTAAACAGTAGAACAAGTAACTCTTTTCTCTACCCCTTACATCCCCAGAACCTTCAGTGCAGGGAATATGTCTGTATAATAAATGGAACAGCTTGGATTTGAAGTTGTGAGAGAAAACTTGTTCAGACGAGTTACCTCCCCCACCTGAGCAGACCTCCTGTGAATTTATGTAGCTCTGAAACAAGTTCTTTAAAGATATTCAAATTCTTGAGGAATGGTGAATATTCACTTGTATTCCTCTATGTTCCTCACAGCTGTAAAATATCTATGTGCAGGGGATTAAAATGTGAGGTTTTTGCAGTTCCATCCACCTGGACATACCTCATCTGTACAGACCCCTTTTTAATGTCTCAATAATCCCATTGTGTGGCTGTAGGAATCTGCCCATGGATGTCATGTTGAAAGTATTGAATAGGAAGAGAAACAAAGAGAAGATTCTGCAAGAAGTAATCCATATCAGAAGACTTTTGTATCAAGTCTTCTATATTTGTGTTCAGTTTTTTTCTGAAATCTTCTTTCAAGTGTTGGCTATTTCTTTGGTGTGATCAGTTCTCTGATCAGCCAGTTTTCTGACTTGTGAATATATTCACACTGCCTAATCACATACCCAGATGAGCCATGCATGATATTTGTAGTGATTTAAATCCTTAATGTAACCAATAATCTCACACCTACCCTAGGCAAAAGCATTATATCTGTTCTTTTGTTTAAACAACCTGAAGATTTTTAGCCAGTGAAGAGTGTAACAAGGAATATAGTTTGAAGAAATAGCTTTTTAACCTCTTTGTTAAATTTTTTAACCTCTAAAAGCTATTGGGAAATGATACTGATTATTAAATTAACATTTTCTGTTTCTTAAAAATTTAACTTATTTCACTTCTTATTAGAATATCAGTAAAATCAGTAATGAGCAATATGAATGCCTGGTATCTGAAGCTTGTTGAAGGAAAAAAAATTCCTCTAGTGTGATAAATACTCCAAGGAAATCTAAAAATCAGAACTGTTCATCTCTTGTTCATCTTTATTCCCGACTTGGACTTCAGGTCTTTAAACTCAGTTATGTTATATAAATATTTTTGAAGAGTCTCTTGAACAGAAAGATGTCAGGCTGTAGTAGAGATTCTTATGAACTGTAAAGCGACCTTTCCCCTTTGCACAGAACTTCAGGGTCTGAGCAATGATCATTCTGTTGGATATGATGAGCTGGGTTGGGTGGAGAACTAGGTTCAGTTACTGGAACAATTAATTTTCCATTGAGTTAATGTAAGTGGTGGCACACCCTGAGTGGAAACATGACTTAAGATTTGGCTGATACACAAACAAATGTATGAAAAAAATTCAGAAGGGTAGGAATGCAGGCACTGATCTCCAGCAGAATCACTCCAGTTTATGTAAAAATATGGAATATTTATAGGTAGTCATAACATTAATTGCCATAATGTATCTGTATCTGGTTTGGGTTTACAGAATCTAATGCTTTTCAAGCTTTTTATATATGAGAGTTGTCAGGAATCTTACCCTGCTCCAAGATTTTGTCCTAAATATCAAATAAGACCACTGCTTTCAGGAAAGCTGAATTCAATAAGAACTTGAAGTCAAACATAAGACCTGATTCTTTAAACTATCTGCTGACTTAATGGATTTCAGTCAGAGTTTTGAAGTTACATGAAGTGGTCACACCACAGTTACTCAATACATAAGTAATTCCTAATTTCTAGGTAGTAACAAACTGATGTTCTGTGCCTTTTAATTTTTTAGAACCTGTCTGTCATAAGCATTCCTAATTGTGGGGTTTTTTTGTTGTGTTTTTTTTTCCTCACACAACATAAAGACAAGATATTTTTCAAGTTCTCCAAGTATTTTTGCACGACGAGGAAAAAGAAGAAACATTTTGGTGAATGAGGAGTTTTCTGCTTCTATAGTGTTTTCCTTGAGAAGTGGGTCTTTGAATGAGGATGACAATGGAAGAGATGAAGAATGAAGCAGAGACCACTTCTATGGTTTCCATGCCTCTCTATGCTGTTATGTATCCTGTCTTTAATGAGGTGAGCCACATCTTGCTTTAGAATGCAGTAATCCCTTTTACACTGAGAAATACAATTACAGAAGCAGCTGCTCATCTTGCTCTGTGTCTAACACCATCTTTCTATGCATTGTTTTCCCTTTCTTTCCATGAAAACAATTTCAGGCTTGTCAAAGATTGCTAGTTGTCTTGGCACCAATCTATTTCTCTTACCTCTTACAGAGGTTTTTCACAAAAATGCTAGATCCTGCACTTTGTGGCAGGAAATATTATAGTTGAACATGTACCTGTGAACAGCTTGATAATTTTACTGCTAATGGCTATAATGTAATAGGATATTTATTTTTGTACAAGTATCAGAGGTGGTCAGGATGTTCTCAAAAGCTTCTGTCAGTCTTCTGCTGTGCACTGGATAAATGCAAAATACATCCAGTGATGTGTTTGAGTTTAATGTTTTATTTTGGAGGTGAAATCTTTCCTTTGGAATCTAACTTTGTGGTATCTCTCCCTCAAATGAGATCAGCAATTTGAATCCTTTGTCATTTCCTTTTTTCATTATGATATCTAAGGCAAGGCAGGAGGGCTCGAGTTGTTTTGTTCTGATAACACCAGACTTGCTAATCTCTCTAAATTTTTATTGCAGCTAGAAAGAGTAAATCTGTCTGCAGCTCAGACACTGAGAGCAGCATTTATTAAGGTGAGCAGTACCTTGTACAGGAAAAATGTTTTCCCCTTTCAACAATCAATGATGAAGCTAAAAGGTCAGCTGTCTTGTTTCCTTGTGTTTTCATGTTTGAAGGCTGCATCCTTTATCCAGTAGTCTTCAAAATAAAGTAGACAATTGCATGGACTGTAAGTTTGACATGTCTGCAAATGTTTAGAGTATAAATCTGAATGATTCAAAGATACTGAGCAATGCTGAATAAGCAGAATCTTGTCTTGTCCATGTAGCACAAAAGCTTAAATGAAGAATCAGTGAAGGTAATGAGGTCATAAACTTAATCCAGATGTGACAGGGCTATGTAGAACAGGTGCTCATGACAAAGAGGCACAGAACAGAATTTGTAAATGGTTTACAAAGTGAACAGTAATGGGATTTTTTAATGGATAAGTTGAAGGTCTGTATATTTATCTAGCAGTAAACAGAAAAAAGATTTTTTTAAACTTTTGTATTTTATTCCTAAGAATGAAAATACAAATATTGCTTTGTGCTGCTTTACTGACAATGGTGATCATTTGAATTTCTTTAAACAAATGTAGTTGTAGAGATGACATAACTGAACATATGAGCTATGCAACTAAGAAATTTTCATGTACCTTAAATCTGGGTGTACCTAGACAGTCTTAAATCTCAACTAGAGCTTGTACACACTAAATGGTTATTTTCTTTGAGAAACTTTCAGAGTCAAATTGAAATGAGTGGAAGGGCTTATTGGGAAAGCTGTTTATACAAAACCATGCATGTAATCTGAGAAAAAATTGTTGATAATAGTGAAAAACTGGTTTTCAGTGTAATCTGCTAGTCTAAAACTCTCAGACTTTTAAAGTATCCAGCACACTCCTGCAGTATATGAAGCAAGTTACATGCAAATCTGTCTCTGTGTTTGCAGTGCTCAGGTCTTGCATGTATAAGAATAAAAACTTTCTTTGCTTTACAGGCTGAAAAAGAAAATCCAGGTCTTACACAGGACATCATTATGAAAATTCTGGAGAAAAAAAGTGTGGATGTGAACTTCACAGAGTCTCTTCTGCGTATGGCAGCTGATGATGTAGAAGGTATTATCTTATCTCTTATGTTGAATAAGTGTTTTTAATGAAACTGTTAATTAGGAGCATGCATTCCTCTATGCCTATTTTTAGAATAGGTTGTTTCTTAATAGGTTGTTTTCAGGGTGATAAAAGAATATTTGTATTTTTCCAGAAACCTTTTGGAGAAGTTAAATCTCCCTGAAAACTTAACCAATAAGAGAAAGAAAATTAATGTTTACAGCTATGTGTGAGTGTGTAGTTCACACTTTGCAACCTGAAAAGCCAGGAAAAAAAAACCTGGAGTATAATATTAGTTTTCCTTTCCTCTGCTTCAAATTAAAACAGGGAGGGGAGCCTATAGTAGACTTTAAGTTATTATAACACTGTGTTTTATTAGTGTAATATCTTCAGTGTCTTGAAGATGGACTCTTTTCCAGCTTGCAAGAATAAAGGTTACTTTTGTGCTATGTTTCTATTAGTTCACTAATAGCAGAGCATGTTCACTTCAGTTTTCTGGTCATGGCTATTTTGATGCTGTTCACATTTAAATTCTGCTGTCTTTTGTGAAGCAGTGGTTTTAGCTGTCTCTAGAGACTTGGGGAAACAATAATGCTATTTTTCTGAATATCTTCTTCTTCTTAGAATATATGATTGAAAGGCCAGAACCAGAATTCCAAGATCTTAATGAGAAGGCACGAGCACTTAAACAGATTCTTAGTAAGATTCCTGATGAGATCAATGACAGAGTGAGGTTTCTTCAGACAATCAAGTAAGTGCTGTATCAACTATTTTTCTCCAGATTGAGGGCCCAAACTTCTTATTTGAATCTGAATGCTCAAATGCTGTAGAAGATGCTAGCAGCCTGTTCCCTGGGAAAGGAGCCTTATCCTTGCTGTTAAAAGAGTGGAGAGAGTTGAGGATTTTTAGGGAGAGCCCCATGTTACTTAACCCAACTTAACTTGGTGATTCCCACTTGGAATTTCTGTGTCACTGGTGCAGCTCCTTGTGTTTGGTCCTGCTCCATCCTGTGTGACACCTGAGTCTGTAGAGACTGCTAAGAAGTATTTGATTGCTAGAGGGGGATTAAATCCCAACATTTAAATAGGATTGCTTAAGGGGTATTACAACTATCTCTTTATTGCCAAACAGGGACATTGCAAGTGCAATAAAGGAGCTTCTTGACACAGTAAATAATGTCTTCAAGAAATACCAATATCAGAACCGGCGGGTATGTGCAAGAACCTTTTTATTTTAACCAACATTTTTAATAGTATAAGAAGAAATATGTTGATTTGATCAAAGGATAACCCAAGCAGGTAAATGACATAGTACTTGGACAAGAGGACTGCTGTATGGTAGGTCTTGGTGGGTCTTTTTCCTCATGGGAAGAGGATGACATTTTTGTATGTCTTCAAAAACCCCCAGCAAAATTTCTATACCTACAATAATGTTGGCCAGTTTTCTTTATCAGATTAACCTAAAGATTCTCACAGTACCCAACAGCATGTGAATTAAGCCTCTGCTCCTGGTGTTTTTGTTTCTTAGGCACTTGAGCACCAAAAGAAAGAGTTTGTAAAATACTCCAAAAGTTTCAGTGATACTCTGAAAACCTATTTTAAAGATGGAAAGTAAGTATGGTTTTGTACTAATGTTTTACATTATGAAAGGCCTTGTTGACTCACTGGGGAAAATAGAACAAGCTTTGGGGTATAAGCTACCTTCTTCAGGATATCAATTTTTTCCTCACTTTTGTCTTCAGACCATCATAGCTACTTTAAAATACTCATATTCCTTTTAAAATGTCTTTGAGGAAGGGGAAGTCTGTTAATTTCACCACCATATAATGCCCATGTCCAGTATGAGCTTTGAATTTGTTAAGTTTCATTTCCTTCTGTGGCTTTTTCAGTCTATGTAAAAGGACAAAAAAAAAAAATCTGGAATGTGTTATTGAAAAAAGTGATCTATTTGAAATATCACTTGCAAACTAAACATTTGTGCAGTGTTTTCTTTTGATTTACACTTCTGTTGATCTTTTTTATACCTTCTTACAGTGCTTTGCAGTATTTGGAATTACTCAGCTGATCTTTGTGTATTTCAACCTTTTAGCCTTCAAAACAAGGCTTTGTTTAGGTCTTCACCTTGTGTTTTGAACTCACTGTTCTTATAAATTTCACTGCAGTGACTGTTCTGGATGATGCATGTATCCCCCCCAGATTTTTGAACCAAAGTGTTTTATGTGCTACTGGTCCTGGTGAGCTTGGTAATGACTAAGAGCACCCAGGGGATAGTGCATTACTAAAGGGCAAAGTCCTGAGGCCAGCTGTGAATACCACCTTGTTCCTGTCAAAGCATTTTTTCCCCTCCTCTTAGAATCATAGAATCATAGAATGGGCTGGGTTGGAAGGGACCTCAGAGATCATCGAGTTCAAACCTTGATCCACTACTGCTGCAGTTCCCAGCCCATGGCACTCAGTGCCACATCCAGTCTCTTTTTAAATATCTCCAGACATGGAGAATCCACTACTTCCCTGGGCAGCCCATTCCAATGCCTGATCACCCTCTCCATAAAGAAATTCTTTCTCATCTCCAACCTAAACCTCCCCTGGCACAACTTGAGCCCCTTTGTGCCCTCTTGTCTTGCTGAGAGTTGCCTGGGAAAAGAGCCCAACCCCCCCCTGGCTCCAACCTCCTTTCAGGGAGTTGGAGAGAGTGATGAGGTCTCCCCTGAGCCTCCTCTTCTCCAGGCTGAACAGCCCCAGCTCTCTCAGCCTCTCCTCATAGGGTCTGTGCTCGAGTCCCTTCACCAGCCTGGTTTCCCTACTGAAACTTGGACTAAATTTGGTTTAAATTTTATTTAAAAGTGAGCTACAAGTTTATTTAAAAGTGAGCTACAGCAGCACTAAACAGAAGTTATGCTTAACAGGTATCATGACTGATCTGAAAAATTCAGTGACCCCCCCACACTTCTTTCTTAAAAAAAGGTGATTAAAATAACATGCTGCAAATAAGTACATGCAGAATGTTTCTTGAGAAAATAATTACAAATTCTGGAATGACTTGGGGATTAACTATTCAGCTCTGAAAACAACAGACATTTAATGATCATCTGCTCCACTCTTCTTCTTAGTTAGCCAAAAGCCCAGAAGAAAATGATTGATGTGCCAATGGTGGTTGAGAGGCAAAGTCTTTAAATTCCTGCCAATAAACAAAATCTCCCTGAGATCAGCTATGTAAATAACTCTCTTTGCCAGCAATAAGCTTCAGGTAGATCACAGCATGGTAAAACATCAATATGCTTCCAATTTGCAGAGCTTAGGTGCCAATATGTTTAGTCACCCAAGCTCGAGGGTGTATTTATTGAAGGACATGTTTCTAAAAATGCCTGAATCCATCTTTTCCTCTTTCCACAGGGCAATAAATGTGTTTGTAAGTGCCAACCGACTAATTCATCAAACCAACTTGATACTCCAGACCTTCAAAACTGTGGCCTGAAAACTGTATATGTTGAGAGTTGTACTTTTCAATGGTGGATAGGGTACCTTTATATGTAAATTTTAAAGTTTTGACTGTATAAATTATCAGCCCCTCCTGAAGGGGGGGGGGGGGCCCTAATGCAGGATTTTGAATGGGATTATTGCCATCTTACACCATATTTTTGTAAAACATTGTAGCTTAATCATAATCTCACGATGAAGATTTTTGCATCACTTTTTTGCTATTACCATTCTTTTCAGAATTATAAGCCAAAAGAATTTACGCCTTAATGTGTCATTATGTAACATTCCTTATAAGAATTGTAAATACTTGGTGTTCTGTTTCTGACATTTTAACTTGAAAGCGGAAAACTGCAAGATTATGTATTTAACAATATTGGTGGCAAATATTCAATAAATAGTTTACATCTGTTAGACTGTCTTTTTTTTGTATCTGAACAAAAACAAAATCTGCATAACTCATCTTCCCAGAGCTGCAGAATGTTCATGAAACTGAAAAATTTAAAATTATTTGGGTGCTTAAAGGTACAAACAGTTCAAATCAGTATAAAATGAGGGGTTTTCCTTAAAACAGGTTTTGGGCTGTGAGCTAACTGAAGACCAGAATACTAGAATAATTCTATTAAAATGTCATTGACAGTATAATAAAGAACCTCAGAAGTGAGATGTGCTTTTGTTTTTGATGGAAACTAAATCCCACTTCTTTCTTAATCTTCTGTTGCTGGTGAGTTAACAGTATTTTACTCCTAGACTATCCCTTGTTTTGAGCAGAGGATTACTTTAAATATATGCAGCTTACTATGCAGCAAAAGGTCATTTTAAAATATTAAAATAGCAGGGTTTTATGTTGGTTGCCTTTTGGGAGGGAGAAGCTGCTGGAACTCTTCTTCTAGTGATGTCTGTACTATGCATGCCAATAAGGCAACTTTTTTTTCAGGGACTGAAATCATGCAAGACCTTAATAGAAAAAAAATTGTCTGTGAAGATGGTTAAGAACTGCTAAAACCAGGTTTGAGTTGTGTCATTGTGATTTCATGGTAATGCTTCACCAATTCTAATGGATATCTTGCATTGCCTCTTTGAAGTGCACCTTAAGTTTATTCTGAAAGAGAATGGGTCTGGAATAAACTTCTGAAAGTCTTCAGAATATTTCTGTGGCTGTAATTGTAAGTCTTGGGAAGAATGTGAAGCAGTTTATGGAGCTGCACAAGCTGTTGCAGGAGGTTCATTTCAGACTGAAAGACCACAATTACTACAGAATTATTCCTTGTTTTAGGTATAAATGATGAGGAAAAGATACAGCCAGACTTTTCTTGATCACTGGCCTGGTGCTGTGTTGCTCACTTGGGGCAAGTGCCTTACTCAGAATACATCAGCTGGGTCTTTGAATTTTGTTATCTGCTTAAATGACCTGAAATGGGGAAAAAAACCAATCTGCAGCTCTCCAGCAGCACTGGATTTTTGTGTAACTGCATGGAAATGTTGGAAACAGCACTTGACTGTAGTGAAATATAACAATGTAAAGGTGAGCACTGTGTTAAGAAAGAATTCTTGGGGATGTATGCTGTGAATTTCTTGGTGACAAAGCTATAAACAGGACATGATCCTTAGAGCTTGCTGTTCTGGTTGTTTTCTATTTTGACAGTGGTGTTTTGTGGGTGTCAGAAATTGAGCACAGTAACATGACAAAGGGGGGTGGACAGAGTTTATAGCTAAAACTTTGTTATTTATTAAAGTTTGGCATTCTACACTCATCTCTTAGAAGATGGTGGGAAAGGAGCAATGTTAGTTGCTGCTAAGGAGAGAGTCTGCTAAATTATAGTATCTAATTTGCATTTTTGAAGTAAAAAGGTTGAGTAGTCTTGCTTGGCAGATGATTTAATCTTAAATTGTGGCACCAAAAAGCTTAACAAAAACTAGGAAGTCAGGTAGAAGAAGGGGAAAAGCTTCTGGCAGTTCAGTTATCCTAAAAAGTAGCTAGAAGACATAAAAGCTTGGGTTATACTTTGTGAATTGGTCTCAATTCTGATAAAAATCTGAGCTTTTTCTATTTTACTGTCTTGAGAGGGACAGTAGCTAGTGTTGGCAATCATTTGTTGAATAGTATCATGTTTATTTCCACAGGTGTAGTAAAAAATATTGGGTCCCAAACAAGATGCTGTTATATCCTGCAAATGGATTCCCTGAAGTTAAAGAGGCTTTCAAGAAATGAAACTGTTCTCTTCATCAGTTCTTCCTAAAACCTTTATTGGGTGGAAGGTACCAAGCATAGGGCTAAGGTCTGCTCAATGTTTTTGTTTATTTGTAGCCTTATTTTGATTTCTTTTTTGTTGCTGATGTCTTCAGGTCTTCTGTTGTGTGAAGTGAATCCATATCTATTGGTCTGACAAACTTCATTTTCCACTGAGTATGTGCTGGGGCAAATGTCTGTCAGATTTTATTGTGCTTTTGGACTTTATTCAAGTTACCTGAGTAGCTAAAGAGAAGATTCTCAAAGATTTCCAACACAGCAGCTAGTGCTATTAGTAATATTCTATCAGTAAATTTCTGCTGTGACTGTGGGTTATAAGGGATAATGTTAACATACAGAAAACCAATCTAATAAACAAAATAAAACTTTGTATATTTGTTAATGAAGCAAAGAAATGTCTTAATTATGTGTTTTGGTATTTCTCAGCCTATAAAGAAATTAAGAAAAGCTTAATATACTTACTTCTGCTTAGAAGCTTCTTGTTTTAACATTCAGAAAAAGTTTTGTTCAAAAATAAGATGTGCCAAGTGCCCAGCTCAATGTAATCTTTACCTTGAGTTGACATGAAGCATTAAATATGAAATTTCTTGGTGTCAGAACTTCTATTTCTGCAGACAGTAAGATGACTTAGTATCACTCTTGATTAAGTATTACATTTTTGTATAATTTTAGATTACCACTGAAGGTTTCCTTCTTTGTGTTCTTTTTGGAGCTTTCTCTGTGTGTCAGGGGAAGAATCAAGGGATTCTGCAAGGGTTCTCTGATCTCTTTTGCATGGAGAATCCATGTGCTGCTTGGAATTGGATAGGGAATGAAGAGAAGCTCATCTAGATACAAAATCCAAGTTTTAGAGGATTTTGTTAGGAAGGGGAGATAAAACAAATGGATCGTAGTGCATGAGGTAATAAAAACCAGATTTGGCAGAGCAGTGATTAATTCTCACCTTCAGAGTAGACTCTGGCAGCTCTGCTTGAGAACTTGCCATGCTCCTTTTCCCCCAGGAATAAGCAGTGCCCTCTCAAGGAGGCATTGCAGGGAATTTCTGCTTGTGAGCTGTGGGAGCTCCTCAAGCTTTGGGTAATGATGATGTGCATTTGTTCACTTTGTCATTTTTCACTCTGCTCTTCTGGTTTTCTTCCCACTCTTCTGGCCAGATGTTGCTCTCAAGAGAGTAGCAGGCAGTGTGCTTCAGAAGCAGAACTGCTTCCTAGCTGAAATCTTGGCCCTAAAAAACAGGGCTCAAAAGATGTCCTCTGGGTCATCAATTCTGCCATCCTGTTGCAGAAGTGAAAAAGAACCATATAATTTTAGTCATAAATCTGTCAAGTTCTATTTTAAAGCCGGGCTCTTTGTCCTCATTCCTCTTGGAAAATGTCACTGTAAAACAGTCTGAATAAAAAAGAAAAACCACTCAAGTCTTGAAGTTTAACATGCTGTATAAATGAGATTTCTGATGAAGAACTCACTAACCTTGTCCATAACTAATTGTTTTTTTTCACTCTTCATCACTTGGGATGAGCTGTGTACCATCTTGGGCCCCATTGTGTCAAGATATTTAACCCCAAGATTTTGGTCTTCTTTCAAAACAACAGAACTGTTGGGCAGTGCTGAATTTGCTCCTTTAGGCTGACATGGAGATTTTCTCCTTGCTTGAATTTTGACTTGAAACTTGAATTTTACAGGAAAATTAATTGGCAATGGTGTCTCCAAGGCAGAGATGGTGGGTTTGGTTCATCTGGAGATTTCTGTGGAGGTGATGTCTCTCCTCAGCTTCTTTGTCTCACAGCTTGGTTATCATTTTCTGGACATAATGCTTGAGTTTTGAGACTATGAATTTTTTTTTCTGTCTACTACACGTAGGCCCAAGTAGTAATTGTCTTGCTGGATGGCAGAAGCACCTTCCTCACAACTTCTTGTTTTGTGCCTCCATCCAAGCACAGGCTGCTGTAACAGCTCAGGAAGCAGAACATGGATGCTGCACATCATGCCAAGGACCCTAACAGGATGGCATAAAAAAGCCCTTTCTGAGACATTTACACCAGGACTGATTCCTAGGTGATCACATGTGAGTCTCTATTTTACCATCTATTATGTGTTGACTTCAAGTATTCTTGAAGAGCAGAGCAAGCACATCATTTTATTTATTTTTTTTTTAATGTCCATCATAAGGCTGAGGATATGACTTGGCAGCATTTGAGGTGCAAGAATTAATTTGTGCCTGCATTGCACTTGTCATAGAAAGCTTCGACTGTGGTATCAGTACCTGAGTATAAAACTATAGAATAAAGTGTTTTTTCCCCTTTTCTGCCACATTGCAGTGCTGCTTATCAGAGGTCAGTGTTAAGGTGAGTGAGACTGTGGCTGCGTTTGCAAGGAGAACTTGCAATTGAGGATTCATTCCAGACAATGTGCATTCTTGGGTTTAAAGTTTGCCTTTGCTCTTCCTTTGGACTCTTTCTTGCTATTAAAGATTCATAGACACTTTGTTTTTCAAGCAATAACTAGAGATGCCCATGGAGGGAAGTTAAATTGGTTTTGTAGGGACTGTCAGGGACTCAGACTCACGAGCAGCAAGGGAAGCAATGAGCCTGAGTGTTGTGAATATTAAACTCTGCTTACTCTGGATATAAATGTTTAACTTATTAACCATATTCTAGAAGGAAATGTGTTTTCCAGTGTTTTTCTAGTACTGGTGACAAGGGTTAAGTTTTTCCATCACTGATTCCTAGTGCACATTCAGCTGTGCTGTGGGAATGTTTGTACATTTGCATTCAGTGTCACATTCAAAGGGCTCATTGTACCTGAGAATGATTTTAGAGAATATTTTTTAGTATTTCAGCAAGCTAAAAAGTTTAAAACACTTCATCTAAATCAGACATGTCTGTGACATTTTATTATTTCATAATTGTAACTACTGGAATTTTCACTGTAGGTAATTGCTTTATTCCCCAATGCTGTGTTAGTCCCCAGGGATAAGTGGTGGCTGAAATAGAAACCTGAGTGCCTGAAGTTTTGAAATAAAAAGAATCAGGTATATGCTACAAGTATAACTCAAACTCCTTTTTTTGCTGCTGGGTATCTGATCTCTGATAGAACCACAGTGAAAAACGTTGTGGAGGAATTTGGTAGCCATCAGAGTTATAAAACCCTTAAGAAAATGCAGGACCCTTTCATGGTAAGTGAATTTTCTAATTAAAATGTTAATTGGAAGGATTTTGCCTTGCTTATCAAGGAAAATGTGGTTACTATTTTTTCCTGCTGTTTGCACAGCCATGTGGTACTAATAATTTTTATGTGCTTTCCTACATCTGCCTAATGAGTAGCAAACAGAATTTGCTTGAGTGGTTTGGGATGGGAGATCAGAAATTCCTACCAAGGACAGAGTGGAGTAAGGAAAATAAATATTGCTCATGAGCCATGAGAAGCAAAACTTCATCCTGGCTGTGAACTTCTCTGAATGTAGCAACACAGTTGCTGTGTTTTAAGTGAAATTCCCACACAAGTGACACTACAGCTGTAGACAAATTGTGGTCCATTTACTCAGCATGAGCATCCACATAGCAGAGCTGCTGGTTGGGGTTTTGTCACACTCAAATTTTATGCAGGTTTCTCTGGAGCCTCATAAAGAGCCTTGGTTGCTGCAGCTAAGGGGAAATTCTGTGTGTTTCTATTTGATGAAAGCTACACAGTTTAAGGAGCAAAGGAAAATATAATTTGAGCTGAGTTAGTTGTGGTTTTTTTAGTTGTGGTTTTTTTTTTTTAACTTTGTTCAAGTTGAGATTTTTCTATCAGAAATACTGAAGTGACAACTGAGATAATGTTTCAAAAAGATAAAAAGTGTGCATTACCAGGACAAAAGTATGGTTTGTTTTCTTCTTCCAGCATAAGAGGAGACTTCTATGTCACAGAATACAAGCAATAGGAACTGCTGATGATGCCAAAGTAAGTGAAGTTCAACCTATTGACCTCTTTGTATCTGAAGCTTTTTCTCATGACCATGCAATTCTTTATTTCTCTGCCAATAGACAGGAGCAACTTGCATGAGAAAAATACAGCTGAGGTGCAAAAACCCCACCTTGCTGTCATCATGTCTCCTAGACACAAATTAAACAGCGAGGCTGACGCAGTGGAATAATTAGTGATCAACCCTGCCACTTGGCCAATTCTCATTTACTGAGGTGTCAAGTCTGATGTGTAACCTCTTTCCAGTGCTTCATCTGCAAGGACATAGAGCCTGGTGGGACATTCTCCCTGTTTCTTGTGCTGTTTTTACTGGGAGAGGGAACCAAGAGCCCCCCAGTCTGAGCCAGTCTGGCTTTGTTTGCCTCGTTCTTGAAATGAGCACCTCCCCTGTTCCCCTCCACATTAAATGTGGCAGCTCTAAAACTGAACAATCAGGTGCAAATCTTCCTGTTTGTTTAAAGATTTTTGTACCAAGTCATTCTTTATTTCTACAAGTCAAAAATTAATCTCCTGCCATAGCTGTTGGGTTTAGAGCAAAGCACCCTGTTCTTGGGTCTGGGGTTGTGGGCAGGGGGACTCCACTTGGGTCCCTTCTCTGCTCATTCTGTGCAAGGCAAAAATCTTAGCTCAGGGGCTTAACTTTCAGCACAGACTTTTTATTTGTTTCCAGAATCTTTTGCTGCTGTAGCCTTTGAGGCTGCTGAAAATGGATGGAGTTCATTTGTGCCAGGTACACCTACATTGCCATTTCCTTTCAAAGTAGCAGATGTTGGGCTTCTGGTTATTATTTTTGTGTGTGTGTGTTCAGCTCAAACCACAAGCTGCAATTTCAGTTCTTCTCCAAGCTATTAGTCACTGTCCTTTGAGGCTAACTTCAGGAACAAGTGGGAAAGTTCATCATCAAAAAGGCCTAAAGTAAAAGGATTTTACGAGGGGAATGGTCCAGCTGCAAACTACTGTCACTTCTCTTCATGTCTCCAGAGCTGTTTTCTCTCAATCAAGTACCTGAAGCTAAATTCTGGGAGTTGGCAATTTTGTGTGTTTTCTGACTTCTTAAAAGCTATTTCACAACTTGTACCTTCTGCTGCTTTTGTGCCTTGCAGGCAAAACTTGTTGCCACTTCTGTATTTTTGGAAAGCTGTTTGGAGGAGAATGATGTAGAAATTAATGAAAAACTTGTTTACATTTGTTTTCTTAACCTCTGCAAGATTATCCAAAGTGTTAGTCTTATGGTTTGCTTTTGGTTTTGTTGGGTTTTTTTTTCTTTTAGAGGGGTGGGAAAGGGAGGAGGCTCAGGGGTTGAGATTTTAAGTTATTTATACCCTTAAATAATGTTTAAAGCTGTTTCCATCTAGATTCATCAATGTGTGGCTACTCACTGCAGCAGAAGCTGGGTAAGATTTTTTTTTGTTTAAAATACTTTATACAATTCCTGGTTGTTGGGATGACATTGCTCCTTTTTTAATTACCTTTTACTGTACTGGTGGTAACTCTCAGAAATCCAGCATGCAATCTACATCTTGCTCAGGCTTTGAGCAACCTGATCTAGTTGAGGGTGCCCCTGCTTACTGCAGGGACTAAATGACCTTTGGAAGTCCTTTCCAACCCAAATTAATCTATGATTCTATGATCTTTCAGGGATGATCTGCCTAAAATTCTTGATCTTTCAGTCTCTGCAGTAATAGACTGCTTTTCTTCTGATACATCTCAGTGAGAGAGCAAAGTTGGACAAAAGAATTCATACTATTGGGGATGGAACTTGAAACCTAGAAGACTGGGTTTGAAATTCCATTCTTAACTATTCAAGTGAGTGATGAAATTTTCCTTACAAAAAATGTGACACTGAAATATTATTCCTCTGTCATTATTAAAGGATTTCTAGACAGGGCAGAGTTGTAAGCCTGTTTCTGTTGGAAATGGCATAGGGAAAATAGGGATAGGGATTTCCCTGGCATAGGGAAATCTGCACTGGCTTTAGCAAGACTGTGACCCCTGCTACTTCTCTTTCACAGGTTCCCAGCAGTTGCTGCCCACCTGAAACACAGTGCTGTAAATAAAGCTGTATTTTTGTTCTGCAAGCACTGTATATCTGAAATATATCAACTTCTCACAATGTGTGCAATCTCATTTAATAGATAACTCCTAAGTATACAAGGAAAATCAAATCAAGTATCACTTAGAGGTGCAGAGAGGATTCATTTTCCTTTTTCCCAGGAAAATTGATGGCTGTTTCAGGGACAGTTTGCTTGGTGTGAAAAATCCTTCCTTTGTTCTAGAGAAGTGAATAAACAAATCAGAATTTCTATCAGTATTGCACTGCTAAAATAAACCTGAAACCCCTGTGATAGGTTTTTATAGCATAACTTTTTTATTAATACTAAAATATCTCAAGTCTTTTAACCAGTCAGCCCCCAGTCCCCACTCCTAACTCCATTCAGTGACAAAAATCAAACATCTTTTCCTTGGCACTGCCAGCGAATTAGTGGCACCACAAGACTTATTTTCTATTTTAAATGAATCAAGTCAGATCCTATTATGTTGCATGTGACAGAACTGAAAGTGTCTGCTCTGAGCTGCCAGCCAGCATCCTCTTGTCCTAGTGGGGAGGTGCCTTTTCTGGCATGAGAAATAATAGCTGGGACAGAGCCTGGGAGGCACATGGGGCCATATGTGTCTAATCTCTACTGGGCTTCTGTGTCTTTGTCTCATTTTTCTCCTGTTTCTGCTGTTTCAGTGCTCCCTGAGGAGTGGTGGATCAGTCCTGCCTCTGGTTTCAACACTGAAGATTGGCAGAGAACAAGGGTGGCCTTGTCCCAAAGGGTGGCTGGAGTGCCAGTGGTCCCAACCCCTGCCTGACCTCTCTCAACTCAGCTTCATTGCTCAGTGCCTGAGTTCCCTGGTTGTTATTTAAGGGGTACACACACACAATGGGATCTCAGCTCCTTTGCAGAAATAATAATAAAATTTCCCAAGCATAAAGAAAGATTTGCAAGCCAATGAGCCTGTCACATTTTAGAGTGCTGCACAGTCTTTAGAATGAGAAGCAGTTTAATGTGAGCAGAGGCAAATCACTGACAGAACAGGAACATTCACACATTACATGGCATCCTCTAAGTATTTTAGAATGGAGGGGAAATAAGTAAGTCAGTATATTTCAGCTAAAGTGCTCAGATAATTTTCTGCATGGATTGTATTGCCAGAAGAAAATCTCAGAGGCAAATAGTGGGGGAGAAGAGTCATCATTTGTAGAAAATGGTTGAGTGGGAGGCAACAATCTTTTTCAACCTCATTAAAGTGTCTACTGCATGCTTCTTCCTCGAGCAGGGAATTGTATATCTTCAATTGCTGGTTCCTCACCTCAGTACCTGCAGAGGTGCCAGGTGGAGCTCATCTATGGTTCTCTGCTGCTCTGTAACCTCTTGTGTTATTTGGACACCTTGCAGCCAGCCTGTTCCCTTTCCTCTCCTCCTCTACAAATTCATTTCCAAATTTCACTTAAAAGTTACACTTCAAAATTGAGACAAGTTGACCAAGGAAGTATGGGACAGAAAAAGAGGAAAGTGAGAGGAAGGTGGTGTCAGAAGGGATAAAAGAAAATGTTTTTTCATGAAGCTCCCATGTAAGTTAGACTGAAGATATCTGGGCACATAATTTGTGGTTAAATATGTGCTTGCAATACACCAGGTTGGGTTTTGCCTAAAAAAGGCTTAAATACTGTGTCCATTAGAAATAAAAACTGAAAGTGGTGCATGTCTTGGGAAATCCCTGCCCTAATATTTTCTTGATGTGGTATGCACATAGTAACAATTACTATTTTTTCTCTTTCCTAGAGAGTAACACTTCTAAGCAGCCTGACAACCTGTAGAGCTGAAGATGACATTTGGAAGAGAGGCAGAATTGTTTTTTTTTCATGTCTCAGTGGGTCTCTGCAGCCTGGCTGCATGCAGAACATCTCAGGGGCATGGCCTTGAGAGCCATGAGAAAACATCCCGTGGTTAAACTCCAGAAACAGAGTAGCTGAAGCATCCCCAGAGTCAAGAGAGAAGTCAGAGTCAGAGAACTATTTTAGAATTATAATGAGCTATGGTAAAATGACTTGGAAAAATGCCTGTGTGGGTCTGGCTACCTCTGCTCAGAGATTGGCTCCAATGAGACTGGGAGCAGGGAAGTGCAGTTAAGAAGATCAAGGGAATTGATTAATCTTTTTGTGTAGAGAGATTGGGTCTGGCTTGTTCAAAATCTAATCAAGGGCAGAAGAGAGATGATGAATCTCTACTTGAATATTTGGGATAGATGAAAAGAGAACTGCTTCAGCTAGGAGCTGATGGGATTGTAGGATCCAATTACTGTGGCTGGATGAGGAATGCAGGTGGGAAACTACTGAAAGTGGAGTTGTCTCCTCATTTGAGGAAGAAATTGTGTGTTCTTCCCAACACCTTGCGAGGAGAAAAAGAGCCTGGATGTTCCTAAGGAGCCTTAATGTGGAACTGGAGTTCTTGGAAGACGTTGTGTAACTGAGCAGGAGAGTTTCTGGGGACAGGAAATTAGATAAAGTCTATAAATACCTGGGGCTTAGCAGGACGTCAGGGAAAGAGGGTTAAAGGCTTTTGGGGGACTGCTTTCTCACAAACAATCTCTCTGTATTCATCATGGGCTTTTCCTGGCCACTGGTTTTAGCCAGGAATAGGCTTCTTCCCCTCCTGGAATATTGCAATTTCTTTTTTATTTATTTTTGGTGTGCTTTTGTGTGGAAATGTTTGGGCTTTTTTGACTTTCTGAGTGCATAATTGGGCTGCAGCCACCTGGAGATGGTGCTGGTGGCCCTGCTGGTGTAAATGCTTGAGGACCTGGGTTGTGTAAACTCTTTGTGTGATGCACTACAGGGGTGTAAGGCAATGGTAATTTCTCTTTATTGTTCTGGAGAGGTTTTACAGGTTGTAAATTGCTTGGAAGGAAGTTGTGACCTGGAGTTTGTGATGAGAGATTGTACAGATGGAGCTTCATTCTTGGATAAAGCTAAGTGAACTTCTTGGACCACTAAAGAATTCTTCTGGAATTAAAATGCTGCTTTGGACAGATTGAAACTAGCTGCAAAAACAGGTCGAAGTTTGTACTTAATTTTAGGAAAGTAAAAGAATATTATTTAATAAAAATAAATATCAAGATTACTCAGCACAACACTTGCAGGAGTAAGATCTACCCTTTCTTTAAAAGTTACATTTAGAAACCTTATTTTTAAGGCATTGACTTAAAAGTTGTATTAAAATATTTAGAAAATATAACATTCAGCTTGGAGGCTTTTTGTACAGAATGTGTTTTGTTTTCTTTTCTTTTGACTTCAGATTCCCAGGCTGCAGTGTGAATTATTCTGTCTCTTCCTGTCCCAGTGGCAAAGCATTTAGTGTGGCTTGCTTAGCACCTGAGAGCATGGGGGTATATTTACCTTTCCTAAAGCAGAGAGATCCTCATTCTCAGGGGTGAAAGAAGTTATTTGTATTATTTGTATTATTTGCAGTCTTAGACCATCCTGATAATGTAGAATACAGAAGAGCAGAAAGAAGAGTAAGAAAATATGAAGAGAACTTATACACAGGTTAGGTGTGATTTTTCTACACAGTTGTTAAGAAGCTGAATTTCAATTTATTTCTCATATTTTATTTAACAGAAAAATGAAAGAGTCAGCACTTTCTAGCACGGAGATGTATCTGTCAGGAAGAGAGGGGGTTGTGTTCCAAATTTCCTTCTCCACCTCCCTGTACCCCCTGCCCAAAGCAAGTGCATACTTTGTGCTACTAAAGGACAACTCAAGAAATCAAGGTAAAATGTGTGCTGGAGGGTAATTGCTTAGGAGATTACTGATAAGGTACAGGATTCTCCAGCCAAGTGAACCCAAAATCGTTGCCATCTGACAGCTCTTCAATAGGTCACAGGTGTACAGAGCTCAAAAAAAAAAACAAACCCAAAACAAAACCCAAAACCCAAACAACCCTCATTAGAATGGAATTAACTGACACCTGAGTGACTGGCACACAGGGGAGAGGCAGCACCACTCTGTATTCCCAAGGGAACAGAGAAAAATTGGAATTACCTTTTTTTTTGAGCTAAACAGAAAGTATGAAATTCACTCTTGTCATTACAGTTGTAGATTGTAGCAAGAAGTGGCATTTATGCTTCCCCTTAGAGTGGAACAAGATAATCCCTGAAAGTCAGGGAAGTCTCCAGAACTATCAATTCTGGCTGAAGCTTAAAATATATGCCTTTTTTTTTTTTTTTTCCCTTTGAATATTGATCTTACTGCATCAATATTACATTTTAGCACAACCTTTCTATATTTATGGTGAGATCAGGACTGGTCTTTTAAATCTGAACACTTTTGTCTCAGCTTAGGTGCTCTCTATGTATTTAAAGACAAGGCTGATATGAATTATTTTTTTTTAATCTGTTTTACTTTGTGCTGATAATTAAAAATGTGAGGTGGTTATTTTAAATAGAATAGAAAATATTTGGTTGGGGGGATGTGAAGTCATTGAATGCATTATTTTTTTTTCCTTGTGGGGTTTTTTCTATGGTTGTTTTTGCAAGTAAACAGGTAAAGTACTGCTACATTAGAAGCTTTGATACAAAGCTTATGATCAGCATGAAGTTATTGTGATGTTTGGACACTATAAACACAATGTCAAATATCCTTTGATAAAAATCTCTTATTGCTTTTAGTTAATTATAAAAGGAAAAATTTACTGTGTAAATGAGCATGCAGACCCCTTTTCATTCCTGCCATAATCTTATGGAGAAAGTGCTTGGGGTTTTGTAAGCCTGGGATTTTTTTTTGGTCTTTAGAGGCTGTGATGGGACTCAGATGGACTTCAGGGTGCTAAATGGGTGGGAAAAAAAGTATAGAGGTGAAAGGACAGTACTGGCAGAAGGACAGATATAAATTGACCTTGAATGATTTAGGTATGGAGTTATCATTAGGACAGAGTTTCAGTGTGAACTGCAAGAAGAAAATATGAATTATCAAAGAAGAAAATCACTGGATTTAACTGGGAGATGATTAAAATTCTGGGAAGATTTACAGTCTGTTGCTCTCAGCATCAGGGATTTCAACCCAGCAGCTGAGGAGGTTTGTTCTGGTACTGTACATGTGCATAACCTGGTTGAAATGCAAAGGTAGGATGGAAATGTACCACTGAAACAATGGGAGTTTCAGGAGGTAAAAACTCCTCTTGTCATTTAGTCCATCCCCTTGACAGCACAGAACAGGAATTCAGTTTCACTGTCAGAGCTTTTTCTAATATTCAGGATGAATTTCCCTCCTCCTTCTCCATACCATCCCTCACATCCATAATCCCTGCACTACACTGAACAGGATTTTTTCTGGTGATTCTGGCTCCTTCAATGACTCTCACACTTTGTCACCCCCTTGTTTGTCACATTCCCAAGTTGTACACGTTCAGATCTTTCAGCCTCTTAACAAGAAAACTCCCTGCTCTCTCATTAAGGAAAATTGCCTCAGCAGCCATACTGGAATGTAAAGACCTGCCAGGTAGGGGATGTTAATCAGACAGGATTTCCTTCCAGTTGGTGATCTGAAATTGCAAGGCTGACAGAACATTTTTTAAATTGTTTTTTCTGCTCAAGTTGGATCTTTTTTTGGCAGGTACAAACAACAAATTTCCTTCACTGCTCTACTTTCAGAGTTCCAGTACCCAACTCCTTTTTAATAGGGAGGCTACAAATTTATTTATTTTTTTTTCTTGAATGATCAAATGATCCTCACCCTCAGAGTACCACGTTACCCAGGGAGTTGCTGTGATTGCCAGAGGACAGGCAGATCCAGTTTGTTCTTCAGTGTGTAAGAACTGGGTTTCATCTTCCTCATTACCAGGTAACCTGGGGGGCCTGATCCCCGTGCAATGAAACTCCCAAACAAACCATGGGGACTCCTTGGAGCATGTTTGGCTGAGTGTCTGGATGCTGCAGGAAAATGATTTCTAGGAATGGAGCAAGACATTGTCAAACAGCTGAAAATCAAATGCTGGGCTTCTTAAAACAGGTTTAGCATTGCAGTTTTCAGAGCTCTGTCTGAATTTTCCCCTTTTGAGCACTACCACAAAGAAACTTCTTCCATCTCAGCCTGCTCCTTTTCCCTGGATTTCTCCTCTATGAAGTTTTTAATTTGTCACATAGTTTGATGTTATGGAAATTACATTAACATCACCTTTTAGTCAGACATCCTCTGAGGAGCATGACTGGCAATATGATTGAGTCAGAAATGAGTTGATGTCTTTGTAACAAACTGCAAATTACCCAGCTCGTGGAACACAACTTTTCATAAACGCTGCTTTACAGCCTTGAAGATTTGAGTCCTCAAGCAACAGTCAGGCTGTTCAAAGTTTCTCATTTGTCTTTCCATACTGAACTGCAGAGCAAAAATTAAAAATGCATTTGGGTTTTAAGGAGGAAAAACAACATGGGGATTTTTTTTGGGGTAGTTATTCATTTTGGTCCCTTTCTCCTACTGTAGGGTAACCATGTATTTGTGGAGAATAATTAGTGTATTCTCTAAATATTAGATACTAGCTCTTCTGAGTAAGAGATAAACCCAGTAATGGTCTTGGTATCAGCCTTCAGGTAAAGCTTAATATCTTTCTTAATTATGTCCCTAGCTCCGTGTGAATTGATTTTTTAATTTTATTTTTTGTTTTAATTTTTGCATATAGTTCTCTTTTTAATGCCTTTTATATCAAGGGCAACCAGTGTTATTAACTCTCTCATGCTTGTGTGGAGTGAGTCTCATTTACAACCTCGTGTTTCAGTATTGCCCAAGGAGTTTATGCTCTTAATTTCTCCTCTCAACTCATCTTGTTATGCTAAAACAACTTAAAATTAATTGTCTGTATTAATTGACCAGGATTTATTAATGTGTCTCCAATTGTGTGTTGTACCAGTATCTCTTTTACCTGTAGGTATGGTGCCCACTGGAGTGATTTTATCACTGGTGACTGTGATTTCAAAGGGAAGATTCAGTTTGGAAAACATTTGGTGAAATTTCAGGTGGAATTAAAAGGAAACCCATGAGTTCTTATTACCACTATAATAAGTGTTTAGATTTCAAGTGGATCTCATCCACTCATTTTCTGAGAAATGGGCTAGTAGTTCATTAAGTAAAATCTCTGCCTCTGCCACGGGTGTATTTAAAAGCCTTTTACAAAATACCAAGTAAATATTAGGTTAGAGATTGCCTGCTCATTTATCTGCACAACAGACCCTGATATTTCTGCCAAAGCTGCTGTCTCCTGCATCAGCCCCTGCACGATTCCACAGGAGAATATTTTTTTTTTTTTTACCAAATAATTTCCTAAGCAGCTGTATTGGCTTCTGAGCTGCTGGATAACATCCCCAGGTCTTTGGAGACCCTTGCAAAAGGTAGCTCTGCCAGTGCTGATGTTTCAACTTCTCTCTGATCACTCCAGTTTCTTTCTGTGTGCAAGAGCAGGGGGGTTCAGGTGTTGAGGTTCCTCTCATTTGCCTGATTGTGAGACAAATGCATCCCGGTGCAGACAGATGAAATGAGAGAAGCAGGGACTGTGGATGGGGAAATGAGTGGGGTTCATTAGCTGAGACATTCTGGTGAGATCAGAAAGAGGGCAGAGATCTTAAGAGGACAGAGGACTTAAGACCCTGCCCTCTTGTCTTGCTGAGAGTTGCCTGGCAAAAGAGCCCAACCCCCCCCGGCTCCAACCTCCTTTCAGGGAGTTGTAGCCAGGGGGGGGTTGGTCTCTTTTGCCAGACGACTTTCAACAAGACAAGAGGGCACAAAGGGTCTCAAGTTGTGCCAGGGGAAGTTTAGGTTGGATATTAGAAAGAATTTCTTTCTGGAGAGGGTGATCAGGCATTGGAATGGGCTGCCCAGGGAAGTAGTGGATTCTCCGTGTCTGGAGCTATTTCCAAAGAGCCTGGATGTGGCACTGAGTGCCATGGGCTGGGAACCACGGGGGGAGTGGATCAAGGGTTGGACTTGATGATCTCTGAGCTCCCTTCCAACCCAGCCAGTTCTATGATCCCAAATTGTACCCTCTATCTACTTTGTGACCTTGGATAAATCACCTGTTTGCTTTTCCTCCCCCTCTCTCTGACCAGGCAGTAAATAAATCTGTCTAGACAGAGAGACTCTCAAGTATCAGTGTCTGACAGGGGCTGAGCAGGGGCAGGAGCTCCCAACTCACCCTGCAGCCACATCTTTGGGTGCAGGTGTCCCCACTGCCTGTGTCACCTCTGTCACAAGTCCCCTCTGAAAGACAAATCTAGGGTCTGCTGTAAAGAAATGGGAAAGCAAAAAACCAACGTGCTGGGACAGGATTATCAGTGGGATATCTCTATATCTCTATATATCTAATTTAGATCTATATCTAATCTAGATGTATATATCTATATCCATATCTATATCTATATCCATATCTATATCTAATCTAGATCTAGTCTAGATCTATATATCTATATATCATCTATATATCTATATATCACCTATATATCTATATATCATCTATATATCTATATATCATCTATATATCTATATATATCTATATCTTTATATCTATATCTATAATTATATATCTATATCTACATATCTGTATCTATATATCTATATATCTATCTATATCTATGTATCTATATCTCTGTATATCTATATCTATTGTGTATTCCCATGGTGAGCAATAGTGCAAGAATGCTGGCTATTGATACAAAACAAATAATAATGGAAAATGGTGGTTGACAACTTTTTATAAAGCAAACCCAAATGTGTTTAGTGGGAAATGAGGAAAATAACAAGCAAGGCAGACATTCTGCAGCGTGAACCTGTTCCTTTCTGAATCTCATCCTGAAGCAAAAACTGGAGATAATTGGGGATTTCTCTATTGTATTCACAGGTGTTGAGGATCTGGGGCATTCAGCATCAGCTGTGCATCCAGAAGATTGTTGGCTTGTTCCCAGAGATCTGAAATCCCATTCTTCTCTCTCTTTTAATGAAGCTCAGGGATGCCTCTTTATCTCATTTAACAATGAGCTGATGAGACTGGAACTGGAGCAAGGGAGCAGTAGCAGGGTCAGAGGCAGCAGGAAAGCTGTAACTTGTGTCTGAGCAATTCAGCCTTCAGCAGGTAAAGGAAAAAGGCACATTTCTGCATTTCCCTAGAAAAAAGCTTGCAAGTGTATCCTTGGAAGAGATTTCAGAAAGTTCAGAGGGATGGAAAGAAACAAACTTTACTCTGGATAGAAAACTGTCTTGTAGTGAGGGACCCTGATTGTTTTGTGATGATCCCTGGAGAGAAGTATGAGTAGTTTGTTTCTCCCAAACTTTAGTGGCACTGGCACACTGGCTGAAGTCCTCCAAGCTTTCATTTTTGAAAGGAATTCAGTGTCTCAGAGAGAGAAGAAAATCTTCCTGTGTCCTGTGCTTCAGTGTAACGACCATAATAGAAATAAAACATCCTAATCTGGGATGTTTTAGGGTTATCTCTGAGGAAAGTCAGTCTTCATGTGGCTGCCAACCACAAGTGAACTTGGCTTTAAAAAATTCCTCTTTATCACCCCCTTTCCCTGTCTCTGAGGTTAATTCTGAAGCATGCAGGACATGGCCTTAGCACGGGTCCATTCCTGCCAGCAGGTTGGCTGCAAAGTGGCTGATGGGGGCAGACCTGGGTGTATTCATCCTAAAATGATTCAGTTAAATGTAACACCACTTGGTATGCAGCAGGAGTGTTGTTTGTCTTCACAGCACTTTAATGAGGCACTGCAGGCTTTGGGATAGAAGCACTACCTGCATCTCAATGAAGAGCCCTGCTTGCTGTACAGGGGAAATGCCCCTGATAACATTTTCTAGAGCTCAGCCCAAACAGCATCTTTTATCTCCTGCCTGAGATGCAAACCTTAGAGCATCTTGTGTTCTGATACAGGGTATTGGGACTTCTTTTTTTTTATTATTTTTTACAAATGAATGTTTAGAGCACAGCAGCAGTGCTACAATCTGAGTTGAAAAACAAAAAAGAAAATAAAAAGGGGGGGGGAGAAAATAAAGCCAAGCAAAGCATTCAGTGATCCAGTTTGCTGTCATCTTTGTCAGTGATCCAGTTTGCAGCCATCCATCTGTGCCCACCTGTCTGAAGCCCAGTTCAGAATCCTCTCCCTCTGGAGAAGGTGTTTTCAGGTCAAAGAAAAAACTCTCAGTCATATCTCCCAAAGCTTTAAAAGTTAAGATTGTTTTAAGCTCTCTTTACAAGAAGCTAGTGTGCTGTTTCATTAATGGAGACACCAATGCAATCTCTTTTTAAGAGCCTTTATGGTTTACAATTATCCCTTTATTATTTGTCAGCCATCACTCAGGGCTCAAACAGCTTTTAGAATCATTGGAGCTTCTGCTGGTCAGTTGTAAGCTGAATTGTCTCCCTAAATAGCTTTTGGTGCTTTTGGAATCCATCATCTTCAAGGGTAGTTTGTATTTTGGATCAGGCTCTGAGAGCAAGATGGATATTGGAAAGATTTTCCCTGTCTTGGGGTGCTGGATCAAGATGTCACTTGCCAGCATGGAAGTGGAAAATTATTTGTTTCTGGCTTGGAATGGATGGATCACACCTTGACAGAAAAACAGGAGTGGGAGCTTAGAGCCAGAAGAGGTTGTAGCAACCTCCTGGGAGATCTCACAGGACCACAGGTACAGGCTGAGTGGGTGTGTGAGCTGATAAGGAGGAGATACAGGACTTGGTATTGATGTTGGGGTAAAAGGGCCACAGAAGGGAATGGGTTTTTTGGCTTTACTGGAAGAAACTCCAGGTTGCTGTCAGATTTTTCCTTGTTTCCCTCTGTGATAAATAACCACAGACCTGTGCCTCCTGGCTCTCCTTGCTCCACAGCTCTTTTGGACTTTCCTCCATCACCAGGCTGTGGTTGCAGGGGAAGCTTTACCAGTTCTGATACTTCCCAAATCTTGCAGGTCTGTCAATATATCCTTAACAGCTGGGTTTTGCTAGAAAACAACAGGTAAAATGATCCTGATTCCTAAATCTGGCAGGCAGCACCTCCCAGACCCGTGTCCATCATTCAGCTGGGAAATGAAGGCACCAAACAGAACCAGAACCTGCTGACACTCTGTGCTGTAGCCTGCCCTCCCTCCCACTGGGGTGGTAAATCACAGCAGCTATCCACCTGCTTTATTTCCTTTCTATAATACTTTCATCTTAATGACTAATTAGGAAAATGTCTGCCTAAAATCAAGATAAAGGAAATTAATTGCTTCTCTCTGCTGTGTCACAGTGAAAGGAAAGGAGGTGCTTTGTTCCTGGGGACTAACTGAGGGCCACTGCTCACCTCTCGTTACCCTTCACTGCTTACCAATAAAATAATGATATTATTCCTGTTTATTTTATCCTGAGATGGAAGTAATGCTGCTGGGATTTTCTTTTCTTACTTCTTTTTTTCCCCCCTTCTCTCAGAGAGGGAAAACCATTGCCTTTTAGTGTTTCCTGCTGTTATCCTGATTTCTCAGTTAGAATTATTAAGAATTTGAGGTTATGATCTCACCTATTTTAGGGAGACCTCTTAACCTCTGGTCACTGGTGTTAACCACCTGCTTGACATGTTTAATAAGACAAATTAAATTATGCATCAGGCACTTTGGCCTCGTTGGCATTGCCAAAACCTTACCCTCTCTCTAATGAACCAGTGCTTTCCCCTGCTTTTCCTCTTACTCCTAATCCACTTACAGAATGATTTTTTTCTTACTGCTTCTGGTTATAGTGTGCCTTGCATTTTTAAATGTATTTTTTAATGTTTCAGAATTCTTTGTTCTCTCATTTTTCTGTGATTGTGCTTTTCAGTGCTCTTGGTTTTGCCAGTTGCTCATAAAGCACTGAATATATATGTGTATATGTATAAATCAATCTGATATCAGTGATCTGTGGTGAGTTGTGATGGCTTCCATGTTCTATTTCCCCCTTTAACTTTATTATATTTTTGAGAGAGTGCATCATTTCATAATACATGAGAATCCTTTCTTTTTTTCCTCCCTTTCTTCCCTTTCTGAGCAATCTGTAACCTCTCAATATCCATCAATAATCAGCAAAGAGCTTGGAATGCATAAGAAATTACCAACATTTGTGTTAACAGGAAATTTGCTGATAATCAGTTTGGGTTTTGCTCTCCTTGAGATGTCTTTAAGGGCAGGAGCAGATTTGTTATTTGATAAATATGAAGAATAATTCTTCTCAAATAGGTTTAAGTAATTAAATAAGACCTTCTTAAGGGCAGTTTCAGACTGCCTCCCTGCAGTGAAAGCTTTTTACAGGTATACAAGAAAATATTTCTGATAGTTTTGACCAGTTATTGCTAGAATAGATCAGCATCATATTCATGGCCTTAAAATCAAACATGAGCTTCTGATACAACTTTTCCCCAGTTTTGTTTTTGTATTGTCTGTGAGAAACAGAGTTTTTTTCTTAGGTTTGAATTGCATTGAAAAAATAGAATTGTGTATGAAAAAATCAAGCTTTTAAAATAGTGAAATAGTGAGAAACTTGCACAAGGAGTTTGGAAGGTACTATGCATTTGCTTCCAGGAAAAATCCCTGCATTAGTTTTGCAGCAGCCAGTGCAGTATGGATGTTTTACTTGTGAGGTGAGATAGCACAGAGAGAATAGGTTTGGTTTATAAAAAATAGGGCTTTAGCTGCAAAAGAAATGACCCTTTCTGGTGTGCTGCAAGATATTTTGTTGCCTTTAGACTGAAAGTGATCAGACACAACTTTCTGCTGTCAGTTTGCAGCAAAGGATGGCAGGGGTTGGAGTTGGCTTTGAGCAAGTTTCACGTCCACTGCCCCAGACACAGAGACAACCAGGGTGGATTGTCAGTGAAATTTCTCCTCACTTGTAAATCTGATCTGAGTGATGAATTCTGAAGTGCAGCTGCTTTCTGCTCAGCCTCCTGGAATTTCACTTTTCAGGGGTTAGTGATTTATTACTGGAGGTGTCAGTTTTCCAGGCAAAAGAAGGCAGAGGAGCTTAACCAGCAAACAGGTCCTCTCAGACATGTCCCCAAACTGTGACTGCCACTGGGTGGCTTTGTGGCAGTGCCCTGTGTCACCCCTGCTGATGGCTCTGAAGACCCAGTCTGCTCTTTTCCCAGGAGCTTTAGTTGTGTGGGATCAGGAATCTTTTCCATGAAATGCAAAAGGGGGTAAATGGGTGCCAATTCCTCTGTGATTTGCACCTCAGATTTTAGTGTTTTCTACGTTCAGAGCACACGTGTGTGAGGTGGTTGTAATGAAGATGTGTGTAGCAAGGCTTTCTATTTCCTCACAGTTTGTGCTTCCCCCTAGGTAATTAGCTGAAACACTGGATCCACTGTTATCTTCTTGCTGACAGTGGGCAGAAAATCAAACCCTTTACTGGTTGCCATGGGGATGCTGAGTTTTAACACCCTGGCACTGCAAGTGAGATGAGGCTTTTAACCAAGAGCAGAAGTGGAGCTGTAAAGGTGTAGGAAAACCTGCCCTATTTTAGCCTTTCAAGTTTTTGGCTTCTCTTGCAGTTTTACCCAAATACAACATGCCAAAACAAGAGCCTGTTGCTTTCAGGTGCCCTGCAAAGAAAGATGTTGCTGCCACAGTGCTGTTGGGAAAATGAGTTTGATTTCATTGCTCATCTAAAACTTTAGAAGGTACCCACAAACCATGACATCTACTCCTTGCTCCAAAAACTGTGTGGCATAAGGTAGAAATGCTGCTTTTCTTACCCAATTATTTCCAGGCAGCTAAATGAGAGAGACTTGATCAGAAACCACCCAGGGGTCTTCATTGCTTTATTGAAATGACAAAGAGTGTTTTCCTGTTTTGCCTGTACTGAGTTGCTTTGTTTTCCTTAATTAGAATCATAGAATGGGCTGGGTTGGAAGGGACCTCAGAGATCATCAAGTCCAACCCTTGATCCACTCCCCCCGTGGTTCCCAGCCCATGGCACTCAGTGCCACATCCAGGCTCTTTTTAGGTATCTCCAGACACGGAGAATCCACTACTTCCCTGGGCAGCCCATTCCAATGCCTGATCACCCTCTCCAGAAAGAAATTCTTTCTCATCTCCAACCTAAACCTCCCCTGGCACAACTTGAGACCCTTTGTGCCCTCTTGTCTTGCTGAGAGTTGCCTGGGAAAAGAGCCCAACCCCCCCCTGGCTCCAACCTCCTTTCAGGGAGTTGGAGAGAGTGATGAGGTCTCCCCTGAGCCTCCTCTTCTCCAGCCTCAACACCCCCAGCTCCCTCAGCCCTTCCTCACAGGAATTCTGCTGGATCCCTTCACAGCCTCCTTGTTCTTCTCTGGACCTGCTCCAGCACCTCAAGCTCCTTCCTGAACTTCCTGAGGGGCCCAGAACTGGACACAGGACTCAAGCTGTGGCCTCCCCAGGGCTGAGCACAGGGGCAGAATCCCTTCCCTGGACCTGCTGGCCACGCTGTTCCTGAGCCAGCCCAGGATACCATTGGCCTTCTTGGCCACCTGGGCACACTGCTGCCTCCTCTTCAGCTTCCTGGCAATCCAGACTCCCAGGTCCCTTTCTGCCACTCTGTGCCCAGCCTGGAGCTCCCCATGGGCTTGTTGTGGCCAAAGTGCAGGACCCGGCACAAGTTTGATTTCTGTGTCATAATAAACTTTGGGTTGGACAGGACAGAGCAGTTGACATCTCCCAGATGCTGCTGCTGCAGAGCAGGGTGATGGTTACATGCTGGGACAGGTTCTATGCATTTTGTAAGAAAAAGCTGGGAAAAGGTATATTTTTAAAATGTGTTTGCTTCATTTTTTTTAAGGTAAAAAAAACCTCTATCCAAGTCTAATTTGCTCTAAGCTTAGTAAGTCACTGGCTGGTTGGCAGCTCTGTGCAGGAGGAAGATTTAATCTGGCTGCACATCACTGGGTTTTGCTTTCAGAGTTGCAACAGGGTTGAAGAATTTCCTTACCATAGCTCTGGCAAACTAAGGATTTATCCAGTTCTGTAAGACAAATGTAAGCCCCAGCTCTGTCCTTATTCAGCCTGTTGTAAGGTTGGGGTTTGCAGTGTAGGATTGCCACAAGATTGACTTCCCAAGGTTTTGTTCTCTTGGCTTTATGGTGAGGAAGAAAGTCCACTGTGAGATTGGTCAAGATCTTTAGAGAAACAAGACTACAAAACAGCACTTCTCTGCTAAATTTTAATACTATTAATCTGAAAAAATATGGGAAAATTTCAAATGTCTCATTTGTAAATTTAGAAATTGAAAGCATAGAGATGTTCCTTTATCTAAAGAGACAACTTACACAACAGCTGTTCACTGTGAGATAAGGAATAAAAAGGAACAAATTGCCTTTGTGTCTTTGTCTTTTTTTAAGCTTTCAAAACAAATGTTTTTCTGGCCCTTTGAGGATATAAATTCAGCAAGGAAAATACCCAGTTCTGGCCAAAAGCATGCTTGATGCAAAGTACTGGCAATATACTGGAAAAATGCCCTTTTTTACCACTGGTACATGCTACTTCCCTGTATATTGTTCATTTTGTATTTATGGGACTTAAAGCTTTGATGTAAGAACTCTCAGCTGCAAGATGAGAACCCATAAGTAGAGAAAACTCTCTGCACCTCTGAATCCATGCTGTCTGCAATGAACAGAGTATAATAGTTGTTATTACATTGTTTTCCATTGACAACTAGGTCTAAACTTCACCCAAATTCAATCATCTAAGTATTTGTCTTGATTTTTTTTTTTATTTATGTCCCCAGCAAATGTAGGTTCTGTCTCCAGCCAGCACAGACTATGTGGATGGGATGAACCATTCTCTGGAGCTCCATTGAGCATAGTAGGAGACTGGGAAACTGGTTTAGTTACAGCCAGAATATGGGTGAGTGACAACAAGATTAAATTAATCCCAATTAACTGTCAGCAGACTTTCTGGAACCCCAGGAGTACTTTTTACCTGAGCTTTCTGGAAGCAGTCAGTTCTCCTGGGCTTTCTGGTGCACCAACATCCTTGGTGACTTCAGCTCATCTGAATTTTTTTTATTTTCTAGGCTGTCTTTTCAGTGTGTTGATGTTTCTTTCCAACTGCAGATGTGGTTTTGATTCTTTTAAATGAAGTTTTATTTGGTGAGGATAAAGTCAGTGTTAATCTACAGACAGTAGAGCATCACTGTACTGTTCAAAATAACATCACAGAGACTGAATTCTCATCAGGCAGGGTTGAAAAGCCTCTATTTAGGTGAAGATCAGTCTGTTTTTCTCCCTACCAGCCTAATGTTTTTCTCATATGGCATGGTTTGTCTGATTTTTTTTCTTTTATTCTTAAAAAACAAATGATAAAAATAAAGAAAATGTTGCCATTAGTGATCATTTCTGTCATAAACACAAAGACAGCTCTCTGGTTTTCCTGAGTGTAACTTTGCCATGTCCATGTGCATCCTACACAGATTCTATCCTCCATGATCTTGCTAAATTGTGGTCCCTTGCGGAGATGTAAAGTCTGCTCTCTGATTCAGTTTGTCTCTTTCCCATCAACAGATGAACAGAAATTGAAGGAATTTTATCAGTGAGATGCCTAACTGCAGCTTCCTTGCCTTCCATACAATCCTGTGTAAGTACCTCCACCTTCCTAAGCACTGAGCTTTGGGCAAGCATCAACACCACTCCTCCAGGTGGTAAAACCTACACATCCCTGTTGTAGATCTGAATATCCTTTGAGATTAGGATGGTTTTCTACTTTGTGGGTATAAGATGCTGTAATTCCCTATATATCCTATATCTCTTTGGGTCGCTGTACCCATAACACAGGTAACAGCCCTGATAAGAACCTGGATCCTGTAGGGCTGGTAGAGAAACAGCATTCGTGGCAATTTCTCTTTTATTCTTTGATTTGTCAGCAGACAGGATTTTTATGGCAGCTCAGTTCCAAATTCAGTTCAGCCCATTAGAAATAATAATCATGTTTAAGCCAGCCCTGATGTAACACTTCTCCAGCAGTAAGGTGTGACAGGATTCATTTCTTTGTGGCTGCTTTATTCGGGCATCTTTTACGAGGGTAATTACAGCCTTCCACCTGAACAACATGAAGCAATTTTCTGTTCAAGCTGAAGAAGTCTGTATCAGTCTCACCCCCTCTGCATGCATTTTACTGCCACCAGCTCTGGTTACAGATAGCAGAATTTTTATAACCTTTATAACCCAATAGCTCAGCCAGGAACATCCCCTCATTATCACACCCGCCTGGCTCTCTCATGGGGACCGAGGTGCCACGCTGTATTATTCACCAGTCCTGGCCAAATCCCATCATTTCAAGAATCAAGGACAAATGTATATTTATATTGAGTTTGTGGACAGTTTTGGTTCTGTCTTTTGTTATTTTTTTTTAAATATAAGCCTTTTTTTTCTTGTTCCCTAGAGGAGCGTGGAGAAGTATTTGGTTTACATGAGAGGGGACAAAAAGGCAGCTGGGTGCATATGGAAATATTTTCAGCAGGTATGAAAGCACAATGTACCCAGACAACATGTTAAAACGTGTCAAATGCTGTGCTGAATGTAATCTTTACTCCTCATTGATTTCAATTTGTATCAGGGTGGTTTTAGCTGTTTAAATAACTCCCTGCCTTGGTCCCCCTGTGTTCCTCAGCAGCTCATGGCAGAGACACCAGGTAAAGCATCTCAGCCTTTTAATTTAGGTGCTTTTTGATACTAAAGACTGCAAGTTCAATTTTTGCCAATAGAGAACTGGCAACTCCACAGGCACTGCAAGAAGCCACGAGCCCAAACTCATGTCTTGACTCCAAGGAGGCAGGACTGAAAGCTCTGGAGAATGTCCCTTCCTTCCTGCTAACAGGGGCACTGAGAAATGCCTCATGTCTCCAGGACTGAAGGAATCAATCTGGGCAGGAAACTGGTTCAGAGGCTCCAGGCAGTCAGCTCTGAGCATTTCTGACATGGTCCCAAATGTAAACCTGGTAACACAGAGCTCTGCATTCCCAGCACAACTCTGCATCACCCTTGGACCTGGTTTGTTCTGCACGAAACCTCTACCCTGCCAAGGGTGAAAAGGGGAATGGTGGGGGAGGAGGAGCTGCTAACAATATACAGAACAGCAAAAGCCTTAAGACCCACTCTTTATTTCTTTAGAAAACCTTCTCCAGTATTCTAATAATCTGATTTTTATAAAAAACACTGGTTTTTAGCTCTTCTGTTTTTCAGTGACCACCCATATAGGAATGCAAATTCTGTTAACCTTTCTATGCTGAACTTCCATAAGGCAAATGTACATATATCAGATTTGTTAACAATATTTTTTTTCCAGTAAATTTGGCTCAAGATTGGCTGATTTATTTACAGTTAGTGTTGTTTAGTCCAGGGAGCTACAGGGGAAAAGTTTGGAATAGCAGTGTGGGAAATGCCCTCCTTAAACAGCTCTTCAGTCCTCCAAAGCTTCTGCTCTCCACATCAGGTGGAAAAGCAACTTATTCAGGTGATTTTGTTGAGGGCTGGAGGTGACATGCTATGTTTTCCTGGGCATGTAATATATCCTGGGGGATAACTGAGTGGAGACTGGGCTGTGTGTGATTATTCAGGACTCAGTCCCATCAGAGTGACAAAAAGCAGCCTTGAGGTGGTTCACACTATGTTCACCTCCACATTTCCAATATATTCTCAAAGCTATTGCTTCTCTTGACTATCACAGACTTCCAGCAGCATTTTCATATCATTACCTTTGGTGAGGAGCATTCCCTTAATTTCTGCCTTGTTTAGTTCTGGGCTATAAATAACACTAACTGCTCCTGAAACCGAGTCGTGCAGAGCCCGACCCTGCAGGCAACTCAAAGCCTGAAAATTTCCTTGGTTTAACAGTCTTTACAGTCTCACACCTAATATATAAAACCATCATGCCAGTTGGAAATCTGTAATTACTGCCCACACTAAACTGTAGCATGGTAGACAAGACATAATGTCAAGTACCCCACTGAAGGAAATGTACTGAGAGTATTTTTCAAGCCATTTTTCTCTCCTTGATTCTCACTCTGGCTCCCACTCCCTAACTCCCCAGTCAGTATGATGGGAAAATAAATGCAGATATTTATGCCCATTTGTAGGAATGCAGTTGTCTCAGCATACACAGCCCCCAGGAGGGCTGTAAGAAATAATTTGGTGATCTACTGTGTGTATATGCCAGCCAGGATACTTATCTGTTTGACTGCTTGGAAGGAGCTAAATATTTTAAATGAGAAAGTCTTATGATGCTGTGAATGCCACTGATATGTCAAAGGAACAATAAGCTTATGGAGATTTTAGGGGTCTGTTCTTCAGGCTGCTGCTTGGATCCTGAGGAAGCTGGGGGAGAAGATTTATTGCCAGTGGTGCTGGGGGACAGGTTGTAGGAGCCCTGGGACTCCCTGAAAAAGGGAGGGTGATCCTGCAGCCCCACAAACCCTCTCCAGAAGTCCCAAACAGAATATTTAGTTGCTGCAAATTCTTCATCTAAAAGGAGCAAAGCCAATTTAGGTGAGCTGAGGATCTGGCCCTGTAATTAGGCAACACTTTTTCTGCTCAGACAGCTCCTTGATGGAGTGGCTGGGATGTGCAAATGAGGCAGGGGCTGTGTTGGGGCTCATTAAAGGAGGCTCTAGGAACCTCACATGGCCACCATCTGCTGCCTTGTTTGTTGAGTTTGATCATTAGTCAGTGAGTGGCCTGAGTGAAAATTCAGTGATTAATCTCTGGGATATGATTCTCTTTATCAAGATGAGGGATGGCAGAATTTCAGCCATTGGAATAAACTTGTATGAATCTGCAGATTCTCTGCAAAAGAGGCTGGGACTCACAAAGCAGCTCGGTGCAGAAATTAAAAAAAAAAAATGGGGAAATGAAGCTGTGAGTTTTTGTAATGCCTGTTTACAAACCCAAGCTCCTTGAGAGAAGCTGAGAATCTCTCTTGTAGATCCACAGTGACTACAAGAGCCAAGCAGTTGTGCTTCAGGCAGGACTTGCAGAAGGCACAGGATGTCTGCAGAGGATTTTAATGAGTGACCCCAATTTCAGCAACCTATTGTGAGGTTTGCTTTGTAGGAGTATTTCATTGACAGGTGTTTTAAAGTGCTTTCTGCACACTGGCTTGGCTCAATTTGTCTATCATGAATAAAATGAGTTTTAGAGAAAAGGGGAAGTTATTAATGGCTTTGATTTATTAACTATGTAACAGGCTTTAATTTTCTCTTCCTGGAGAAAAGAAAAAGTTTCAATTAGAGACCTTGGAGTTTTTAATTGACTGTTGGAATAGTTTTTCAGACAACAAAGCATTAATTCTTGTTATGGATCCATTTCACTTTTCATATCAAATGATTTGATCAGAACTGATACTGACAGGGAGTTGAAACACTCTAAACCCAGTCTGGCAATGTGGAATCATAATATGGACAGATCCATAGCTCACGAGTCTGCCCTGCAGTCTGTAAGGTTGGATGGGGCAGAGATCACAGCACATTTGGATTTTTTACTGGCATCCTCAGCTGCCTTGCAAAGAGTGAAATGTATTCTCTGTTGTTTTCACAGGGCATCCTTTGAATCTGCATTGGATGCCTACAAAATGCTTTGAAAAGCTGCAGATTTATTTACTCTTTGAAGAAATCTGTTCACAGGGCTGTTGATTCCCTCCTTCCTCCCCCCCCCCCAAATATATGCAGTTACTTTCAATCCCATCAAGAAAGCTGTGTACACAGAGATTTACTTTGGATCACAGTATTCATGAATAGAAAATAAAGGTTATACTTCTGAAAGAGCATTTTTGTGTCTGTGTGCTATAACTCTTTTGCATTTCACATTGCTCTGGGAAATGAATGCTTCCACCAACCAACCTGCACTCTGTGCTTTATGGAGATGAAGTTTATTTTCAGATTTGTCCTATTTGATATTTAAAAAGTAACTGGAAGATGAAGTTCAGGCACAAGAGAGGCAGCTTCAGTGTCGAATTGCTTAGCCTGATTATTTGGCCACAGTTGGGGTTTAGGAGCATGGAGCAAGCTGTGTTTCCCATGGAAATTTGCAGGGAAGTGGCTGGAGGGGATGCTTGTGCTGGGGCTGGATCCATGGTCATGGCTACTGATAAAGCCAGGCAGCATCTTCTGATAGATCAGGCAGGTGAAAGGAGGGGACAGGTAGAGTGGAAGGAAATCTGTCCATTTCATCTTTTGTTTTGGTGGTTTTTTTTTTCTTTTTTCTCTCTAATTTGACAGGACAGCTTCAAAGGACTGACTTTTCCTTGTGGCTTTGGTTTATCTGGTTTTAGCAAGAGGGAAAATGGAGCAAAGTTTCAAACTCCAGGTCTAAGTTACTGAGTGAAGTCCATGGCAGCCCTTTTACTGACTCTTAACAAGTGCTAAACCAAGGAGATAAAGGAAAATTATTCCCTTTTCCCACCCACTGCAAAAAGGAATTAGCAGAAAACTTTCTTTGCCAGGATGACAAGAAGTAAGCAAAAGTCCTCAGGAAGCTTTTGGCCCCTTCCCATCTATATTCAGGTACCTGATCTATATTCAGGTACCTGGGTATTTTCTTTTTTGACCAGGCTGAGAAGGAATCCAGCCCATTTTTTCTGTTCAGCTGTGCTGGCACTTTCTGTGGAAAGCTGGAATACCTTAGGAACCAACTTTTCCCTCTTTAGACAGTACTTGGGTAGGAATAGGAAATGCAAAGAAGAAAGTGGTACAGTAGTTATTCTGACTTTTAAAAACAACACTTTTAAGATCTGCCATGGTAGAAATAAACAGTGGAGTTCTACAGATGTCTCAAGGGAGATATGTGCTTGCTTGCTTTGTCTCTTATTCCTTCAGGAAAAGGGCAACAACTTAGATATTTATATTCAGCAGAGTCTGCCTATTTTATTTGAAGCCTACAAGAAATGATTCAGGCTTTAAGCAACTCTTTGCTCCATACATTTAGGAAGAAAAGCAGCAAATTGAAAATCTTGCCTTGCACGGGAAGGCTGATTGCAAAAAAAAATAGTACAAGAAAAAAGGCTCAGGAGGATGAAGACACAAAGCAACCCCTGGTTTTTTTTCAGGAGGAATCTCCTAATATTGGTATGGAGGACAGGCAGTAATTTCAGTTGTAACTAACTTAGAAATTGGGGTTTATGCAGTGGTTACACTTGAAGCTATTGTGTCAAAATTGTATGAAAAGCCAAGAAATAAAGGACACTTCAGACCCAGTTTTGTGGAGACTGAGGAAGCCTTCAAGACTCTGTTACAATAAAACACTGATTTTTTTCTCCAGTCTGAAGCATTTCTTATTTCTTAAGACAACAAAAATTGCATTCTATATAAATTTCTCAATTATTTCATGCTTTGCTTTCCCCATCCCCAGAGTAGGAAGATGGACTCAGGTAAAGTGCAAAGAGCAAATGGATTTTCCTGGCACTGCCTGGATGTCAGGGGGTGATTGCAACTCATCTGTGTGCTAGGAAAATCTTCTGCAAATGGAAAGGTTGCAGTATGATGCCTGTTTGCTAATACATTGAACATGGCTTTATTATTAGATCTAAGGACTTGTGTTTTTTACAAAATGATGTTTGATTTGTTAGGTGCTATTAAGAAAGATAATAATTTGTCCTGCTGACAATATGATGGATTAATCTTTATGGCTCTGCTGTGCTTTTAAGCATTTCATCCTTCAATAACCCTCTGGACTACACAAAATACAAGCAGAGTAAAATGCAATTATACTAAAATGCTTTGTGCATTAAATTTTCTGAATGTAAAATCTTGAAATGCTTACAGTATGAAAATACTTTTTAGATAATGTTCACCAATTTAATCCTAGCAATACCATTGGAATCATCAAAACAAATTAAAATAGAAGGTAATTGGGTTAATTCTATTTATTTCTATATGGGATAAATTATCTGTTCAAGACTGAGCACCAGATAAAAAACACCAAAAGAAAAACATTTTTAATGTACTTTAATCTCATTTCAGAACATTCCCCCTAGATTTTCCTCTGTAAAGCAGTTAGAACTCAGACCTGAATTGGCCCCAACACCACAGTTTTCATTATTCTGACAAGAAAAGAGCAAATTCCTAAATTATTACCTTTTGGTGAGGTCCATTTTCTTCCATTTTTGCCTCTTCCCAACTATGGGAATGAACATGAAGAGATTCCAGCCCCTTTTTCCACCTTCCAGCCTTGGAGGGGCCTTGGCAGAGGGGATGGCAGAGGTTTTTTTTTTATTCCTCTTGAGTTTTAGAAGTGCCTAAAGATAAACAGATGAAGTTGTGTCACTGCTGGTTCATTTCTAGAAGGACATGAAAAAGAAACTGGCTTTTGGGTGTTCTTGTAAATATTTTACTAGAAAGTGGCCTCGTGAGGGAATTCTCTCTTTTGTTGGAGCCAGATTTCTCAGAAATAGTTCTTTTAGTAAGAATTGCTTGGGGATCACATCACCCTGTCCTAGTTTCCAATTCTGCAGTGATGTGAGGCATTTCTGAGAGTCTGTACAAACCTCTAGACCAATTACTAGCTTTTACATAATTAAAATTTAATTAAAAAAAATATATATTATTGGGAGCCTTGTTATACAAGTTGAATTTCTGGCTCACTTGCTAAACATCGTGCTTGGATTTGTGTGTATGGGTCATGTCAGAGATGGTTTGGAAATGGTTATGGGGTGCTCTGAAGCCCCCCAAAGTCATGGAGAAACTTTCTCTTGGATTTAACAGGCTTTTTATCTGATCAGAAATGGCTACAACTAATTCTGTTATTAATGACACAAAAGCTGCAGAGATTTGCAAACACCTTGCTGTGTCCCAGCCCTTCATCCAGTGTGGAATCAGCAGCTGGTTCTGAGAGGGGGGGGGAACCAGCTCAGGGAAAGGATTTTCTGTTTCTATTTTAGCCAGAAAGTGTTTTATTCTTCTGTGAAAAATTCACAGAGAAAAACTTTGGAAATGCCAAACCAGCATGAACCAGTAAACATAATATTTCCACATAGTGTCCCTCATTACATGGACATCTTAACACAGAATATTCTGAGGTTGTTTTTTAGTTTTTCATTTCCAAACAAATAAAAAAAGGAGCAAGAGCCCTTCCTCCTGAAGGATACTCACAGTTTCAAACCTCTTTCTTTAGCCACATTAGAAAAGGCATCTATCTAAAAGCAGAGCACTTATTAATTGCTCTTGTGGCTGCTTAAAGCTGGTGGGCACTAAAACTTTTATTCTGCATTCTCCCCCCAAGCTCTGCTTTATGCTGTGGTTTTGCACTATGTAAGTACTTGGAAATAAATATTAAAAAAATGTATGTATGGAAAAATATCCCCCCAAAATGTTTCTCCCAGATGGATGAATCTCTCATGTGCAGCATCTCAGAGGGTGGCAAACAAACTGGGGATAACTGCTGCCCAGATCAATCCCTTCAGATTCCTCCTGGGAGCCTGACCTTGAGGGAAAACCATCCCTTCAGTCTCCTGCATTTACTTGGTCTGGGAGTGATGTGGCTTGGGAGCAGGTACAGAGGAATTTCAGCTGAAATTTCCACATTTCACTTCACAGACATTTTCACCTTTGATAGGAGCCCAAACTGATTCCCAGGGGACCTGTGTGGCTTCAAATGACATCTAAATATTTCAGCAACAAATGAAACCTAGCACCTGATTTTTTTTTTTCTTGGTCTAGACTTGTTTTCACAACACAAAGTAGTAATTAACACAATTAGTTATCTTCAAGAGGCTGGCCCAATTTCCTAGCACTTAGCTGCATTAATCTCCTTCAAGAAGGCTCCCAGCTTGAGCAGGCAGAGCTTTGGCTTTTTAACTGAAGTGGAAGGTGGGTTTAGGGAAGAAAATTAACATTTTATTTCCCCTAAGAGATTGTAAAGAACTGACTGTGTCTGCAGGAGCAAAAATGAATCATGTATTTATCCTGCACATCCCTTTATATCTCTTTATATCTATTTAGAGCTTTTGAACCTGTAAATGCCTTGTATGTCTGGTAGACTAATATCAGGAAGATTAGAGGGGAAAAGTTGACTTGTTAGAAGCCCAACTGCATTTTTGTTTTTCCCAGTAAACCTGAATTTTTAAGGTGCATTCAGGTCATTGAATACGGGAGCCCTGAAGGAGACTGATAGCACAAACAAGTCTGAATTTGTTCTTCTCCCTGAGAAACACTTTGGGGAAAAGGCAGAGGAGAGGTGGTCTGAAAATCTGAGTCTTCCTAGCCTGCTGGAAAATAAGTAGACCATCATTATATTCTCATTACTCCATCTCTCAGCAGAGAAAGGCGAAAAATAAAGGTCACTAGCTTTTCCCATCTGTGCTAAAATGAGATGAAGGTAATAGAGGACTCCCAAGATTTATTGCTTAGCAGGTGATTTGAGGCTTCAAGTAAAGAGTAAGACTTACAATCCTATCTCAACAACTTCATACTTTGTAAGGGCATGTTCCATAACCCACTGAATTTCGACTGGAAAAATCAGAACTTCTTTTATCAGGCACTGGGTTAGGTTTTACAGGTTGATTGAAAGAAATGAGTCTCAGCTACTGCCTTCTGGATGGGTTTGAGCAAAGAAAAAGGATTTTGATTTGTGAAAACAGATTTCAAAAGAATACATCCAAGAGTCTGAGAAGAAAATGACATTTGGATGTTGTAGTGTAAAATTTCTGCCCAGGCATGGTGTTTAATGAGATGAGAGACATCCCTGAGTCCACTTGGGAAACAGAAGCTTCACTCAGCTGTCAGATGACTGGAGCAGGGAGAAGGAAGTTTGGGTGAGATGCTGCATCAGCAAACTTGAGAAATCAGTTTCTCTGCTGCATCATTACAGTCAAAGCCCAGCAGCACCAGACAGCTCCTCATTTTCCTGGCCAACACTGAGTAAGTGCCTGGCAGTGGCTTAATTGCTCATTAAAAAGAAATTTTTTATGAAACAGAACAAAGTAGAAAATATTTTGAAAGTAACAATGGTACTGAAAAGGGGGCTGGAAAAACTCAGTTACTTCTGGGGCCTTGCTTTGCCAAGCAGCTGCAGACACAAGAGGCTGTTCCAGGTGTTCCTGCTAAAGAAGCAACCAATAAAATACCTCCTGAAAAAGGTATTTCTTATCAAGGGGTAGTTTGGCTTCAGAGGTACCTTTCCACTCTTCACGTGGAGCTGGCTCCCGGCAAGGTTTGTATAACTGCTTAATTGGATTAATGAATGAAGCTGATTTGTGCTTTCATTAGTGTCCTTGCATCCTTGATGAAGCTTTCTGATAGTCTTGTAATTTGCTTTGCAATTTTTCCCTGTTCTTTAGAAAAGCTCCTCTAAAAAGCATCCCAGCTAACAACTTGGCTGTGATATGAAGGTACCTGACACCAGTAACCATCCCTCTTAGAGCATTTGATTGATCAGGGCTTGTAGGTGCAACAGCAGCTATTTGAAGGTCAGTATTTGGTGTTTTTCTGGGAGACACTCTCAGCTTTTGGTGAGATGGATAGCAAAGGTCAATTGCTAAGCTCACAGGAAGAAATGAGGTGAAAGAACCTGATTGTGTTGGACACTTTGCAGCTGACTCAGCAAGGCCAAGCGTGCAATCTTTAAATGAAATACTTTGATGCTGAATTAACTGTCATATGAGCTCCAAGTTGTTTAATCAGGGGCCTGTTTTCATCTGGTCAAGGGGGTTATTTCTCAGTAAGGATTTCATTAGCAGTGTCTGCCTTGCTCCCTGTCACCCTCTGCTTTTCCTCTGCAAGGCAAGATGTCAAATACTGAGCTTTCAATACAGGCAATTCCAGCATTTCAGAACTTTCCCATTATTTGAGCTTTAACTACCCAAACCTCATCCTTGTCCCACAAGGAACAAGCCTTGCACTTGCTGCATCACTTGGAGATGCTGAAACTGTGAGATAAAGAAGAGATAATGCCATGATAGTAATTGCTCTGTTTGAATATCACCATTATCAGACTAAATAAGCCCAGCTGTTGGTAAATCTGGATTCTATTTCTGAGTGGACTTTTTAGTGACCACTATAGAGTGGAATCAGCTGGGCTGCTCAGAAGTGTCTCTCAGGTCAGCCCAGTTTGTGCCCCTGAGCAGTTTTAATGTGGTGGGGACACAGCCCTGCCTCAAGCACACTGATTATTGAGATTTTTTTTTCCTGCTGTGCCTGTGCTGAGGCACTGGGAACTTATTTGTTGTTTGAAGCATTGAATCATCACTCAGTAGAGCCAAAAGAGCAGCACCCTACTGCCTTTTGGATCAGAGTATCAATAAATGGGTATCAAACTCTTTTTGCAGCTGACTTTAGCAACAATTTCTAGTCCAAACTATTCACATTTAAGTGCAGGCTTAAATTGCTTTCTTATATCTGAAATACACCAATTAAGTATTAAACCTTTCTGAGTTTAATGTTCCTTTAATTAACTGAAGCCAGAAATGCAGCTTCCATCTTTAAAATTATAATCCTTTAAATCATTGCAAGTTTCATCCTAAGCCTACTGAAATCAATAGATAAAATCCTGTAGGTTTCTCCTGAGCTAAGTAAGTACCTGGTAATTACAGCTCTAAGGTGAGATTCCAGAGTTTGGATTAAACCCTGAATTTTTTGCTGCTTGGGTCCCCACAAAGGGTATAATTTCCTGATTGAACAGTAATAAGCAGGGCTCAGGGAGTATTATACAACTTTGATTTTATTATATTTTTTTTAATGGTCCCTACAGCGTTAACAAGCACTTGGGAATAAAATTCAGTCTTTATGTTCTGGATTCACAGCTTCTTAAATGCAAGTGAACTTTCTGCTTAAATGGTTGAAGCAATTTTTGATCTCTGCAGCTCACCCATGTTCTGAGGAGCTAATTCTCATCATCTCCTTAACAATATATGAGTGTATGAAGTTCTTAACACTTAATTCCTCAGGCCTCTTTTCCAAAGAAATAGTTGAGACTGCTCAAATGAGATGCTATCAGGTGTCATAGTAACAGCTCAATGGATATAATCTGATTCCTGAACGACTCTGACTGTAGGGGGAGGGATATATGGACAGGAAAGGAAAGAGCCTTTTCCAGAACTGGGGACTGGAGACATCCCTGAGGATCAGCTTGCTGGATATATGTAAATGCTTGCAGGGTAAACCTGCTCAGTCATAGAATCACAGAATCATAGAATTGGCTGGGTTGGAAGGGACCTCAGAGATCATCGAGTCCAACTCTTTTACCACTGTTGCGGTTGCTAGACCATGGCACTGAGTGCCACATCCAGTCTCTTTTTAAATATCTCCAGGGATAGAGAATCCACTACTTCCCTGGGCAGCCCATTCCAATGGCTGATCACTCTCTCCGTAAAGAAATTCTTTCTAATATCTAACCTAAATTTCCCCTGGCACAACTTAAGACCATGCCCTCTTGTCTTGTTGAAAGTCATCTGGCAAAAGAGACCAACGTCCACCCGGTTACAACCTCCTTTCAGGGAGTTGTAGACAGCAATGAGGTCTCCCCTGAGCCTCCTCTTCTCCAGGCTGAACAGTCCCAGCTCCCTCAGCCTCTCCTCATAGGGTCTGTGCTCGAGTCCCTTCACCAGCCTGGTTGCCCTCCTTTGGACCTGCTCCAGGACCTCGATATCCTTCCTGAACTGGGGGGCCCAGAACTGGACACAGGACTCAAGCTGTGGCCTCACCAGGGCTGAGTATAGGGGCAGAATCACCTCCTTGGACCTGCTGGCCACGCTGTTCATGAAGATGTTCAGTGAACAGTTTTAATGTTCTCATTTCAATAGGGGATAATTAATTTTTTTTGAGTCCTGATAGAAGGTATAATAAATTAAAAGAGTGAAGATTTGGAATAGGAAGAAAAAAACCAGCCTATTTTGTCTCCCTAGGTTGAGCAGCTGATTAGCTACCTCTGTGAAAAAGTAAAAAGTGTGAAATTCTGCTCACCTCTGGAAGGGTTCTCATCTGGGCAGAATGTAGAGGGAGGGAAGCTTCTCCCTTTGGTCATTTCAGGTTCTCTAGCTAACTTTTAATACAAAGATTTAAGTGGGAAAGAGATAAAATATAAGATAAATGCTTAAAAGCATCAGTGTAGTTACATTCCCAGGGATTTCTCCCTTGAGATTGATTTCAGTGTCCAACAAGGTGCTGGTTCTGGCTGAGGATTTCCCAGGAATTTCCCATCCCCAAAGCAGGATTGTCCTCCCCTGCTCTTTTATAGGCAGCCAAGTTCCTTGCTGTACTTCTCCAAGGGAAAAAGGCTTTTCCTTCACCACCCAATTCCTCTGTTTTGTAGAAATAAAGCTCTCCTAGAGCTTCACCCTTCCATCAAGTTTGTTAGACCTGGCCAATGACCTCAAAGGGTCAGAGGGAGAGACAGACACAGGGTGGTTCTCAAGACTGAGCTTCACCCTTCCATCAGGTTTGTTAGACCTGGCCAATGACCTCAAAGGGTCAGAGGGAGAGACAGACACAGGGTGGTTCTCAAGACTGAACAAACCTTGTTCCCAACTGGGAAAAAAATGACCAGAAAGCTCAACTTGCCAGCAGAAGAGGAGGCAGAAAACGTAGGGATGCTCTCTGTGAAGTACAGTGCTTGTCATCTGCCTCTTTTATTTTGTTCCTCTTCCAGCAGCCTGGTTTTCACAGCTGTACCCCACCAAACCTGTGACTGATTTGGGGCTGGGATTCACTTCTGGTTTGTAGCCTTGCAAGCTGCATTTGATGGGGAGAGCCTGGAAGTTCCCAGAATTAATTTATGATCATGAACAAAAAGCAAGGCAACTCTGTGAGTGAGTGTGCAGAAAAGGCAAGATAAAAAGAAATAAAGAAGGAAGCAAAGCTGGAAGAAAAAATAAACCTCCTCTTACAAAGGAAGGTGTGTGTAAAGGATGTGAAACTGCTTTTGCTCCAGCTATTAGTTTTTACAATGCACTCTTTTTTTTTCTTAGGGGCAGCATTTTCAGGCATTACACGGCATGTCATCCTTACACTGCTCTTAGGTCTTAACTAGAATTCCATCTCCTTTGCTTGTGCTGTGTTTTTCATCAAAGTAATGAAAATCAATGAGGTTTTTTTATGGCTGGTTGGTTGGTTGGCTTCTTGCTTTGAGTAATTTTTCTTACTGTAGTTCAGCTGAAGTTTCTAGGCATTTGGATCTTCTTGCAGTGTTGTAAAACTGAGAGCCATCAAATCAAGATCTGATTTTAACCAAATAGTTTAGGTTCAGTGAATTTATTTATCAGTTACTTACCTTCTTCCAAATGGAGGGTTTTCTATAAGAATTTTCTGGTTTAACCGTAAGAAGAGAAATAAGAGTGTGAAGTCAGAGGAGACTGATGTTTTCAAGGATTTTCTTCCAAACCATGTGTTGATCCTGAGGTCTGAGATTCATTAGTTCAGGCTCAACAAGTACTGAACCCAAATTTGATCTCACCCTTCTCTCAGACATATGCAGAGGACAATTAGCAGCTGAGCAGGATGCTTGATTGGATTAGGTGGTGTCAAAACATTAATCATGGCAATCATGGCTTTGGGCTAAAAAATGAGAAAAATACCTTGTGCTTCTTTGCACATGAAAAAGAAAACCCAAACTATTATTCTGACTCTGTTTTACTCTTAAATTTTTAATCTGAGGGGCAAGGAATCTGCAGACAGCCAAATGTTTCTCCATTTTCTAGTTCAAAACTTATTCTGGATAAAGTTGGGGAAAGTAATTGGTGATTCAAGTGCTTGCCTAAACTGACAGGAATGTTTTAAGAGGTGTTTTTTCTACAAACTCGAGCCCTGATTCTTTTTCCAGTGGGAGCTTTGCTATTCATTAAGGAGCAAGGTCAGATTATTGAGAGAAAACAAGGAGCTGGCTGCCAGCAGCTTCTGCTCAGGAAACTCTGCTCTCTGCAGTTCATGCTTGAGTGTTTCTCTTATCATTGCTACTGGAAAATATTTTCTCACTAGAAAATGGACTTTAGTCAAAGCAATTTGCATATCTTACTGAAATAATGTTAGTGTGTTGGCTGATCCTCAAGCTTCAATCAATCTGCAAAATATCCTGTGGTGGAATAATTTGCATGTGTAATTTTCCAGATCAAATCCTGCAAAGATTGGAGATGTTACTCACACTGAATTCAGGAGGGCTATTCAGGTTTACATATGCTTTAAAAAAACATCATAATAACCTGAAATGCAGAGTTGTTTTTGCAAGGTCAAAGCTTATTTTTTCCTGTATCATGTAAACTTCAAAGTAAATAAAATCTCCTACAAGAACACAGTGCTATAGTAGAATGAGAATGGGGGTATCAAATAGGCATGCATTAATTCAGAGCCATTTTAGCACCCAGCAGCATGGGTAGGAGAATCAGTGGACAATTTCATGAGGTAAAGCAAGCTGAGGAGAGTTAAATAATTAAAACCAAAGATCTGAAGAATATAGCTTTAAATATTTGTTACTTTTCTTTTTTTTTCCAGAACTGCAGCTCATGTTTTCCATGTTTTCTCTGATCATTTTTTACAGCTCTCCTGTGTTATTGCCTTACTGACTTTAGGACCTCAATTACCCATGTAGGAGATGCTTGATGCTTTCTAACAGGTGAAAAATCATCCTTGCTCTGGGAAGCTTTAATTCTGACTTAGATAATCCAAATAACCAAATGGCAGAGTGAAACGAAGGCAGGAATTCTTCCATATGGGTCTGCAGGTAGGTTTGTAAAAGATCAATGTGAGGGTCTTAAATGCAGGGCAGAAGTACAGATAGGCTTTGGCTGACCACTGTGTGCTTAGAGGGTGTGAAGAAGCAGAAAGATGATTATTATCAGGGGTGACAGAAAGATGTATCTGCCAGCACAGTGGGAGCAGAGGGAACTTTCCTTTTTGACTGCCTGATGCTCACACAAAATGTTTTCTTCTTCCTATCAGCTAAATGCAATTTCAAACCTCAGGAGTTCCAAGCAGAGGCCAATTTTTAAAAATTGATCTGCTGTGGCAATGCCCTTTCTTGCCTCCCCAGAATGGAAAGCAGTTGTTGCAGATCTGCCCCAGCTCAGAGCTGTGCAGGGCTGAGGTGCAAATCTGCAGCAGCTTTGCTTGTACCAGTGACTTTAGGCTTGATTATTTCTGTCCTCAGGGCTTGAAATTAAATCTCTACACTCTGGAACAAAAAAGATTCCTGTCCTCCCACAACACCTGCTTCTAGCCCTAGGAAATGGCAATATATTGGGCTTCAAGCTAGTGTCACCTTTATCTACAGAAAAGCTTTTCTGGTCAACCTCAGAAGTTTCTAAAATATTATTTATGGCATTCTCTTCCTTTAAAACTTCAGCAGGCTTAAATTTAAAATACACAAAGTGACAATGAATGTTTGTAAAAAGGCTACAAATAGTGTTTTGGCAGAGATGCAGCACACACAGACTGGATAATACATTACTGAGTTGAAATGTGCTTGTGACAGCTCCAATAAGTGACAATAGCCTTATCTCAAACTCATCCGGATTAAAAGCTTTCTAGATGTTCTATCATATATTTCCAGTGCTTTTAATGTCACAATATTTCTCTGGTTGGGACTGGATTGCTTTGAGGCTAAAGCTGTAGTGCTCACGTATGCTTGTTCAGCTGGTGACAGATGGGGGAATTTTTTTGCATTTCCATGGTGTGCCCTGGGTAAAGGCTGGGCCAAATTGCAGCCCTTGTGCTGACTGAGGAGGATCCCAGAAGGTGTTTCTGATTTCCTTGCCTATGAGAAGAAAGGGACAGAGCCAATCCCTCATGGAGCCATGCGGGATGGTGTTGTTGGGAACCCTGTGTAATGGCTTCAAATACAGAGCTCAGAACTCTGTTTGAAAAAGTGTTTGCCAGGCAAACAAAAATCTCAGGTAAACTGAGATAGGAATGAGTATTTCTTAAGGTCCCATCAGTTCATTTACATCACCCTAATATGTTGTTCCCTCTGTTAATTTCTTACCCAGGGCAGGCTCAGCATCCAGGCTGAGATGGTTGGGTCAGGACAGCAGCTTCTGGGTACAAAGCTGGCACATGGCTGTTGTGTGGGCTTTGGTACATTACTGAAATTGTTTTTTATTATAAGCTTAGGCTGTGCCCCTGCTGTAAATTTATGTTTTTTTCCAAGCAAACCTACTTTAAACCCAAGTGGTGGGGAGGTGGGATGCTGTGTTCCAGGTACACGTTAATCCTTTAAACCGCTTTTGGGAAGAGTTAATGCATTAGTGATGGTTATTCACAGGAGATGGGCTGGCAACAATAATTAGTGACAGCTATTAACAGAAGAAAGCTGAACATTTTAAATTGTGTTTGGAATTACCACTTCCTAAATCCAGGTTGCTCTGGCTAAAGCTTTTAGCAGGCCAGCAGAGTGGTGAGCCTGGGCGTCATCTCTTTTCCCAGGGGACCAGTAAGTTCACTATTGATCTCAACAGAAACCATTGCAGAAAATGTGGTGGAATTAAATATATATTTATCTCTGAAACATAACATGTTTGGCCACTGACCTGAAGCCCATTATAGTAAATGGGAAGAGTCCCATTGGTTTTATTCCTTTTCAGATGATGCCTTTAGGGCAGTGCAGGTGCTAAACAGAATTATGGGTTTGGGGCAGGATTCTCACAAGACCTGAAGTGAGATGCTTTTAAAATCCTTGCCTTCAGCTCCTTAATGTGATTGAAGTTTATATTGTAGGTTTACACATTAGAGATATCCTATTTCTTTGTGTAGTGCTTCTCCTGTGATAAATAAGATTCCCATAAAAGAAAATAAATATGCTGTGGCAGTTCTGTGAATGGAGGAAAAGGGTGTGTGGGTGTTGGGGATCCATTTGAAGTGCACTTCTAAGCCAGTATCTGAAACTAGAATTTCTAAAGGCAAGTTTGACTTTGGCTTCTGAGCTTAGTGAAAAAAAGTCTTTAAATGTTGCCTAAGGTCAGATATACACCTCTATCTTTGGTTGCCTTCACTTAGTTCTGGATGGAGGGACTATAAAATGGAAAATGCAGGTTCATATTTGCCACCAGAGCCTCTCTTCACCTGCAAAAGGGTATTTCACTATAATTAAAATAATGTACAAGCAAGGTATTGTGTGTAAGAGTGAGACAACCTTTGTCTATGTAGCATTTGCTGCTCAAATCAGGGAAACAAAACCATCACTGAGTTTTTTTCTTAGGAGGGAAGAAACCCTCTCCATTTTAAAACTACATTCACAGGTTTTGTGAGTGGGCTATTTAAGATGTTACCTCAAGCCAAATGATGCTTGTGAAACAGCAATAAATATGAATATGAACTTCCAACTTCCACTTATATGGATTTTTGAATAATTAGATCTGACATCCATTCTGATGCAGAAGTTTACTTTTGGGGCTGATATACACAAAGCCCTGTTACAGATCAGAGATAATGCTCCCAAAAGATGCAGGCAAGTTCCTTGTATATTACCCGAAACCACTGAGCAATAAGACTTCAGCAAAGTCAGTTCTGTTTTATCTAATTTTAAGTGTAGTGCTTTGAAGATAAGTCACTTTCCTAGTTTCAATAATTTGATTGATTTCAGTAATACAGGGGGGAAAAAGAGGGATGAGCTGTGCTATCATAACAAGTGCTTAATAGCAAACCTCAGATTTATCCCCAGCTCTGTCCCTGTGATGCTGGGGCTGGATCTCTCTCAGGCCCTTCACCAGCACTTTAAACAAGCAATGAGATGCTAAGGAGACACGAATGGTGAGTAGTTTCCTGCTAAAGGTGTAAAGGAGTAGGTTATTAATTGAAAGTATTTATCACATGGTAAAATCCACAAATCAATGTAGCAAATAATTCTAAAAGAAAGAGATTCATTTAAAAGTTTGTTGAAGTGGTCATCTTTGACCTTCAGGGACAGGCTGATCACTATGTAGACCCTTCTGTTGCATGCACTGTTAAAGAAACAAAGCAAAAATCCACCTGGAATCACATACAAGTTGTCTAAAGCTTGATCCTACATTTTGGAAGTCAGAAGTGTTGCCATTGGCTTCAGTGGAGGCAAAATAAAGTCCTGGGCTAAGGATTTCCTGATGCAGTTGGTGCCTCCAGCTGCAGCCTTGCTGCTGGTGGGACAGGGCAGGTGGCAGCTTAGTCCTTCACCCCTGGGAAAGATGAAGTGAAATGTGGAAGATTACAGAAATAATTCAAAAGGCAATGCTAGATATTTTTATAATACTTTTTTTTAAGTGTGCAGCCTGTATGGGAAAGATGAATTCTTTTTTTTTTTTTTTTTTTTTGCAAATCAGGAGTATTTGCATCTCAAAGCTTAGAAAGGGAATAAGTCAATTTTAATTAATTTTTATCATTCTAATATGATCTTAACAAGTACAGTCACTGATTTGCACTTAGAATAAAATGTCTGCAGCACATTTCATGCTGCTTTGAACTATTGTTGCCTACCAGAGCCCTTTCCAGCCTCACAAAAACTCAAACTTACTGTGGGTAACTTGGCTTTTATCATGTACTGATAGACCAGAGGTCTGTGATGCAAGTCTGTTCCTTCAGGCAGGTGATTACCAACGATTACAATTTGTTTCCCCCACCAGCAGAAATACTTTGACAGATCAGTTGCCTTAAACACCTTCACTCTGACTGCTGCCAAGTGTCCTGCAGTCAATCACAGCCAGAAAGTTCTTTTTCCAGGCTGCCTGCTGATGCACCATGGCAGGAGCAGAGCACTGGCAGTAGGTGGCCACAGCATTAAATGAATTTCATATCCTGCAAAGGGTGTAAAAATGACAACATCAGAAGAACAGAGGATGGAATTGGGAAGGAAAAACTGGGCTGTAATCAGCTGAACCCCTGACTGACTGGCATGAAGCAGTTTAGTTGCTAGTGACATCAGTAGAGGTGCTTTGGAACTGCAGTTGAGTCAGGCTTCAAAAATAAAAAGATAGAATCAAATTTGGAATGAGTAAGCTGAAGATTTCAAAGTAGGAGTTCTCCCAATAATGACAGCCAAAGCACACAAGTGACTTAAAAAAAATCACCTGTGTCCCTACCATGCTACCCAGACTGAAAAGCAATCAAACACTTTGTATTTTCAGCTCTTGGGATCAATTTATTAGAGAACCAAAAGATCTCAGTGGTGACCTACCTTTAAAATGCTTTTTTTTTTGTTCAAAATTGAATTTATTTGGTATTATCCTTGGAAGAAACCCCTAAGGTTAACACAAAGATTTGCCATGATTATGCTGAGCTGTGTTTTAATTTTTTTGAGTGGTCCCTGAGCCTTTAGGGGCATTTTAAGTGCATTTTAAGGGTGGAATGAATTTGGTGGTGAATCACTGCACATGTCTGAGTTGCAGAAGGATAAATTAGGTCTTAATAGTGAAGGGGTGGCTTCACTTTATTTTCCACTCAACACAAGGAAGGTCAATAGCAGCTTCAGCAGCCCCCAGACTGTATTTATAGGAGGGCTGTGAGTAGGGCACAGGATATGAAGTGTTATCCTGTCTGTCTGTCTGTTGTGCTGCTTATCTCCTGAGTCAGATTTGGGGGACTTTTTAGGTGGAGGAGTGTTGGTATGCAGGCAGAGAGGATGAAAAAAAAAAAAAAAAAGAAAAAAGGGAGAAGGGGAAGGAAGACCTTTGCTATCACATTCTTTTCACATACTTTTCAGCCTTTCTTCTTTGCCTCTATCTGCAGGTAGCATCCACCTACTGTGGTTTGCCAGAAAATGTCAAGGCATCCTCTTCTGTGTGAGCCTGACAAGGCTGCAGCCAGTTCTCACAGACATTTAATTTCCTCACCTATCACCTTTACAAAGATTACTCTAATGGGGCTGTTTGTAAGAGGAGACCACTATTGATCTCTTTCAACTTTCTGGTTTTTATTCCAACAGACCTGCAGGCATAAAGGTAACAGTCAGAACTTGGTAATTCATTCACAAAGCAGCACTGGTGGCACAGTACCAGGAGTTTCAGGGGATTATGGAGACATTTTGTGGGTGGTTACACAGCTGCTTTATGTTGTTTAAATGAAGATGATACTAGCAATGTTTGCTCTGGGGGTGAGGGATTCTCTCTGCTTCAGTCACTTTTGTCTGTCACACCAAATAAAAAAACCCAACAAACCAACCCAAAAAAACCAACAAAAAACCCCCCAATCTAAAAAACCCTTTACATTTAATCTTGCAAATGTCCTCTACCTTCAAGAAGGATTCGTTGTCAAAGAATGGGATTGCCATAGCAACGAGGAATTTTTTTCAGACAGCTATAAAACTGGTGAATTTCCAAGACACAAAAGCTTATTCAGAGCCCAGAAGTACCTGGATGGAAAACAAAGCAGATGGTAACTTCTCCACAGAATCATTTTTTTGCCAGTTATTCCCCACTTTCCCCTGTGTCCTACATGTTTGTTTTACAACAAATTTGTGATCTGTGACAGAGTCAAGACTTTGCTCAGTGGAACTGGAAGTCAGCACCAGTATAGACTGGTGACATGAATGGCTGCTCTGTAAAGGACAGGGAAGCTGTAAGGCTGTTCTGAAAACATCAGGGATCTTTAGATTCTCAGAAGCATTTCTTAATACTGTTATACAGAATATTTCCTAATGTTTAAGGAGTTGCAATACTGGAAACTCAGCAAGAAAAAGTCCCTGTCTTCTAAATGAGTTGTAAAGATGCACCAGGCTGTTGCTGCAAAGGGATTCTTAGCAGGGAAATTTTGATTAAAAAGGGTTTTAAACTCTGGAGGATGCCGTGCTACCAACACAAAACTAATCATCTGCTTCTCTAAGAGGATACATACTGCCATCTATCACAAATTCCTCTATGAACACAAATTGTTTTCACATGTATCAACACTTCTCAAAGGCAAAGTTTTTCTTTTGATAGGAGTGAGAGACTTCGCTAGAAAGGCACCTGCTGAGACACAGCTGATGCTCTTGGGATCTTGTAGTAGGGAGTGTTTGCAAATTTTGTTACAGCTCTTCTTCCAGGTTAATAACAAACCCAAAAATCATTCTTAGCCCAGACTTTGGTCTGGTTGGGCTGGATCTGCTGAGTTGCACTGTCCAGGAGAGTGAAACTGTGTCAGCACAGAGCCTGCTGGATTAAGGAGTTCTCTGTGACTGAGGTGCCAATGTGGCATTTTTCTCAGAGAATGGGAACTGCTATTTTAATATAAGCAGCATTCTCCCAGTATATCAAATAATAATTCTTGGTTTAATTACTTAATGATTACTAGACATAAATTTTGGCTTTTATTCCAGCCAACAGCCATGAGAAGTGTCAGATTCCACAAGAGCCACAGAAGAGGAGTCCAGCTTACTCCTAACACATGTATAGCTGTAGAAATGGCAGAAAAAAGGTATCACAGTTCAGCTGCTTTGGTTTGCTGACATCCAGGAGGAAGAGACAGAAATAAGCTTTCAGTTCAATAATATATTTTTTTATTTGTACTTCTTTTCAGTTTCTTTTGTTTGCCACTACATAAAAGTCAAAGGCTTAACATGAGGGAATTATGAGGACCCTCATGGTCTCATATTGATTGCTTCTCATAATTTAATGGGAACTTTTCCATTGGTTTTGGCAAGCAGAAGATCCAGTTCCTCTTCAACTCATTGCTGCTCATCCCAGCAAAAATAAGAACCACTTTTCTGTGCATAGTGAGAATCCAGCTTGCTTGACTTCTGCACATTGCAGCCCTGGAACAAGGGACATGAAAAATTCTGCAGTGCCTGGGCTGGGCCCTGATACTTGGCACTGCTTTTGGATTACACCTTGAGGATGTTAATTTTGCTTTTAAATTATTTTTTTCTGGTCCTTCAGCTTCTTGTGAGCTTGTTTTAACAAAAATAAAGTGATAAAGTGACATCTAGCAAGGATGCTAAAAGGAAACTGGAGATAGCTTGAATTTGTTAAGAAAATTAAGCATGAAAACAAACAAGTACTTGTACTGGAGTATTTTTCAGATAGAATCCTCATTTCTCATCCCAGCTTTCCTTTCTCTTCATCCAGTTCAAGTCTCCTAGTAGTGCTGTAGTAATGTTTGGCACTGCAGGACTGGGAAATAGTAACCATGATTCAATTTATATTTCACCACTACTACAGCATTTTGGTTCTTTGTTACAGCACCATATGATGGCAACCAGCAGCTGAGGGGCAGGCAGGAAATTCCCCCCTCCCTTTCACAAAACCAGTTTTAACAATATGACTTTAATGTAAAAAAAAACAACCCAACAAACTGGTGTTTTATGATTTGTGTTGCATTTAAAATGTGAAATTTAAGATGCTTCTTAAATTATGGGTTTGAATCAAAGACAGAGCATTTGTAGGGGATGCAAATGGGTGCCATAAAAAGAAGAGAAATGCCTGTTTTTAATGATGATGCAATTGGTATTGTTATTGGAGTGTCTGCAGAAATGAATTATGGAGTGTCTCAGGTAATGATGGGTATTTAGAGAACTAGGAAATGTATGAAGAATGTAACATCAATAATTGTACAGGTAGTAGCACACTACTGAGCAAAAGCTGAATAAGCTCCAACATCTTAGCACAAAAGCTGTCAGCTTTACATCAGCTCAAGAGATGTGCTATAGTAGTTTAACTATAAAACACAATTTATGTTTAGATTTTTGTGTTGAAATAAATAATAAAGGTAGATAAGAGCAGCTTAATTGGTAAGGAAAATGGGATTGTCAGTGTTCTGTGACATTACATTGCACTCTGATATTTTCTAATGCCAAGGATATTTAATAGTTGATTAAAAACCCAAGTTCCCAATAATGATTAGCAGTAATGTTTCCTTTGAATATGTAGGTTTCATAGATTTGAGGGGAGGAATGCTGAAAAAGCCTGTTAGATCACAAAAGAGAAGAGATATGGATTAATCATATAGAGACAGAAAGATGTAATTTTCTGGAATTACAGGCCAATTAGTAAGAGTTAAATACTCATTTTATTGTTAAAAAGATGAGAAAACTTGAATTTCAGAATAAAAATTCTGTTCCTCTAGCAGCTTATTCTTTGCCCCTGCACTAACTGTCTGTTCATCTTAATACAACTATCATGAAGATGTATTTGAAATCCATATTTATTAATTTATGCACACTGTGACTTGACATCTAATTCTTTCTTCTGTCAGCTCGCTGGAATTGGGAGAAATTCTCTGATCTTATTCCTCTGTGTGAAGGATTTCCACATGAATTTTCTCACAAGAAGATCCTCACTTGTATTTAGTTGCAGGAGGAATGTTTTAGTCTGTCACTCTGGCATGTCAGCAGAGGTGATTAATTTCCATTGCTTTTTGGGACAATGAAATACTCCAGTGAAGCTCTTGTACAGTGAAGCTTACTTTCCCTTTTTATCTTCTTTTCTTCTTCTTGCATCAGCTGTTTTGTTCTTGTTTATTTGTTGAAGCTTTTTAGACACAACTTGAATATATTCCTTCTTTACTTGTGGGAGTGTCAGCAGTTTCCTGATAGATTTTCTGTCTGTTCTTTTCCAGGTAACGAGCCAATAACTCAACCAGAGAATTTACAGCATAAAGATCTTTTTATTTATAGCCAAATATCTAACATATGATCATTGTTTCCTCTAAAATTCTGGGGGAGCCATGACCAGGGTTGCAATTTCAACACAGGTGTAGGTAGCAGCCACCTCTTTATGTAGTTGTGAGCCTGTAAGGAGTTTTGGGTGAGCTCTACTAGGATGATACTTGGAGAATGGGCTCAGGTGTGGAGTACCAGGGTTTTACAAGGATTAAATTCAAGTGTAGCTTTTTATAAATAGTATTCTGTGGCAAGAACACTATCTCCTGAAGACCTTTGGCTTCTCTAGCAGTTTTCAGGCAGAACTGAAATACCCAAGTCCAAAATCCTATTGTAAAAACATGGAAAATTGGTTGCTGATCTTGACAGTAAAGTCCTCTAAGCATCACAGTTCAATTTCTGGTGTCCCTGTCAGCTTTGCTTGCTGTTCACCATTGCCTAACAAACCTGGGACCCAAAAGCCATCTCTTTTTGATGTTCATAGGCTTGATCTCTAGTTCATTATCAAAGCAGGCATGATTGGAAAAGAATAAAGTAGAGGTGGTCACTTACAAAGAGGCTCCCAACAAAGCCCAGAAGCAGAGCCTGAAGGAGATTGGAGAAAACCCACTTGTTGCTCACAGGAGAGAGAAGGGTGTTTCCACCTAAATTGATAATTATGGAAAAAAAGGCCTGCTGGGATGTAAAAAAAATTAAATTTGAGACCCCTTTGGTTGAGATGATCAAGGGACAAAGTTTTATTTTGGAGGGAAATGGAGCAGAATATTTTGAACGTGAATATATTTACACTTCTGGTTCTTAAAATGAGAACAAGAAAGAAATGCATAGAATGAAAGAATTTGGAATATCATTGTTTTCTAACAGCTTCATGAGATGCTTTCCTCTCTCATGGACTGTGCTCTGCATTTAGATAACTTATTCAGAGATGCAGATACTGTTCTAGAGGGAGTTAAACATATCTGTTATTAAATTGTTGGAGGGGAGAAATCTTTTCAAAGTTTACATCTTGCAAACTTGTACAGAATTGATAAAATTCCCTTCTCCAGACTTTCTGAATTTTGAAGCTCTGCTGCAAGCAATTCAAGAATTAATTACACAACAGGGAAAGTTGCAAAGATCTTTTATAATGGAATGTTTTCTGGCAACTTAAAAACAGGAATCAGGAAAGGTCTTTTTCTGAGCAGAACTAAGGCTGTGATGATGCACCAATCACTTTTTCTCCATCACCTTTTCTGACCTCCCTGGCAATAATTTAAATGTCAATGGCTCCAGCAGCACCTCTCTGTTGATCACAGGGCTTTCTGCACAGCTTGTTAGAAGTTACCTGGCAAGCTAGAAAGAAGTTAGCAATGTGACATGTGCTTCTGAGAGCTGACACCTGTCTCTACAAGCCCAGGAAAACAGGATCTGAGCTTTGGATTTTTCTTATTTCAATATGCTACTGCAGTGCTTTAGCAAGGAAAGGATTGTAATACAAGCAGACCAAACCCTCCTTATCACATTTTGCACATATTCTGCTAAGCAAATAGGAGCCAGAACAAATGAACAATGTAAGGCCAGCAAAAGTTGGCAGGACTGCAGTCCTGCAAGGCCTAGCAAAAGCAAACTTTTGCTAGATGGGATTATTTTAATGGTTATATTAAACCTTTTTTCACTAGAGAAGCAGCTCTCACTTGCCTGTACACCCCTGCTTGGGGTTGTCTTCCCAGCAGCCTTAACCAGCTCTCTCATCAAGGAAAGGGAATTACACAGTGCAGCCTGCATTTAAATAACTTGAATACTCCCAACCATCTTATATAGGATCTGATGGGACTAAAAGCATCACATGCTTCATAGCTGATTGATTGGGAGCTTTCATCCTGTGTACTTATCTGCATTCAAAAATGGTGGAGGAAGAGGGAAAACAAGGTTCTTGCTGGATGACAAAATGGAGCAAATAATTCACAACTACTGACTAATGTGATCTCCTCTTGAAAGCTAAAAATACTCTCCTTTTATTGAAAGTGTGCTGGGAGTGCATGGTCAGGTAAATAAACCAAATGTTATTTCAATTTCTTGCCTGCTCACAAGAACAAACTGTTCCAGAGCAAATTTAAAGCTCATTTCCTGCAAATGCTGGTTTATAAGGTATTTAATCTGGCTTTTGGTAGATGTCCAGGAAAGTGGAATTTGAACTGCACGAATCCTTGTGGATTCATGATTCAAGTGAACAAAGGGAGCTTGAGAAAAAGACCCAAAATATATTTTCTGTTCCTTCTTTGTATCCTGAGGGTCACAAGCACTTTAATGTTCATCTGTCTCAAGGGCTGAGCTTTACAGTAGGAAAATGTGGTCAGGGAATGTGATGCAGGGAGCTGACTAAAAAGGCTCCAATGACTGATCTTCATCACTCTGTAATCTGCCCAGTACTCAGCTCCTACTTCTGCCTTCTTATTTTGCCATCTTCTCATTTTCTCTTGCATCTTTCAGCTCCCCATCTTCCACCTCTGCAAGGAAGGAGCTAAGTCTATGTTGTACCTTACCTAAAGTTACAGAGAGAACCTATTAAAAAACTTGGTAGAGTTTCAGAGTTCCTCAATCCTGATCGAGTAAAAGCTTCTTCCAATCATTCCACAAGAGGAATAAACAGCCTTTTATTTTTGCTTGAAGCTTGGAATAAATTTAAGGGATGGCAAATCGAAGTAGGAATGTGGGCTGGTACAAAACTGTCCTGGCAAGGTTCTTACCTCTGTGCTCATGTGTTCTTTCTCACCATAGCTTTAAAAACAGAGTTGCAAAACAGCTTAAAAATATTTTGATATGGACTGAATAGGCAGAAGCCACACAGTTAAAAAATCTGGTTTCCCTTGTTGTCACAATCAGTGTGAGGACAAAGCCAGATAATGGCAAGAGGAACAGCCTGAAAAACACAGAAGGTTTATAACTTATAGTACAACTCCACCAGATGGATTTTAGTTGAATTTCAGTTGTTTTTTCCTTATAAACTTTACATTTCACTTCAAGAAAAGTGGCTCTGGGAGAAATTAGGCGTGCACTCTGTTATCTTGTGTTTTACATTTGTGATTCTTAACTGCAAGAAGGCTTGATTATGAGAATCAGATTTCAATAAATGAAACAAAAAGTAGAACTGAACACCAGAGAAATCACATACAATGGCTGAAAAATAATCTGATTATAAATGGGATGTCACATAGAAAGCCAGCATCAAATTCTGCATTGCTGCACTCACCCTGTGTGTAAATCTCAAAGTCCAAACCTCATCCAAAACAGGCTCTTGATCCAAAGCTCCCAGAGTCAGTATGAATCAGTTACATTTTGGAAGTTGAATGGCAATTGTTCTGCAGAGAATTACTTTACAAAGAAACTAAAATGAAAAGCTTGTGGTTTTTTCCTAGCAAAAATACTGTAATTAAAAGTAAACAAAGGTGGAAATGTAAAAGGTTAAATGTTTAGTAAATGTTAAAAGTAAACAATGATGGAAACATAATTTATCTAGAATAATGTCTTAGTTTTACATTCTCTAGTGGTAACAGGTGCAATGCCTTTCACTAAGGCATTATTATAGAATATATGATGTGAAGAACTGTGTTTAGGTGGCTGCTAACTTCATGGTTTTCCTACAGGAAAAGGATATGTTTAAGTGCTCCAAATAAGGTCCAAAATACACCTCAGCTTTTGCTAATGGTATTCAGCTACTGGTATGTTTTTTAAAAGTGAGGCTTGCGTAAACATCATCTGAAATTAATTTAATTTCCTAATGCTGATGTCACTTTTTATTCTGAAGTGCTTGTTTACTGCCAGGTCTGTAAAGGATCTTAAATTGGCTCCAGTTTCCATGGTCTTTGGAATATTTTGTTAAAACAGATAATGATTTATTTCTGCTCTCTCACCAAAACATTTTGTGTCAAAATGAAAACAACTCCAAATTTGTTTTACAGAAGAAGAGAGCATTAGGATGTATTTTTAGATTCATTCCCATCATGCAAACTACAGTTCTTTCTCCAGATCAAAAAATCCATGTGGGTTTTCCACAGGCTCTCAACACAAATTGCCTGTCAGAGTAAAGTCTTGAAAGGTGTAACCAGGATGATGAAGGAAAATTACTGCCAGATTATATAGTCAAGAATTTTTGTGCCTCCTAGCTTGATTATATATATGGGATGAATGCAATTTTTCCAAATGAAATACAGCTTAGAATGCATATATTTCAAACAGATAATAGTTTGCACTTATTAAAGCTTGGCTTGGGTCATAAACAGAGTGCTTTCTTCTGAAATTATAGCTTTTCTGTAAAGACTTGGGGTTTTTTGCCTAAGGGAGCACTGATTATAAATAATGGTCTAACCACCAAAAATGGAAGGGTTAGACTTGAAGGAAATATACTGAAAATTATGATTGATATAAAAATTATTCTTTTGCCATGAACTCTGGGTATTCTTTGAGGATATGAGGTTAGCATGGGAGTTACTATTTATTGGCAGATACCTAAATACCTGCTCTGGAACAGCCAGAAAGTGATGCCAAGACCTGAAACTACCCAAGATGGGCATAGATATGGATTTTTATGGGTGTTAAATGTCTCAAGGAGGCCGTATAGCTCTCTGGGTGCTGAGCACTAACTCAAGGCTCAGGTTAGGAGTGGATAATGGGATAACTTGGATGAAAAGGTACCCAAAAAGCCTCCTTGCACTCAGCTGGGTTGGTTGAGATTTTGGGAATTAAATCCTCAGGGGGAGTGTGTTGGTTCCTCCAGAGATGAAGGTTTAAACACATGGTAAGTTAAGAGTAAGAACATAAAAGGGCCCTGATAGAAACAGAGACGTCTTTTGTGGTGGCTTTGGGAATAAAGATCTGGAATAAAGATGGAAAGCTTTGCAGCAGCAGTGGGGGTGCAGAGGAGAGGATTTTCCTTTTGGGGGACAGCACCAGCTGGGTTTCTCTGCTGGAAAGTGGATCCACACCTGCTCTAACTCAGCTGCTGTGGAAGGATTGTCCTGGCCCGAGGGAAAAACCCCTTTCAAACGCAGTTTGAGCTGATTTCCCTGAGCCTTTCCGAAGCCCCTTGGGGAGGAGAGGCATTCCCTCGGCAGCAGCGTGAGGACACCAGACACCTCTGCTTGGGTGCAGAGTAGCAAAAAAAGCCTTTCCTTAACTGTGGGAAGAAAAACATGAGGTAAATCCACCCTGAAAACTCAAAATATCACCCGCTGGAAGGCGTTATTGTACCTGGGGATTCTCGGGGGTCTTCGCCCTTACCCTGAGGGCTCTGTGGCTGCTGAGGGAAACCCAGGGCTCCCCCCCAGCGGCATGGAATGGTTTCTCCCTAGCAACCGACCCACATGGAATGGTTTCCCCCTAGCAACCACCCCAGCCATATGGAATGGTTTCTCCCTAGCAACCCATCCACATGGAATGGTTTCTCCCTAGCAACCCCCCCCCCAGTCACATGGAATGGTTTCTCCCTCTCTCCCTCCCTCCCGATCCACATGGATGTATTTGCAGTAAATTTCATGGGGTGACATTTGAGGTGAAATCACTGTAATTAGGAACTTTCTGCTTGTGGTATGCCCGTGCTGGGTCTTGTTTGCTCTGTTTGGGCAAGCAGGAGTCATCTCATGAGTGGGGAGGGCAACTGGTCACAGATTTAACCCCTCTCATTATAATGAATAATAAATGGAGCTTTCTATTGAAATACGGATTTAACTATTTCCCAAGAAACAGTAACGTTTTAATGCCAGAGGTGTTATGCTCCTATTAATTTTCATTTAATATTCATAGTCGAGTTACCCTGGTGTTTATATATATAAATGTAAATATTCTTTCATATAGGTTCCTTCAGGAAAAGCCAGGTTGAAAATACTCAAAAGAACAGATCCAAGGTAAAGGCAAATTTATTAACTTCCTAAAAACTCATCAGTTTATGGTGGAGTAGCTGGTTCTTGAAGTATGTTCCAATTCAGCAGTAAGGAAATCTGGAGTTGGATTTTTTTTTTGTTTTTATTTCCAGAGCCAGTGACAGAACCATTTAATCATGAAATGCAAGTGCTGTAGCTCACGAAAAATCGGAAAAATCGGAAAAAAAATCCAGCTCTCACCCCCCCGTCCCCAAATGGACTCTCCCTTCCCCTGACGCCGCTGCCATGGGAACGGAGCGCGGGGTGTGCAGCGGAGCCACCGCTGAGCCGAACCGGGACCGGACCCGGCACCGGACCCGGCACCGGACCTGACCCGAACCCCGCGGGGGTGAGCCGGAGATCCAGCTCGCAGTAGAAAACCGGGGGAGGATTTTGGGTTGGCAGCAGAACCCCAAGTTTGTGCCGAGGCGGCGGGGCCGTGGCCCGGGTTCCCCTCCGGAGCTGCGGGCCGAGCGGAACCGCCCTGCCCCGGGAGCACCGAGACGGTACCGAAGTGTTGGGAGAGTATCTGGAGGGAATTCCCTCTCCCTGTGTCCTGGCTGCTTGGATCTGGGTCTGTCCCCTGCGTTTCACTGCATTCCCCTCCCTTTAGGCTTCCTGATTTTAGGACTCAGCTTTGGGCACTTCTCTCCTTCTTTGCCCTTCTCGCTTTTCAGCAGTTTTCCTGAAAACCAGCTCTAGGTAATGGAACAAAACTAAAAAGTAAAAAAAAAAAAAAAAAAAAAAAAAAAAAGCCTGTTGTTCTGAATGTTCTAACTTTTTCCTTTTTCCTTTTTCCTTTTATCTTTTCCTTTCCTTTTTTCCTTTCCTTTTTTCCTTTCCTTTTTTCCTTTCCTTTTTTCCTTTCCTTTTTTCCTTTCCTTTTTTCCTTTCCTTTTTTCCTTTCCTTTTTTCCTTTCCTTTTTTCTTTCCTTTTTTTCCTTTCCTTATTCCTTTCCTTATTCCTTTCCTTATTCCTTTCCTTATTCCTTCCCTTATTCCTTCCCTTATTCCTTCCCTTATTCCTTCCCTTTTTCCTTCCCTTTTTCCTTCCCTTTTTCCTTCCCTTTTTCCTTTCCCCTTTTTCCTTTCCCCTTTTTCCTTTCCCCTTTTTCCTTTCCTTATTCCTTTCCTTATTCCTTTCCTTATTCCTTCCCTTATTCCTTCCCTTATTCCTTCCCTTATTCCTTCCCTTATTCCTTCCCTTATTCCTTCCCTTATTCCTTCCCTTATTCCTTTCCCCTTTTCCTTTCCCCTTTTTCCTTTCCCCTTTTTCCTTTCCCCTTTTTCCTTTCCTTTTTCTTTTTCTTTTCCTTTCCTTTTCCTTTCCTTTTTCTTTCCCTTTTTCCTTTTCTTTTTCCTTTCCCTTTTCCTTTCCCTTTTCCTTTCCCTTTTCCTTTTCTTTTCCTTTCCCTTTCCTTTCCCTTTTCCTTTCCCTTTTCCTTTCCCTTTTTCCTTTCCCTTTTTCCTTTCCCTTTTTCCTTTCCCTTTTTCCTTTCCCTTTTCTTTCCCTTTCCTCCTTTTCCTTTCCCTTTTCCTTTCCCTTTTTCCTTTCCTTATTCCTTTCTTTGATACACTAAGAATCTCCACTCAAAATACTTTGGTTTGACTTATTGGTAAGTGGATAGAACTCAGTTTAGCATGAAATACACATTCATGGTTATGCTAATGGGATTTTATGGGTTTATTGATTTGAGAAAGCTGCTGGAGTTTAATCTGCTCCAGTTAAACTCTTGTATTTGAAGTAAACTGGAGCCATCCTCAGCTGTCTTCAAGTTGTAAAGCTGTGTTTAAACTGGGGAGGAAGAAGTTTGAGGTAAGCTGAGAGGCAGGGGAAATGAGATTTGTGTTGAGCCCTGAAAATTAAATGGACTTAAATTTCATTTAGCAGAAACAACATGTTTTTGTTTTGTTCATTTCCACTGTATACCCATTAGCAGCACGGAGGAACCTGCTAGAGTGATGAAATTTGAGTAGGAGAGGGTGTAGAAGAGCAGGCAGAAAGGATGTGGCTAATTAATGCTTGATTTATTTATGCTGATGAGTTGCTTTACTCTTTGCCTCACCGGAAAACTGTGTTGCATGTTGGGAAGATGAAAAAATTCAGAGGTAAATAGAAAGCAGACAGAAAAAGGGAACTCTTGTCTGTATTTAAATTAGAAGTCTGTTTCCAAATATGATGGATGGAATCACATAAAGTCCATAAAGCATCACATAAAGTCCATAAAGCATCACATAAAGTCCATAAAGTCTCAGATTCTTTGTGTCTGTATCCCCTGTTCTCTATAACTTGAGGCATTTTTTCCCCCCACCCACTATTACTTTACTCTCCAAATGTTGTGGATCATTTTACCTGTGATACTATCTCATCTTTTAGGTTACTTTTTTATTTGCTTCCAGTGGAATACCTTAAACCCTATAAAACCAAAAGTCAACCATATTTATGGGTTAACTCCTTTCCTTTCTGGAGCTTGGTAAGCTTCACTCATTCAGCTCCATTTTCCTTAACAGGGAGGCTCTGGGTTACATCAACACCAGAGTTATCTCTGCCTATCTAGATGCACACATTGACCACTAGAATAATGTTATTCTAACTTAATTTAATCTTGTTTTACTCTTAGAATGTGAAAAAGTAATAGTTTTTAAATTATATGAAAGAATGGACTGCTTTATTTTTCTCTGTAGAGTATGCTGGACTAAAAAGGTATTTTCCCTGCTCCATTTGCACAAGTCAGTGTTGATCTTTGTGTGCTTAAAACTACAGGTATGGTTTCTTCCAGGTGTCTGTACTAGTTATTAATATCATCATATTAATTATTCTTGTTCTTAAACACTGGTGCTGAGAGAGTAGGAATGTCAAGCTTCATTTTGGGCTCTGTGCTGGATGAACTTCCTTGTTGGAAAAGTATTTTACAACCTGGAGGAAAACAAATGTGTCTGAATACTCCTGTTCTTTTGTGTCCATTTGTATAGGACAGAAAACATTTGGCTTTCTGAGTCTTTGAGATGCTTTGGTTTCATAGCCATTGATAACAATTTTCTCCTCTGTGGGTCTGGTTCAAGAAAGCTCTGTTTTATTTAGTGTTAAACTCCTTTCACTGAACTTTAGGGAATTGCTCAAAGGAAACAGACAAGTCAATATTTTCCCTTGTAACATAAATAGTTTTTCTTCCAGTTAAATTGAATTAGGAGCTGCTCTAGGTTTTAATTGGCACTTCATATAAACACGTTCTGTGCTCCATTTCTCTTTCTGTGCACTAATATTTTTGATTTATAACGAGGATTTACTGTTTTAATTTCAATCAAATTCCCATTTCAACAGATTGCTGTAGATCATCAATTTTATTTTTTTTTTAATTTATTTTTTTTAGAAGAGTTTGTACTGGGAATCATGAACATCAACGATTTTGTAATACTCCCAGGCTCAAAAACTGGAACCTCAGTGAGATTAAAAACTAAGTAAGTGCATTTTATATGATTCTGATAGAGATGTTTTGTACCATTTTAATAACTTGAAATGCAACACGAAGTAGAAGAGCTTATTTGGGTATGAGCAGGAAGAATAATGTTTCTTTTCCAGTATTTTCACTACAGTTTTATCTTTAAGCCTTTAAGTTTTAATCCATTTTCTAAGCTACAGGTCTTGTAAGAATGTATCTAAGATACATACACACAAACAAACAGTGCTAAAGGATTCTCAGGACTGTTTAGATAATTCCTGAAACCTTTCTAAATGCAGACACGATTGTATCAGTTTTATCTTGGTTGTAATATCTATGCCAGATCCAGAGGACTCTGGAATGCCCAAGGAGTCCAAGGAGTTTACACCTGCCCAAAGTTTTCCAGAACTCTTGCTGAGAGCTGGAAGGGTGATCTGCCTTTACTGTCAAGTTTTCCAACCTTTTTTCCTGGCTACTTGAACCATCTTCGTGTTCCTTACTGTCTTTGAAGTGATTTCTAATGAATATTTTATATTAATTTCTCCAGAACTGTCAGGGAATTGCAGCTGGAGAAGGCACAGTTGGAAACAGAAAACAAAGAGATGGAGAAGAGATTACAGCAACTGCAGTTGAACATGAGAAGAGAAAAAGAGCAGAGAAAGTAGGTTACATTTCTGTTTCAGATAAAGGAATCCACTGGGATGCTCCCTCCACATCCCCCCCTCCTTCCAGATGGGGTATTTTGCAAAGTTTGGAATTCACAAAGTGCTCAGTTTCCCCTCTCCAGTCTTTCTTGATGAGAAACTTTTCTACCCTATCCCTTTCTCATTGTAAACTCCCATGAAAATTAAAAAAAAAATAAAAAGAAAACTGAAAAATCCTTCCTGGCAGGGATGCTTCTTGTGTCGGAGAGATCCCTGTTTCTCATTTATTCCCTCTTTTCCCTTTTCCCCATTCTGATTGGATTTGTCACCTTATTTTTAAAGCAGGAGACAGCAAGTAGTTTCTCTTGCACTGGGTCAGTCTCATTTCTGAAGTTTCTGAGGGGGATGCTGTACTAAATACTGCTTTGGTCCTGGTTTCCATGAAGCTGTGTATTTTTTCAGACATTTTTTTTTTTGTTGGGAAACATGTCTTAGAAAGTAGTAGTCAATATCTAAACTGATAGCCACTTTGGGTATGTGCCGGGTCCTGCACTTTGGCCACAACAACCCCATGCAGTGCTACAGGCTGGGGACAGAGTGGCTGGAGAGCAGCCAGGCAGAAAGGGACCTGGGAGTTTGGATTGACAGGAAGCTGAACATGAGCCAGCAGTGTGCCCAGGTGGCCAAGAAGGCCAATGGCATCCTGGCCTGTATCAAAAACAGCGTCACCAGCAGGTCCAGGGAGGTGATTCTTCCCCTGTACTCAGCACTGGTTAGGCCACACCTCGAGTACTGTGTCCAGTTCTGGGCCCCTCAGTTTAAGAAGGATGTAGAGGTCCTGGAACAGGTCCAAAGGAGGGCAACCAGGCTGGTGAAGGGACTCGAGCACAGGCCCTATGAGGAGAGGCTGAGAGAGCTGGGGCTGTTCAGCCCGAAGAAGAGGAGGCTCAGGGGAGACCTCATTGCTGTCTACAACTACCTGAAAGGAGGGTGTAGCGAGGTGGGAACTGGACTCTTTTCACAGACGACCTTCAACAAGACAAGAGGACACAGTCTTAAGTTGTGCCAGGGGAGGTTTAGGTTAGATATTAGAAAGAATTTCTTCACGGAGAGGGTGATCAGGCTATGGAATGGACTGCCCGGTGAGGTGGTAGATTCTCCGTCCCTGGAGACATTTAAAAAAAGACTGGATGTGGCACTCAGTGCCATGGTCTAGCAACTGCTCCGGTGGGTCAAGGGTTGGACTAGATGATCTCTGAGGTCCCTTCCAACCCGGCTAATTCTATGATTCTATGATTCTATGATTCTATGTTTTCCTGGCTTATTGAAAGCTGCTGCATTTCTGCACTTCTGGGTGAATACATTGGACAAAGAAGATTAATCTGAAGTGTTCTTCTCTTCAATTTATATTCATTTAAACCCAGCCTTAGAGAATCGATGGGATTTTCTTACATTTAATAATGCCTGATTCAGTGGTGTAAAAATAAGGACTTTCTTGTACATTTGATGTTTTTACAATGATTAAAGTCAATGCTAAGCAAATTTCAATGGCAGGAAGGTGTTTGTGTTTTGGGGAATTGATCCTATAGCTAAGTCTTTCATTTTCATTCTGTTATTATTTGAAAAACATTTATGCATCTCTTACTTAGAGAAGACATAATTTCCAAAGATTTTCTTGATTTTTGGTTCACAGGAAATCAAGTGCTTACCATTGGAAATCTGGGCAGGCAGGAGCAATGATCACTCAAGCCCGAGTTCTGCCACAAAGCAAAGAGAAGAGTAATAAGGTAGGAAACTATATTTCCAGATAAAGCTGTTTAAAACCAAACAAGATTTGGAACATTTATAGTCAAGAAAATGGGAATTCTAAATACTGTAAAAATAAAAGGTTAATCTCATGCTGAATAATATTTTTTTATTTTTCCATGACAAGCTTATCACAGATTCCTTTTGAGCTGGAGGAACATCATGTTCTGTTTGGGGGTCTGTTGGTTTGTAGGAGTGTTAGTACTTCCAACTGCAATAACCTAGACTTAGTATTTCATTCTCTGATGAAAAAATTAATCATTTTAATAGCTTAGGCTCTTTTCCTTCAGGCTTTATACATCCTGGAAGCAAGAATTAGGTGTATCTGTCATCTGATAATGTTCATGAGTGCTGTTAAAAGTGCTGTTAAAATCCCAATTGTGTGATTAACAGACCTTATGTTCTTCACTTCTTCCATGAATCTGTAGGGGATCCCAAATCCAAAGTAATTCAGCCTAGAGATACTTCCTCCTTCCTTTAGCAGACACTGATGTGTCTGGAGAGACATGCAAATTGGACTGAGTGGGACATAAAAAGAGGGTTTTCTCCTAAGATTTTTTTTTTTTTCCCCTGGAAGCCATGCTATATTTTCAGTGTTGAAACGAGAGCTGTTAATTAAGTGAGACCACTTGAAATTGGCTGAATTAAAGCTTATGGAAGTCTGAAGAAAACAGACAGTGACAACTTCAGACTAAGCTGTCAGACTTGCTTCTGGAAGCCTTTTGAAGCAGCAGCAGTTTGGTGTGAAGGTCTTCTCAGCCAGCACACTCAATTTCAATAAAACTGCCTCTGAGAAGAAGAGAGGCTCTGGATGACAAGGTTGTCTTTAACCCACCTCCTTCCCTTTCCCCTCCTCTGAGACAAACAACTTAGATCTGCTGCCACTTCAAAGGCTTTAAATTGTCAGCTGTGATGGCCCAGGAGTTGAGTGGGGCAGGAGTCTCAAAGGGGCAAAATTAAAATTTCTACAGATGCAAAAGAGTGGAGGCTGGGGTGGAAGTGAGGGTGCAGAGTGGACTCTTTGTAGGGAAAAACTGAAGGGCAAAACTGTTGAAAATATTGAGTTACTGGGGTGCTACATCATGAAAGGGTAATGAAGAGAAGCAGAAGCAAAACCAAATCCCCCCCTGCAACAAACTGTGGGTAGATATATTTGCAGTAAACTTCATGGGGTGACATTTGAGCTGAAATCACTGTAATTATGAATTCTCTGCAGGTCTGTGCTTGTGGGAAGCCCTTGCTGGGTCCCTGTTTGGGCAAACAAGAGCCATTTCCTGAGTGGGGAGAGCAACTGGTCACAGATTTTAACACCTCTCATTATAATGAATAATAAATGGAGCCTTCTATTTAAACTATTTAAATATATGGTTAACTATTTCCCAAGAAACAGTAACATTTTAATGCCAGAAGTGTTATGCTTTTATTAATTTTCATTTAATATTCATACTCTTCTTACCCTGGTGTTTATATATAAATGGAAATATTCTTTCTTACAGGTTCCTTCAGGAAAAGCCAGGTTGAAAATACTCAAAGAACAGATCCAAGGTAAAGGCAAATTTATTAATTTAGTAAAAACTCATCAGCTTCTGGTGGAATATCTGGTTCTTGAAGTATGTTCTAATTCACCAGTAAAGAAATCTGGAGTGGAGTATTGGGTTTGAGGTGGAGTTTTTTGATTTTTATTTCCAGAGTCAGTGACAGAACTATTTAAGGATGAAATGGCAAATTCTGTAGCTCATGAAAAATCTGAAGTGAAGAAGCTAGCATGTGGACTGGGTGAAATTCAGAGTGCTCTGCTGGTAAGTTAAACAAAATATATTGTGTATACATAGTAGTTTTGTAGCACTAAATAGACTTAGATGTGTTACAGAGTACAATAAATTTTAAAATTAATTATTTTGGGTTTGTCCAGGCTTCAAGCTGTGCGTGGTTGGCACAGATGAGTCTGACCTTGGAGACTTTCAGGCTCCTTCATGAGGAATTAATTTTTCCTAGAGATGTTAATACAAATGTGCATCCCTAAAATACAGAAATAGCTCTAAATTCTGGGTTAGCTTGCTGGATGTTGCCTGGTGTTATTGTACTGGCTGCCTCCATTCCTGCCAGAAAAAGAAATTATTTTGATGGTAGGATTGCTGTTGGTGAGATGATAATGTCAAGGAGCTCATTTGAACTTTTGGCCTTAGCTTTTCAGTCCAGTTGAAGATTATTTTTTTTTAAATACCTTATTTTTGTAGTTTATTCTGAAAAAAGAAAAAAAAAAAAGGAAAAAGAAAAGAAAAAAAAAAGACTTCTCCAAGATGGTCAGCTTGAGGTGCCTTATTAATTATTTGATGTTCAGCAACTTAAAGAGAGGAAAATTTACTTAAATATTTGAGATTAATTTGATTCTGGTTATTTAAATATCTTATCTTACTGGAGTGAAGTTAAGGCAATAAGTCTCTCACATTTTTTCCCAGAATATATTTCTCAAATCCACTTTAATTTGAGCCTTTCTCACTCTGATAACTACATCAGCTGAAGGGGGGGCTTTATATGCTGATTTTCCTGAGTGGCCAGGGAGCAGATTAAATGATTCTGTTATCAAAACCATTATCACTCCTTTAACAGCAAGGGTTTTTTAAGCTATATTTGTATTAATTTGCCCAGCATGGGAACAGGAGTGCAGGAGAGTTATCTCCTACTTAAAGAGCACTACCCTATGATTAAAGTAAGATGTGTGGTTGCAGGCAAACAGGACAATATTGAGTGGTCCAGGAATGTTTTGTAATTCTAAATATTTCCAAGAGCACCAGGAGACATTCTGTCAGGGTTTAACACTGGCCTGACAATTAAACCGGATAACAGACGCTCTCTATTAATGTCCCTCTCCTCCTTTATAAAGAAAGGAGAGAGAATAAGGGAGAGAGACTGATGGGTTGGGAACTAAACTACACAGCTTTAATGGAACAGGAATGATAAATAGGAAAAATTACTAAATATATACAAATATACAGGAAAATTGATACCACATTCCTTCCTCCTCTCCCCCAATAACTTTCAGGTCACCCCCGAGGCTGCAGGGCAGCCCTGGGAAAGTCCAGGCTGGAATCCTGGGGTCAGGAGCAGTTGGGAGCTGGAGGCAGGAACACACAGATGTGGGCTGGGATGGATCAGGAGCACAGGCAGAGGAAGGGATGGAATCCTCCCAGGATGCTGGGTGAAGGAAGGGAAGCAGGAAATCTGGAAATCCGGAAATCCCGAAGTCTGGCTTGGCCCTTGTGATCCCTCAAATTTATACTGAGTATGACATATATGGGATGAAATCCTCTGTTTGGTCAATTCTGGCATCTATCTTGTCCCTCCCCAAAGGAGGCTGCAGGTGGGACCTCTTTATCCTCCTGGACAGTAAAATGTTCCTCAGAGCTGAGCAGTGTCCCTGGCTCTGCACACCAGGCTCTAGCAGTAACTCTAAACATCAAGTGTTACCAGTCCTAGAAGCACACACTGTCTGAGAAACTTGCTGTTCATTTCAGCAAGTGCAACCAGCAATGAGCCAGCAATGTGCCCTTGTGGCCAAGAAGGCCAATGGCATCCTGGGGTGCATTAGAAAGGGTGTGGTTAGTAGGTCAAGAGAGGTTCTCCTCCCCCTCTATTCTGCATTGGTGAGGCCGCACCTGGAGTATTGTGTCCAGTTCTGGGCCCCTCAGTTCAAGAAGGACAGGGAAGTGCTTGAAAGAGTCCAGCGCAGAGCTACTAAGATGATTAAGGGAGTGGAACATCTCCCTTATGAGGAAAGGCTGAGGGAGCTGGGTCTCTTTAGTTTGGAGAAAAGGAGACTGAGGGGTGACCTCATCAATGCTTTCAAATATGTAAGGGGTGAGTGTCAGGGAGATGGAGTTAGGCTCTTCTCAGTGGTGACCAGTGATAGGACAAGGGGTAATGGGTGTAAATTGGAGCATAGGAGGTTCAAGTTGAATATCCGGAAACATTTTTTTCCTGTAAGGGTGACAGAGCCCTGGAACAGGCTGCCCAGGGGGGTCGTGGAGTCTCCTTCACTGGAGACATTCAAAACCCGCCTGGACACGTTCCTATGCGAAGTGCTCTAGGTGGCCCTGCTCTGGCAGGGGGGGTTGGACTAGATGATCTTTCGAGGTCCCTTCCAACCCCAAGGATTCTATGATTCTGTGATTCTATGAAAGAGACTGAGCTAAAAGCAAAAGTACAAGACAGAAAATCACCTTTATCCTGGCCCAAACCAGGACACATTCTTAATCCTGGCTGCTTCCTGAGCTGTGTTAAAGACTGGAAATCTGTATTATCAGGTGTGAAGTGATTTATATTTCAGAGAGATTTTACCTTTTTAAAAGTTCGAATAGGAAACTACCCCCCAAAATACCACATAACCCCTAATGGATTTTTGAAGTAACTTGTGCAAACAGAGTAGTTCCATCATTTCCTATCATTTTTTTTTTTTTTATTCTGAGAAAGCATTCCCTCTCTTTGAAAGATTTCCACCCTGCTCTGTGATAAATGCCATGGCACATTAATATTGCTTTTACAGCTAATTGGGCTGATTGGAGCTGCAACCACTCAGAACAAAAGGTGCAGATTATTTTCTTTGTGTGTCTTTTAAATGGTTTTCCTTTAGGGAAAACAAAACAAAATGATGAAATTTAATTTTCTGCTGAGTTTGCTTGCCACCAAACCCCCTGGAATTCTGCTTCCTTTTTTAAAATTTATTTTTAATTCTGTTTTTTTTAACTTATTTTACATTCCACTTCATTAGTGCTCACCTGACCCTGGCTGTGCACTCAAGCCAATCATCCCCATCCTTGCCAAAGCTGTTTTATTTTCTTATTATAACACAATTCCTACCACTATTCCATATCATATGATATTATATACAACCATTATACATAATACAAATACAAATATAATACAATATACAAATACAAACATAATACAAATAATATATACATATTATATATACATTGATATACATAATATATACATATTATACATAATACAAATAAAATATACAACCATTATAGATAATGGTTGTATATTTTATTTGCTATTATAATGTTATTATTACATATTATAATGTTATTATAACATTATTTTAACATATTCTTGCTGCCATTACTATTGTTACTTACTACTATTGTTACTTGCTATTATTATGCCACTACTGTTGTTACTTACTACTATTGTTACTACTATGGTTGCCACTACTATTATAATTTAACTATAATATATAATTATATAATTATATATAATATAATGCAATACAATATAATATATATTATATAATATTTTAATATAATTTTTATATTATTATATTATAATTATAACATTATAATTATAATCATTACTATTAATAATTAATATCATAACACTATGATAATAAATATATAATTATTATTTAATATACATTTATTATATAACATCATACATATTGTATATTATATATTATATATTATATATTATATATTATATATTATATATTATATATTATATATTATATAATATTATAATTATATAATTATAATTATATATAATATATATACTATATATAATTGAATTATAAATTATAATTTAATTATAATTTTATCGTTGTTATTATCATTGTTATTATCGTTGTTATTGATACCATTATCATTATTGATATTATTATTGATATAACTATTACCATGATTATATGTTGTTGTTACTGTTGTTGTTATTATTATTATTATTATTATTATTTATTATTATTATTATTATTCCTGCAAGCTGTTAGGGTGCTCCTTACCTCCCACCTGCTCCGCAAATCCCGATTTCCACGTTTTTCACCCAGGATTTCTCCCCCCGCTTCCCCCACTCATCCCCACTCTCCCATCCCCGCAGTGCCCGTGCGGGCCGCCAGGGGGCGCTGCGCACCCGCAGGACGCTCGCGCTGCGGGAGTTCCCCGCTCCTTCCCCGCTCCTTCCCCGCTCCCTGTCAGAGCTCCCCCAGCACCTCCCGGGACCGGAGGCTCCAAAACGGGAATTTTAGGAAGGATTGAGGGACGATTTGCCCTTCTTTCACCCCCACCCTTCAGCTGAGGCGGAGCTGCGCTCCCCCCAGGGCTGAATTCCCCATCCCACACGGTCGCTCGTGTCGGGGCGAGGCGGGTGGGTAAGCACAGGGGTTGGCTCCACACGGGGAGTCTCCCGGGGGAGACTGTTTCCTGAGAGAAACCTGAGAGGAAAAAAGTTCCCACCGAGGGACACCTCCCTCGCGATTTTATCGCGATACATCGAGCCGATGGGTGACAGGGTGAGAAAGGCTCCGCCTTCCACGAAAGGTTTCGCGTTCGCGAGTGGCTCGGCAGGAGGTTGATGGGCTGAGGAGAAGTTTCCACAGAAGCGAACAGCACCGCTGCTTTATTGCAAACCCCCCAGCCTGCTGCCTTTCCCTCGATGGATTTTGTTAAAAAAGAAAAAAAAAAGAAAAAGGTGGAGAAGGAGGCTGTGAAACAGGGACTCGAGCACGAATCCTGTGAGGAAAGGGCTGAGGGAGCTGGGGGTGTTTAGGCTGAGGAAGAGGAGGCTCAGGGGAGACCTCATCACTCCCTACAACTCCCTGAATCCTTTCCTCCCTGAATCCTGGTTGGAGCTCTTCTCCCAGGCAGATATCAGTAAGACAAGAGGGCATGAGCTCAAGCTCTGCCAGGTTGGATATTAGGAAAAAATTCTTTCCAGAGAGGGTGAATGGGGTGCCCAGGGAGGTGGGGGATTCTCCATCCCCGGAGGTTTTTAAGAAGAGGCTGAATGTGGCACTCAGTGCCATGGGTTGGGAACCGCAGTGGATCAAGGGTTGGACTTGGTGATCTCCTTCCAACCCAACTGGTTCTGTGAACTGGGTGCAATTCCATCTGTGGCAGTGTTGAGATGCAACGTAACACGATGCTGGGCAAGGAGGTTTTTCCACAGGCTCTTGGAAATATTATTATGGGTGCACTGTTTGAGACTTTCCCGAGTTGTTGCATGCCAAGTGTTTTAGAAAAACAAATTGTCAGTGGTAAAAATGGCCAAAGGTGTGTAATTGCTCACCAGAGACAGTTCTGGACCCTTGTGTCTATATTTAAGTCTGTTATTTGGAATTTAAATACAAGGAAGCTTGAAAGTCTGAATTCCTACTTATGTCTGCTCCCTCGGTTGCCACTTTCAGAACCCCTGATACTTTCAAAAAATTCACAAAGGAATAAATGGTGGTCACCTCTGTACTGCTCAGTTTCTAACATACAACTTTGTTTCATATGTGTTACGAAACAAAAAAATGTTACAAGTAGGGTAGAAAAGATTTCTCCTAGAATTCTTGTGTAGCAATTATAAAAAACTTCAGGTTGGCATGCATTACATTTGATTGCTTTTTGTGGATAGGTTGGAACAACTATTTTTGGACCAATTTGCTACATATGCTTTGGTGGTTGGTTGTTTTTTTTTTGAGAAAAACAAATTTTTTTTCCTAAGGTTATTCCCACTTTGATTCTGAGAAATTTCTTTTTCCAGTAACTTCCCAAATATATATTATTGTTCTTTTTAAGTTTCTTTCATTCCTGCTTCAATAACTGTTTTAGAGCAGGACTGAACGAATTAAAGAGAATACACATCAGGATATTTTTATGAAAAATGTTTGGTTTCATGCATTATTGCTGCAATTATAAAGAAAGAAATTTACTTTATAGTGAGACTGCAAGCTAACATAAAGATTAAAAATACAGGTAAGGTCTTGATTAAATGTAAGTAGATTGAAGTCATTTCAGTTGTGCCATATGGAGTTCTACTGAAGGCAAATTTTGCTTTTCAGTGGTGTCTCTGGATCTGTAATTCTGTTATCCTGCTAAAATTTATTTGATGATCTCATTCTTTCTTCCCAGAAATATAATCCTATTAGTACTGCTGTAAATTATCAAAGCTATTGGTCTAATAAATAATTCATTGTTGAAATGATCCTTGCTTATGTTAGCAGAAAGGTTACATCATTTGATGGAAAAACTTTAGGTGAGAATTTAAGGCAGTTACAGAAGGATTCACCATCCTGTGGGTAATGAAAAGGCAGCAGTAAATAATCTTTTGGGATGATGTTTAATCATGAGTTATGCAGTAGACATATTTTTTTTCCACAACTTGTTTTACATGGGTATAAAAAGATTTCACCACGCTAAATAGAGAGAGGTTAGGATTTTTTATTTATTTATTTTATTTATTTATTTTTATTTATTTATTTTATTTATTTTTATTTTTTAATTTATTTTTTATTTTTATTTTTTAAATGTTTCAGTCCTAGAGCTGAAAGCTGGGTGGTAGCAAGGGTAAGAAAAGAGTGATAAATCTTGTAATGTTTTTTCTTTGAGATAGGTAATTTTTTTATATTTAAAGGCATAAGCCCCTGGTATCAGTTTTAGTGGTAAACAGACTGGACTGAGATATGCTGGAATTTTATTGTAGGGCTTAAAGGCCACGGAGCAGTTCACTGGAGGAACACAAAGATTTAAAGTGAGAATCATGGAGTGCTGTGATCACTCCATCTGCATCAGGAGATTTCTACCTTAAAATGCCGTGATTTACACCACTTCCCCCACCACCTTTTATTGTCCTCTATCCTCTCCAATCCTACTCTGAAGCTAATTAGAAACTGCCTCTGGTGATAAAGGAAGCTAACAAAAGGTTGCAGGGAGAGGTGTCTGTGTGGGTTAGGCATCAAAGTAGGGGAAAATTAACATCTTGAGTTCATCCCCTGGGAAGTTTAACATGAGGTCAAAACAAATAAGCTTTTACATGTGTTCTCTACAATCAGTTCTGCAATTCTTGCTTGAGTATTTTGAAGCAACTGAGCAAAACCTCAACAAAGATGCTCATGTTGTTCATACAAATAACACAGCAGGGTGGGTCCTTCAAGTATTGATCTGCTGTAATGCCAGAGCACCAAAAAGAACCCCACAGCTGTGCTTGCTTGAAGAAAGATGTGTGAAGCTCCATCAATGAAACCATCTCCTTGAAATGAATGTGTAATGCTAAGATTATTTTCCTCATGAAAAAGAAAGCAACAGGATCTTTAGCCTGGTCCTTTTTAAGGCATCTGCCATAGGAAACAGAACGAGCCAAGGAGAAGGGCAATTGCAGGGTGTGTTTTTGTGTGCTCTCTCTGGGTGTTACCAATGTGGTGGTGATCCTGGCTGAAAAACTTTTCCTGTTAGTTATGGATGGTTGGAGGCTGCTAAAATTGAGCAAAAAGGTAAAGCACTCGTGTTCATACAGGAGAGTTAGTGCAGAGCAGGTGGAAAGGAGATGTGATGTGAATGAGTTCTCAGTTTGCAATGGTTTCTTGAGATCTTTGACTCTTTCTACCTGTACCTTTACTGGTTTGGGGGTTTATTTGGGTTTTTTTGGTGTTGTTTTTTTTTTTTTTTTTGTGAGAAGAATGTGTTCCTTACTTGAGAGTTTCATAGACAGAGAATGGTCTCTGTGAACAGAGAGGGCACATGGGGAAAAGACAAAAATGAAATGTTTTTTGTTCTTGCTTGGTAATGATTCAAGAGTTGGCAATCAAAACCTTTATTACATTTTCACAGTAATTTTCCTGGTGCTAATGAAGGTTGCAAATCAGTAAAGTCCCAGAGTGAGTAAAACTGTTATTCTCCTCTGTAGCTGTTTTCAGTCAGACTCATCTGGTTCTTCATAGTTTGGAATTTGATAGAATACTTTTTGTATGTAGATAGATGGGTACTCTACTTAGATCCATAAATGATTTTTTTCCTCTTGTTGACCTCTACAGATGTGCCTTCTCTAAGTGGAAATCTTCAGTAAGTAGAACTTCATTAATAGAATACACAGCTCATACATTTGTTTCAATATGTGCTGCATAAAATGCATCATTCTAGTCTGTCCTGTGAGGTGATTAATGGGATATTCAGAGTATTGAATTTTTGCTCACACACGTGCACACATTGCAATTAACATGTGCTTATGTCCTCATCACTCCAGTGTGTGGTTTCCTACCTGCTTCCAATATGGTGTTTGGTGGAATATTTGTGTTTATAATAAATTTATGGTTTCATAATGCTTTATTAACAGACAGGAGCAGATACACGTGCTGGAAAGTTGGAAGTCATTGATCACTTCATGAGGGAAGTAAATCTGAGTGAATCAAAAATGAATCATGAGCAGAAGAAAGTGAATAGCAAGTATCAGGTCACATCAGACAAGTTTTCATCTCTTCCACCATCAGCAGACAGTACTGAGGTAACAGTTCAGGTAAGAAAAAAAACACTTTTTTAAGGATAATTTGGGTATAATGGGGAATCAGGCTGTCAGTCTTGTGCAAACTTTTGATCTTATTTTGCTCTTGGCTGAACATTGCAGTTTAGCTGTGAGCAAGGCTACAAAAGAAATGTGTGATCTTGATGAAAACAGGGTGCTGCATTTCCATGGGTGATGCTAAAACTGCTGTTGCTCTTGTGTGTAAATGGGGAGAGGATGAGCAGCAGCAGTGCTCTAGTAATGTTGTGGAACTGATTTAGGAACTGTCCTCAGAATCAACTTGTACAGGCCTTGAAAATCAGGACAAAGGATTATTACTAAATGGTGCATTTAATGAGGAGGAATCTGCAAAGTCTTTTCAGAAAGCTTTGCTCCAATGGAGAAGACGTAATCGTGGTCACAGAGAACAGCTGCATGCCAGTGATGCCCTATCAGGTATGATTGGTTTTGTTCTTTAATTGCATTTAAAAAATTGGAAGCCATTTTGGTGAGTTAGCAGATTTCTGAGTAGTGAAGATAGATGTTCTGTTAACATAGTAAATGTTTCTTCTTAATTTTTCTCCCTGTGTTTCTAGATGAATTAATAACAACTTCTGCATTTTATTTTTTTTTTAAGTAGCATTCAGATTAGTGTTTATCCTGATTTTTGTACTGAACTGTGGCTTTGGCCAGACTGTTTAGTTTGTGTCCCTGTATTTTTCTAAAGCTCTGTTTCTCAGGTGAGCCTTTAATGTGAACTGTAATGCTCAAGCACAGAGTCCCAGCTTTTGACTGAGGAATGTTCATGGCTCAGATTTTATATGTGGCATCAAAGTCCATTTTCTGCTTGTCTTCCATAGGCTCTTTATTTCTTTGTCCCAGTGAAATGTGCAATCAGTTGAAGTATGCATGGAAAAAAAATGAAAGAAACAAAACCTCCTGTCTGATTGGATTTGTGCAAGATAGTCTCTTTCCTCTAGTTCATGGATGATGTTCATTCTTTTTATGTTGTTTTGAATTTGTGATATGCTGGTATTTTTATTTGTGGGGTCATGGATTTCTGCCCTGCTTCCCCTCCCCCAATGCAGTAATTTTCCTTTAGATGAGAAGCTGTAATCAATGTTTTTACTGGCTTCCCCCACTGCTGACTGTGTGGCATAAATACAATACTGCTGTCTGTTTAAATTTTGGAATTATGCAAAGGCTTAGTTAGGCATGGACTACTAATGTGAAATTGATTAGAAAACAATGTAACTAAATAACAAGTTTATATATCTGTATAGCTGTGTAATATTTTTTTTTTTTATATCTAATTTTAATAGAATCTGTGGGAATTTGTGAGGTGCAGACCAATCTTACTGTTAGGAAGGAACCTGTGCAAATTGAGTTCAAGAAAGATGGCCTGAGCTACCTGGAGAAACTCTTGCTGAAGAAATACAGAAGGTATTGAAGTTGCTGGTGCTAGTGAAAGAAGTCAGAAATACTTAATAACATTAAAAAAAAAATCCATTGAAACTTTTCAACTATTAGAAATATTTTCAAGAGTTAAGGGGCCTGTATACATGGTGGTTAAATAGAACAAATATTATTGATAATTAAATATTAATAATAAATTAAATATTAATAATAATAAATTAAATATTAATCATAATAAACTAAATATAAATAAAATAACTGCTATACCCAGACCTGATAATGAAATATTTCTGAATTAATGCAGACGTAAGATTTGGAGAGGAATCTCTCTGCTAGCAATTTATTGTGGAATTTGAAGACTGGTACTGATATTCAGTTGCTTGACTTTTGGGGCATTTGCTACAGGAATTTTATAGAGAAGGGGCAGTAGGATCTTCAACACTACTGAGTTGTTTAATTGATCCCTGAGGTGAGAGGTTATCTCAGTGAAATTAAGAAGAGTTAATATTCACTAGCAGTTAATATTACTGCAGTAAGTAGTGTGATGGTTTTGATTTATTTTTTTTAGGGACTGTGATATTGCATATTAAAAAAAATATGTCTTGTTAAGATTGTTTTGGTTTTGTTTTTTAGAACTCCTGTTGAGCAAATGAGTGGTATTAAAGATTTAAGGGCAGTGGAACCACAGGATGTGCATCAGGCTGTGACTGGAGAAGAGGGAGAAGGAGATGATGACATTGATGACTTAACAGGTTTAATACCTTTCTGTTCATTGAATCTAACTACCAAATACTAAAGATATTTTTATTTCTGTGATTGTTGAACAGTTAGGTAGTTAGACAGTTTCTGCTTAAAGAAAGGAAGGATAACGAAAGGAGAGATTTATAGCACCTCATAATAAATAAAGTTTTCATTTGTATAAGTAATTCTTGACCAGGAACAACTGAAATGCAGCAAATTAACTATTATTTCACAGTTGAAGAGGTGAAGAGATATTGGAAGTCTGTTTTTAGAGAGGATGTACCCAACACTCTTTCTGAAAGTGCAGATTTCAAAGAGTCCTGTTTGAAAATTGAGCTTCTTGATGATGTAAGTATGTAACAAAGAACTTCTCCACGAGTCTTCAGAGTGATCCTGAATGATTGGTTTAAATATTGTTCTGGTAGATATCTCAAGTAGCAACAGCTAGATAATTTCTAATTGAAAAATGGTGCATTTTTTTTCTCTTTTCCACATGAGTGTGGTTTCCAAAGTTTCCCTGTAATATGTTCCTGTCGTGTCCAGGAACCCTTACTGTACAGAAATTATACAAAAATAAAGTCTGAAGATTTTTAATCACTTGAGATAAGTTGGTTTTTTTTTATTTTAATCTCTTGGGGTTTTTGTTTGTTTTTTTTAATTAGTCCTATGGCAAGGACTTGGAAGGATTGTCCAACTTTGTGGTGATGGAAGCTGGGGCTATTGGAATGAATAAGCAAAGAAAAACTGATCTACTGGAGCAGATGGAAAGGTATCAGAAATGCAGAGATTATTTGGAAGAGAGGAGAAAGATCATATCTTCTGACTTAGTTATGTTGCTAAATAACAGGGACTTTTCTGTGCAGGTATTTGTAGTCTGTGTGAAAGGGGAGAATCCTTGACTGTAAATTGCTTTAAGGCAGGGTGAGGATACACAGGTTCTCATCCTTGCTGTGTAACATAGAGTAGGACAGTGTCATGAAACTTAATTACTGCATTTCTTCCAACATCCTGTCTGGAAACTTTTAATTTGGATGACCTAATGATTTGTTGCTTAATTTGTAAGATATTTTGACAACTGTTGGGCCATTAAGGGGCATACAGCACTTTTACCATTAAAGTCAATGAGTAGTTTGTTTCTTCAGCTTTGTCAGTGAGCCACCAAGGTATATTAATTGCCTGTAACTAGGGAGACAGCACTTCAAAATGTCTTTATTTTGTTTGCTTAATCACTCCAGTGTTAAATCATGTAAGAGACATTTCTTCCTAGGTGTATGTCTTGAATTACAGGTTTTTTCTTCTCTATTCTCTCTCAGTAGGAGCTGGGACTGTCATACAGATAAATCTGTAACTGTGTTGTGTACTTTCAAGGTACTCTTACTCCTCTCATGTCATTCCAGACAAAACTGATAGTCCTTATAATTAATGGGACATGTGTAAATTTTCTGATGTCCCTGAATTCATTATTGATTAGGTGTGATCTGTTTTGTTATATTTTATTCTTCTGGTTTTTCCTCCTTCATCTGTTTAGAAGTGGTTCAGCAGCTGCAGATCAGAACAGCACAGTACCAGACCTTATGCCAAGACAAACTGTAGGCATAATGAGAAAGTCATTTTGTCATTTAACTTCCACAGCTGACACTCAGTGTTTTTTACCTTTCCTCTTGACAGAAATCCTGTTTCTAATAAAGAAATTTCTCAAGGTAAGTTTTAATATTTATTTGTACAATATACATAAGTGTATACAGTTTTATCATTCTATTGTAGGGTGATCTCACCAATTTCAGAGTTTAGCTGTACTGTATTAGGTTTAATATATGGCATGTGCCCTTTTTAAGTGGAAAAAAAATAATCTGTATAGGTAGGCTGAGCAACTTTTTAAATGACCACCTGTTCTGCATGAAAAATCATAATTAATGTAGAAGTATTCCAGTGCCTGCTGCATGTCAGTGAAATCGCCTTGAAAGCTTTGCAACTTTATTTTGTAGCACTCTTAAGGGATCCCAAAGATCTTATTCTGTGCCCTAGAACTACATAAACTATATTGTCACATTTTTAATATTAGGAAATAAGTTGGAATGTAAGGGTACTTATTTTCTTTGTTCTTGCAAGTCCTGAACAAATGCTCCAGCACTTCAGGACCTGACACTTGTTCTCTTTGTGCTTAGTTCAAGATACTCAAAGGTGAAAAAGCAAACAGCTGACTAATGAGATGTGATTTATGTGCTTCTTTGGGCACAGGTTAAAAATTAAAATGAGAGTGAGTTGTATAAACAAAGAAAAACTCCTTGCAGAATCATTCACAGACTATTAGTTGATATATTTCAAACCATAATACTATTTTTTTAAGTGTATTCCATGGAATTGATACCATTGCAGTTCTTGTGCTGGTTCTGGTTAGATCATAGCATTGAAAATGTAGAAAACTGCATTAGCATGAAGTAGGAGTTGGAAACATGATAAGATTATTATCAAGATCAAATGTTTTCACAGACAACAATGGACAGGAACAGAGAAATCAGACATTGAGCAGGTAGTATTACCTGGTTGGTTTATTCCATGTATGCTGGCACCTCTGGAAGTCATGAGCAGGAAGCTCCTGACAGTTAGCAGTTCAGATTTGTAATTTTATGGCTTAGGGGTAACTGATTTTTGTGTTTAAGTTAATGAAGAAAATATTGTGGACTCACAGGTTGTAATTCAAATTATTCTACATAAAAGAAAACCAACTCCCTCTTTCATGACTTCGTTGTAGAAAAAATGTCTGTCTGCAGTCACCTGGAAAGAAATGCAGTGCAAAAGGAGAGTGTGAAACTGAAGATGACAAGATCACTTAGTTCCTGCAAACTACCTGAGAAGATCTCTAACCCTACTGAGTTAATGAGCAGCAAATACCTCCTGGAGACACTGCAGAAACCTCAGAAAGGTTCACAGCAGCTGGACAGCATCTGCAATAGCCATAGCTTGCTTTTACCTGTACTTACAAAGTCTTCAGTGGTAAAATATTAATTCCTTGATTGCTAAATAGATAATGTCTGTTTCTTAATCCACTTTCCTAGTTTAGCATGAGGCAACATAACATATTCTTGAGTCAGTTGAGAAATATTGATGGTTTTATTATTACCATGAAATAGTCTACTGCTTTTCCCCATTTTCCACCAGAAACCTTGCCCTGAAACTATCAAAAACATAGTTTTAATCAGAGGATGTCACTGCCTTCCATATTTCATATGTTAGGGGATGAAACCCCCCCAAAACAAAACCAAAACCAAACCCCAGACAAATAGAACAATCTTGGTCAAAAAATAAAAGGTGTGAGGGGGAGAATGCAGCTCTTTCCCATGTCAGTATCCAGGTCTCTTCATCTCTCAATTGAATGCCCCAAATTCTAGATACTCTTTTCTAACTTAACCTATTCAAATGTTCATTTGCTGAAAAAAAAAAATGGAAAGCAAAATATTATGGGGGAGGTTGGGACATTTAGATTTGGAGTAATTGTTAAACAGTATTAATCTAGCTGATGTACACCAGGATAAGTGAAAACAAAGAAAAAATGCATTTCATGTCCACAGTGGAAGAATAAACTCAAACCCTCACAACATCAGCAGGATATTTATAGGATTTTAAAGCCTGAACCATGCAAAACCATCATCCTTGTGGATATCTACTGCACCAGGCTATCAGAATCATCCCAGGTTTTATGAAATGAGCATTTTATTAATACAAACTAGCAAGAGCAACCCACAGAGTTTCCCCTTTTCCTGTTTCTAATGTCTGTGTTTTCTTCAAGTTACAGGATGTAGCCAAAAGACAGAAATCTGTTCCTACACAGTACTGGGGATTTGAAGGTTTCTTTGTTGTAGGTGCAAACCCTAAACCAGGAGTGCTTGGAGCACGTTCTTCACTGTGTGCTGTCTCTAGCCACAGGGACAGTAAGGTGCCATTTCCAGGTAATGCTGGACAAATAAATTCCTCAAACAATATACAAATTTATCACTGTTGTTGTGAGACATCCTTCTCTTTATGTAACTTGACTCCATGCCAACACACACTACTGGTGCTGTGGAAGGATAAAATAAACTTTACTACCTTGAGATAAATTACATCACTTTACTGCCACAGATTTATAAGCTTCTTTATATGCCCTGAGAATTGGGTTCCAGTAGGACTTTATACTTTTCTTTGTGTATAAAATACCTTAACAAAAATGCTTTTAGTGGTGCATATGAAACAAGATGTGAAATGATGGGTGAACATTAATTATATGATCAAGTATATTGCTTGAATGAAAGTTTTTTTAGTGTGTAATGTGATTTTTTAAATTATTTTTATTTTACATTATGTGTAGAAAATTTGTTGAACAACTTCTTTAACAATCACACATTAAACACAGCAAATACAGGAACAGTAAATGCACATTAACACAAAACCTGCCATTGGTTTCCTCTAATACTTTTTAATTTCAGGAGATGGGAAGTGGGTTACTGAAAGGAGCTTGGGTGAATATGCTGCTGACTCTGTAGTTCAAGGTGTGTTAGAAGGTCAGCTGAAGAGACCTTCAAGTGGTTTGGGGATGCAGAAGAGAATTTCTGCACCAGTGGTAGCACAGAGGTCATGTCCAGGTAAGGACAGCAACAGCTTTGAGGTCCTGCTTTAACAGGTTTATTTTTTTATGTAAAAAGCAAAAGTGCTGTCTGTGATGATTCAGTTGAATTCAGGTAATTTTATATTCATCTATTAGTTTGGTCACAAAGGGTTTGTACGTGGCATTATTTTCATAAGAATAAAATTTTTAGTTAAAAATAAAATTTTTAGTTAAAAGTTCTCTTCCCAGCTGTCCCTAATAGTTCTTTATATTGTGCTTAGTTTCTTCTCCTGCCTTTACCTTGTTACTCCCCTCTTAACTTGAATATTTAGATAATAAAGTGTCTAGAACAAGACTATGTATTACTTTGTTTTATCTAATACATTGGATTTGATCTAATAAAATATTTCTTCACTAAGCTTAATATATGAACTATAAGAAATAGGGAAAAAATAATTCATAACTGTATCTGTACTTTGTTACTTTTCTGAATTGTAGCTGTCTCCATCTCAAGGAATGTAGCTTACATTTTTTTGCCCATCTTAAGCAACCTTCTTGGCATTTTAATATTAAAAATTCTTTGTGCAGAAATTGAAATTCAATTTTGAATCCCAGAAAAATGTGTGAAAGTGTCTGTATTTTATTCATCTTGCCTTGAATTAAAAAAGACAGAACCCAAGTTTTAAGCTTTCTACAAACTTCCTTAGTCTCTCCTCTCAAATTTGTGCCACTGAAAACTGATAATTAAATATTTTTTCTGAAAGATAACCCCGAAGCATGAAGTTTCACATCCCAATATAATTGTGAGCTCTTTATTAACATTTATTAATTCACAATATTAAGCAAAATTAGTAATCTGTTCAGCTCCAATCATAATTTTAACTACAATAAATGTCACTAATGAGCTGAGATAAAATTCTTTTTAATCTTGAATTATTAGAAGTAGTGACCTTTTCTGTTATTTCAGGGAATGATTCTAGAAGACCTTGGCCAACAAATATCCCACACTGTAAAATGACTGGAAATTGTCCAAAAAACACACAGCCAAGACCAGAAAGTTCATCTATGGATGTGTTCAGAGATGACACTGAGGTAGCAAAGTACAAATGTCTTGATATAGCTACACAAGATGAGTGTCTCTGGGAAGACCTTGCTGATCAGGAAGCCTTACTTACTCTGGAAAAAGAATTACAGAGTTACACAGGCAAGTGGCAATATTGCTTCCATCCATGTTTAAAGGGGACAAAATGAAGATGAGCAGCTCCTTCAGGTGCCTCCTCAGAGTCGGCTGATGTTTGATGCAATAATTCACTAAATGATTTGATGATCAAGACTCACTCAAGCTGTAATGCAGTCCCTCCCCTTCTGAGTTGCTATGGTGGTTTTGTATTGGCAGGTCCTGGCTGTCATGCACCTTCACTAAACAAAAGTAGGGTTTTTTTGGTGTTTGTTTGTTTGTTTTTGGTTTTTTTGGGTTGTTTTTTTTTCACACACAGCTCTTCTGAAGCTTCCAAAATACCACATTTCAGCAAGCTCTGTCCTGCCTTTTTTAATATGTATTCATCAGAACACACCTGTGTTAGGAACAGTTTCTCTTGGTAATGTTTGAAAAATGAGCATCCATGCTGAATATGCTCAGAAAAGGATAGGGAGGGAAGTTATTGTTGAACTGTCCCAGTCTCTTTCTCTCTCCCTTTCTGTTTGACTTGCTTGGAAAGCAGAGACTTCTGGCTAGCTGGGAAAATAATAACATCAATATGTGTTGGATGAGAAGCAGAGACCCCAGTTGATCATCAGTGACATCTTTCATCAGCTGGAGTTGCCTCAAGACTTTTAATGCCAAGTTTTTGTTGATACTCTGAAGATCTTTACATTTGACAGTGTAGATACTGCATTCTTTTGCTTATATTTATTCCTGAAATGACCTAAAATATTGCAGGTCCTGAAAAACATTACAGCTTGCTTACTGAAGATGCAACCTCTTCCAGCAAATGCTCAGAGAAAATACTTGCAGACACTACAGTTTTCCACAAAAACCTGGAGCTAAAAGACCACAGCAGAGTTGATACTATCAGGTAAGTTAAAAATTGTTCAGCATGTTTTCATGATAGTGTAAAAAGCTCCAAATGCCAAATATCTTGTCAGTATTGCAATAAAAGCAGTCTTGACTTTTAATTGTACTTTGCATGTTGATTACAAAGGTCAGCATGACCTATTTTGTGTGTTGGTGTTCTAAGCCAATACTCTCATATATATTTTTGTAAACTTTGGAAATATGTTTAGTTTGGGGTTTTTTTTATTGCTTTTTGTTAATATGCAGCACTGAGATGTATAAAGTATGGCTATTGCAAATCATCCAAGTTTTGGGGTTGTAAAGTACCTTGAAAAAGTCTCCTCTATTTTAGGAGATGACTGGAAACAAGAAAGTTCCCAATTAATCTGTCATTAATTTCTTACTATGATCTTGTGATTAGCAAGGGTCAGTGTAACACTGAGGTTACCCACTTGCTGTGTAAATATGGCTGGTGTAGAGATTAGTGCTTGTTTGGGTTTGGTTTGGGTTTTTTTTGAAGTTTTTCATCATTTTCACAACAGTGAAACTGCAGATTAGTAGAAAACTACAATATATTTGCAAATAGTGCAAGTAGCATAAATGAGACTCTCCTCCTTATGCTAGGATGTGGGATTTCTCAACTGAGCTACAATAATGGGAAAATTATTTACTTCCTGCTTGCTTAAGAGGTGAAAATCTATGTGACAAAGATTGAGGGGAAAAGAATGCATATGTTAGCTTGTAATGTATATTTACTCACAAAATATACAGCAAAAGCTATGTTCATGCCTGCTAGTTGGACATATGTGAACATACATCACTAAGCAGAGTAAGGAATTTGAGCTGCTGAAAATCACTCTGGTGTCTTTCTTTTAAGGGGCTGGGATGAAAGCCAAATGGATGATGAGGAAGAAATTCTGGAGGATAAGCAACAAGTCCTTGCATTACAGTGAACATGCAGACACCTCAGTGCAATTTTGATCTTTGCCTGCCTTACAAAACTTAGAAGCAGATGAAGAGGTGTCTTGAGAGCTGCTCAAGATATTATTTATTAAGGATTGTTCTGTAAAACTGTCAATAAAAAGTTTTCAAATTGTGTTCATTTTGGATTTTTTATTAGTGCCAAGAAGTACTAGGATAAAACTGGTTTTGTGCTATTTTTTTTTAAGGAATTTTTTAATTCTTTAGAAAAATATTTTTTCTTCTTTATTTCTCCTTCCTTGCCTGCAGGTTGAAGTTTGTCTCCAAATGCAGTTTTACATTGCCCAGGTGAGAGGTAATTAATGGAGATATTAATGGAGTCTTCTTAAATTGTGGGATTCAATATGGCCAAGTTTATATGGAGAAATTCACAGTACAAAGTGTAATAGCTCTCTTAGACATGACTCCTTATCATGGATTTTACCACTAAGAGACTTTTGCCTGGCAGTTCCACACAGTACATTTTACTTTTCCTGCTAAATTCCTTTCTTCATTCCTGCAGTTAAAAGATGAGCTTGGCTGGTTTTGGTTTCACCAAACCATTTAAATTTCTCTATCTGATCACATTAATGCCTCAGTTGTACTCTTGAACTTGCTGTGTCTTTGTTGTACAAAGAGGTTTCCTCTCCCTTTTCTTCTCCCTTTCCCAGCTGAATGCAATTAACTGCTAGAGAAGGTCATTGGCTGTTACATCCTAACACAGTATTTTAATGTAAAGAGGGTTTGGTGGCTTTCTGCTTTCTTTTTGAGGAAAAAATTAACTGTACCCAGTAGTTGTGAAGTTTCCTGTGGAGGTGGAAGTTAGAGCTTGAAAATCTTGTGTCTTTTGATAACATCTTTAGGATTCTTGGATACAGCAGAGTGCTTCAGCTTCCTTTAAAGATTTCTTTAAAGATTTTATTTTTTTCTTTCATTGTGCTCTTTTTTTTTTAAAATCAAAAGGTATCAAATTGCAGTCGCAAGGACATTTGTCTCTGTGTTGGGAAGTGTTGAAAGTGGGATTAATTATGAACCTTTTATCTGGCAGTGGTTCTTAGCAATTTACAGGTAAATCCTCTCACAGGACTCAAGATCAATGGCAGTTGTTCACATAACCTTTCATATAGAAAGAGAAGTTTTAGATCCTCTTGACATCTTCCATCTGTGTTTCCCAGCTCCCATAACTGCTTTCAGTGAGGAGTTACAGAAGATGAAATTCAGAAAGCAACACCATGAGTACTTCTGACTCTGTTGTTACCCATTTTATATGGAATAAAAGGATTAAATGTCACAGCTACAGCTATCAGTGAGTTATGTTTCCATCACTAAATGGGTTATTTAGGAAATGTGGGTAGTTTTAAAAAATTAATTTCATTTATAGCCTCCAATGTTAAAAGACATCTTTGAGTGCTTGTCTTGAAATCCATCTGATTCTGTAAGTGAACTTCTTTAAAGCATCAGTGGAAATATTCCAATATGTTGTTTAGCTTCTGACAGTTAAACACATTTGTGTTCTCTCCCCACCAAAGGACACCAATGCAGTCTGGTTTGTTGTCTGCCTCCTTCATCAGCTGTGTACTAATCTTAGATAACACAGTAATCTTCTCAACAATTTCTTTTACAGGAAAAAGTACTTCAGTAGCCCCAGTTCCTAACAACCAGAGCTGTAGAGCTGAACAGACCATTGAGTTGGTCTCCTGCCTTGTTTCTTGTCATTAAGGTGAGGGCATATTTTCCACTTGAGTTTTCTTTATGGAGTTTGCCATATGTTGACATTTTATTACACTAGGGTTTTTTTTTTTTTGCCAGAAATTCTAAGAATAAAATCACAAAGTAAGTTTTCTACTTGGTAGATTAAGGCCAGTGCTTTTTTGTCATGAATCACCTTTTCTTTCTTTTTGAGTTATGTTTCCAAATATTCTTCTTGCACCCTTGCACAGATAGGCTGACTGCTTCCATGCTGTTCCTAGCTTTTTTTAACTAGAAAACCAATGAACCAGGTGCCTACTGTAGTGTGTGCCTAGAGCCCTCAACAGTCAGGATAATCCTTTGTGTTTGTGCTTGTCAAAGATAACTAGAAAGTCACTGACAGTTTGCAGCATCTCATTTTGTCAGATTTCCTTCCCCATCCCATTTTCTTAATAGGAAAAAATGCTTTTGATAATACCTCTAACAAACTTTGGACTAAAAATAATCTCACCTCACTCTATTAGTTATCTCTTTGGTTAGTCAGTGATGATTTCAATGCATCTCAGTTTAATAGTCCTAGGTTTGACACAGTTGAAGAGGTCTGTCTTGGGTGTATTTTTTTTCCCCTCTCCAAGACATATTTGTGGAAGTGTTATTCTAATGAGAAGACTGAAAAGAGCATCTGAACTGATGTAGTTCTGTGACATTTATTGCTTGTTTTCCTGTTGCAAATAGAACAGCTCTGCTGAATGTTGCTTATGACTATGGATGTGCTTTAATGAACTTCTCTGCATTTCTGCCTTGATACCAATGCAATCTGTAAATGCCTTATTTTTCCTTTTCCTTTTTTGTTTGTTTTTTCTCCTGTGCCTGTTGTAGGGGTGGCTAGAGCTAAACTTATCAAGAGATCTGAACAGAAACATGATCTTTTCTTTCCAGTTAGAGACAAAGAAAAGGAGATAGAAAACAGTGAAAGACATTTTGTTTTTTTTTTTAAGCTTCTAGGGTGAGTTTGTACATCTTTTTGTCTGCATTAACTTTTGGTAACCTGATTTTATAAAATATAAATCCTATTAACTTGGCAATCAGTTTGGATTTTGAAAGAGGGTATCCCACTTGATATATATTCAAGTATTCTGGTATTTATAGGGACATACATTTTTTTCAGTAGCCTGGCAGTCTCTGTTTCTGGTGGTGATAAGAAGAAATGGTGAATTTGGCAAAAACTGGATTCCTGGTGAGTTTTTTAGAGGGGTGCACAATTAGCATATGGCAATAATCAGACATTTCTAGATGCTTGGAGAAACTCTTGTACCTCACAGGGATCATCTGCTCAGCTCTGATGGAGAAACTTGCCACATATAAACATTTTTAACTTTATTAACCTCAGTTGATACAGAATACTTCCCTAACAGCAAGTATTTCTTTCTTCTTACACCTCAAAATAATGGTGCATCAAGTGGAGCTGCTATCAGAAAAGAATCCATCAGGACTCCTGCCTCATGCTCTTCTCTTCAAATCACCTTTCCCAGTGCATCTACCAATTGTCTGCCACAAGTGGATGACTTTTACAGGTAAATCTCTCTGCTTCCAAGTTGCCAAATATTTCCCAGTCAGTTTTTGTATCTTGGTGTTCTTAGTATCAGTTCTTTTTCCAGCTTGCCAGATCAGAAATATCCAGCATAGTAATAAAGGCATCATGGGAAGTTTATGGTATTCCCAAGAGTTGTAATTCCAAGACATTCCCCTTGTCTTCCACTTGGTATTTTGTGGATTTCAAGGAAGGTCACAGAATCTCTGAAGTAGCACCAGCCCAGCCTTGCCATACAGAGAGCTGTGCTGTTCTGCCAGATTCTGATGAGTGTCTGTGTAGTTGTTTAATATGAAACAGCCATATTTTCATGACCATGAATGAGAAAATTTGTGGTGTGAAATGAATGTTCCTTGTTCTCAAAATACAGACAAAAGTAACAGCTGTTAACTTCGGTTGGATGCTTATTTCTAAAGCACTCACCTGGGAGTCTCTGGGGTATTTTAATTGGCTGCCATTTGGCTGGCTGCCTGATAATGTCTGACTTATTTAATTTTTTTTTTAATATATATAGAACAGGCACTCATCCAAGTAGTCAAGTTGCAGAAACCACGTGAAGTGCTACCAACTTCTTGTAGTGCAGTTGGCTGTACACAAAGGAATACGTTAAGACTGGAAACTGAGAATTGAGATTTTCCTGTTTGCTTCACATTTCAATGAGTTCTGGCAGTGAATGAATTACACTGAAAACACTGCTCATGGTTCTACTTGTGCTGGTTCTGTAAAGGGCTCTGGTCCATATGCTAAAACTCTTTCCCTAACAGCAGAGCTCTGTTTCACTCTTCCATTCTAACATTTAATAGCCTTTAAAATGCTGCCACTTGCTGAATCTCATTTATAAAAATTAAGGTTGTCCTTTCCCTCATCATAATGCAGCTTACATGCATCTCATTCAATTATCAGAAATTTATAAAGTCAATTTGTTCTAATTTATCCAGACCCTTTAAATCACAGGAAAAATACATTTCTTTTCCACTTGAAAAATGAATTCTGCATTTTGCAAGCCATCAACACAAGGGCATTTCTAAATTATTTTGGTCAAGAAAAGTGTTCTGTGACTTTCCATATAATTTGGATTAATTAGATTGTTGAATATGCCTGTGCTTTTTGTAAGGGAGGCAAACTTGATAATAAATTTAATATAAATATTACCAATCAGCTAACAAGCACAAGAAGTGGAAGCCTCAAAAAAAAAAACCAAAACAAAACTAATTTTCCATATATTGAAGGATGTGCTTAAAAAAACCCCCAACCTGTCTTTGAGCTCTATGAAACAGAGGGATTTCAAATGCTGTTTTCCAATGCAAGTAGAACAGAGATGGTAAACAACAAATACTCAGCAGAATGCCTTTTCCAGTGCTTTTGTTTTTCTTCATTCAAAAATGGCACTTGCACAGGGTTTTGAGAAACAGAGGTCAGTTTTTGGAGTCTATATGAACAGGTCACCTGAGGTTCAGCTCCAATAGTAATGTCTCAGTTATGGTATATCTAACTTTAAAAAAAAAATTCTTTGGAAGAAAACACAGTAAAACTCCTTAAATGTCTTTTTATTTTCTTTTGTCTGGTTTGAGTCTTCCTAGGTTACCTCTTTGTTCTGTGCACTGATGGATTTCTCTGCAGAAACTGTATTTCCTTGCTTGGTGCCCTGTACTCCCTGTAGCTTTGTGCTCATACTTTCCACAACAAAGTGAAACTGGGAGGCATCTTGCCTGACCAGGGATGTCTCAGAAGCATGAGAATCTTTCTGTTGTGCAGGAGACCAACAGGACCTGGAAGAAAACATGCCCTGAGCTGGTGTCTGCCTGTGTGCCTGTGACCTGGAGGTGGTAGATAGAATTCTCAGGCTCAGAGCCTTCTTCTGAGTCAGTTTCTACTTTTTTTATAGTGGCCCAGGATGTGGTGCACAAAAACTATCTTTACCACAGCTGTTTCTGCACCAGAGGCCTGACAAAGTATTTTATTTTTGTTTTTTATTGTAAGTTTGAATCATTTCTACAGGGAAACCTGAACAAAACTTAATTGAATGTGGCTCTGCTTGAAAAATGTGAAGGCTTTTCTTAATGTACTGTGAATATATAGTCCTGAAAAAGTAATGCTCAGTTGCATTGTTTCTCTTCCTCCTGTAGCTTGCCAAATACATACATACTTTCTCCACCACTATATTTCATTTTCCTATTTACTATATTACATTACAATTGCTATTAAATTATTAATTAGAGTTGTCATATGCTGCTTAAAACACAGCTACTGTTCTTGGCATTATTTGCATTTAGCTGTTCAAGGGCTGTAAAAATAGCTTTTATGATCCCAATTGGAACATCAGCTATGCAGCAGGAAGAACAAAAGGATTTTTGAAAAAACCCAGGAACTTTTGAGGCAAAGAGCTTCCATATCATCTACCCCCTTTAATCCCAGTCATTAAGCTTTCAGACACTATTTCTCTTTTAGCTAAGCTATTCTTACACAGGTTTTTTGATTTCTTCCCCCCTACCCCTCACCCCCAATTGTTACTTTGGGAACAGTACCAGAATGTGCTCATCAAGGTTAAAGCCTCATTCTGCTGCCCAGCATTCTTTGTAGGTGCCATGGCCTGTGCTTCAGAAAAGTTGGATCTCAGGAGCAGGCCAGAACAGAGTGGGGAAACAGAATTATGACCACAGTTTTAAGAATAGAAAGAGCTACATCTATGGATTAAACTTTTCCTCTCCTGCTTGTGCATGTACACGCACACATTTTTTTTATTTTTTCTCTCTTACCTTCTGATTTTTGCATTTTAAAGGTGTTTGGAGAACTTGTGTCCATTTAACAATGACAAATCAGTTTCATTGGGTGTTTTTTTTTTGGAGAAGGTCAAAACAGGAGCCTCAGAGATAAGGATTTTGATTACTTTTTATTGCCATTGCTAAAAAGAAGAGAATATTCTGGCCTCTCTTTCAATACAGATTATGCAAATGGCTTAATTTTGAATGATGAAATCTTGAGAACAGCCAGGGACAGCCTATCTGTTCTTAATAAAGTCTGTGGGAGTCTTGCCAGTGAAAAAGCACATAATGTTCTTAGTCATATTTTTGCTTTCACTCTTTAAATGACTTTGGAATCCAAAACATTCTACATAATGCAGCATCCTCCTCCATCCCTTTAATGGACTCCACTGCCCCATTAGTTGCTGCACACTGGTTCATGATTGCTTGGAAAAAGGGTCCTGGAGTGTCAAGAGCAGTCCCCCTATGTAGTGTTTATCAGGAGTATAGGTCCTGAAAGTAATTTCCAAAATCTTGCAACTGCTGTCAACTTTCTCAAGTGTAGGAGACAGAGTTCAGGCCAATAAACTGCCTGAGAAATAGAGAGCTAGGGAAATAATTAAAAAAAAAATGTTCTAGTACAGAGAAGTGATCTGATGACTGACTTGACTCCTGCTGTAAGCTCACATTGAAACTTCACTAGATTACCTATTATTTACGAGCTCCTGGCCATTTTTTAAATATTTGAAGTTATGACAGGACTTTTTAAGTAATTCTCCAAATATGCAAAGTTTCATCCCTCACAGGTGTTGTCACAGTAGGTGCTAAGAGCCACAGTCACAATATTCTCAAATTCTGCAGCTTAAATGTAATTTATTTATTTGTGGTGCTTTCAAGATTATTGTGGAATAAGATAAAATCTTCAGCTTGGTTGTAGATAGCCTCATATTTCCCAGCTGTAGTATTTAATACTACTACTACTACTACTACTACTAAAGAAGCTGTAGTATTTAATAAGACCTTGGGAAAACTAGAACTGGGTATGAGGTTCATGGGGCTCCTTTTCCATTTCCAAACTTCTTGCTGTTGAATGCTTTGAAATTTCATGCCTTGTTGGCATGAGATGGATGTTGGCATGTTGGTTGGAGATGGGAATGAGGTAAAACACTATTTCCATTTTGGTGTAATACAGCATTAAGCTTTGATTTCAATGCAGATATTAAGCCAGCTAATATTTTTTTTTTCAGTTTTTAAGTTAGAAATCTTCACAGACAATACAGAAAATGATTGCTAAATTAAATAGATTAGAATTTGCTCTATTTGTAGGAAATACAGTATGGTTAGAGACAGTAAACTGCTCTGTATGGACTATTTTTGCAGGTTTACAGGAAATGAAGCAACCACAGGCATCTTCTGCCTTCTTGTTTAAGAACTGGTTAGGTCATGAAATCCTTAGGCAGGCTGAAGGTTTAAGAACTGGTTGACTGACTCAACTTTCATTTTACCAGGAACTTCATAGGCTTTGTTAGCAAGAACCTATTTTCAGGACAAACTTTTGAAATTCAAAATATGCTTTGTATTTAAAGGGTACTGGAAATCATCCTGGTATTTTCTAAATCACTTAACAAGAGTCAGGAGGAGTTCTGAGGAGCTCAGTTTAAAATGTTGTTTGATGAAGCAAAAGACAATACAGAAATGTCATGATTATCCTTTTTTTTTTTTCTTTTTCTCCATGTATTGCACTGAGGACATGAAGTATATTTTATGAAGTCATAATTTCACAGACATTTATAACTTACAACACTTCCAAAGATGGTGTTTTATAGTTATAGGCCATTCAGTTCTGCAGTACAAATTAATACTTGCTTAACAGTCTTAGATAAGCATCAACAAATCACATTTCTTGTGCTGCATGAGATGACTTGATTCTGAAAGTCAAAATAGCTTTCTAGAGAGTATTTTGCATGTTAATTTCTCTACCTGAATGTATTTGGCAATGTAATTCTGGGAAAGATTATGAGTTTGCTTATATAACTTGTGTCTAACACTGGAATGTATCAGCAATCTTAAAGTAAACTGTTTTCCTTCCACTTCACTGCAGCATTTTATGTAGAAAGTTTAGAAGTTGGGGTGTTCAACTTCTACATTATTGCCTCCTGCATTTATATTATTCCTACCAGGTAAACCTGCAGAAATGAGAATTGTGTAACAGGGCCAGGGCCATGGTTTATGGCATAGTGTGTAGGGAGTATGGTTTATGCTTATAAAAATCACCCTGCATAAACTATTTCACATCAGTGGGGTTTGGTTTTCACTGGTGGGATTTTGATTTGTCTGCAGAGTGTTTATCATTGGTACTTTGTATGGCATTTGCATTTAACAAGGCATCTGAAGAACGATGAGGTTTCATTCCTGACAATTTTTTTGGACAAAACAGGATGTTTACTGCTCAACAAAAGCTTTTTTTTGTTTGTTTTTTTTTGTTTAGTCAAATATCAGGAAAAGGAAAAAGCTGGAGTGTTTTATTAGTTGCAGATAACTTGCCTGGACAGCTGTACTCCCAGCATGGTGTCAACATAAAACTTGTCTCAGAAACCCAAGCAGTCTGGGAAGCAAATCAATTTAAAACACATAGCAAAAGTTATGAGGCACTCCAAGGCATTAGCAGAGTTAAGTAGTCTGCCAAGGCACTGGCAAATCATTGTGAGAGGAATGCAGTATTTTTCCTGCTTGGTGCTAGAAGTGTTACTGCTTTCTGCTCCATGTTCTGGAGAGCAAGAAAACGACCTGGTAAGTGTAATAATGTTGATAAGAGTTCATCTAGTGCAGGAAGATGAATAAAGACCCATGTCCTGTTCAGGAAGAATCTACTGGGATGAGGAAGTGCTCCACTGAAAAACCCCAGAAACCCTACTGGTAACTCCTTTGCCTTCTTCCTCCAAGAGGAAGACCTTAAAACTTTTACAAATACCTGAAAGGTTGTAGTGAAGGTGGAGTTGGTCTCTTCTCACTGGTGACAGATGACAGGACAAGGGGAAATGGCCTCACGTGGCATCAGAAGGGACTGAGGTTGGGTTTCAGGAGAAACTTCTTTACAGAAAGGGTTGTTAAGCACTGGAGCAGGCTCCCCAGGGGAGTGGTTGAGTCTCCATCCCTGAATGTGTTTAAAATTTGTCTGGTTTGGTGCTTGGGTTTAGTCATCAGAAATTGGGTAAGGATGAGGTTGGGCTCTATGATCTTGAAGGACTTTTCCAGGCTGAGCAATTCTGTGAGGTGAATCTTAATGGTTTTTGAAAAGCCAGAAGAGATGAAAAGGTTTGTTCCCTTACCACCATCACTGCCCATACTAGTTTGATGTGTGACTGTGTCCTGAAAGTCTCTCAGTACCCACAGAGGGTAACAGCTGCTTGAAAATGTTCTGTGACCTTGGAAAATGTCTCTATATGAATGGAAATAAGAAAATGAAGAGAGCTAAGCCTTCTGAGGCTAGGTGTGGCTTTTGTCATGTGAAAATGCTTGATTTGTCAATATTGAGTGACTTTCAAAAGCACAGTGAGATTTTTAGATTGTACAACAGGATTTGAGTTAAAACAAGAAGTTAAATATGGATACAGTCACAAATCTATGGCCATCAAATTGATCCAACCAGAGCACTTTGAGAGGTTTGCTGAAAGAAATAGCATAGCAGGGCAGTTTGTGTCTTACTGGAGGAATTTGTTCTCTGGGGAGGCTAAATTGGACACAAGTGAATCCTCTACTGGCAGATCTTTCATGTTTTCACCTTTTCTGCAGGCTCTTGCTACAGCTTTTTAAGTCATGTTGCAGAGTTGTGGGGTTGGTTTCCCACTTCACTCAGTGACCACACCCAGGAATTGCACAGGTGTTTGGAGAAAAGCATGTTAAAAAAGTGCTGAATATCCTGGTGTGCATGTGCTCTCGTTATTTCTCCTTAATTAAAAAAAAGAAAAAAGTTGCAAACATCAGAATGTCTCCTCCTTTTGGTGATATCTATTCTACATTTGCCTACATTTCAAATTCTGTTGTCTTAGAGTATAAAAACCTCTCAGTGCTTTTGAAAGTCACTCATAATTTACAAATCAGTTAAACATTTTTTCATGAATGACAACCAAGGATTTGTGCCTGCAAGTATCACTGCATGAAATGGGCTATTTAAAGCAAAATCTATTTGCTTCAGAGGGAAGAAAAATGCTCTGAATTTGAATGATGTGTCAAAATGTCAACGAAATTGTCAGCCAAATGTGACAGCTGTTCCATTCTTAGGTTCATGTTATATAAAAAATAACTGAGGAATGTTGTAGCTGTTTTTATTTGCTTGGTTTAGTGCAAGTATTTTTTATTAGAAATTACATTTTCACTAATTCTCTTTGACAGTAAACAGCCCAACTTTTATCTAGGTTTCTGAATACACTGTATGTTGCTAAAATCATCTATGTGAAGTACTGTGGGTGTTGAACACCATTGGAGACCTAGCCCAGTTTCCTCCCACATTGTTCTGTGCTTGCTTCTCATGTTCTCCAACTGCTCTTGCCCCCTTTGGCTCCAGTAGTGCTAATCAAGATGCAAGAAATTGCAAGGTAAAGCAAATAAACTGTTATTTTGTAAACATTCACAGTTCCTCCTCCTTTTCTTTTATCTCCTGGTATAAGATGCTCCTCTACTGCTTGTTCCTCTGACTTGGCTTCTTGCACTTTTTTTCTTTACCATTGCAGTTGACAATGAACAAATGGAGGGAAGAGAGAAGAAAATGATGTGGCTGATTGCACAGCAGAGTTGTTCTTTAATGGTAAGTTTTCTGGTTTGTTCACTTTGCTACAGAAATTTCTGGCCTCCAGGACTGAGGTATCCAGGCTTCACCCCCTCCACCCCAACCCTTGCTGCAGTCAAGGGGAAGATCTCCTGATTTTGATTCCCTACTGTTAGGCAGAGCCTTGACCTCTCTGTTCCTCAGCAGGCTCTCTGGCTCCAGCCTTTGTTTTGTTCATCAGTGTTCCTGCAGCCCTCAGCAGGGAAGGATGTTGTGAGTACCTTCTAAACACTTTTGTATAGATCTCGGGTCAGGAAACTGAAATAATCAATTGCTATTCTTTTGTGTGGATGACAGGCAAGAATTAAAAGCTCTCACAAGATGCACACAACAGGATTCTTTGGGGCCAATTCTAACTTTGGAAGACATGTCCATTTCCATTAAATTAGAAAGATATACTTATTCTGGGTTATTAGAAATGGAGTGTCCAGAAGACAAAGCCCTGTTAAAATCAGCTTCAGCATGGTGTAAATGGCCTAATAAAGGCAAATGCTTTGTAGATTGTGGAATATATATAGCAGCTTGAGTATTATGTCTTCAGTTAGATTTCTTAATGATACCTGCCTTCCTTAGCCCAGCTGGAAAGGTGGCAAACAAGTTATGTCTTGTAGAAAAACAGGTGCCACATGTGTAATTGAGTTTTTCAAGGTAATTTCCATTGCAAAATATGAGCTTTCTGTAGGCTTTGTTGAACTGATTTGACCTTTTAAACACAGCTTTTTTCTCTTCAGCAATCCTCAGGCTTTGAAACAAACCAATAAATTGAGCAGTAACACTTCACAAAGACCAGATGGTCTTCACCCAACATTTCTAAAGGAATGAAAATGTGTAATTACCAGATTGCTGCTGTGGCATAGCACTTAAATCTGCCTCTATGCAGAGGGAATAGCAGGGTGTAGCTATTACACCATCCTTCTTAGTGCTTCAGTGTGTAGCTGAAATCAAAGACAAGTCTGAATTATTAGTATAGCATAAGAAAAAAAATTAGGCAGGTAGAGGAATGGATAAACATATGCTGGAGAGCTATCACTGTTACTTTTATGAAGATAAACAGTACCTGGAAAAGGGTAGTTTCTTGGAGAAGTTAACAAGTATGTTGATATTGTTGACATAATTGACAGAGTGTGCAAAGCTTTTTCCAGAACAGCCTCTTAAGCATTCTAAAAAGCTTTTAGGAAATGAAACAAACATTGGATTAGGAAGCAGACCTTCCATACCTTTGTAACTTTAAAAAAAGAGGAACTGGAGGATGGAGGAATGGTTTTACATGGGGGATGATTACAAGGCATGAACTATGTAATAAGTGTGGTCTGGAAAAGAAGGTATATGGGTCACAGTTTGCTGTTGATAAGAAATGATTCAGAATATTCTTTTTAAAACTGAGAAAAATGATTGAATGACAGAGGAAAATGAATATTAATAAATGGATTGCTGTCTGTGGGTGGGAAGGAACCTTCATCCGAGTTGTGGATGACTTTTAAATTTGCTGGTTGGGATATAATCATTGTCTATAGTTCCTGGAAAATGTTAGCTGAAAGGCAATCAAGCTGCCACATATATAATTCTTGATGTAGATGCTAGTTATGCTACATTGTTCAGTGTACAGGGGCAGTGTTGATGTAATGGTAGGAGGAGGATTCAAATTCCCTGCCCACTCTAGGAGAAAAACTCAGTTCAAAGCCCTAGAAGAAGCAGTCTTGTATCAGCAAGTCAAAACTTTATTTTGCAGGCAGTATGTAATTTTTTTTACTTTTTTTTTTTCCCCTGTTGATTCCGTGTTTGGGAGGTGCTTCCAGAACCTCACTGCTCTAAGATTCAAATTGAAACTTTAATCCCACTTAGCTCTGATTTTATTTATTAATTTATTTAGCCATCAGGTATGTATTTATACTTAGCTACCATTTTTGGATTTAATTTGTCTTCTCTCTCCATTAATGGTTTTCTTTTAATTCACGCTATCTAATGACAGGCACCAATTAAACCCCAAAATTCTGGTACTTTGCTAAACAGTTACCAACAACACTCTCTCAGGAGATCCCCCTTGGTCCTCATAATATGAGTAATGCACCTTTTTATAAATGCAGCTTTGATTGGTTTTAAAGGTGTGCTGGATGCATTGCTTGGTAATGTTTAGAAGAGATTTAATGCAGCCATCCACATGGGGAGGAGAATGGCTTTTGAGATTCCAAGAAGACCGACTGCATAATGCTCATAAAATTCCTCATTTGTTGCACAGATGCAAAACCTGGCATTTGACAGAAGTAGAAGGAAACATTTGGGTGCTTTTGATCAAAGATGCTTATGGAAAATAATACTGCAGAACGAGGAAGTGGTAAGAATATAAAATGTCAGAGTCTGAGAAAGAGTGAAGCTCTCATCAACAGAAATTGGTACATTTTAGGGGAAATTTTCTGTGTAGTTTCTCCAATGAAGCTTGGTGCTTGCATATAACATTCAGATAATGGGGTTTTCAGATGATACTAAAGCCCAACTTCATCTGAGTTTTAAAAAAATTAGCTGCAGATGAATGGTCTGCTGCAGAATGTGGCAAAAATGTTTGTAAGTCACTAAGCAGAAGCTAAATAATTTTCTTGCTACCCATTGTTGAACACTATGCAAGGATAAATAATTTCTTTTAGTAGTAATTCAGTAACTAGAAATACTCTGTGTCCAAGCTAAAGAATGATTTAGCTTACATTGCTTTTTGAGGGCTATATTCTGTTGCAAATCTAAGCCTATTTCATAAATAATGAAGAATTTGTGTGTTTTTCAGGAATATGTTTTCTGTAATTTTCTAAGCCAGTGTAACAATGGATAGAATTTTCTTCCCCCATCGAACAGAGAGCAGTAAATCTTGCATCTGCCAGTTCTGTAATCTGATTTATATCCAGTTTATTGCTGGCCACCTGCAAACAATTTTTTTTTTCCAGTCCTGAGAGCACTCATTTGTCTGTGAATGATGATTCCCTTGGACTGGCTCAGGATCTTGGGCCTGCCACGACAGCTGGGTGCTTAATGTGGAGTCACAGCATCTTGATTTTTTTAGTTGGGGTTTTGATATGTTTCTAGAATGTCTGCTTCATTCTGGTTTGGAAGGAAAATTGCATTTCATGCTGTCGTATTTGGTGCCATCATCTCCTGGGAGAGTGAAGTTCTGTCCCAATTGTATGTCCATGTAAAGTAACCTAAGTGGCTGACTGGTCTAGACATCCAAATGAAACAGTCCTTATCTTTTGAAAATAGAATTAGTATTGTTTTCTTGGTTGAGTATTTTAGACAATGTTTTTTCTGATTCTGGGCTTTTTTAGGGAGTGGAGGGGGTGGTGTTTTATTTATTTGTTTCTCTCTTGTAATGTGGCAGAGGTCCTCTGCTCTTAAGATCAAAAGTTCACACTTTTTTTCTTTTTTTCACTGGATATCCAGGTCCCTGGGGTAACAATGCCATCATTATGCCTCTGATGCACTGTTCTCTCTTGCTTTTTCATCAGATTCAAACTATTCAACTACTCTTGCTTGCTCAGTGTTTTGCTAAGTTTATCTGGCTGAAACTCTGCAATGGCAGTGGATAAAGGGAAGTTATCTATGATGCTATAGACATTTCTCTCTTCTTTTGGTAGGATGTTCTATTATTTATTCAAATATCTTGCTTTATCAGGTCCTTACTAGACTCTGAACACTTCTAAACTCACCTGTTGCACTAGTGGACAAAACTACTCTTTTTTTTGTGTGTGGGTGAATATTTTTTGACTTTTCCTCTCAGAACCAAACACCTCTGACTGCAGATGACTTTTAAAGCTTCTAGTTTGACATCTGGAGAGGTGTGATGTGTGTGAAAGCTGAGATTTATCTCCAATATATAATACTAACAGTGCAGTAGTGAACATTCCTTGCAACTTCTCTTTCCTCTGTGTATGTATCTGCTTCTGTGTATAATATCAATACTGGCTTTCAGTGGGCATTTAAAATGAGATTCTCAGGACTGTTTGAAACAGCTGTCACTTGGGGTGGTTTCCTTGGTCTAACAGATCTTGAGACTATCTTAATCCACACAATCAGAAATGATAGCTGAGGTGATAGTGAGGTGTCTGAGCAAACAGAGCTGTTGATAAAACTAAGCTTTGAAGCTGTTATTATAGCAGAAGTCTAAAATCCATGTTCTCACTCCATGCCTTGCTGTCCTGTCTGATGGGGTTGATGTGTTTATATATGGGTAGCATAGAAAGCAGAGGTTAAAAGCTACACTTAGACTTCTCTGGAATGAAATGACTATTTAGGGGTGCTTAGTTAAATCTGGAGAGAGGATTTGGATGTGCATTTTCTTTAGATCAAGGCTGCATATTTTTATAGTGTACTCTGAATATTGAGATAGGACTTGAGACTCTGATTTGTGAGAAGAAGATGAGGTAAAGGAAGGGACGTGAGCTGAATTAAATAAGCTCATTCCTATCCTGAATGACAAAAAGAAGAGGAACTGGCTGAAATACTGCTCAGACATGAAAATTCACCACGGCCAGAAAGTGGACATGAAAACCTTGTTGCCAGACAAGAGGATTTGCTTTGCAGGAAGATGGAATGATGTTGATGTCCAAAGGTGCCAATATTTTGGGCTCTCTCCAGGCACCCAATATCCAACACTTAAAAAAGGAAGAGCAAAAGGAAGCAAATCAAAATACCTATAAAAATTATTTTAAAACTGAGTCCCCAGAATGATGCTGTGTAAGTTCTCATTTCTTGTTGCATAACACACCAAACTACCCTAAACAGACTCAGATGTGATCAGTTCAAAAGGGGCTACAAAAAAGCTAGGTGAGACATTTGGGACCAGTCTTTGCCCCTTTTATTTTATCATTGCTGCAGGATACTGCTTTAAAATACTACACAATCACAAAAGCTGTTCCTCCTGGCTGCAGAGAAGGATGAGGAGAGGAGAAAACCTAATAACTGACTCTTCACCAGTGTGAGGTACATGGAATGAAATTAAAGCAGTAAGGAAAGATAATGGAAGGTAAAGCCAGGAGTACTTTTATGAGAGCTGAGCCACAAAGTAGGGGCCTCTAGGCAGCCCTGCTCTTTGATCCAAAACCAGTTACAGCTTTTATCTACTGATGGGGACAGAACTCCCTGATATGTGATGGACACCAGGGCCATCAGAGCTCCAAAATCTTGAGCATGTTCAAACCCAAGGCTTTGTGCAAGCATCCACTCAGACACAACTGCAGCAATATAATTCCTCACAAATACCCTGACAGAGCTCCAATGGGGTGTGTGGCCAGGGGGGTGCCACAGGGCTTTCAAACATTGCAGAAATACCAGACCTTATGGTCTGCTCAGATTAATGAGAGTGGCAGCTCTGTGCAAATAAATGCCATCCTCACAATTTAGCAGCCACACATCTAAGACAAAGCACGACTTGAAGTCAAGCAAATGGAGAAAACTCCCCTCCCCATTTTATCCTAAAGGAAGAGGGTAAATGAACAACAGGCAATACACGAACTGGTAAGTGGCTGTAGAAGGAGGAGCCATTTCATTCCTTGTCCCTAGGGCAATTTTCTACCATGTCACATCACTGGCTCCCAAAGCTGCTTCTGCTGCCATAGGAAATTCAGGGATAATGAGATAATCAGAACAAGGAGTCTAGATGAGAGCTTTGGGTGAACTCTGCTGGGGAGATTCCACAACAACACAAGCTTACCTGGCATGATGTCATTTATTTCTTTTTATTTATTTTCTGTCTCTGAGCGAGTTGTTAGAATTAATTAAGTCATCCAACAAACGTGGAGGTGCTTAGGGCAAAACACAGGCTTTTAATATTTTAGCTGCAACGTGTCTGTAATAATGTCCTGGTTTGGGCCAGGACAAAGGTTAATTTTCTGGCTTGTGTTTTTGCTTTTCTCTTGTAAGAGCAGAAGAGATATGTAAAGGGACTTCTTCCTTTCTGAACTCTGAATGCTTTATACACTTCATGGTATTAGGAATACCTTTGCTTCTGCTGTGCTGCTTCCCCTGGCACTGATGTTATTTGGTTTTCACTCACCCTAGCTCCAGTCAGTTATTATTGCCCAAGGGCTTGAGAGAGATGATTACTTAAGTCAGGGAGCAATTTAACCTGGAGCTTTCTAAGGAAGGAGATAATGGACTTGGTTTAACTCCTACTGCACCCAGCAAAAAATTTTGGCCTGTCCTTCACTGGTGGTGTCTGTCAGAAATGTCCCTGTGCTTCTTGCTGATTTATTCCAACTTTGCAGTTTGGGTAGGGAGTGAGGTGCAAGTTATCTTTCTCTCTTGCAGGGATAATTTCTTCCTTATTGTTTCTTTTGGTTTATGATTTCCTTTGGAAAGAACCACCTGTGAGTTTCTATAAACATTTCAGTGCAGGGAGTAATAAAACAATATCTTAGGGACAGTAACTTTTTTTTTTTCTGACCATTTATATTTACATTCAGAGACTCACAGAGGATTTTTCTGCTGCCTGCAAAGATTGCAGTCCTAAGGCCAGAGTCAGCACTGCTTAGAGACCTTATGGTCTGCTCAGATTAATGAGAGTGGCAGCTCTGTGCAGATAAATGCCATCCTCACAATTTAGCAACCACACATCTAAGACAAAGCACAACTTGAAGTCAAGCAAATTGAGAAAACTCCCCCCCCATTTTATCCTAAAGGAAGAGGGTAAATGAGTAACAGGCAATAAAGGCAAATGCTCTTTGTTATAGTTAGGTCCAAGTCCAGGTATTCAGGTCTTTGCTTCTGATTATACCCCTATATTTTGGACACAGAGGAGAAAAAAAAAAAACCTTAGGTAGTGTTTCCCCCTGGCTGTGGAACTGTTATTGATTTAAAAAGCCAAGTATCCCTCTTATACCCAGGATGAGACTGTTATTAACCAAGGATGCTGGAAAAATCAATGCAAGAGCAGATTCCTTGATCTGTCATACCAGGTTGTTCACTGTAATCCCCACTCACTGAAACCTCTGGGCCCATGCAAGGCTTCTGTCCTGCTGAGGTTGGATGTCACTGACATCTTTTTGTGTCTGCCTGGCACAATCTGTTTGGTAGGTTTGCTAAACTGGTTTTATTTTCTCTTTTATAATCTCACCCACTCTAGGGAGCATGTGTTGTAGTTTCTTAAAAGCAGGATTACTCTGGATGTTGCATGTTAATCAGAGAAAGCACTGCCCTTAGTACTGAATTTCCTCTCAATGAAAATGATATTAATTTGAAAATACACTGATTGTAATTTTATGTTGGGAAATGTGATGAAGTTGTGGCTTGTGTTGTGTCTTTGTTTGTTTTGTGTTTTTTTTTAAGGGATTCAAGGTTTTCTATCAAATCCTCTGAGGAAAGAGGTCTCTTCCTAGAAGCCTTTGATGCTATGCTGCTATTTAACTCTTCATTAACTGTAATCCCTAAATGTGCTAAGGCCCACTGGGAAGAGAACAGAAAGGAGAGGTTATGCTGCCAGATTTTGGTTGAAAAGTAGAATGAAAATAGTATTTAAAATGTCAGGCTTTGCTTGTTCAAGAATATGATATTAAATGAGTTAGAGCACTGAAAATGGCTTCTGATGTTGAAGCCATTGTCAGCCTGAAAAGATGTGACAGAACTTGCTAGAGCATTTCATTTTGAGGAGTTAAAGGAAAAGAAGCCTAGAAAAAAAGGAATATTTCTTCTTTCTGCAAAACCTTGAGTACATTTTCAAGAGAAAACACTCTGTACAGTGCAACAATATGAAATCTATAGGAGATTCTGAAAATGCCCCTTTTTGTAAATTCAGCAGAGCTACAAGGAAAAAAGTGCTGATCTTCTGGAAATGGTAAAAATTACTGCCTCTGAAGAAGTGTTAGGAAAATATATTCAGCAATTATAATAACCAGCTTTGCTTGGAAACTTGCTATTAGCATGATTTTCTGACAGGGCTACCATGAAAACATTTATAAATTGGGTCCTGAGAGATTGACATACAGTATTGAGAAGCTCCCTTGCTGGATTTTAAACAATACATCTTGCATACATATACAAGTGTGGTTGTGCAGCACTTAAAATTACTCCTAATCCAATTACTTTCCAGGTTGCCCATTTAAAATATTTTTTTCTGTAGGTGTCACTGTAGCATAGCAGATAGGAAACACTTCCCTTAATGAAAATGTAGAATACAAACAGCTCAGAAGCAGCTGTAATCTGGTTTACTGTGCCATGGTTGTCATATCAACAATGAGGTTTCTCAGCAACTAACAGAAGAAGGAATTTTATAGATTTATTTACTTATCCTTTCTAATAACAAACCTGATGCAGGAGATTTTTTTCCCCTTTATAATTACTATGTGGCAATTAAGAAAGGCTTCTCAGAATCATTTAGATTTTCTCATTGTGTTAAATGTTAAAAGAAATCTTGTTAAGAAAACTGAAGCTGATGAAGATTGAATGAAGATTTGATGAAGATTTCCCACTTGCACCAAGACATAGCCATTTTGTGTTGCAAGACTTATTTTGTTTCTACTTAACCAACTGCCTAGAAAAGAAGAAATTATTAGCATATATGAATTTGATGGTGCTGTTTTCAAGACACAAACTTTGTGTGGCTCTCCTATGTGCATATTATTTGCTCTCCCTGCTTAGACCATGCATCAAAATAATTTCTTAGTGAAATATTGAACAGGGTTTTCTATTTCAAAATAAGATTGAACCTGCCTCATATCATACAGCCATGCTTCAACCTCAGGATAAATTCCCACCTCCAAAGGGATGAATTGCTGGGCATCTGTTGGTAAAGGCCCAGCTGGAGAGAGCGTGGTGGAAGCTGTAGTGTTAGTCCTAACTTTCAAAAAGAATTTTACATGATTTATTCCCTCCTTAAACCCAGTGCTTGTGCACCATAAGACGTGTAAAGCAGTAATGAGAGCAGACCCAGGGCCACTTCTCTGCCTTCTGGCAGGGTGTGGAGAATTTGATGCCCTTGCCTCGTGGCATGATTTTTGAGAAAAAGATTTGCCTTCCTCTTCATTCTTCTGCAGGTGTTGTCATCAGCACTGGGTGACATGGTCTTCAATCCTCTCTGGAGGAAGGTTGCACTGACCTGTCTCTCATTTCCCTGAAGGGCTGTTCTAATTATTAAGCTATTATCTAATAAGGTAGAAGTGATACTCTGGCAATCATTTCAAGCCAATCCAGTTGCTCTTGTCTATCAGCTGTGCTCAGAGCATGCTTAATAGCTTGGGGTCTCCAGGGTGCTAAGTGGCCCTCTGCTTAATTAGAAACTTGGGATTTATGTACCTGGAGCCTTCAGCTGCAACTTTAAAAGCTTTCAGGCAGAAGAGGAGATTTTTGTGAGCTTCTCACCTAGGCAACGAGTAAGTCTGCAGTTTTCCTGGGTGGTAGTTTTGATGTAAGCTCTACAAATCTGTACAAAGCCTTTGGGAGCTTGCCTTTGTGTACATACTAATGGATCAAATTGCTGGAGATGCTGAGGTATCACACTGCCAGGTGGTCTGAAATAAGAGCTGGAAATCAAGTTCTGGCCTTTAGCCCCTCAAGCAGTTGGTGTGTTAAAGAAAGATTTCTTGCACACAAACTGTCTTGGATTTCCACTCTCTTCAAATTGCTGTGTAATTTATACCACACCTCCTAATAAACTCTCCCTCTGCTTCCGTGGAGAATACAGCACTTGAAGTTAATTAAATAGAGAAGCTATATGAAGCTCAGAAGTAACTAGAACAACTCTGACTGTCTGACTGTAGGAGATCATCTTAAGTAGGCATTTGGGCACTTATCAGCAGACTGGGAAATTACACGTTCAGAACCAGGGATTGCATATGCACGGAAAAATCTAAGGAAAAATCTTGGTCCTCTTCTGAGGAGACCAAAAAAAATGGAGAGGGAAAAACCCCAAACTGTCAGTGAACAACAAGAAGACATTTAATCTGCTTAATAGATTTACTGGCCCAGTCTGAGTGTAAAAGTGGAGCTTTTATTTACACAGGACAGAGTCTTCTAGATGCATTGACACAGTGTGCTGGTTTACATTGGTTTGAAATGGAATAGTTTCAGAAGAGGATGTGACAGAGTCACCCATGGGAACAGAGGTCTCAGCTTTCAGAGGAGCTGTCTCCCAGCTCCCATTCTGTAGTTTTAGTGCTCTGCTGTTATTGAAGGAAATGGAATTAGAATGATATTTCTGTAATCGTTTGGCTAAGGTTCACAGACACCCTGATAAAGTCAGGCTTGTAGAACTCTGGACAGCTTTTCTGCAGATCTGGGGGTTCCTGGGTGGTTAGCAGAGATTATGACACAAGTTTTAATTTCTTCAAGCCACTCCAGGTAGAAACTTTGAGACAAAAATGAACTCAGTATTCTGAGGGAATTTATCTGGTGACTTGCTCCAGATACTGGTACTCCTTGGGGGCTGTATCTGTGGTAGCCTAAAGCTTAATGAAACCACACCTTGGGGGATGTTGGTTTAATGAGCACTTTGCTGTCACTATGTTCTGGTGAGGTTTTTTAGTGTCTGTTTTTTACTCTTTGTCCAAGTTTCATCACTCCATTGCCCTGTATGCCTCTCCTATGTCAAGTATAAGCTCTTTGGGACCTTCAGCTGCTTGTTTGCTTCCCATGCCCTACCCTAGAGCCTCAGGCACTATGATAATAAATTGATTCACAGGACACTTTTCTTTATCCCTTTCCTCACTTCTGGGATCTGTCTAAGATTTATTCCCTGCTTTTTTTTTTCTATTTGACCTTTTGGCATTTGGTCATCTTGGTTGCTGTGTAGTTTACTAGTGAAGTACCAAGCCCCTTCTCACTGTGTAGTCTCTGCTCATTGTCCCTTCATGCTGGGGTTATTTCTCAAGAGATGAGTCCCAGAATATAAATGAGTATAAACCCCCAGAAAGAACAGGACCCAATAATTTTCATAGTGGAAGCGATGCTGAAGCCCAAGTAGTAATTATTATCTTTAGACACCTTCTGGTTATTTCAAGGAACCAAGATGTTTCTGAATAATTCAGCTTAGCATCTCCTTCTAGGAGTTTATGGGATCACTTTCCTGTAAAGCCTGACCTTAACAATCCAGGTTTGATAGATGGGATAGGACTAATAAGTAGCATTAATATTTACTGAAAGTGCACCTGCTTATTTTGTATTAAAGCTTCACTGTCTGCAATAGTCTTTATAATAACTTGTCCACCAAGGAAACATGTTTTTGAGAATCTGTTCTACTTAGCCAAAAGCAATGGAGTCATTTATTGCCAGCTTAGACAGAGACTTCATCTCTGTTTGTCACAGTAAGACTCTAAATCGCAGTAGGGTAAATTCATTTATCATGAATATGTGAATAGTCTGCTGTTTCACTAGCTGGGATGAAATTACTGGATTATTAGTTCTCAGGCTTCAGGATACAAATAGATCATTAGATAGGCTCAGTGATTTTTCTTCCTTCACTACCCAGATCCTTTGTTTTTTGACAATTAGTTATTTTACTTGAAGCCTGTGATATTAGCCAAGTTAAAGCTCTGAGGTGTTGAACCTTTGTGTTCCCAGGGCTACTTCATCTATCTCAGATCCCTTCCTCATTCTTTTTACTGTATCCTCCCCACCAGGTAAAAATAAAGAAGCTGAAAATTGAAACTGTGGGCAGGAATCTGTACAGCACTGAATATATTACACTTTTTTGGTGGAAAAGTCAAATGTGGTAATTTTGAAGTAAGGATTTTGTTGTAGAGGATATAGAATATTAATATAATATAGCAAGAAGAGAATAAGGGAAAAAAAAAAAGAGGGAAGAGATGAATAATTTATAAGAAAACACTTTCTTCACCTCATTAAAATGACCTGACAGACATGGAAACTTAAGATTTTTCTTGTTCAAGAAGAAAGTAGAACATATGCAAATGAACTTTTAAAAAACTAATCAAATGAAACTTTTTCTCCTCTTCATAGTTCAGGTTGAAGTTTTTACTACAACAATACTTGCAATGATATTTAGATTTCCATGAACAGATAACTAGGAGTAGCTGAAGCTGGTGTTGGAAACCTTGACTTCACTCCTGCAGTTTCCATTGACATCTGAGTGAGTGACTTGCAAAGCAATAAGATTTATTTGTTTTTATCATTTGACTTCAAACATGCTTTGCATAGCTGTTTTTTATCTCAGAAAGCCACAGAATTCAGAATACTGCAGGTCTTGGAATGCAAAACCCATCCCCAAACTTTTCTATCTAAATTTAAAACAATGGGGAATTTTCATTATTGATATTTAATTATTAATAATTGTTGTATGTTTATCTAATATAGATATATCTCATATTTATATATTTATTTTTTTAAATAATTTTCAGGTCTTCTGTATAAAAATAAAAACTTGAAACAAAACTTTATTAACCATTTTTTTTGAAATTACACAGATTTTGGAAAATTTCAGTGGCAATTCTTTATGTATGGAGAACTTGAAGGACTGGGACCTCTAAGACAAAGAGAGTGTAATTACCCATTCTGCAGTTCTAAGTCAATTACTATGAGTTTACCATCCCCAGTTTAGGTCAGGGTGAATATAATCAAATCAGCATTTGAGGAAATGAGAGAATGGATGCACAGTTATGGATGTAATTCTGAAATGAGCTGTCCCAACTCTTTCAACAGCAGTTCTTTTGGATGAAAACTCATTATGACTTTCCCCCCCTCCCCCCAAAAGAAAGAACCAATCTGCAATGAAACCCTGCAGTGCACCAGACTACCATCTACTGTTAGCTGAGTGAGCTCCTGGGTAGTTTGAAGAAAAGTGTGTACAGATTATGAAAAGTACTAGAGCAAGAACAAAGAAGGATGTAGTGAGGAACAGTAATAACTGACCTGATGTCTTGGGATTTGAAAGCAATAAAAGCAAGGTAATGGGTTCTGTGAAGTACCAGGGCCTGAAGCAGCACAGTAAAGGCAGCTAAAAGCACTGTGTCATTCTGCATCTCATAATTTCCTAATCAGTGATGTTTTTGATTAATTGTGGGGTTTGTATTTTCAATAATTTTTTTTTTGGTCAGTTGGTTTTGTTTTTTTCAGTTCTTGGCATATTCCATGAATTCACTTTTGGTACTGTGACCCATCAATTTTAATTTCCCCTTAGCCTTTATTTTTTTTTTTTTCCAACCAGCTATATAGGATGCTGTGATGGAGCAGGTTAATAATGGTCAGCTGTGATGATGATGCTCAAAATACCATGAGGAATAATTCCTGTTTTTCAGGTGGATTCTCTTTGTTTCTCTGCTTGGAGGGCACAGAACAATCTGACCCCTCATAGCTGCTCTGCAGTAGCTTTAAGTATAAGTTCAGCTCTAGAAATCTTGGATGTGTTTGCCACATTCCTCCAGGTTGTTCCTCAGAGCCACAGAACTTCTGGCTGTTGAGGAAAGATGGAGACTTCCAGTTAATTTGTGCATATCCAGCAAATATCTATTTGTGCCCAGGGAATCTCAGACCAGGAAGATAACATCCAGTCCTAGAGCTGAAGCTGTTTCATTGACACAAATTGTTCTAGCAAAAGAGAAATACTTTAAAGCATAAAATGTTTTTGTACATGATTGCCTTAACTAAATACCCTTCTTTGACATAACATTCTTCTAGCTTTGGGGTTGATTTTCACCAAAACTATTTGGCTGGAGGAACAAATCTGTGCAAGGTAGGGATGGTTGTCTGAAATGAAGACAGGCTTTGGCCTTCTGAAGTTTTCCCTAGGAAACTGATAAATAGTGATGTTTAAAAGAAAGATTGCAAATATGTTGATTTAGATTCTAGGATAATCCTGTTTAAGAGAGAGCAGGTCACACAGACTTGATGTGGACCTCATCTTTGCACACTGAGGCAAAGCCATGGCCACTTTTCAGCCTCTTGGTTTCAAAGATAAAGGAATGTGCATTAACACTTGCTGGTGAGACGCTTCCTTCCAAACAAATAAAACAGCAACCCAAATTTAATGTCTGACAATGGATCATACATTACCAAGGCTCTCAGTTCCAGCCCTGAGCCTGGAAGTTATTTCAGCTTTGTAAGAGATGAAAACTTGTCCAAAACCTGGACTGTGGCTGCCTCTGGGGAATATTGTGACTGTGATTCATTTTAGGGGAACCAGCTGGCTAATCTTGGCTCTGGCATGTGGAATACAATGAAACCATGGCTTGTTGATTTCACACCTTTCATGTGTTGCTAACAAGATACAACATGATTTTATGTACTTCGTTTTCTTATCTGACATGTCTTTAACTTGGAACAGAAAGATGCCTTTAACATCAAAGATTTCTTTAGCCCCTTTACGTGCAGATGATAATTAATTGCAACCTAAATCCAACTCCACAGTTAATCCAAATAAGCTAAAACCCAAGAAACAACAAAAAAACCCCAAGGTGCTCTATTTGTTTATCCATTAACACTGTCTATTTTTATCTTTAACAATGTTGCTGGTGTTCATCTTTTCCCCATTGAAGGTCTGTTGGATAATGCCTTGCATTCAACCAAATATCTGAGATATTTATTTTTTAGTCAAAACAGTGGGCTGTGTTCTCAGATGTGCCATCCACTGTAGTTTCTTGTGGTTGAGTGAGGAATTTATTTCCAAAATATCTGATTGAAAAATATTTTAAAGGCTTACTCCAAACATAGTGCTATAAATGAAAGGCCCTAGACACCAGGTTGATCTGTGTGTGATGTTTTGTCTCCTATGCTGCTCATTAAAACTTTTGTAGTTCTTTTATTATAAGAAGACTCAGGCAGGTTTTCTTTAGGTTGTTTTTCTAAGCCTCATCTTATATTATTCCTACCAAAGGATATATGTCTGTCATTGTTACCAAGTGTACAGAAGAGCATACAGTGCTCACTGTTCAAATCAATTTCAGAGTTCCTACTCCAGAACCTGACTGCCTTCAGCAGGGCTCTTTTGATACTGCAAAAATTGTCTTGAACAAAATGGCAACAGATGAGGAATCAAAACCAACTGGGTTTGGTTTTGGTTTTGTTTCTTTGGTTTTTGTTTTTGGGGTTTTTTTGGTTTTGGATTTTTTTTGGTTTTTTTTTTTTTTTGGTAGTATCATTTACTTTTTAACTCCTGGAAGGCACAGAAGGAATCCTGCAAAGAGTCAAAGAGTGCAGAACTAAGGCCCTATAGTGAAACCACTTAAACCTTCTCATTATTTCCCTGCATGTGGTTACAGAGCTGTAGAGCAAAACTTTTCATGTCCAAGATGATGTGGCTTTCCTTCATCTTCTGTTGCTGGCAATAGCAACATGAGAGCTTCATCAGCTTAGCTGCCTGCAGCTGAGAATTTTGCAATTCCTGATGATGCTCTGATAAAAATAGAGTAAGTCATCCTATTGAGAACTGGGTATAAATACATCTTGAAAGATGCTGGAGTTTTAGGAAGAATCTGAACTAGGTATCCCAGACCTCCCTAGGGATCCCACACTGATTCTTCGGTGTAAACAGTGTTTATAAACTCTGGCTGGTTTTTACCACTCTTAGCTATTTTAGCTTCTGCTCTGATTTTTTTTTGTGCTCTTGTTGTCTTGTACATGAAAACCCATCTTGTTGTGTGTAGGTAAAAACATTCAAATGTTTCCAGTCAGACCTCATCAGGAAGACACAAGTCTATTCCTTTTTTTCACATGGTGTTTAAGCTCTGCCATCCCTAGGCTGAGTCACATTGATAGTGAATTTTTTTTTTGTCTGCTTCTTCCCACTTCCTCTCAGCTGAAAGGACAGATACAGCTCATATCCACAGACTGGGTATGTACTTGTGTACCACCTTGGCTAACTTTCCTTTTTTTTGGCTACAGCTCAAGCCCTTGAATGTCTGACACTGTTTTACCTTGCTGAATCTGTTTCAAGATTAAACTGCAGAGTAGGTCAGCTTTTCAACAGGCACAGAGCATGCTAGGGAGATGATTTACCTTCTGCCCTAATTATTTTCCTCCTCCAAATGTTTGTCAGCTCAGCAATGGCAGAAATACCAAATGAGAAGCCATGAAATATAAATAGCTGAAGCTGAACACTCAAAAAACAAATAGTCTCAGACTGAGCCTTAACTGCCTCAGCAATTTAGCAAATAGAAATAATGGTTTAAATGTGAAGATAGTAAGTGTGGAACTGTGCCCAGTCTGCAAATAGAAAGGTAGCTTCTGCCCACCAGACAGCATTTTCTGGGTGAAACTCTGTGCTTTTATCTCATTAGAGAGAAAGCCTGTGATAGGATATAAAGCTGAGACAGGAGGCCTGAGGTTAACTTAAGTTTTGTCCTCTGGGTTTTAGTATAGTGCTAGAAGTCAACAATCCCTATTTGTAATCATGTGCCAAGTTAGAACTAGAGAATTAAAAACAAAAAAATTGAATTAGAAAAAAAAAATCAAGAAATTTGGCCTGTGCTAACATCTAGGTTGAGAGTGCTGAAGAATTTAGGTTAATAGGCTCTGCCTGCTGTGTTACCACGTTGAATCCAAATCGTTGAGTATTCAGTGAATACACTGCTGAGTTCCACAGTCCCTTCTTCAGACACCAAAACAGGTTAAGAACATTCTGCTAAATAGATTGGGCCATATTCACTGATATGCTCTGGTGATGCAAAGAAGCCATAAAGCTGGGTTAGTGCAGTGGAGCAGTGGGAGACCAGTAAAGAAACAGGATGACTGTGGTTTGCTGTGATATTTCTTCTTCTTTGAAACATACATAAATATATATATATAAAACATTTAATTGACCAATTTAATGAAATTATAATGACATTAAGTTATCCCAGCAGTCACAAATATAATAAAATAATGATTTTTTTTTTTCTTTTGAAGGGGTATGGGCTGTATTTAGGGGTAAGTCATGATGTGTTTTAATCAGCCGTTGCTCCTTGTCTAAAGGATGTTTAGCAGTGAAAGATGGAAACCTCCTACTCTGCACCTTCATGCTTCTTCCCAAACAGGCAACAATGAACATATTCTATTTATCTTTGGAAAGGAGGAGTAAGGGTGGTATCTTGTAGTTGTTTAAAAAGTTGCATTCATTTAGAATCAAATCAGAGAAAGGAAGGAGTTGGCTCTCAAGGTCTGAGGCCAACCTTAAGGTCTGTGATCACTCCCTCACTAACTTGTGGGGGTAGGAGGAGTATTTTCTCTTGCAGGATTAGACCATCACAGTGCTTCTGGTGAAACAGTGAGCAGCCAACAGAAACAGGTAGTAAAATGGAAAGCTTTATTTCTAAACTCTTAAAATTATATATGAACCCATTCTAAGGAGAAAATGGAGTACGCATTGCAGAGGAAAGATAATGCTGGTCTTGCTTCTCCCTAGTCCAACACCATGGTTTATACCATCATTTTCTCCTATTATATTTTATTTGCACTCTGTTTCAGCATAATGAACGAAGTTTTGGGGGACATAAAAATTCCAGCAATGGCTAATAACCAGCTTTTCTTGTTTGAAATAGCATAAGTTAAGTAAACTGAGCCAGAGGAGTCAATATTTTGCTTTCTTTATATGTGTAAATTTCAATCCTTCTTTTACAGTTACTCTGTTTTTTTTTTTTTTCCATCCAAACAGCAAACTGCTACTAGAAGACAGAATTTTATAACTTTTAACACATTACCCTAGTCTTTCTTGCTTCTGTTCTTTAATTACTTTCCAGTACATAATTCATTGTATCAGATTAAACTTCTGCAGCATAGAAATTATATCCACATAGAAATGAAGATTAATTACTTTGCTTTTTGTGCTAGGTTTACTCTTTTTGACTAACTACTGAGTGAGACGATGTTGAGCTCTGCAGAGCTGGGCTTTGAGAAGCTGAGCTGTACAATCTAGCAATGTCTGTAGCTTTTTATAGTAATTCTTTTTATATTCAAAACATCACTTAGGGCTTGTTTATATGCATTACTGTACCTCTTTAAATTAAGGTGTAATTTAAAATCAGTTTCATTAAACTAGTCCTGTGCAAGCTACTCTTGTTTCAGCATAAACTCAGTTTGTTTCAGGTTAGTGCAAATCAGGTAGATATATTGTTAGCTTAAAATACAATAATCCATTAAATTAGACTAAAATTGAAGATGTCCTCACAGGAGTTGTGCTGCTGTGCTCTCCCTTAAATTAGCTGGAGCACATTTATGTCTACACAAGGAATTAGAAATTAAATCAAACACCTACTGACAAATTCCATCACCTTGGGACCAGTGTATCTCAGAGGAATGGGGATACAGGGAAAGGGGGGTAAAGAAAAAGGAGCCTTTCACTTTGACCAATGCACTTGGTCAAATCTGAGGGCTAAATCTGTTTTTCTTGTCACTGCTTTAGGCTTGGTGTAATCAGCAACCCGAGTAGGTTTAACAGCAATGACTTGGAACAGAGGTTGAGATTGCACTCAGCCTGGAAAAGCAGGGGAGAGAATTAACAGAGCCTCAAAGTGCTTCTCTCCTGCAGGTGAAATGCCTCTTGGACCTAAATCTGCTCTTTTCAGCTCTTAACTGCTCTTATTGTTGCTCAGCATTGCTTTGGGTGGTATCAGCACACTCAAATGCTCCAGAACTTTCCAGCTTCTCAGCAGTTTCCCCCTGATGTTTCACCAGGCTGGTGGCTGCTGCATTTCTGTGCTGTTAGTTTGAGACCCACAGCCACAGAAAAGAGAATTTGCTTTTGTGTTTCAATAAATAAATATTGTGTGCTGTTTTTCCATAGCTCAGTTCATCTCTATTTGCAGATTTAATGGGGAGAGTGGATGGAGAGGAAGAGTCATGCTAGGAGTGGTGGTTTTGCATGAGGAATGAGCTGTGTTTTGTTGCTTCTCTGTAGGATTTTTTAGGGGGGATATATGAAAAATTATAAAAATAACCTATACTCTATATCTCTCTAATAACCATCTGTGCACAGCTCTCAGCAGCAGAGAAGTAGTGGGCTGCTTCACTACTGCTTTCAATTAGTGATTTCTTTAACGAGTTACCACTTCAAAAAACATAATTGTGCATTCAGTTAATATTTACTGAATTACTGAAGTTTTTTTTTTTTTATTGTCATGTAAATGATATGTGAAAGGTGCATTTTTGGTACCTGTATTTTAGTTCTGTTTAGTTTAGGTTCAAATTATTCTCTGACTTTAGCTGAATGTCTGTAAAGCTTTAGAAAAAGGGACAGAGGAAGGGGCAGCATCTTTAGCCTGTAGCTGAGGCTCCAGTAGTTAATTTAATACTAATTTAATTGCAGAATTAGAGGGAGGATGGGGAAGGTAACTGGACACATCTGCAGTCACCATCACTGAAGAACTCTCCTCTTAAAAGCAATAATCAAGACAACCAAAGCAGCTGTTACTGTCTTGGGCTTCCAGCAGGTGTTGTGCATCAAACCTCAATGAGCATCAGAGGGGCAGCTGCTTGGGGCCATATTGATATTTAGCAAGCAGGAACTTAAGCAAATACTTAATATCTTTTTTTTTTTTTTTTTTTTTTGGCTGTATTTTTTACTTTAAATTTCTCACAGTTCCATGTCAACATCACTGAGGCTTTTTCCTAATCTTTTCTTTTTCTTTTTGGTGCTGTGAAAAAAACAGAAGAGGCATTTAGGCTTCAGTCACTCCCACTGCTTATGTACTGAGTGTGATTTGCATCAGAAGAGGTATTTTTCCTTTATATCTATAAATTCATTTGCATAATATTTATCAGTATGCAAGCTGGGCCTGACTTGGACTGGTGAAAGGATTGCTGAGTGTGAACCTCAGGTTTTAGCCACTGTTCAGGCAACAAGGATATGAAGGCACACCTTGCACATTATGTAGTGTTCACCTTGTCATTTTCACAATCCTTATCAAGTGTAAGAAGGGCTTTATTAAATGGTGTATTATTTGGTCATCAAGAGGACTAAAGTATTCCAAAAAGAGATTATTTTCTTTGAATACAAAAAGAAGCTGCCATCGATTTATTGCTGAAATTGAATCAAGGTTCTTGAGGCACTGACTCACAAATCTTGGGAATATAAATTTTTTTATCCCCTAGCTCTAGTAGAAAAATAATTATTAAAACACCCCAAAATATGAAAAAAAAAATCCTGTAGAGTTAATGGCAAGTTCTAGAAAAGAGAATCTGGAATCTTGCAGTTTCTGAATCCATGTGGAGTTTGTCCAAGGAGAGCTGAAGTACTTTGTGAGCAGGTGAGTAGATCTGCAAGGATCCCCTGGCTTGGTCAACAAGCAAATGTTATGGAGATGGAACCCCAAGTGACTCAGGGTGCTCTGGGGGGATTTTTGTGAGCAAAATATTTGCTAAGAATGGGCTGGTGGGCTTAATATTCCTTAATCATTAATTACAAGGGCAAGTCAAGTTCCTTTCATGTTTAAGTTGCCTGAAGAAAAATGATGTATTAGGCTGAATTTTGGAGCTTTATATATATATATATATATATGTACCTATATATATATATTCATACACACACACACACACACACTATATATATATATATATACAATATTTGAATATATTGTAGCTGGAAATCCAAATAGGGTTATTGGGGGGCTCCTTTTGTTATAGAAATAAGAGTTTACAGCCACGTTGGCAATCTGCCTTCTGTTTCATTGACTTCTTTTGCTTTTAATTTTAAAATGTAAATAGCTCTCAAATGTTTACAGCTCCTCAAGGAAAATGTACTTAAGTATTATGTATCTTTAGGGGCCCATATTGCTTTTAGGAAGCCTTCTTGATCTAAACTGCCTTTTACTGATCAGTTGTGTGTAGCTTTTGAATTTGTACTTATGGTTTTTATGGCACCTTCAATGCATTTTGAGTTGCTAGACAGAGAAGATGGTAACTTTATGTACTCTCCCTGGTAGGCACTGACTCTGAAAACTTGGATGTGTTCACTGGCTGATGACTCCAAACAAGAGTTGGTGTGTGAGTGTGAGTAAGCACTACCTGGTGTAGAAACTACTAAGGATGGGTCTTACATTAGAGAACATGAAAATAACATTTATGTGCTTGGTCTGGAGAGCTTTTGATTGGTGACAGTGCATTTGAATTTGCTTTAGGTTGTATATGTATTTTACTGCAATGATTGCCAGCCATGCAAAAAAAAAAAAAAAAGACTTTTTCCATGCTGTAATCTGATTGCAACCTGTGTGTCACAGTTTGCATGGTTTCTATTTGTGTGTAAAACAAACAAAAAAAAGGCAAAAAAAAAAAATGTGGAATGCAAGCTCAAGGTTCTGAATGCTGCGAGTTGCTTTTTGGGTTGTTTTGCACTGCACACTCTCCTCTTATTTGAGCCTGTGGGTGATGCACTTACTGGATGCACTTACTGCTCCTGTGTGGACATTTTATTATTTCTGAGAGAACAAACTCTGAATTTACAAGCACCGTGTACTGATCACTGCTCTTTGGGTGAGGGAATCCTGGGCACACCAGACAAACGCTGCCTGGGCTGTGGTTCTTACTCCAAAAGATAGAAAAAGAAATTGTTTTTTTGTTTTTGGTTTTGTTTTGTGTGTTTTTAACTCCCTACTGAAGAAAGAGGGAAATATGGCAGGACAGATGATCCAGAACAGGTTGTGTTTTCTACTTCTTGATTCCACTTTTTTCCTACGATGTGCTGTAGAACCTAGTAAGGACCATTCCTGCCTCAGAACACCCAAGGCCATGAAACAAATGTGAGGAAGCAACTGTGACTCTTGGGGATTACAAGGTGAGACCTGAACTTGGAATCCTCACCTAAAGGAGCTCTGCTTCACAGCACATTTAAATTCCTGCTCCTTTAACCCCTTCCCTACCATGACTTAAGAAACTCCTTGGCTGCATAGAGCAGCAAGTCCTACAGGGTGGTCTTGGTACAGTCAAAGGTTTTGGTATGGATATTTTTTTTTCCACAGTCTTACTAAGATTTTGGGATGTTGAATTTACAGAATCATTTGTTTTGAAAAACAAAACTATGTGCTTACCACTGTGTTGCTGATTCAGGATCAAATGTTGGTTTAATTCTACAGCATTTGTTCAACTTACTCTTGCTTAGCTTTGCCACAGTTTTATGTCATTTTTTCTTAATGATGGTGTAATGTATATATATTTTACATTTTCTGATTAACTTCTTTTTTCCTATGAAAATTGTTTAGACCTAGTAAACTTCATGGAGCAATGGATAAGAAAAGTTTGGAGGAAAATTAATTTATTTTTATGTGGGTATCCTTTCTTGTCCTGTCATGTGTTCTTACTTGAATATCTCCAGAATATCTCTGTGTGAATTTTTGTTTTCAGTGATCTGTGTTATCTGAACACCTTCACACACTGGAATGTTAATACAGGAGCATCATGGATGGGTGGAAAATATTTTGCAGTTTTTCATCTTGGTTTGTTCAGAGTCCTAATTCGAGTTGTCTACTAGGAGACTAGTTAATTCTAAGATAAATGTTACCTATTAAATCTTGCCTCAGGATAAATTAATTAAGCTTATTTTGATGGTGGTTTTTAAGTCATGATTGACTACCTCATTCATAACTAAGGTAGTTTTTGGATTGCTTTGAAGAGATGAATAGCTATGTTGAGATCTTTCTTGTCCTATGCATTTTTTTGAATCAGGTATGCATTTTAAGGGTTCTACCTGTCAGGTTTTGTCTTTGCTGTTATTCTGGTCAACCTGTTATTTCTGCAGTGTAGCTGATACCTGGTTGATGTATTAGATGTGCTGTCAGCTCAACTATTTATTCTATTAACTAGTCATGCTTTATGTGTCAGTGAAATGATGAGGGTGGGAAAATGGAAGTTATTTCATGTCAAAGTCTTCAGTAGGGAGAGCTGAATTGTGGCTTACAGGATAATTTTTGTCCCCTTGATATGAAAATGTCATTCTGCCTTGCAGCTGAGCCTTAAGAATTCAGCCCTCTCTGAGGTGTGTGAGTATCTGTCTAGGTGTGTGGATACATAATCTCTTTTGGGCAGGTGGTAAATAAAAGCAAGACTGGGAGTTATCTGATGAAAGAGAGAGCTGCATGATGTTCTAGCAGATATGCCTGATTGTGGGTATAACATGGAAAAAACCCAACAACTTTAGAGGAACCTCTTTGAAACAAATAATTTGGTTTTTGCTCCGTGAGCAGTAATGAGGAGAAAGCCCAATGCTTTGTGCTGGATGTGAGCTCTGGACTGGGTCCCAGGGACACACTCTGGAAGGTTTTATGTGCCAAGCTGCTTGTGCTGAACTGAAAAACCTCTGGTATTTGCCTGGGCTCTCTTAGAGCATGTCATTAAACCTCTTCTGATTGAGAAAATAGCAGCTGAATGTGCACTAGGAAATGCTAATTGAGAGCTGCATTGTCATGGTTCTAGCTATAGAGAGATGTTGATGAGATCTGCCAAACCAAGTGAATTATATTATTAAACTCCCCAGTTTAACCAGGACAATAGGCATCTCCTTTATTAGAAAATTTGGCAGAATCAATGAAACAGGCAGTTCAAGCAACAGATTATGAATCTCAGTCCCCAAGGTAGATGGAAAAGCAACTACTGCTTTAACGTATGCAATCTGATGCTGAAAGTATAGAAATGTTTATTGAACTGGTGAAGTATGTACTTGGAAATGGAATGACTTCTGTCTTAAATGGTATCTCCTAACATGAGGATCAATAAAACACTTATGCTGGAAGAATCCTAAAGATGATTGTTTATCTCCGAGCTGTTTTCTAGCTGGTTTATATTCTCATAAGTTGGTGCAGACAACTATAGAGAAAAAACACCAAAGGCTGTCATTTAAGTAAATTTCTTTTCATCTCAGCATGATAGACAGAATGCTTCTGAAGATACGAAGCACTTGAAAACATTTAAAGGTCAAGAAGGTCATATCCAATGTTTTGGTGAGGTTGGGAATGAGGATGAGGTTTTGACTTAATTTATATTTCACTCATGTTGCACATTTTCTAGATATATTTAATTTATGATGTATATTTTGTACATCATGTTAATGTTAGATTTAAGGAAGGAAGACAAGTATCACACACTTTTTTAATTTTAGTGTTAGCAGTTGGGAGGCAGGATTCTCTGATGGAGCTTGCAACTGGTACTCTGAAGACAGCTCTTCTCACTTCTGCTGGTTATAGCATCTTCTGTGGTATCTTCTGGTAAGTTCTTTATCTATGCTTTCTTCTACTTTTTTACAACAGTTGAATACAAATAATCTTTAGTGATTTCTTCCCACTCTAGAGGTTTGTTTTTTCACATAGCATAAGTTGGAGAACTTTGGTGATTCACCGCATTTCACTGCTTACCAGTGTGGAGCTCAACTATCCCCCTCTTTCAGGTATGCACAGCTGGTTAAAGTTAAGGACAGTTGGGACTGGAACTGGATTGAAATTCCTAAGGGTCTGTGAATCAAAGATTACCTCTCAAGTCATCTGCTGAAGGAAGTTTCTTAGGAAAAGTTCTTGATGTCATTATTTTAAGCAGCAGACAACTGTGTTGAAATGTTTTTAAAGAATATTCTCACATTACCATTTCTCCTCATTAATGCATGTTAGCAATGCACTTCTCTGGTAATTCAAATTATATTTTAATAGTCCTCTTACTTGAATGAATTTTGAGGAGACAGCTACATTTTCAAAACTGATTACATACACCAATCCTTTACTTCCACCCACTGCTTCTGGTTTTTCCATCCCAGAGCCATCAATGTGTTTTCTCTTTGGGAAGCATGACTTCCCAGACATTAAGACTTCAGTCTTCTCTCCTTGCCTCCTTTTCATTCATTTCTTGTGTAGCTAGAAGCCTTATCCATCCTTCAGAGTTCAGTGTGACTCCCTGAGCACTTTTTCTGCTTCTGTAGATTTATGTCCTCAAAGAGCTCTCTGTCACACTCTCCTCCTCACTTTTTCCTACTTTCTTTCCCTTTTTCTGCTCTGTTCTTCCTCTTTTCCATTTCATCCTCCTACCTTTGAGCTGAGCAGCAAATATCCTTATGATATTTACAGGAGGAGTAATATTTGGATAGTTCTTTGTTTGGTATTTCCCTTGGAAATATCACAAGCAGTCATGTTTCCATGATATTTCCATTGACATTAACTTCAGAATGATTCCCTTTAATCGGGCTTAGGGGGCAAGAAGCCTCATATGCATTGCCAGCTTTCTGTGTTTGCTTTCCTGCTTTTAAAATGATTTGGTAAATGAACAGGGAGGAAAATATCACAATCAATTTGCTTGTCTTTATTCAGGTTGAAAGCTAAAGCAAATGTAACTTCTGGAGCTGGGTAATGTTCACATACAGGAAGAATATATTGAGGGGACTTAAATACTTAGACATAGAAAAACTTAAGCTGCTGAAAGAATACATTAAAGAGATGTGTGCTGATGTTTGAAAACTAAAAAAAATTGTTTCATGTACCAAGAAATTCTTACTCTTGTCCTGATAGAGATGTCTTGTTTAAGGCCTGACTTGTATAGGATAATTATGGAGAGCTTTGTGAATAATTAGATTATTTCTTTAGGAGAAAGAAAAAAAAAATTAATATTTTATTCACAGATCTGTATTGTATTAGAAAAGGCTTTTTAAAATCATTATTTATTTTTTTTTAGTTGAAAAGGAGCAGGGAATCTGAGTGGTTATGTGAGCAGAGATGAAAAAGATGCAGTTGAAACCTTACAGAGCAGCATGAGCCATGCTGCTTTTGATTCAGTTGGAGGAAAATGCTGCTGTTATCCAGCTGTGTGCTGGTCAGCATCATTCTCCAAACATCAGTCTCCCTCATGCTCCATGTAAATTGATTGGGATAGAGAACTTTGTGTCCTTTGCTGCCTGTGGTTCTTAAACATAATTCTGAGTCAAAAACCATGCTCTAGCTACACACTGCATACATCAGAGTCTCTTACAGGCAGGTCACTTCATGACAGCAGGGAATGGTAGGAGTAGGGATGAGAAATACATGGGAAGCTGGCTCAGCTGGTAAGATTTAACTTTTTTATAATAATCAAGGTATAAATACACCATAAATTCATTTAATATAAGGTATGTCGTGGTGCTCTGATGAAGAATTCCAGGTTGATTTTGTTTGTTTTTTGTGGTTTGTTTATTCAACTTTTGTTTCATTTCAACTAAGCTGAAATAAAATTTTGAACTTAACAATGAGAAAGTTACCTTGAATTAGGACAAAACATTAGTTTTAATTATGAAGAAAAGTTAAATAGATTGTATTGGACAAGAAATGGGGATAATTATCTCCTGCATTTCAAACACGCAGCTGCTGTGCACTGTGCCTGGAAGAATGGTTTTGTGGAATGAATCAGCAGACCTGGGTTCTCTTCTTGGCATTTTCACAGGATTCCTGAATTTCTGTAAGTCAGTCATTTATTCTCAGTAGTTAAGTAAAATAACTTCTCTACTTCACAGTAATATCAAATGAATATTAAATTAATGGCTGTGGAATGCCAGAATTAATGTTGGCTGTACAAATGTTTATCTAAACCAGTGCTTTAGGATGCACATTTGTATAAAACCACACTAGAAAATTAGGTAGAGCCTGCCATACAGCCTGTTTTAAACTCTGGGTAATATTTTACCTTATTTTAACCTGGCAGGAGACAGAAATGGATTGGAAGCTGAGTGAAATATTGCCCAGTTGGAATGGAAAATGCATCTTGCCATAGCAGGTGCTCAGGCAAATACCAGTGAATTAAAATACTGAACCTCAAGGGCTGTTTGTTGTCCCTCAAGTCCTTCCCATTGGCTTTGCCATGGTTTTGGTTGCTTGTTTAGAAACAGGAGTGTTCTGTGATAAATGGTTTGTAGCTAACAACAAAACCCTGTTGTGACTCTCAGCATCCTGAAATATGAGTTCAAGATGATATAGAAAAAAAACTGAATAGAAAGGAAGACTCTCAGAGGTTGGAAACAGGAGTTCAAAAAGAATTTTTTTTTCTTTTTTTCTTAAAGCAGCTTTGGAATTCAGCCTTGACTTTTAGTTAGGATTTTTAAGCTCCTTAAAATCCTAGGAAATCAAACAGTTCATGGGAATACCTAGCCCTTGTGAGGAATATTTGAAGGGGGCTACTAAGGAGCAGGAACACTGTTTTCCCAGAACATTGTTAGGAAAATGTAATTAGATGGTGAGATGAGGGTCTTTTTAAAGTCTGTCTGCTAAAATTTGGCTGTAGATCTGTATGACTCTGAAGTAATTCATCCTCTTTAGCAAACTTACTCAGTGACTTTTTATGCAAAACATGATTTCCTTACATTAACATTCTAAATCATCTCGTATGTTGTTTTTTTTTTTATATTTTTTTTTAATGGGAAGATAATTAAGCTCCTGTGCATTTAATCTGACAGATCTGACTGAAATTTTCTGAGAAAAGTCAGCCATATAATTAGCTCATATTATTGTATATATATTTTTTGTGTCTAGTTAAGCCAGACACCGTTAATGAGGGAATAAGCCCCAATATTTGCTCTTAGAGATGTGTTGCAGTGATTTATCTGCTTCTTTCCTCTTGGCTTTCAACCTTTTATTTTCAATGCTGCCTTTAGCTAGCAAGCTGAATGGTGAGAAATTACAAATTCTGTGAATCAGTTTTCAGGTAATGTATCCTGGGCACTTTATTGACAGCCTAATATGATTCAGAATCAGGAAAAGCCTTGTGAAAGTCATAGGTGACAGGGATCATGTTTATTCATCAGAAACACAAATGTCAGCAGCAGGAGGACTATTTTAAACACTCCACCTCTCTTGACAAAGTTGTGACAGCCATGCCAGGTTCATGAAACCTGTAAACTCCCAGGACAGCTTAATTAAAAACCAAGAAGATTTGTGTTTGAGAGGAAGCAAATGTGGTGACAGATCCAACTGAAAATCAGAGGTGTGGATAAGCTGAATATAATGCTTTGACAAGATACTCTGAATTTCTTCCTTTAGCTTTCAGTCTTTGGTTGATCACTTCCCACCTTGAACTTCTAGACTGTGTTTGCACACAAGAGTGAGATTGTCATGTAGTAACCCTCTCCTCTTTGATTTCCGTTTAAAACAGCTGCAAAGAGTATTGCTACAGCAGAATTCTTCCCTTGGGATTACATCCAGTAAAACTGAAGACACCCAAGGTCACCTATAGAGCTTATGCTCTCCCCTCCCCTCAGCTGGAAGGTACTTTGTAAACTATTGTCATAAATTTTAAACTTGTGACTGGAGGGATGCCCAGCAGAAATCTTTGAGTGATCTGATTAGTTGGCACCAGGATTTCTTTTCACAACCCCCCTCCACCCCCCCCAAAAAAAAAAAGTCTTGGAAGCTTTAATTTAGGCATTTTTAAAATCAAAAGTGCATTTCTATTAAAATATTTTTTTTTCCCCCAAAAATGAAGAACTGACAAAAATAAAATCATGTAAGATGTAATTTAAGAAGGAGGAAAAAAAAAAAAAAAATCTAGCACCACACTGTAACAGGATTTCCTTATCAACCTCTTCCCAGATGCAGAAACTGTCATTTAGGCCATGCCAGTGACTGGTCTCATGCCAACCTAATACAAGTTGGTTCCACTTGTCACCCTTTCAATTTCCCAGCTGGACTCAGTTTTAAAGGGCATATTAGCATTATCAAAGTTATCTTTAAGATGTGCACTGGCTTTCTTTTAAATGTTTTGTTTCTAAATCCCATTAGTGGAAAAAATAATGACATGCTCCAAAGAGAAAGGGAATATTATTATCTTTGTCTGGTGTTGGATGTTACAATCCCAAACTAAACTCCATCTCTTCTTTTAAAAGGATGTGAAATGTCTTGTCCAACATGTGATGGTAGAAAGCATTTGCTTAAAGAGTGCTGAAAAATCCCTTTTGCAGTCAGAAATCCATGCAGCATACATCCCTGCTTGTTAAAATAATATTCATTCAATCATCTGAAAAATGTAATTGTTAACTTCAGAGGGACCCTATTTTTAATTCAAAACTATGCAGTCTAAACCAGTGAAAAATAATACAAATAATCAAAAAGTAATGGCTGTCAAAATACTCTTCAGAAAAGAAAGTTATAGAAATAACAGAAGATATTCTCTGTGTTTCCATCACTCCTATCTCTTTTATAAATTCAGTCTAAAATTAGTTTTTTTAGGCTTTTTGTGTGACCTTTCTGAAATTGCTTTGTTGGGGAGGTATGTTGGTGGCAAGGTTCTGCTCAGATAACACATTTGCTCTTCTTCCTTCAGTTCTTAGTGAGATAATTAATGGAAATCTGGTTACCCAGAGGCATTATTAGAGGTATTATTCACAAATATCAAGGCTTGCAGTAGAAAAGAGAAACTGAAAATTGCACCAGGGACAGGAAGTGGCATTTGAAAAGAAATGATGAAGAGAGTGGTTTCCATGCAGTAACCATCAAGAAAATTACAGCCACCAGGGCAGCTCAGTGAAAGGATGTTCTGCAAACAAGGCTGGAAAGGAATGATGTCCTCCATTTGTTCTCTCTGATAAGGTAAATGAGATGATGTTTAAACTCAGGACTGCTGGAGGAGTGGGTGTAATGAGATGGAGGTCACACTAGGGTGAGAAATTAGCTTTTAATTGCAGTGAAGTAGCCACATAAAAGTCGGAAGTCTGAGGAAAGGGGGAAGGGAAGAAAAGCACCTGCCTCCATTTAAGCAAATGCTGGCAAAAAGTAAACTTTTTTTTTAGGCTGTGCTCTGTGTGTCACAGTGAAGTGCTGGAATGCTGGTGAGAGCACAGTGCTAGGGCTTCACTCATCCTCAGTCTTTCTTGCCCTTCTACTTATGGAGGAAACAGTTTTCCAGTACTTTCTCTAGAATTCAGCTGGATTTAATTTCTATACTTATTTGAGGTTCTGTATTTCAGTCCATTCCATATTGGAGATCATGTTACAAACCCAAGACTTGAATATTTCCTGCTTCTTCTGTGATTTTGCTTTTCCTGATTTTTATTCTCATATCTAATTGATTTATTCCCATCCTTTATAAAGCATCTTCTTTTGCCACATAATTTATAGGTGCATAGGTTCCCAGCCTAGCTGACTCTGCACCTGCACAGGTACTTTCACCTGCACAATGCAGAATGGTGTGAAATAGTTGGAAGGGGAAGAGGAGGATTGAAATCTTCAGCTGCTGGAGGTGGTGTTGGTGCTGAATTTCCAAACACAAACTCACCCCAGCATTCCCTTCTTCCCTTCTTGGGCATCAACTTCTGACTCTTTCTGAAAGCAGCACTTTTTCTGTGAAATTCTATTTCATCTGCCTAGCCACATGTGAAATTATCTAGCTAAAAGGTGCCTTTTTTTCTACACTGTATTATTGTACTTTTCCATTAAGTACATTGAATTCAGTAGAATTATGCCAGTAAAACACAGGGCTAGAGAATGTTGCTGATATTTAGTCTCACTTTCTCTTGATTAAATCTAAAGGAGCTGAATTCCTAGAAAACTGGTAGGAAATCTGCTGGTTATCTCTACAGTGTTGATTTGTATCTGATTAAAAAAAATTCAGCTTCAGTTACTATAACTCTTTAAAGCATTTTCTTGTTTTGCATTTTCAGTTTTTCCCCTCCCAAAAGTCTGAGAAATGTGAAATTAAGGTGTAACAAGTCAATTAAAGATGAATAGAATTATAGAGGTGTTTGATAAAAACATTACATGTTCATTATTAAATTTGCAGGTTAAAATTCTGTTCCCATCAGAGGTGATGCTTCAGTTTAATTAATTTTAATTTCTGGAGTATACTGTGTGGCACTGCTTGAGTGGGCATATATATGCTTAGCAATATTACCTCCTAATCCTGCTCTGGAGAATGGTGATCTGCAAGGCTTTGCCTTGCCACACACAACTTCCTCAAGCATTACTGCAAAAATTAATTTCAAAGCACCAGTAAAGTTAATCTGAAGGCACTCTTGTGGGTTTTGAGACTGTCTTAATCAGAGACAATAATCAGTGTATCTGCTATGATATTTGAGCAGTGCATCAGGAGGATGTGCCAGGTGTTTCCTGGAGTCAGTTCTGGGTTGCCTTGACTGCATCTGAGTCTTCCTTTTTCTTCTGAGAGTCTTCTTGGATGAGTTTTATGATAATTCTCTTGTTTTGTACCTATGAAAAGTGAAATTCACTGCTCCTGGGAAGGTTGGTGCACCCTGCATTTGCCATTAGAGAGCTCCTGTTTATTAAGCTGCACACAAAGCCTTTTTTCCTTTTTTCCTGCACTACATGATAATGAACTTCATGGAGTATCTTGCCTAAGTAACCATCAGTCCTCTGTAACAGGCAGCAGAATCTCATTTTCTCTGGACCTTTCTGGACCTTTCATGGTGCTGATCCTCAGCACATAAGCTTTTCTTTATATTCTGGAGCCACACCTGAGCCCTCTTGATGTCTCCTTAAGTATCAGAAGGATTAATTCAAGATGTGGGATGAGACTGAGATGTGTGATAGGTTACAGAGCAGGAGAGCATCTGAGGGATGTGTGGGTGGGAAAAGGAGGCACTTGGGTGATGATTCTGAACACTGCTCTGCTACACTTTAATTTTTGAGATGTGTGGCAATGTTGCCTGTGGCAGATTGTAATACAGGCACTGAGGATTTGGCTTGAAAGAAGTGCCTGGTTCTTGTGAAGTGTTAAGTGTTGTTGTTTCACTTCTTCCCCTGCAGTTTAAATGCAACATTGCAGCCCCTGGGGCAGAAGTTTGAAGAGTGCTGCAGTGATTTGCGTGTGGAGTGTCATGAAGACAGCAATTCCACAGCCTCTCTCGAGCTGTGAGTTTTTATGTGCCCTCTGGATGAGTGATTTTCTTTTATCGTTGTCTTAATGTTTCTGCTTTCATTTGTTGTCACACTGCCTAAACAGGAGCAGATAAAAGGTCACCGGGGGGGTGGAGGAGTGAAAATGTCTGCTTGGAGGTTACCAGGGCAGAGTGAAGGTGAGTTTTCTACCCCTGCACTGAGGGCTGTTTAATATGAGGATGCTTTGGCTCAGAACCACGATGCACTGTAGTGAAATGAGGCAACCAGGTGCCACTAATTGCCAGGGAGTGAGCATGAGCTTGTGTCAAGCCCACCTGTGCCTAATTAGGGTGGGCCCCCACTGCGCATGAGCAGGACCAGGGGGCCAATCCTAATTAGGCACAGGTGGGCTTGTCACAAGCTCATGCTCACTCCCTGGCAATTAGTGGCACCTGGTTGCCTCATTTCACTACAATGCACATGCAGCAGATACGGGGAAAACATTTGAGGGGCATTACTGTTGTGTGCTTTCCAGTACTTTCTGTAAACATTTCCTCTTGATACCCAGCTGCAGACAAGGTAAGAGGCTGAACGGCTCATAGCCCAGACTATTCTCACTTTTCATGTGTGGGATGGTAATTTTTTTTTTTTCCTGGAACCCTTTCCATATCAATTTTATGTTTATATGTATGTGTATCTCTCTGTGTCACTGTTTTGGTAACTCTGGGCTCATGCTGTTGGAAGTTGTTTGAATACAGTGAGTTGGTGCCCCAGTTTCTGCCTTTCTCCGCTCTGAGCCTGATGAATGATACAAAGCTCACAGAACTCTCAGAGCCCAAAGTCAGGGTTTCTTCTAGTTGAGGGGACTGTCATTCTTGCAGATCTAAATGCTACTGCAGGTCACTCTGCTGGTGATTTGAAATAAAGGATTTACTACTGGCCAGTAACAAACTGGTTTTGGAGTTGAATAGCAGCTTCTTATCTCCAGAGTTGCAGATGGGTTGTGGATGTCCCACTTCTGATGGATAGCACTGAATAGGAAGTTTTGTACATGATTCTTGGCAGCAGTGTTCAGTACATTTCTATTGAGGTTTAGCACCACAGCTGAGTTTGCCTCTGCTTTTTTCTCTCTACCATGCAATTAAATGGGTGACCATCCCATGCAGAAGGAAATGTTTCTGTTAAAGATGCAAAGAACTGAGAGTGAAGCCAGCCACAAACAGCAAAAGGTTTTAAGCCAGTTTTACTTCATACCTCAGAAAAAAAAGAGGGGAAAAAATAAAAGCTTATGTATTCCTGGTCTCTATAGTCTGTGAGATATTGTGTCTACAGTATTTTCATAAAACACATGGATTGTTGTGGGAACCTTTTGGATTGGAAATTTTTTCTTTCAAAGGAAAATAATGTCCATTTTCTAACATTAGGTTAGAACATTAGGTCTAAGAAGAGCATTTCTGTTGCTCTGCTGACAACAGTAAATATTTCCTGTAGTGTTCATTATTGCCATTTTAATGGGAGTACTCCCAAAGCTGACTGGACACTGTTTTGTTTTCCAAGAAACTATTCTAAGAAATTCTTTACCAATTGGAGATCCCTGCTATGTTTGACAAGTTTATCATCATGGGTCTGTGAATTTATATTCTCTTACACTGGTTTGAAAATATAAATATTTGGACATGAACAAACCTGGAGGTGATCTAAGCTATGCTTCTAGCAAGAGATGATGCTAAGAAGAAATTTAAGAAATATTTGACTCAGCAGAATGTGTTCAAAATCCTGGGGGACTCACTGGGGACTTTCCTGGCTTTTGTGGAGGATGAGGAGGTCTGCAGGCTGTTCTGGGAGTCTGGAGCATGGAATGTGTGAGTATGAGAGTTGTTTTGTTTTGTGGTTTTTTTAACTCTTGTGCACTGGAGCACTTGAAGTTAAGGAAGTCATTCCAAGATGCATTGCTTAATTTTAGAAAACCTTCTAAATAAAAAAAAAAAAAAAAAAGCCATTGTGCTGCTTTTCTTCTGAGACTGCATGACTTGCAGACGTTTAAGTTTTTACTGCCTGTCTCTTACATCTTTCCACAGTGTATGAAAAGGAGTTTGTTCTGTTAAGATTGCTGCCAAGTGTTGGTTAACAATATTACAAGAAGTGTAACTGAAGCAGATGTGGCTTTCAGTGGTATTACTAAATACTTCTTTCTACACATCATTTTTATAGCCTATGATATACTTAGCCAGAGGTTAGACACCTTTCCCAGGGATATCAACTGCTGTAAATGAAAAAAGGTAATTAGCTTTTTTTCTGATCCCCCCATATTTATTGCCCATTACAGACATATGACTTTGGAATTAAAATATTTAATCAGTGCCCAGCAGAAATATGAACTCAGCTGTGATTTATATGCAATTTACCAATAGGTGGCATGAGTGCATTGCTAAGGTTTACAGGTACAAACTGCAAATAACTGCTTATATTTAAGTTTCTGAAGATGCAGCAGAAGGCACTGAGTCTCATGGTAGCAGTCACCAATCCCATGGAGTAGCAGCTGGCTGAACTCTGCAGTCACTGCCAGTGATGAATGAAGTATTTTTGTTACAGAATTGAGGAAAAAAAACCCCTAAGTTAAAGCATAATAGCTACATGAAAAATGAATGACCTGAAATAAATCACAGCAACCACAAAGCTGTGTGACAAAAAGAAAAATAAAAAAAAGGCATTTTCTTACCAATTACTAAACTTTAATTTGTAGCAAGTGTCGAGTGAAAAACAAACAGCAAACCCAGCAAAAAGCACAAACTGTTTTTATGGAAGTCAGGTCCAAAACCTGCTTAACAGAACTGAAAAAAAGGTTTATTTAAAGGTTTATTTAAAATTATATAACAGTTTGAGCATAAATCTCTCCTTAGCATAGGTAAGAGAAGTTTAAGAGGAGCTGTGTGACAGAAGAGTGAGAGTTTAGAGGGGGAACTGAAGGCTGAATATAGGAGAGAGAAGATGCTGAACAAGTTAGCAGTGCTACCCAGCAGGTTTTTGACAGCCCCAAGTTTGAGTTTGTTTCCAAAGTACTTATTCCTAGCCTCTGATTTTTTTGAGACTTGGAGTTTCTTCACTTTTAATCACTGGACAATGATCTAACTCTTCTTTTCTCAACCCTGTATTATTAGGTCGCCTTGGAGAAGAGAATTGGACACAGCTTTAAGCACAGATGGTAACAGGTGTGGTCTGTAGGTAGTCTGTGTCCAAATGCTGCTAACATTAGGGTAGACTGAACTAGAAAAAAATGCCCACGAGGAGTTTAGAAACATTTCCTTAATACAGGCAAAATTTCAGTCTCTGTGTGATAGCAATAATAGCACTACAAGGAATATGAATTACCATCAGTCAGCTCAGTGGGATGCTGATTTTTGAAGGCTAAGCACCGAGCTGAACTTTTTTCCCTGTGTTTTGTCAGGTTAACAGGAGGGTTTTTGAGACCAGGTATTGAAAAAGGAAATGTTCATGAGGTTTTTAAACAAAAAGTGATTAAAACTACAGTAAAAATAAGGTTGCTGGAGATGATTATTCTGGGCTTGTGGTCAGTGTTTAGTGTTAAAGGCTTGCAGCTTCTGCTCTCTTACCCCTAAAAGCTTAGAAGCAGGGGCGAGATAGTACAGAACTAGATAATGCTGCAAAACTCTATGCTTTCTTTCATGTATCACACAAAAAGATCAATAAAACATAGTACATGTTGACTTTTTGAGGGGGTTGGTGTTTTTTTCTTTTTTTCTTTTCTTTTTTTTTTTTTTTCTTTTTTAAATTATCCTACAAAAGTGTTTGATTTCCTTTTCAGATAGAGTGGGTAGGTGGCTTTGGCTATAGGATACATACTGTCCTCATCAGTACTGCTGGATTAAGAAAGCTCCATAGCATCTCAAAAGGTTTTGAGCTTTTTGATGAACAAAATAGTTAAAATATATCCTGAGATGGCCTTTCTCTGTAATGGCAGCATCTGTTTACGTGCAGCCAGAATTTGGAGAGCTGGTTAAATTGGTCATGAAACTGTGTTCTGTTTTCTCCTTTAACCAACATTATTTGTTCCTCATTGTGTGTGCTGCAGAGAAGTTAAATGTGAATCACAAAGAGATTCCTTTGGCTGAAGAGCAGAATAAGGGTCTTTTGTTTGATCAGTCTTTGGGTGATGTAGGGAATTTGTGGACCAACCTTGGGCTTTCTTCAGTGGGCAAAACCAGATGATTCTCATTTTTGCCAGGTGGTGAAGAGCCTTGGAGGGTTTCCTTGGTCCCCTTTGGATGTCCCATCCAAGGGCCCAGCTCTCTCCAGAAGACAATTCAAACCTCAGTGTTGACTCAGGTGAGGATTGCATCTGTATTTTATAGTTGGCAAAAAGAAACTGGGCACCTTTTTGTAACTACTGAGATTGAGGCCTAATGGTGAGCTGGTGTTTTGGGTGACATCAGTAAACATACTTTGATTTTAAGCTTTTCCATCAATTTTGCTATTTTCCTTGATAAGTTCATAACACAGTAATTTCTTAACATAGAAGCAGTATGCAAAATAGTCCTCTTAACATCACTGAAACACTGTGCTGCTCCATTTTACTGGAGCTCTGCAGGTCCACTCACTAGAGAGTGAAGTCAACATTGAGGCACTTGCAAAAAAGCCACTGCCTGGCACTTGACACTCAGATTGTTCTGTGCCTGTCAGGTTCCTCAGAAGATATGATGCCAGCACCTGAAAGGGAAGCAACTCCCTGCAAGGAAATGGTGGCATAACATGACCTGGTGCTTGGAAAAACAAAAGCAAAGCAGGGATTTTATTTGTCTAGCTTAAGCCTCCTGCTGCAAATTTAGAGGCTTTTTAACTTGCTGTGCTACCTGTCAGTCTCTGAACAGATGCACAGCCTTCAGGCTCTCAGAGCTTGCCAGCAACTGGCATCCTGCTGGGAACTGTGGGAGGACTTGCAGTATGAAGCAGGGCAACCTAATAATAGCACAAGAATACATTGAAGCCAATGTTTGCACAAAAAGAAGTAGAAAAGGGCAACCTGTAGTTCTGCTTTTTTTTTTTTTTCCAGCCAACAGAAGGCTGTGTGGGGGAAAACCACAGGCCATTGACTACAGCACTTGCTTGGCAGCAGGGTGCTGAGTACCTTGGCCAGAATAACCAGATGTTTGAGTTTCCCCAAAGCTGAAAGGAGCCATAGGTATGTAAAAATAAACCTTTCCAAGCAGGCTTGCTTTACAGGCTGCTCAGGATTCATGGGGTCTAATTTACTATTTCAGTAAAAACAGACACATTGAAAACTCTGTGAAACATGCATTTTTATTTTCCTTGCTGTTATAAACTGTAAATTCCATAGTTCTTTACCTTAAAAGTTCCCAAGGGTTCAGTTCACTTGCCCAGTTTTAAGCCCCATCTTCTTTGACTGAGGAAGCCACATGGGGCTGCTGGATGCAACCTGGGGCTGCTAATTGTTTCTTCATAGAATCCTAGAATCATAGAATCCTTGGGGTTGGAAGGGACCTCGAAAGATCATCTAGTCCAACCCCCCCTGCCAGAGCAGGGCCACCTAGAGCACTTCGCATAGGAACGTGTCCAGGTGGGTTTTGAATGTCTCCAGTGAAGGAGACTCCACGACCCCCCTGGGCAGCCTGTTCCAGGGCTCTGTCACCCTTACAGGAAAAAAATGTTTTCGAATATTCAACTTGAACCTCCTGTGCTCCAATTTACACCCATTACCCCTTGTCCTATCACTGGTCACCACTGAGAAAAGCCTAACTCCATCTCCCTGACACTCACCCCTTACATATTTGAAAACATTGATGAGGTCACCCCTCAGTCTCCTTTTCTCCAAACTAAAGAGACCCAGCTCCCTCAGCCTTTCCTCATAAGGGAGATGTTCCACTCCCTTCATCATCTTAGTAGCTCTGCGCTGGACTCTTTCAAGCACTTCCCTGTCCTTCTTGAACTGAGAGGCCCAGAACTGGACACAATACTCCAGGTGCGGCCTCACCAATGCAGAATAGAGGGGGAGGAGAACCTCTCTTGACCTACTAACCACACCCTTTCTAATGCACCCCAGGATGCCATTGGCCTTCTTGGCCACAAGGGCACATTGCTGGCTCATGGTCATCCTCTTGTCTACCAGGACCCCCAGGTCTCTTTCACCAGCCCCCAACCTATACTGGGCCATCGTGTTCTTCCCCAAATGCAAAACTCTACACTTCCCCTTGTTGAATTTCATCATGTTTCTCTCTGCCCAACTCTCCAGCCTGTATACTTCCTGATACTTCATCAAGAGTCCTGCCTGTGATTCCACAGAATATCTTCTGTGGCAATAAAAGTGCACGTCTCAGCAGCTAAACCCAGCCCTGGTATTCCTGGTATTCCATCCTGAGAAGCTGAGTCTTCCTGATGCAATGTACTTGGCAAACATAGTGGCCAAATATTTTTTTTTTAAACCTAGGACATGGCCTGGGGCACTGTTGCTCCAGACTTTTTTTTTTTTTTTTAAAATAACTTCTTTTGAGATTGGAATTGACAAGACATGAGAAAAGAGAAATCATTACTGATATAAGCATAAGAACACTTGAATTTTGGCAGCTCAAGGAATAATGGGAATTCTTGATCAGAAACACCATCTGCCGAAGCAGAATTTCCCTCAGCTGGTTATGGTTAATTGAGCAATGGTCAATTATTCTTTGTATTTGTTTCTGTTTCTGGAAAAAGCAATCCACAAATTACTGACTTGTAAAGATTATTCATAAATACATCCAAACCATTCCTGCTCCTTCTCACCTCCTATCATCCTATGTATTAGGAAAGGACTAGAACAGGTTTGCTTTTCCAGAATCAGAGAAATAGAGGAGGATCCTGTGAGGCAGAGATGAAGTGATGATGAAAGTAGAACTTTGGACAGAGGAGATTTGAGATAAAATCCAAAGATCCCCCCATCCATGCTGAGTGCTTTCCAGGAGAGCCACATTTCAGTGCAGACAACTTGTGTAACAAAACATCACCAACTCAAAGTTACTCTTGAACTGCAGCATTCTCCTTTTGGGAATTTTGCTCTGAAAATGATAAAAAGTTTATTTATTGATTGATGAAAATATCCTAAAAGGCCTCTAATGCTGAGAGTGCAAAATAATGTGCTGATGCTGCTGGTTTTAATCCTTGACACCTACATGTTTCCATATTCCTTGGTGGGACCTAGGTCTTCTTACAGTCTCAAAGAGTAGTTTTGAGACTGGGTTTTGTTTCATTTTCATTTTCTTTAAAAGTTATTAATGCTACTTTTGCAGTTTTCAGAGCAGAGAATCCCCTCATAAGCTTGTGGGGAGAAAAAGCATAGCATCTTCTGTACTTCCAAGGCCAATTAATTTTTTAATTAACAAAAGTACACTTGAAAATATAAAAGACTCATTTGTGGGAATTGGCCAGTTTCCATTTGTTGATGGGTTAGCTTGGCAAGCAACATTTTTTAAAAGGAGAAAAAGCAATTCTCAGGCAGAAAAAGAAAATTGTTCCACCTATGTGGAAGTCTTTAAACTGATTCTTTTTACTTTAGATTTTGCTTTATTTTGTTATGTTTAGATACGTGGCATATTAGTTAATTTGAAAAACAGTTTCATTAAGGCTTTCAGTGCTTGATTGAAAATAGCTTGTCATTTCCATCCATTTCTTATGCATTTTTCCTAAATGGATATTAGCTTGATCCCTGCAAAATAATCAGGCACCATCTCAATAAGAGGAATGTGCAAGCACATGCTGACTGAGTGAAGCTGAAGTAATAGAAAAGTATTTAGTGATGTTTTAGTTTGCTTGAAAATAGAAAGAATAATGAATTTTTTTTTTTGCAATTTGCAAACGTTCACATATTTTTTTCTGAGAGTTTGGTTTATATCTGTTGTTACTGGTGTAGAAAAAAATGGTTTCAGTTAGGCTACCAAAATTAATGTCAAAACTAATTGACATTCATAGGCAGATAATTTTATGCCTCTTTGAACATAATCTGTAGGATCACCCCATGGATATTGCATTAAGTTCATTTTTCAGAAATTGCTTTTTCTACAAGAACTCTCACAATGACTTCTCAAGACTGAGAGTTTAAAAATTCCATCTTTTTATTGTTTTTGTTGTTGTTGGAGGGTAGTCATTGAGCAGTGTGAAGCAGATTGTGTTGCAAAGAAAAAACCTGGGAGGCTTCTGCTTGAAATTGGTTAAGCCAAAAAGTGAAGTTGTGTTTGAGGTGAATGGTGTCTGAGCTCTTTTCAGGGGGATTTTGGTGCACTGAATATCTGATGTATTTTTCCCTGTTTGGCTCCTTTGCTTTACAGATTTACACGGAGGGAAGGAGAAAAGTAGTTTGTAGTTAAGTTAATCAATGGAAAGAAAAAGAAGCAAAAAAGACTGAAATAAAAAGTATGGTGGGTAACTAAGACAAAAAATAATCCAAATTTCTGAAGAATTTTGCATTCTACTAATACCACTTTAGACATTCCTCTGAAAATATCTCACTGGTTCTGTTCTGTTTTTTTAAATAAGCATCACTAAAATCTGACTGATTTGCTTTCAGCATGATGCCCCAATGCCATCTTAACAAGACATGAGGTGTGACTTCTTTTGCCTGAGAACTCTGAGCAATGTGCCCTGCCCAGCACATGGTGATGTCCTTGAGTTAGCAGCTTGAACAACAAATACAGAGATAATGCAGTAATTAAAAACAAAACAACCCAAATCCTGATGCATTTAATGAAAGATGCTTAAAGTATAAGAGAGCCATTCCATTATTGCATTTGCAATGTCATATTTATTGCATCATCTTGATGGCTTTGTAATTCAGAAGGATTCATTGCAGTTTCCACTGTACATCCACTTGTTAGGAGTCCATAATTCAGCCTTCTTCATTTGTAACCTACTGAAACTTGGCAATTAAATTGTCACTTTATGCAAATTGCCCCGGGGTTTTTTTAATGGCTTCAACTGATGAAGCCTTTTTAAGCTATGAAAAAACCCACAAAGGTGACAAAAATCCTCAACTCTGACAGAAGTTTAACTGCAGGCAATGGAGTGGAAAACCACAACCTGAGCCCTCAGCCTGGACACGTCTTGCCTCCAGAAACATCTCTTTTGTTTGTCTAATAATTGTCTTTGCTCCAGAAAGGTACAGGAGGGTTTGTCTGCATGCAGTGGTGCCTGGGTCTCTGAAGGACTGGATCTGGGTGGGATTTACCTGCACCAAGAAGCCTGTGGAGGAGAACTTTGTGAGTACTTAGAAGGAAAAGATGCCTGTTCCATTAAAGGGAATTATCTGCTTTGAATCTCCCTCTGTAGTCTGGGAGAGTCTTGCTGATTGTGATGAGTATTTAATTTTTAGGCTATCCACAATGCTGGCACAGAGATAGGGGAGTTCCCTGCCCCCCTGGGGTTGAAGCTGTGGAGTTGATGAGATCAGGAGGGATGCAAGCAGAGAAGCTTGATTTGATAATCTACTGGTTATGGACACAGCTGAGTGTCAAGGCTTTCACAGCTGTCTGCAGTATTCTTGTAATTTTAAGGGCATGATATCTAAATAGTCCAGATTTATATTTTCATGTGGTTGCCAAAAAGCTTCCTGTGCAGCCAGGAGCCTCGATGAACTTTCTTTAGGCTCTTGTCATGCAAAAAGTTCAGAGCACAATGAATAATGTTGCACATCTCTGCCTGCCAAACATATCCTTGGCAAGCTGTCCTTTGAACAGTTCTGATCTGTTTCCATTTAATGAATGGACACTTTCCTGCTTTGTGGTTATTGTCCTTGCCTGAAGTTGCTCCCATTATAGAGATGAATAAATAGTTCTCAACATTAGTTTCTACTTGCTTTGTAATTTGTTCCACCATCAGGGACCTGCACCTTGTCCTTGGTTTTAGTACCTACTAATTCCACCCCATCCTCTTTCTTTGTTTTAGTCTTTTATATGATTTGTGTTTTGTCCTTCACAGTTTTAAAAAACAATCTTCTCACTGTTGTTATTTTATTGCTATGTACAGGTACCTTCCATCTTTTTTCTTGATCATGTAGTGTAGATCCTTGGTAGGGGTAGGAGGTCTCATCTCTCTTCATTCTAATGCCTTTTTGAGGACCTGCTTGTGCCTCAAACATGTGGAAGGCAGAGCATAAATTATCCCACATATTTTTTACATGTATAAGGAAGGAATCTTCTGCTCCTTCTCCCCTTTTACTGTGAATTTAATATCTGTTTGTACCTCCATTGCTTTCATTTAAATATTTTCAGCAAAGCTACACTGGGAGGCAAGTGGAGGTCTCCAGTAGCTTGTGGGCAGGCTGCATGTGTTTGGGATGTGCTAGAAAAACCAGCAACCCCAGCATGAAATGTACCTGACTCTGAGGCATGAGGAATAACAAAGAGAGCAGAAGGTTTGTGTGTTGGCCAGAGCCTGTGCCTGGAGATTGGTCAGTGAATGGTTGCCAAGAACAGCAAGCAGAACTGTGCAGTATTTTCCATTTGTAAATTACCAGTGAAAGACTGCTACTTCCAATAGATAATTTTTTTTTTGCAAAGAAAACAGATTCTAATCACCTCCAAATGAATTAATTCCTTTGGTGCTACTGGCTAAGACATGGTGATGCCTTTGCCATATGGTGCATGAGTTCCAGAGGGACAAGTCTACCCTGTGGCTGTTATCCACAAGGTAATAGAAATTAGCCACCTTTTTAGTAGGTGGTGCCTTAAACTGGATGTCACCATGAATAACAGGGCTGGCAGATAACTCTGTCCCCACACAGCACTGTGAGGGAAATGTGTCCTGGATTTGCCTCCCCAGTCCTAAGGAAACTGTTCCTGTGGCATTCCCAGCTGCTCTTAGTGTGTTGCCAGGAGTCATGGATGGGTACAACCCTCTGGTTCGGAGTGCAAGCCAAGTTCAGTACTTCTGGACTTGTTTACACGTCCCTTGGAAAACTGTGGAGTTTTACTGACATGGGTGAAGTAGTTCAGATATGGAAAACAAAAATAATTCCCAACAGGAGCTTTCATTCACACTTGATTTGAATTTTTGAGTATGGATACATCAGTGTGCTTGGTTTTGTTTATTCTGTGCATATAGTTCATTCCTCTTTAGTCTGCATATATCATTTTAGGCTAGCAGGAACAATTAAAGTAAAATTCATTTGAATGGGTGTAGTCAGATTTCCTGGGTTATGCCACCACTTCAGTGCCAAGGACTGGCAGCCAGCAGACTCTTGGACAACTAAAGCTTCAGTGAAGCAACAAGAGTTCATGTTAAATAAATACATGTACAGTGGATGCTTTCTCTGCAGGGCTGGCTACAGTTTCCATAATTCAGTCATATCGTGAAAAACCACCAGGAAATATCATGTTGACTTGTCTGAAATTAGAACAACTTTTGTCTTAAGATCCTCAAATCTTAAAGTAGCTGGGATTTGATTCCCAGGCTTCAGGTGACCTCTCTGCTTGTGATGGAATTTCAGCACCAACTGGGGCTGGAAAATTAGACATTGAGGTCTGAATTTGTCATTTTGAGCCTTCCTCCTTTTGGGAACAGGCTTGTTGGTACTAGCATATACTAACAGATTGCAGTGCTATGGTGGTAGTTTGAAGTGTAATTTATCTTTTTGAATAAAAATATCTTTAGAAGAGAGAGACTAACTGTTCCTCTTTCCTCTGAATGTAGGAGTTTTATCAGTGGCAACAATTTCTGTTCACTCAAATATTGAGGAAACTTTACAGGGAAATGGTGATTAGGTGAAGTAAAAATTCCAGTTGTTTTGTCAGAGACAAAAGCTGAAATATATTTAGGTCTTTGTTAGGGAAGCTTTGGCACAGCTTCAAAACCTAAGGACAGTAGTTGTTAAAATCTTTAGCATACATGAACAAGATTCCATTCCTCTTAATAAAGTGTAACTGGATTTTGAGTCTGGTATTTTTAATGTAATTTATTCCTTGGTTTTCAAAATTGTTAGAAATAGCTTTTTTTCCTCTCCTCGTTGTAATGTCTCAAATTGAGCAAGCTAACACTTCAGTAATTATCCATGTGGAAATCCTCTTCTTAAATGTTACTGGATTTCTTTTTTTGGTAATATATGGCATTATAACATAAACTGTGACAAGAAGAAAAACTTTAAGGAAACTGTTCTGTCACCTTGATGTTATTCCTTAGCATTTTTGTTTCAGAGCTGCAGGTAAAACTCCAAGCTTGTACCTCCTGTGACAGGAAAGAGTCTTTTTTACCTGAACTTTTTGATATCCTCTCTTTTTAATAATTCCTTCTGTGTTACTTCTGCTTATTTCTTATGAGATAATCTATTACTTTAGTCTTCATTTTTAGATAGCCCTATTTTTTTTTTTTAAGAGAAAAGAGATAAAACAGCACCTAACTTGTTTATGTAGAAACTCTGCAAAGTGAACAGCAGACAGCTGGTTTTCTTTAAAATTTATCACTACTCCCCAAATCACTAGTCTGAGGTTTTCTAACTTTTACCTTGCATGAGCATCATTGCATAAATCTAAACATGATGAGATCTGAAGTTTGGTTTCATGCTACTGGTATAGTTGGAGCTAAAGTCTGCTTTTCTCCTGAGGGAGTTCCTGGTCCATAGCAGGATAAGTGGGAAGACAAGATCAGTATGTCAGGAGTTGAACATTTTACAGATCTGCTGCTCTGATGGCTCATTGCATACTAAATGAAGCCCACCAAGCTTTATTGAGTGATTCCTCCATCAATTCTCTATCTCACGGGTGAACTGGAATCTCAAGGATATCTAATGGTAATTTAAAGATTTCAAAGAGAGTCTCCAGCAGCCTTCACTGTTAGTTACTCTTACTATCAAAAACGTATACTTTAGCTCACATCTGTGAAATGTCCTTTTGCTTTGAGCTTTCAGCAATCCCCAGTCAGAAATCTTTACATCCATGGAAGGCAAACTCATGGAGCTTGTTAGAAACAAAACACAGTGATGATTGTTTCTCTTAGGAGCTGTAGTCAGATTTTTCAACCTCCAAGAGAACCACTGGCAGGGGAGAGATACTAAGAGTTACTCAGTGTATTGTGAGTAGGTTGCTTATCACATGAAAAAGGATTATGATGTTATCATCCCAGGTCTTCAGCTTGTGAAGCAAAAAAGTGCTCATGGACACAGAGGAACTGAATTCCAACATAAGTCACTTGCAACATGTTGGTTTGTATGTTCATCTACAAATTCTCAGGCCCACTTTGCCTCAGCATAATCTGACACCTGGAGCCCCTCTGACCCCACAGTAAAGTCAAATGAGCTGGGTATTAGAAATCACACCTTGAACACATGGGAGAATTCATCAGCTGTTTATAGTGTACTCTGAGCTAAGACTTTTGCAGGCTGGGGGTAGTCAGAAAGAGAGAATTGCATTCTGTAGCTATGTTGCTTTTCTTCCAAGGTTCTTTATGTTATTGGAGCTTAATCATCTCAAAGGTTTCCATCACCTCTGTTCAGGTTGTGAGGAGGGGACCTGATGTGGGCAGAGTTTGGGCTCTGTCTGGGTGAAATGAAACAAAGCAGCAGAAGGGCAGGGGTTTTTAAGAGGATGGAGCTATATGGAGATCTCTAAATGCCAGTTTCATATCAGCTACAAAGAATATCTGGGATGTTTACGATTTAGGTGACAAAATCCTCTGCTTCTCTGATTCCTTGGACTAATTTTCCAGGCTCTCTCATACATTAGAGTTTGGTACTATAGAGGAAATTGAAGAGGTTTTGAAAAACCCAACCCCATCCTTGATCTTTTTGTGCTTCAGATCCCTGTAGTGAGAACTTGGTGTATCCATTGAGCAAAAGGAAAGCAAAAAAGAGCTTGTTGGTGACTTAGCATTATGGTGAGTTGCTGATCATAAAACATGTAAGAATAAACATCAATCCCTTCCATTCAGCTATGCATTCCCAGCTTTTCAGCCAGCATGGTCCTGTTGTTTCTGATTTTAGTATAAAAACTCAGAGATTATGGTTACTGGTGTCATTTAGTAGGAAATACTATTGGATTTAGGTCACAGCTTTCCTCTGGTGTGCTGTTTTTCTCATTGAAGGAATTAATCTTTGCCTCAGAGAATATAGATGATTAAGAAGAGCTGAGTTCACTTCATGCTGCTGAAATGATTACTAATTTTTGAGTGCTTTTCAAATGATCCATGGAAAAGATGAACAGAAAGGTTAGCAAGTTTATGCTCCATGACTGGGATGCAAAGGGCAGGTTTCTAGTCTAGCAGGTGCTGAAGCAAGTAGAACCATTTCAGAAGGTGACACAATTATGGATTAGGTAGGATCAGGGAACATTCTGTTCATTCCTCTGTTCCTCTGTCCCTGCCCAAATGTCTTTGACAACTGTTACAAAATCTCCCTGGTTTCAGTGACTTGTGAAAAAACCTCTGAATTCTGATGGCAGTGGACAGAGCCTGAGTCACTTTTGACCTTTGCTACAGCTCTAAGCCGTGGAAATGATCTCTCTCTTGAGAGGATTTTTATGTTTCCTGCCACCAAACGTGATGCTTGGCTGCTAAAAAAGGGTAGAAACTGCTCTTCCTTATCTTACACAAGGGGAAACAATATTAGCCCTGCTAACACACCCAGGTACACTCCTATCTTTTTCAGTACCCAGTTTTGCCCATCATCTTCACACCAACAAAATGCATTCCATGGTGTTACCTTGGCTGTGACTTGAGAGGAAATTTGAACAGCAACCTCCAGGGATACAATTCCCTTGGATATGATTCAAAACCTCCAGTTCAGAGATTAATAGATAACATAAAATAAAATTACAGATCAATGTGGCAAAGGATCATTCTAATGTGTTTGTAATCATTTTCTCATCCCTTGGTGGTGTTATCTCCTTTATATGTTGGCAGAGCTGCTCAGCTACAGGTGCTGCAGCAACTGCCTGAGTGTTTTATCACCTCCTTTAAAAGTGGAGTCAATTACAGCCCTAGATTAAACCCATGATATACTTCAGGGAGTAGAAATGATATCCTTGTGTATGTTTTCTGAAGTTGTTGGTAGGGGTTAGGTGATGAGGCAGAAGTGAAAACTTAATGAAATGAATGGAATGGCTTTGGAAAAGGTCTCATCTCAGGGTAGGGAAGGGTGCAGCTTCCTCCTAACTGAGAACCTGGGGCAGCAAAACCAGGAGATTCCCCTGCAAGAGAAGCTGGGACTGTAGGATGTGGATGTGTCTGTACACATATCTGGGTCAGAGAGGCTGAGATCCTGGGGAATGGAAGACAAGAAATCACAATGCTAGAGGGTGCAATTTTTTTTTCCCCTCTGTAGAGCCCCTCTGTGTGCCCCTCTCACACTTTAGGTTCATTCTTTCTGCTTTCCTGCAAGCCCCCCAATGCTGCTTTGCTACTTGAACAAGAGGGGATGAAATTTGTTGGACTTGCCTTCAAAAAGCCCTCAGGTAATATGAATATTGAGCACATGGAAAGGGCTGAAATCATGAATTGTTAGAAGGATAAAGGGGATTGATCCACTCAACATCATAGATGCACAATAATGTGTATGAAACAAAAATGATGGGGAAAATGGGGAAGTTCTGTAAATCTTACTCTGCAAGACACTCATGAAAACAATTTTATTCCATATTGCACAAAATATAATTGTTCTACAAAGAGAAGCCAGAGAGAAAACATCTTAATGACCTTCAAATATGTAGAAGGTTACATAGGAGGCAATCTTTGGTTTTCATTTCAAGGCAGGCTGAACAAGGGGCACTGAACTCTAACTGCTGTAGATACATTTTAGAAGTTAGGAGGACTTAAGTAGTGGTCAAAGAATGCACCTAGAGAGATAGTTTGACACTTTTGTTCCTTTTTAATTTGCTTTGTGCCCTTTTGCATAGCTCTGTGAGTATATACTGAGTAGTCATCCTAAAAAATAGAATGACTAAAACCCCTCTGCATGTAAAAATGGTTGTGCTGAGTCATCTGTATGTCCCAGTGCAAGCAGATTGAAAAAGAAGTTCCTTAACATCAGGGAATGTGTTAAAGGGGAGGAATGGCTGTTGAATAGGGCCCTTCCAAATACAAGAGTCTGAATATCTTATTTTACATTTCAGGCTTCCCAGGAGTTTACTGCAAAGTTCTGACAGACTCTTATCCTTCCTGTACCTCCACAAGGAAGAAAGACATCTGTGCCCCTACATATATATATATATATACACACACACACATAAAGGTTCATGTGCTTTTTTTTTCCCTCTGTTGGAATCTTGGTTCTTCCTGGAGTGCTTTTTTTTTTTTTTCCCTCCTTTTTTTTTCTACAGGAATGATTCCAGCTCCATCCATATCCAAGCTGCATTGTAGCATCTGAAGTTATCCACCATATTTTCACATAATGATAAAAAGGTGTAAAAAGCAAAATTGAACTGTAAATGCTGTTGGCTTTAGTAAGTGTGGGATGGGATGGAAAAGCAAATGATCAAAGCAAAATGCAGTTTCACAGCCTCTAAAACTGAAAGCTGAGGTTAGAGGTTGGATGTGGAACTTGCAGCTGAAAGTCTGTCTCAGAGAGTTATGTAAGGTGCTGTATTCTAAGACTTTTCAATGAAGTGCAAGTTCATTTTTAGATCTTGCCAGATTATTCAGATTTCTCTCAGTGTGACAGCCACTGACTGAAGATTACCTCTGCTTGATCTGGGTGACTCAGAAAGAGGAAATGTAACATGATGATCCTAAATGCTGAGAGCTGAATTCTGATGAAATTGAGTGGAGGGACAGAGCCTGGAGACCTGGACCTGCAGTACTGAGAGGGAAGCAGTTTTGCAGAGCTTGTGAGGTGATGGATTTATGGAGGTAGCAATGTGCATCCTGCTTTGTGTGTGCAATTCCAGCCAGAATGAGGGCTGGGACTGGAGCCATCCAGTTTTCCCTTTCCTGGGCTGGCAGTGGAATTGTCAGACTTGCCAAGCCCCATGGGGTCATATGTAGAGGAATGCAGAAATGTGGGATCACAGTGCCTGGGTCCTCTTTTCCAGTTATCCACCAGGAGCTGGACTGGACTGGGGATTTTGTCAGTGAGATCCCTCAGTGGGGATTGTATGATGAATTAATTTGGGGAAATCCTGTGGTCTGTGCTCTACTGGAGGCTATTTGATTGTTGTTGTTGCTTTTACCTTCTAGCTTGTGCATGGATGATCTCTCTGAGAGTAAAATGAAGAAAATACAGATGTATAACTCCAATGTACAAAATCTTTCTCTTTTCCCCCCAAATAATTTAGTTTATTCCATTTGGAGAATCTCTGAATGATGTCACAGAGAGCACACAGTCTGTCACTTGTGACCCAGCTGCTGGTTTGTTTTTTTGGTTTTTTTTTCATGTTCTATCAAATAAATAATGTATACCCATGAGTTTAACATTATGATTTCTTTCCTCCTGAAAAAGCTTCTGATAAGTAGCATAATACAAAAACATTGTGGAGAGAGGTTTGACTTTTTTTTTTCCTTTTAAAATTTTTGAACAGAAGCCTTTATCCCAAAGGAAAAAAAATTATAAAGCCTGATAATCTCACTTTAGCCCAGTGTTTAATTAATTTTTATTTCAGTTGCTCAGTTTCAGGGAGTCTAAAATGTTTTGCAGGAAGAAACAGAAAATAGGAGCATTGTGAATTCTGCTTCAAAAGAAAAGAAAAAGTCATGAAAACAAACCCCAGAGGAGAGCACTCCTCCCATTCAGAACCAAATCTTTTTATTCAAGTTTCTTTTAATGAAAACTATTCAGCTTGCTTGTGGTTTTGTTACCCTGATAGATGGGTAGTAATTATTCACTGCATTTGCCTGAACCTGAAGAGCAGGGGGAAGAATCAAACTAGCAAAATCCCTACTTTTTTTACATGTGAGTACTTAACCTGGCCCCAGATTAGTCTTTGATAGAGCATGATTCCTAAATAGCAAGAAAATATAATAGTATAAATGTCCAAGTGACCAAAACAGACATCATCTATTGCTGTTGGAGAGGGAGGAGTAGGAAGGAGTCCCAGTCTCTCCCTGTGTTTGAGAAGCAAATGGGAAGTGGAAGCCCTAGAGAAAGAGTGTGAACCAAGCAGAAGAAAGCTTTCCACCTTCTGAACCATCTGCAAAGGCTGAAAGAGATGAATTTTCATGTTTCTCTCAGTTTTCCTTGTCATCTGTTTAGCCATTCAGTCCCATCCTTTGTGTTGATTTTGCAGCATCAGCGATAAGGTGCAGGACTTGGCATTCATTGTGTGATCTGACCCCAGGACAGGGACCATTCACCTCGCTGAGGGTAAAGAAAATTTGTCCCTGTTTTTCCAGCTTTATATGTGAACAGGTGACTCAGAGAATAAACTTTGATGATGAGGATGAAAGCCAGATGCTTTTTTGCTGATGCCTTCTTTTGGGAATGCAGTGCTGTTTAGAAAATGTTGTGAAGATAATGACTTTATCCATGTTGAACACATCATCAGAATAGAAAACCCTTCATTATATTTGGTTTTTAAGCACAGGCTTAAATCCTCATTTATGCTGACTGTTCCTGTCCTGCTCTAAAGTCTGGTAACCTATGGAGAGCTCCGTATCAGAGCAAACTGATGAAAGGGCTGCATTAACCATTTAAGAAATCCAAGAATATTCACTGGCATTTTTAAGGCCTTTTGAAAAGAATGTGAGAAATCCATTGATTAACACTACCAAAAACTTCTCTCAATAGCAGAAAAATACACTTTTAAACATACTGAAGATGGTTAATTCATTCCATGTTTTGCACTTCAGAACATCTAAAACTGAAACATAATGCTCAGCCAAATAGCTGAGCAACAAACTCATAACAAAGCTTCCTGCAAAATGTATTTTTAGGTTATTTCTTTGAAGCTGTGGCTAAATGTCTTGGAGGGTAATGCAGTTTAGATGGATGTGTAGCTACTGCTTGCCTCAACTAATTTGTTTAAGCACACACCAGGTACAAACCAACTCTAAATCTCACCATCTGCAGCCTGATGGCAAAGCTGTGGGGTTTTCTTTTGTGGGGTAATGCTTATTTATTATATTTATATTTATTATTTATTATAAAGTGGTTTTGAACACTATTTTTGTTCTTATTTTATTTTTATTTTATTTTTTTAAAGGAACTTTGGACCTCTGCTTTTGCAGTTGACAAGAGTTTGATCCAGACTTGAAGAGTCTCGTGTTCCCTATTCCAGGCACACCAGACAGGTTTATTGTCCATGGCAGAGCCATGCCAACCTTTGCTGTAGGAAAAGCAGAGATCCATCCTGGGAATACCCTCCGTGGACCCTGGATTCATAGCCAGAGCTGTGGAATTCTTTGCCTTGACAGGAGAGAGAAAAGCTGGAATCAGGTAAATCCAGAGCTTTCCTGCCCAACTTGTGCAGGGCTATTTTGACCTTTTCTAGTTTTCCATTTTGTTTCATTTCTGGCTCTTCCAGCTCTGTCTTTGCTTCCTGATTGCAGCTTCCTCTTCTGTGGGGAAGCTGTGGGCCACAATGTGGAGTGATTAATGCATTCAGAGTAGAGTGGTTGATTTCACTGACTGCAGGGAAAGCTCCAAATTGGAGAGTTTGTTCTTCTGACAGCAACTGGAGAGGGGGTGAAGGAGGATGAGGAGGGTTGCACAGACAGGAGTTTAACCTTCCCAGAGAAGAGCCTCAGATTAAACCTTCTATCCAAAACTCTGAGCCCTCAGTGCAAAATTTCCCTTTTTCTCAGTGGGAAAGGTACTTAAAGCATCACCCCTGGAACCAGTGCCTGCTGTTAGTGCCTGTACAACATTATCCCTGTTTAGAAGGGATTGTACAAATGGGCTGATGTTACATTAGTGTGGGAATAACAAAAATGTCATCAAGGACTGCAGGAAACTGCTGGTGAATTATAGCTGAGGGAAAGTTGCACTTGGCAGAATTATGAACTATGGATGAGCTTATACAGGTGGGACCCAGCAATCCATCAGCAAGACATGTTTCCTAATCCCTACTGCCAGGAGAGCTGGTGTTATGCAGCTAATAATACAAGAGAGACAAGGGGCTGGGGATGGAGGCTTAGGAAAGGGGAATGTGCATGTGTACAATTAGCAGCACTTGTGCCTTGTGGAGTGGTGACAAACACCCCCAGTGCCACAAAGGAGACCAGAGGGCTCATTCTGGGCAGATAAAATAAATTATGCAGTCATAGAGAACTCCTCAGATCTTCTTAGCCAATGGCCTCAGGCAATTAAATGAGCCAGAAATTGAACTCTCCACGAGCATTTAAATAGCAACTGTTCACAGGCATGCACAAGCAATTATTTGGTGTTGGAATAGGAGAAGAGAATTGAATAGAAAAATCTGTTGGGTAGGGAATAAAGCTCTTTGTGTTTCCTGGTCAGTCAGGAGCATCATTAAGCACAGTTCCAAGGCTCAGGTAAAAAGCTCAGCTTGAAAAAGAGAATAAAAACAGGAAGAAATTTCAAAAAGTTTCTCTACATTTGTTTGCTTCGTGGCACAACATAAGCAGCAGTCTGAATAGATACAAATCCACCTATATTAAAGACTCTGTGTTTCAAACAGTGGAAGAACCATTAATGGAAGAACCATTGAATTACTCTCTGTACCTGATTATGTGTGAGAGACACTGCAAAGTTAAGCAGCCTCACACCTTAAAAAACCCCAGAATTACTGCATGGTGGCTTCCATATGCACTGGATACTTTTGCAGGGTACAAGAGTGAATGCTGCTGTAATTGGATGAATCACTCAATAATCTGAATAGTAAAAAGCTGCAAGGCACATACTTGGCTGAGGCATTTTCTAAATATAAAAATGAGCTCCATTTCTTAGACAAATAATTTTGAATACCCAAGACAAATTCCGTGGTCTCACTCTGGTTAATTTTTAATTTCTTACCCGGGTCTGGTAGAAATGCAAAACCATTAAAGATTGCTGCAAACTTAAGATTCCAAAACAACTTTTTTCTTTCCAGTCAGCTCCTTCTGATTTCTTTTGCTCCTTATTTTTTTTTTTTAATTCTATTCCAGAGTCTAGCACATCTGAAATCAAAATTCATGAAACTCTGAGAGTTATGACATTAGATTATCAAGTTAAGTAGGTTCTGAATGTTAAATGTGTTGAGGGACTACACATCTAAAGGGCAAATTTTTGGGAATGGTTCTGTGTCTGCTGCTCTCTGGCCCACAATTTCTAAGTGCCTAAGGAGATTTGGATCTTTACATGGAATTGCTAATCTCAAGTCATCCAGTTTTAGATTTTTTTTTATAGTTTAATGTACTTAAACATGTGAATTTCAAATGCAATCAAAGGTGATTTATGCTTTGTCTCCTGGATGGAGGAAAGCTACCAGGACGTTCTCATTGGTGAATTCTCAGCAAGATGCTTAGAAAATGCCATAAATATATGATACAAACTAAGATTTTTAGAAGTTTGCCTAAAATTCACTTATTTGCAAATGGCTTCTTCATTATCACTGGGTGTTTCTATTTTGTTTTTCTTGTCTTGTTTGTGTTTGTCTTGTTTTAGTTTTTTTTTACTTGTAATAAACTTGTAATTTTTTGTCTTTTTTTACTTGTAATTAGAAATACTACAAAGGTATCCCAATACCCTGACATCTGTAAGATGTTGGAGAAGTGCCCTGATATTTGCATTCTCTCACTTCCACTGAGCCTGAACTGTGATGCTGAATTTGTTGGTTGCCAAGTGTGTTCCAAACATAGGTGCGTGCACACTCTGTTCTTTCCTTCAGAACAGACTTGTGGTTCTTTTCTTGCTGTTTTTTCCTTTTATCTAAAATAAGATTTTGAACTGAAAGTGTGTATTTGCTTTTTATTCATAGAGAAGATATTAAAGCTCTTTCTTTCTTTTTTATTGAAGTTCTCTAAAGGGATACAGCAAGGCTTTCAGGTGCTAAAGCAAGCTACCTTTACAGATGGCTGTTTTAAGAAACAAACAAACAACATATTTTTGCATAATCATCTGTAAGCCTATAGGCTTTGAACTGATACATAAAATGTGAGGTTCTTATTGTGTTTTAAATTTGCATTTAGCTCTATTGGAACCTTTCCCTGTAGTACTGTTGGTTTCTAAAGTGCCACCAAGCCACTGTAGGGATGTGCTGGCTTCTGTGTTAAATCACCTTTTATTTTCAGGGGATTTTAATTCAGTGAGATAATTTTTAATAGGGTGCAATTAAAAGTCAAGCAGTACTCTGTTCATACTGCTGACTTCTAGAAATGTAAGGAAATATCCAGCAGAGGGAAGAACAACACGATGTCCCAGTATAGGTTGGGGGCTGACCTGCTGGAGAGCAGTGTAGGTGAAAGAGACCTGGGGGTCCTGGTAGACAAGAGGATGACCATGAGCCAGCAATGTGCCCTTGTGGCCAAGAAGGCCAATGGCATCCTGGGGTGCATTAGAAAGGGTGTGGTTAGTAGGTCAAGAGAGGTTCTCCTCCCCCTCTATTCTGCATTGGTGAGGCCGCACCTGGAGTATTGTGTCCAGTTCTGGGCCCCTCAGTTCAAGAAGGACAGGGAAGTGCTTGAAAGAGTCCAGCGCAGAGCTACTAAGATGATTAAGGGAGTGGAACATCTCCCTTATGAGGAAAGGCTGAGGGAGCTGGGTCTCTTTAGTTTGGAGAAAAGGAGACTGAGGGGTGACCTCATCAATGTTTTCAAACATGTAAGGGGTGAGTGTCAGGGAGATGGAGTTAGGCTCTTCTCAGTGGTGACCAGTGATAGGACAAGGGGTAATGGGTGTAAATTGGAGCACAGGAGGTTCAAGTTGAATATTTGAAAACATTTTTTTCCTGTAAGGGTGACAGAGCCCTGGAACAGGCTGCCCAGGGGGGTCGTGGAGTCTCCTTCACTGGAGACATTCAAAACCCGCCTGGACACGTTCCTATGCGAAGTGCTCTAGGTGGCCCTGCTCTGGCAGGGGGGGTTGGACTAGATGATCTTTCGAGGTCCCTTCCAACCCCAAGGATTCTATGATTCTATGATTCTATGTTTCTCCTTGTTTGTATGTGGAGCATCTTCCATTGGAATACTTTGATTTGCCAGATACAGGCTCAATAAATATATTTAAAGTGTATTTCAGGATGGGCAAAACAGCAGAAAGCTTGCTATTAAACATCTTATTTTCAGAGCTACCATGCTCCAAGAGCCTGCTGGTGTTTATTGAGATTTTTCTTTCTGATATTCTGTTACTGAATGATTCTGGTTTTATAAAGATAGGTATCTTGGGGCAGACATGGGTGCTTTGTGTGTGTATTGAATCACTCTGAACAGCAGTAAGGAGAGGCATTTTAAATAAGAATGGAAACAATGGAAGATAAACCTGGATAATACATCAGTTATTCTTTCATCTTGTCTGCTTCTCTTCAGTGATAAAAACTGTTTCTGAGAGAGGGGAATTCAACAGATATTTCCCATGAAATTTGTTGATATGGGATAATCTTTCAAAACTGAATTGCTGATGACAGCCAGTTTATTTTGATTTATTTTCCAGCCCACCACCTTGAAATATATTTCATGCAGTTGACAGATGGGATCTTTTTTTTTTTTAATTAAAAAGAATTCAAGTTCTTGTGTGGAAACTTTAAAAAGAAATTAAATCGAATCAACCCCTTGCTTACAAAATTGAAGTTTGACTTAAATCATGTCAATGCAAATTGTTGAAAGGGAATATTTAAATTAGTTATTAACATAACTCATTAAGTGTGGGATTCCTTCCCTACAGATTTTGTGTGCTCCATTTTTATCTTAATATTTGTAACATCCATCCCAGTGGTTGTGGGTTGCTGATGTTATTCCACATCCACCTTCAGTGTGGGGCTGCTGTTGTGCTGCTCAGTATTAAAAGAAAGTTATCAAGTTATTGCTAACGAGCCAAAATTGATGATTAGGGATGTGTCTGGCTTATTTGGGTACAGATGCCAGTGCATGAGGAATTCTCAAGGAAATCAGAAGTGCTGAGACCTAGACTGAGAGATTGGTTTTATACCTCTGTGAGGGCTTAAATGTGATCCTCAGGAATCGTAGGGCAGCAGGAGGATTATGACAAAATTCATCTACACCTGAAAATTCCTCTTAATGAAATAAGAATAGATGAGGTTCATGAGAAGGAGAGGGAACACCTAAACTTAGTTTACACCATGAGCCTGAGGAAATTTTTTCTTTCTGTTGTGGCCTTGTATATATATATATATATTTATATGTATATATGTATATATATGTATATGTGTATATATATATATATATATATATGTATGCAGAGGGACCTGGACAGACTAGAGAGCTGGGCCGATTCCAACGGGATGAGGTTCAACAAGGCCAAGTGCCGGGTCCTGCACTTTGGCCACAACAACCCCATGCAGCGCTACAGGCTGGGGACAGAGTGGCTGGAGAGCAGCCAGGCAGAAAGGGACCTGGGAGTCTGGATTGACAAGAAACTGAACATGAGCCAGCAGTGTGCCCAGGTGGCCAAGAAGGCCAATGGCATCCTGGCCTGGATCAGAAACAGCGTCACCAGCAGGTCCAGGGAGGTGATTCAGTTCTGGGCCCCTCAGTTTAAGAAGGATGTAGAGGTCCTGGAACAGGTCCAAAGGAGGGCAACCAGGCTGGTGAAGGGACTCGAGCACAGACCCTGTGAGGAGAGGCTGAGAGAGCTGGGGCTGTTCAGCCTGAAGAAGAGGAGGCTCAGGGGAGACCTCATTGCTGTCTACAACTACCTGAAAGGAGGCTGTAGCGAGGTGGGAACTGGACTCTTTTCACAGACGACCTTCAACAAGACAAGAGGACACAGTCTTAAGTTGTGCCAGGGGAGGTTTAGGTTAGATATTAGAAAGAATTTCTTCACGGAGAGGGTGATGAGGCTATGGAATGGACTGCCCGGTGAGGTGGTAGATTCTCCGTCCCTGGAGACATTTAAAAAAAGACTGGATGTGGCACTCAGTGCCATGGTCTAGCAACTGCTCCGGTGGGTCAAGGGTTGGACTAGATGATCTCTGAGGTCCCTTCCAACCCGGCTAATTCTATGATTCTATGATTCTATGATTCTATGTTGTGGTCTTGCATATATAGCTGTAAATGGCAAACAACTCAATTTTGGAGCATACTTATCTTTTAATAATTTTATTTTTTTATGTAATATTTAAATAGAGCTTCAGCTGTCTTCAAAAATCCCCAGAGCAGTTGGATGCTTGTGGTCTTCCCTGTACTGGGACCCACAGCCACCAATGCCCAACATTGCCAAGGTGGAATTTGGAGCAGCATCTGCAGACAGCAGGTTTCCATCCAGTGACCTTAAAACAATTGAAACCAAACATTTTCTGCCCTTGCAGAGTTTAGTGTGCTCTGTTCCTGGGAAGGAACATCACATCCATTGAGCACAGCACTATAAACCCCAGCACACTCGTGGTAATGCAGAGAATTCTCCTGCATGCTGTCCCTTTTATTTTCCTGCCACAAAAATAAAGGGCAAGCCTTAAATCTGACTGAACTGGGATGTAAAAGCTGAGCCAATGTAATTTTTATTTTCCTTGGCTTCCCTGTAGGATTTCTAAGACACGAAGCAAACCAAAGGGGCACCATGTGGGAAGTACACAGAGTCTGAGGGCTCCCCTGATGTCTACTGCAGTTACAGAAGTCAAAATGCACCCAAATTCCATTCAGTTGCCTGCAGTGCAATGCTATTTTTGAACTACCACACATGTGCAGGGTCTGCTGCTCAGTGTGAACCTGCAAAGGTCAACAGAGCTTCAGGAGCTGGGTGGAGAAAGGAGAATAATGATCCTACATGGGAAGAAGTGTTACTTTTTTTGGTTTGGTTTGGGTCTTTTTGTTTGTTTCAGCACTTCTTATTGTTCTCTCTTTTTTTTTTGCCCCTTTTTTTCCTATCCCTCATTTTCCTCACCTGGGAGGTGTGATTCTTTGTGTTCTTTTGATGAAAGAGAGAAGGAGGTTGTCTGGTAATGAGTGTGCCAGCCGCAGAAAGGACAAAGAAGGGGAGGAATGAAAGAAAAAGTTATAAAAGTATTTACATTTGAAGAAATGCAGTTTGTTTCAAGAGGACATGAGTGTGCATTTGAATTGAGAAGCCAAACACTCTGAAATCATCCTTTTATGCATTGTTTTTTCAGAGCCATCTATTTTTACTTTTATTTTTTAAAAAAAACTTGAATATTTGTCAGAATTTGTCAGGATTCCATTGCCTTTACTGTGAATTCAGTGGCATAAAGCAGAGAAAAAAACCTGGGGAGGATAAATCCCTGTGAAATAAAAATTGATTAAAGATGGCAAATCTTATCCTTGAGAGTGGGAGGTGTTAATGAGACACAGATGTAATTTTATTCATCTCCAGCAATGAAGGATTCATCTCAGCACAAGAATCTCAGATTCTAAGATTTCTGCCATCTGCTTTGGAAGCTGGGACCTACCACAGTAACTTCCAGGATGGAAGCACCTAACAGGTAGAGTTTAGACTTAACCCAGCTTTCAGTAGCCAGACAGAATACAGAGAGGGACATGGCAGCTTGTGCTTGTTGCATTAAAAAAATAAAGTAAAAATAATAATAAAAAATTAAATTAAAACCTGGTGTGTTTTGCAGCAGTGTGAAGAGAGAATAGGTCACTCCTGACCTGCAGAGGAGTTTAAGCACATAGTAAAGATTTTATTCCCATTAAAATGTTTATTGTTCATTGTCTTTGAAAGGCCAAAGAAAATGGGACTTCAAACTTTCTCTTTATTACGTGTTTGCAGATTTATTTCTTTTAACTTTTGGGGGTGTGTATGAAAACATAGCCTGTTATGTGGGTTGTTTTCATAGCAGTCTCTTCACCACTACTATTCCTACAAATTAATATTAATTAGGCTCTGCTGGCTGTTCTCAAGCTCTTTCAGGTTGCTGATAACTTCCAGGGATGGCTCTTCCCAAGTGACTGCAGTCAAACTACTTCACAGCCTGGGACAATTCCTCCCTTCAACCACAGTGATTATGTCTATTGGGTTATAAACCCCTCAAGTTATGCAGAGCTCCTGTTTTAGGTGAGATTCAAAAGTAGAAAAATTGCATTCTATATCCTATTAGCAGTCTGGATTCTAAGCCTGTTGCTTTCCCTCTTTCAGTCCATCTTCCTTCAAGTCCACATTTTTTCTCTCTCTGACCAGGGGTGATGGAGAAGGGGCAGATCAGGGGGTGGTTTGTGTCACTGTGCCTGGCAGCCATCCCACAACAGGGCTGGATTCATTCTGCCTCTGCAGTGATGGACCCAACCTGTTGTTATTCTGCTCTAAAAAGAAATATTGAAGGGTTTGATTTTGATTTTTTTTTTTTATCAGCTCACACATCTTCTGAGGTGTGTTTCAACCTGGTTATCTGGTTGCCTTGCCTTGTGACTGGACTGGATGGTGGGAAATCAGTGAGGAAAGAAATGCTGGTGGTGCCCTCTGAAAGTAAGAGCATCCCTGCTCCTGTTCTGCTGCAAGGGGGGAAATCAGCATTCATCTGGGGAAGTGTTTCAAAAGCATCTGTGTGCTTGAAAAACCCTCTCATCCCTCAGTAACCTCCTTCTCCTCCTCAGCCTTTGCCCCACTCCTTGGTACTCTACATTCTCCAATGAATTTATGCACATGGAATTTGGAGGTATGTTGAATTTTGAGGCATGTTGAATTTGCACCAGGCTCAAGAGCTACTGAGCAGGCTTTGGGGCTGCTTGATTGTAAATAATGATGAGCTGTGTGTAACACACTGGGATAATTTATATTTTTTTAACATGACCTATATATGCTGAGCATTGGGCTTCAATGTTATGCTCCAACATAAATATTACAAATTACATTTTGAAACACATATCTTAAATCCTAAATACATGACCCAGTTTCCTCTGTGTGCCATGCCTGGCCTGTGTTTCTGAGTCAGACTTTCTGTTAAACTAAAAACATGAGCTGGTCCTTAATAATTTAAAATTGTTTTATTATAAAATACAAAGGAGATGAAAATAACTTGTGTTTTTTTTCCTTTGTGTACTCACCATGCTCTGGAAATAAGTGTATGAAACTTCACCTAATCAGAGAGAATATATTTGCTTTCAGGTTGCAATAAAATGCCATGCTCTTAGCTGAGGTGGGAGAGGTCACTCACTTAGCTCAGAAAAAAGCATGGCATCTAATTAAATATGTCACTTCGTGTGTTGTAATTGTCACTGGGTGACACAGAGGGGCCAAGCAGTGGGACATAATGTAGTAGACTCTGTCACCCCTTGGGTTTATCTGAAGGGCTCTACTTGGGAGATAAAAGATGTTTCTGGGTGGTAGATGCTGTTGTGCTTGGCTCTCTCTTTATATGTTACATGAAAGCCAGATGATTACAAAGGGTATTTTTGAGGTAGTTCCTTTTGGTAAATGATGAGAAATAACAGCATTGCCACCAATGCAGTGTCAGTGATTCTTTGCCTCCAAGGTCTTTGATATCAGACTAAATGAAAAATAAAGACAGAGTGAAAGGAAGCACATGGATGCTGGGAGTGCAGCAATCAATCTCTCCATCATCTGCCTTGGACCTTTAATGTAGCTGGGCTGTCCCTCTGGGATTTCCCCTGGAGAAATGAGGTGAAATTGGGTGTCTCCAACAGCAGTCCCCATTGCCTGCAAAAGTCTGTTAGTCAGAAGAACCTTTTCAAAAAGCCCTTGCTGGCTCCATTCTTCACACAGGAAGCCCTTGGAGATGAGCAGGTGAGGTTTTAGGTGCCCAGAGTTACATCTCAAAGGTAATGATTCCACTCAGCAAACCTGTCCTTGGTGGGGTTGTGTGCCCTGAGGACCAACAAGATGGGAAAACCATGTTGAAGGTTTCTCTTCTGGCTGTAGTGAGACAGAGTCCTTGCAGTCTGTCTCTTGTTTCTTCCGTCCATAAGAGCTGTGGGCTCCAGCTTCATTTTATGTTCTGCTTTTAAAAATGTGAGCTTCAAAAGCACACAGGTTTCTCAGCCAGTATTCAAATACACCTTGCTTGAATTCTTTCTGCTTATAGTTATATTTATTCCTAGAGATTACAGTAATTTGAAAGAAAATGAATACTCCTTTAATACCTTTTGAGATGACAGGTGGTACTTAACAAGATAAGTTTTTTTTTATTTTCTTTCTGTTTAGCACAGTGAAAAATCAGAACTGCAATCAGATTCTGAAGCCATTGAAAACCAGATATGAAAGCTGAAAACATGATCAACAGACAAAACAAAACCTGTTTTGTAACCCTCCCCCCGCACCTCAAATCTGTCAAAAAGAAAAGAAATCCTCCTCTTGATGTTAACCAAATGTAGGTCATCGTTTCAACTATTATTTTGGAAAGAATTCATGCAATGAAGTCCTTCATCCACTCCAGTGGGAAAAAAAATAACAGGTATGTGTAGGATATCCTTTTTTTAATGCAGAATAATGTAGTTTTGGAAGATGCACCACCAGGATAGATCTAAAGGGAGGAGGGGGAACTTCCTCAGCATGCCATAGTCTGTAAACCACTGTCAGCCTGAAAACTTGTAGCAATTTTGCTGTTCGTTTTTATTAAAGGCACTTTATTAGGTTCTTCATGCTTCAGAGAAACAGAAAGCACAGCATATTTGTAGTTTCAGGCTTGTAATTGACTCTGATATTTTTGCTGGAGAAGTCTTCATTAAAGGGAAATGATTTTGCCATCGATACTTTCTGATTTCTTATAAATGCAAATAGCATTCAGCACATCTTGTAGACTGTCTGAAGAATTCCCACAAGCTTCCCAGCAAATGTCATCTTACTTCTGAACCGAGTGAAGCTCTGCCTTCCTTTTTCTTCCCTGCAATTTGTCATGCTTCATACTTGGCTAAATCTGCCAATTTTCATTGTCCTCACTGACAACAGCTGTCAGTGTGCCATTTGTGGCTTCAAAACTCTTGGTGGCAGCATCCTCTTAAGTTACAGCCTTGAAGTGCAACCTGAACAACTCAGAGCTTTAGGGCTGGGTGACTTCTTGCTGTATCGTGCTCAGAAGCAGCACCACAAAATCCCATTAATTGGGAAAGGAGGAGCACAGCTGGGTGTAGCAAAGTGCCCAACAGGCCCAATAAACTCATCATTATCTCCTGCACTGCTTGGAAGAACCTGTGCTGGTGGTGACTGAATTAAAATCATTGGGAGAAGTCTGCATAATCACTGTGAAGAGGCAGCATGCAGGCCAGCTAAATAATTTTCTTCCTTTGTTAGCTCCAGAGCTGAGTAGATGTTTTCTTTGTACACTCTCATTTATGACAAACTCATTTCTGCTTTTAAGTTCTTCCAAACTTATCTGGAAGATACACATTGTGGGCAATTTCCACTTTGGAGAACTGAGCTGGGGATAATTTTTAGTTTGCCACGAGAGAAGGTCCACTCTTTTATGGTTAACCTGTTCATTGAAGAGGGTTTGTTGCCTTTATTTCTTTATTTTAATTTAGGGGAAATGGAAGAATTCCTTCTGAATCTCAACCTCTTGTTGAATTTACATTTACCATGGATACAGATGTAATGAAATCCAGGGACTGTTTATCTAGACCCACAGGTGTGAAAAGTTGGGTAAGTTGCTACCATCTTCCTAATCCTCTGTCAGGCTGGGTTTTGGTTTCTCATTCAGAATTTTGTTTTGAAATTATTAAAATGCTGATGAATCCAGCCATTCGTTTTATCCAACACACAAAAAACCAGTATTAATTAGGAGTAATTCCAGTCTGAGGCATGTTTCAAGTAATGGTTATTTGTTATTACCATTGCCTGCCCCTTTTTGAGATTGATAATTTTCTACTTAATTTTTCAGTTCCAAGGAAAAGGGGTGAATTTGGAAGACTGAAAAATTGTTTTTCCTAATTTTAAAATGAAACTATTCCTGAAATGTATGGTATTTAATATTGCAAGTCAGAAAAAGAGGCCCATTGGAATTAATAATAATAACAACAACAACAACATTGAGATTAATGTAAAATAATGCTTATTTTTAAAAATAGTTTAAAAAGAGCTGCAGTTTTTCCCTTCCTGAACTTCATCTTCAAGGAGGATGACAGAGTGGTTGAGGTGCTGCAATGGATATTTGGAATGCTTTTAGCACATGCAGAAAAACCAACAGAGTCTGAACCCATCTACCTGAGGGCTGTTCAGGAGCTGATGAGGGCTCATGGGCAGTATAAAATATTTGCTGTCCTTGCCCAGATCCTTTGGGTCTTCTCCTTTGCTAAATAAACCACGAGCAGCTCTTAGGAGCTTTCTAGAGAGTCATTAATAGGCTGTGATGTTTCTGAGTTATAATTCCATGGGTGTTTTTAAGGAAGAGGAAGAAAAGGAGGGAGATGTTTATTAAGATGGGTTACTGGGATTCAGACTCTGGATGTTCTGGTCCTCCATCCTTGATCATGATTACTGCAGAGGTTTTTACTATGCCTGACCATTCTGGTGGCACTGTGCACTGGTATTTAGCAACATATTAAAAAAAAAAAATATATATATATATAGGGACTGTATTCTGAATCCATAAGACCCCCCATCAGTTAGACTGGGTGTCTGGAGCTATCAGCTTTTCCTGCTCCTGAGCTTGCTGCAGGGAAGTGTTTTAGCAGCACTTTTCCTGGATGAAGAGTTTACAGTCCTGTTGGGCTCAGGTTGCTTTGGGCTGCAGTTGTAGTTCTACCCTTAGGCAATCTAGTTTGTTGGGTTTTGGTTTTTTTTTCCTACTGAAAGGTATTTGGAGGACTTTGTCTCTTTGCCAGTGCAGTTGTGGAGGGTGGAATGGTCACCAGAAGTGGTCAGGAATGAGGTGAGGAGTCTGGCTCCTGGGAAAGGTTGGACCTAGCAAGATGTATTAATAGGTTATGGTTGTGCCCTGAACAAGGAAGGTGATTTTGGTCAGATAAGCTCATGCTTTTGGGGTTTTCTTGATACTTCCAGTTTATCAGCTAAAAATGAGGGCTAGCATGCACCTGGAGAAGAGGAGGCTCAGGGGAGACCTCATCACTCTCTCCAACTCCCTGAAAGGAGGTTGGAGCCAGGGGGGGGGTTGGGCTCTTTTCCCAGGCAACTCTCAGCAAGACAAGAGGGCACAAAGGGTCTCAAGTTGTGCCAGGGGAGGTTTAGGTTGGAGATGAGAAAGAATTTCTTTCTGGAGAGGGTGATCAGGCATTGGAATGGGCTGCCCAGGGAAGTAGTGGATTCTCCATGTCTGGAGATCTTTCCAAAGAGCCTGGATGTGGCACTGAGTGCCATGGGCTGGGAACCATGGGGGGAGTGGATCAAGGGTTGGACTTGATGATCTCTGAGGTCCCTTCCAACCCAGACAATTCTATGATTCTGTGATTTATTGGGTCCCATAAAGGCCAAACACAAAGTTACCCAAAATCACTGCTGTCAAAGGAGAGGTAATAGCTTCCTCCTCTGTGACACTCAAGGTTACATCATGGTCCCATCACCTGGGCATCTGTGACCTGCTCTCCATGCCAGGGTGCACTAATCTCATAATTTCTGCACTAATTTCATAAATATGCATTTATGAAAGAGCTTTGCACAGATGAGTAAGACTTTTCATCCACTGAGTGTAGTTACAACAGGAGGAGTAATGATTTCTATCAGCAAGATTGTGGCAGCCACCATATATTATGTTTTGGTATTTTTTTTTCACTGAAACTTCTTTTTGTCTTTTTTTTTTTTTTTTTTTTTTTTTTTTTTTTAATCTTTTCTGTGCTCCTCATAGCAGCACAAAGAATCACATTAGAGCTCTGGGAATAGAGCCCCCCCTATGGAAGATAAAAAGCACCAAGAAAACCACAGTTTAAGCAGTTGCCATTTGTCAAGAAAAGAGAATTTGTGCTGAACCACCACCCACTGCCCACCCAGGAGAAAAGCTGCTCTGAGAGTGACAGCCTGTAGCCTGCTGGTGTTGGAGAACTCATGGGGTAGCTCTTGAGCAGCATCTTCATTAGGGAGCACTTGGTGTGTAGCTGTGCTGCTTAACTTCATTTCTCCAACACATTTTATCTTGTGTGGGATTGGGTGAACCAGGTGTGCAGAGAACTAACCCAGCTAAAGACCCAGTTAAGACCTTGGGACATCAGCATCACATTTTTCCTAAAATTAAGGGTTCATCTCTACTTTCCTGCCAAAAAATAAACCTGGCTGCTGGTAAGGAACTGCAAATGAGATATTGATACAGTTGTAATGTTCTCCAGGAAATCTTTTTAAAGCTTCAAGCTTATTAAATGAATGCATTAATTCATGACACAAATATTTTAATGCCTCATCCTTTTTCAACCCTGCTCACCAAGTCACAGTTATGTAAATTACACTGTCAGATATGTTTCTATTATAATCTTTTGGCTTGGCACACCTGCAGTCTGTAGTAACATATTAGTGCCTGTTGGCAGAAAGTATTAATAATATATTGCTCTACCCAGTACTAATAAGCTGTTCTAAGGACTTTTTGTTAGCTGAAGCTCATAAAAATCTTGTGAGAAATCTGAGAGTTTCACTGGTTTGAGACATGCACAAGTTCACTGTTTTTAATCCCATTCTTCACATGCACTTTATAAATCTAAAACTTTTATACTGGCTCTTATCAACCCAACAATTCATGTTGCTATCTCCTTCTCACCTCTGCATTGTAAAGAAATCTAAAAGTCATGTGAGGGTTTTGTACAAAATGAGATAAATGTAAACCTGCAGCAATGTCAGATAGGATAATATCTGTGTGTGTTGCTGCAGTACAAACATATTAGTCCAAGAAAGCCCAGAAATAACATTAGATCATCTTAACTACAATTGAGAGCCTGTAATTTAGAAACAAATAATATTTTAGCCTGGAAAAAGAGAGATGTAACCTTCTGACATTTGAGACTGGGATAATTGTCTTTTATTGGTATTTAATTGTAGTGCATGACTGTAGAGATATTACCTGGAAATAATTGCTGGTTAAAACCAGAGCTGAGTTGAATGCTTTTATATCTGTAAATTCAAAATAATTGGCTTATCCATGAAAATATGCATTTGCCTGTGGAGTGGAATAGAACTTACATGTTTACTTCTTAATGTCACTTAGCAGTAGTTTAAAAATTAATTAAACATTGTTAGATATTTTCTTACACAACCTTGAGTGCTTCATCAAATCTTTAACTCGGACAAGGCAACAGCTGGAAGGGCAGCCTCTGATTATGTCTCTGTAAGAAAAAACAAAAAGGTTTTTAAAATAATGAATTCCTTACTGATTTTCATCATCTGGGGCTCATTCAGGACATGAAATGCAGCTGCTGGAGAGCACTCATCCAGTGTTTTACATTCCTACCAGCCTCTAGGAACTCTCTAGTGCCAAGATGGAAGGAGTGATTTCCCCCACAACCAGACACAGAGGATGCTTCAAGCCTGATAACTGATGGAGAACTTCATAGAACAGGACAGTTCCTGTGCTGCTGGCCCATGTTAATCTCAGCTGCTGCTCTTTCTGCTTGTGCTGCTTCATCCTCCCTGTTTTTGTGATTGCTATGGGGACGTGGTGTCTGGAAGAAGGAAAGGTGAGAAAATTTATTGTGAGAGGTAGGGAGGGGATTGCAGAGCAGCTGATAGACTTGTGGATCATGCTTTGGGAGTTTGGGACTGTGGGGAAGAGATGCTGCTGCAGGGATAGAGCATACGTGTTGTGGATGATAATCATCCATGCTGTGTTCCCCAAGAAGCAAGACCAGAGGTGCAGGGTTGGTAGGGAGAGGCAGAATTTTTTTAATTAAAAAAAAAAAGTCTGACATGATTGAAAAAGTAATGAGCTGTTGAGCTTCCTGTTCTTTCATCTGGTCCTGAGAGCAGGCTGCATCTTTTCCATCAACATCAGTTTTTTCTGCAAAAAATCCCCACATTCTCCTCATCTAGGGAATAAGTTGGTAACGTTGAAGAGCTCCTAACTGCTCTCAGCTGCAGCATGTGGAATGAAGCAGAGCTTGGCTGGACTGAGCTGGCAGGAATCAAGAAAAGGCAGGTGATGCCCAGGGAGCCAGGGGCTGCTCAAGATACAAATTTCTGCAGCAGGAGACTGGTAGGAAAGGAATTGCAGTGACCAAAGTGAATTTCTTCAACTGGCTTGAAATACTGATTTGGAAGTTTCCAGTTTGGCATGAAACCAAAGCAGCATTTTACATTTAAGTCCCTGAAGTCCTCTGAAGTAAAAAGCTGCCTGAAAAATCTATGGAAATTGGCAGGATATGACCAGAAATAAAAGGCATCAATTTGCAGTGTAAATGACATTCATTTGCAGCAATCTTACATTGATAAAAGACCAATATGAGAAAGAAAAAGGAAAAAAAAGTTTTCTCACATGTAGTTGGGATCACTTGTGACAAAGGAAATGAGCTTTTTCTTTCTGTCATTTATTCTAGACTGAGGTAAAGCAGAGGAGAATGTGTTTGAGTGGGGTATCAGTGCTTTCATGGGAACCTTTTTTATTTCAGCCATTCATTACAGGCCAAAAATACCCCAAAACAGGAGCAGAGGGAAATTTAAGCAGAAAGAAATGGCAAGTCAATAAGAAATACAGTTTAATGTTGAAATGGTTCAAGGCAGAAAATTCTTTCATGCTGTACATCATGGGCAGAACTTGGTGTCTCTCATATCTTAAGCATTTAGCAATGCTCAGATACCATTCAGAAAGCTGAAAACTACACTGTGCAAAAGTGGAAAATACCTGGTAGTGTGCTGATGGAGCTGCCAGGGGACTCTGCTTGGAAAAAAACAACAAACCAACAACCATCTATGAGCATGGTTCAGCTGAAATCAGTGCTGTTGTGCTGACATAAGCTGGAGGAACAAAGAAACCAGCTATGAATTCAGTCTCAGATTTTTCCCAGAAATTCTTAGAGGTTGGGAGAGAGGTGTGTGTGTGTGTTCAAGGAAATACTTGTATTTTATACAGTGACTTTTAGTATTGGTGTCTCCACTCCTAAAAGTGTCATAAAAGTTATGCCAGAGAATTCTGCCTCTGTCTGCTGTCTTATTCCAACCTATTGAATGTTTAATTATTGCTTGTAAAATGGCTTAGGTTTGACAGCCACCCTTACACCAGAATAAGCTTCAGCTGGTGGTTGCTTAGGGCTGGGAATTTCAGACCTGTAAAGAAATAAGTGATACAGATTTGAATCTATTTCAGGAGAAAGGAATTGAATGTAGGTCCCCTTGTGCCTCTGACTAACCCAGCTACTGAGCAGTCAGAAGAATGGAAGGTGAGATTTTCTGCCTCATTTGCCTTTTTTTTTTCTTCTTTGCTGGTTTTCCTACTTAATTGGGATGTTATGAGACCTTATTGCTAGATTTATGTGAAAAATGAAATATTTATGTGAATCTTGTTATTTGTTTGGTTTGGTATATTTTGTTTTTGTTTTTTTTTTCGTTTTCTTTTAGGGTTTTTTTAGTTTTTTTAGTTTTTTTTTTTTTAAACCCCGTTGCCTGTGTCCTTTCATGGTTTTATCCAAGTGCCACCAGAAATTCAGTATATTTAAAATCTAGCCACTTGGAATACGAGTATCATTAAAAAGTCAATTTTAAAATTAAGGGAACCTCTTTTGAACAATTCACCCTGGGACGAGTGTCAGGAAGAATTAAGCTCTGAAGGCAAAGTGTGCTGAGACACATGGGTGTTTTGGGCACAGAAAATGCAGACACAGAGATAACAGCTGATTCCTTTTCAGTGTGGACTAAAATTCAGTTTTTCAGATTCCTTGGTGGTTGACAGCTTCATCAAAGACTTTCAGTGAGCAAATGCAGCTATGCAGAGCTATGATCCTTAGTTAAGTAGAAGCTATTGAAACAGTTGTCTTGAAGTTCTTATAAAGAACCAAACTGAGGTTTTATGTAAGTTAGGAGTAGTAAATGCAGGAAAATATCTATCTTAATAACAGGTTTAACAAGGGAAGGCAATAAATCATTTCTAATTAGTGGTCTTGTTGATTATATGTTTCCTCATTCTAATCTTCCAAATTGCATCCTAAGCTCAGACTTCTTTGTCAATGAGATTTCTTTTCTTCTCCTGTTTTGTAGCATGTGTCACACTGCAGAAAGACATGGATGTCCATCAAAATCACTTTCCTGCCTTTTGGATCCCAATCAACATTTTGTTTGGAAAAGATAAGAGGACTTTTACAGCCATCTGGAATATTGCTATTGAGCGGCTGGGTTAATTTCTTTTAGGGGAAAAACTGGACAGAATGGGTTCCTGGTGTAGTCAGTCTACCGAGTTGAATGTTGATTACTTCTGTGTGTCTGTTTGGATCAGAGTCTCTCGTTTGGTTTCCATATTTAAAAAGAGGAAAAGTTAAATCTTTGAGGATAGTGTAGGAAAATCTGAGGTAGAGCTGCTGAAAGATGGATGAGTCTGCTTCTGTCATTATAGGGGAGCACCTAGCATGAAAAACTAAATAAATGACAGTGACTGTTTTTACTTTTACTTTCTTTTATTTTTACTTAAGCACAGCATACTGATTAAGAAAAAAAATAAATTAACCCCCCCAAAACATGTAAGGAAATTCTTGAGTCATGCTGCTTTCTTACTGCTTCTCTGGGGCCTATGGATTTTTTACTTATACCCAGGAGTTCACATAAAAGCATCCTTTGGTTTTATGTGTGTGCAGTGTGGTACCTTTACATTTCTCAAACCTGTTTACTGCTAAATTGACAACATTTTGGCCCAGGAGTATGTATAATTACAACAAGAAACAAACCCCCCTGCTTTTGCAACCCTGGCCCCTGTAGGCAGTCGTTTGCTGACATGAGTAGTCTCAATAAAGTAATTTTTTTTAAATTAATTTTTTTAAAGTGGTTTTAGCTCTATCAAGAGCAGCAGAGTGACAGCAGTTAAGAGTTAAGAGTTAAGGTAAGAGTTTTGTCCCCATTGACACAGCTGTCAGTGGGGATGGGCACGTGGTGCTCAAGCTGTCCTGTCCCTCCCCTGACCCTCTGGGGCTGTGTGTGCCTGGGAGTGCCAGACCTTGCCAGTAGCATCTCAGAATGTTTTTTGGGACAGACCTTACAGATCATCCCATTCCAACATCCCTTTGCAACATGGGATTCATGTCACAGGAGCTGCAGGACTCTGGTCACCTGGACCATAAGATAGTTTGACTGGAGTCACTGTACAGCCCTCAGAGGGGTAATGACTTCTGGGTTTAATGTTGGGGTTTAAAACCCTGGGGTTGTTCTCTCTACCTGTTGGCTCCTGCTGTAGGTTTAGGCAATCCCTGGGTAATCTGTTCTTTTGGGATTTGGACCCTACTGATGTCTTTAGGAGGATGCTGGTGGCTGGTTGTTTTTGGCTAGATGATGGTTTAGTGCTCCAAGAACTGATTTGCCACCACTTTTGCACTGAGCTTAATTTTCTGCTTCTTTTTTCCCCCCCATCTGCTATTTTTTGGTGAAGTTCCTGTGCCTGTGTGCAGCTCAGGAAAATGAGTCTGGAAATCCCACACCAGCTGCACTGCTGTCCCCTGAGCTTCAGGGGGCATCTCTGCTACAGTACCATGCCATATATTCCTTAAAATAATTACTCTTTTGGGGTTGATTCAGTGATCAGAGCTCTGGTGTGTTGTGCACGTGGGGATCAGGGATGAAACTTGGTGTTTGGTCTCTGTTCCTTTCAGCTGGCAGGAGATGGAAGCACAGGAGAGGCTGCAAAGCAGACACTGGGGGGAAGAGTGACTTGTTCCTGGTTGATGGTACCTCTGGCCAGCACCCAGACTGGTGCTGATGAGCTCTCCAAGAGCTGTCTCCAGCCTTCCCCAGCTGTGGAGATGGCTGTTGTGTCTGGCCTTAAGGGAAGGAAGAAGTAAAGAGTGGAAAATTAGAATGTCATGCAGGATAATTGGTCCTGAACTAGTTTTAATTTAATTTTTTTTTTTTTTTAATTAAGGGTAGTGCAAGAAGAAGATAGCAAGCAAATAACCAAGGCCTCATGACTTGCAGATGGTTTGGAGAATATACTTTGCAAGATGGGAAATAAAAGGTAGAATAGAGATTGATTTTATTGTTTTCCCATAGATTGAGTCTCTCTGTGGTGTAGTGGCTGAATAGATATTAAATCAGAGATTTGTGGGTTGTATTTTATTTATGTTTCTAAATCAGAAATAGGATCAAGTTTCTGGGTAAAAATTATGCTGAGAAGGTTTTTCTAAAGAGGTTGAAGATCCAGACTTATGATGGGAGAAGCTGGGAACCATGGCATATGATGTGAGAGGGTAATCAGAAATGTTTGAGTGATGGATTTGCAAAGCTTTTTAAAAATCTCTTTTTGATAATCTCTTTGCTTTTCCTGTTGAAGGGAACCATTATGCACACCTTCAGCTCTGACTTTGTTCACACAGCTGGCTTAATGCAGCTCATAACAGTGCTGGAAGTATTTGCAGTGATATTTCTAAAGGATTTTGACATTGATATGATGCAAGTGTACAGCCATCCCAATAAAAAACCAATATAATCAGTTGAAATATTTCCATTTTCCCTCCAAGCTACTAGGACTAAATGTCTTTTAACAGTGTAGCATAAATATAGCAGATAAAGCTAATGGCATGGGCAGCTATAGACAGTATGGGGATAGTGAGAATATAACATTCTCTTCATTTATTCTATTCTATGCTTAATATTCATAACACTGTTTTAGAAGGAGTTTGGGCCTTGGGGTGTGTTGCATCATTTTTTTTTTTTTTTTTTCATCTCACCCATTACTCCAAGTTCCTTTATGTTGTAACCCGCTGGAATCTTTTCAAGAGCAGCAGTGTGTGACCATCAGGCATTCTTAAGAACATGCAGCCACAGACAAGTTACCACCAGGTAAGAAAAGGTGGAAATTTACTGCCTGAGTGTTTCAATTGCTTTGCTTTGTCAGCCTCTGGGCAGAACCTTGCCCCTTGTACTGCAGGAGCACTAATTGTATCCTGGGTATGTAAGGACATGAGGGCAGTAAAGTGGAACAGTTGGGATTAATTCTGACTGTGATTTACTTTCTGGGAACTCTGCTGTTTGCTTGGTTTTGGTGGCAGTTTCTCTTCCACTTAGCTTTGAGTGTGTCTGAACATATGTGAACAGCAATCCAAAAGTAACATTTTTTTCTTTACAAAAGAATTTTGTAAATTCTTTACAATTCAGCACACTGGAGGAGGTGTTTAAGAAAAGTAACATTCTGTGGCTTTCTGGGACGACAGGAAGTTGCATTTATTTAAATCCCAGGAGTGTTTGTCACTTGGGTTCATGTGGTTCTTGGGAATGGAGAAGGAAAAAGGTGTCAAAACCCAATGGTCCTCATATAGCATGGGGTGAAAAGGGGTGAAATGGAATGAAGTTTGTTGGCTCTCATGTGCCAGGGCAGTGCAAACAGTTTTCCCACCACAAGAAATCTTGGAATCAGCTATGGTGAAAGAATATTCTCCAAGTAAGTGCTAAGTGGAGACAGAAACTCTTTTCTCTCCCACTGGAAACACATAAAACTTCTGGAGAATGGGTGTGCAACAGTGTAAAGAAATGCATTTCATGTCACAAACTCTTTTTGTCTGAGCAGCTGGAGTTTTCCTGGTTTATCTTAGTCCTGTGTGCATAATCTCAGAAAGGCAGAACAATTTGTATGCTGCTGTCTGTGCCATGGAGCTCCAGGCAGAATGCCTCCAGCAATCCCCTGGGACACTGGTTTTCCATGTTGTGCCCCAAAAGTCCATAAATTATTTGTTCACTTATTTCACCACTTCAACAAATAAGAGCCTGTCCAGAGCTGATGACACTGAAGCATTTTGTATCATCTGATAGTATTATTGTCTTGGCATTTCTTATTAAATTCTCTTTAATTAACTCTCTTTTAAAATCTACCTCAGTGTGGGAACATAAGCAACATCCTGGCAGAAATTTTTCAGTAAAATTCTCACTAAAAGTCTAATTGGAGGACAATTTGAGAAGTTAAAACTAGGTTTTGGGGGAATCTTTTCCTTTTATCAGAGCAAGTCACTTGCCAGGACTTCCTAGAAGCACAGGATTTTCAGGGTTGGAAGGGACCTTTAAGATCACCCAATTCCAACCATGGGCAGGGACACCTCCCACCACATCAGGGTGCTCAGAGCCCCATCCAGCCTGGCCTTAAAAACTTCCAGGAATGGGACTTCCACCACCTCTCTGGGCAAACTCTTTCAGGGTTTCATCACCCTCATGGTGAAGAACTTCTTCCTAACATTTAATCTAAAAATCTCCCCTCCTTGAGTTTGAATCCAGCCCCTACTTAGTCCTATCACTACCTGACTTGCAAGTCTAAAAGCAAATAAAGCTAAACACTGGAGTAAAGCTGCAATGTAAAACTCCTGTCAGCACAGAATATGTTATTCAGATAAATCTCTAGGATTCCTTTCAGTGTTCAGTTAAAGAAAAAAAAGTTGTAATGAGACTCTAACAATCAGCTATCAGCTTCCTAAGGCACCAGATCTGTGGCTTTTTTGTTTCAGATGATATTTAGTGCTTACCAGAGTAACACAGAGAGAACTCAATAATCATAGAATCATAGAATCATAGAATTGGCTGGGTTGGAAGGGACCTCAGAGATCATCGAGTCCAACCCTTGAACCACCGTTGCGGTTGCTAGACCATGGCACTGAGTGCCACATCCAGTCTCTTTTTAAGTATCTCCAGACACGGAGAATCCACCACTTCAGTGGGCAGCCCATTCCAATGGCTGATCACCCTCTCCGTGAAGAAATTCTTTCTAATATCTAACCTAAACTTCCCCTGGCACAACTTAAGTCCATGCCCTCTTGTCTTGTTGAAAGTCGTTTGGTAAAAGAGCCCAACCCCCACCTGGCTACACCCTCCTTTCAGGTAGTTGTAGAGAGCAATGAGGTCTCCCCTGAGCCTCCTCTTCTTTAGGCTGAACAACCCCAGTTCTCTCAGCCTCTCCTCATAGGGTCTATGCTCGAGTCCCTTCACCAGCCTGGTTGCCCTCCTTTGGACCTGCTCCAGGACCTCGATATCCTTCCTGAACTGGGGGGCCCAGAACTGGACACAGTACTCAAGGTGTGGCCTCACGAGGGCTGAGTACAGGGGCAGAATCACTTCCTTGGACCTGCTGGCAATGCTGTTCCGGATACAGGCCAGGATGCCATTGGCTTTCTTGGCCACCTGGGCACACTGCTGGCTCATGTTCAGCTTCTTGTCGATCCAGACTCCCAGGTCCTTTTCTGCCTGGCTGCTCTCCAGCCACTCTGTCCCCAGCCTGTAGCGCTGCATGGGGTTGTTGTGGCCAAAGTGCAGGACCCGGCACTTGGCCGTGTTAAACCTCATCCCGTTGGAATCAGCCCAACTCTCCAGTCTGTCCAGGTCCCTCTGCAGAGCCCTCCTGCCTTCTAGTTGATCAACACTCCCCCCCAGCTTAGTGTCGTCTGCGAATTTGCTGATGATGGACTCAATCCCCTCATCTAAATCATCAATGAAGATATTGAACAGAACTGGGCCCAACACTGATCCCTGGGGGACACCACTAGTGACCGGCCGCCAACTGGATGCAGCCCCGTTCAGCACCACTCTCTGGGCCCGGCCCTCCAGCCAGTTCCTAACCCAGCACAGGGTGCTCCTGTCCAAGCTGCGGGCTGACAGTTTTTTCAGGAGGATGCTGTGGGAGACGGTGTCAAAGGCTTTGCTGAAGTCTAGGTAGACCACATCCACAGCCTTCCCCTCATCCACCAGTCGGGTCACCTGATCATAAAAGGAGCTCAGGTTGGTCAGGCATGACCTGCCCTTCCTAAAACCGTGCTGGCTGGGTCTGATCCCTTGCCCATCCTGTAGGTGCTGTGTGATTGCACTGAGGATGATCTGTTCCATGACCCTGCCAGGCACTGAGGTCAGGCTGACGGGCCTGTAGTTTCCTGGGTCCTCTTTCCGGCCCTTTTTGTGGATTGGCGTGACATTCGCCAATAACCAAGATCTCTTCTGTTCAGTCCTGGACTCTTGCATTTAGCAGAACAATTTCAGCACAAATGGTATTTTAGCTCTGGCTGATTCACATTGTAATTGAACTCTACATTTCCTAACTTGGCTATCATTTTAGAAAGGTCACACAAGTGCCCTTCCATGATGTAAAGTGCCCCTCGATGGAGAGTGATAAAAATAATTTCAAAACTCTTGTTTTAATACCTTGAGGATGAAGAAGGATTCAAAAAACAAATTTCAAAATGTGGCCTAAATACTGCAATTGTATCATGGAAAAAGGAGGGGGAATTACTCAAGTCTGACTTGTTGGCTTTTTATGTAGGACTGGCTGAAGAAGGAGATCTCTTACAAAATGGTGCCAGTTGCCACACCTGGCCTTCTGAACTGAGGCTGGAACAGATGTAAGATCTGTGATCTTTTTCATTTTTATTTTCAATAGATGATGGAACCTGATAGTTTGAGTTAGTATTACTGACTATCACAGGCATCCAGGTTGAATTTAATAAAACTTTCTAGGACATGTACATTGGAGCATGAAAAGGGGGAAGTTGGGAATAATTCCAGACCAGGTTTCTTCAATACCTTTATTCAACAGTTTTGTGACCACTTAGAGTGTAAATACTCTCATATGCTAAGGATGAAAACCAAATATGAATAAAGAATGAAGACTTCAGATAAATGAAAAAAAAAAAAAAAAGAGGTAAATCAGGAGGAAATAATAGAAGAATAACAATGAATCAAGCATAAATCTTTGTATTATAATGTTCTTACATTTCTTTATCTTTCTCTGCAGGTCTTTTGGATTCCCATTCCATTTTTTTCACACAAATAATACACATTTGAGTTATGAGATGAGTGGACCCACATTCCAAAGACCTTCCTGATGTGGCTCCTGAGAGAATTTAAGTGTGAGTATCAGCTTTATGACCAAGAGCTTGCAGAAGAGCAGCAGGTTTGGTTTTTTTTTTCCAAACCCAAAATGAATTAGTGTGAAGTATGGCAGGCAGCTGCTTTTGGTACCCTGAGGATTCAGCAAGGAAACATTTTTCAGGAGGTGAGTGTGCATTTAATATGTGCTTTTGGGGTTTCTTGAGATATTGTTTTAAAATGAAGGTTCCAAGAGTGCAATATGATCCTGCAATTCCCCTCTGTACTCCTTCTCACAGGGTGTGCCCAGCAGCTTGCCACCAGCACAAGGGTTTTCTGTGGTCTTCTACCATTGAAATAAAGCCCCTAACTAGCTAAACAATTAAATGTATATAAAAGAAACCTCCACCAGACTTAACCTTGTAAATTACATTTCCCAATAAATAATAATATATATTTATTATAGAACTGATCCTGGTGTCCTTACATTAACCTTGGCCTGTGGAAGAAGTAAAGCAAGTACTCCTCTCAGAGTTTGAGGATGAGACTCTTTTCCCATTTGATTAGAACTTCTCCAGAAAGGTTTTTATTTGTTTACCCCTCTGCAGATAACTTGTTTTCTTGAAAAACAATTACCTGCTGTTCCTTACAGCCTACCATGACCCTAGGATGCCCTGGCCTTGCTTTCTCTTCATTAATTAGTCCTAAAGTGTGATCATAATTTCTTTAGGCTTGATTTGAGGAGCACTGAAATCAGCAAGATCCAGGATCAGGGCTTTATTAAAACAGTTACTGGAGCATCCAACAATAAATGCTTCAGTGCTACAGTTTATGACAGTGATACCACATTGTTACTTATTTTTTGTGCTACCATAGCTTTCTTTTCAGAAGAGCAGTAAGAAAGAATCCTCAGTGAAGTTTCACATAATGGAAAACCCCTGTAATGTGTTTTTGCTCTTTTCACCACCTACCTTTGGTCTAAAAGATGGAAATATATTCATCCAGTGTATCTATGCACAGCTCCAGGGAATTTAAGAGTATCTTGTCTAGCAGAAGTTCATGAGAGAGAAAACTCCTTTTGTTTAAGGGCAGAAGAGACCATGCAGCCTGACCTTCTGTAAATGTCAAACCTTAGGAGCTCCAAGATTGTTCCTTGCTTGTAATAAGAAGCAGTTATTCCAGTTACTGTTAGAATTGCTTTGACTTCGGATGAGTTGTCCCAGTATTCAATAACTTGGATTTAATCAATTCCTGGCTAATTTGCCATCCTCAGCCTCCATCTAATTTTGATATTGGACACCAAAATTGTGTTGTTAGTATTTTGTTCTCAAAATTCATGGAGTGTTCTCTGCAGGTGCCACTGTAGAGTCTGTAAATGAAATGACAGGCAGTCACACATTGCAAACCTTTTCAGAAGCTTGAAAATGATACAAATAATTCACCCACATTTAGGCAGTCACACTATTTTGACAGAAATAATTTTGTGCTCATAGAGAGGAGAACATAAAGCCAGTAGATAAATGTAATTAATCCTCCAAATGACTTTTGGCAATGAGATGAAAAAAAAATACAGTCTGTTTCTGTATTATTTCTTTTAGTCAGTGATGTAAAGATCCCAGCCCTTGCTGCAGGAGTGGTCCTCACTGATCACTCAGCACCCACCAGCCTGTCCTCTGTCTCCTGGATGATCCAGTGCCATTCCAGGCTAGTGGAGGTGGTAGCTTCCTGACTCCCTGTTACATGCTGAGAAGTTTATTACTCTGAAAACAGGAAAAGAGGACACATTTCTGAAAGGTGGCGTGGCAATAAGGACAAAATGTACATGGGTGGATTGTTCTTTCTGGGGGCAGCCAGAAAATACTCAGTAATATTCAACCAGTCAGACTGCACCATTGATTTCACCATCTATAATATATGAGCTAACCAGCTATAAGCAGAGGAAGCTCCAGGCAGTGCATTTCTATAAGCTCATTGCACATCTCAGATGCCTTTGAGATAATTAGCCTTGCAGACTGCTCTCTCCTTTTACTCTGGGCCCACAGATCCAGAATTGATTTGACTTGCAGCAGTTCCTTTCCTCTGCCAGGTGCAATTATATTCCCATTATATTCCCAAATAAAAGAAACTCCCAAAGTATTTTTTTTTTTTTTTTGTTGTCTTGGAATCAAACAGGCATTTGTGGCAATGAGAGGAATAGTCTTGAAAGCCACTACATGAATCTGTGCCATTGAAGGGATTTAACAGGAGTGGAAGTTAAATAAAACTGGTGTTTAACATTCCCCAGCCCATCAATATAAAGATGTGTTTCCAAGAAGGAATACTGCTGACATACCATCCAACTCATGCATTTTTAATTATTTTTTTTTTTCATATAGAGCCCTTCATTAAGAGGGTTGTGTAATGCTTTATAGCAAGTGTGAATTCCAAAGCTGTGGATAGGAGCTTGATTACTGCATTAAAGGAGCTCTGAAGCTGAGAGCTAGAACTTAGGGAAGGCATAAAAAAGGGGAAGGTGCCACCAGTGTAGCAGCTCAGGAATGAATAAATCCTTTCCTGGACTGGTCCAGCTGGGATATTCCACTTGTGATAGAAGATTTGGGAGGGAAACAAGAATCAGGAGCCAGGGACTTCCCTTGCTTTTTTGCCACCCAATTGATGAGTGAGGTGAGTGGGGAGGGAATGGGTGGATCCAGAAGCAGGAGTGGGGAACCTCAGGGAGGGTTTTAAAGCTCTTTGAAGCTGTAGCTCTGGGATTTAAGCATGGTTTAGGTGTAGCAGACAGGACAGGGAAGTCAGTGATGATGGGGAATTGTCTTTGCACACACTTGGCAGTTAGAATGGGATATGGATAGATTTTGGGCAAAGTTAACCAAACAAAAAACAACCCAGGGCTTTTAAAAGACTTCAGAATCTCTTGCTGGTTACTTCTGAGCTATGGGAAGGGCAGAGAGTTTTGAGTTTTCCTTAAGTTTGTCTCTTCAGGTAAATAACACTTTACTGTCCCTATGGGTTTTAATACTATGGTCAGAGACTGGAAACCATCACAGAACATTTTTGTCTCCCCAAAATCTGCTGATAAAGGACCAGGACTTATTTTCACTTCTGAAATTACCCTGGCTTGTATGCAAAACCAAATTTACAGATGGTTTAAGGAGGATTTTTTGCTCTTTTTTAGTTGAATTTAAGAAGTTTCCAGTATATAGAGACAAAACCCAATCATGTTGAAAAGACATGGAAGCTTGGAAGGTGAAGGATTAATGTAGGTAACAGTAACCACAGTCAGCTGGTAATGCTTTGCTTTCCCAATTAAATGGGTTTTCACAGGGCACAAACTTTGAAGGTAAATAGTATCATTTCTTAAGAAAAACCTGACCATCTACTAAGCATAAGAAAACATTTAGGCAGTTATTTGGAATGATATTTATCAGAGGGAAAGAGCACTCCCATTTGATATTTTGACAGGGATAATAAACAGACCAAAGGCCTGAACATACAATCAACAAACAGGCCTCTCTGATGTCTGCAACATAAATGCTAGAAGGGACAATCTGTTTTAGTTATGCTTTTGAGCACACTTTAAATCTAATTTTAGTACACAATAAAAATGAATGCTCTGTTTTCCAAATGCATCTGCTGAGCTTGAGTTTCCATACCAGATGGCTTTATATTATGTTAAAATTCAACATACAGTGTGATAGTGTTCATTTGATCAGCTGAAAGTGACCTTGCATTTTTTTTTTCCTGTGTGAGCACAAAATATGACATTTATTAATTTTGACATGAAAAAATATTGGTCTTTCTACTTTGTTATCATATTCTGATTTACCTGGTGAGAAGAGTAAGTTGGTTTTTTCTGGGCAGGAGTGATGTTTCTACTTCAAAGGCTGGTTCAGATGCAAGTCATAACCAAGTTGCATACATTTCCTATAATGCATGCAATGTATATATTACTAAATATTGTGTGTGGAGTCTCTGCACTTTGAGTTTTCCACTTTGCACCTGGCTGATGCCCATGGTTTACCATTCATTCATTCATTCATGAGCTTCCTTTACCCTCCCCTTGTGTCATTGCATCCATGGAAGCTCTGACCTGAAGGCATTGCCATGCTGACATCCAACCAGTGCCACGATGCTTTTGGATGGGGCTCAGCTGGCATCTCTGGAGCTCTGCTGGCTTGACCTCAGTTAGTGTTCTGTAAAGACTCTGTGGATGAGCAGTGTCTAAAATTAAACTGTGAGAAATCCACCTTACAGGGGAAACCTAGATGAAAAAACTGAAATGTCACCGTGTCATTGACAATTGTATCATCTCTGCCACTTCCTGCACTGAAACTCTTTGGTCCTGGAGCTGTGCAAAGTGCTCCCTCCTTGATTATTTTTCTTGTATCTGCTTTAGAATAGTGAAAAGACCATTCCTGGGGCTGGGCAGCTGTAAATCTCTGCTTTATTTTCCCAGTCCTGTCCTCAGAAGCTTGGCCCTTCTTTACAAACCAGATTAAGTTATGAGGATGTTTTGGGAGCCCATGTGAATGTAGAGCTTGATTCCTTGGTGGTCACCAGGTGCTGATATCTATCAATTTCACCTGATTTTTAGGCAGGAAAATGTGCAGTGCAAGGATGAAGGCTCTGGTTTCCTTCTTGGTTCTATCAGTGGAATCAGATTTCCCACCTGCAGACCATATGGACTCCCTACCTGCTTTTGGTGATGCTTTGGGTGATGCCCTTGGTGATTTTAATTTGCACTTAATTGGCCTGGCTGCTTATTAATGTGAAATTTTATATGGTTTTTATCCTCCTCAGTTATCAGCAAGCCTTGGTATGTTAATCCTCACAGCATTTCTGAAAGGTGGAAGGAATGTATAATACTTTGCAGTCAGGTTTAAGAGAGATAAAACCCCTCACTTTGCCACTGAGTGCACAGGAATCTGTTGGGGATGAATTACACAAATTCTAGGATATTTTCCTAACTATTCAATCTTCTCATTTCCTCCTAGCAGCAGAATATTACTTTTTATATGACTATAATGTGTATTAATGATGTATATTTTTATAGTATTTAAGTGTTTGGTGTGACTCAAAACTTGTTTTTTCCTTAAGTGTTTTCCACTGCTAAACCAATGTTTACTCCCAGCTGAAACACATAATATTTGAGCTACTGAAGTTCTCTTAGCTTCAAAATAGGTATATTTTAGAAAAGGAATATCAAAAACCTGAGGAGCAGCTATGTGCAGTGGCTCACTGAATGACTCTTTTTCTCTTCATGCCAGATCTCATTAAAAATTTGGACCCAAATGCTTGATTTCTTCAAGATCCTTTTGAAAGCCTCTAGCATTTAATAACTTCTAACACCTTTTAGCCAGGAATTTCTATGTTACTTTTGGCAGTAACTTGTCATTTTTATTTTACTCTGGTACCTTGTCTGGGTTGTGTCACTTTTACTGATTTAGCAACTTCAAACTCCCCCAGAGACACATGAAATATTCCACCTGCTGTGCCTTAACCTAATGCCTGAGTCTTGGGGATACCCAGAGAGCTGAACATCTCTGGTAGTTCCATTTTCTTGTCCTTGTTTTGATGTTTTAAACTGCTTAAGAAGGCCTTTAAGATGCATGAAGCATTTTGCTCAGGAGCTCTTACCTTCCTACCCACCACTTGTTCAGTCACAGATGGAATTGTAAGAAACCCAATGGTTTCTGTGGAAATCCTTGGTCATTGAGTGAAAAACATACAGTACATAAGAAGATGTAAGTGACTATATTGTAATTTTGTATTTGGACCAATTCAAATGTTTTTTTTATTTATTTTCTCTCCTTTTCTTTGCAAAGTTAAATTTTGTCAGAAAAAAAAAATCTTCTCTCCATGGAATTCCCACAGAGGAGGGAAAATGGAATGGTGCTGGTTAAGAAACACAAACCCTTTTAGACTTAACAAAATACCCCAAAGAAATTGCAATTCACTAAGTAGCATCAGTGATGGTGTTTAATTTTAAGCTAGACTTGTTGATTTTTAAGTAAACTATTGAGTGCCATCACATTTTTGTAAGAATTATGGCTAAAAGAAAGACAAGGTAATGGGAAATGTGGTTTAACTGAGTTGCAGCTTTATCCACAGAGTTATCAGAAAAGCATCCAGCTTTGGATCAGCTCATTCCTGATCCAGATCCTGGCAGAGAGCTACTGTCCTGGTTTGGGCCAGGATAAAGGTGATTTTCTGTCTTGTACTTTTGCTTTCAGCTCAGTCTCTTGTAAGTAGTTGCACTTGCTGAAATGAACAGCAAGTTTCTCAGACAGTGTGTGCTTCTAGGACTGATAACACTTGATGTTTAGAGTTACTGCTAGAGCCTGGTGTGCAGAGCCAGGGACACTGCTCAGCTCTGAGGAACATTTTACCCTCCAGAAGGAATAAAGAGGTCCCACCTGCAGCCTCCTTTGGGGAGGAAGGGACAAGAGAGATGCCAGAATTGACCAAACAGAGGATTCCATCCCATACACCTCATCCTCAGGAGAAATTTGAGGCATCACGAAGGCCAAGCCAGATTCCTGCCTTTCCTGCTTCCCTTCCTTCACCCATTCCCAGTTTCCTCCAGCATCCTGGGAGGATTCCATCCCTTCCTCTGCCTGTGCTCCTGATCCATCCCAGCCCATATCTGTGTGTTCCTGCCTCCAGCTCCCAACTGCTCCTGACCCCAGGATTCCAGCCTGGACTTTCCCAGGGCTGCCCTGCAGCCTTGGGGGTGACCTGAGAGTTACTGGGGGAAAAGGGGGGGAGGAACCTGGTATCCATTTTCCTGTATATGTGTATATATTTAGTAATTTTTCCTATTTATCATTCCTGTTCCATTCAAGCTGTGTAGTTTAGCTCCCAACCCATCAGTCTCTCTCCCTTATTCTCTCTCCTTTCTTTATCAAGGAGGAGAGAGAGATTAACAGAGAGCAGCTGTTACTTGGTTTAATTGCCGGGGCAGTGTTAAACCCTGGCAGCTACAAACAGTGTTTTTTGTATCCTGAGATTGTTGGTAAAAGCTCACTGAGGCTAAGAGGGACCAGCAAGGCTGAGGTCCTCTCTGTGTTGGGTTTTAGGAATCCCAGGCCCCTCTATTCACATTCCTCACAGGCTGCTGCCTCTCCCAGAGCTCAGCTCCCTCTGTGTCTTGGCAGAGAAATCTCTGGGTGTGTAAATGTTTTGATGCTGAGGAAAGTGGGGGGATTTCTGAGACTCAAGTTTAATAGTGGTTTAACTGGTTAAAAGGGTAAAATTTGGGAATTCAAAGATTATTCAGTTTTTCAACTTTTGAATTTTTAATTAATTTTTTTTTTTCCAGTTCTGGACGTGAAGAACTCTTTCAGAACTCTTTCAGAACTCTTTCAGAACTCTTAGCATCCCAGCTCCTGTTTGCTTTCCTATCCCAGTTCAAATGAATCATTTCATCAGTTTGCTGGTGTGTTGGAGATTCATCTGCTGTCACTCCAGCTGTTCCTTTCTGCTGAAATTAGACACCACAGTTCAGTGTTTTCTACACTCACACTTTATTTGGTTATTTTAGGTCAGTCCCTCAAGAGACATGTGGTAGGTGGCAGGGAATTCTCCTTGCTGCTTTGCAGCACATGGCCACTATTCGGGGTATGATCTCAGGTGCAGAATCATAGAACTGGCTGGGTTGGAAGGGACCTCAGAGATCATCAAGTCCAACCCTTGATCCACCCCCCCCCCGTGGTTCCCAGCCCATGGCACTCAGTGCCACATCCAGGCTCTTTGGAAAGATCTCCAGACACGGAGAATCCACTACTTCCCTGGGCAGCCCATTCCAATGCCTGATCACCCTCTCCAGAAAGAAATTCTAATCTCCAACCTAAACCTCCCCTGGCACAACTTGAGACCCTTTGTGCCCTCTTGTCTTGCTGAGAGTTGCCTGGGAAAAGAGCCCAACCCCCTCCTGGCTCCAACCTCCTTTCAGGGAGTTGCAGAGAGTGATGAGGTCTCCCCTGAGCCTCCTCTTCTCCAGCCTCAACACCCCCAGCTCCCTCAGAAAGGTAATGCCAGGGTAATGCCAGGGCTTCTGTGGTTCAGTGGAGCAAAAAACTCCTGTGGAGTGAAGTCCTTGCCCACTGGTGAGTGGTAACACTTGGACAGGGTGATACCAAGGTGCTGAGACAGCAAAGCCCCAGGGAAGTGGTGTCAGAAGTGGCTCCCAGCTCCTCATCAGTGTAATTGAAATTGAATTTAGGTGCCCTGTGACTGAGGGGACCTGGCCAGGCTGTTGTAGGGGGAGAAGGGCTTCCTGCAGGTTCAACAGCAGCAATTGGTGGGGTAGAGATAAACTACAGTCATCAATTGCCTGGAGCTGGGATTGCTTTCAGTGACAGCATCCCTGGTCTTCTGGGGCACTGGAATGGGCAAAGTTACCAACAGAGCCATTACAATCCTGCAGCTCACTGGAAATTGCAGTCCAGGGCTGTGCATGGCCAGGTTGTCACTCTGGGACCTCTGAAAGACTCTGTAACTTTCCCTGAGGTGTAAGGAGGAACTTGTCAGGTCTTTTATACTGATTCTAGTAGACAAAGAAACAAGAGAAAAAGGCACACACTTCTGCCCTTAACTGAAGTTTCCTTCCTCTGTTACTTGCAGCCTTAAATCAGCTTCCCAAGGAGGAATTCAGGTCTGTAGCTGCAAGTCCCCTGTTAGAAACCCTTTGCAGATCTTGTTTAAATCAGTTTAAATTATTCAATCTGTTTTTTTCTTGAATGAGACAGAAAAAAATTTTACTCCATATTTTCAAGATCAGACTTACTGCTTTTTACTACTTTGTATCTTCTGGTGCTATTGACTTTTTATCTGTTTTACCATTCTTTGCCCAGTGTTTATGAAAGGCTGTGTATCATTGGGTAATAATGTGTAATGCAGGTTCTGAAAGTTTTCCATGCATGGTTATGAAACATAAAGTCATCTTATTATTGATGGGTTGCTATTAATATTGATGTCATAACACAGTGTTGCATCAATTTGAAAAAAACTTGCTCAGATAAGGAAAGTAAACAGAAAATGTTCCCTGTAAAGTAATTCAAACCTTACATACAGAGCAGCAGTGGCAAAGTCAAGCAAGGAGACTTTACAATGGCGTTTTACTGAATAACTAAAATTTTATTGACTTATGTTCCACATGATGGAGCATTAAGCAGTCCCCCACACCCTAATTCCTTTCTCAGTGGCAGTGGGAATAACCTGCAATCCCATCAAATTGTGGTTCCTTGGTACTGAATCTTTCAGTCTTTCTGTTGCTTTTTGACATTACCATTTTTTTCCCCCCTCAAACGCATCTCTAGAGTTAAGAATTTTCTTTAGAAAAGTTTAGAAGAGTTTTTTAAGGGTTGGACTAGATGGTCTCTGAGGTCCCTTCCAACCCGGCTATTTCTATGATTCTAATGCATTTTGAGAGACAAAACTTCATTAGATTTGCCTCTATTTCACTTTTCTTTGGAAATGCATATTTTTTATATAAGACTTCCTACTGATAATAAAATTTCTACCTTTCTGTAGAGACTTGTACCACAGATCAGATAGATAACTGCAGTGGAGCTGGAAGAGGACAGGATGCTGGGTTGTTTGACCACCCCAGCACTTCCAAAAACATAGGTGATGTTGGTGAGGGCTCAGAACTTGCCTTTTCCAGGAGTGTTTTTCAGGTTCTTTTATGGTTGTTGTACAACCCATACCACAACAGCATTGTACAAGGTCCAGACTGGTACCTAAAGTCCACCTAGGTCAATTCATAGAATCATAGAATTGGTTGGGTTGGAAGGGACCTCAGAGATCAAGTCCAACCCTTGATCCACTCCCCCCGTGGTTCCCAGCCCATGGCACTCAGTGCCACATCCAGGCTCTTTGGAAAGATCTCCAGACACGGAGAATCCACTACTTCCCTGGGCAGCCCATTCCAATGCCTGATCACCCTCTCCAGAAAGAAATTCTTTCTCATCTCCAACCTAAACCTCCCCTGGCACAACTTGAGACCCTTTGTGCCCTCTTGTCTTGCTGAGAGTTGCCTGGGAAAAGAGCCCAACCCCCCCCTGGCTCCAACCTCCTTTCAGGGAGTTGCAGAGAGAGATGAGGTCTCCCCTGAGCCTCCTCTTCTCCAGCCTCAACACCCCCAGCTCCCCCAGCCTCTCCTCACAGGATCTGTGCTCGAGTCCCTTCACCAGCCTGGTTGCCCTCCTTTGGACCTGCTTCAGGACCTCGATATTTTTCCTGAGCTGAGGGGCCCAGAACTGGACACAGGACTCAAGCTGTGGCCTCCCCAGGGCTGAGCACAGGGGCAGAATCCCTTCCCTGGACCTGCTGGCCACGCTGTTCCTGAGCCAGCCCAGGATGCCATTGGCCTTCTTGTCCACCTGGGCACACTGCTGGCTCATGTTCAGCTTCCTGTCAGACAGAATCCTATGGTTTTAATAATATGGTTATTCTGAGATTTGCTCTGGAATTTGCAGTAGAAGCAGAGATTAAATGCTAGTGCTCTACGGGTTAGGACAAAAAATTAGTGGTGGTTTTCCTGCTACTGGCTTCATTTAATGGGAAATAATCCAGTTATGCAACCAGTTGTGTATCCTCAACTATTCTGCTTTGGTTATCCCTATGAAAGTACAGGATGAAAATCTGAAAAATTGGGATCTAGGCCCAGGAAATGCTCCTTCTGCCTGTAAGAGGTAAGGACATAATCTAAGGAGTTGTTTGGAGCTGGAAACTGTCTCACTATTGCTTTTTTAAAAAACATATTTACCAGACAGATGCACTCACAAGGCAGTAGGAACAGCAGCAGTTCTCATAAAGATCCTAGAAATGAGAAGGTGCTGCCTTGTCCTGAGTCATCCAGATCTATGGCAAGTTATAACTATGCTCCAAAATTACATTTAACTGGACTGCTCCTTATTTGTATGCTAAAGCAGTCATCTTAACTTTTTCAAGGTGAAACTCAGTAAGTTTGCTCAATCAAGGTAAAAAGTGTTGACCATGATGGTGGAAAAAGCTTGCAAAAATAAAGAGAACTTTTCTTTGCTTCTTTCTTACACTGGTTCTTCCTTTAATCTACAGAATTCTCACAGCATGGCTCAGCTCTGGCTCTGCAAGAGGAGGTCATGGAGCCACGTTTCACCTCCCAGTTTCCCAAAAAATGAGGTGCAAGGCAATGAGGAACCTCTGGATGCTGATGTCAACTTGAGGCCATGTAGAACATCAGCCTTCTGAGCTACCTCTTCCTTTGTGGAACTTCTTTGGGTTTCTGGGTTTGTATCCATACTTCTGTCTTCCAGTTCCTTCCTCCAGTGTGTTTGGTGAAGGAATATTTCTTTATGTCCATTTTTGCACCCCTGGCTGCTGTAGGAATGACATCTGTCACTAGAACACGGACACAGAAGGAGCCAGATGTGTTTATGGGGCTGAGACACTCAACCAAAGGTGTTATCATTTATAATCCTGTTCAGACTGTCAGTGTGTTCCCAATTTATTAGTCTCTATGCTGCCCATGGGAAGGTTGTGGCTAACTTGATTGCAGTGCCTAATCAAACACCTTGTGTTGTCCTTTTGCTAGGTCAATACATTTTCCCCAGTACTCTTAAACTCCCTTCTTACGTGCTCCTTTTAATCTCAACCTGAAGTTTTTACCCTGTGCTTACTCTTCTCCTATCTGTATATTTCCTCTCTCTTCAAAGGTTTTCTTGCTCTATTTTTTTTTTTTGTTTGTTTCTTCAGCATCCATTTCTAAACTTGACATCTGACTTTGAGGATTCTGCCAGGGAGTCTTGCAGGGTTTTTTTTTTTTGTTGTTTTAACACCCATTAATTCTGCACTCAGGTTGCTGGAAGCATTTTTGTTCTAACCACCTTTCTTTGGACTGTAGTAATACCTCCCCTGGCAACAATATCAAAGGCACAACAGGAGACCCTTTCAAAGATTTCATTTCTATGGTGAAAACTGAGTACCTGGAATATGAACAGCCTGGAGATTCCCTTGCATGAGTTGTTCCCTCTTAAGTGGAGATTTCATCCTTATTTCTTTGTTTAAAAAAGGCAAAGGTTACACATTTTTTCCACCTAATTTCTGAATGAAGTCTTGTTAAATTCACATTTTCTTCCTGTTGCTGAAAAGAAATGTTTCCAGCACAAAGTAGTTTAGAGGTTAGATGAAGTGGAAGTTATTGAGTAAACTTGATTGCCTCAGGATAGAAATGATAATATTTCCTCCTGAGTCATCTTATTTTCAAGTAGCCATCCTGTTAGCTTAGATTGTGATATTTTCAAGGACATTTTCAAGAAGCAGCACGTACTCTTGAAGACAAAATTAGCATCAGATGTTTTTGTGTCACAACATGCAACTGCAAATAACCCAACTTCTCCTCCACTTGGCTCCCTGCTCTGTACCCTGGCCTTCAACACACCCAAGTACCTGAGTGCTTGCCAAAAAGGGTTTTCCATGCACAGCACAAGCTGCAGTTCCTGTGGAAGATGCAACTTTTAATCATTTACTACATGAATTCCACGTTTTGAAGTGTTTGAAGTGGGGAATACCCCAGCAGGTCTTTAATCTTTCCTGTGCTGGCTGAGCTCTGTAGTGTCTAGGGCTGTGATAAAAGGCAGCGTGCAACAAGAGAAAATCTAACCCTAAAAAGCTTTATCCTATTTCTCTTCCTTGTTTGTAATTTGTATTAATTTGCTTTTGGGACATTGTATTAACTGTTAATGATATTTTGCCTTGCAGCCTTGCTATCTGAGTTTCAAAGAGTGGTTTAGCAAATGAAGACAAGATTGGTGAAGAGTTGTGGAAGTATGTGGTAGTACTGAAAAAATCTGAGCTCCTTAGGCAGGGTGGACAATATTTTCAATTGACCTCTTAAAAAACCCCTGGCTCCACAGAAGCTTCCTCTGTTCCTCTACTGAACTCACCAGCTTACTGGGAACTCTGCAATAAGTGTTGGATTTCCTCACTATGGATCACTTCCAAGACTGGTACAGGTTTACCTTTCAGAGAATGTAATCAATTAAGCAAACAAGGTCCATAGACTTGAAAATTGAGTATCTTTAGTTCATTGGACAGATTGTTTTACATTGTCTTGATGGGTAAGTTGAAGGTAATATATCTATTTTTTTTTAATAACAGCTTTGAGGCTAGAATGGATGACAAAATAAGAGCCAGAGATGAAAGAACAAGAGCAAATACTTTACCTTGAAACCAAATACCTAAATGTCTGATTGAAGCAACCATGAATTGCTCATCATTAATATATTGCTGACATAATACTGCTCCCAAAATTCCTTTTGAAAAATCCTTCAGCATTTGACTGATTGTGGTGCTAATAATAGGATGATGCTGCAATTTTATTGTCAGGGTTGTTCTTGGACTTGACATTGTCTTTATCCATCTCTTAATGAAAATCCTGCTTATGCAAGGTGTTACTGGGGATCCTGGTCCAGAGCCAGGGACTGGCAATGAGGTTGTGTAGCATAGCATGTTACAGAATAGATTTGTTTAGTTTAGTTTGTAAATGAGCACTGGAGAGAGAAGGATTTGGAAGGATTTGGGTAGTAGTGTCTTTTTTTCTTTTTTTTTTAATGAGAAAACCAAAAGTTCTGAACGCCACCAAATTGTCTTTCAGATCTGAGAGGTTTGAACTCCATCAGAGTGAAAAAAAGTGAAAGGAGGTTGAATGTTTGATACAACTCCAGTGCCAGCTCCCATCTGGAGGTCCCTTTCTAACACCTATAAAGCATAAACATGTGTCAGTCTTTGCAGCTATGCCAGGGCTTGCAAAATCCTGGGAGGAAAGCAAATAGATTACTGTTAATTTCCTGATGTTGTGTTTCTCAGAACTAATCAAACCTCCGTGTTATATTCCCCACATGAGCATTATTTCCTAGACTTCCTAATTTTTTTCCTGACTCCTAAGTTTAGGCACATTATAGCAATATTTTGTTCCCTAGTTCTGTAGGAGGGATTAGAAGAGATGTGTGCTTATGGTGCTGTGTTATTTGCCCCTGCCAGATGATTCCCAAAGTCTTTCTTCTGGGAGTGTGCAGCTCTGTTTCAGCTGCTTCCCAGGCAGATTGAAAACTGGCAATCCAGTAAATACAAAATAAAACATCTGCCAATAAAACTGAAATCTAAGTCAGAATTCCCAGTGCACACAAGGAAGGAAACAAATCCAAGGTATTTGGACTGACAGCTGACATTCCCTTCATGGTGATCTGTTCTTTCAGCCTCAGGTGTTACAAGGACAAAGAAATAATACAGGAGAAGTCTAAGTTAGTTTCAGATTCTGTGACAATGTTGTGAAGGACCTTACTTTGCAGCTAAGCACCTGGCTTTAAGTTGATTTTTTTTGCAGGCTAAGATACTGCCAAAGGTGACTAAGGGCAACAAAATTAGAAATCAGATTTATTTTGAAAGAGGCTCAAGGTTCTGGGTGCCATTTGGCAGCAGACAATGCTGTTACCATTCTGAGCTCCATTAATATCAGCAGGATGTAAAAGATCAGGTATTTAGCTTTTGAAAAATTAAGCTCATGACCACATGCTAGAAGCTGCATTTAATTCCAGTTAGGTTATCATCAAACAAAAATACAGATGCAGCAGGAGTTCAGCAAAGATAATTAAAGGTTTAGAAAGACTAATTCATGTGGACTAAAAATCTTCTTAGGCACAACTTTTTAAAATCATTCCTGATAGGTGAAACTTGATAAATACAAATGTTTCTATGCAGTGTTGTGCCAGCTTGCAGGTTTCCAAGCTGATTTGCATTTTAATTTAGAAGGAAGGCTAGGCTGTCCCCAAAAATGAACCTTCATGGGAAACCTATCAGGAATAACCAAAGTTATTTCTCTGGCCCCATCTTTGTACAACACCCAGGAGAACACACACATGCAGACTGATGGAGCCAAGAACAAAAAAAAGAGGTTGCAGAATGTGAAAAGCTTCAAGAAATTTAAGCCAGGCCAATGTTACTTGGGAAGTAATTCCAAACCTGAAGTGGTTCAGTGGAAATTCCCTACTTCTTACATATTTTATTGTTTGAGGAGTTGGAGAAAAACAGTTTGGATTTGCTGTATTCCTTTAGAAGTTTTGCAGTTTTATACTGCAAAAAAAAAGAGGCGGCTCAGGGGAGACCTCATCACTCTCTCCAACTCCCTGAAAGGAGGTTGGAGCCAGGGGGGGGTTGGGCTCTTTTCCCAGGCAACTCTCAGCAAGACAAGAGTGCACAAAGGGTCTCAAGTTGTGCCAGGGGAGGTTTAGGTTGGAGATGAGAAAGAATTTCTTTCTGGAGAGGGTGATCAGGCATTGGAATGGGCTGCCCAGGGAAGTAGTGGATTCTCCGTGTCTGGAGATACTTAAAAAGAGACTGGATGTGGCACTCAGTGCCATGGTCTAGCAACCGCAACGGAGGTTCAAGGGTTGGACTCGATGATCTCTGAGGTCCCTTCCAACCCAGCCAATTCTATGATTCTATGATACCCTAGAAGCAACCTGTTCTGTGCTTAACCTTTGACTGGAATTTGGCCTGAATTTGTTTTGTTTTGTTTTTTTTCCTGCCTGAAGTTTGTCAGTCCCACAAATTCCATCACTAAGAGGGACTCATTTGCCAATGTCATCAAACACTGCTTAATTGATCCTCTTTGTTCTGGGACTGCTAAATCAGAATAATAAGGACTGATGGCACTTTTGGTGGTACAAGCTTGCTGTCTGCCTACAATAGAATTCCAGTTGCCATAATTTGGGGTGTGCCAAAGTGGAGATCATTTTTTATTATGGTGATGTTCTGCTGTGGCAAGGGGTGACATGGTTTCCTCACTGGAGAAATGTCAGCTTTTAAAGCTGATTTATGATAGGAACAGAATTTTATTTGCAGATGTATCTTATGGATTTTCTGAGTTTTGTAAGATAGGAGCTTCAGCACTCACTGCCTCTGATGTTTACATTGACCTGATTCTCAGCCTGATTCTCATTGATATGAGGAGTAACTCCTTCCAGTTTTAGGAATATGAATTAATCTCCCTAAAAAAGACAAATCTATAGATTATTTTCCCTATATATCTAAATTGTAGAGAGTTAAAGACGTGCAACGAGAACAAAAAATTGACGACATATGAAAGTGGAGTCAGTTCTAGTTGCATTAATTTTGAGAGAAGATGCAGGGATTCTACCTGGTTTTTTGTTTGTTTTGTTGTTTTTTTATTTTTAATTACATATTTTGAGCATGGCTCATTGTCTCTTAGGCAGTTTTAGCCTTTTCACTTGCCAGCTTTCTCTCACCACTGGATTAAGACAACATTTAACAGTTTTCTTTCCTACTCAGCCCCAGATCAGTCATGAGCCTGTGGGAGAAGGAGAGGGCTTTGAAACAGCCTGAATCAGCTCAAAGCCAGGCAGGGCTCATGTTAGGGCTCCTTTGATTCAAGCAATGACACACACACACATTTGTAAAACAGGGACAAAGTGAACAGTCACAGCCATATGTGTTTTAAAACATAAATCCTACAGCTTTGACAGGGACATCATGTAACCAACGTTGGTCACATTAATTGGTATAGAATTGTCTGGAAAAAAACTTGTGGGAAAATAGGAGAAATTTCTAAAGGGAGAAAAAAGAAATCCCAACTTTTTCTTTTGTAGAAAAAGTTTATTTATTTATTTATTCTGATTTAATGTGAGGTAAACACCCATTTTCCTTTTGCCTTTCTTTCTCCAGTGGGATCACCTGAAGTTCCAGAGGCAGACTGAAAAGGAAAAGAATCATTAACAAGTGAGTCTTCATGAAAACCTAACAGAAAAGAGGTGTTTTTGTGCCTCTCCCCCTCATTCATAAGTGGATCCAAACTTCAAGGGAGTAAATGGAAGAGTTTCTCTTGGCAGCAGTTTGATTTCAGATGAGACACTTGTTAGGACAGAAAGATTCAAAGCTGATGCCATGAGTGAAATTTATTCACCATGGAAATCTTACCACTGAGTTCAGAAAGAGATGAATATTTCCATTAGCATTGATCTTAGTTCTTCATATATGGTTCATCAAAATCAGCAAACTATTGTTACAAGGGAAGCTCAGGAGCTGCAGCTTATTTTTACCTGTGTGTTCCATGAGGCCTTTTGGTAAGTTTACCATGTTGATCTATTAAAGAAAAAAAAAATACACATACTAAAGGGAAAAGTGACTCATAAAACAGTGAGCAGAATACTAGTCTAGGAAATGAGATGTCTGACTTCTGTCCCAGCCTCTGCCAGTGTGACCTTGTACAGCTATCTTGCTGTGTTTCAACATCCACGACTATAAAATGTAAGTAATGAGGTTATAAATGCATCATTTTTATTGAGGAATGATGTTACATGAGTCTGTTTTGTCCTTTATTTCTTTTTGCTATATAGTTTAATATTTCCTGGTTAAAGGTGTGCTCATAACTAATTACATTTCAGGTTTCTCAGCCTTCAGTTCTTTGCAACTTGTGTATTTATTTGTGTCTCTACAAAGATGGAATTAATCATCTGGAAACTGCTACAATCATGTCAACTGAATGGGGAAAGCCAAATATGCAGTGATTTTGCAGGCTGCAGGTGCAAGGCAGCATGAGGGAGTCAGGTTTACAGTACTCAAATTCTACAGGTGATTGGTTTTTTTCCTTAAAACTTAAATCACTGAAATTGAAAATAAGTGAGAAGGAAGAGCCACAAAATCTCTGAAATTATATTTGCCAGTTTAGTAAAATTGTACAGGTTCTGCCCCTGTGGTATAAAAAAATGTCTGGGTGTTTCTTTGGAATTCTAACAAAGGAAAAGAGCAAGGAATGTGTTGCCTAATTGTAGAAAATTGTCTAATTGTAGAAATACAGACAATAGTTTTGCTTGCTGCTGAATAGGTTGTCTATATGAAAACAAGGTTTGTTGTGTACCCATTGCAGTAATTTTTCACACTTGTCTTCCTCACAGGAAATTGAAAGTATCAAAGTGTGTTTCAGAATGATTTTGGGGTGCAGTAATTTAAAAAAGAGGTTGCTTTTTCTTCCCATTAGAAACCTGGTTAGCACACATGACCAAAGCATTAATGAAGATGGATTTAACTGCACTTCTATATTCCAAATTATAAAATCATTCTGAGATACATTAAAAACCTTAATGGAATTTCATATGAAATTACTTTAAGATTATTTGTAAAACTGCTGGTGTATATCTCTGAATTTTGTTTTTCACCTTAGTTTTTTTTCTACTCATTAATAGTTACCTGTGGAGTTTAACAGAAGCATACTTTATGCCAACCTTATTCTCAACAGGGAATGTTTTCAGTGTGTTTTACCTCTGCTGCACATCCCGTGAAGAAAAAAAAAATAAATCATATTTATTTATAGGAAACAAATATATGGGTTGTGTTTATCATCCAAAAGAACTCATGGCTTCTGTCTAAATTGTTTGAAGGCTGTTTTGATGTCCCCTTGCTGATGGTCACATGCAGGGTTTGAGAGATGGCAGGGTCTGATTGACTTTGCCATCCTGGCGTTGTCTTTAGACATTGCTATTTTGGAAGCTGCAAAACCTGCAAGAGATCTCTGTGGCAAACACTGGAGGAGCTCTGCTGAGATTCTCTGAGCAGTCTTTATAACAGTGGTAATTCTAATTCTGCAGAATCTTAGCTTTAAAACTATGCCAGCTCTCTCTCTCATCTATTTTAGTCATTCTTTAACTAAAAGTCTTTGATTTTACTCATTTAATCACAGTTTGCCTCGGGCGAGCTCTGTGTCTTCCCCTGAATGGCCATTTGTTTCTGCATTTCTAAAGAGCAAAATAGGCAGAAGGTTTTAAAGTTATTAAAAGAAGCCTTTGTAATATCTCATACAAAATGCAGTTCCTTTGTTTACACAAATGGGAACTCTTTTTTTTTAGAATTTTCCACTGATGTCTACAAGGCAGGTAGGTAGACTACTGAGGGTTAGGAGTGAATGGTGCCACCAGTCTGGCAATGGTATGATACAAAAAGGAGAGAGGTGTCTGGGTAAAATACAGCTTTTATTGAGTCATTTGAGTCATGCCCATATCCCTGAGATCCAGTGCACTTTTTTCAGCTTTATTAATTCATCCAAAATAAGCTATTTCCCCTGCTGTGTCCCTTTTGGGGTACATTCACCTGAAGGACATTGGTGCAGCCACACATTTTTATATGGGGATTGTTTTCATGGTGATGTTTACAGATTTTCAGAGTGGAGATGAAAAGGGAATGGAGAGATGAAAAAAGGTACAGCTAATGAGCAGTGCTTACAGATACTGTAAAAAAACCCCAAACAACTCCAAACCAGCTGCTATTATTTATCTTACAATGAAAAAATCCAACAGAGAGTGAAGACTTTTTGTGCTAAGAACCTCACAGACAGGGTTGAATAATTTCTGCTTTGAAGGAATTACACTCAGCTGGCAAAGCTACAAAATGGGCACTTCAGCTTCCCAAAAGTTGCCCAGTTCAGGTTGGTGGCAAGATGTGGATTTGCCATGAAATCTCCACATTAAACCATCAGCTCACAGGACTGAAACCAGTTTACCTCTTGGAGAACATTTTGTTGCATATAAACAAAGTTTACTGCAGTTTGGTGGTCTGATTCTGGCTGTTTTTTGTGTTCTTCTGTGCTACCCAAGGGGCTCTCACCTGTCAGTGTTCGTGGCTTTGGTTAAACTGAATTTCAGCCGATTACCTCAGAGCTTCTCAGGGGTTTTAGGGAGGAAATCCTACAAGACCTTTCAGAGGTAGGTGTGTAATTTAGAGAGAAAAGCAAGAGTTCTGAGCAGAGAATTTTGATGCAGTTTTGAGCAGAGAATTGTAATAATCTGTGTGTTGCATAAAGGAAGGATCATGGCCAAGAACAGATCTTCTAGGCTGGGGCTGCTACAGTGGGGCCATTGCCCAACACCCATCGAGATTTCCTTAGATAAATGCAAATGTAGTAAATTGATTTTTTTTTTAATTTTTTTTTTTTTTAAATGGAAAACAACCAGGGTCTTAATTGGGCCAGGGGGTTCCCCCTATGTGTGAGACCCTGAGGGGCCGCAGCCGGTTCTGACCGGTTCCGGACGGTTCCAGCCCGCTCTGTGGGCGCCTCAGCGCGGGGTCTGTGAGGGAAAAGGCGGCTGCTGAGGGAGGAGGTGTGAGGAGGCGTGGAAAAAACCCAAAAAAAAAGGAGTTTTGAGGGAAAAAGTGAAGGGATTTGTCTGGAGAAACAACAGGGAAGGGGCGTGTGAAGGTGATGGTTTGGTGGGGGTGGTTGGAGCTGCAGCCTTGGAGGGAAATGCACTGTGCTGTCCCTATGTGTGCAGGGGGGGTTTGGGGAGGCTGACAAAGAAGCATTTTTTTTATTGGAAAAGCTTTAAAAGGGATGATAAAGTCCACCACTAAAACGTGTCCCATAAGTAGCCTCTGTAAATGTCTTTTAAATACTTCCAGGGATGGGCACTCCACCATTTCACTGAGGTGAGGGAGCCCTGGCCCAGGCTGCCCAGGGAGGTTGTGGAATCTCCTTCCCTGGAGACATTCAGAGCCCCCCCTGGATGTGTCCTGTGTGACCTCCTGTGGGTGACCCTGCTCTGGAAGGGGGGTTTGGACCAGATGATCTTTTGAGGTCCCTTCTAACCCCTCACTTTCTATGATTCAATGGTTTCCTTCAGCAGCTTGTGCTTGACAGCCCTGTCAGGAAAGGAATCCTTAATATCCAACCCGAACCTCCCCTGGCACAACTTGAGGCTCTTTCTTTTTGTTCTGTTGTTTTGTTGACTGGGAAAAGAGACCAGCAGGCATCTTTCTCCAACCTCCTTTCAAGTAAATGTGGGTAGTGAGAAGGTTTCCTCAAAGCTCTGTTTGTCCAGACTGAACATCCTCAGCAGCTCCTCAGGGAATAACCTTGGCACCTTCTAAATGAACAACCTCTGTTGCACCTTCTCTTCCTATGACTTGTGCTCTAAAACCTTCACCTCGTGCTCTAAAACCTTCACCTTGTTGTCCTTCTGTGTAAGACAGAACCTCCAGAACCTCAAAGTCCTTGGTGTAGTGAAGGACCCCAAACTGAACTGTTTTCAAACCCTTTTAGGTCTCCCAATAACAGTGGCCAAGGAGACCTCCAGGAATGGGAGTGCCAGGATTTGAAGGATGTGAAGTGAAACACCTACAGCTGCTGGCACAGGGAATGTGTTGCTCCAGTGGCTACAGCCATCCTGGAAAACTGGAGCAGCTGGGATACAGCTGATGTCTCACAGGAGAGCATTGCTGAGGGGTAGCTGGGCTTTTGGCACTCCTAAACACTGCCCTGTGCAAAGCAGGGTGGTTTCAAGAGCAGCTGATGGAGGTGTCTGTGGAGAAATGGTCTGATCCAGTCCATCCTACCCACAAAATATCCCTGGTATTTTTTGGTATTTTGGGGGAAGGGACTGGGAAATAAGGGTTTGCAGTTGATTGGACTGAGGGAGTGTGTTTATGAAAAAAGGGGGAAAGGACCCTGAGGAGATAGTGATGATGGGGAGAGCATAGGGAAGACAAGGCTGAAGCAAGGCGTCCTGTGGTGTTGTTGTCAATGTTAAAGAAAAGCTCCAAGAAGGGCTGAAATTTTTCATGTTCCCACACCAGGAGTTACAGATGTTCCTGAACAAAAAGGGAGAGGACATGGTGAAGGTAATAACTCTGCTCTGAATATTTGCTGTACTGAAAAACCATTTCCAGTTGCTTCTAACATGTTCTGGATTCAACTCATGATCTTAATGATGAAGGATGCCACATCCCATTAGCAATCTTCTGAGCCATACAGTTCTCCTGAGAGCCTGTTTCAGGAAGCTGGTTGATGATTCTGTGTGATGCATACAAAATATATATTACAATTAAAGTATTTTTTTCCATTCATCATTTAAATCAAATTACAAGGCACTTCAACACTGAATAATTTATATTCCCCTCAAAGATGTTAGGATATTAAATACCAGGAATAATGTTAGGTTTATTAAATTGTTGCAGAGAACTCTTTTCTATCTTTGGTACTGCCTCAGACTCTTCATTCCTATCAAATAATTGCTTCCATCTTTGGCTTGATTGTAGGGTTATTTCAGAGGGTTTGTTTGTTTGTTTGTTTGTTTCTTTTATTGTTTAATTTCTACTGGGCAAATCTTTTCAGTTCAGGCATTCCCCAGCTGGCTTCTCTAGTCACTGAATTCTGTGGAAGAAGGTTCTTTTCAAAACCATATGTCCATGCATTCTCTACATTTGGAGACAAACACAGAGTTCTTTGCCCAGATCTGTATTTCCCTCTTGGCAAAGGGCTGAATATTGTTGCCTCACTGCCTGGTTTGCTGATATATATATATATATATATATAAATCTAATGCTAAGGAGCTTTCAAAGGGTGGAGGGGCACTTAACTGTGTGTATGTTATTTGTTGGCAAGCTTGTGAGAGTAACAGGAGGTCATAGTTGGTTTTGCCCCTGGATTTTGGCAGGGTGATTGAAAGACCCTCCCCAGACTGTTTGAAGGCTGAGGCAGTTTGCATGGGAATGAGAATTTGCCCTTGAGAGAGTTTCATTCATAGAGGAAATTGTTCAGACACAGTTGTTGCCATCCAGGAAGAAAATGGGGAAAGAAAATTTCATTGTGAGCAGGCAAGTTAATGCTCTGTTTGAGGGAAGTTAAAACCATCATGCAGGGGTCATATATAAATCTTACCTGCCTAAAACCCACTGAGATGAAGAAAAGGAAGCACTTGGAGAATGAAAACAAGGATATTATGATGGGTACACGACATCTAAGTGCCAATGGATGGGCAATTCTATAAGCCCTTGGGAAGACAAGTGCTGGAGCATGACAATTTATTGAAAGAATTTCCATCACATTTGTTACCATATTTTTCCATGCAGTACTACAGTGATTTTTGGTACAAAAAATCAAGGGAAGGGAATGTCATCCAGCAGCAGGGTGCCAGAATCTGTCAGCTTCCACATGTGGAGGGTGAAGAAGAAGCTTGCTTCTCTCAGCAGAATATGGAGAACTTCTCCACAGATGATGGAAGGTCCAGACTGACAGGCACTGTCAAGGGGACTTCTGGTAAGGTTTAGTTTTCTCACTTATAAAGCTTGGAAGTGGTAGTGGGAGATTTATTTGTCAGGGGGAAAAACCATTTTCCTGTTGTGGAAGGTAGAGTAGGATAATTTAAGTGGAGGGAGATGGAATAGGGGGAACAATCAAGGTAAATCAAAAAACATGGCTGGATTTGTAATGGTGACTTCTAAATGGACAAGGTATTTCCTGATTTCTCATAGTGAAAATACACACAAGCCAGAGGGAAACATAGTTTAATTTTGACCCCATCCTGCCTAACACTGTTTTGTTTTGTAACTAAATGTTTAATTTTGATCCCATCCTGCCTAACACTGTTTTGTTTTGTAACTAAATGATATTAGTGGGGACTGGGGCTGATCCTGAAGGCTGGCATCTGTTGGAACTTGCTGGAACAGCTTTGGGAACCACTCAAATGCTGTATCTGTAATGAAGTCTGTATTAAATAGTGACCACATAAATCAGTGGGGTTTCTCATCCCAATCAATGCTTTATAGTCACACAGCTGCAGAGCAGTGTTGATATAAAATAGTAATTAAAGTGCAGTTTGTACTTAGCATTATATTGCATGGTTTGTCTGTGTCTAGCTACATCAGATGTCATCAATCCAGGTGACCTATCTAGACACCCTGTGTCCTGAGGGTAGTAAAAATTATGGTGCAAATTAAATGGTTTTTTTCAGGGAGGATAATAGCTTGAGCTCATATGTGAAAATTTTCTTTGTATCATTCAGCATCACATAGGAAACTGTAGGAGTTGGGAAGCAAGGGTTTTCTGTGTCTTCAACCAGAGCAATCCTAACTGCTGCTATGTAGAAGATTGATGCTATACCTGCTTTTCTGGCCAGGATAGGGAAAACTGCACCTTCTCCATTCCAAAGAGCTCCAATTTTTTCCCCCAAATTGATCACTGAGTTTGATCATTTCATAAGAGATTTGTGAAGTCTTTCCTGGGTACAATGCAAAAGGGACATCTTGTCTAAAGCATAACTGAGACTTGAATTCCTTTTTAGAAAGAAATGTGGGATATATGGATGCTGTGTATCTAAACCAAACAAAACCTTTGCATGTTTATACAGCAACATGCAGGATCATTGAGTTAACTCAGGTGATAATGTCTGCTTCTAATGGTATGTCTAAAGATTTCAGTGTCTATATTTTCCAGGGAAATTGAATCTTATCAGAAAATAGGTATTTTTCTTCCCCAAATGTTACAGAAAATACCTAAGCAGCCTTCAGATAGAACATTTGTAATCTAACATAGCAGACAGTGGTGAGTGTCCATGTGCCCTGAGGTGGTTCTGCAGTAGTTGATATTTGTATTAATTGTGCCAGGTTATGACTTTAGCTACTGCTGATGAAGACTTCAGTGATATGACTTAAACCAGAGCTAAAATACTTTGTGCCTGGTATCTGTACTGATGCAATTTCATTCCTCTCAGTAACTGGATGAAGTGACACTGCCTCTTTTAGTGATGTGTCTTTAAATTTCCAGGTGTCTGCTGGCTGGAATGGAAGAGTTCAGTGAAAAAAAAGAGATGACCACACAGAAGGACCTTGTGGAGATGACAATGCAGAAACATTTGCTTGAGCATTTAACCAAGATTGAATTCCAGCCCCTCCACTGCTTCACAGTGAGTCACTTAGCCTCTTTGTGTTACAGTTGGGTTTTTTCCAATAAAATCAAGCTAATTACCTTCCTGAAAGAGGAGTTTTGAGACTAATTAATTACGGTTTGCAAAGTACTTCAAAATTGTAAAGTGCAATAATACTGCTGAGTGTTGTTACTCCCTTTTTTGAGGTAGATGCAGTATGGGCAGGACCTGCTGTTGTAAATTGGCATGGAGGACTGTGTTCTGTTTCAGACTTTCCTGCCTGATTTCACTGATTGTCTCTGTTCCTGTTGTAGTAACTGAATAGGAAACAAAACACAGGAGAAAGCTACACCCTTGGCTGCCTGCCCCTCTCACACTCTTCTTGTGTGTCTTCCCAGTTACAGGGATGGTCTGATCCAAGCTCTGTCCCTTCTCTGCAGTTGTCTAGAAAAAAAGTGTTTTCATTTATGTTCAGCCAACTTCCATGGAACATTCAGGTTTTCTCTCAGTCACCCTACCTTTCTCTGCTCCTCCACGTCTCTCTTGGTGTTACATGCCAGCAGACTGCTTCTTAAAAACTGCACACAAAATAAGGCAGATGTGCCAAATGCAAAGATATTAAGAGAGCAGTTTCCATAGCAATTGTAACCATGGTCTAATATCTTCATTCCTGGGTTTAGAGTTGTAACATCTGAGCAGCTAGAAAATGCTGGGTATTAATGAATGAGGACTTGCTAATGTGCTGTCTGCTACCTTGTCCCACATCAGTTTGAACGGCTGAGTTTATACTCCTGTAATTTCCACAATTTTTGATGTAATTTATTCCATTCCCATAATACAGCTCCAAAAAGGATATTTCATGAAATAAAAGTAAATATTGAGTAATTATTCCAAATATTAACTAGAATATGACTCCTACATATAGTATAAGTACATAGGATATAACAGTATACATGGTATTTATGTGTTGTACAATATTAGTATGTGAAATAGTAGTAAGATTGAGTAGACAAGTGCTGGTTCAGTATTCAGAGCTTCAAAAAAAAAAAAAAACTATAGGAAAAAGAAAACTATATACAAGCTTTCCTGGCATATTTTTGTTTGCTTTCTAAACTGTTTGGGGCATAAATTCTGAAATTCTCACAAAGAAGTTTACTTGTATACATCCACCTTGCCTAAATTGATGTTGCATAAATAAAAATATTAATGAGTAAAAGTAGCAGCATCTTCACTGGAGCCAAGTCTGGGAGCAGATAAACTTAATTTAAATTGAATTAGTTTGATGAACTTCTTGTTCATTTATATTACTTGCTAATATACTGACCTGACCTGACCTACTCAGATGAAGTTGCAGAAATTCAAGATGTGTTCATTTTGCATGAACAAAATGCAAAATTACTTGCTTAAATGCACTTGGCATACACTTGCTCCATAAAAATTAATAAAACTCACTAAAATTGTGGCCCAAGAAGATTAGAAGTGCCTTTAGGGTTTCTTCCTCTCAGGATTTGGGTTGTGCTTCATAGTGGGACGTACTGGAATTTTGCTTGAGGTTTGGTTGTCTGCTGGATTCAGAAGTATTCCCATTTTTCCAGCACACCTGGGACAAGGAAGAACTCAAGAAATGTGGTTTAATCAGATTGCAACTTTATTAATGTAGCACAGCAGGGAATTATTGAGCATTTAACACTCATGCAGTGTTAATACTCATCCTTCCACACCTTCTTTTTATTTCAAGGCTTCTGTTGCTCTTGAATTTGATTTGTGCTTGTTGGTCTCACAATATTTCAGGAGGAGAGGAGTTGTAGTTCTTTGGGATGGTTTGGATGAGGAGGGGGAGTGGGAGAACCAGCACAAAAAGACTCTCAATGTATTATACAAGTAACTGAGATGAACTCAGGTGCTAGGAAGTGTTTTTATCTCTGCTTCTCCACAATGTCTCCTTTCTATCAGGCTGGGGACACAGCCATGCCCATTTCCTCTGCATACCAAGGTTTTATGCTTTTGAAATTATAGAAAACATAATAAATAGTTTGATTATGGATTGTCTACACTAAACAGAGCTATGAAAGTCATAGATCTACCCTGGGAAAACATTCCCAGTATATTCTACAGCCTCTTTGTAATTTAGCAAATTGAATTTTTTTTGGTACATTTGTGTGCTTCTGGACTTCTTTTCCAGTCAGTGTAAAAGTAAACACTGGTCATGGAGATTTTTATTTTGAGTAAGACCACTCAGCATGAGCAGGAGCTCTGGAAAAGTTTATCAGAGCCATCAAGAGCAAAGAGCTGAGAAAAGTTGTTGTATGTATTATGGAATTTTACTCAGTTATAGATGAAAAAATTAACTTAGTGTTTGAAGCTACTGAAAATGGGCAGGAGAGGGAGCACATGTTGCATGTAGCAAAGTCTAACATCTTTTAAGAGTTCTGTAGTTTCATATCTGAAGTTAGAATGTTTCATGTTCTGTGCCATAAGTGTCCATGCTGCATTACCTGAATTTTGATTCTGATCAATTCCATAATAACTTAGAGAACAAAGATGAGTGGCTTCTGCAGGTAGACCAGAATGAAATAATTTTGTATTTTAGCTCTTTTGGCCTTGTATCTAATAAAAATATAAGGAGAGGGGAAAAAAAACCCTAAATTTGTTTCATCAGATATATCAAAAATCCTTTTAAAATCTCAGAATACCTTTTGTGCAGCATTTAACTAACAAAAGTACTATTACTAAATTCCTATTTAACCATGCTCTGTGTGATAGTTGTCTGTTTTCTCAAAGTATCAGTCTGTAAGCCCCATGAAAAGACACATAATAATTATGTTTTATACTGAATTATACTTCTATCCATTTTGGGCTCAGTGTGATGGTGGCAGCCTTCATAACCTGTAGGACCAAAAGTCAGAAAGCAAATACAGTCAGACTGGTAATAACATTCATGGTTCTCAGATTTAGAGTCACACTCCACAGGGAAAATTCTCATTGGAGATTTTCATCTGCAGTCCCTTGTGCATTGTGAAGGTTCAAATTGATATTTGTAAAAAGAGCACTAATTCTGGGAGAGAGCTGTCTTGAAAAATCAGTGATATGACAATGAACTGAATACTCAGTTATTCTCAGGTCTACTCTGGCTACTTTGTTAGGGAAAAAAAAGAAAAAAAAACCCAAAACCCATTTTTTCCCCCTCCATATTAGGTACAGCAAAGTTTTCAGTATCAGGAAAGAGACTTCTCTGCTGAAACAGATAATAGGAACAAAAAATTGCAAATGAAGAGCATGATGAGGTGCAAAGAGTTGGTAGAGAACTGACACAGGCTTTAGTGAACAAATTTTACAGGTGCTCTGAATCCTTTGGGCTCACTCACAGGTGTGGCTCTCTGTGGATGCTTTTGGAAGACACTGATTTTTGATTCTGTGATGGAAGCCCTGTCACAACAGGAATAAATTTGTGTTTTATCTGCCCTGTACTTGACTAACAACCCTTTGCTGCTCTGTCCAGCTGAGTGCACCCATTCTGGAACTTCAGGGACAAAATTGTTCCTTTGTAAATATTTCTCTAGAAACTGGGGAGCTTTGCAGAACAAAGACCTCCCTGTGCTTTGTTCTGGTTCTATCCAATCCTTTGATAATGCAAATTCTGGGCAAATTCTAAATTGCAAACAAACATCTGAGGGTGTCTCTTATTTCACAGCCTGGAATGATTTCCAGAGTTTGGCATCTGGGGGGTCAGTCCCTTGGAAAAGGAAGGGATGGGGGCTCTGCTGTGTTGTATAATTGATGCATTGAACAGATCAGGTGCATGCTAATTTGATGGCTGCTTGGCTGCTCTTTTTTTTTGGTTGTTTTTTTTTTTTCCATTTAACTCTGGACACAGCTGATTAGCTAAATCATATACTTAAATACTTCAGTTATCTAAGGCTGTTAGCTCTTTTTTCCTCTGCCAGCAATAAAGGAAACTAACAAGTAGATGGCATTCTATCTCTATTTTTAAATGAAGAAACAACTGCTTAGGATGCCATGTAGTCTGTTCCTTTCGTTTGTTATGTTACATTGTTAGTCTGAAAGAAGAAATGCCTATTTATGTAATTTAACAGTTATAGCCTCTGATATTAAAAATCTAATTAAAATCATAAACATTAAATTAGATTCAACACAAAATAAATTCGCTCATCTGTTGAAGAACTCAAGTTTTTATGAAATATCTGACAAAAAATGACCTTGTGTTGTAAACCACCAAGTAATGAAATACCAATTTCCTGAAAATCAAAACATCTCAAAGTAATGAATGAAGCTTAAAACTGAAAAGGAGAATAAGACCTATTATTTTTTTGGCTGTAGCTTGCTTAACATCAAGGAATAAAGATTTCCCTGAAAAAGTCAAAGGAAAATATGGACTAAAATGAGAGCATGAGTTTATCAGAAGTATTCAGTTGCCAGTAACTGAGCCTAGTTGTGGTTCCAAATAGAGAATAAGAAACCAGTTATTGTTTTTTCCCCTGCATTTTTAGGGAAGGAAGGGGGAAAGATATGATAGTTATGTTCTGAAACTCTGATGATTTGCTCCACCACGTTTTCTATGACACCTTGAAATAGAAACCTGAGATTAAATGTTCCCAAGCTGCCTCAGGTAAAAGCTCTTATCTTGCCAAAAAGATTTCAGTAGAGTGATGGGGTGGAGACCCAACTGTATCTGAGGAGTCCTGCAGTGTTGCAGGATGATGCTGGTTCTTCTTATCAGCTAAGTTTTGCATTCCATGATCAGTTCACCTTCTCATCCTATTTATTTTGGCTTTACAGTAAAGATGTTCTCATTTTAATAATCATTACCAGTTGAGAGAGCAAATCTGAAGTTTGCAAATCGAGTTTAAGACTGCATATCATCATAACTCTTATCTGATCTGCAGTCTTTTTTTAAAGCACCCTGCTTTGAAAGGAAAAAAAGTTTGGATGCCCATTCCAGCCATCCTCAGCTCTAGCTGGATTCCAGTGCTCTCATCACAAGGAAGGGCACATTAAATGAAAAGATACTGATTCATGTTGCCTGCTTGTTCCTAGTAGAATCCAGGGTCAACATCAATTTTTTCTTTTTTTTCTTTAGGCCATTAGTGTGGCCCAAAGTATCTTGTTTTCCTCTGTGCTTCTGAACTGATTAACCCATCCATGAAAGATTGAAACCTATGGATCTTCTGAATAATTTTCTATGGGATCATGCCTTTCATAACTTCACTAGTTATAATGGCAAAGAAAAAAAATTAGAAAAATAATCTTTTTTTAAAAGACAAAAACCCCTAAACTTTGCTTTTTCATGGTCAAGCTTTCCTTGATATTTTTTCCTTCTTAAGAAGAGTTCCTTGCCAGAAAGATGTCTTTAATTTAAGATACTTCCAGTTCTTCCCTGAGGGTTTTTCAGAAACTACCTCACCTTAAAGTGTGTTTTTGAATAGAGGTTAAAAATGCAGTTTAAGCTTCATGAATAGTGATGAAACGTTAAAAAGGCAAGGTGCCTAAATTAGAAACAAAAATGCTTTTGAACTAAGGTCCCATAATCTCAATTAAATCCTATTAAAGTTGTCTCTCTAGGAAAGATTGCCCAAACTGTAGGAAGGTTTGCAGCACTGATGGACACAGTTCTGAATTTGGTAGAAAATCTTTGCTCCTGTGCCCTGTTGGGAAGGGCAGATTCCAGTGTTCACAAGGGCAGGGAAGAATATGATCAGCTGCAGGAGGAAATTCATGTTTCAAGGCACAGGAGGCAACAAAACCTTTGAAGCATCACTTGTCCCATCACATCTCTAAGGGGTGAGATGGATGGAGGAGCAAGGAGACTGCAAAATCCATAGTAAGGGAAGGGAGAAAGTGCAGTGCTTGGAGAGTGAGAGTGTAGTGGGCTAATCAAGTAGGTATAAGAGCTCCTCAGCCTTCCTGGTAAATCTGAGTGCAGGAATATTAGCTTTACTAAGTTAGATTTGATATTAAATGCAAGACTTTTCTCAGTGTCAGCTGCACTGGCTCTGAGGAACATTTATCTGGACTGGAAGGGCAGGTAGAAAATGGGGCAGCTCTTTCCTAGGGGGTGATGTGTAGAAAAATACACAACTTTCATTGCAGAGAAATAAAGACAATCATAAAAAGTAATCTAATTAAATAAGTCACTCGTGCAAAGTGATTATAAAATGCTCTATACCTGGTAAATAAAAGAATACATTTCAGTTCAATCCTACAGCCTGTGTCTGTAAACAAACTGAGTTAATATTTAAAAAAAAAATACAAATGCCTGTGACAATTTTTCTAGGATAAGTATGAGAAAATATTTGGTAACTATCACAAACATGATAAATTTTGTATTAAGAAATGCATGTGCCTGGTGAGTGTCAGCACTCTGGCAGTGTTACAGATATTGGCCAATTTATTTTAAACATGTAAATCCTTAGTAGATTATTCAATGTTAGCAACAAGGAAACCCAGGCAGAGTCATGGTGACTGCAGCTTTATTAAAATAACACTCTAGTAGATTGCTTTAGTAAACCTATATGATAATCAAGATAAATGAAGAAATTAATTAAAAAACCACAAGGGCTGTATCCCCACTGATTCTAGCTATTGCACAAAGAAGTGATGGTACTTAACTAAAAAAGTTCACAAGTCAAAATATTCAGTACAGATTATTGTGAATTATTCCCCTTTATTCAAATTCTTATCCCAGAGCAGTTATTTCAGGGATTGTCAGTTTATGTGATTCCATTCTTTTCTTACACAAGTATCTGCAATTAACAAGTTAACATTTACCAACAGTTTCAGTTATTAATATTTGAGACTGAAAAAAGAAGCAGTATATTTAATGCAAGGAAGATTGAATAATAATAAAAATAAATTGTAACAATAGCAATAACAACAACAACAATAATAAAAATTATATAATCTTAGCAATATTGGCTGCACACAGGTACAGAGAGGTTGCAATTTCCTATGTTTGGATCCATTTTCAATGTTACCACTGCATCAGGACAGCCAATACAGTGTGTGAACTCTAATAACAAAATCATGAATATAATATTTCTTTTTTGTGCGTTAGCATCACAAACCTGACTGCATCTTCTTCTTCTTTTTTTTTTTCTATGTACCTGTTACGATTTTGCCACAAATACATGTGTTGCTCTGAAAATAGGACTACAATATTTACCCAGCCTTTTTACTAATGTGCTGTGAGTTTTGGCTTTGATATTAACTCTGAAAATTTCTGACATTTATTCAGCTTCTGTCTGTTGTTTCCAGCCACATTGCAGCTACTCCATGAGCATATACTCACTCACCTCTGATGTAGCTGACTGCCATTTCACTGGAACTCAAACTATCTTGTTTCATCTCATCTTGGAAGGCTGTTCAAGTGTCTCTTAAAACCTTCCTTGGAAAAATGAAGGATTTTTGCCTCATCATGGCAAGAAACACCAGAGCTTGCTCACCAAAACAGAAATGAAATCAAAGAATCTGAGGCAGATGACTCCATGGGTCATCAGTCATGTTCCTCATTACTGTTGGCTTTCTAGGAATTCAGTTACATAGAACATTCTTCATGAAGTGGCCTACAGAAAATATCTTATTTAGGTTTTATAAAGGTCACAGTCAGCAAAGTCTAAGGGCTTGCTAAACAGAGCCTGCCTCAGTCTGGCTAAAATTGCCTGATTTTATAAGATAGAGCCCATTGGCCCTACTTGGTGACAAACCACATAGACACAGACAGGAAATTGAAAGTCATATTTGATTATGTGGCAACATTAGAATATAAAAGTTGTATGAACTTAGAAGTATCAGCTACTCTCCATCTTTCAATAAACTTGGGGAAGAGAAAAAACCCAAATCCACAGCTAATAAAAGGTAGTAGTAACCTAATAAAAGAGAAAAATTAAACTAATATTGCACCTACCTTTGTGTTTCTTCCAACTCATAAAGAACACATTTCAAGGCATAATCTTCTGAAGACAACTCTCTTATGTTTGGGCAGTTGACAGTTCATAGCTTTAGTATATATTTCCAGGAAATATGGATATAAGGTTGATTCTCACATGTTCCACTTGGTCTGTATTGGTTACATACAATGGCTTTTGTTAAATGTTTAGTTATGAGCTAGGAAAAAAACCCCACTGCAAATGAGAAGAAGATCAAGCAAAATTCAAACCTATATTAGATTATAAAATATTTAATAGTAAAATTAGTTTTTCTGAAAACTGGAAACCTAACTCAATCCTTGATCTCCCTCATGTAATTTCCTGTATCAGGACTTTTTTTGTCTAGATTATTCTCCTGGTTGTATTTTAAGCATACATAGTGCACTTTCCCTCTTGCTGCTTTAGCTATTGTGACTATGTAAAATCTGCTCTAATAGCACTTGTTCTTTTTCAGCTTGAAAGGTTTCTTCCTTTCCTTGTGCCCTTTGCATGCTTCGACTACTGATGGGCAGGCTATGATTTACCTGGTATATGCAGGCAGATACAGGAGACAAAAATCTAACTTCTTGTTAAAATTGTTATTGATATTAAAGGCTACAAAGGTCTCCAGTCCTTAAAGAAGATACTTCAAAAAGCTGCAGCAAGGTAATGTCTCATGGCTTGACCCTTCATTTAGAGTCTCCCAGCAGAGATATGTGCCTGTGCTATTATTCAGGGGAGATATTTTATCACATTTTATATTTCAGTAACAGAAAGGTGTGATTTTATGTATTGAAGATGCTTAGAATTTTATCTGCAGCTCTTTTGGGTTTGTTATTCAAAAGCATCTCAGTGATTAAGGCATGTAAGTCCCAATGAAGGTCAGTGGAACTTAGATAAATGGATTTTAGGGACAAATAAGCATTTGCTATGAGTTTCAGCATGCTGCTCTCGATGGAATCCTAATTACTGACTGAAGTTACAAGATGCCTCTAACTTCTTTTTGAGTTATAGTAATTATGTTTGAAAGATAACAGTCTTGGTAACAGTCAGCTGGATGTCTGGGCTGCATAGATGAAAAAAAATTGCCATTTATTTTTTATTCACTCCTCTTGCTGTGTCTCTGGAAATCTCCATCACTCACTTTAGCTGGCATTCTTCTAATTTAATAGACTATGCTTGTCAAGCTTGTATATCAGACACTGCAGACAATCAGCAAAATCCTTAGTCATCTGTCAAATAATGGGGTCTTAAATGCACTGAGAGCAAGTTGGCTGAGCAGTGGATGTTGTGTTCTGAAGTTTAACCTGGAGCCCTCTATACTCCTAATACAAAAAGAGCATTAAGGGATTCATAGACTATTTCAAATTCCTTTGAAAATATATCCCAGACTGGATCTTTTTTGCTGCTTGTCTCTGTGAGCCTCTTCTTTTAAAAAAATAAAAAATAAACAAAAAAGACCATTCTTCCCATTCTTTTAGATTCACACTGCTATTAAAGCAGAAAACTGTCAGAGCCCTGCTGATCCAATTACAACTTTAAAACTTTTAAGCCTTTGATTTACAGTAAGCTCATTCCAGCTAAATACAAAGGGATCTTTTTCTTAAAAAGTCTTTCTCTACATTGTTTAACAGTTTATTTCACAGTATGTTTCACCTCTTTTTCCTTTCATTTGTGGAAAAGAAAATAATCATGGACTGAGTTGGAAAGGGCCTCTAAAGACAACCTACTTCCACCCCTCCTGCACATCTCTCACTGAATCAGGTTTCTCAAAGGCTGATGATGTGGCATCCACAGCTTCTCTGTCCACTATCACACCATCTTTATAATAAAGGATTTTTTCCTAAAATTAAAGAGGGCAGATTTTAGATATAAAGCCATTATTCCTTGTCCTGTCACTACATGGTCTGGTTAAAATCTTCTCATCTTCCTCCATCTTCTCAAGAGCCTCCTTGTAGTACTGAGAAGCTCCAATCACTTCTCCTTAAAGCCTTCTCTTCCCTAGGATAAACAACCCCCATTATCTCAACCTCTCCTCACAGGAGAGCTGTTCCAGCCTGGGTTTTTCTTGTGCTGAGGCTCTCAGAGCTGACATGGTACTGCAGGTATTCATTTTTTCATCTGCTTCATGAGAATTAAAAGTAGAGAATAATTACTTTTCCTAATTTTTCTTTTTTTTGCTTTTGTTACAGAAAGCCATCAGTAGGATGCTGGTAAAGACAGTGTAGGGCTGCCTAGTGCTACTTGGTTTTTATTTCTCATAATGCACCTTTTAGATGAAACATTTAACAGAGTTTAGGCTCGTGCTGCTGTGACTGAACTATGTCATTAATCTCTCTTTTTAGGCTGTCTAAGCTTCTCTTAAACAAGAGAATTCCCTGGCTCCCCACTTGTGCATTCCAAGCTTTCTTGCTAAGATGAACAGCAGGAAAATGGTAGGAAATTTGCATTTTTCAGTTTTTTTCCAGTACTCCTCATTTTACCAGGAACTACAGAGCCATGAAGTTATGAAATGATTTCTGCTGAAATCTGATGAAGATATATGCACATGTAGGGTTTGTCAAGTTTGCAAGGTTTTCCTTTCAAAAACAATGAAATTTCATTCTAAAAAGTAGATGCTTGACTTGACTATTTCCACCCTCTCAATAAGAAAAAAGCTGAAGGAAAAGATGCTTAACAGTTATGATGATTTCCAGTTTTAATAAAAATCTTACTCATATGAACAGATTATCCTGAAAGGAACTTAATAGAAAGAAAAATAAATCATTAGGACCATTCATGTAGAATTCTTTAGTCACATTTGTAACTTTTTTACCAGATCAAGTCTATACTTCACTTGGTGGTGGCACAGGAGTTGCAGCAACTGAATGCTATAAAATGTTACGTGGCTAAAATAAGCAGGTAGATTTCTTAATTCTCAATTTTTACTGAATTTCACGTTGGATCCCAGTAAATGTTCCTTATTACCTCTCAAACACCCTTTTTCAAATCTGTTTATGCTAGGTTAGTGGCAGGTGCTTATCCTGCTCCTTCCCTATTATTTAAAAGCCATAGCTGAATAAATCCCTCTCTGTCCCTTTATTTCTCAAGTACAGTTTCTTAGTTTTCTGATTTATATTTCTTAAAAGAAATATAGAGTTCACCACATCAAAATGACTGTGTTTTTGAAGTCAGGGAGGAGCATTCTCATAGATTATATTCCTGCTGTTAAAATGTATTAGATAGAAATGACAGTGTAGATTTTTGTTTGAATTGTAAAGTTCTTTAAAAGCATCACCTCAATTGCTCCTAAATAGCTCTCAAAAGAAACATTCAGAAAACCACCATTTTTTCTCATTTACGTAGATAAATAGTGAATAAATTCCATTGTATGCCAATGGTTATTTTACATATATAGAGTGCCAAAGCTTTACATAAATGATGAAGTTGAGTAAAAGATGTCTAAAGTGACAATTCCCCTGAGCACCAAGGAGACCCTGAGTTGAGGATGTGTTTCTGCTAATCAGTTTTGTGATTGCAGAGAAGTTTGGATTCAGCTCTGAGATTCAGCTCTGCATCTCAAGAGCAGCTCTAACCCACAGTAAAAATATTTACATGGCTGCTGCATTGCTTGTATTGATACCCATCAATGGTTATTTTCATAACTTAGACATATCACAGAGGGAACATCTCCAAGCTGACTCTTTTGTGGGAGTAGTCATCTTGTCACATTTCAGGCACAATTCCCACAAAGCCCAGAGGATTATGGATAAGGACACGTTTGGAACCAAAGGCAGAAATGACAAAATTGCTTCATGTTGAAAGAAATGTTGCTGTTTTGACACTGTTAGTCTTTCCAGTGTGTGCTGGTCTAGGAATATACATGACACAATTGTGTGATAGGTGCAGATCAGTTTGACAGCTCTCTAATCTTCTTAATCTCTGAGAAATGTGACTGCTGAGTAGCACTGTAACTCCATTTCTCTAGAGAGTATCTTCATATCCATTCACAGATAGATCTTCTGCCCGTATCTTTGTCTAACTTGAGAAAAAAATCATTAAATCATTCTCATTTTCCTCTCTTCACCACTCTTTCTGGGTCCTACTTCTCTTGGCTGTACAATTTTCCAAATTATTATGCCTTCAGAAATATTATGGTCTTATTGCTTTAATGTTTCCAAATATAAATCTTTCTTTAAGATTCAGTTTGAATCTGCTTTTCTGCCTGTGATTTATTCCAGAAGCTCTTCTTATGGCCATTATTGCAGTTGTCATTAGTATCCTGTTTCTCATTCCAAACAGCTCAGCTGCTCTGCTTCCCCTGGTTTGGTTTGTATTGCACCTAAACATAGTAAAAATACAAGCAGTTTTTAAGGCAATTCATGTGAAGGGGAGGATTACAAATGGTGAAAGCTAAAGTCATAGTCCTGTTGGTCCTACCATTAAAAACAGGGTGGAAACTGGAGTCCTGAGACATCTGTGTGCATTGCATCCTATTTTGTCATCTGGTCTCTCAACCATTTCTTCACTGTGCCACCCCAGAAATGTGTCTCTGCTCTAAACCCCTGTTCCTCCGAAGATCCTGCCATCTGGAACAGCCTTTTTGAGTCTCTCTGCCTCATTGGCTTGCTGTATCTTTTAAAATCTCATTGGAAAGCAGCTTTTCTCACTTCTCTGAGCCTCTTAATACTGTATTTCATCTCTCCCATTATAAGCTATTTAGTTCAGTGATTACATTATTCTAATCTGTAAAGGCACTTTAGAATACTGCTTGGAAGAAAAATGCCCTGTTTTATAATGCTATGGTATATTGTACACTGATTTTACACACAAAAAACCCACCCCAAACTAAAAACCAAAACAAAAACACACACACAAAACCCCCCAAACCAAACCCAACCACATTTGAAGTTACTGATTGTAATTAATTACATTTTTTTCTACTATCTCCTTCTTGAGTAAGTGTGGCCTACTGTTAAAAATACAAGTAAAGTTGATTTTTAAAGGTCTTTTGAAGGTGTCTAGGACAGGATGACTGGGCCAAAGTAATTTGTACTTACCCCAATCACATTTGAAAGTCCTCCAGTAATAATAAAGAATTTGTTTTCCAATATGTTATTTTCTTATCAGGGAGAGCTGTCCCACAAGTGAAGGGGACAAAACTGAATTATCATGGGTAATTCAGACTTAGAAGCAAAGGTGGCCAAGATTTGTTGGTGAGGAAAGGGCCTTGACTCCGTGCCATCTGATTCATTACTGTTTACGTGGCTTTATTTATTACTGGACTTGAGACTCCAAGTTGTAAGGGTTGATAATACCAGTGTCTGATTAGCTTTTAATCAAGGGAAACATTTTGTTCCATTTGCAAATACTTCAGTCTGGTAAAAAGAAGACTGGTCAGCAAAAACCCAGTTATATGACAGGATCTGGTGTAAGGGACTTACCCGGGGGTGTAGCTCAAAATAAGAAGCAATTGGAGATTGGAAGTAAGGGAATGTCAAATGTGAGATTCTCTCTTCCATGAATTGTCTCCCAGAAAGCTGAAGGGCAGCCCCAAATTATCTTTCCTTAGAGATTGATCCATTAATGATATAAATGACTGTCAGTTATGTTCAATTTGATAGTCACTATCAGAAGTGCTTAATCATAGCTACACTGCACATGGATGTAGTTTGCAAAGTCCCCACACTTCAGTCATCCCTAAAAGATTTTAACTTATTAGCATTATATTTTGATGGCTCCTACTCTTTTGGTGATGCTGTACACATCACTCTTATACATCACATCATGGGAGAGCATAACTGACGTGTCTGATGGGAATATTGGACTGGATTTTGAAGGAAAAACAATGTACAAATCCATGCTAGGGGGTTTGCTGCCCTTTGCTGAAGGTGGCTTGGTTTAACAGCTTGAGCTCCACTTGTGATGCCTTCTCAGTTGTGGAATATTTTATACTGATATCCTCAAACATTTCAAAGGGCCTGAATGCTACAGACTTCCAGCTGAGATGAACCTGTGCCTATGAAGAGAAAAAGAGCTACTTGAGGAGAAATATCAGTTTAGGTGGCATATTTTGTCTGGCACATCTGGGTGGGGGCTGGCAGGTATGATTAAAGATCCCCAAGAGTCTGCTGTTCTTCTGGGGTGGCAGAAAGAAGCATAGTCAAGAGCTTTGCTCCTCAAATTTCTCTTTTGGGAATCTCTGCTCATCCAGTTATTATTGGTTAAATCCTGGAAGCACTGCTTTGTCACATTGGACTCTGTTGAGTCATATAATCACTTATTTATCTAAATTCTTCATTTCCTTCAAATTCTGAGGGAGTCAAACATACAGATTCTGATTCTGTGAGACACACGAGGCAGAAAGCTTGGGTTTGGATTCAGTTCCATATCCAAACTTCCTTCACCATCAGGTCTGGGACTGAGACCCATTCTTGTAATGCATTATGTTAATGCCATAGAGGAAATTCCAATTCAATCTTCTCCATAAGAAAGCCTTTGACATGATATATCCACCATCAGATTAGAGGTAGACTGAGTAATTATCACTTAGTGCAATTGAATGCCAGGGCTTGTCATTTGATAAGGCTGCCTGGGTGGGGAATATAAATCTGTTAGTCCCAATATCCTTATGAACTCCAAATGGAAGGAAGATTAAAATTCTGTTAATGCAATATTTTATTCACAGTCATCATTCACTGAGTGACATGCCACAACGTCATCAAAATGCCAGCACCTACCTTTTCATTCACATGGAATTTATGGAAAAAGATTAATATGATCCCAAGGAGAGTTTATATAGACCTACATGGTTGCTCTTTAATAGTACATCACAGGCAAATACATCTACACATCTCTATATTTCCCTGGAAGAATCCTGTAGATGAGTAGTGGTTTTCTAGCTTAAATTCATATGGAATGACAAAGGAGTAAAACCTCTGAGTCATTAACTCTCAGTCATTGCTCTCACAGGCAAATTCAGCCTGAACACATCAGTCTGAGCCATGGTACTCAAGCCATCCTCATTTTTTGGGCTGATCCTCAACAGGACTACTTTAACAAGTAATTTCCAGTGTGAAAGCTCATCAGACATTTTACTGAAGTCCAGATGGATTAAATTTCTCTAATTTGCCTTTTCAAGGAGCCTAGTTCTCTTAGAGAGGAGGAAGAAAAAAAAAAAAAACCAGAAAAAAAAGCAAATCTGCTCTTTAGTCATTTAGAGAGTTATTTGATGTCCTTTAATTAAAAAAATTATATACATTCCAGGTACTTTAATACTTTCAGAGCATGATTCTCTAATCCTGCTGAGTAATAGAGTTAGGATTTTGTTTCATCTGAATGCTAGTAATTTCTGTGGCTGCTCTCATCCTCACTTGCCATTTTACTTTTTCCCCAGGTTCAGTACTGCTGTTATTAAAAATTTAATGTATCCATTTACATTTGTTACTCTGTCTAGATTATGTTTTATCTTACTGCCAGAAAGCCCCACTTAGTCTTTTCCTTTTCTTCTTTTGTTCACATGATGAAACATTCTTGTGCTGTTTGTTTTCAATTTCACTGTAGAATCATTTTGAATTTGAGAGTTTTCACTATCTAACTTCTAAAATTCTGATTCTTTAATGGATGAGTTCTTTTTTGCATTCTTTGTAGGCTTTTTATTGGTAGCTTTTCTGAGGTGGCTGCTTCTCAATTAAATTAGGATTAGGTGTCCAGTCTGTATCTAAGTTTCCCATCACTACACTACTCTCCAATGTATTTATGTCCAAATAATTTCAAATAATGTCTACTGATATGCAAACATGGCCACAGGGTCTTGTAGGAAAATGCCTACACTATCCTGACAGAAATTATTTTACAGTAATTTCTCAAAATATTTTCAAACCACTACTTCACCTGCACTATTGTTTCATTTCTCCTCAGAATTATGCTCAAAGCTGTATAACTTTTTTTTATTTATTTTTTTTTTCTGAGCAGCTTTTAAGTAGTTTTAAATAAAAAATACCAAGCATCTCATTAAAAGGCTCAGTATTTTAGTCTTGTAATATTTAGTCTCATCATTTTGTCATTAATAAAGGAAGACCCTTAAACAGATTTGGAAAATTTTATAGTTTATAGCTTGCTACATTTTTAACCTAAAAAATATTTCCTGCAGGAAGGAAGGAAGGTTTTATAATGTAAGGCCTTGTCTTCAGCTCCTGATTAGTTATTTGCTGGATCTTTTTTCCCCCCTTTCCTTCTGACCCCTACTAGCTGCACCTCCATTTCCATGAACTTGGGTGTCAGCAGGCTTGGCATCTTGTCTTCAAGCATTGTGTGCTGTAGGGCATCTGGGAGGTTCAGGTAAACAGGTTTGACTGTTTTCCAAATGATATAATAATAATAAAAAAAGACTTAACTAAATATGTCTGCTGTAGCTCAACAGAGACACTCCCAGACCCCAGTAACCTTCTCTGCCAGCAGAGCACTTATTGAAGTCTAGCAGCAAGAATATGAGATATGGTGATGTGTGTTAACAACACAAAAGGGTCTGCTTTTTGTCTGGTTAGGGAGGAAAAGGCTCTGAAAAAGGCCTTTCAGGGCACAAGAACTGAAGCTATAAATTTCAAGATCTCTGTAATGTGATTGTTTGATACATTCCTACAGGAAAAAAATTACTGAGCAAAACAGAATTTTACTCTCACAGACACAAAAAATGCACATGGCACAATGTCATCAATTTAATAGTTACTTATTTTGTTGTAAACTGGCATTACCTACACTGTATCTATCTGCTCTCTGTAGCATAATTAAACTCCTACTGCCACTGCCAACAGGGCTGACACTTGGGCCATGTAGTTAAGGTATTACCAGAAAATTTTTAGTGCATCTGTGTTTGTTGCTTCCAGTGTTCTCAAACTGGTACTTCCTGTGAGCACAAAAGAGGGAAAAATAAGTTAAAAATTAAATTTACAAATGTGCTTCCATATACTTATACATACTTATATATGTATATAGATGTAAGTATAGATGTATATAAGTATATATAAGAACATCTCTGAATTTTTAATTAAGCCTATTTATATAAATGCTAGAACCAAAATCTCCCCTACAAAAGAGTTCTATAAAATGACAGTCTCTGAGTAACTAACGTGCCATTGGCACTTACATGAGGACATTTAAACTTTACTTAAAACAACCTTTTTGTTTTCATTTATGGCAAAATCTTGCCAACACTTTTCAATGAGCTCTGGTTTGAGTCTGGCTATATTTTGGGGAACCTGTCTCTAATTTCATGTGTTCCATAAGGCCACCCAGTTGATTAGTTCCTGTCAAATCAAAAAGAAAAGTAAAGATACTTTTATCATCTTAGCACACAGTGACTTATATTTTTACAAGCCTCTACTGAACTACCTCATTTCTGGTAATTAAAGTGGTTTCAGTCTTTCAGATTAGAAGGTTTTAGTGTTTATTAAGAGGTTGCCTTCTGTGCTGCAAGATGGTTATCAGCATGGGTCCAGTCTGGTATTACCAAAGACATAATATTCAGGGTGATGGCTTCTTTCTACCTTTTGACTTTTTTTATCCTGAAGGAAGAAATCAGATATGTATGGGCTTCTGGTCCTATTCATGCTCTGTTGATCACAGATTTCCTCTACAACTTGAATAAGTAGGTAGTGACATATTTTATGGCAATGCAGACCAGATCACCCCAAATCAGAATCCTCCCTCCTTAATGAAACTCAGTTCTTGTTCTGGGAAGCTTGCCAGGTGCGTGAGGGGATTTCACAAGCTGGGGTGGGGGGAGAGAGCAAGGATTTAACAAAAGGGAAGGAGATGGCAGGTTACATGATGTAATCTCTTCTCATATCAATTTTGACATAGTGGAAAAATTGGGTATATGAGCTCAAGGTGCCCTCAGGCATCTTGACTTGCCAGTGGTACTTACTCAGCACATCACTGACCTTGGCGTTGTTACAGAACCACATTTGTTCACAGATGAACTGCACTTGAAGAGTTTATCCAAATACCAAAGCACAAAGGCACCTGGGTGCCTTACTCCTACTGACTTCCAAAATTGATCAGAATTGACAGTGTTCCACAGTATAGTTTGTTTTCAGCAGTCTGGCATTTTTCTTTGAAAACCCAGCAGGTAGAGTTTTATGCCCCATAGCTGCACAGATAAATATGTTATTTAAAAAAAAAAAACCCAAAAAAACCACCTTTATTCAACAAGTAAATAAATACTTACTGAGACAAGTGTCAGCAGAAAGATTCCTGCATGGCATTCATTTAAAAATTGTCAATTTTCTTCTAAGGATGGTCTGTGCATACCCAATACCTGGATGTACCAGCCTCATCTGGAGCATCTGATCACTAGGATGGCACCAGACAGTGCAGGAATTCTGACTGCAAGGGGATCTGATCCTCACCTCTGTGTTATGGAAGCTGTGGCATTGCTAACCCTCTGCAGGGTTTAATTCCTGCTTTTGTCCTTTGGGTCCTCTGTGAGAGATCTGAAGTCCATTCATTACTGGTGGGACCTTTTCGGAATAACTGCAGAGAATTATTAATAAATGCTGGAAAATATTACAAATTCAGTGTACAGAAGTTGGAATTTTAAGTTTTTATGTTTACAGAACTTGCAAGATCTGAGTGAGGATCAGATGAACAGGAAGATTAATGGGTTTTCTTATGTGTATCTGGCTGTTGAATGTTTAAATAGTTAGCAGAAGTGTTTACTTTTTTATTTTAAATAGTATATTTCCAGCCTTGACCTTTACTGTTCATGTTTCGTTGAAAGTATAAAAAGATTTATTGTTATAATATCTCTTGCTAAGCAGCTCTAGAGACTGAGTGCATTACAGAAAGGCAGAAAACATTTTAAGGAACTTTTCATATTGCTCTGAGTCTCTGTCTTTCCTGTAGGCCTCATGTTTTCAGAGCCTGGGAATGTAGAACTTAGCTGAAATCTTCAGCTCAGATATTAATAAATTAGAGAATCTGCCCTGTGTCATCAGGGACAACATGAAAAAAAGGAAAAATTCCACAGTTTCTCCAAATCTAATTGGGAATACTGTGAGATTCAGTGATAAGTTCTACTGGGGTGTGCCAACAGTAATATTGTTGAATAAAATTTATTTTGGCTTTGTGTTGTGGTAAAGGGAATCATTATGAATGAGTCAATACTAAGCAAAGAACTGCTTCTTTGGCACTCTTTGGCACATGGACTAGATCAAGAAATGGTTCCTTTCTTCTGGATAACATAGAGGCTGGTTCACCATATGTCTGGTGTGCATACTGCTGAATTAATAATTGTTAAATCACACAAAAATGTTATGAAGAAGCTAAGATAGTGAGGCAGCTTGGAGCAACAAAGCACCAAGTGACCAGAGGAGCTGAAACAGAAGTGACTTCTGGAACTGCTAGGAAAAAATGGTGCAGAATCTCAGAAAAACCTTGTTGTAGCTGTTCTGCCACCTATTGTAAAACTGACCTCTAAGTTTTCTGAGTCTCATTAGAGAAAACTGACCAATCTGTTGTCATTTTTCAGCTTTACAAATATAACTCTGTCCTCTAACACTTCTCTCCAACTGTGGGTCTGGTGACCTTATCTATTTTTCACTTGTCTACTTTCTTTTTTTTTTTTTTTTACTTTTACCACCTTCATCATCTTCAGGTCTCCTCTTCATTTCCAGGACCACCCTTTCCATGGATACAGAAACCACACCTGAAAACTCTGACCCAAGTGGATGTCCCCAGGGTCAGGTAACACTCCTTTCTTCTTCCCAAGGCTCTTGATCCTTTTGCTATTGCTTATTTCTGACCACCTTGACCCTTTCTTGCTTTCTGCTCTTAATTGTGTTGATAAGACAGTTTCCCACTCTTGGAAAGGAGAACTAAGAGCATGGCTTTCCCTTTGACAGTGGAGATGGATAACAGGCACTTCAATGCATTTCTTTCAAAGCAAAAACAGCTGAGCTAACTGTTCCTCTAAAAGTGCAATTGATTGCTGGAGGCATTATATTCATTCTGACAATGATAAAATGATTGCTTTAGTATCTGGCTGTGTAACCCACTTACAGCATGTGCACCAGCATTATGAGAATGTTTCAATTGTGAAAATCATTGAGATGTAAATGTCATGATTATCATTTATCTTCATTAAAAATTCCACCGGAAGAAAGGAAATGAATACGTGTGCCTTACAGAGGCCCAGCCACTAAAAAGTGATGTGTTACACTGAAAACAGGCACTTGGGGATGTAACTCCATCAGAAAATAACTCAGCAGCACACTGTGGTGATGTGACAGGTGGTTATCTCAAGGGCATTGCCAGAAATATCTTATTGGCTTTCAGTTCTAATCTGGAGTGGTGTAGCATTTCATCTTTCTCTAGCAGCAGTCTTAATACCTCTTCCCCCCCCCTCCCTGCCACCACTGACAGCCAGCCAAAGAGAAGGGGCTGTCATGATTGTCTTTTAATGCTTGAAAATGATTGTATCACCTAAAACTGCCATCATCTTGGAGTACAAAAGCCAGCTCTGAATTTTATTAATGTCACTGGAAAGATTGCCATTAAATTCATTGATGCATTGACTAGTGTTACTTCTCCTGTAGACACTTCTGGTTCTTCTGTATTTTGTGTTTTCTTTATTTTATTGACTTGCTGATTCATGTGATGACAAGGAAAGTTTTGCTTTAAGTTCAACATCTATCAGCTCAGACTGGTGTTTCACTTCTGTGGATTCAGAATTGTTTAACTAAATATTTATTGGAAAGTATTTTTTTTCCTCTTGGCATAGATGAATTTATTACCTTCTTATACAGACAGTTTTGGGATGTTTTTTGCCTTTAGTCACTGGTTGTGTGGTTTTAGGAGATAGGTTTTTTTCCTTTTTTTTTTTTTTTTTTTTTTTTTCCACCCAGGCTAAATAAAAATTGAGAATTGTGTTACTTTCTGTTTTACTCCTCTTTTTAATAAAGTAAATTGTGTTTTTTTGGTTTAAAATAAAATATTTTCATTGGAAAACAGTAAGCAGCCAATGAATAGTCATGAATTGGGCTGATTAAGTACAATATGTTCTATTGCTCTAAGATTATTATTATTTTTATTTGAATTTTGTAATTTGTATGTAAACTCTTTCCCTGTGCTTCTCCTACAGGGGGAATTTTTCAACTCAGGCAATTTGCTTTTAGCCAGATTTTTTTAAAAAAATGAAGTGTTCTTATTACTTATTCTATAATTGCTGAATTGCTGAATTTCTCTGTAAATATAGAATAACTACTGAATTTATGTTGTTATTTTATTTGCTTTTAAGTTTTTAAGGAGTTCTAATGATCCCAGAATGAACTTTCTTTGGTTGTCTGTATTTTTTACTTATACAATTGTAGCACCACTGCCAGTCCATAGTCATAGCTCTTATTGCTATAGGTAAAGCCAAACCCATTGATATTTTGTCAAATTTGAGAATATTCACTGCCATAATCTAGATATTAGAGATTTAAAAGGTATTATATATATTTTTTTTTTCTCTGAGCTGAGCAGCCCTTTAGTTCACAAGCTGTGCCCTATATTTTTGGTCAGATCTGTTTTAATCTCTCAGATTTGTTCTTTCAGCCAAATCACAGTGCTGAAAAATAAATGTACTGGGACAGGAGAGGGAGCTCTGAGCCCAACTATCAGGGAGGGAGGGAAGACCCTTCCAGGGCATCCTGTCCCCAGCTCCCATTGGGAAGGGGACCTTCCCTCTGGCTTTGAGGGCAGAGGGAAAAGGGATTATTGGTACCTGCTGCTCTGTGCTCCAGTCCTAATTGTCTCTTGTGCTGAAAGGATGGAGAGTGACTTGGAAAATGAAATAAAACCAAATAAAAGAGGTTAGGGAAAAGGTAAGGAATGTTCAGGGTAAATGAGCTCGGGGTCCAACCTGCTCTCTCTCCAATATAAAAATGGAAATATCCCCAAAGAGGGGAAAAAAATGTATTTTAATAAGTGCTATGGAGAGCCTTGATTTTTCAAGTTTTAATTAACAGAACTTCTTTGTGTTTCTGCTGTCAGTGATGCAGGAATTCAAATTTCCTGGCTGTTGCTTTCTCTTTCTTACATGTGCTTACAGACACGGGTACATGAGCCTTTCTTACAGGCAGGCAAACAAAATCTGGTGGCTGCTGACAGAAATTGACATTTTTGTTTGTGGGAAGGAGAGAAGAAAATCCACCAAAGTCAGCTGAGCTGGAAGCCTGGGATAAATATTCATGACATTACCTTGGTGAAAAGCTTAAAATGTAGACATTTTTGATACTATGCTAAAAATGCTAAAATTCTGCATCAAATCTTAGGGATGGAACATGTCATGGAGATGTCTGAGGGGTAGCTGAGGTAGTGGTCATGCATCAGTCTTGATGGTGGTAAAGGTTTTGGCAACATGATTGTGTTTTGGGTGTGCACAAGCTTTTACTCTTTGTTCCTCTGTTAGCCTCTGGCTCCCATTTATATCCAAACACTGTGTGAAAAGGAGCTGTCAAGTAACCCAAGATGAGAACATAAACAAAAGCTGCTGCTTGAGAAAATGGAGAAGTCCATGTGCAATGTTTTAGAGGGACTCCTAATGAGCTGCTTGATCTTTACAAAGAAGTCCCCAAGGCCCCACTTGTACAGAGCCAAGGATATCCTACTTGTAAAAAAAGCTGTAAAGAATGTTGCTGCATTTTTTTGGTGTGTTTTCATAAGGAAAGAACGTTTCTTTTTCTGACATTCACACATGACAAAAGTGTGCTGTGGTACCATTTTCAACTTGCCAAAAATACAGATTATTATAGCTTTAATAGAGCATGGCAGCAAGCAGTAACATCTGTGGCTCTCAGTTCTTTCACAGAATACTTTAGCCAGATTTCTCCTTCAAAACTATGTCAGAAGGACATAGAAATTTCTTGTAAAGCAAAGACATTCAATAACAAGAAGTGTCATTAATAGTGACACCCAAATCTAGGGGCTGACTGACAGGGTGCTGCCTGTCCTTAAAAACCCAAAATTCCAGAGCAAAAGACACAACTGATTCAGGTTCAACACCCAAACCAAGCTCCTGGATCAAATTAAAATGCAGGAGTTTAGAAACTCAGCAGAACTTTAGCAGGGTATCCAACACCCACAAGGTGTGTTTCATGTTTTGAGAAAAGTTCTCTTTACACCCACTGGTGTTTTGTTGGACTCACCACTGGGACTCTGGGGTTGGGGAGAGAAAGTTCTAAAGATCCATGGACTCCACCTACAGCTTGCAAAATGGGGTGAGGAATGTGCCATGTGCTGCTCATTACTGAATCAGATTAAGATCAGATGAAGTATTAGGTGTTTTCTAGTGAGAATGCATTAAAATACTCTTCAACAGCTTTTGGTTATTATTATCAGCAGGTTAATTTTCCACTCATAGAGTATAAAATGGGAAGAAACCACAACTCAGGACTGCTATGCTTATGTAAAAAACCTATTTTTTTAAGCACTTACTAGAAAGTTGATGTTGCATAGGTTTTAGGGTTTTTGTTTTGTTTTTTCTTTGTTTTTGCTTTTTGTTTGGTTGGTTTTTTGGGGGGCTTTGGGGGATTTTGTTGTTGTTTGGTTTGGTTTTTTCCCCTTCACAAAGTGGGCTACCTGCTTGTTAAACACTAACTATAGTAGCATCTTTATATGAGACCACACTCACCTGCAATATAAATTTCAGTTCTACATTTATCTGCCCTGGATTAAGGTTTAATCATTCCTTAAAGAGAAGGCTCCAAACTGAAATCTTGTATAAATGTGCTCAGCTCCTCAGGACAGTAGTAAAAGCTGACCCCATTTTTCTGGCTGCATTATTTTCTGCTTTCTGTTAAACACCTGTTTTTGTTTGTACTCAGTTCTCTGTTCTATCCTCCCAGAAGAAAAATGAACTGCTAGAAAAATTCTAACCTTGTTCTGTGGAACTTGAACCTCTTGCAATCCATCCTATAATTGCCTTTTCTATCATCACTTTTCAGTCATAAAGCCAGTGGTTGGCCTCGAGTGAGGCAAAATTTAGATTTTACAAATTGTGGACAGTTTAAGAAAGTGAACTTTTGGGGAGCTTAGCTCTGAGAAATGTGCTGTGGAATAAATCATGTCTTGTCCTTCAGAAATGGAGCTCTTGGGAATGATCAGGCCATAGCTGTTGCTGTGGTTAACAGACAAGCATTTATCAATCAAAAATTTGAAGTCAATAATAAACTGCAACTCTAGAACTGCACTTGAAAAAGAGTATTTTAATAAAATTCCAAACTTTGATTGAACTTCTGATAATCTGTGGGATTTAAAAGAATTCAATTATTAAAAATTTATTAAGTAGCCTTGGGAATTTATAATAATTTACTTTATGCAAGTTAAAATTTCCCTGATGTCCTGATATGTTAAAAAACTCAAACATGAGGCCTAAATGAGTAAAGGACCCATGTGACAGGAAATACTTTTATTGACTAGAGAAATTATTTTTAAGCTCTAAAGGAACTAAGCTATTTTGCTTGCAGATTTATATGAAAAATCATACTTTATGGCCAGCATAATAATTCCTATAACATAGATTTCCATGGTTTTCTTCTGATTTAGAACTACTTGGAATTTTATAGGAATAAAAGAACATAATAATGTTGGAACCCCTTGCCTTGATTAATACTGAGAGGTGTTTGCATAGTAAATATCAGAACTGTGTGTGTATTAGAGGCAGGTAAGTACTGGGAAAAAGCAAAATTGGTGTCTTTCTCTAAAAAGCAAAGCAAAGCAAAGTACCTTTGCAGACCAGGGAGCTTAATTTCAACTATTTTTAAGATATCAACATGAAAACAGCCAACACATCTTTTTTTTTTTAAATAATGATCCATGTCAGAATGATCTGTTTTCTTTATATTAGACAGAAGGCTTTGTGGGTGGAGTGCAATCTTTGTTGTATATTTTTTGATACAGTTAATATTAGTTATTTTTAAAAATTGCTTCAGAAACATTGATTAAGAAGCCACAATAAATAAATGGATGAGAATCCAGAACAGTCTTAAGCTACCATAAAACAACTATTCAGCAAAACAGGAAAGCTTGGGCAGAGCTAATACCTGTTCAAATACAGGAAATATATGGAACCCCCCCCTGGACATCAGCTTTATAGAAGAGATTGCAGTGTACAAAGAATTTGTGCTGTACCATGTAAATTAAATGTTAGCTCTGTCAAAATATGCAAAAAGGGGCCAACATTGCTCTCAGGATGTAAGGAGCTATTTCAGAGAAGCTACACATAAGCATAAATATCTTTGTGACTGAACTTACTCTGTTCAATGCATTGGCCTCAAATTGTGTCCAGTTCTGAGCCAGTTCTAATCTGAATTAATTAGAAAATGCAGCAGAGAGAAGCAAGAGCATCAGATTCTAAAAAAGATTTTATGTTTTGTTTGTTTGTTCCTGAGGCTGAAGGGAGGCAGAGTAACACTCCTGCAGGTGTGTAAACAGCAAACAGGAGAATAAAACACTCTTCATTTAGATAGACAGGAGGTAATGGGACTAAATTGCAGCCTGAGAGAACTTAGGGTGCTTATGGAGGCACCAGCACTGAAGGTCAGACAGTGGTGGAAAGCACTGAAAGGCACAAAAATGTTGGTCAGACAGATGAAGATATTTGTCCTTCCTCTGGGCACGGGGAACAGGCCAGTTAATCACTGAGTGCCTTCCCTCCCTGTGTTCTGGGTTAATATGTAAAATGTGCCTAAGACCTGAAGAAAACCAAGAGCAAATACTTATTCACATGACAGTGGTTGTTAGCATTAACTGGGTTTAATCAGGCCTAATCTCCCTTTCTGCAGAATAATAATGAAATGATGCAAGCCATGCCTGCAGCAGTTACTTTTGTTTACAAAGAGAAGGATGATCATGTCACCTAAAAAGACTGTGATTCTGTAAGAAAATGAAGTGGTTAATGAAGAGCAGGCATCAAACTGACATTTAATTTTAAATTAAAAACCCTCCAAAACTGAACGTAATATACTCACAGGTGATAAATAGGAATAGGAAAGATTGAACATTGTATTTTCTGACTCTGTTTTTGAATGGGGCAGGAGAAGCTGATAGTCAGAGAGTGGTTGGATCATGTCATGTGTCTTGCAGAGGAACACAGCAGCAGCACCTTGGAAGTTGCAGCAGAATTCCTCCCATTTTGACTTTATGCTGCCTCAAGAATAGGTTGAATTTTTTCTAAGGTGAAGATTCCAGCATGAGGTTAACACCATGAGGAACTATCTGCACACTTATAATTATTCACTTGTTCAGTGTGAATTTATTTCCAGCTTAAAAAAAAAATTCAAAACAAAACCCCCAAAAACAACAATCAAAAAAAATTAAAAACCAACCAACCAAAAAAAACCTACCATAGTCCTAAAAAATGAATGGACTTACTTTGCTGGTAACTGTATCTTTAAAGCTCTACAATGCAAATAGGCTAAAATAGATTTGAGAGTCTGCCTACTGTCTAGATTAGCATCTTGATTTTCATAGATTTTTAAAACAGAAAAGATCTGCCAGACAACATCCATTCCAGAGAGAATAGGATAATGCTTTCTAGTGAGCCCATTGTCTGGTTCTTGTTCTGATTGTTGCACACTTGACATGTTAATATATGAGAACTTAGGAATTCTAAAATACAAGAGCCTTCTGGCCTTTGTTCAAACCACAAATCCACTTGGAATAAAACATCTGTCTATAGACAATCTTGATACAGTCTTTCAACATCTTTGAGCAATAAAATTTAAAAAAAAACCAAACTAATTTTCATCTATGAATACTCAGGAAAGGAGTTCTTAGAAAACTCTGTTTCCTTTCCTTTTTAATGGGCAAATTTAAGCAATTTTTGTGGTGTGACTGATTATTGCAGAAATGATCTTGTACTGAATTAATCAAGTGACATGTAAAAAGTATGAAATAGATCCTTGAGAAAACATTTGGGCTTCATAAAAAACAAGCTTTCTGTTAAATACTTGAACCAGCCCATCAAATTACTGAAGAGATGCCCAATTCTCTTTCAGTTCAGAAGTTGAGGATTTTTAGTAAGAAAATGGTGTTTTCTGTTACTTTTACTATAATATTACAATGACCACTTGATCTCACATTGAAATCTGTTATTCTTATCTATATTAAAATTCCTTAGAAGTTTAAGATATTTTTATTATGCTTTTCAGTTTGTTCAGAGTGCTGCTCTGAGTAGGACCATCCAGCCAAACTGCATCAAGATATTTGGGGAGTTTTTCTTCTCTCTGTCCTACATCTGGCTGTACCCACAATACACTAAAGCCCAAAATATTCTGAAGGGAGCATGAAACTGAGGCTCAGTTTTCCCCCTCTGCATCTCAGGTTTGTTAGCTTGATAATATTACTCGAGTTCTTTGTAAAGCACTTGGATTCTGATTAGGAAAAATGCTCTAGAAAAAGCCCAGTTTTATGTCATTCAGCCTTTAGAGTTAGATCACAACTGTAATATTCTGTTCTGATAGAAATATATGTTGGAATTTTTCCTCTGTAAATACAATTTGCTTCTGTTCATAGATGCTAAATATGAACATGAATTTTGCAAATTTACAGTATTTTAGACATTTTTAGGCTTACTCTAGAAACCAACAGCACTATGAGACCCTCAAACTGTATTTGCCCAGGAGAGATGTTCCAGACAGTAAGTGTTAATTTTGCTCATCAGAGAGATGCTGCTACTAGAGATAATTGTGACACAGCACATTCCCCCTGCTTTGAGAAAACAAAAAATATGCAGTGCACCCACTGTGCTAAAGCATCAATATTCCCCATAAACAAATGCACAGATTTTGCTTTTGTACTTCTACAGCAAGGTTAGATTTCTTTCCTTTTTTAAAAAACAGATTTTCTGGAGTCAGCCCACAATATCAGGATCTCCTGCCAGAATGTTCCACAATGTGTGCCTGGATCTGCCTGGTGTGAGGCATTGAAACTTGCTTTAAAACTGACTTTACAGAGTCAGCCTGGTATAAAGGGACCTTAACATAGCTGAAAGTGGGGCTTTGATCTCAGTAAGCTCATACTTTTCTAATAAGAACTTCTTCCTTATATAATTCAAAAGAATTAACAGTGCAGCAATAAAGGGAAACCTGCATGTGTTTTATGGAAGTCTGAAAGGACCAGTGTTTCACTGCAAAGAGAGGGAGTCAAAGTGCTTCAGATTGTCCAAAAGCATGAAAAAATGAATGTTTCAATGAGATGTCACAGGAGAAGCCTCCCTGAGCCTGTATAATCCAAAATTTCTTTAGGGGGGAATAAGAGGGAAAGGTTTATTAGATGTGATAGAAGAAGAACAATGATTACTCCTGACATTTTAGACCAGAATGTTAAAGAGAGTCTTTTGAGAGGGATTCTTGTAGTGATTTAAAATTTTCAAGTCCAATGCTGTAGAAAACACAAGAAAAAAAAATTAAAAGAAGATCCTGTTGCATTGTTTGAAAGGATTAGTAAAATGCCAGGTAATTGCTCCCCACTCTGTCATCTGCTTCATAAGAGAACAGAGTGAAACTCTGCAGTATCTAATAATCAGGAATAAACAGAACTAATGGTATCTGTGCAGTAAAAACTACCAAGTCCCCAAAAGAACAACAAAAGAAAGCAGGCAAGTTATCATGTTAAGAAAGTTATTATTGCTACTGAAGTGACAATAAGTAAATAAAATGAAATTAAAACTGTGAGCAAGTATTGCTGCCCTTGAGATTGGGAGAATTCTGTGGTTTATTGTAAGAAGAAAGACAAGCAATATCTGTCAATCCCAATAATGGAAATGCACCCCAAATCTGTGCTCACTGCCAGCCATGGTAAGCAAACGTGATATAAAACTCTTCTGGCTTTAGTGGCTGTGTCCCTATGGAAGGAAAGAAAATTCTTGTTTCTGCCAGTGATGGGATGGGTGATTTTTGGGAAATTTGACCTCTTCCTCCCATGTATTTCAAGCCAATGTTAAGAGTAGAAAATCAGTCCCAGGCTGTTTCCTTCTATGCATTTGAAAAATACTCAGGAAAATAATAGGTGTGTGTTACATCATCATAATAAGTACTTGCAGACTATTATCATAGGCTGAAATCCCAAATAGGCACTATAGGATTTGGCCTAATTACCCAGTTCTCTCTCTGTTCTAGCCAAAAAAATTTTTTCCTCTGACAAACTGGAATGAAGCTCAAGTCAGGAGTCTTTGTGGCATGCTTAGTGGATTCTCCATCCCTGGAGATATTTCCAAAGAGCCTGGATGTGGCACTGAGTGCCATGGGCTGGGAACCACGGGGGGAGTGGATCAAGGGTTGGACTTGATGATCTCTGAGGTCCCTTCCAACCCAGCCAATTCTATGATTCTATGATTCTATGCATGGGTTTCCTTATGCATATAAAATGTGTCTGATTTTGGTTTTGCATTCACCTGGCAATTTAGTAGCTATGTAAATGAAATGCTGAAGAGAAATCCCACTGCTTTCACCCTGTCACAATGGCTCACATTTTGTTATATTAGGATTACATAATCTGCAAGGTAAGTGTGCTAGAGGGATTCAGATAGATGACATCGTTAGGTTCAGATGCATTTGCAGAAACATCTGAATTTTTACCCATTGTTAAATCCAATTTTATCTGTTGCTTGATGCATTTTTTTGGTTGATATCTGCATGACTGTATTTCATAAAAAAATATGCTGTGTCTTTTCTTCATAAGAAGTCAAAGGAATGGTCTCCTGTAGCATACCAGGATATTTCCAGAAGTTATTCTGATTGAGTTTGGAAGTAGTTAATAAATTCTCTTTCTTTCAGCAGCATTGAATTAGTTTCTAAGGCTTCAACCATAGATCAAAATAAGGTAGTTTCAAGTCAATATAAATCAGAGTATGGTCTGAAATGTTAATATAGTACCTGTGTCACTGGTAACAATTCTGTCAGGTTCCCTTAGGTATCAAAACAAAAAAATATGCTGTTGAATATATTTCTGAGTGAAAGCCATACACTTGATGCAAGGTAGAAGTTCCTCTATATATCAGTATCATGCAGGTCAAGACAAAGTTGAAGTAAAAGTTTGGTGTTGGAATTGTACAAACTCATGGTGGGTGTACAAGTTATTGCTTTATTTATAAGAAAACAGCAATATTTAACACTGTAAATTGCACCCAATGAATCTCTTATTATCTTATGCCATAATTAATGGAAAAATATCCATTTTTAAAAATTTTTTATTATTTTAGTCATGGTTTTTTGGTGTTCAAGAGCCTCAGTTGGGTGATAATGTTCTCTTGTGGAAATTTGAAATAGATATTTTTCTTTTTTGTTCCCAGTTCAATGTATTGGTGCCTGTTTCTAGTTTTGAACTTCTTCTGGATGGAAAAGTGGAATTTCTTTGGTAATTTCTTTAGTCAATCTTACCAAGAATGGATCTTGATTCTCCTGCTTTTTCTCCATGAACTCCTCTGGTCTTGGATTTCCACATCTGCAGGAATACTTTCAGGTATGGAGATGCAGCACAAAAGAAATACACCATGCTTGTTCTGGGAGTGCAGCTTTTAGAAATGTCTGATTTTGGGGAGCTGTCCTGGAGCAAGGGAAAAGTCTGGAAATCCCATTACTCTGAAGTCACAAGATCCATATGGTTGGAGAGATAACTTCTCTTTGAGGTATGGAGTGTACCAAGAAGTGTCCAGGATTATTATTTATTCCTGGTTCTCTAACAGAATTGCTGGCATAGAGCTGAGCTTTATTGAAATTTTTTCTCCAACTATACAATGTACAAAATAAATACCACATGGGTGTGCAGGGGAGGGTAATTCCTTAATATTTATGTAGCACTTTTAGACAATTTTATAGAATTGACTATAAAAATGTTCCTATAGATGAGGCTATCAGAATCTGAAATTGTATTCCTGCTGCTTATTAATTTTTTTGGCAGTGATGCCATGCCTTGTTTTCAGTATTAGCTCTGCTCTTTCTATGCAAAGGCTTCATTTAGACTGGGATAAATTTAATCTAGTTTTAGGCACCTGAATTTAAGGTCTGTAGACTAAGCTAGGAACTGGTGTTCCTGCTAAAACTAATGACTGAGCTGCCTTTGACTAGTTCAGCAAATCTCAAGGCTAACTTGGGGCTTAATTTTTAGTTTCTTCACATTTCTTGAGATGCATCTCATCTTTCCAGTAGAAATGTGGCTTGGAAATGTGAGAGAGCACCAGCTTTAGAGTCTGCCTTTGCATCCATGTTTGTGTCTAGTCTAAATGGTCCAGAACTGAGAACTTCATTTGATAAGAAAATGTATTTTGTCTTATAAGAAAGTAATCTTGTGGCAAATACCTGTTTCTGAAGAATTCAAATGAAGTTTTACAGAATCAGATTTTGGGTACCAGAGCAAACTGGCACAGGAACCTCCATAGACCTAGTTATGGGGTGCCTGGTGACCACCTCAGCCTCCATGGCTCTGGCACCAGTCAGTTTGCTGCCTTTTTTTTAGAGTGAAACCCCTCAGCTTCTATCTATGAATTTCTATCTATGAATATTTCTATCTAGTTTCTATCTAACCAGTTTGACACCATCTCCCTTAGACACTTGTGGTTACCTGAGGAGGATTTTCAATTGTTCTGTTTATTTAAAGGCAAGACTAATTCCCAGAAAACAGCAATAAAAATGCTCCTATTATGTAGATAACAGAATTATGTCTTCTCTCACATCCTTTCCTGTATAGAAAGCAGGAATATATGGCAATCTAGACCTTTTTTTTTATTTTTTCTTTCTTTAATCTGACATTATAAAGATGACTGGATACCTATCTGGTAGAGGAAATGCATAATGTCATATTTTAGTAGAATAGATTCATAAGATGAATCCCTTCAAGTGTGGAGCAGAACTGGTTTAAACTGAAGAACTGTTCCTTAAGCAATTCTAAGACACAATAAGCAACAATTTATTTCTTGGAGGATTCAGTTTTCTAGTATGATAATGATCTGACTGTAATGAACTGTGTCATCTTGTTATGAAAAAGAATCATTCACAGTTATTGCCCAGACCTCCTGTGTATCTTGTCTGACACCACGCTATCTTTTTGTTTTTTTTTTTTTTTTTTTTTTTTCCCCAAATGCATGGATTTGCTTGGAGGGAAATGCCAAAGCTTATTTCCAGCACGAATATTTTAAACAGATGATATTTAAATACAGCTGATGGTCCTAGAATTATTTAGTGCTTGGTGAAAAAATATTGAAAATTAAGGTGTTTAGGTGATTAAGTCTGATCATATAATAGGAATCTGATCATCAATCATGGCTGAGAGCGGTCAATTCAGGAGCTGAAAATGAGGTGACATTTTCATCAAAGGTATTATCCCTGGAGATTATTTGCCACATGCCATGATTAACACTTTTTCCCATTTTTCTCTAAAATTAAAACATGTATTGCTGAAAAATAATGAGCACATTAGTTATGTACTGACAAAAGCCCAGTGCTCTGTAGCGACAGAAATGGAGTTTCTCTCATTACTGATTGCAACTATTCACAGATCTTAGTGCAAGCATCAACAAAAGTTGCCAAGAGTACTCGAGTTGGTCTTTTATATTGATAAATACAGCTAAAGAGATTCTTGCATATGAAAATGTTCACCAGGTGGCACAGCAGCTTTGCTTATCTTAAGGGAAAAGTGGTAATAATTTGTGGTTAATTTCACTGCTGTGGGCCTTGGATCACAGAGAAATAAGAGTTGGTTCCATTAGGAATTTTCCTTTCAGAGCTCGTGCTAACATTTGGGATTCTAGTGGCTTTTTTTTTTTTTCTTTGCTTCCCTCTCTGCTGCATTATTCTGAACAGTGATGCATTTTTTGACATTTTCTGACCTACAAGTTCACAAGAGGGTCTGAACTGAAACTTTGTGATGAGCAATGAACTATGATTTAGAACCTGAAATTTAAGTCCTTGAAATACAGCTTCATCTTTTCCTTTGTTCTTTACATTCAGTAATCATCCTTGGTGCTTGCACAGATATATAAACATTAAAAAATCCCTGTACACAAGTACAGACAAGGCAGGAGAACCTTATTTACAATAACTAAACCAGACTTGGGACTGTTGAGTTTTCAGGAAAAGGCAGTCACATTATGGCACCACTGTCAGAGGTATTTAGCAGCCTTTAGCAACTATTTAAACCACCTGTCCCATTTTGAGATGAAAAAGATATTTGAAAATAGATATATGAAATGATATTAATTATTGTTGCAATTCAAAGGAATGAGAGGCTGCAACTGGAATTTGGCTTTCCCTCTCAGGGTAAATCCAAACTAAGGTCTTACAACTCTTATGGCATAATTAATTTATTATTATTATAGCCCTAATATATGCAGGGGTCTATATTATGCAAAACATACAGAAGCCAAAGTATTTTGCTGCAGAGAACCCAACAGCAGAATCCTATAGGATGTTACAAGTTTCCATGGAGAAGTTTTGCTCTCTTGCAATCCATGATGTGTTGAAAGGCTTGTAGAGCTCTGGAAGTTTTGGAGTCATTGTAAAACTCAGAAGATTTCTGTCCCCTGGTGCAGTGTCAGGTTATGTTTGTTAGCCAGGTGAGGGATCATCTGTTAGGAATCTGTCTTCTTGTCCTGGTTTGGGCCAGGATAAAGGTGGTTTTCTGTTTCTGTACTTTTGCTTTTAGCTAAGTCCCTTGTAAGTCGTTGCATTTGCTGAAATTAACAGCAAGTTTCTCATGCAGTGTGTGTGCTTCTAGGATTGATAACACTTGATGTTTATAGTTACTGCTAGAGACTGGTGTGCAGAGCCAAGGACACTGCTCAGCTAAGAAAAAAAACATTTTACCCTCCAGAAGGAGTAAAGAGGCCCCACCTGAGCCCTCCTTTGGGGAGGAACAGACAAGATAGATGCCAGAATTAACCAAACAGAGTATTCCATCCCATATACGTCACACTCAGTATAAATTTGAGGCATCACGAGGGCCGAGCCAGATCTTTCCAGATCTTTTCCTTTCCTCCCTTCCTTCACCCGGCATCCTGGAAGGATCCTGTCCGTTCGTCTGCCTATGGTCCTGATCCATCCCAGCCCATATCTGTGTGTTCCTGCCTCCGGTTCCCAACTGCTGCAGACTCCAGGAGTCCAGCCTGGACTTTCCCAGGGCTGCCCTGCAGCCTCGGTGGTGACGTGAGAGTTATTGGGGGAAAGGAGGGAGGAATGTGGTATCCATTTTCCTGTATATTTGTATATATTTAGTAATTTTACCTATTTATCATTACTGTTTTATTAAAGTTGTGTAGTTTAGTTTCCAACCCATAAGTCTCTCTCCCTTATTCTCTCTCCTTTCTCTATCAAGGAGAGAGAGATTAATAGAGAGCGTCTGTTATTCGGTTTAATTGCCGGGCCAGTGTTAAACCCTGACACTTCTCCATAGTACAGCATCAGTAGTGTTATATTGCTCCATATTCCTAAGCCTAGCCATGGAAAAATTAATGCAGTGGATGTGGATAAATATCCAGATTACAGATGACTGGAATCAATCAGTTCCTGGGTAGCCTGGGGAAGTTTATTTGGGTTCCATGTCAGGCACCAGTGCTTCATAAATAAAGTTCAGTGCTATAGTCTCTGGCAATGTAGTGTCTGGAAAGTTTAATTTCAAGTTTTAACCTGAAATTTTTTGGAGTTCTATCAATTTCCCAGTCCCATCCTACTTATTTATTGTGACTTCAGTGTTAATTTTGCATTGAAAAAAGCTTCATATCTTATGATTATTTCCTTTTAATTAATATTATCAATTTGCTGAGCCAGTTGGTCCTTTTCCAGCTGTGATGGGGAATCCATAACAGGAAATATCCTCGTATGACTACTCTCAATTTATAGCTACAGGAGCAGGAGAAAGGGATTAAAAATGTTAACAGCAGGGTAACATTAGTTTGAGTGGATTTCAAAATGAAATTTTTACTGGTGCCAGAACTCTGTGTTTAACAGGTCTCAGAACATCTCATATATGTCATCCTGTGCAGCTTACAAGTACCCAAGCTGCCTTCTGCATCTCAGTGCTTTGTCTCTTAAAGGTATCCTTGTGTTTTATGCCTGCTGCCTAGTAACTACTTAAGGACAAATCTGGACTTATATGTAAATAACTGTACCAAAACCAAGTCCATCTTGGGAAAATTAAACTGAAAACTGGAGGGCTATACAATCAGCTAATAAATAGTTTCTTTTCTCTCTATCCATTTTAAGCAAACCAACCCCCTTAACCAGCTGCACTGTCAAAGTGTTCATTCTTTAACTTGAACTAAAAGTTTAACATACATGTGACTTAGCAAAACTGTCAAAACCTGTTTCTCTCCTGAAGAGTGCAAAAATGAATAGAGAATAGAATATCAATACATTAGAAATGTAAATTTCCTTTCTGCTGGGAGCAGCAATGTTAGAAAAGAGAGCTGCAGACTTTTCTTCTCCCCAGCTCTCAAATATCATGGAGTGGTGGTGGTGGAAATAGCTCAGGAGCCTCAAGTGTGCTGAGCTGGCTTTTGGAAGTGTTGAATAGCTTAAGAGTTATGAGCAACTGAGCGTGGGCATCAAGCCAAGAAATTCCCTGTGAGGGAAAGGAGGAAACCTTTCCAAGAGAAAAACTGTTCAACACCTGTATATGGCAGCATGTTTTGTATGTCTGCCTGAAATGACAAGGCCTGGCCAGTCTGATAAATAGGCTGCTGAGCAAATGAGCCATTCATCTCCTCAATTTGTTAATTTGTACATTTCTTTGTTCCTTTTTAGTCAGTAAAAAAAAAAAAATGCCTCTTGAGATAATAGTGTAATTAAGTAAAGTAGTTTTCCATACAATCTAAAAGAAAATATGGTTGGCATCCCACCTGCTTCTTCAGAGCAACTCTGCACGTCTTATTAAACCCTTTCTCATTTAAATGCAAATATGATGTAGCATAAGAAGCCAAGAGATTTTGCTCTTGACCAATGAGTATCATCCCTTTTGCAGCCTCTGCACAGTGACAAGAACACAGGAGCTCTAAGGCTGGGACTGCTCCTCCAAAGGTATTGCAGCATGCAAACCACTTGTTACTCAACACTACTCCACACTGGTGTTTTATGAGCTTTATTTTGGTTTTGCTTATACATGGAGGGTGTTTTTAACCTCTCCAAAAGGAAAAAAGAAGAAAAAGAGGTACATTTATTGAGTTAATATTATCTCATTGGTAATTAAAGCTTAAATATTGAATAGCTCTGAGGTAAAAGTGACATTGATTTCTTGATCAGACTGACTACACTGAGATTCTATCAGTGCCCTCAAAGGGTTGGTTTCTAGTGGTCTCAGATGACTCATGATGATTCTCTACATTTATGGTCTTGTAATATAAAATGGCTCTTTAAATACATGGTACAGCAGTAGATTATAATAAGGATTTAGGATACCTTCCTATGCTTAGCAGTCAGATTCCAGTCAATGTATTTCTGGTTTCTAGAATGCCTTTATATAAATAACTTTTGAGTTTAAGTCAGTGTTTCCTTTTATTTGAAAATAAAATGATAATGAAAGAAAGAATATAGTGGCACAGATAATGTTTTCTTTTGATATAAAACTGATACCTCTTAATCTCAAAAGCAAACCATCTGTTGCCATAATAAGAATATAATGTGAAAGAGGCATAAGCATCAGCCACAGACTTGCTGTCACAGGTGACTAAAATGGATATATACAGGAATATTGACAGTATTTCAGCTTGTTAATTACCTCTTTAGCTGAATCTTATCTTTCCTTGTCACTACAAAAATATTTAGAAGAATAATATTGTGACTATGAAAGTGCAATTACTGATAGTACTGTAAGAAGATTAAAAGTATCTGGAAGAATGTTTCATATTTACAAGCATTTAATATTAGCCAGCATGAAGGAAATGCATTATGTTTTTAAGTTTAGCAGCTCATTTTTTATTATATTACTTTAGGCAGTTGTATCTGTATTTTTTCTACCACTTATCTCAGAAACCTATCCATGAGGTCTACACACAGTGTGGCAGACAAATCAATTCATCTGGAGCTACATTTGATAACAAACTTTGTTAAGATTCATTGAGTATATAAAAAAGAATCACAGGTAAAAAGAAAATTGCTGTCATTAATTTAATTTTGAGGTAGTTTTCATTTAATCACATTGATTATGATGTATTGTTCCTATATTTAATTGTGGGTTTTATATAAATCTACAGACACAGGCATAAAATACAGAAATCAATACATGCATAATTATCCCATTTAAAAAAAAACTGTATTACATGTTAATTGGATAAAGTGCCATTTCATAAATCTGGATTTCCCAGGATGTTTAGATTTTCTTTAGTGCTAATCTCTACTCAACAGATGACATTTAATAAAGCAGCAATTCACTGCTCATATGAATGAGCCTAAACAAACCAATTATACATTGTAATATGTAGACACTAAGTTATTTTTTTCATTTGTTTTTCTTTCCAAACAGAGCTGCCAGAACCCAGAAATCCTGAAGATCTTACTGGAAGCAAGGTAAACAACCTTTGACAAGAGAAACCCCTCTCCATGTCATTCACTTTAAGAAAAGGTGACCCCTTAAAAGACAAGCTGAAGTATGTCATAAATGTAAGCTCCAGTGTAATAGTCACTCCATTTTTATTTTTATTTTTCTTAGGTATCTATTTCCTTGCTTCTTTCTTCAGTTACAAACAGAATTGACAAAACACTCATAGTCAGAGCCTTATCCAGTTTACACTGAGCAAGGAGACATCTTTTTTTGTTAAGACTGCACCAGTAAAATCAGAAATGCAAATATACCAGGTGCTTAAAATGTATTAAGAGATTGCACAGAACTGGAAATGAAGCTATTGTAAACTTGTCCTATCAACCTTAAACTGCAAAGGGAGTTTCTAATGGTGATGTTTACCTGGGAAACTGTTTAGATGAAGAACTGAGAATGTTCTGCATTTATTAACTTGCTTTTGGCCAAAGTGGTGAAGAATAAAATCAAAGGGTGGACTGGATGATCTTGGAGGTCTCTTCCAACATTCTGTGATTCTGTGAAAATTGTTTCCTTTAGGAGAAACCCATTTTGCTGTGTTACACCTCAAAATGAAGAAGTACTCCAATATATACGGTATGTTTTCAAGATACCATCTTGAAATGAAAATGGAGATAATTAAATGATCACAAACTGTAGTGCAATTAAAAGACTTGGATGAAAGATGTGATTTAAGTCATACAAGTTTTAATGGCAAAAAGAGCAGTTCTCCACTCAGATGTGTTTTAATCATCACAGTATGTGTGCTTTGTTGGCTGCTGATAAACTAATTATTCCTTTCTATCTTCTGTTCAGTCTGAATAAATTTTTATTCTCAAATGCCACCCATAACACAGAGTGGAAAGCATGAGTCCTTCTACAGTCTGACAGAATGGCATCTTGGCTTAGCATAGGTATTAAAAATTATCCTTCAACTTACTGAAATAAGGATGCCTTACAACAGCTGAACATCAGCTATCGGATTCATACTGATAACTTTATCCCATTAGAGGTGGGGGAGATGTATGGGGAGATGGGAAAAAACCCTAAAGTTCCTGTACTGGATTTATAGATGTCTGCTTACCTCAAATAATTATAACACCTCAGTAAAGGGAGGCTTGCACCATAAATAATCAAGAGGGAAAGAGGTGTTCTTAAGCATTTTAGCACGATTCATTCAAGAATTCTTAGGGGGCTACCCACAAATACTGTGCAAAGAAGCAGGAAAGGACAGGCCACTTGGTCTGAAATATGCTCAAAGGAATATGTAGAAGCATGGAAGTTTCACATTGCAGTGGAGTTAAGGGAATTTATGATTTACTCTTTAAAAGATGTTTTCTTTTTTTCTTGAGACGTGGCTAAGTTATTTAACAGCACATTCTAGATAATAACTCCTCTTTTTGTAGACAGGACAGATCAGAAAACTCTCAAAGGCCAAGATCATGGCTGGCATTGAACTGGGTGTTCCCTTTGTGTCTCAGACTACCAGAGTTGGACTGACTGAGTGCATGATGAGTTTTAAAGAACAAGGTTAGTTCTCCATTCACAGAAAGATGCTTACACTTGGCATTTGGGATGCTTTTTATAAACTTCTCCCTAGGAATAATATTTGATGCTCTATGCATGACCTCTTTCACAGAGCTGTCTGCCAACAGGTATAGAGACTCTGCTCAGCCAAGCAGGCAATGTGACCTCCACATTCAAACTGTTGAAAATGTGATTGTAAACTTACTGTGTGGATTTTTCTTACTAAGATAAAGATTTTTATAAAGGTTAGGCTGAGAATTTCCATGCTCGAATGACAAAGGCCCTCTGGAAAATTTCTCTCTCTAGACATTTAGAAGTTAGATATCTACATCAAAAGTGGGCATCATGAGTGCTTTCCACTCACTAACAGAGGAAGCTCATCAATGTGGAATTAATTTTCCTCAGACATGTTTGTTTTCCACTACTATGACAGAGATCCCTGAGAAGAATTGTGTCTTCAATCTCATTAAACCTCATCTCCTAATTTAGAAAACTGACTTCACATTTCATTCTGAATTTTTGTATTTATTTTTGCTTATTTATCTATTCATTATTTGCTACCATTTTGTCTTTATTATAGCTTTAATAGAATTATGGCTCTATACAATCTTATATTTCATTTTTCCTGCTCTGAACCTGCTACCTGAAAGTTGCACAACTGGTTCTTCAGCCACTGGAATCTCATTAGAAAGAAAACCTGCCATGGCATCACAGCTGTGGAAGAGGAATTTAACTTTTCCATTTTTTCTGAATATTTCCAAGCACATCTATATTTCTAAGCTGAGGAAGGCAGGAACTGTTTTTTCAGCAGTTCTCACAGTCAGGTTTTGTGCCTGGCATCCTCCCCTATCTCCACTTGCTGACTTGACTGATAAATGCCATGTAGGAGACCAGATAAGGGCTGCTACAAAATTGTTGAATACATTAATAATAGTGCTTGTAATGATGTGTCAAGTAAAATCTTAGCTAAAGCAAAGGTCCTCTCTTCCTCTATGAAATGCTAGCACAAAATGCAGACTTCTCAGTCTTGACTGAAGAAATTACTTGAATTACTTCTTTCCTCCAAATGTCTCAATATTAGTGAAACATTCAGTAGTGAAGATGGAGAGCACTGCACTTCTGGTCCCTTCTCAGCCCAACACTTATCTCTCTTGGTTTATGTCCTTTTAGTGCCCTTTATTTCATTGCTGAGGAAAATTGGTTGTGATTGTTGCTTCACCTTTGTGGCTGTGCTTTGTGTCAGAGAGCTGTAGGTCTGTCTATCTAGTGAAATCAACCTCCTCTTCTGTCTTCCTGATGTTGCTACCCCTGTTGTTCTTGGAAGGAAACAAGGAACCTTGAAATATCTGGGACTTTGAGTACTTTTTACACTGCTTCACTCAGGATTCAGGGCACTGGGATGACCCAGCTGGCACCAGGCTCACTCCTTCTGAACTCTTAAGTTCCATTTGATTACTGGTTATGGAGTTTGTGACTGAGATTTAATGAGTTTCCTCAGGAGCATCCCCAGCTCCCTGCCACTGATGTGTAGTGCTCCCTAAAGCTCTGAAGTAATCTTTCTGAAAGCTGATGTGCAAGGGTGAACAAGTTAATGCATATCAAAACATGCACACATTTCATGAATAGTTTACTGGTAATCACAAGGAAGCAGTCCTGCTACAAGCCTTACCAGGATTCCCTTTCCATCATGGAAAAGGTCAACTTGCCATCATTCTCTTGGACAACACTTCAGAGAATCAGTTCCAGTAGATGTGGAGAACATCTGCTGTTTGTTTCTTTTCCACAGCCATTACTCTTATAGCCACAGTTCTTAGTTTTTACAGGTAATGTTTCTAAAAAGTGTTCTTTGGAAGTCCAGACTAACTCCCCTAGTGTAACTTGTTTGGGAAGAACACGTAACCTACAGAATCCACCAGGGCACCACAGAATTTTTGGCTTTTCTTAATGAACTGGAATTACAAATCTTCATGGGGAGGGGACAAAATGTCTTGAAAACAGAGACCATTTGGATGAAGTTGAAAATCATTGATTTATATATTAATCTATTCCATGTTGGGTTGTGTAATCCCAGAATTTCAGAAAATATACTGTATTGTGTACTCATGCTGCATCATACATTAAACATAAAAAAGAGTAATTTTTTTTTTAAATTCATCTTCCCTACTCAACATCTTACCCATGTTTTGTCCATTTGCTCAGTGTCTCATGCTATTTATCTGCATTTACTTAAGTTGGCTGAACAGTGGAACATTGCTTATTCTAATCTTTTTGGCAATCTGTTTGACATTGCTGATTATTGTTTGCCTTTGATCATGTCACCATTTTGAGCTGCCTTATCTCACCATGCATGTATCTGGCAATTCTTGTCTAATATCATTAGTTTTGATTTACTCCTCCTGTCCAGTTGGCAATCATTCACTGAGCAAGTTCACTCCTGGTGGTTCAACTACTACAATTCAGTGCTGAAATGAAGAACTTTCTTGAACGTTTAATGTTTCAGGAAGCATTATTTTGTCAAAAGGAGAGCAGCTGAGGCCCTAGATATGGTTTGAATTTGCATTTTTGTGTCTCATGAAGCTTTGGGTGTTCACATGTGCAGATGTGAAGCTTTCCCGTTATGGTTCTGTTCAAATTCCAGCCCTCAGGATATTCTGCTGTGTCCAGAGTGAATATTTACATAGTTACCTTGAATATAGGCCCATGTTCAAAGAGCTAATTGCTTTGTTGGGGATTATGAGAATGAAAAAAAAAACACAACACAACCCCAAAAAAGGAACAAAAAGACAACTTAAAAATAAAGACTTTCCTTTTCCTTTTCCTTTTCCTTTGCCTTTGCCTTTGCCTTTGCCTTTGCCTTTGCCTTTGCCTTTGCCTTTGCCTTTGCCTTTGCCTTTGCCTTTGCCTTTGCCTTTGCCTTTGCCTTTGCCTTTGCCTTTGCCTTTGCCTTTGCCTTTGCCTTTGCCTTTGCCTTTGCCTTTGCCTTTGCCTTTGCCTTTGCCTTTGCCTTGCCTTGCCTTCCTTTCCTTTCCTTTCCTTTCCTTTCCTTTCCTTTCCTTTCCTTTCCTTTCCTTTCCTTTCCTTTCCTTTCCTTTCCTTTCCTTTCCTTTCCTTTCCTTTCCTTTCCTTTCCTTTCCTTTCCTTTCCTTTCCTTTCCTTTCCTTTCCTTTCCTTAACAGAATGAAAATTAGTGGAATTTTTTTAATGGAATTGAAATGTGTCAAGTTCATGCCTCAGAAATCAAGATTCCAGAATATCTGTAATTTTGTTTAGTTTTCCAAGAGATTTTCAGGACTCTGATACCACTTTTTGTTGTTGTTTCAAATTCTTTTGGCAACTGCTTTAGTCTTTCTACTTTAGAAATTGAATGTTGTTAATACCTTGGTAAAAGCCTTGATTTAGGAGTTTTCAGACAGGATTTTGTAACTCCAAATTAATTTGAAATTGCTTTGTGTCACTTCTAGTGATGGCTGTTACTGGATAAAACAAATCTGGAGGCCAATATATTTCAGGGATGTCCTAGGTTTATTCAGTAAGAATTAAAAATTCTGTATAGCTCATCAGACTGAGTTTATACAATTACACATGCAAGATAATGCCACCTGCTGCCAGTCAAGACAGAGTCCTGACATATTGAACCAATAATGGGCTGAATGTGGCTACATCCACTCTTTGAAAGGGGAGCTATGTCTTAGTAGTTAATTAAAATCTGCCTTTTTTTGCTTTTTGAATATGTATATCAGAAATTCAGTTTTCTCTCTCAGAACTGTCAAAAAAAAAAACCAAACCCCAAGCCAAAACCAAAAAAACCACCACTGAAGGAAGTGGCTCCAACCTGGAGCTGTGATCTCTGTAATACCAGGGCTTGCTGACCTCCATTTCTTTGAGTTTACTCTCAAGATCAAGTTGATGGCAAGTCACAAAGCCTGAGCTGAGCTTTGTTAACAACTGTGTGTATCTTTAAACCATGACAAACAGTGCCAACTACTTCATCTCAGCTGCACTGAGAAGTAGAATAAGTTTTCTTATGTTTGATGTGGAACAGAGTAAAACACAAAGGCAGGCACTGCTCCTTTTCAAAGGTGACATATGACAGCTTGAACATTTTTATTTAAAACAAAATAATGTGCTGAGTTGTCTGTACAATATTTAGTTTCTTTTTGTTTGTTTGTGTTCTGTAGGATCCCTGAAATGCAAGTCCAGGTTTCATCTTCAGAAAAAAAAAAAGGACTTTTTTGGGAGGTTGATATATACTGCACAGTATTTTTTACATGCCATTCTAAATACAAATAAGCAATCTTTGAAGAATCAAAAATGATGGATAGACCTGATTACTTTTCAAATGTCAGAGGCTATTTCATATCTGCACTTAAATACATTTCATATTGTTGATTTGTTCAGTAACTAATTCTGCACAATTTTCTTCATATATATTCATTTTAAGGTAGGCATCATATCTCTTGTGCCAGTCTGTCATTTCTTCCAGAACTGAAGCCCCTGACTGCTTTTGCTACATCATTGCTGACTGATGCAGAAACTAGCCCTGTAGCCACTGGTACAACATTGTCTAAACATTACTACATTATCTAAAATGTAGTACAACATTATCTAAAATGTTACTTAAATTCCTGAAATAGCTGGAGATACCACTTTAATTATCTGTGTTCATGTGGTAAATATATTCTCATGTTCTGCAGGTAACAACTCTATAGAAGATATATAAAAAAATTAAAAATTAAATGTCAGAATATGATCAATAAGTTGAACACAATTTCACAGGATATCTTTGGACTCCATTAATCAGTAAGTTAGCCTTTGTGACAGATGCAGTCATATGAGATAAAAAAAAAAAAAAAAAGAACAAAAAAAGAAGTTGCACTGCTTGATATTTTATGTCCTTTACAGTAGAAAGTGCACTAAAGGTTATGGAATTACAAATACCTCAATGTCCACAAAGTATAGTGTCAGGAACTCTGGGCTCATCAGAGAGTAAACTTTATTCTCTTAGAATCTTACTCAATTCCTGCCTCATTCTAAAATCTTCTTTTCCTAGCAAAGACAAGTTCATAGCTGTGAATAACTCAAGATAATCTAAACAGGGTTTTCTGAATTTTTCTCATCCTAAAAATCTTCACAGGTGAGGATGGAGGGTACCTGATAGGTAGGTGTTAGTGCTGCATGGACACAGCTAGCTCAGTCATCTACGAAATCTGCCTTAAAAAGAAACCAATATTTTGCTAATCAGTTTCTCTTAGCACAGCCAATTAAAAGATTACAGATTACATGATCTGACCTCTGCCATTGTGTTCACTTGCATCCCTGAAGCAATAGAGGGAAAGGTCAGGGGGGTCAGTGGGGCTTAGCAGGGAATCAGGGGGAGCACCTACAAGTTTTCCTGCTTCAGGCTTAATATTTGTGATATTCCCAATGTCTTTAATCACATCCACAAAAAAATTAGATTTTTTTTTAATTATTTTTTTATTTTCCTCCTCTTATTCTCCTTTTCTTTTCCTTGATATGCAGTGACCTCCTCCCAGGGCAGTTCACTCCAGCTGAATATTGTTTTCCCTGGATTACCTCCATGCTTGGTCTTACACTGAAGGTAAGTGCATAACATGTTAGGTTCTGTAAGCAATGATATTCAGTCTCTCAAGGCAAGGAGAGACATAACTTCATTCAGCAGAACAACAGAACTAGGTCACCATGCTAGTTTTGCTTTTATGTCACATTAGGTAATTCTCTTTGCTATTATGCTTCAGATTTCCTTGTAATAAACATCCTTCAAGTGTGAACAGCAGCAGCTGGGGGAAAGGATTCTTTTCTTCACTGAGATGAAGCTCATTTCACTTTTGTCAGAGTGGAAGTTGCTGACACACACATAAGACCACTTCATGTTTAAAATCATTTGATGGAGGGATTGTGGTGATGCTGAGTGCTACAATAGGCCTGAAATTCCTTCCTTTAAAGCTAAAGTTTGGGAGGATTGCACAGCTTTTACAGAAGAGGTTTCTGCTAAGAATCCTGTGTTGCTGCCTCTGAAAGTGTAAAAAAAATACTCTGTATGGGATTAACAAATGGATAATGAAAAACAGTTAATTTCTCACAGATTCTCTAACCAGCAGGTATTTCTTTCACATGGAAAGAAAACTTCAAAGAGTGGCAAATATAATACCATTTTTAATTTTTGTTCTTTAACTTTTTGTTCTTTTGTTTAATTTTGTTTGTACATATAAATATTTTTCTGAGATAGTTGTGCTGACACGACTATGCTACAGAAATGAGAAGAATTGTATTTGGTAGTCAAATAAGTTCTATTCTACTATGTATAAAATCAGTATTTGATCCCAAACATCTCAGAGTCAGTGCTGATGGCTTTCCTTTTCCTTTGGGATGCTTTGAATTACACCCAGCTAAAGAAACTTTTAAATGATATTAAAAAAGATTAAAATGCTCAGTTCTCAGGAGCATAGATTTTAGCTGACAAACAATTTTATCAGCATATAAAGAAAGTAGGACAGTTTTTCTCAAAAGTTCTACAAAGGCTGTTAATTCTATATTGTAGTAAATATCTTCTTGTTAGTAACATCTTTTTTATTATATTTTTTATTATTTATTCCTTCTTTTTCTTACTGATAGAGAGATTGCATGACTGTGTAATATTGTTACCATAGTGAAAGCTGTCTGACATCAAGGGGCTGACAATCAGGAGGAGTTATGAGACTAAGTAATGTGCTGTTCCTATCAATCATCAGAACACTTATTACTTGGGAAATGTGATGGTATGAGCTGGGGTTTTGATTGTGAAATGAAAATAATTATTTCCCTTTGTTTGAAACTGGTTTTGTGTTCTAACCATATGTATATTTAAGGAGGAAAATCAGATTTTTCAACATTTCTCTTGCAGTTTTCTCAGCTTCTTTTTGTAGCTGTGCTCATGCTGTCACACTGGTCTGGTTTAACAGTCTCAGTGACAGCCTCATCAGCAGACAGCACTTGTGTCAAATGACATTTCTTAGCTGAGGGAAGGCAGGACAGATGTATGGTTTTTATTCCTCTGGAGGCATCAGCCAGCCATGCTCCATCTCTTATCTAGACACAGAGAAAAACACTGACCAAAAGAGAGGAATTGGTTGTGGTGCTTAGTTTTGGATACTTCCTCTGAAATGTTCACAGTAGCTCCAGGCATAATACTGAAGCCAAGGAGGACTTTTTGTTTTCCTGCACAACAGGACTGATGTTGAAGGACTGAAGAAAAAACCAGTCCTGCCATAAGAACTCATCTTTTGAAGGGAAGACAGGGAAACATTGCAGGATCTTTTCTGGAAAGGGAAAATCCCCCTTCATTCAACGTTGGATTTTCATTCAACTTTTCATCCTTCAGGACCTTTCCATTGAATAATATATGCAGTATTTACAGGGGGTTATAGCTAGCTATTTCAGAAACTTACTTCTAGTCTCACTCCTCCTCTTGGGTGATTATTCAGTACATAAAAGAAATCATCATCTCTGGTCTTGCATTACTATTAGTCATTTAGGCTGAAGCAACACAAAGAATGCAGGAAAAGACAGAAAAAGGAGTTACTTTCTTTTCCTCAAAATAATATACCTGCAGAATTCTTTGAAATTCAGACTTTCCTATTACCCAGCTGATTTGCTGTAACATTATCCAGAGTCCACATGATTACAATTTAAATGGGGCTCCATTCAGTTCAGTTACTGATTAGATGTTAATTTTTCAGTAAAGTGGAAATTATTAAACTCTGATATTCACAGCTCTTAGTCCTGCATTTGACTGTGCGTGCAGTAAAATTTTTTTTTTGCTGTGTTTGATCAGTTCACATTAGTGCCTTGAAACAATCAATATCACACTGTGTTTAAAATTATCTTTTGAGGAACACAGAGTGGTCAGGTGGCAAAAATCTCAAGAGACCAGCATGAAACTAATAAGATTTACTAAGAGCTTTTCCTTTCATAATATGAAGGAAAACCAAAGAGTAGACTCTGAATAGCTAGAGTCTTAATTGGATATTGATCTAAACAAATATTCTCTTTCTAAGTACCTGTTCAAATCAGTTATCACCATTTTTTAGGACACATTGTATTTATCCTTATTTCTGTAGAATTGATACTGCCTGTTCCAAGTTATATAAAGATGCATTAGCAGTACACTTTCAATAGATTCATGAAATTCACTTTGATTTACTCATTATTTGAGCATAGACTGAGCATTCTATAAAGCTGCAGAAAGATAATACTGAATGTAATCATAGCCATTTATGCTAGTATATTTTTTTGTTAATTTGCATGGAAATATGGGTTTTAGGGCACTTTTCCTATGTCAACTCTTAAACATGCCTTATATGTGCCTTCATACAGTTTATCCCCCCAGTTTCACTGAAAGATCCTTCTTTCACTGGCATTTTCTCTTTCTGATTTTTCTTGCTTTCTTGTTTTTCACTGCTGTAACAAGACAACCCAGCAGTATTCCAGAAGTCACATATCATTCCTTTCCAGATGGGCTCCCTTCAAGTTGAAGTGATCCAGTCACACACACAGAGCTATGCAAAGCAGACAGAACATACCAGATTATTATTACCATTTTTTTTTTTCCTTTGCCAAGTTTCTGCACAAATAAACAAAAGGCTCCTTTAGGAGTGTAGCTCAGCTATATTTTTATTCCACTAAAATAATGATAATTTTTTAAAAAGAATTAAAACTGATAGCTTGATTTTAGTGATTGTATCAGTTTAGGGAAACTAAGAAGTGGCTGCACTGTGGGCCTTGAGCTGTGGAACTGCTGACTCCAGATTAATTAGGCATGAAGGCTATGAAGAACTCTCCCAGTGGAAAAAAAGAAGTTTTGGTTAAACTTGCAAACATTCAAAGCCCTTTCTCTGTTGTTCTCAAACACCCATTCTTATTAAGCTGGAAACAACCTAATGTTTTTTTAATCTTTTAATTTTCCATAAAAAGTGTGGATTCTTCCTGCTGGGTTGAAAGTGTTTGGGGTTTAGAAAGAGTCACAAATGCCAGTGCAGAACACAGGATATAAATCAATTCTCATAAAGTAGGCTAATGAAAAAAAAGCACCAGAAGCAATATTCTGATGCTCTCCAGTATAATCTGCAGCACTGTAAGAACAGACAGGAGTCTGGCATGGGGCAGCCACTCATCAGCCTCTTGCCAAATGCTCAAGGCAGAGGAGGTTTAAATCTTCTGGGCTGACTTAAGGAAAGAAAACTGTTAGAGCTCTGAATCCTGAGCAAATTTCTAGCTTGCCCTTTTGTTGTGAAATCTGATGTGGAAGGCAGAGGCTGTGTCTCTGCTGGCCCAGAACTTAAATGTGGCTTTCACATGAGAGATCTTCAAGCCTGTTGTGTTTCTGTTGCCAATATACTGACTGTAGAAATATTTTTCAGAGGCAAGCAGTAGGCTGCTGATGTCTGTCAGCAACAGAAGTGCCAGTCCTGGCTCTGCAGGAAGCTATAGCCAGAAAGATTCAAGGCTAGGAATGTGTTCATCAGTTCCACTGCAAGGCAGGAATTGTGTCTGACATCATCTCAATTTATCAGCAGACAAAGTGCAGAGAAATCTTTGCAGCAGCATCATCATCAAAAAAGTAGTTGTTTCTTTACAAATCTCAGTGATTTTGTGTAATAGTGAGATTTTAGGACAAATACATTTAAATAAATGGGAGGAGGACAGAGCAACCTTCTGAGTTTGTTACAGCTTGGGTTGGTTCTTTTCTTCTGCATTATATTGTTCTGTTTGTGATTAAGATGAAGAAATACTTTTGTCTCTGTTCCAGTAATGCAGTTGTGTATTTTTTTTGGTTCCAATCCCAGCCTTTTTATATTATAGTTATATTTAGCTGAAAATAATGGAATTTGCACAGGCTGCACAGACTTCAGAACTAGGCTTGTATATGTCTTACTTATTTGTCCTTTGAACAAATGTTTTCCTAAAAAATAGGGTCATGAAGACACCAGCAGTGACAGTGACTAAAAGTAGACTCACAATTCTGGAGAAGACCTTGAAGTCAGATGGTTTTCCTCCCTTTCCTGAGGTAGGTTTCTTAGCCATAACCTCCCCTTGTCACCTAATGGATGTCTAACCTGCTTTGAAAGACCTGGAGCATTTCCCCACTCTGCTCCACTGCCTCATTACCTTTTCTAGAAGAATGATTTTTTTTTCTCTTTTGCTCCTAACAATTATCTCTACAAAAATCAGCCTTATCTTGGCTCTTGAGGAAGTTTTCTGAATTTTTTACTCATTCTCCTTTGGTCTTCTCCAAGCAATGACTGGAACTGATGAGTCTTTTTCTGTAAAACACAAAAGCCCTGATTAACAGCAACTGTGCAGTCTGTTGCTCCCCCAGTTGTATATTTGGATGGCTCATTATTCATATCTCAGGAGTTTGTCCTGTGCTTTGCCTCTAGTTCTTGCTTCCAGGTCTATCAGATCCTATCCCAGATTTGCTGGAATCAACTTGAATTCTCTTAGCTCTGCTGCCCAGTGTGTGCTGTCTCCCTGCTGGGTGGATTTTCCCTTCTAAATACATATATTTGAATTATTCCATCAGGGCATGCACAGTCTCCATATACCTTTACTATAAACTTATACAACTTTGTCACAATCTCAAAAATATTTAGCTAAAGAGCATGAAGATAAATTCACTCTCTTTGAAGTAGAGCTGTTTGAACAGAGGTCCAAATACATTTTTTTTTTTCTCCTAAAATGTTTGTTTTTTTCTTTGGACTTGTTTGTTTCCCTCAGAGCTGTTAAAAATACTGTGATGAACAAATTTGCTTCTGGAGCAGCCTGGAATCACTTTTACTCCAGGAATCCTGTTTTCTTTCATTTCTCCAGGTACTTGTTGGGTGAGGAGCAAGGAGCTGACACTGGAGAACAAATGCTTTAGGTTGATGTTGCCAGTCCCCCTCTGCTCCAGTCCTTCTATCACAAGGTATGGAAACTCTAGGGTTTCTTTGGCTTTACAAGACAGAACAAAGACAGTTTCAGGACAGATTAGTGGCTTTAGTCCATTAAAAAAATCCCAATTAAAAAAATAGCTTGAAAATAATGGGTTAATTAGAGAGATGGTTCCTAAAATCAGACAGAAACTGAGCCTTGCAGAAAACAGAGGCTTTGAATTATTGTTATATAGAATAAAAACTTAACAGGAGAAGGAACATAGAATGAAAGCAAAACATGGTCAGAGTCAGGGCATTACACTCATGTCCCAGTGTAAATGTTTGTGAGAACAACTGTCCTGTCATAAGTGGGAATTCCTAGGACTTGTAGGGAGAGAATTATTGATACTGAAGAAAGGATCAGAACAGAAGTATTTTGGAGTTCTGGGTCCATCTGCTGGTAAAATTACTATTTTGATATTTTATAGGGCAAGCCACATGGGCAAGAAAATCTGCAGATAACTTCATTAGCCATCTAAACTGTCAGAATTACTCAACACAGTGACATTACAAAAGTTCACAATAGTAGTAATTTTAGTTGACAGTACTTAAAGAATTTTATTTTAAGAAATGTATCCCCCAAAAAACCCTTTTTATGAACTGATTTTCTTATCAAGCTTTCTTAGGAAATTTTTTGAAGCTCTGATCTATCAGCCTATCAGTAGAGCACCACCTCCAGCAGTAGGGATGTGCAGGTACACAATGAAAGCAGCAGACAAAAAAGCAGCACAAAGAAGAAATCTTTCCTACTGTTTCCAATGATGTTTTTGCTATTTGCCTGGCTTCAGAATTGATCTTTTTTACTATTACTTTCTGGGAAATATCCTTTTGGTTCTTTCATATGTGAGGAAAAAAAAGGCATTTGTGTTCCTCTTTAGCATCTTTTCAAGCTATGATTTTTATTTTTTGATTTTTTTTGTAAGAACAGTTTAAGTTCAGTGAAAAAACCCAAAAAATTATAAGTAAGCAATTACCTCTCCTCAGCAACTTATTCAGAAATATGCAGGAACGAGTCCAATGAATAAGGAATTGCTCAGGATCCATGCATATTGTATGATATAGAAATTACCTTGATTTGAACAGACATAATAGCACCCATCATTAAAGCCTGTTTAGGCAAGCATGTGATTCATCATTTATTTTTGAGAAAGATCTATGTAGTTACAAAGCTCCCTAGGAAACATCCTTCATGCACTGTAGAACTGTGAGACTTCCTCTGATGTGTTCTGATTCAGAAAATATCAGCCTACCTGCTTTATCTTAATGCACTTCAGAAAGAAGAGCCAGTAAAACTCAGGCAGGATGAAAGTTTAAAAAAAAAAAATCATTTGGTCTTTTTTTCATGCAATGCTTTTCAGATTCTGTCCCTTTGCTGTTCTGAGTCATTATTTATTGAACATCTCCACCACCAATGAATTGTTTCACACAAACACCACAGCCCAGCACCCTCAGTTCACACCACAAGAATTTGGCCAAGGCATCACAACTGATATGATTTATCTTCTGCTTCATTATTGAAAGTGTTAGAATCAATCAGCATCCAAAAGCCTCAAGTCTACCCCGTTTCCAGTTAAAAGACAAAGGAAAATTAGAAAGACCTTTTAACTTTGGAGAGGAATTAAATTTTAAAAGTCAGCTTGAAGTTCTGAAGAGGAAAGCTGAACAGGAGGACTCGTGTCTTGACAGAGTTGGATCCAGGCACTCAGGGGATTTCAGCTCCTATTTAATAATGAAAAATGTTTCTCAAGGGACTGAGTCTTCCAGTCAATCCTCAGTGCATCTCTACATGCCTTGACTCTCTTGCTCCTCATGACAACACAACCACAATTACTGAATGCAAAAAGCCAAATAGAAAATACAGACTCCTCCTTCCCCCTATACATGTATATATGTGTATATATATATGCAGGAAAACTTAATCCTTTAAAGTAATGAAATATGACTCTGAAAAAACTGAGAGAACATATAAATTGTTTTCCTTACCTTTAAAAATTATTACTTAGAGCTGGAGGCTTTCTATGACAAGTGTATTTTGAAAGGGAATTAAAAAAGGTAAACTTCTAAAATTAATTTTCTGTATATGACCCAACACTAACTCAGATGGAAAATGAAAGGACTCTCCAAACAAAAAAACTCATTAATACTTCCACGAAATTTTGCTGTCTTCATGATTGCTATTATTATAAAAAATAATGTTTTCTATTCATTTATTTTTATAGTAACTTCTTATTTAAATTTCAATTCTTCTAAAGCTGTTCTAAGCTGAAGTGCATCTCTGGAATATGCCTGTGTTTCACAGAAAGTCTTTGCTGCATATCCTGAGTTCATATGCTTATCATACCATTCTGAGGCTGTGACTAGGGAAGGCTCTTGGTTGTCTCATTTCACAAAGAAACACAACTTAAATATTCATCTCATTGGCAGCTGCCTATGGGAAGTCTTGCCACATTAAATGTGCTCTGCTTTAATTCCTTCCAGTGTAGCATTAAAATTCATTAACATCTATGTACACAATTTCTTTTCATCATTCATCAAAAATAACAAAATGCACCCAAACAGCTGAAAATCCTATATAATGTTAAATGTTTAATGTACATATCCATACATTGACAGACACATTCCACAGGTGGTTTTGTTGGGAGTGTATACAGAAATATTTTTGCTTTTATTACATACAGAGATCAGTTGAATGTCAAAATGCTTCAAAATAGATAAACAATAAAGGCAAATGAGGGGATAAATTTATCAATTAACTAAGTTTGACAGTTTAATGAATCAACATTGTTTCTCTACATGAGTTAAGACTTCCATGCACTGTCTTGTACTATTTGAAGAAGTTTTACTGGCAGTGACAATCTGTTAGACCCTTGACAAAAGCTGCATAATACAATTCATTCCTGATTCCAACTGGTTTTATCCAGTAGATAAATTTATCAAACATGTAATATGGTGTTCTCACAGTTCCTATAAAGAACTCTCACCTGGAATTTGTTTTAGGAGCAGATACAAAAACACAGGAATCAAAGCAGCATCACTGGTAGTGACTTTCAGAACAGGAATTCATGTTGAGAGCTTTTGGAAAACACCTTTCCTAGTGAGTCAAGCTTTGCCTTTTCAGAATGAGCAAATAGTTGCATTTATCTTCTATTTCTGCTGCTAAGTTACTCTCTTCCCTGAAATGCAGCTCCATCCATAGGGCAAATTTCCTATGAATCTGAACAGAATTTTCATTTACAAATAAAAATAGTGAGGTGGAACTGATATTTAAGGCTCATGTAAGAAAACATTTCACAGCTCTGTGTGGCAAAAGCATGTTCTATGAACTCTTCCAGTGTCCCACTGCCCCTCATGATACTGATCTCAGGATAATTCATGGTCAGCCCATGCTTTTTGTCACATCAAGTTAAACCTTCTGCCCAGAATCTCTCTCAGGTTTCTATATGGCTCCAAATGGGGAAGGTCCTTCTTTTCAGGGGCTTTAATAGGAAGCTAATTTGAGTACAAAGGAAGGAAGTCAAGCACTTCAGATCCCTGCCTCTCCTAATGGAATCAGAGCCCTCCACACCACACCACACTTACAAGTGCAGTGCAGATTAGAAGCACCACATTATTGTTAACAGGAGTGGTTCCTTAAATCTGCTCTGTGCAATGGTTGTACTAATAAAATGCATTACTTGGAGTTTTAAATCCTCAATCTAGAAATTCAATTAATTTCCAGGGAATCCAATTTTGAAATACAAGAACCTTGCTCATCTGCTGTCAACCTGTAAAGCTGCAGAGTCTCACACTGTAGTGGAAAATGAATTTTGCCTACAAACATGCCATCAAAGTCTTGGCTTAAGATGCATGTTTGTAATTTCTGAAGCAGGAGTGTAGCCTTGTTTAAAGACAGAGTAGGAAATAAAAGTTCCAAAACCTTTATTAGCACCCCAGCTCCCACCACAATATCCTGTTTAATTCAGACTCTCTCCATTCATTTTATCTATGGACTTTTTTTCCTGAAATTTCACTCATCTGAATGCTTGCTTTCCCCAGTGAGCTCTTGTTTTACACCAATGAGTTTTTTAATTTTAGCATAAAATCTCCCTGAGTTTTTTTCTTTTCTATCCATTGCTTATACATCTGCACAAACCACAAGAAACACAGAGCATTATTCACATTATTCACTTAAAGAAACCTTATGGATTTATATGCTGAACCAGGACCTAAGATAGAGCAGGTCAAGCCCACTATATTTTAGATATTTTTTTTAGAATCAACTCTACTCTGAAATAATTTTTTAGGGATGAAAGTTCTAAATATATCACAAAGCAAAATACTTATTACAGCTAAAGAGGTTTAATGGCTAGAACCTGCAAGAAAACACATTTGATTCAGAGAAGAAAGAAAGGCAAACTTGTTTTAACATATGAGAAGTAAAATATTTTAGACATTTAAATAAAACAGCATTCTCTCTAACAACTTCTAAGCATTTCCATCTAATGTATAAAAGCCCTCAAGCAATAGTTTTATTTTCAACATGGGATGATGGAAAGATGGACAAAAAGCTCCTCGGTGCTTTATTAGCTGCCTGCTATTCTTGGAATGGTAATCAATAAAAAGTACTTCTCATAAAATAAATTTAATATTTCACCAGTAAAAAATGATTATATTTTTTCTCATGACTGACCTTAATAACTCTCAAACTCTGAAGGCACTTGTGATGCCTATGAGTTATGAAACTTTCATTCTCATGAAAGAATATAATAATCACCCTTCACTGGTGAGATATTCTGTAGAACACATATTAAGTCAGCCAAAGGTATGAATTCCCTTATGACTTCACTCCTTAGGGAGCTTTCTATGCCTAAAAATACTGAGGTGCCTGCTTTGCACTTGGCTTTCATCTCAGGATAAGGCAATGAGAACATTAAATAACTGAAGTAAAATTGCAGAGCCCTTCATGTAGTGAGGATTGTCACAGCTGCATGATGGCATTTAGCAAGGAATTTAGTTAAGGACACTGCATGAGCTGTATTTCATTCTGTTCAGAACAATAATGTGTCATCACACTAACATTTAGTCAGATTTCTTGCCTGATTGCTTTCAGTTTCAAAGGGGCCAAGCCCACATGCTACACTCTTCCCAAGAACAAGGTACTCCTGGGGATATGTGTGATTGATCCCAGACAGTGATATGTGATTTATCACCCCTGTATAGCTACAGTGTGCTCTGAAACATCCTTTGGCACTTAGCAGGGTGATATTCAGGTTATTTTTCTGCAGGATATGATAAAGATCAGTACATAGGCATAATTATCTTGTTTTCTAGTTGCTGTTGATTGAAGGTAGTTTTCTGGTTGTTCACACACCAGCCACTAGATAGTGTCCTGAAACTTCAAGAAAACAAGAGGACAAGGATTTTGACAAAGGTGAAGGTATAAACTATGATCTTACCAAATTTCTAGCAATGTTGAACTGGAGAGAGCCACAAAAATAAGACTTCAGGTAAATTAAAGCCTAAGTTCTCAGTGAGATAGCTAGAAAGAGTGGGCACAGGTGCTGAACAGAACATGGGAAGCAGTGCTGGATCCTGTTTATAGATCTGGTGATGGCTTTGGGGATTTTTCTGCTGCTATTTCTCCTCCTATTTTTCTCAAATTCCTTTTTCAAAGAGAAATTCATAGCAAATAGAGTTGATTATGAGCTCCACGAGTCAACAGGTCCTATTTTGATGTTAGAAGGGAGATAAAAATAGAATGCAAATAGAAGACAGAAATCCAAATGTTATTGAAATTTAACAGTGCCTCAGAAGATCTTCAGTGCTGCAAAGGACTTTTCACTCTTGACACAGGGCAATGCCTTTGAACTCCAGCAGCTAAATGAAGCATAGTCTGGGGACATCTACCATCCTCATCCCAGCTGCTCCCACATTGTGCTGAGTATTCTTAACACAATGAAAAAGCAGCTAACTGCCCATCTGTGCACTGCAGACTGCCTGCTCATGGCTGATTAGTGAGAGAAAACAGATTTCTGCTAATGTTAGGGTGCAGCTCTGCAATGTGGAAGACCCAGCTTTTACTTCTCAGTATATTTTCAGTATTTTAGCCCTGTTTCAGTGCCTCTCCACAGCTGCACAGCTTCCAGTTACCCAGCTTGGAGTGGTTTGGACCACTGAGCCCATGCCATGAGACTAAATTAATCTCTGCAACTTTCTATTAGTTGCATTCATCCTTCAGCAGCACTATGCCAAGGCTTGCTGGGAGTCTGACATGCTTCTGAACACCCCTAACAAATCCTTTTATTTTAGATATTTCTCCAGATTCGTTTTCATGCTGTTCAGTTAATGTTCTACTCTAAAGAACTTTAGAGGCTCTGGTCTTTCAACTTTTGTACTGCACTCATTAAATTACCTGCAGGTTTAGTGCTGGAAAACAGACAGCTGCATTTCATGAGTTCAGGAACCTTCAGCACTTTTAATTGACTTTGCTTCTTTTCTACTTTGTTAAAAATATTGAGGGGATGGGGGTGGGGCAGAGAGAAAGCAAGCATATTAGTTTTTATACTTATATAAAGTAAAGAACACATGAAATTGCCTCATTTTACTCACCTGAAGCTACTCATTTCAACATCTATTCCTATTCTGTACAATTTTATTTTCATCAAAATATTTTGACATGTTTCTTTCCCTTTTGGTGGTAAATGAAAGAAAAGCCTGAAGCTTAGTTACTCTGAGATGGAATTGCCTTTTTTTTTTTTTTTCCCAGTATTTACAGGGACTTGGAAGAGGAGACAACCCCCTCATACTGCAGAAACAGGCAGTGCTAAAAGGTCATTTTTGACCATAGGTGGGAATTAGATACATTGTGTGAAATCTGATTTACAGTGCTAAATTTTATTCAATTGAGCTCCAGACAAGGAACGACTTTCCCTTGCTTCTCTTTAACCAAAAGGGCTTTTTTTCCCTAATTTCCCTCTGCATCAGCTCTGCCATTGCCCTGTCTAACAGAGAGGATGCTTTTGATGTTTCCCTCTGTCAGGGACAAGACTCTGGGATTGTGCTTCCTCAAATACAGATTCCATCCAGAACTGCAGCTGAGTCACTGCTCTCCACTTCTAAAGCCTCACTTGAGAGCTCTAGTTATTCAAACCTGGTCCTTCAAGTCCACATGGTGTCCTATTAGCTTTGGGAGGCTGGATAAAAAGACAAAAATCTTAAAAAATTACACAAGTGTGATTTGCTTCAAGGCCAGCTGTAAGAGTTGATCCCAATTGTTTAAGTTTTCAGCTGAAGCTCTGTTCAAGTCACTTTTAGTATTATAAAAATCAAGCAAGCAGCTAATGAAAAAGAAATAGAACAATTTAGAATGAAAATGAATTAAATTTTTTTGCTCAAAAAACCTTTCCAAGCTAAGAGCACACTGTCTCTAGGGCAAATCAGGTTAAAACAATTCTTTTGCATTTGACTATTAATCATTTGGAACTTATTCGTAGAGTGGTCAAGAATAATTTTCCCTGGCTTATGTGATTAAAGAGATCAAAGAGTTCATTATTGCTTTAAATAAGTGCTGGCAAGTCCTATTATCCAGCATGCAAAGAGAACAGGTCTCCAGTTATCTCCCACCATTTCCAGACTTACCCCAAAAGTGGCCTTTGCACTTAAATGAGTTATGGATCAAAGTCATTTTCCTCCAGGAGGTATAAAAAGGCAGAGGAGGGCACTTTGCTCTCAGCCATGCCAGTGACAACTTTCTGGGCTTATTCAGCTCTGTCTGGGAACAGAATTGAGGCCATTAGGGCATGGAACTTCTTGACACTTGTGATTGTTTTATTTTGCTTTTATCCCTCCCTGAGCACACGAGACTGGCATTTTACATCTTCATCTTTCTAACCCACCCAGCTGTGTTGCCTGAGTTGGGTTCATCTCATCCTTGTCACTGCTGGCCATAAAGGGACATTCCTGCTGTTCTTGTTAGATGCTGAGAGTGAAATGGTCCCTCCTGGAGGACCTTTTCTATCCCCTGAGCTGGGTAAGCACCCATCCAAGCTTTGAGAATCACTCCAGGGATGCTCTGTTTCCTCCCTCCAGCCTTCAGTTGCTGTCTGCAGAAATGGGGTTTTCTCCCTTGCAGGTTTGTTTCTGTCTGCCAAGTTGCTGATTTTATGATCCTTTCAGCTGGACAAAAAATTCTCAGGATTATTTATCTTGGATCATAATTCATCGTGGTGATTTTTCTTGCATCACAAAAGGTTATTTGAAGCAGTTGCAGGGAAAAGAAACAATGGAACATTTTTACTTTTAAAAATAACAATTATTACAATAAAAGCAAAAAAAAAAAAAATTCTCATCCTCAGGTTCTCACATGATATTCAATATGTTACTAGATATTTCTGGGTCTGACCTACATTTAGAGAATGCAAAATTATTAAGTAATGCCTTCTATACTGGTTCTTCTTTTCTAAAGAGTTTATGTGACATTTCTTCTCCTTTCTTTCTGAGTCCTGATGATGTGATTTGAACCTGTGAGCCATTATTTTGAACGTATAAAGAAAAAAATAATGAGTTGATCAGATGCTTTTGAAGGAATAAAACTGACTTATTCCTAGTTCCAGGGAATTTATCTCTCTGCTTGCCCCAGTCTGATATATGTATTGCTGAAAGAGCCAGATAAAATAATCAGCAGAGAAATGCAGCTATCACCAAAACCTGGGTCTAAGATATAATCTGGCTTTTTTATAGAAATATGTGGTAGATATGAAATGAATCTTATTCTAATCTGTTCTCAAAAAGTAAGAAAAAATGTGAATGGAGTGAAAGGCATTTCTTAAATGCAGCTGGAGAGTTCTACTTTCCAAAAATCTGAATGGGTTTGAAGTCTAAGGACCAGAATTTAACAGTATTTATGAACTCATTTCTATTTAAAAGACTGGAAGTTAATGATATAACAAGATATAACATGATATAACAGAGCTACTACTTAGCTCTGGTGAGAAGAAAGGGTCTATATAGGAAACAGGGCATGAAATTCTCTGTCTTTCAATGGGTCACACTTTGTGGTCAGTGCTCCCCATAGCACTTTTATTATAGGGTATAATCAAGACTTTTAATGGACCCAAATAGCTTTATAATATTATTTATATCATTTTAAATGAATATTATTATTCTAAAACAAAGTATTATAATGGAACACCCATGTTTTGCAATAATACCAAATAGCCCCAGCCCATCTTAACAAGAAAAAAAATCCTTCCAAGGTTGCTTTAATTTCCTTGAACCTGAAAAATTTACATTTTCTTGTAACACTTACAGCTTCTTGTTACTAAAACATTTTTCTTTATCAAGAGAAAAATCAAAAAGAATAGGAAGAGCAGGCAAAAATACTTTTTCTCTTTTAAACTATGATTTTTTCCTTGCTTTTTTATTATTTCCATTAAAAATCTAACAATTTCAGAAGTAGCCACAATACATTATGAATCAAATAGTTATTTTTTCTGTCATCTATGTTTTTACCCCCAGTGTATGAACTGTTGGAACCAATGCTATTAATTTATGTACCTGTATTTATTGACACTAAGTAGGGGCCAACACAATGAAAGGATTTGACTTTACTTCTAGCTTGGAAGATGGTGCTTGCAGAACTAGGAGGAATTTATTGACATTTTTGACATCTAGAGTTGTATAATTAAAATCAAACCTCTTTCTCCCCCCAAATCCTATTTTTCTCTTTAATCTGTGGGTTTAATTTACCATTTTTTAAAATCTTAATTTTCTCTTTAATCTGTGGGTTTAATTTACTGTTTCATCACCTACTGTTCATGGTCTGATTCCTTTCTCTCTAGCTTTTGAAGTATGGGATATTTGGAGTCTTAGTGCAGTTCTCAATTAAATTTTTGTCTCTTTCATTCCTCAAGAAGCTGTGGAACTGCCTTATTTTCCTTCCTTCTGCTTCTCAAAGCCCAGTCACACCATCCCCTTGTCTGAGGCAATATTACTGCAAGCTTTACTGATTGCCCTGAAGTTAAAGTGCCTCCCAGAGCAATTTGCCAACACAGCTGAAGTGCCTGTCCTCCACGAAACAGAGTGCTTGTTTTAATAGAGTTATCATATCACTTAAAAAAAAAAATAGAAAAAATAAAAATGGAATTGTATTGTTCAGAACTGCTGGTGCTCCAGTTCTCATGGCTTTGATTAGGCCTGGGCAAAAAGTTGCTGAGCTCATTAGACACTCCCTGGGCTTCTGTGCTCAGGCAGAAGTTGGAGGGTTTTGTTAAATGAGGAGTGTAAAAGATTCTGACAAAGAGACCTTCTTGTGCCTCAGAATATGGAGTGCCATGGCACTTTCTCTCCTAAAGAGAATATTTTTTTACAAAAGCTTCGTGTCCATTATAGAAATAAGATTTGGTGTCCTGGGTGATGAAGATATTCACAGAAATGTCCTGTCAATTAGGGCAATCCAAAGGAACCCAAATGAAAGCCAAAAGCACTGAGAGTGTCATTCATTGTGGGTTACATGCTGGAAAACAATAGAAATATGATTTACTGCATTTCACAGGCTGAGTAAAGGAAAGCTGGAAAAACGATGGTGCAAGAATGTGGTTTATCTCTTAAAAAAATTACCCTTTTGTACTTGGTGTCTGCAGCAACACTAAATCTGTAGTCACTGTATCTCTGAAGGAGTTATTATGCATATTTATTGATTAAGTTTACTTGTCAGTGCATCTTTGCTCATTCTAGGCAGCCAGCAGTTCTGAAAAATGTAAAAATCCCTGGCTTTATTTAAATGGAACCAACAGGCACCTGCATCTTGAAATATACATTGAAACAACTGTATTATACCTACAGTAACTTCTTCAGAATACATTTAACTCTACACAGTGACTTCACAAAACCCACTTTTTATTCCACTGAGCTTAATGTTTTGTAACAATTCTTTTGCAGTAGGAGAGAACTTTGCTGGTTTCTCAGATTTCATTGAAATGTTACCATTTGATCCTTCTCTCTCACATCTCCAGCTTCAGCATTTTTAATAGAAATGTCTGGAAATGCTATTCTGAGCAAGAGCTGAGGAAATCCAAATCCTGATTAAACTATGCCAGACTCTCTGTGCCTGCAATACGTGTAGAACCCAACCTATTTCAACTAAATTTGGGTTGCTTTTCTTTTGCTTTTTTTTTTTTCCAATGCAAAACCTGCTTAAATTGTTCCAAGGCAATATTTTTTTTTTCCTTTCCTCCGAGTTTGCTCCAAAGTCTCCCTTTCTATACAGTATAAATTGAAATGTCAATCACTTCATAATAGGTTGTGCAGGAGATGGTAAATGTGAAAATGCCAAAGCTGAGAGGACATGATGTGAAAAAAAAGAGATTGTCCTGGTGGATGCAATTCCAAGTCCAAACTGGATCTGCTTTGCTCATCAGTCAAGATGCTGCAGCTGAGAGTCATGGAAAAGTTGATCTCTGGTGCAGTCAGAAGAGCCTCTCAGCCAGTTTTCCAGTTGAGTGTTAGAAACCAGTGTAGTTTCTACTTAAACAAAGAGAATGTTGTGTAAATATAGCCTAAAATTATCTATTTTATGCAAGCTTCGTTGCATATTTTAATTGCACCATAATCATTAAACATATCTGCTTAGTGGAATTTTACTTTTTAATTAAATCCAAATTCTTGGTATTAGACAAGAATTCTGATGTCACGTTTACAGTTCATTAGACTCATAATTAAAATGTGTAACTAGACTAGAGAATTAGAGAATATTTAATTTGGGAAAGTGTTTTCTTGCTTCTGTAACAGGCTGGGTTGCTACAAATGGGCTGCAAACATAACAACTGCAAAACCTCAGTGCAGGAGAAGGATTTCATTCCATTAATAATGTGTGTGAGATTGTAAGGCTAAAAAACCAACAGAATATTTAAATCCTCAGATTTTAAAGAAACACTAGAATGCCAAAAAAAACCAAACCAAAAACCAAAAAACAACCAAACAAAAAAATCCAAAACAAACAGGTAAGTACAAATGTTATATCAAAAACTGAATAATATAAATAGTGTCTCATCTTTTTCTGACTACTTACACTACTTGAGGCAATGAAATATGTATTTTGCTTAGGATAAGCCAAAACAAATATTCTGCCCTAGTGCAGCTACTCTTAGTGTGAAAAATTAATAAATACCAACAACAAACAGGTGTTGGGGAAGGATTGTGGAGAGTACATATTCTGCATAAGAGAGATTGTTATCTCTAGAGGAGAAATATGTGATGAAAATTCAGTACATTAAATCTGCAGACTGGATTTTCAATCTCTTACCAAGAACAGGATTTATAAGGAGGAGTAAGAACACAACTTGCTCACAGTTCCTTGGGATCCCTTTTGGGACCCTTGAAGGACTCCAGTCCTGAAGCACTAAAAATCACATTATCAAAGTGCTTCAGTAGCCAGCTACCAAATGCAGGTCAGGGAGGTGTTTCTGTGTTCTCCACAGCTGAAAGGGGTGATGTTCTTCTTCCTAAATGAATTCTGTTTCCTTTCTCAGTTGCTGGAGAACTTCTCACTGAAGTCCTTAGGAAAAATGTTCATGCAGCCAGGTAACAATCCCTGAAGTCAACGTGGAAAACTTCCTTATCTTCTAGTGAACTTTCAAGGTGCACACTGATGGTTTTGTCATTCTACAGCTACTTCTGGCTCTGTGTGCAGATGGTCTGGAGAGTTTGGTGCTGTTTGTCTAAAGCATTTGCATATTTTCCTGTTATTGTTTAGCCCAAAAATGCTATTTAAAAGAATTTCCCAGCAGTTGCTACAGCTGAGTAATAAGGGAGAGCTACAAATGCAGGAAAGTTTACAAAGATGAAAAAAAAAAAAAAAAAGAATTGTTGTTTTTCATCTGAATGACTGAAGAGACAGAGATAACCTGCTCTTCCAGAACCAGATGATGGAGGAGAGAATGATGGCTTCTGCAATGACAAATGATGCTAAAGTTGTTTTTCATTTCTCTGCCACTTACTGCAGCTGACAAGTAGGCAGGGGAAGAGCTGCCACGAAGGCAGAGGAGGGTGACCTCTCTCCTAGGACTCACAAGAGACAAAGACTGCAATGTGACAATTATTGTTATGCCCAAACAAGTTTTATTTAGATTAATTTATATTTACAGAACATTTATGCTGTAGGTAGAGGGTGGATATGTGGTATATGGTTCTAAACCTGCTTACCTACTAAGCCATAAACTCTCCTTGCCAATAAGCTCATCTTAATTACATGTATAGTGTGTGTGTGTATACAATATGTATGTGTACAAGTACATATGTGACTTCTATGAAAACAGGATCATTTTGGGGTTCTGTTACCAAAAATATTCACATTAAGGCAATATTTGTTTACTTTGTAGCCATGAAAAACTATTTATCTTCTGACAGGGAAAGATTATGGCTTTCAATATGTGACATTTTCACTGATGCCTATAAAATGTTGTCTCTAATATCATCCCTTTATTGAACATTTATGCTTTCTGAACATACACTCTGAATATATAACTAATTAATCAGTTAATGAAAAGAGGTCATTTTAGAGATGGTAGCATTCCAGTCCCAGCTAAAGCTTTAACATAAATTCCTGCTTTTCAAATACAACTGATAATTTGGCAGTTTTGTAGCATCTGGTTCTTACTTTTTTATTAATAGAATGTGTAAAACCTCACAGTTATAAAGCCATTACTATCTCTACTCTTTTACAGAGTAAAAGGAATGAAAATGTACCCCATTAAAACCAAGTTTTAATGCATTTTCTATGCTGCATTTGGTTCCATTGGGGGAAAAAAACCCCAAACTGCCCATTCTATCTTTTTTCCTTAAGCATGTGCTAAACAGATATTTAGCACAAATGTCTTTTGAGTCTTATTATCTCTTAGTTTAGACTTGAAGTTAGATTTCTGATATATAACTTCTTTTTTTCCAGCCAGGTGATGATGGGGAGAAAATGAAATGATGAGACAGAAGCAAGAGAAGTAAGTGCCATCCAAATGTGTAAACTGCATCAGCAGCCTGCCTAATTCAGATATAATGTCTTTGCACATTTCAGCTCCATTTATGTCCTGGGAAATCAGAATACCCTCTGTAGGAGTGAGAGGTCACATTTCTTCCTTCATAAGTCCCTCTGCTTCAAAAATGAGACGGTTAATTGCCACTCATCTGTTTTTCACTCATTACAGATTCCTTTTCTCATCCTTTTTTTCCAGTTTATACTCATGACATTTCCTTCCAGTTGCTACTCCTGACATGTATTTGAATATGTAACTGCTTTAGAACTTTCTGTTTGCAGAAAAAAAATTTGTTATTTTATTTTGTTTATTTTCACCTTGGAGTGAAAACCAGAAATTTGACTTCTCTTTCAGTCCTGAAAAGCCCTGACAAAGCTGTCTTCTAAATACCATTTCTAAATTTCTCTATTATTAAATATCTGTGGCAGCTGTTGGCTTTTCCATTTTCCAATGTTCTTGTCAGAACATTGAATTTGATTATTTTTCTTAATGTTTTGATATACACTGTTCTCTCTAGTCCTTAATAGTCATCCAGCAGCTTTGAGAAAATGATTTTCAGTGAAAGACAAAGGCCAGCTTACAGAAATCTATCCTAAGACATAGGAAATGTAATTGACTCTATAAATAGAAAATTAAGTTTTGCTTTCTAAGTGGGAAGCAGTGAAATGATTTCCAGTATAGAGGCATTTTTTATTTCTATGAGACAGCTCCTATTTTTGTTCCACTGAAATGAATGTAATAAAAGTATCAGTACCAAGGACTTTGATGAGAGAGGGATTAACTCTCTAAATATTGATTGACATTTATAATGGAAATAAAATAATATTTAGTACATAACCTGGAGTAAAAATACTTATGTAAGAAAAAAAATGTGTGTTACTGTTGCTATCATCAGCTTGAAATTGATGATATGGCTCTTCAGTGCTCTGTCTGCTCTTTCTCATTTTTCACTGGGAACTCATAAATATTTAGTTTAGTTTCTGTATTACCTGAGAATTTAAAATATATCAGATAGTGGTGTCACAGGCTTTACCTATATCAATGAATGTGAGAGAACTTAGAGGAGAAAATAATGATGTGTTTGGAATGATTGAAATAATCCAGTTCAGTCTGGAGCAAAACTTAAGGGTCGCTCACTGCCAGTGATTAATTCCAGAGAGGGCAATTCCAGCAGAGGAGAGATAATTCAGCACATCTCAGAAAGTCTGGCTAATATTTGATTTGTTTTGTTAGCACATCCCAGCATGAAACTGAATGGGAAGCCACAGACAGAGCCTGAGGACATGGCCAAAGCCTCCAGGGGACATCTCGGTGACACTGTGCACACTGATGGGTGGCAGGCAGAGCTCTTGGCTCAGGAGTAGAGAGAAAATTGCTCCACTCTGCACACGTTGCTTTCAAACAGATGCAAAATCCAGCTTCAGGTTTTCAACAAGGCCTGGTATTGTCACTAGGAGACAAAATATCAAGGTAATTTTATAACATATTGCACTAAGTAGGGCAAAATTATGGCTGTGACCTATCTGAGTACAGGAACTATCTGTATCAAGCTCTTACTGGAGCAAACCATGAGAGAAACATGAGAACAGAAAGAAAAATCACACATTTCTTGTTGGGTCTGGATGGGACATATGCATGGGAGGAAAAGACTCAGGAGGATTATTGTTTCACAAGTGTGATTCTTGGGGAAATACAATATGAGATATCTAAATTTAATTTAGTGAAATCATACAGCTTCACACACCTTTAAAGCTACTAATGAGTAATAACAGAGTTACAATTAGGTGGTTTTGGTTTTCCAAAGGCTTCCTTCAGTAAACACTTCTGATTGTTATCCCAGTCCTCCCCGAGTTTAAGCGAACAGTTGCTTCTAACTTGGTCAGACTTGTTGAAAGTTATAATTTTATCATGCAAATTGCAGGTTTTCTTCTTGCTGTTGGCTGGACAAAACAAGTCAAGTAATTTGAAACTTTCCTTTTTATATGGTGGGATCAAAGTGATGTGACTACATTCAGCAAGGAATACAAGCAAGGACATAGAGGAAGGGAAGAGGATAACATCTAACTGATATGGTGAGCTACATTTTTCTCTATTATTTGTTATTTATATATATGTAAAACTGGGGAAGAGAAGGAAATCAGACTGAAGTCCTTAAGATGAGTTCCCTGAATTTTCAGGGACAGAATTCCTTCTTTGCCTCTAAGGTGCACAGAATTCCTCCCACCAGTGTTGCAAAAAATTAAAATAAAATTACTTTTGTAATAAAACCTAAATATATCACTCTTTCTGAGCTGTTCAAGGCTCCTGGGAGCTTTATGAGATCTGAGGTTAGTGGTGGCTTTCAGAGACTCTTACTTCATCTGTGTGACTCAGCATGAGACAGAGCATTGCAGTTCTGCTTTGCTTTGGCCAGAGAATATCATAAATCCCAGAACCCCAGACATGCTGTGCAGTGCTTCCTTTTGCCTTGGATGCAGGAGTCCAAATGAAATTGCATCTTTGCCTGGAGAGCCAACACTTACTCATGGGGGGGTTAGAGTACTTCCCAGTGACAGAAAAGCCACTCCTGTCCCACTCTGTCACTGTTCTGTGAAGAATCAAATTGCATGAAGTCTGATTTGCTAAAAACATTGAATTATACTTCCTGGGAGAAGAATAGGGAGTGGGACTTGGATTTGCTGCTCAGACCTTGTGCTGATTCTTCTCTTCTTTAAAAAAATACCATCTCCAGCCAAATGCTGTATGACATGCAGACTTCTTTGGATGAAAGAAGCCTATTTCTGTACAAACTGGTTTTTACCTTTGGGAATTAGACTTTGCATTAGATTTTTTCTGTGTGTGTGTGTGTCTTTTCAAAGATGTAACATAGAGGTTTTATTCCTCAAGAGAAGCAGGCACCTCACCCCCCAGATTTTATGCAGTGATAATGAGGGAGTCAGACAATACAGGAGGAGCAGGTGAGCTCTCCAAGTGTTTCCTGTTTGCTCTTCTGATAGCAGGCAGTTGAAAGCAGAAACAATAATATTGATGGAGGCTTGAAAAATCCACTGTACTCTGTACTTCCCATTTACTTCTCACTACACTTGCTGACAAATGTTGAATTTTAATGTCACTTAAGCTTTTCCATATTATCAGAAGCATTGTAGAACAAGTAAATGCACTCATCTTCTACAATGTGAGGGGTCTGCTGTCCACTTTTCTTCTTCAGTCATATATCTTTTATATAACTTAGGTTTATAACATTGCAAATGAAAATGTGGTTTAGATTCATTACCAAAAAAACCAATGACTATTAATGAAAATAAACAAAAATGAGCACTGCTTGAATGAGATGAACATGATGAGAAATGATGCAGCTGTCATTATTTTCTCCACGAGAAAATTTGACTTTGTTTTATTTAAAAGAAATTGATCTACAACACTTCTCAAACCAGTGCTCTTTACATTGGACAAGCAGTTTACTAGCTCAGCCAGGTTGTTTAAGACTTGTGTCTCAGAAAAAGCAATATCCTAATTATTGTCAAATCACTGCAATTGCCTGGTGACACTCTGGCTATTGTATTCTCATCAGGCATGACCTCCCATTCTGCAAGGGCTCTCCAAATGCTGACTGCATTGGTCATTTATTGATCATAGCTTCATGCTAATGCAGTGTAACATTTCACATGCAATTGAGATCCTTATTAATGCAGACAAAAGGTGGCAGATTGATTCCCACAGGGATCTGCTGAAAAACAAGTTGAGCTACCAGAGGCAAGGATATTGGGTTAAAAAAACAAAAAAACAAAACAAAAAAAAAAAAGAGAGAAAGAAACCACAGATATTGAACTTTGTATTTAGAGAAGGCATATCTTTTCTTTTTAGTCTTCTAAACAAAATTGTTTCCTTAACTGCATCAGTATTTTAAGAAACCTATAGATATTCCATGCTGTAATTTCAAGTAATTCCAGCTGATCACAATAAAATCCATAAAACATGCATGAGGAGAAGAAATGCTCATATGCTATGAAGATAGCAGATATATTGGGCTATGAAAGCCCATTCTCTGAACATTAACAGGAGACTTGGAGCCTTTCTCATATCTGATAATATAGTGAAAATATACCCCTTATGCAAACTGTTTTCAAGGCACCAGTGTTAAGGAGAGAGGAAAATTTAGTATGCACTGCACAGAGCCTTAGATAAATTGCCTTCTGGTTTATTTGTGAAGTGTTCTTCAATGTTGCTTGAATAAAATTAATTTACTATTTGTTTTTCAAACATCTGTTTTAATTGAACTCTAGGGATGTAGGGACCCAAATTCTAATTTACTCTGTCATTAAATAGAAAGGAATGTAAAACCTTCCATACCTGGCATATTTGGTTGTTGTGAAATAAATTATATATCACTTCCCCAGCCAGGTTCTGAAATGCCAACTCTCAAATACCTGAGACATAATTATAGGTACTTTCAGAAGAATATGTCATGAACCAGAGTTGTTTACACTGCTCCCTTGGTCAGTAATGAATGCAGAGGTCTCAGCAGTTCATTAGGAGCAAGTTATGAAAGGTGCTGCATGGAAAGGACCTGGGTTTCCAAACTGATTAAAATCTGTACAGTGTTACTTCCTTGCACCTGCACCAAGGTTGTCAACTGCTAAAATAGATTATATATTTTTTTTCCATACAATTTTTTTAGGGTGAAATTTAAAGGTATTAATTTATGCTTAGATTAATGCAGTTATATCTGGAAGAATGGTTGATGTTTAGCTTTCCTCCCTCTTGATTGGGGTTTGGTTTGGGGTTTTTTAATTACTAAAAGTGTGCATGTTTTCATTAAATTTTTAATTACAAGGAGAAACTGAAAAAAAAAAAAGTCAGTTCAGGAAGTTTTACAGGGGAAAACAGATGGACTTACTTAATATTTCAATTTGCACCAAAAGATACTCATAGAAATTCAGCTCTGCACCTACCAACTATTAAGAATATTCAGTTGGATTTAATTATTTTTCTTAAAATTAATTAGGTTGAAAATACATTAGTTGTGAACTCAAAGCAAAATTTCATATGTTCATAAAGTTTTACAAATTAAATCTGAAGTTTTACATTATTTATGTGCTGATCATTGAATTATCACCCCCTTTTTTAAAAAAAAAAATCTGAACTCACATTTAAAAAGCTTCCAGAGATCTTATAGCATGATCCCTCAGAACCATAATTATAGGATTTATCTTCAAGGTGTTTTATGTCTCTGAGATTTATAGCCACCAAGACAAGTCCAATCTCAGGAGAGGTTCCAATAGCAGATATTTAACTGTTTTGGGGTTTTTTTTTCACCCTTTGTCTTTTACCAGGTCTTTCATTCAAACTCAAAATAAACCCAAAAAGCACCTGAGGTTTTTTGACAGCTACACAGAGAGTTATTGGTGGCCAAAAATCCCAGTGTTGGTTGTCTCATATTTTCTTTGTTGGTGAATGAAGGTGAAGTTTGTACTTGTTTATTTGTGGCAATAACTGCATCCATTGAAAGGGAAGATCCAGCACACACATTTCTCTGATTCTTTAGAATTATTTTGCAGGCAACATAATGCACAACTAACCCATTAGGAAAGAAAACCAATCAAACCAATTGATTAATTAGGTACACTTCGTGAAGGTTATTTTAAAAGTATAATTCACCTCATAAGTCACCTTTAAAAGACCAGGTTAGAGGTGTGTCAGTTTGGAAATAAAATTAATCTCTTCAGATTGGAATGTTTGGATGAGTCAGTACTCATGGATTGCATGAGCACTCCAAGGCTAAACTGAACTCTGGTCAGTTAAAGCACAATTAGCACAGGAAGAACCCCAAGTAGTTTGGTTTAAATGAAATTGTCAATGTAAGTGTTGCAAAAGCTGCTGGTGGGGTGTCCACACTTCTGAATGCCTCTAGAAAGATGTTTTGGCAATGGCTGGGCTCATCCAGGGTTGATATTTTATGGGATTTGCACAGTTACAAGCTGTGACAGAGTGGCTGGCTTTACTAGGGATTGATATATATATACTATTAAATTTATTTTAATGTTGAATTTACTAGAAAATACTCTAGAACAGATCATTCTTTTTAATGCAGTTTGCATAATTATGCCTGCTGCTATCTTGAGTCTTGAACACCTTCTGAAATACAAGAAGAAAAAGGAACATTTTGACCTGTAGCTGAAGTCCCACTCTCCTAAAAAATACCTTTATTGAGCTCTTTCCTGTGAAACTCTGTTTCTTTATTGCAAGTGTGAAGCAGCAGCCACCCATCTGGCAGGAGAAAGGAAATAAATGTATTTGGAATGTGTCGGGATGTGCAAAACGTTGATGAATAGACCAATTAGTTAACCAGTGGCTTATCATTATTTATTAATTCTTTATGACATTTAAAGACTGCTTGGAGTGATTTATTTCTCTTTATTTGTAAAGCATCCTGCATGCCTGAGTGTCCTGGGAGGAGGTGGGTACCTCTTGGCTACACAGAGCTGCAGCTCCCATGTGCTCCTGGAGTTGTTTCCATCATGAGCCATTCTTCCTGGGTTTATTTGGGGAACTGGGATAGGGACAGACATTATATTGCAGGAAATGCAATCCCTATGGATTCTAGCTCTGAATAAAATAGTGAGGAAACCATGCTGGGGTATGAGAACTGAGCCAAGCCTTTAGCTACACACATTCCAAATTGAGGTAAACACTGATGGTCAGGAGTAATGGTGAAAAAACCCAAACCAAACCAAATCAAGACAAAAACCCCAAAACAAACAAACAAAACCACAAAAAACCCACAAAAAACCAACAACCCAAACCCAACCAACCAAATCCACCCCACCTAAAAAAAAAAAAAAAAAAAAAATCAAAAAAATTATTAATTCTCACACTGCTCTGGATAAGAAGTTAATTGAGGTAACTTCCACATCACTTCTTTTGAATGATTTGAGTGAAATCTGTGAAGTTTCTCTGGTATTAGCAGAGTCATATGGAGGATGTTTCAAAATATTTTCCTTTCATTAACCTTTGTTCTCTTCTCTTTCAGCTCTACCCCATCCAAGATCTACAGACACCAGGCTTCTCAGTAAGGTCTTGTTATATTTCTGATAGTGGCCACTTCCAGTAGTGGAGGGAATGTTGGTGGAATCTGCTCTGCTGAAGGGCAGCTGAAAGATATTAATCTCAGAAAAATGCCAAAAAATGCAGACTGTTGAACAGGGAGAAGTGATGCCCACAGGCCACACAATTGCTTCTGTCTGATTTGTGTGACAAAACTGATGCCAGATATTCAGATGCCTGGGGGGAAAAGCTTTACAGCTCTTTTGCACATACTTCTCTTAAATAACTCAGGAGTAGCTGTCCCAAGGAATTCTAATTGTCACCACATTACAGTGCTTTTTTTAAAAAAAAAATTGTCCTACATTTCAAGAGCCATGGTGTACACACTGTAATGGCCTGGTGACTGGAGGAAGAACCTCTCTTCATTCCTTAATTTTCTTTAATTAACAGCCCAGATCCATCAACTGAAGAAAAGCAATTGGGGTTTTAAAACTAACTTGTACTTTGTTGTCTCACAAACTGTTCTGCCATGATTTACATTTATACTAATGCTCATAAAACAGTTTACGGCTTGCAATTTATACCACCTGATTTATTCTCCAAAATAACACATTTAAAATTATATATTTATTTTGTACAAATGAAACCACAGACAGATGCATACTGCAAAACCAATGAATGGTGTGCTCTTGTTCTACAGATTTAGATGACGCAGAGAAACCATCTACCAGGGAACATTTGTAGAGAAACAAGATAAACCAGGTGCCTTGAGTTGCCAATGAGTGGGTGTGAGTCCACCTGTGCCTGATTAGGACAGGCCCCTATTGGGCATGAGCAAGACCAGGGGGCCAATAAAGGTGGGACACACACCCACAGAGCAGAGCTCCCTCTTGTGCGAGGCAATGGAGAGGCCAGCAGCTCGTCGAGCCTCAGGAGCAAGAAAGGCTCCTCCTGCTACATTTGGTGGAGAATGTGAGCAAATTGTGAAGAGCTGGCAACAGGAACATTCTCCCTGATTTGAAAAAAGTGCCTGGGCTAACACTCTCCCTGAAAGGTATGACCAGCAAGCTCTTTGGATTGGAAACCCCTGAGCAGAGGGAAGCCAAGGTAAGGATTCTCTCTTTGGTAACCCCTGAGCAGAGGGAAGCCAGGAGGAGGGAATCCCATGGTATGGAATCCCACGGAGGAACCAGAAACCCATGAGGAACCAGAAATCTCTTTGGAAACCCCTGAGCAGAGGGAAGCCAGGAGGATGGAATCCCATGAGGAAGGCTTAAAACCCGTGTATGGAATCCCATGAGGAAGGGTTAAAACCCGTGTATGGAATCCCATGAGGAAGGGTTAAATCCCGTAATCCCATGAGGAACCAGAAACCCATGAGGAACCAGCAAGCTCTTTGGAAACCCCTGAGCAGAGGTAAGCCAAGAGAAGAGCAGATACAGGAGGGAGAAGAACAACTCAAGTCGGAAAAGCAGAGACTTTGTGAAAAGTGCCTGGGCTGACATTGAACGGTTTGCCTGGGCTGCAGCAGTGTGAGAAGCTAGGGTTAAATCCCGTAAACTGTAAGTGTATGTTTAAGTTGTGTGAGTCTTGTGTCAGTCTTAGAAGCTAGGGTTAAATCCCATAAGCTATGTATGTTTGTGTCAGTTGAAAAAAAAAAAATGTGTAAAAATCCTGTGTATGTTTGTATGTTTGTAAGCTAGGGTTCAATCCTGTAAGCTGTAAGTGTGTGTCAGTCAAAGCTAGGGTTAAATCCCATAAGCTATATGTGTAAAAATGTGTAAAAATCCTGTAATCACTGTTGTAAAAATGTGTGTGTGTAAAAATCCTGTAAGCTAGGGCAAACAGGGAAAGCTTTAAGAAAAAAAAAGAAAAAGGGGGGGGAAATGTAGAGAAACAAGATAAACCAGGTGCCTCGAGTTGCCAATGAGTGGGTGTGAGTCCACCTGTGCCTGGTTAGGACAGGCCCCCTATTACCAGGGGGCCAATAAAGGTGGGACACACACACACACACACACACAGAGCTCCCTCTTGTGTGAAGCAATGGAGAGGCCAGCAGCAAGAAAGGCTCCTCCCGCTACATTCCCTTTTTTTTTACTTTACATTGAATTAATATTAGTATCTGTGCTTTTCACTTGAAATACCAAGTACAAAAATGTCTCTCAAACCAAGAAAAGTGGCTGATTGTTGGACCAGGCTTTAGTATTTAATACTTAGAATGTGGTCCTGATCCTTTTTATTCAGACTGTAGTTTAATTCCACTGTGCTCAGAGTTTGATCTATCAATATTAAACATATAATTTTGGACACTCATAGAGAGGCTCAGCAAACTTTACAACTGTAACCAAAAAATATTAAGATTATTTATCCACCCTACAGATTTTTTGTGGGTTTTTCTTATATTAGACTCAAGCTATATCTTACATCTCCCTCTTCAAGTTATATGAACACTAAAAAGTCAGAACCCAGACACATATGCTTCAAAAGTAATTTCCTATTTTTTTTCTCACAACCCCTCTCTATTTAGATTTACAGTTATATACATTAAATCTGTAAAATAAAAAATTGCTTCTAAACCCACTTAAAATTATAGTGGCAGCTTGTAGGAAATTTAGACCCTTCTCACAACATCCTCAAACTTTTATTTCTTATTTGCTCCTAACCTGGCTAGAGATTAAAAAAGAAAAAAAAAAAATTAAAACAGAGTTTCCTATTGCAAAAGCCAACAGAAAAAGTTAAAGAAGAAGTGTGGGGTTTTTTTTTTCACCTTTTCTCAAATATTTTAATTGCAGTACTCTTTGGAGGCCAAATACAAATTTAATTATGTGGTTTTACTACTAAAAAAACAATTAGGACAGATTCATGAGCCAATTACATCAATTGCTCTGTGTGTCCTGTTAGATTTAGTAAATACTTTAATTTTTTATGTACTGCCTGAGCCATAATGAAGCAGATGGATTTCAGTTGCTCTGAACCACTGGTTAATTTTCAGAGGTTTTCCTTTTTGTCTCAGTAAACTGAGCAGGGAGGGCTGTTATCTAGCTGGATAAACTGCTAGCACATCCTTCAAATGGATGTTTAGTGACTGCAAATGCCCAGTTACAAGTTTCCAGGCTGTGTGTAGGAGTTGCTTCAAATTAAGAGAATATTTGTAAGATCAGGTGGTTACTTTTAGTGTTTGATATGATTCTTGTAGCCATTTGCTGCATATTGATTTAGTCTAAAGATTTGCTGAGTTCAAGATGAGAGGCAACAAGGAAAATAATTCTACCTATACTTGTCAGCCTTCAGTGGTTTTTCTAAAGAGGAGAAAAACTTGGGTACCACAGAACAGAGGTGTTCCATGTCTGTAGATAAGGTACCCAGCTTCTTTCATTGCCTTTATGCAAAAAAAAAAAAAAAAATCTAAGAATGAGAGCTGGTCCCTAGAATGTCCCTAATGGCATCTGGAAAGTGGTGTTTGTACTTCTCAGGAAGATCAGTGTGAAATTTAAATTCTGCTTTTTGTAAACAAAATGTGGTGAGAAGTGAAATAAAATTAAAGCAAATAATTAAAAAGAAGTGAAATAAAATTAAAGCAAATAATTAAAAAGAAGTGAAATAAAATTAAATAATTAAAAAGAACAAATTTTTGAGGGGATGCACGTGGAGAAAGAGTTCATGTTTGATGCACACTCACAGAGTCCTTTTAGAATTGGCACTGGCAGAGCAGTGTCAGAACTCTGCATGTTTAGTCAAAACTAAGAGAAAAAATTGTGGTTTTAAAAATGTTTTAGTTCCAAAGTACCAGTTTAAGGATGGGTATGCTGAGGTGTCCTTATTACACACTAAATTCTCCTTAATTGCTTTTACTCTGTGTGCAAACACAAATGAAATGACAAGAAAGGGACAACAACCTTTTCCTGGAAGCCCCATACACAATGATAGGCAATTTCCATTTCCCACTGCTAGAATGATCCAGCTTTGTTTGTTTAAATTTAGTATTTATTATTATAAATTATCTTTTCATAACCAAAGTAATTTGCATAAGAAAATTATCTTCCATCAAGTATCATTTTACTGCATGTGTTTTGCTACTGTAGAAGCCTGTTAGTATTTGGATAATTAAAGGGATACTCTGGACTCTAATTTAGCCTAAAGATGATGATGATGATAATAGTAAGTAATAATAGTAGTGTTAAGAAATGTACCATTACAGCTAAATATTTTTATAAACCACAAGGGGAAAATCTAATTGAATTTCAGTCTAAAATAAAGTAAATTAACTAAACCCAGATACTACATCACTATCAACACGAAAATGCTCGTGGCCAAAACCAAAGCTGCTGCAGTCAAAATGGTGTCCCTGGCATGGATGTGGTGCCTGGGGACACAGTTCAGTGGTGGCTTGGCAGTGCTGGGTTAACTGTGGGCCTTGATGATCTTAAGAGTCTTTTCCAACCTAAATGGTTCTGTGATTCTATGATTTTATTGTTTAAGATGAGAGAAAAGCAATAAATAAATATGTTAAACACTGGTACTGATATTCCCTCTGTGCATGCAGCACCTGGGGGAATGGGATTACCTCAATCCAGTGGCCCTCACATGTGACTGATTTTTAAGATTCATTACAGTAATTTTCCTGAATCAAATCCTAATCCCTACATTTTTTTCCACTGGGTGCCCAGCAGAGAGTGGAAACTTCAGTTTATTAAGTTAGAAACTTTTTACTTTCTAGCTCAATATATTTCAAAACCTTAAAAAAAAAAAAGACTCTTGAAGAGCTAATAAATCTTACTACTTGGGGGGGGTGGGGGAAACATTTTATTGCTTTTTTCTCCTTGGTTGTTTATTTTTGTCTTGCAGGAAGGGAGTATATCTTAATCCTGTTGCTGTGGTATGTCTGGAAATGAATTAATCTTCAAACTTTGTCCACCTCTCTCTTCAAAAAAGATCTTTAATCTTTATCCAAGTCCTATTGCTATGGAACTTGTCAAAGAGACTTCCCATCAGGTTAGTTGGGCTCCTCCAGCATCAGACATCTCTAGGAAATACAGTACTGAAAGGCTCATTTTGAAGTCACCAGGAGTGAAATCTTTCTATAAAAGCAGTAGATTGCTATTGTAAATGCTTATTCTTACATTAGTAATGATTACACCAGAATAACACTGCTCTATCAACATATCTCAAAGTCTATTATTATTATTATTATTATTATTATTATTATTATTATTATAGCTGCTTTCAAGAGGTCTCTCAAGAGCTGGGTGAACAACATGGTAGCAACTGCATAAATCTTGCAGCTCCTTTATTCTGCTTGGGCACTGCATGTGAAATCTGTGCTGGTGCCATGCAGAATATGCACCAAGATTTAGAGTCTGTGAACCAGTTTTTAACCCTGAAAAAGAAAAAAACCCAACCACTTCAAACCTGTGTTTCTGTCTTCCTGACTTAGATGTAGAGAAGACCACACATAGCACCTAACTCACTCTTCCCAGTGTTGTCCATGGAGGAGGCAGTGGATGAGAAGACCCTCAGACTGGGTGAGTGCAGTGACTTTCAGCTCTTGGATTGACTTGTAACTTCATAAAAATAATGTTAGTTTCTTCCTTTCACTGTATTTATCAGCTTCTTTGCACTACTGCTTTTAAAAATGCTCACCCTGATAATGTGGAGTAGGTAGATAACAGTGGTGCCTTTTTCTGCTCAGATTAGCAATGCTGTATTCCATAAAATGGTTTTTAAGTTAGGAATGTGGACTGGAATGTGGATTTACAGTGATCACTGCCATCAAAAGCTTTCTGGCTGATATAAAGGGAGCTGAAAGAAACAAATGGGATAACATATGGTGGTATTTTAGAGAGGTTAGTTGTGTGATAATTGAACAAGAATTTACACAGAAACAGGCCTATTATGTGGTCAATATACTTGCTTATAAAGAACAAATATACAAGCATTCTATTTATTTTATTAATTAGGGAAAATAATGAGGTATAAGCAGAGTTGTCTCTGTGCATGTTGATGACATGACTTAAGTGTTATCAGTAGGGAGAAAAGTGATGTATTCCATAGTAAGTAGCTGGTATGAAAGGAAGATGGAATATTTTGTGCAAGATGTTGCAATTTTCTCCTCATGTTTTGTTCCTACTGTGAAAATGCATCAGAGGGACGTGGTAATAAGACAGTGAATATAATTTCCTGTGCTGGTTGTGTGAGATCACCTGAAAAGGCTTTTAAGCAATCGTAAATGCTTGTCCTGAGATTCCTCACCCACCCAGCTCTGTGGATTGTGAGGAAAACCTGGCTTAATATTTTCATCTAAAAATAAATATTTTCATTTAAAAATACAAATAAGTTGCCTTGAATCAGGCCAGGTTACCCTGCTGAAGTAGAAATCTCCCTTTTCCCAGCAAAATGCATTTCATCCAGATTTTGATTTACTAGCTTAGGTCCCTGAGAGCTGAATTGAGCCTTGAAAAGTTTTCACTGTTACTTGCAAGGAAATCTCATCATCACTTGGTTGGATCAGATGACTTCCAGAGGTCTATTCCAACCTCAAAGTGGAATCCCAAGGGATAACAGTGTTTTTACCACCCAGATGTGACTTTACTACTGTGGAGGTGCACTAGTAATCATGAAGTTAGCATTCCCTGTCTCTGTAAAGGCTCTTTATTAAATGAAAAAAAAAAAAAAGGCCAAAAAATAAAATTTAGCCTCTTGAAGACTGAACAATCATTCCTACATATTTATCATAATCTACTTCTGACTTCATTGATGAGCTCCAGTGGTATTTTTTCTTTATATATGACTTCCAAATAATTTTATTTTAGGTTTTTTAAGTTTTGTAGGATTTTAAAGTTTTAACTTTAATTTTCTCCTTCACTAACACTTGAACTCTCCACTCCACTGACTTTAAATATTTTATTTTCATTTTAAAGCCCACTCATAAATATCCAACTGAAAAACATGACACTATCCTTCACTTTTCCATTCATCTGCTCATATTGGAGATCACTACTTTGACTTCATCATCATTTTATGATGTATGGATTTTGTAGGGGTTTTTTTTTCATTTGATCATTGATCACTTTTCCCCACTCTTAACAATAGATATGCCAATACCAATTAGACTTGAACTGCTTGTTGTTTTGTGACCTTTGGAAAGGCCATGTTGCATGATTTATTTCCTTCTCTGTGTATTTGTTCAGATATTGTTTTGCTGTTGTAGAATCCTGGGCCTTCTCTAATTCATTTCCTTTTTCTTTCTAAATGAAAACCCATCAAGAAATATTGACATTCTCACTCCAGTGGAGACCAGTAAATGTTATCTGGAGAACTGTTTGATTTCCTTATTTTAATTGCTTGAGGCAATTCCTCCAGCACTTAAATTAATTATAGGGAAAGGGACTTCTGTAGAAGTAGACACTGCAGAGAGAAGGTGGTCCTGCTGTAGAGAGCAACAGGGTCTGGGATGCAGAAATGGAAGAAGTGGGAGGAGGTGTCATGTGGTGGCACTGTGAAGAATTTTGGGGAGGTAAAAGAAAGTGCAGAGGAACTGAGGAGCTGGTGGGTATCTTTATGTGGAGAAGCAGAACACTATTCTTGAAAGGTGAAAGGCTGGGTTTCTAAAAACTTGTTATCTATCTGGTTTCATGAATATATTTCACTGCTTTTGCCTTTTGTTTTAGAATTTCCAATGTAATAGTTCTAAAAAGTTTCCTTTTTCTTTTAAATCAATGAAGTAATTCCAATATTTCAATATTAATTTGAACTTTTTATGTAATTTTTCAACAAAAGGGTCATTACCTCCTTCCTTGAGTAAGCACAGATACTCATGTTTTTATGGTAATCTGTTTCTCCAGATCAGTCATGTTCTCTCCCTCTAGGATTCAAATAAACTCCACAGAAGAGATATTTGCATGGAGGGAATGGAGAGAGAAAATAGAATTCTTACAATTGGCTCCTGGGGCTATTTGACCCAAGGTAAGTTCTGTCTTCTCCTGTATGTGGGGTTTGGAGTCCATATTTCTGACTGACTTTCAGAAAATCAGAGCTAAATTCCAGCCCACTAATCAGAGTATGGCTCAGAAAGTCAGAGTTTTCATTCATTTCAGACCTCATGTACGTTCAGACTGTAGATGTCATCATGTAGAGACATCATGTAGATGACTCTTAGTTTTTAGGACCACTTTTACAGTTTATTTATTGAGATCACTGGAATCAATTAACACATTCCATAATAAGCAAAGTGTTATGGACCAAAGTTTGAAGTCCTTTATCAAAGAAGAATTTATAAATGAAAATAAAATCACTTCTTTGGGAATGTAACGTTGATCAAATCCACACAGATGCTGTTGTATTCAACAAAAGCTGAACCTGACAGTGAATTTTAATAATAACAATCCACAAGATTTTGCTACTCAAGCCAAAGAAAAATTATCTTCTGTTAAGGCTGTTTCACTTGCTGGGATTTTGACTAGATCAAAGTATTCCAGGTTCAGTCAGGTGCCTCACTGACTAGCAGGGAAGTGTCACTTGAGGAAACTGAAATGCATCCAGGCTAATGAAATCCTTGCCTTCTGGTTATGCTTATGGAGAGCTGCATTTGTGAGGTTACAGACACTGAACGATTTTGACCTGAACCAAGATCACCAGTAATTTAACACAGCCTTGCAGGCTTCCACCCAAAATGTGAAGATGAAAAATAATTGGTTCCTATTTCATTCCCCTGAATGCAGAAGCTGAAAACCTTAAGGACCAGGCAACATTTACTTACACAAGTGAAAGAGCCATTGTTTAAAACTTTGGCCTAAAATAATAGAGTAAGACAGATAAAACCACGAGGCTTACTTACATAGTGCAAAAATCAGAAGTTTTATCATCATGTGTAGGTGGGCATTAAAAGATATCTGACCTTAAGCAGGTTGCTTCACCTAAGCTGCTAAATCCCAGCCAGCCTGCAATAGCTGCTCCTGTGCATGTTCTTAACTTCAGACAAATGTGAAATTATGTGACATGACCCAATGCCACTGCTTTTAAATGAAACTGAACTGGGAACTATGAGCACACACATGGACAAACTGGATTAATTGAACAGTTTGATTTAGCTGCAGATAAGTGGTCTGTGGGACTGGCCCTTAAATCTTCTTGTAAAGGTGAGAAGAGGGAAGGATGAAGAAAAGCATGTGGTGCATGTTTGTCACATCTAATGAACTGGGAATTGGTATGGGGGAAAGGAATGTAAGAAACAGTCTTGAAACCAGGGGCTTGAACTGTGCTTTCAGATAATCTCTGACTCTAAGTCTGCAAACTAAGATCTCTAAGTCTGCAAACCAGCTTTCTTAGAGGGTCTGAAGGTACCTATCCAAAAAAGAAAAATTATAATGTCACAGTCCTAGCAAGTATACTGCAGAGAAAATATGAGCTGAGTGAGGACTGATTTTGGTTACGTTAATTCTGCTTTTAATGTTCACACTCTGTAGCACTCAGAAGTACTCGCCCAGCACTAGAATGAAGAGCACAGAGTTGAACATGCAGGGCACAGGGTAAGTCTTTGTATCATAAAACAGCTGCAAGAATTTCTTAAAGGAAAATGATGATATTTCTTCTAGGCCATGCCAGTTGTCTCCAGAGCAACTCTCATTAAGTGAGCATCCACCTTGAAGAGCACAGAAGAAACAACTTAGACCTCTGTAAGAGGCAAAATAGGCACTTGTAGCATGCAATGAAGTCTTTTTCTCAGGGAATAATTACTTACACATCCTTAGTAAGTCACAGCCTGCCAATCCAGGATATCCTAACAAGACTGAGTCTTGATTTCTCTAATAACTGGAATGACATTTCTATAAAAGAAAAGGGATTATGGATGAAAGAAACTTCTCAGAATTCCTCCCAGGCTGTGCCTGGTGGGACACATTAGAACATGTTCAACAGAAAGCTGGATCCTGCTGATAAAGAGGGGTTTTTCTTCCAGCTAATAAATTCAGTGTCAGTCATGAGCACTGCAGCTATAATGCAAGAAATGATCCTAAGAAGTCCAGTTCTGCAGACTTCTCCCTGTGACTGGAAGGTTTAGTCCAGGGGATTAGCAACTTGTTTCCTGGCATTATCAACATTTGCTGGATGGAATAACACCTTAGCATATTTACCTAATTAAATTACTTTTATGCATTTCTGGGAATCAAATTCATATTGAGGCCAACTTTGACTCCCTTGGCTGTGCTGAGCTTGTCCAAGTCATGCCACAGCAGCTGGGCCTTTTTATTTTTAATTTTATTTACAGATTCAGCAATTCCAGGAGTAAGACAAAGTGCATTAAATCCCTTACCTTTGTCTGTAAGTTTATTTAGGAAAAAAAAGTCAAGAATAGCCTTTCTTCCCAGAGGAGACCTCTGGAAAATCAATTTTATAAAGCATGCACGTCTTGGTAAAAGAATTGCAAGAGTTGGGTTTTTAATTGTGTAGTTTGCCAACAGGTAAAGAAATACAGATGTATGAAGCAAGCAAACACAAAGAAAATATTTCAAATCTCTTTACATTTATTCCCAGTGCAAATGCAAATGATTTCCATCCAAAAATAAAACTGAAAATTTGGTATCTGTCATAAAAAGAAGGGTTTATTTAGCATTAATGCTCTCAGTTCTTCTTCCCACAGTTGTAACCTGGGTAGTTTATTCTTAACCAGACCAGGGGAGGCAGCAATGTTGAAGTGGCCATCCAGTCTGCAAGCTGATCTCTGCCATCACCCATCACCTCCTTGTCATCTCAGAAAATAATGAACATTTAGGTCTTGATACAAGGACAGGAGACTATTTCAGCTGTGGGGTTTTTTTTTGGTGTTTTTTTCCTTTTTTTTTTTCTTTTTTTCTTTTTCTTTTTTCTTTTTTTTTTTTTTTTTCTGAGTTAACATTCTTCTGCCTCTCTCATTTATCTCTGACAAGCACAATGTTTAGCAGTCAAAGACTTATGCACCTTAGCAAGGTCTGATTTCTAGATCAATAGCATCCTTCTAATACACCAATATAATCCATCCTCCACCCTTGGGTTCTCATGAATCAGAAACGTGAGAATACAGCCTGAGCCCTTTGTTACCTTTGCTGATTCATATTTCACATTTTTTTTTTTTTTTGGCACTGTACCCAGGGTCTAAAACCAAACCAAAACAAAAAAGGATTTAAAAAATCTAATATTTCCCAGCCCTTCAGTGTGAATAAAGTGTTAAAACTTCCAAGCTATTACAGTAATTCTAAAACTAGAAGAGTTGCCACCTTTTGTAAAAGCAGTGGTGAAAGGAACACAGCTTTGTACTTCTATAGTGTTTGACATTTTATGTGCAACAGATATTGACTCCAACATTCCCTTGACAGAGCACAAAAATTCATTTTGTGTATTGTATTGACAGCCTAAGTAGGTTCTTTCTTTTTCACTTGAATAGGCTGCTCTAACTTATTAACTCTGTCTGGAGGGTTTTGAGTATTTTCCTCTAAGATCTAGATATATTTACAGCACAATGTAGATTTTGATATGCAAGGCACATAGGATGAAGGCTACCATGCAAGGAAATTCTTGTAAAACTTACTAAAACAGCCAAATATTTAGTAGCTATCCTCATACAACAGCCTCCAGCACATAAAATGGGTAAATCAGCTCCAGGCAGACTCTAAAGTGACACAGTCCTGAGGGAGTGGCTTTATTTACCATGACTTTTGAACCCCAGGATGGGAGTTTGCCTCATGACATTTAGGTAAATGAAGGGAATTTTAGGCATTCATTTCAGATAATTCTATTTTATGAAATAAGAACACTGATTTAATAACAAAATCCCACTGTTTTTTATCATAAAACTTCCTGGACAATCTCACAAACGTGCACACGTCTGTGCTTCTGATTCTCATTAAAGGAAAGGACAAGGCACATCTTCAGCAATAGCATTTAATGAACCAGAAGTGATGAAAACCACTTCTAGATACTGTCTTAAAGAGCTCATCTGGAATATCTCAGGTCTCTCAGTATGACAAGTGAGTCAGGTTCTGTGTCTGATGAGCCTGGCTGCAGATGACTGTACCTCAGGTCATTGGGGAACTCATTCTGTAAACAGACCAAGACAAAGTTGTCTTGACTGTGCAGTCATTGATATTTACCCAGGTAAAACCAGATGAAAATTAGCCTCTTTTTTTCAAAGGCTAATTCAAGAAACGTCAAAAGCTTTCCTTTCTTTCTACTGATCCATCAATATTTTCTTTTTTTTTTTTCTTTTAGCTGTAACTGCTTCAATCAACAGGGATAAATCTGTTGAGATTCTTTCTAACTGGAAGAAATTGTGGTAACAGCCACTCTTGCTTAAAATCACTTTAGTGAGGTTGGAACTGTGGCACTCAAGGGAGCTAATTAAACCCTCTCCAAAGTTTTCCAGACTTAGGTCACTTCTAACATGCTGCTTACTGTGAAAATTCATGCTTTATCACTTAAGTGCTGCAATAGAAATTAAGTTTTGGTTGCATCCCTTGGCATCCTGTGACCCAAGAATTCCTCTGAGTGAGTCTTGGAGTTCATGATGCAGCTTCCTTGTTAAGCTGGTCCTGGAGAGGTTCCCCAGGGAGAGATCCTCCATCTCTTCTTCACCTCCTCAGTGATATTCTCTTATTCTCTGTCCCATGCTTTTTTTAGTCTGAAGTTTTAAGTGGCTGAAGTAGAAAATATGGTACCCCAATAACACAATGAATAGCAAGATCATTCAGTAACTAAAAGCTGAATTCACTCCTGATGGTGTTTCTCAGTTTTCCTCATCTACAGGCTCCATCTGTCAGGAGGAGCTCAGTTCCTCCAGAGCTGGGGAATGAGAATTTGCTCAGCTGAAAATATCTCTGCTCCTTCCTCTGCCCTAAAGTCAGGGAGCTGCAGGTAGGTGATGGTGTCCACTGATTTCCTGGCTGCCATGAGCATTTGCTGGCAGCAAATTGCAAACTCTTCTCTCTTCCCTCCCCCTGAAGGCCTGGGATTGCTACCACCATCCTCCTGAGCACAAGTCACAGTTTAAAATAAAGTTCACAGGGTCCTTATGTGACAGGGTAGGAAAATAATTGAAAAGTTTAGCCTCTGCAGTGTCTGTTGTGAAATAATCAGATCCCTGTAATGTCCTTTGGCTGAGTAAAGCAAAGCCAAAAAAAAATCACATGGCAGCAGTAATATATTCTGTTCTAGGGAATGGATGCTGCTGAGTTCATCCATGGATCATGCAAGTTAAAGAATGCTTACTTTTTTTAAACCACCTCTGATGTAGTGGCATCATTCAGTGCCCAGTGTTCTTCCAGTTGTGTGGGAGTTTAATGTTTGTTACACAAGTTTCCAGTAAAGAAAACAAGGTGGTTCCTGAGCATCAGTGAGGAGCTAAAAGCCCTCTGTGCCTTTTGTGCCCAGGGCAGACACGAAGTGCCCAGGCTCAGACAGCTCCTGAGAAACATTGTCTGTCTGTTTATGTACCTAAAAGTCTGAGGTTGATGTTCTGCTATGATAATCCAGGAAAATCTGAGAGTAAAACCAGTGTCCCAGATACTCCAGCCCAGACTGGGGGGATCTCTGAGTTCCAGGAGTTTACAAATCTGGATTATGTGTCTAGGACAATTTAATTCCAAATATCCACCAGTTCAAGTCAAGCTCTCTGTACCAAACCCATCAAGATAATGCTGTTACAGGACACGATCAGTAAGATCAAGATCAGAGTCTGATGCTTTGCCTTTGAAACACTGATAGGAAAATACCAGGAGAGCATTTCAGTGATTCCAGGAAAATCTGATCTTTTGCTTTTATTTTAGGCTTCCCAGTACCAGGTTGCTAGGAAACCTTTGCAGTATAACTAAAGAGGAATGAATTATATTACAGAAGAATAAAATATTCCTGGAGCACAATAGTTTAAAAGCTATCATTAGCTCCAAGAACTGAAAATACTGCAGCATTCTCAATTCACTTTAACTTCTAGTGACTTTAAAGTAGAATTGAATTTTTTTTTTTTTCTTTGGCAAACCAGAGGGCCCTTGCCTGGAAAAGCTCAGTGACAGCTATTTAATATTTCAAGATCAAAGACTTGTTTTTCAGAGTTAAAAGGACAATCTGTGTTGAGGACAGTCATAACTTTTCCTCTATAGGAACACATTACGTTATTTATTGGTAATGTTAACTGTAAATAAAAGTAATATTTGTTAATTTTCCTACTGTATATCTAACCTAATGAGAAACAATACACTAGATGAGGCAAAATAAATATATATATTGTTATGTTCACTCAATTTTTTTCAGAAAGTCACTAGTTAATTCTTACTTTTCTAGGACTGTATATAGGTTAAGGCAAGATGAAGGTAAAGATTGATCAGTAATATTAGAAGCATTGTTTTCAAGATATGCATCTACATTCATTTTTCATTTTGGGATGGGACAATGTTTAATATATGGACTTGCTTCTCTCTGATTATTTCATCAGTGCTTTATCTTCATGTCTTCCAAATTATCTTGAGTCCCTTGTTTGATGGGAGGGAACTTCTCTGTGGCTTTCAGAGGTGATGCTGGCATGGTAATAACTTCAGTGTAAACAATCAAAGCTGTGATATGACATTCAGATGGAGGTACTATTTACTGACTTCCCAGATGGCAGATATTCATAAGTGGCCACAAAATAAAAGGAGCCTGGAGAAAATCATGACAGATACTTTTCTGAGAATATTTTTTTCCTATGGCATTGACACAGCTGCACTTGTGGCATTTGCCTCTAAACAACCAAGCTGCTCATCTCTTTTTTTGGTGAGTGCCATACAATACCTGGTTTAATGGGATGGAGGTAACTTGAAGGCTATTAATGATGGGAAGTTCTTGTTTCCAGAGCTGATTTTTGCTTTCCCTGAATAGCATACATCTATCTACACCGAGGGTTAAAAGTGTTTGAGATTCATTATTCATGATTTATTCTTATTACCAATCTCTATATTCAAAAGGTAGAATTTATCTTCAGATTTTAAACAGCTGAATTTGGGTGCCTGAGTAAAGGCATCTGCCTGGGAGTGATGCCTCAGCTCCCTGGCTGTTTTGTGAGTACATCCAGTGAAGTCCAGAGCTCAACCTGAAGCTGAGGGATCCATCTGGCCTCTTCAGTTGTCCCAGGCCTCATTAGCTTGTCCTGACTCTGAGTTTAATTTAGCTTCCCATTTTGAGTTTAATTTAGCTGTGTCACCTGTTCCCTTGGGTCAGGCTGTCTAGAGACCATCTGCAGCTTAAATAGGACATTGATGTTTCTCATGTCCTGTGCCACAGCTGTCAGACCCCTCTGCAGGCAGTGGATGTGCTTGGGTTTTTAACTAAACAAAACTAAACAAACTATGGGCAGCTCATCTGCCTCTTCAGATGATGGTGAAAGCTGAAATCCCTTGCTCTTAGAGATATCTACATCTACCTCTCCCAACCTGTCAGATGAACTCCTCCCCAGTCTAAAAGATGATAAATGCCATCATATTGAAATCAATTTTCAGCAAGAGAAATAATCACTCAAAGATTAGCAAACCTACTTCAGTTAAAAATAACATGAACTGGAAGAACAAAGTTTCCTGCTAGTCCTCCTCTTTAATTTTCAGCCACATCTAGATAAAAAGCTCAGTGCAACCTTTTGCCTTTCTACTTGTTTCTATTAGTTTTATTGTGTAAATAAAGAGGGGGAAAAGCTTCTGCCTAGTTCACAGTTAATATAATTCATTTTCATCCTAATCACTCAAAAAAGAATACAAATTCAGTAAGTCAGTCTTCTCTTTCAGTAATTTTCCTTTCTTAATACAGTATGTCAGTCTTTCAGTAATTTCCCTTTCTTTGATTACCTACCATGTTTCTCCTCTCAAGAAATCATATCATTGTGCAATCATTTTCTTCTCTCAGCTCTTCTTACCTCTTCCTTCTGATACTTGGAACAGCTTCAGTTTGACAGCTCAAATTTGGTGACTGTTAAGAAGCTGGAGTCAGTAAAACATCTGTCCAGATGTAGCACTGCTATGTTGCTTCAGATGCTCTTGGAAGCCATTAGAGAAGTTATCTTGCAGACACCTTGAAACACTTACAGATTTTCTAGTAGAGAGTGTGAGAGTTTTGAAAGCTGCAATTTATATAAAATAATCAGTCACTGTGGTTTTCTTGTGCTGTGAGTGTTCTTTATCACTTCCTTTTTAAAGATCACTTAATTTTTCTTGCCTCTCTCTACAGTGAGCAAACCCCTCTATGAAAGCATGAAAGTGAAGAGTTCCCATCTTCTCCTGTCTTCAGCTTCACCCTGGTATGTGCATTATTTTATTTTTTTTTTTGCATGTTATGTACTCTTCTAGTAAATAGGTAGCTGTTGTCTTGGGTCACACTGAAGATATGAAAAATCCAATATTTTGTCTCTAACAATAGCCAATAATTGGTACCAAGGAAATAAAAAAATAAAACTGAATAAGCATCCATTATATACTCTTAATTTTTACAGCCACCTCCACATGCTCAGAGATTTACAGAAACTGATTCTTGCCCTTTCACTACTTCCAGTCTATTCCAGTGTATGATTTCAGACACTTGAGAATGTCAAGTGTCAAAATTTCCTAATCCCAGGTGAAAACAGAAATGTTTCTACTCTATTAAACGTAGTCTTTTCTTGTAGGATTACCAGTCTGTTTCTTGTAGGATCTAGCAGAAACTTAAGGTATCTTTGCTGATCTACTGTTTGAACAAGGTAGCTAAGTCATATTAAATTCCTTTTGTGCACCATATTTGGAGTCAGCAGTGACTGTTGAGGTGAAAAGTGAAAAGAGGAAAAAAAATGTTTTCTTAAGGGTTCAGCAAAATTATTTCACAAGGTAATGCTATCCAGTCATTTGGAAATATATATATGTGTGTGTTGTATTAGTATATTATTATATATTATTATATATTATTATTATTATATATTATATATTATTATATATTATAACATACAATATATAATTATATATATTATATATTATGTATACAATATATATACAGTATATACTATGTATTATATATAATATATGTATTATATATTATACATGTTATATAGTATATAGTATATAATATATAATGTAATATATAATATATACAATGTATAATATATAGTATATATTATATACAATATATACAATATATACTATATATTATATATTATATATTAAAATATATTATATATTAATATATATTATAATGCTGTATGCTATATATTATATAGTATATATATACTATATAAATGATATACTGGGTATATATATAGTATATAATATATATTATATATTATATGTATAATATATAATATATATAATATAATATATATAAAATATATATAATATATATACTATAATATATGATATATATAGTATATAATATATAATATATGTAATATACACAACGTGTAATATATAATATATACAATATATTATACATATATATAACATATATATAATATATTATCTACAATGTATAATATATAGTATATATTATATACAATATATACTACGTGTACTATATATTATATATTAATATACATTATAATATTGTATACTATATATTATATATTTTATATATGTGTGTTGCATTAGTATAGATACACAAACTGCTGTGTCTGTATTGTTCAGTTTTACAACCAGCCAACAGCCATCTAACAACTCAGATTTGGTTAGGAATTTGAAATGGAATCCTCTGAAGTTTCTGCTACTTGAACCAGTGGCAGCAGACTTCAGCAGAGTTGATAATGACTGAATGTGACACGTAAAGCAGCTCCTGATATCATTTCAGTGAATTTTTCTTGACCATGCCACAGGGGGCTTCACCTGCACGTGAGCCCCATGCAAACAGCAAACCATACCTGTACTGCCTTCTCAGCACTGAAACTTGATTTATTGCTGTTCTCCAGAAGAATGACATTTTCCCTCATTAGTCTGAGAGTTAATGGTGGAGATTCTAAACTCCTTATCAATTTGTCATTTGCTGCTGGTGTTTTTACTAAGTCAGGCAAACAAGATACCATCAGTTTTCTTTCATCTTAGTGGGAAAATCCAACCTGCCATCCTGCTTCACATCAATAACAAAGAATCTTCCAGAAGTCAAAGATTTGCAGTGCCTTGGAATCATTTTTGAGGGTAAGAAAACTCAAAGTAGGAACTCATGGTCCTCTTTAATTTGGCTGCCATCTCTCTGTGAAGTGTTCAGTCCCCGCAGGAGGGGCACAGGGAGTTGCAGACTGCAAGGATGTCTATTACTCTGGACAGATCCAGATAATAGCTCTGTCCTAATAACCTCTGTGATTTCTTTCTTGTGATTTTTCAGTTCTTTTAATTTGCTTCAAAAAACCCCAAACATGACAATGTTTAGCATTTTTTAGCTGAAGGTTACTTCAGCCAAAGGAAACATTTAGAACGATGATTTCTTGAACTTTGGTAGATAACTTAGCATTTGAAGAGCTGTTTCTTGGAGGTTTTTTCTTTTTCCTCAGAAAAGTCCTTCTCAAGGACTTTCAGGTAGTCTAAAAATAGTCAAAATATCTCTAAACTCAGTTCATTCCACTTCTGTATGGAAAAACAGATGTGTCTAACCAGCTTATTTTATATAAAAAAAAAAATGGAGGGAAAAACCTCTCTTGACTCTAAAGTTGCTTTGCAAGAACCTCATTTATCAATTTTCAAATAACTTCTCTAAGACTTTTCAGATTAAAAGCTAAAAATACCACTCCCACTCTCCTGAACTTTGCCACATTCTCTCTTTGAACACAGAGGAAAAAAAACACCTGACATTCAATAAAATCTGCCACACTGCAGACTGAGAGTTGAAAAATCAATTTTTAGAACAATCAGATGGTTTATCTTTATTATTTCCTTTCTGTCTCAAGCCATCCTTTCCTGTACTTTACTTAATAGCCAAATTTCCAAGCCAAAATTATTGATCTTCCACATAATAGCACAAAAACATATTGTTTTTCTGTGAAAATACAAGATGCCAACTTGTAACAATTTCAGGAAAACCATTGAATAGATTCAGCAAACAAGAAGCTTTGGGGTGTTAGGTTTTTTGGGCTAGGAGAGCCTTTATGAATAAATAAATATTTTACTCTCTGCTCTGTTGACCAGTAGTTAGGGAATATGAGGGACATTTCATGTAATACAGCCTCAAATCAGGAGGGACTTTGTTTTTCCTAGAAAAGAGAGATTTTTGCTTTGCTCAAGGAAAATAGCTCAGAGCTGCAGAATTAAGGCAAGTGCTATGAAAAGGCAGAAAACTCTGGGGCTGTTAGACAGCAGAAGGGAAGCAGTACATCTCTAAAAGCAGGCAAAGTTTAAAAGTAACTGGGTAATCAGAAAAAAAAAAAAAAGCTATAAAAATCTAGCATTGAGTATCATGAGAACAAGTAATGAAAATAGGATGCTACAAAGCAGTAGGATGACTGATTGTTGAACAGAGATTGAGCAGAAATGTCCAGAAATTCTCCAGACCAGGAAATCCACAGATTTCCAGTTGGGGTTGCAGTAGATTTGGCTCTAGAGTAGGTTTTTTCTTACCCTAATTTGGGAAAAAAATTGAAGGCATCTACTGCAATTGCCAAGAGACTCAGCCAAGAGGCTGGGTCCTTTACCAGCTGCATTCTCACAGTTTATGGTCATGGAATGCTAGAAAAAGGAGGATTTACTTGAACTTGCAAGTTAAATATAATGCCCCAACACTGAGAAAATCAGTCTGAATGAATTAAATGTTTCATGTTCTTTGTGATGGGTGCCTAGAAAATTTACAATCCAAGTTATGGATCTTCAAAGGAAAGTGTCTTACATCAGATAATTCTTACCCATTGGAGATGTCACACTTAAGTATAATACTAAAACTCCTGCATATTGGGGTTTTTTCCAGTTTTTGGGGTTGCAAAAGGTCAAATGTGTGGGTGACAGAACACAGTACTTGTAACTCAGCTGCTGAAATGTTACTGCAGATGCTCACAAATATCAGATCCTTGAGTGGTACCATCTTCTGCATCATTTGTCCTCTTAAGGAAAGGAATTCAAACCCAGCAAAGAGCACAGGAGAGGCCTGGCTGCTATTCAACCTCTTTTCTGCCTTTGTTTTTTTTTTTTTTTTTTTGGTTTATGCAGCAGGTTTGTGGTAGGCCAGGTACTCATTCTGAATGAGCACACATTTTAAGGCTGATAAAAGCAGGTGCCTCTTCTTTGACAGTGTTGAGATTTATAATAATGTCAGGGAAGTGAAAGAAAATACATCTTTATATCCTCTGATTTCAGTTGTGTCACCTAAATTCCCCAGAATTCTCTTGATCCTGACATGGTGTTTCCTATAGACTTGTATCATTGTGTCCAGTATAAAAATAAGCTGCCCCTCAGGATTTTTAGTTTATTTAAAGAGGAGAAAAACTACATGGCATTTAGTGAAGAAATTACCAGACAATGAATCACTTTGGCATTTTTTCTTCTTTATTTTGTTTGAAGAAGCAAGGTAAAAATCACTGCACTTTGTACCTACTCCTTTTTGTTTTTTATCTAGCATACATTCCTTTTTCCTTTTCCTAATAACTAAACTGCACATAAATACAGGCTCAGGTTTGATGCTTAGAAGCTGTGAGTGTTTGTTTTCTTCCAGAGGATTATTAACCTGATTTTATTAGCTGCCTCATTAGAAATAGTTTCCAGCTTTTGGTGCACTTCTGATAAAACAGGAATTCTGTGGGGTTGCTTTCCCCATCTAGGATAATGACATAAATCTAAGAGGATTTAATATGCAACTGTTGAAAATTAGTAATTTACAGTATAATTCTTATTAATTCAAGTAAAATTTTGAAAGAACAGGTAGCTCAAAACTTGTACAGCTTTAACTAAGACACTCAGTCCCACAACTGCTGGAATATTAAATCATTCTGCTCTCTGCAGTGGGCTGTAGACTTAATTTCTGTGGAGTTAGGAAATTAATTATTGCAGCAATCAGTTTGCATGAATATTGGCCATAAAGACTTACAAATTAGAATATGGAAGACTTTTAAACTTTAACATCTTACATTACTTTCATCACATTCAATAAAAGATTATATTCTTCCATGATGTTTCATCAGTATGCAGAACTTCATTATCTCCATCTTCTAGACACATCTTGTGATGAGCAGTGTTTTAAATCATGCTGCTGAGTGAAGTTTTCCCCATATCACAGATGAGATGAAGCTTGTGTTCTGAGAACTCTAATTTCTTTGAACTCAGGTGATGACTTTTGTGTTCTAGCTGCTTATATGTTCAAGACAATAAGGACATCCTTGCTTACCTGAAAAATCTGCTATTTTCTGCTAGATTTTTTGGCTGGTCTTTCCAAGCAAGTGACAATTATTTCAGGTCATTGTGATGCAGACTGTCTGCAGTATTCATGTCTTGGGCTGCTATCTTTACACATCTGGAGCTCAGTTATGGGTGGTGACATAAACAGATAGTGCTTAAACTTGCAGTGTTTTTTATTAGTAAGCAATATTTTAACTGAATGGAAATTTGTATTCCTAGATATCCCTTAGCAAGGCAGAAATAAAATAAAGTGAATTTATCAGAGCAACTGAGAATTATTGTTACCTCCTGGAGAGGTGAAGGGAACCTGAACTGATACTCAGCATCATTTGCTGTGATGAATTCTCACAAAAGTCAACTGGAGTTTTGAATAAACATTGGCAGCAGGGTAATGTCCTTAGAGGTTATTTCCATTTTAGATGAATCCTCCTGTTTTGCATTGCCACCTGCACCATCCTTTGATAAAAAACAAACAAAACCCCCAACAAAACCCACAAAAACAAACAAAAAAAAACCCCAACAAAGCCCCCCATCACAGAAATTTTAATAAAAATCACACTGTGCTTCCAATGCTTTAAAGGACAGGAAAGATTTTTTTGAAATTCAGAGTAATAAACAACAACTTTAAAATATTTCAGGCTCTGGAGCTATTGAGCAGCACGATCCACCCCACTAAAACCAAAGTAATAAAGGAAAAACAAAGAAAAATATCTTTTTAAAATCAGTAACAAAAGTGTAATACATTTACTGGAGAAAATATCAAAGAGCAAATAATACATTTGGATGTTCACCCATCACTTTTTATACCACTGAAAAGCACACAAGGTGAGCAAGAACTGACAGAAAGCATAATGAACAGAACTTTGTTCAGTAGATACTTTGCTACTGGTTTACTAAAATACCCCACTACTCCTGACTTCTTACTACAATTATCTTGATAGCTTTTGACATGTTCCCATGAAGCACTGAGTGATGTTGACTAAAAGGATTCAGGCATATTTTCTCCATGCTTATGCCCAACATATATTCATGGTTTCATATGATAGCTTTAAGAAAAAAAGCCCCAAACCCATAAATATACAGACTTTTAAACTTGCCTCATTCCCTTGCCATACTATTAGCATCTGTTTTATGTATACGACTGGGTCTTAGATTTTAGGAGATAAAAATACTCAGTTTTCAATCAAATTAATCCTTTCTAAAAACACTATAGACATCTGCTGTCAGCTGCTTCATAATTAATAACCCAGATTTTAACACAGAATTATCTAAAGGCAATTGTTTGCTGTTCCCAGCTGAAGCTCATGACTAACTTGACTGCCATTTCTCATCTTCAGAAAGCAACTTCTTAACTCCCAGTGACTGATGTGAATTACATGGCTGATGGGTGACAGGTCTGTCCTGACTTTTTAACTTCCAAAGTTTCACCCTTTCTTCTCACATTTCTTTTCCTATGCAACCCTCCCTTCTCAGCCTGAGAGAGGACAAAATTAGTTAGTGGGGTCTCTCTCTCCCAACCTACACAGGTCAAAATACACAACAAGTTTCCAAACTCCATTTTATAATCATCTCCAGCACCTTTTCTTGTCTCTCTCCCCTGAATTATCCTCCCTCTGCCTTTATGCCCCAGGATTTCAACCCTTTCTTGGCTCTTCCATGCACTCTGATATGGATCTGGATTTTTCTCCCAACAAATATCCTTAAGTGAATAAATGGACACCTCAAGTGAGGTTAATTTTTAAGATGACTCCTCCATGGTGGTTTGCACTTTCAACACAGTTGAAAAGGAGATTTTTTGTCAAAAAGTAAGAAACAGAATTAGCAAAGACCTTCAGGTATATCATCCCTGTTGTCTTACCTTTAAAATGTCATTCCTTATATGTTGTTCTCCTGTGTCTTGTCTTTTCTTATTAACCACATATTTTTCAGGGCATATATATTTGTCCTGCCTGTAGAAATTTATCTCATAGTTTCCTGAATTGTTGACATTTCTTTTTTTGGAACAAATTCTCTTGATTTTGCCATATTATTTCCTATCTTACCTTATATCAGCAGCTGTCAAGCCTGTGCAGTTCTCATGATGTTGGATGTATTTTTTTTGTCTTAATATAGAAGAATTCTAAATACATTTAAAAAATGTTTAGGATTTTTATTGTAGAATTGTTTATTTTATGGCTCTCCTTAGCTATGATTTTCATAAGAAAGATGGTAATAAAATCATCTCTTTTTGCACCACACAACATGATATTCTTTTAAGAATATGAGCACTATTAAAAGAGCTATGATAATTCTAGCTGTTGCAAATTGCATGCATCATCTTGTTTGTCCTCTTGATGGAAAAAATGGAGGATTTCATAACTTCATTTTTATATCTCTTTCCTTGCATGAAATAATAGATCCTTAATTTGAGGATATTTAAGTAGTAAACCTGTGATTCTTCTTTTCAGGGTGTAGATATCTATAAACCAACAGTAAATGCAAGTCAACAACTAATTTCTCCTGGATTGCCAACCAGAAGACAGGCTGGCAATGATTGACTTTGCCTGAATTTCCACTACAGCCAATGAATATTGATATTAAATTTAAAGTCCTCACAAATTTTTCTGGTGCTTGGTATTAATTTTCCTGTGCCCTCTAGGAGAATGTGTTTTTAATGCAAGCACTAGAAGTCTCCTTTGATTATTTTCAAAATAGGAACTGGAAATATTTTCCAATTAAGAAATGTGTCACAGTTTGGAATTCTTTGATTAGAACACATCATTTGGCAGTGTACAAGGTGGTGGATTGTGGCTTTCAGAGGGAAATGATGCTTTGCTGTAAAAAGCTGGCTGTGGAAATGTCAGTGGATGTTGCTCATTGAAGATGAATATGCAAATGGAGAGTTCAAAAACAAAAGAAATGTTGTGCCTTGGGAATATTTCCTTTGTTGTTTTCTTTCCTCTTGTCTTTTGGGGAGAGAGTTGTTAGGAGACCAGGAATATTAATTAGTATGAAAAGTGTATAAAAATATTCTGAGCAACATCTACTGTAGAAAGATTTTCTTGAGATTATAAACTGGTGAACATGCTGCAGTTTAATGAAAAGGATAATTAAAAGTTGCATGAAATGTATAATTTTTTACCTTTTTTTATTTTAGAACTGTCTTTTCTCCTTATTTTTATGAAGGAATGTGAAGTCTCCACTTTATAAAAGCAGTCCTGAATATTTTATGTAATGAAGTGATGGAAATGAAAATGGAATTTATAACTCAGTGATATTTCCCTGCTTATTGTGCAAGAGGACAGGAAGAGTTATGTGATAAATTAACTGTAAGAAGGAGTAGTAACTCACTTCATAGTGAGCAATAAGTAAATCACAATGGTATCCAATATAAAATGTGCTCATGAAAAGTAACAGTAAGAGCACAATCTGATTACAGAGCAAATCCATTTAGCATCCTGTTTACATTTCCAGGTAAAACCTGTTTTATAGCAGAGATTTGCTAATCCATTTGGAATACTCTGCTTCCTACCACAGGTCTGGAACCCCTGCCTGGCTGGGGAGCTGAACCAGAACCCTTGGTTAAAAAAAGTCATTTATTGTCCTGAATGTTTTGTATCTTTCGAGTAAGGCTGAGAGATTTTCTTTGTGTACTTCTACCCATATTTGCTCGGATGCAATGATTCATCCCCTTCCCCAAAAGATTTACATTTAGCAAAGCTGACTCATTAAAAAATGAAGAGTTTAGGCACCAGCTCTCAGAATGCTGACTGCTCCCAGCTGCAGCATTCTACATCTGCCTACTGCAGGCTGCTGAGATTTTCCTGACATGGACACTAACTAGCAAACATTTTGCTTTCAGTTTTATCTCTGTGCCCACTACACACCCCTAGCTTTATCCTATTTGTTGCACAACATTTACTAGGGATAAATATAGTGCAAGCACACATTGCACTTGCTTTTGATGATAGAGTTCAGGACTGACCTTCAGTGCTCTTGTAATCTCATTGCAGCATGTTTCTTGGGCAGAAGTCACTAAGTTGTGCTGAATTACGCTGAGCTGCAGTGGGCAGGAGATAGCAACAAACTGAATGAGTAAGTACATCCTACTTCCTTGCAACTTTCTAACCAAAATTCCTCCAGGACTCTAGGGTTCTCAACTGGCAGGTCTGCAGATGCACAGCTGGCATTCAGACAAACTGGGTGTGATATACAGGATGAAAAAACCAGTTACCTACCAGCTCTCCTGAGTTTCTGCAGCTTCCTCTAGATGCTAAGTTTGCATTTGTTCATCCCTGCAATTAATTTAATTCCTGAATTAACTCGTAAGAGGTGCTAGGAACCATTTACATCAGGCCTGGAATTTTAAACTCAGCTTTGTCCCTGTTCACAGAAGGCAAGCTGTACATGTGGGCAGATGACTTTCTGTTGCAATAAGGTTTTAACCTGGGTGCCAGGTTCAAATTTGCCTGGAATTAGTGGGAAATGGGGCTTTCCAGCAGCTCTTGAGATCTTCTCTACTGTGTTTTTATGTTGGCTTGAAGTTTATAGAGCAAATACTCTTTGGCTTCAGGTCTGAAGTCTCTTGGAATCCCATGGTCCTTTTCAAGTACATTCTACTGTCTGTAGTTGTCTGGTGATTGAGATATCATAACCATAAGACATGCCAGAATTATAAATGAAGGCAAAATTAACATTTATCATTATCTGATGCTAAGAAATGCAATGCTAAGTTACTATTTGAGGGCTTCATATGCTCTGCCTGTAGCATCAGAAAAGAAAAGGGACACCTTCCAAATTCTTTGCAGCTCAGTCAATTAGATTGGATCACATGCAAACACTACTTAAGGAAAAAGAGGAAAAAAACAGAAAAAGGAATAAGAAAAACACTAGCAGAGGTTAGAACACCAGAGGTCTCCTACACAAGCACTCATTCAACCTTGACAGCAAGCATTAGGTAGGGGAGCAGTCACAACTGGAGCTTAATAGCTACCTGGTGAGATTTCTGCTAAGGAAGAAAATGAGAAATTCACAGGTAGAAGGGAAGATGCTCTATTTTGCTCTGCTTTTCTGTCATTAGGAAGCAACAGGTTGTTTGTTGTGTTAGCTGAATTTTTTTGTTCAAATCCCAAGTAAGTTTTAAAAGATCTGGCTACAAAATAAAATGATGTAGGTACCATCCAAAAGAACTGGCACTGTGTCATTTGGAGCCTTCCAGCACAAGATTTCCTGCTTTTAAAATGTGCTTACACACTGACTTCATTAGGGCAGAGAAATAATAATATAATAGATAATAAAATAATATAATTTCCATTAAATTATGTTCTCTGACATACATGAAGTGTATTGGTGAAAATTCTACTACTATGTGGAGTTTATTAGTGAAAATTTCTTGAAGTTCCTGACACTTCAGACAATGTTAACCCATACAGCTGTGGTGTTTTAGTGGAGTTCTGGTGGCCACAGACCAACTGAATATCCCCTTAACTCTTTTCAGGAGGTGTAAATTAAGATTAAGAAAGCAGTTTGGTGTTTATGCAGTTGTTGAATGGTTGTAGCTGTAATTTCATTAGAGAAAAAAAACAGAGTAAAAACTTAGGTACAAATTTTATTATACTGGATGGTGCTGCAACTGCAAACACTCCATAAAAAGACAATGGGTCTGTTATAGCACTTTATTTCACACTTCATCTTGTAGTGCTAACAGTGTGGTGTAAAACGAAGTCTGAAAGTTGCATCAGGAGAGAAGGTTTGAAATCTTGGCACCTTCAGCTGGTTAAAAAGTCACAAGGAGGCAGAACTCTGTTTTCTGCTGCATTTATTCAGCCTGTGAAAATAATTTCTGAATTTTTTTTGTAGTCTTTACATGAAAGGCAGACCAGTAGCACTTTGTGTTCTGGGAAATTGGTGTGGACAGGATGTACACAATCAGATCTCTTGCCTTGTTCTAATATCTCCATCACCACATGCTTCCATCACTGCATGAAGCCATCACAGAATGTGTGAGATTGGGAGCTTTTTGAAGTGCATATTACATTTTTCTTAATTCTCTTCTCAGAGCCTTAAGGCTGGGTTGTGTTTTTTACCTTCTTTCAGTCACAGAGAGCTGAGTTGCTGTAACTCCTAATAATAAGCAGTAAAAACAAGGCATGGATAATCTTTGAAGAAGCTGGCCAGAGAATTAGATGCCAGGTTCAAGATGGGTTTATTTAATACAAGAGAAGTTCTAGTCAGGATTTTTGAGCCTCATTCCAACTCAGGGAAATCTGTTAAAAAAGAGAAATTCTCTTTCTCTTCCAGTTAATCAGACAGGCTCTTTTCCCTTCATTTTTCTCCATTAATCAGCCTCTGATTTCTTCCTTGCCAGCTTGCAAAGCAGTGGTTTTTAATGCTGGTAAACAAAGTAATGAGTCAAACAAATAAAAGAAACCCTAGGCTGCTGATCTGGGTTATTTCATTATCCCCTTGGATAAGCCTTCTGATTCATTAACAGTGTCTTTGGTGAATTGCTAGACCTTTTAAATTAAGTGCAGCGTGCTCATCTCTGTTCATTTGGAAGGAATCATGCTTGATTTACTTAGTTCACATGGTAATGTATGTCACTTGATGATTTTCCTTAGCTTTCACAGATTGCATATTACCTCACATTTACATTTGATTTGCTGGCACACATCAACATTCAGGAGCTTGTGGATTAAATATAAATAGAGTGTGCCTGCTCTCCAGTCCAATTCCAGTGAATTAATAGCTAAGTGTGAATTACAACAATTGAGCCCCGGGAAAGCTACAAAAAGTCTGTGAGTCTGAGAAGCAGAAATGTTGCACTGCATGGGATCTTTTCACAGAATTTCCCCCCCAGGTCACTACACTTTTTCAGGGACATTCACCTAGACAAATGTTCAAAAGCTCCTAGCAGATGTGCTTGTGGTGCTGCCATCCAGGAGCAGGACTTCAAGTCAGCTATATATATAATTCATATCATGCTCTAAATAAAATGCAGGTATGTAGCAGGATGACAGTGACAGCATGTAGCTTCATTGCAGACTGACTGAAAACCCATCTTGGGTGCCAGGAAAATATCTGGCTAAATAGCCCAGAGCAAAAAATGGTGCATTCTGCCTTCTCTCAGGAGGTGAGTTAGTTTAAACCCAGTTTCTGTGCTCTCAAGGGAACCATTAACAGAGGGTTAGACTTGTGCTTAGGTGTTTTTAGCCTTTAGGCAAGGATCCAGCTGGAGTAACTTGGCAGCCACACAGAGAGGTGGGTAGGGCTGTGCAGAGCTGCAGCTGCTGAGGATCAAAGCTTCTTGATGGTAAAGAATTAATGCAGCCCTTGTACCTTGAGTCATTCCCAGTCAGCTGAGCAGCAGGGTGGTTTTCTGGGTGTTTCCTTGTAGGAAATAAATGTGTTGCTGTGTTGCTCAGAGCTGATATGGTAGGGAATGGGGGATGGTTTGCTGGTGTAGGAAAGCAGGCAGCCTGGTGGCATCTACATACCCATCAAAGTCAACAAAAAGACATTAGCTGCCATGTAAAGGCTTAAATTCAGGTCACCAGTGTGCAATAAATTCATCACACCAGTGTTTTGTAGGTCAATAGAGGATCACTGCTCTACTTAGAGACCACAAGGATGTGTGGTAGAAAACAATCTGACCAGCAAAGATATCTTCAACTTGATTTGTCCATCTTACTTTCCAGAGTACTCTATGATTAAGGGCTTTTTCCTTTTTTTTTCTTTTTTTATGAAGCAATTTGCAAGTAAGGTCAAACCAGATGTAAATGGGCTCTTAGTTACAAACAACACTATAGCTTTTGCATCAAGCATCTTGGAGCTGTTGAATTCATTATGTGGAAGGATAAGACAAATAGCTGTGCACTTAAAATGTCACTCACCAACTCCCTACTCCCAAAAGAAGTGAGTTAGAGCATGAACTGCCTGTGTCCATGTGCCAGCCAGGCTCACCTTTACCCCAAGAAAAAATTCCCCCAGTGACCTTCAGGTCCCCATGGAGACAGAAGTGTTCATTGAGACAATCACCCTCTGGAAGCTGATGAGCTACAAGTTCTGGAGATACTACAAACCCAGAGGCAGCTTCCCAGGAAATGTTCTCATTTCAGGGCTGCAGATCTCGCCAGGTCCTCCCCTGCCACCCTGTTTCAGGTACTGCTGGAAGATAATATTGGATTCAGTGCTTTTAATACTAAATTGTCTCTCCATCAGGAGGGTATGAACAGAGAGCAAACACAGACAGTGCTGAGGTTTCCTGCCTCTTAAAACCTCTTCTAAGGTCAGTTCTTTTTGAAGAGAACTCTCATCCTAGGAGAGTAGGGAGCAGGAAGCAAAGAGACCTTCAGGGTTTCTCTGTCCTACAAAGGAGACAGGTTCTGTACCCACTGCTGAGTCTGCTCCTCTTCCTGTCTCCTTGCTGATGCACAGGCATTCCAGGAAAATCAGCTCAGGGCTCTTTTAAAAACCAAATTTGCTAGAAAGTAGTTTTTTGAAAGATACCAAGGATAAATGCAGGTGCTGGGGATCTGTGCTGGACTTTAACACAGAACCCACCCCCTTCTACTTCCTTTTTCCTTTTTTTTTTTTTTTTATTTTTTATTATTATTACTAATTTAGCTTGGATTCTGTTGTTGGTACCTTGCCTTTATTTCATTTTCTATCTTTTCTTGCACTTTTTAAGAGTGCACTTCATTATTTGCTGTGTCTCTGATTTTCAGTGTCCACAGGGAAAAAATGTTCCAGTGTTAAAACAAAGGTCTTGCAAATCCACATCCACTTTTAAATATTTTCTAGGAGGAACTACTCTGTGTTTGGGGTCCTGTGCTCTTAGTTGTAGTTTACAGATCTCCAAGCTGGGCTTCTTCTGAGCTGCTCTGAAGTTATCCTGGACTTGGAGAATGTATGAGGTGTTTTCAGTAGCCTGGGCACACCTCCTGTCAGGAATCATTAGGAATGAAAAGGTGAAACAACCCCAAAGTTACACAGGGCCAGCATTATAATCCCATAAGTCGTTCCTGTTATTATTTTATTCTTGCCCTTCTACTTATTTTTCACAGAATCATACAAATCCCTGAGGTTTCTGCCAAGAATCTAGGGTCTTATTTAAGTTTAATGTATGTTCTCATTTGAGGTTAGCTTAGAGTGTATCTTACAAAATTCTAAGCCAAATACTTTTATATTTTACTATATTTTTAAAATCATTATTTAGAGATGCTCCAGGCCATGCAGCATGTCCTTGTGAAAATTAAGCAGCTACCAAAGCAAGGACTAATAAGACTGTGCTTTGTATAATGCCAGCAGTCAAAAACCTTTAAAGCTAAATAATAAAAAGCATTAATGGTTGGTGTCTTTCATGCATCTCAGCTACTTTAGCAGATGTAATATTATTAGCTGCTTCTGTTCAGAGTAAATTAGATATGCAATCAGGAGGGGAAAGAGACAGATTTACAGAATATGAGCATGGCCTGTAAAAGATTATTCACAGCAGTAATTAGTGAGTGCTGAAACTTGGGGAAGACAAAGTATTTTGTAAGCAGGAAGAACTGTGCTTTCATTCCAGAATGTTAATTCTGGCAAAGGACTTGAATTCTGAGTGCTGGTGTTGTTTTCCATTTTGTGGCTGGAATCACCTCCCTGGCAGGTGGTTGGTGCTCTCTGTGAGCAGCCAAAGGACTTTTCCTGCTGTTTGAGGGAGTGGGAATCTCTGTTACATGAAGGATCTACAGCTGGGCAGGTTTTAGGAACAGTTGGGTGCAAACTGGTTCAGTATGGTGAGGCATTGCCTACACCACAGTTCCAGCTGGCTGCAAACCAGTTATGTGTCTACATTTTGGTGATGCTTTGGGTTTTAGAAGTTAACCCACAGAATCACAGAGCTGTCAGAGTTGGAAAGGACCTCTGAGATCATTGAGTCCAACTCTCAACCCAGAAAAGAACCCCATGTTCTGAGTTGCCACATGTACATGGTGCTAGAATCCATCACCTCCCAGTTGGTTAAACTTGTGCCATGGGGCTTTATCAGCCACTAAGAGTCACACTTGATCTACAAAACTTTTAATGACAGAATGATGATGAGAATCTCTCTGAATACCCATCCTTTACTTAGAAATCTCCATCTTCTTTGCAACCTTTTCAATTCAACCTCAAAGAATTCCTAAAACACCTTCATATAATGCATTTTTGCTGAGGCCACACCAGCAAGTTAGTCATGAATCAGGAACAGAATCTGATGTTTTGTTTCTTGCTCCTGCATTATAATTATTGAATTGCTACCAGAAATGTAGCAGAAATTGAGGGCTAGGTTCTTACTTGCCACAAAACCCAATCAGTGCCAGGAGTTGGTAAGAAAGCTGAAGTCAGAGGGGCAATAGTAACTTACAGTATCAGAGTAGATGACCCTGATTCCTCTCTTAAAACTCTTTGTTACATTTTTCATGGATTGACTTTCTAAATTAAGTGCTATTCAAAGCAAAAATGGGTAGTTGGAATACTGGGCTTTCTTTTTTTGCCTGCATTTATTTTGGAAGCAAATTGAAGGAGTGGTTTAACTGTGTAATGGGGTGATAAATCAGTCAATTTACATCTGGCAGAGTAAAATTAGCATTGCCATTACTTCATAATAGGGCATGGCTATGACAGTGGAATTGATTTCAGAGTAAGCCTGATCCATTACAATTTTGTTAATATTGAATTTTAAATAGAATGATGAATTGAGGAGGAAAAAAACCTATTTACTTTTTTTGTGTGTCATTTTACTGGGCCTCCACATTAGGAAGTTCCTATAAATAATATAATCAAGTAACAAATGGAAGGAAACTTTGGTTAATTTCTCCTTTGATCAAAATACCATTCCACTGTTTTTCCGAGCTACACATAATTCTTTTTCTAGCCTATAGATAGAATTTAGATTTATGAGTTTACCCTAAACCTGAAAGAGCTTTTAGTCAGAGGAACTTTGTTCATTTTCTTGTTTCCAACTTCTGTCTCTCCTGGTAGAAGGAGAATACCACCAGAGAGACCTCAATTCTGTCTCATCTCTAGATATATGGTAGTTGGAACAGATCAAGTTAACATGTACACATTCTGTGGTAGGAAATCTTCATGATAGAAGTAGAGAAAATGTAAGAGTGCACTATCTAGAAGAGGAATGGAAATTCAGAAACACAATGATGCTTTGTTCTGGTGCCCAACCTCTTTCTTGTGCAGAAAAAGAGAACAGAGACTACCTCTTATTAGAGTAAGAAAGAGCTTCAATTAAAAAATGAATATTTGGAAAATACCACTTTCCACCAATCTTAATTTTAGCTCTTGGTTTCACAACTGCTGTGTCAAAGGCCAAGCACAAATGACAACGAAATGGCAGCTTGCAAAAGTTCCAGAAAATTGAAATTAAATCAATTGCTAGAATCAAACTGAATTCTTTAATACATAACTTTAGGAAATGCATATAATCTTTCTTTTTATCTACAAGATCCTCTTTAATATGGACGGGATAATAATGATTAATTACTTCTTAATGAATCCCCACAACGAATCACTTCTCCAAAGTGAACCAATTACTTTCAGTCTCTTGGAAGAAATGTTGAATAGGGCTAACCAAGGTTTTTGCTCATGCTCTGCACTTTCATTAATATAAGTGGGAGTCTCAAAGATGTTCCCTGTCAACTCCTGGAGTGCTTCCTTGGGAAATACCAGCACTACTCAGAGAAGTGATGTGAAAAGCCTTTGCTTGGGCAATTTTCCCTAACCACTGGGTCAGACCACAAGCATTCTTCTGAAATGGGTTGTGGCATTCAACACATGTGAAACCAGACATGCCACCATCCTTTGTGTGCTCTTGAACTGGATCCAGAAAGCAAACATGAAGCACTGCTCAGCGTGAATCAGGATGACAAGATTTGGCTTCAGGATCCTGGAAATGTATTTGTCATCCTGATCTGCAATGACATGGGAAAAAGTCTGTTGCTGCTAAGAACAGCCCTTTTACTGTGAAGGACTCTGGCTTTTCACCTGTTAGGTAAGTTTTCAGCCATTTTGTGCAGATATTTTCCCTTATTTCCCCCACCTTAATCTCACATTTTTTCTCTGAAATATTCCCCTTATTTCTAAAGCACTGAGATATATAAACCTAACCTAGTATTTCCCTTCACTGGGGATCAAAAAAAAAAAAAAAAAGAGGACAGAAAAAGACAAAAAGCACTTCTTCTGTTCTGAAAAATATTGTATTTTTTGACTTTTAAATCTCAAAAGGTGATCAAGCAGCATTTTTAATGGGAAAAGCTCTTTCTTCAGTATCAAGAAGGGATGAACCAGTGCTTGAGGAACAGTATATGAAATAATGTATTCTTGGCATATAGAATGGAAGGATTAATAGACCCAGCAAACATTTCCAGAGGAAAAAATGCTTCTTGTTTAGTTTTAACTTATTCATTTGTCATTGCTTCCACCTTACCTACCTAAGCTGTAGATGGACAAAAATCTTGTGTATCCAATTAAACCAGGACCATACTAACAAAAGCCTCCCCTTGGGTTACTCTCTACTAGAGGTTGCTACTTTATTAAAGAAGCACTAAATTACTCCAGCAAAATCAAGCATATATTTCAGCAAGATGAAAGCCTGGAAGTATCAGGAGAGATATTTCTTTAAGATTTTAGTTAAAGCTTTAGACATTCTGCTGTCCTAACCACTTGAAATCCTGCTTGGCGCTACGCCTGTCGCTTGCTGTGCTTTTCACATCCTGACTTTCAGCACCACGGGGATTAGACTATTAAAAGGGTTCTTTAGCAGCAGATTCAGGAATTATACAGCCTGGGACTTCAGGTCATTCTAATTCTGCAAAGACCTCCTCCTCTTGAAACTTTTTGTTACACCTCTTGTCATCTGAGGTAACAGATAATGAGTTTTATTTTGGTTTTTTCCCAATGTCTTCGTCCATGCTCTCTGCTCAAGTTTGAACCAACACAGCTTTGGGAAGGAAAGGGACAAGAGGGCTGGACTTAGTGTTCCCAGAAATCAGTAGTTTGCCTTTTTCCAACTCTTTTTAGCATTTGTTGTCTGAGGCCACACAGCTGTCTGATATTGTGCCGTGGAGGGAATGGCTGAAGATACTTGCTTAGATACCTGCAGAGTAGTCCAGTTGAAGTTCACTTTCATTATCCAACATGGAGCTGGAGATCCACTGATTCAAGAGGCAATATTCAGGATTTCTAGCTGTCTTCTGAGGAGCAGAGAGTTATTTTAGCAATGCTTTCTTACAAAGTACAAATCGTGTGTAGAAAACGGGCCATTCACTTTTGTTGAAAGTATCTGAAAAGTCAATGCCTGCATGAAGCAAGCAGATGCTTATAGATTGGGACAATTTTTCTTCCAGTTTGAGGAAATAATTCTTTCACTTACTAAGTGCTTTCTACTCTGGTAGAGAAGTCCAGTTTTACTGAACTGCAGTGAATTGTTCCAGGAATTTTATAAACCGTGGCCACGGTTAAGGGAGAGACTTAGTGGCTGTTGTACCTCTCACAGTTTTCTCCAGTGGTTTATGCAGTCTTTCAGAAGAGTCCAATAAAACAGAGTTCAGAAAGCCATCAAAACCAAGAAGCTTAGGATCTTTATCCACAAATTATTTGCATTTATTTTGCTACAATACCAGGGGAGGAAGAAACAGAGAAAATGAAACAACACCACACACACATAACAAAGTGTCTACCAGTTTTAAACCAAAGCCTGAAGTGTATTTATGGTTATAATTTTGCACAGATCACTTGGTGCTCTAACACCGTGCTGCTGATCACAACATAAATCACACTTTAATTTTAACCTTTGCAATTCATCAATAGTTTCAATATCAAATATAATTCAGCACTGACACTGTTGGTTTACGGGTAAGTGGAATAAGAGTGGAGGAGACTTAGTAATGGATTAGTTTACTTGTCAATGGAGACAGAAAGATTCATGTTGTCTTCTCCATGTTTCTAGCACATGCACAAAGCTATAAATAATGACAACAGCTAATCAGACACAAGAAAGATATATGCTGTCATTGAAAACCAGTTGTTTGTACCATCCTAGCTTTAAAAAGTTAGCCACGAAGGGAATCCATTTCATAAAAGAGCATTTTGTTGCTTGTTGTGCATAGCCAAATCAATTTAAAGGATTTTCTTCTGCACAGGCAAAATTATTTTCTTTGGTCATGGTATAATAGTTCTGTTCCTCAGTAAACCTTCATGCAACTCCAAAGAATTAGCACTGGTTTTAGGAAAATAATATTCTCTTGGCAAAGAACCTATTTTTTCCCTTTGAACATGGTGAGACTTGAATTTAGCTAATTTTCCAAAGAAATGTAAAAATATGAGGTTTTTCTGCTGTGAGTTTTCGTAGTCTAAACTTGTTCACTCTTGATTGTGGAATTGTGGAATATATCTCTAAGAGCTTCATGTTTACAACAGCCCCCTGAGCACTGTCCCCAGCTCTTAACCCAACAACTCAATAAGTGAACAGACAACTGAATTTCTCTGGTGGCAGTGGTGGTGGTTGTCATGATGGAACTGCAGAACCTGCTGAATCTGTCTGTGCAGATATTGAAATGCCAGTGGGTCAGACCATGAGTAACCTGATTTATCTCTGAAGTCAGCCCTGCTTTATGTGAGAGCATGGACCAGGTGACCTGCAGAAGTCCCTTCCCACCTAAATTATTCTGTATGATTCTGTATGATCTCCTGTACATCTTGGTAAGATGTTTCATAATATCTCCTACTTCTTTTCTTCTCCTGTTATCCTCAAACTGCTCTCTGGATCACATCCAACAGAAGCAAACATGCCCTTGAGGACTCTGCTTGGGATGAAAAGCCCTAAATACTTTGAGTTTTATTCTTCCTTGCCTTTACTTGATCTGTTGAATGGATTATTTCCATCATACTAAATCTCTGCATGGAGCTACAAATTCAGTGTTGATAATATTAATCTCCCTTGTGCTAAACTTCATACCCAGAATATTGACACATACATTCTATTAAGTTTATGGTTTCTGGTATAAATTCAATATTCTGGAATGAAAAACACAGTGACAAATCAGACTGTGTCAATGTGTCCGTGACCAAGCCTTCCTCTGTCTCCTTCCTCATCTCACTTGTTACAGGAGTTCCTGAATAAATGAATATGATGATAATGATAAATTAAATGATATAAACATGAATTAAATGATATGAATAAAATGATAACAATTTTTAGTAGCCCATTGGCATGTGTCCTTCAAGATACTTTAAGGTCTTGATGAGAAATGGTTGGAAATCTGCCAGCTCTGGGCATGGGATCCTTGTCTGCACTTGTGAGATTACAGAGCACTGGGACATGAACAGTGTCTTAGAACATTCCTCTTATCAAAGTCACCTAAACACTCAAAGTGTTTCTGTTTTAAATGGTTCATATGGATTAGGTGTTACCCCCAGGGATATACTGAGAAAACTTTTATCATATAGGAGCACTGTAAGCTCTATGAGAATTGTGGATCTTTTTTTGGTTTGTTCTTTTACCATATTTCAACAGATACTTAACTGATGGCCTAGGACTGCTGTATAAAATATCAGCATAGCCTTTTAGAAGAGTCTGTTGTCTTACAAATGCTTAAATGTGTATGAAGTGCATTATAATACTAAGGTTTTATATTGACTAAAGAGAGTGACAGGACTCCTTTGAAAGCCTATTCCTGTAGGAGTGCCTTCCTTCCTTCCCTGCTTTCCTGAAATCCCATACAAACCAGAATAAAATTCACCCAGCCCTACATCTTTATAAATATTGGGAAAAAAAAATTCAACTAAATTTGGAGTCCCCTCAGGGAGGATTACAGATAATATTTTGGAGTCTGAGCTTAGAGTAGTAAAAAGAATATGATACCAACATGGCCTTTTCAATTCCCCAAATTCATTGGCTAGTGTTACAGCATGGAATTAAACTTAGATGTTTGCCATCTTTTCTCCTAAAGAACTTTGTCTGAGGAGTGTGGTCTTTGGCAAAAAGCAACGTCTAGTTTTGAAGGCAAAATGTGTTTCAAACAGCATTGTTCACTACTGTTAATATGTAAGGGTAGGAATGTGGAATGATATGAGTTGTAATGATCTGCTATCAAATATCCCATCCTCATGCAGAGATTTAAATGGGGAAATATAAAATGTGCAGCAAGGATGGAAAGAATGATGCTCCAGCTGCAGGATTTATCCACAAACAGCTTCTGCTGTCATCTGTAGGAGAGGTGAAATCCAGGGTCCAGGTCAGTGTCTTTGATGAAGAAATGGCTGCTTGGACATGTAGACCCAGCTGCCTCCATGTGATTATAGCTGACAAATAGAAATGAAATTGACTTTCAGAAAGGACCTAAACCTTGGGATTTTTTGGACTTTCAGTCATCTCTGAATAAATAACTGCATACTATAGGCTTCATTGCTTTCTGAAAACCTGGTCATAACCAGAAGTAGATAAAGAAGGAGTGCTTTTTATCATTTCTTTGGAGAAACACTGCATACTCACCTCATAAAACAGTAATTGTACATCACTTTTCTCTGACATGTTATGGAAAAAAAAGAAAAGACATTAGAGAGGAAGGCAGAGACTGATCTGGGTGAAACATTAAATTCAAGCTAATGGCTTATGTTAAAGGAAGATGGTACTTTATGCTCAGGAAAGCAGTTTAGTCAGTGACTGGTATATGAGAGCTGGACCATGGAAATTTAATTTTAGTATCTCCTCTGATACTTTGTGTAGGTGGTTTGTCTGTAGGACAACCTTGGCCATATCCCCTGCTGGATCCCACAGTGACTGTTGTGCTAGATCTTGGGTAGGGCTCACTGATAAATCCAAATAGCAATTCACCCCAGCAGCAGAACTTTTAATTTACAGTATTCTCTTATACAAAAAGAGATCAAAAATATCCCCAGAACATATTCTTGAATATTTATGGGTTGGTACAGGTACTGCAGTGTGAGAAGTCTGCAGAGCTGGGGCAGCTGTCAGTTGTACTGTGAGGTGGTTATTAAAAAAAAAAATAAATCCTTCACTAAAGAAGGGGAAAATGCTGATCCTTCTGGAATGACTCCAGTGCCAGCCACTTCATTTTGTTCAGTAGCAATATTACCAACTCCTACAGCTCTCTCTTTTTAAAAAGTCACTGAAGCCATCTCTTTTCCAAGAGGCCAGACCATAAATACCAATGTGTTAGATAAAGCCAATGCATCATTTCCCCTGTCATGTCCTACAGCTTTGGTTGGAAACAGTTTAGATGGCAATTCCAGGCCCTCAGAACTAAAGCAGAGCTGTAGATCTTCTCGAGGCACTGAAAAACAGGAAGAAGTTGCTGAATCTACAAGAAAAGAATGGTTTACATTGGTGTTGCCTCCTTTATATTATTTCTCTTCACCTTGCACTTGTACTTTTTAATTTTAACAAAATCCTTTTGTTCTTTGGATCACCACTGTTGTCTGGAACTATAATATTTTTGCTTCATCTTGAGATCAGCCCAAAGAGCACAGCATTGATTTTTCCTTTCCTGGTGAAATGCTTTTCCCACTTACTGGTCCTGCCATGGTGTGAGTCCCTCCATAAGCCCCACTCTAAAAAAGTGCCATTGCACCTCAGCAATGAGAGCAGATATTAACCAATCCTAAGGAAAATACTAATAGGTGTCATTATTCTTTAGCTTGGTTTTGTTACTGATCATTATTGAGAGAATTTAGTGTTAAATGCAATGGAAAAGTCAGCTTTCATCTTCCCTAACAAGTTATCAGGAATTGCTACCCTAGCTTGTAAAACATTAAATCACTTGTGAAAGGGGGGAGATTAATAAGAGGGATTTTAATCTCTCCTTCACTTCTTGCAGCACAAACAGCATGATGTGCAAGGGTGAGGGAAGGGAGGAAACAGAAGCTATTTTCTTTTTCTTGAGGTGCTTGCAAAATCTATCACTCCTTGAAAAGAAACTTCAGCAGAGTCAGTGATAGTTAAGACCCTGACAGATTCAATAAGTCACAGGCCACGTGTGCACCAATTGGTAACCAGCTTCTAAAAAAGCTTCAGCATCAAGAGTTTTGCCCCATCCCAAAGTTCAGGGCTCGTGGAAAGGCACAGTGGTGCCCTGCATGGCCCCTGCTGCTGCATCTCCATGGCTCACACACAGGTATTGACACAACCTCTTTCACCTCCTGCCCTGTACAAAATTTATTTGTGTTGAAGCTTGAATCAAGATATTTGTGCTCAAAGCTCCACTTGGGCTGTGGAAGAAGGGGTTTTAACTATTCCAGGTAACCAGTTTTCCTGATAAGGCTTCTGGCTGCTAAAAACCAAACCAAACCAAACCAGTTTGGGGTGATGCAGCCAGCTGCTCCATTCCCTCATGTTGTGAATTTTTAATTTCCCTTAGAGAAGGAAGGAGCAGCTTTGCTTGAAGATGGAGGGGATGTTTGTACAACCAGAACAGGCAGCTCAGAGCCCCAAAGCTGAGAAGTCACTTTTTAAGCACTGTCTGAAGCAAAGCTGAAGCTCTCTGGCCCATCAGTTTGCAGGAGGCTTCAGTGATGCTGCCAGCCTTGCCTGGTTTGCTACCATGTGTGTCCTGGGACTGGTGCTCTCACAAAGCCCTGCAGCAAAAAGAGAACTTATTTCTCTTCCAGAAGGTGGTGGTTATTTAACAGCCCTTATATCATCATCTGCCACCAGAGCAGGGAGACTTTACTACTTTTAAAAGTAGTAAAACTTCTTTCTCTGCCTCTCTCCATCTGCCAGCCATCCTCAGTTTTCTGAGGTTTCTCTCTTCCTTGGTCTTTCCACAGCAGACAATCACTGCCATTAAGAAAAAGTATTCTCTTTCCCTAGATGGCAGAGTCTGGAAAGAGAAAAAAAAAAAAGAGAAAAAAGGGAATATTTCTCTGCAAAGGGCACCTGTCTTTTACAGAGGATAAAATGTTGCCAGATGAGCTTAGCAACATTATTAATCAGTCAGCAGAGACATCTTTCTTTTTTTTTTCCTTTGTAGGAAAAATTTTTAGAAGAAAACAAGCACAGGAAGACATGAACCTCTGCAATGGGGGCTGGCAGGAGGGGACTTTTCCTCCTTAAGTTAGCCCTACTGTCTCCACTGGAAATTTTTTAGGAAAATTAGTTATAAATTCTGTTATATCATGTAACTTCTGTTTAATTTAATTTAAAATTACATTTAAAATGTAAGCTTTGAGTGTTTATGGGCTTTTCTTATTTATCAACAAAAGTTTTTTTCTTTGAGGGGGTTCACTCAGCACTGGAATAATAATCACATCTCGTTGGCTGTTTGCTTCTTTCCAGCTCTTTGATTGAAGAGCATCTCCTTTATCACAGTTTTTTACAAGCAGCAATGGCTTCCATGGAAAAAAAAGACCCAGGCAAGTATCTGTTCTAATAATTTATTCTTTGCAGAGATTTACTTAGCTGTTGGGAATTGAAAGGAATGCCTATCAGTCTATCAAAGCATTTTACAAACTCTGTAAAGTAGGGAACTAACATTTTATTGGTGCTTATTTTGGACTGACAGAGAAACTGAGTGATTCACCCATATTCCCATGGCAAAGAGTGCCCTTCCTCCACTGCACCCTCACTGGCTGCCTCTTCTGCATGTCCTCAGATTCATCCAGCTGTGAAGTTCTGCAGCATGAATAGAAAATGCCTTCACTAGTGTGGGATTTTTCACTTTCTGTCTACTTCATTAATGAAAACTACCCCTGCCACCAGGGGATTAGGATGGATGGATACAGAATGCCATTTCAAAGCCCACCCTTTATGGGAAGAGGTGCAGCATTTTATATCTAGGAGTCCCTTCACCAGGTAATTCAGATACCTGAATAAAAATTCAGAGTGAAAAGAGAACAAAAAACAACCCAAAAGTTCCTTCAGAAATAGAAACTGTCTGGGGAGGGGAGAACCCCTCCTTTTGTAAGAAACCAAAACTAAATTGGTCTTTCCACAAGGAAGAAGACTCTCCTAGAAGAGGTTAATTTATCCAGTCTTATTTTGTGTCTGTAAAATAGAAAATATGTCATTCAAAGGAAGACAACACCACTTCCATCAAAAGAAAATATAGCACAGGAAATAAATGAATAAATAAATAATCAAGTTAATTTAAAAATATTTAGTGAAGTGGAAAAGAAAGAAAAAAAATTGTGTACTGCAAAGCCTGTTAATTCCTACTACAACTGCTGTTGAAATGTTCCCATTATGCTAGTATAAAATGATATAATGTGTTGTGGTCTTTTACATTTTGATATTGTTTATAAATTTTACCAATATCACTGTGGCCTCTTTATTATTTTTTTTGTAGCTTGTCTGACTGCTTTGCCTCTGGAAGTGAGGCTGAGGGTTAATATCTGTATGGGAAGTGTCTTGTTGGGAGCAGGGAACACCAAGGTGAGTATCTGAACATGTTAATTTATTTTTTCCCCCACCTGTCGTGCTTATCAGCATAAGTAGCTCCTTCACAGTGGTTCCTAAAAGTCTGTTTTCATCTATTCCATAGATGGGCAATGAGGGAGCAATAACTTATTTTCAAACTGTGTAAGAGGGAAGATATTAGAGGCTGTTAGAGAATAAGAGTGGCCAAGCAAATCTTTGTGCTTCTTGTGACCCTGCTGCTCTCTGAAACCCTTGACCAGTCCCTACCTCTCCTCCTGTTTGCCACTGCCCTTGGTAACCAGAGAGCAAAGACTTCCAGAAAATAAAACCCAATCAATAGGCTGTTTATCTGATTTTTCAGTCAGATGCCTGCCACTGGACACACATTCATTGTCTGCCCACTCTCCCTCCTGATCAGTGAAATTAATGGTTGAGAAGCTGAACTAAAGAAAAACCAAATGAGCTTTGGACTGGAAAAGGGAAGAAAAAGGGAGGGTGCAGAGAAAGATCTGGAGAGTTCAGACCATTGGATTAATTCCAGGGATTTGTAGTTGAAAGTGAATAAATGCAAGGCATTCCTCTCAGGGGGCAGAAAAGAAGAATAAGAAGCAGAAATAAAATACAGGAGAGCAGGACAGAGAGCAGCAATGCAGAAAAGATTCTGAGAGAGACAGCAGGTAACAAATTAAATATAAGTGAAATGTGAGGCTGTTAGGGGAAAGTGCCACAGCTACTTGGGAGTGCATCCCTCAGGAGGAGAGAAGAGCAATGATGCCCAGACCCACAGCCTCACTGTGATTATAACTTGGCTCTTGTGTTCACTGGGGGGGAACCACAAGGAATTAATGGTGCTGACAAACTGGAGGTGCCCAAGCAAGAGGTACTTGTACACTTTCTCTGTTAACAGAGTCCTTGGAAGTCACTGTGGCTTTACCTGTGATCTATGATGCTCAGAAGAGACTTAAAAGGATGTTGGGATGCCAGGGAGAGTTTGGAGAGGGAAGATTCATTTAGCATCTGGACATGATAAAGGCCTTTGCATTGCTGTGTTGTGGCAGCAAGTGACTCTGAAATTTAAGAGGCTATGGACCAACTGTCCTTACTGATGGAGAAGTATGTGATGAAAAGATCCACCAGAAATTCAAGAAGGATCTGAATACCAGGACAAATAGTTGGTGCTTTCTTCACTGACCCAAATTATCTCTCCTGCTCCACCATTCATGGCACTGTTGTCACATCCAGTGAAGGTATGAAAGGCCCTTTGTGTTAATCAGGAGTCTAAGAGAAATATATCCTTTTCAGTGTGAATTCTGTCATCCTTTGCTTTGCTTTCAAGTTTAGGAAGTGGAATACAATTTTCCCTCATTCCTTGGTGTCCAACAGAGATGACTCAGTCTGTCAGACTCCATAAAATCTGCAATATTCTGTGACACTTCTGATTATTTTCTAGTGAATTAATATTAAATCTCAAATACTTTGAAAAGATGTCATAATAAGAGTTAATGATTAACAAAGTGTTAACTGGAGCAGAGACCAGTGGGTTATGCAGGCTAACAAATAACAGTCTCTGGCTTAAAGCAAATTGTTCTTAAAAAAGTTAGAGTACTTGCTGTTGTAGTTTGTAACAAGAGTTAAAATCTTTCTTACTCTCAATTAAGCATTTAGAAAAAGGAATCTTACATCCTCTAAAATGCTTTAGCTTAAAATCAGACTTGTAAAGGGAAAGCTGTTCTTGAATTTTGCATTTTCCCTTTCCTTGTTCTTTGAGCTCTACCTCCCCTCCAGTTGCTTTTTAGTTGGTGCTTCTTGTCTCTTCACCACTATTCCAAAGTCTTGAAGTGCAAGAGATGGAAGAAAAAAAAAATGGAAAGAAAATCTTTGTATCAGTAAAAGGTGCAGGTTCTGAATCTTCCACTTGTATTGGAAGTCACATTCTAGGCAAGCCATAATAATTTTTTTATTAGGAACTGTAATTTTTAAAGATATTGCTCTGATAGGAGCAGTTAGTGACTCCAGTTTGCTCAGGTATCTCAATATATTTCTGGTTTCAAGTTAATAATTACACTAGAAAGTGCAATAACATTCAGTTGCATGATAGATTATACAGTTATGTGCTACAAATTCAATATTCTTGAATAGCACTCATTTTTACAGTCCTCTGAAAAGGGATGTAGCCCACAATACCCTGCTTTATTTCAACCTTTTTCAGTTCTTAGTCCTTGAGACAAATTATTTTTAAAATTAGCTTACAGATACTTTGTAAAATCCTCTCTCACATTTGTTTTCCATTTGGATCATACTTAAATTACCCTGAAATAAATAAAAACATTCATATTCTACTCATAACCCTACCCTCACCTTTGAAGTATTTCTTACAGACTAAAAGGCCTCTAATATTATCACCTTATTTTGTAATAAGTAATTATTTTGCAACAAGTGAGGCATTTTTACCAAAGCAGTTAAAGAATCATTCTTCATTCTTTGTTATCTAACAGATTTTGTGTCTGTGACTATGTGCATAAGAGGGGGAAGAAACTTTTTAAATCATTGCTGCTCTTCTGACCAGTTCCTGATTTCACTTATTTTGCTGTCACCTACTTGCCCAGGAAGACTCAATCTCCCAGTCCTTTGAATTATTGTGATTATTACCAATTGTTAGAGTTATTATTAGCAAATGTTATAATTCATACAATTATTATTAACAACTGTTCCTCCTCTTGAAACCCTAGAAACTCTCTTAATGGGATTGGGATGCCCTGAGGCATGTACATCAGAGCTCAGGTGCTGCTGCAAAAATAAAATAAGGATGGGATTGTCCATGCAGGGCTGCTCAGCCCAGACTCCAAAATCTCCTGTAAAAGTAGAATATTTTGCCTGAATTGAACTCCAGATTGCAACCACCCCTTTCTCACTAACTTAAAGCAGGTCTGAACATCTGTATTATGCTGGGGTAGTCTTGGTATTCTGTTCTCTTTTTCTCCAGGATTGACATTTGTTTTGATAAGCACTGAATAATATTTTTGCTGCTTTCTATGCTGGTTCTTCAAGGGTGTTGGTTCAGGATCAGGGGGCTGGTCCTGATGGAGTGTTACACCCCACTGGCTTCATCTTTATCCTTCATTTAATGCCATCCTAACACTTTGTTTCTCAAACATTTCCTCTTAGACAACCAGTTTTAATAAAATAAGAATAATTAAAAAATACAGCCCCTTAAGCTGTACATATTGGGTGACATTTCTAATTATTATTTGTTCTATTTCAGAAGATGTTTGTCTCATAAAGTGAGATGACATTTAAAATTCAATCAGTTATAATCTCACCTTGATTTCTGTGCAAGCAGGATCAAGCACAAGCAGGGTACAAGAGTAAATCATGAAGCAATTAGGAAAATGGCTCCTTTAGGCAGCAACACTCTTAAAGAAATTAAGCTTGGCATTAATTGTTTCAGATGCTTCTAACTGGCAACTATTTTATGTCAGATTTCTGTATGCTTTCAGCTTGAGTTTTGAATGTTAGGAATTAGGAATAGGTTACTTAACATACAAAAGTTCCTAATCTCTGGAGCTTTTGTCTGTGTGATTCACTTCCTTGCTTGTTCTGTGGTTATTTTTTTGGTTGGTTGGGGATTTTTTGGGTTTTGTTTGGTGTTTGTGTAGTGAAATGAGGCAACCAGGTGCCACTAATTGCCAAGGAGTGGGCATGAGCTTGTGTCCAGCCCACCTGTGCCTAATTAGGGTTTATTGGCCCCCTAATCCTGCTCATGGCAGTGGGGACCCACCCTAATCAGGCACAGGTGGGCTTAACACAAGCTCATGCTCACTACCTGGTAACTAGTGGCACCTGATTGCCTCATTTCACTACAGTTTGTTTTGGGGTTTGTTTGGTTTGGTTTTTTGCTTTTGTTTTTTTTTTTCTTGTGGAAAAAAAATATTCTGAAAATGCCAGGAATGAGCTGGCATAACAGATAAAAGTAAAAATAATGTGAAATGAAGGGAAGTGAGAAAGAACTCAACCCCTGACTTCAATTTTGAATCTGGGCATCTGTTTGTGAACAGTCAGGGAACTGATCCTGGTAGATACCTGAGCTGGGGCTCCTCTGTGCCAGAAACTTTGCAGCATCAAAGCTGGGATTTCTTTCATTTTTTTCAGTGGACAGTGCACACAAAGCAACCTCATTTAATGCTGCATTTTCAGCAAGTAGTTGTGAATGAAAACCATCCTCAGTGTTTCTCCAACCATCTATTGTGAGCACAGAGCTAGAAGAATATAAGAACATTGATTACTGAATCCTGCACTGAAAGATTTTGTAAGCACCCTTACCTTGTGGTTTATGTGCTCCATAGAGAGCATTACCTCTTCAGTCCAGGCAATATTTTTTTTAGTGGAAATCATAGGTTTCTCTCACTACAAAAAACATATTCAGTTTGCAAAAATATTCTTTTTTTCCCCCCTGCAGTGTCAATTAGCTTTTTAACTTTTCTCCATTCTTTTTTAAACCACAAATTAAGCACAGGTTTAATAAATTTAGCACTATTAGTCCCCCTTCCCCTTGGTAAATCTCTTTTTAGGCAGCTTGCCAGAAGAGAGAATCTTTTTTTCCTTCCTCTGTTAGTTCTTTACTTTCTGCATTGCTTTCAGAGATGACGAACAGAAACATTAGTACAACAGCCAAGCTCATTCACATTTGAACTCATGATATTTATGGCATGATTAAACAAAAGGAAAAAAAAAATAATAACTTAGCAGCTGCTTTCCTCTGCAGCTAGGTTTCAGGAGCATTGAATGCAAACTCAATGAGACTGTAAAGGCCTCCTGGAGCTGTTGGAATCTACTTTAATAATACTGGGCCAATGTCTGTGTCTTGAAAATGTTTTAAAAGAACTGCCTGTCACTCTCAGAGCCTCTAATGATGTGTGCAGTCAGGTTCCTCATTTCCCATCCCACCTCCTGCCATGGCATCAGTGCTACAGGAACCATTGCATTACAACTGAACCTGGTGCCATGCTCATCAACATCTCTGGAAGATGATGAAGGCCTTTTAAAGCTTCTCCCTGGGACCTGGGAAGGGCCACCTTGTGTTTTCTGCAGATCCACATTTCTGTGAACACTCTGAAACCCTTTCCAAGGACAGCTGGGACAATTCCTTACAGGTATTACTAAGCAGAGCTGCAAAGATGTGTTCTATTCTCAGGTTCTGTCACAGCAGGTGTCACCTGTAGAAGAGCTCTTCAAAAAGAAAATTGCATAATGGAGGGAAAGGGTGGGGTGGAGGGGAGATGCTTTGCATAATTATACAGAGTGAGAAAAATCAGCTAATCTTGGTGATCAGCAGAATTTGGATTTAACCCAAACTGTACACCAGAAACAGCATTAGTGCCCTGGTTGGTCATGTCTTCTATCAGTAGAGGAGTGGTAGGGAAAACCTTCATTTTTCAAATGTTTTTATTTGTAGTTTGTTTTCTACTCATACTCAGTTTTTTATTTGCAGTCCTGCCCAGGGCTGGGAGGCAGAGATGATGCTGAACTGCTTGAGATCTTGTCTGAGTGGTGAGTGGCAAAACTGCTTCTGATTTCTGAGGCTCCCTTCTGTCTCACCAGGAGTGTGCACCTCCTGGGGAAGCCTCTAAGAGCAACACTGTGACTGAATTGGAGATATGGAAGTTGAAGGTTTCTTTTCAAAGGGAAAGATGTGTTTCAGAGCTGGAAAACGACCACAGGGTTACCATTCTCCAGCTAGTTTTTTTCTGTGAATTGACAAGCAGGCTAACATGAAGGTAGAAGTGTTATTTATGACATGAGGTAACTATATTGTTAGTATTTTGAAGGTAAGGTAGCAAAAAGAAAATAAAAATAGGTATTATGGAAGGTGCAAACACAGTATATTATGCTGGCTGTTGAAAAGAAAATCCAGGAAAGGTGAAATTGTACACAGTGACTCTTATCAAGAAACAAATCCAATGCACTTTGAGAACAGCTCTTACCCCTTGCACAAAATAAGTGATAAAGTGAAATATAAAAAACCATAGACCCATCAGCCTGCTATCTAAAGCATATCATGTCTTACTTCCACCAAAGGAAATGGTTCTATTTATTTATTACTGGTGTTTAGTCAGCCCAAAAGAAGCAGTGGACTTCTGGTCAGGTTCTCCTGTCACTTTTATGTGAGGACTGAAATATTCCTTTCAAAAGTTTGAAAGAAAGATATCTTGGCAGTCCCTGGGAACAGCTTCTGAGCTAAGCTGTGCTGTGATTTATATGAATTAGTATCAGTCTGGCTGCACTGTGAAATTAAACAGCACCAGTCCCAAGATATCTGGGTAACTTTTATTCTTAATTTTCTTTTGAGAGGTGTAGTGAGTACATTTGGAAGTGAAACAGTCGTTTGAATTTTTCACAGAAAGTACAAGAATTGATTTTTTTTTCCCATTTTAGTCCATAGTGCTTTTTTTGCCTCTTCTTGTGATAAAAGCTGACTCCTTCCTTCCTCCATCAAACATGTTGTGTATCTGCCTTTCAGAGGAATTATGCCATGCTTATTTAGGCAACTGTGTAGAAAATAACCATCTGCAGTCCTGCTTTGCCACTTGTGAGTATTCCAAGGATCTTGGAAAAGGGAAACAGATACATATTTAATAAGATCTATTGTGTTTGGATGTGTTTGGGTTTTTTGTTATTGTTGGTGGTTTATTTTTGGAGGGGTGTGGATCCAGTGAAGAAACAACTTGAAAACAGCTCCCTTGAAAACTAATGAAATTTCTATATGGATAAAATGCTGTTTGTTTGGGTTTTTTTTTTAATAATCTAATCATGTACAAATTAATTTCTATATATTTCACAGAGCAGGGAAAAATAACTGAAATTGTATCTCTGCCATATTGCAGTGCTGTGTTGCAAGATTTTGTTCAACAGCAGGATTTGGATTAGAAGCTGTAATGGTTTTAAAATTGTGAAAGATGAATTTTGTGTCAGAGGAAGATACATTGGGGTGTTTTATCATTACCTTATCTCTGACTCTCACTGGCATTTACATAACTTTTGCAACTATTAAGAAAGCCACAGTAAAATTGCATGTTTGACACTGAGATAATCTGAGACAAAACTATTGGAAAGTAGAATTATTCTTCAAGCACTTCAGAGTAATGTTGTTTTACTGGCCATATCAGGAAGCAAATTGTGCAGTGTCATATCAGACCAAGGGAGGAAATCTGATGTTTTAAGATATTCCAGTTTTCCAAATCCATATTTACAGGGGTTGCCAGAAACACTTTCCTAAGTCCTTGTAGGGCTGCTTCTCTGTCTTAGAGCAGCCATCAAGTTCAGGCTGTATCTTTCATTGACACTTTCAACAGTGGATGAAGCTCAAGGTTTTCATGTATCATTTTCAAAGCCAGATATCATTATCTCAGCTTGAGGTTTGTATTTGTTTACATTTAACTTTATGCCTAAATCAAAAAAAGCTGGAGAAGAACAACCTTTAGCTAAATCTAACCAACAGCTAAATTATAATCCTGGTGCCAATTTTGATTATAAAATAAAGGGCTCAAAGGAAGTGGAAGAAATCAGTGAGTTTGTCCTCATTGTCCAAGGCAGGATCTGCTTTCCTGATGTATTTCTGATGAATGTTTCTCTCATCCTGGTCCCTAAATACTGCCAGAGGGATCTCTGAGAGACTCCTCAGGCTTCTCACTTGTGTGCAGTGCCACAAACAGCTATTTTGATTAGCACAGCAATAACCTCATATCTCTTAGTAATTCCCTGAGTTGATCTTTATACAAGATACTCAGAAATATACTTTACAATATTCCTGAATATAAACCTCAAGATGTATTTTATGCCAGTCAGCATTATGTGCTCAAGTAGAGAAGGAAAATGCTGCTGAATACCTAGGTGTAAGTCTGATTTTTTTCTATTTAAAGGTAAAACTCTTTTTATTCTTGTTTGTGAACTACTCACCAAGGGTAAAGGCCATCCCAGCTAGAATGGTTAAATAATAAGTCTGAGAACTTTACAGCTCCTTGCAAAATATTTTTTTATGGAAAAATGTTATTCTGTTACTGAAAATAAAAATCACAGCAAACAAAAACCAGCAGAAAAATAACATTGAAAATGGAAATGCTACAAAAATGGAAATAAATAACCTAGAAATGGAAATTAAAACTCCTCACAAAGAGTGCTTCATCTCCCATTTTCTATCTTCAAATGCAGCAGGGAAAGAAATGTTCTCTTTAAAGCCTTTGTGAAAATGGCAGGTTTCAAATAATCTGTAATTACCTGAAACTGCAAGATCTAACACGTGTTCTCTCTGGTTTTCATAGCAAAGGGCAGAAATCTCCACCCTAGGAGAACAAACACATTGAGCCAAGAAAGGAATGTTATCTGCAAGATATGCTTTAATTATAACAGTCCATTATGAGAAAGTTTGCCACTGGAAGGATTTAATTTTTGATACTTTTGGCAATATCCTCAGCATGGAAGGTACATGATTTTATTATAAAAAGGAATTAATTACCAGCAGTAAGTTCGCAAATACAAAGACTTCTGCCACAGACAGCAAAGAAAATTCATCTGTAGTCACTCAGTTGTGTTATAAAGACTATAGAAACACATATTTCTTCACAGAAGAGTTAGCCAAACAGAAGTTGATTTTTACTAAAATAACAGGGAGAGGGTTGTGTTTGAGTTTGTGTTTGCTTACATTTGTTTTTTGAAGCTTTCTGTGTGCTAAGACCTTTCTGAACCTTTTACATTATGTACAATGAATTAAAATCTCAGGGGCTTCCTGTAGGAACAAATTAAAATAAAGATAAATACCACACCTGGTTATTTAACTCAGGAAAGCTTCTATCACTCACCTACTGAGGTGTGCTAGAAAAGAGTAGAAGAAAAAGAGAGGAAAAAGACTCTAAAGTGAAGGAGAAATCCAGCAGTTTCAGCAGGTTGGAGTCAAGGTGAATTTGTGGTTCAAATTCAGAGGAGAGAGTTTTGTGTTATTCACCAAGTGGTCATCAGGATAGGAGCATTTGCACTCCTGCAATATGACTTAAAAATGACTTAAAAATGATTGAGAAGTGGGTTTTTTCCTCACTTATCTCAAACCCAAGAGGAGCTTTCCATGGGATAGAAGCAGCTGCCATCTGTAATGGCGACGGGTGCAGCACAAACTTGCAGGTATCTAATGAATCCCACTTTCTCCAGGGGTTTGGCAGCCTTGGGGAGTTTTAGTGCAGAAATTGTTTTTTTTTTTTGTGAGATGCAGTGAGATGGCAGCAGTGGTTAACATCAGGCATTGTATGTCACGTTCTCCTCTTGCCCTCTCATAATCCCTGCCTGTTTTGGATGCTGAGGAAGCATACAGTTTATAACAATCTATCATCCCTGTTTTCTGCAGACGAGTGTGTATTAAGCTCACATTCTGTATTTGCTCAATTTGCTTGGCTTTGGACTGGGGTGAGGAAGCTGTTATAAAACACCTGTATGAGCTGTCTGGTCTATAGCATCATTTGTTAGATGGCAGAGAGAGGGAGAAGGGAGCTTTCTGGTGGAGAGCTCTATCAATAAGTGCTTTGGTTTCAATCACAAGTGCATCACTTTTTTATTTCTTCACATCAGGTGATAATGAAGAATGATGACCTCATGTCTAGACCTAAGCTCTTAACTTTGTTGCAGCTCTGGGGGCTTTCATGTTTTTCAAAAAGCAATCAATCAAGTGCCAAAAACTGCCTGGCTAATTACCTCTGAGACTTTCTAAAACTCTCCATTCTTTTCTCATAGAAATGTATTTATAAATTGCTGACTTTGTTCTTCAGCAAGGTTATGGCCTGTTCTCTCCCCCACATTTCTTTGCTTTTGTTCTATACTTGTGGAAGTGTTAGTGTTCTGACACTGCTTCTTCTTTTCTGTGCTTACTGCCATTGTTTCCTCTTGAATAGTCCTGGAAAAACATATGAGAAATAAGACCACGAGAAATAAGTCAAAGTTGTGAGTATCTTGGGGAGGCAACAGAAAGTGGAAGTGATGGACACCCAGTCAGCTACAGACCCAGTGTCACCCAGATCCACTGAGATGGGTGGTTACAGTGATTTCTTTGAGCAAATTTCAGGTATTTTTAATATTACCTATTAACATAGAAGACACTGGTGTTTCAAACAACTGATAAAGGGACTGTTGGGGTTCTTGGAGTTCAAAAGCATATCAAAAAAGGATATCAAAAGGAGATTTACTGCCCTGGAGGTATTGGAGTTGAATTTTTGTATAGTCCTGCAAAGTTTAAACATAATTTTCATGAGATAACTCAGGCTTGAAGGGACCCAAGGAGGACACTTAATCCAAACTCTTGCTTAGAATACTTAGTGTGTGTTCTACTCAGTCTAAATATTAGTGGGAAAATTCTTCTTTTTCTGCTTTATATTTCTTTCAAGCTCAACATTTTTCTACACAAATAGTTCTGAAATAATAGCAGTGAGCAGTAAACCCCCCCCGAGCATCCTTTTGTATTAATACTTTTAATATATAGAATGCTTTTTGTGACATTGAAGCTTTAAATGATGAAAATTTTGATGTTTATGCTTAATTGAAATACAATTAAGTAAAATCTCAGTACAGAATCTTATGAGCTATTTTTTCCTAAGTAAACTGAAGTATAACTCCAGTGTCCTTAGAACATCAACAAAATCAGGAAATGATTGCAACTGGCATGTATAATAAGCACTAGTAATGGTTGATGTATGAGATAATTATCATGCTTTACAGGTAAATATAATAAATCCCAGAACAGTTACTCTTTAAAATCTATTTTTATGGAAATTGGGGTATGAATATCACATCTCTTACAGCAAGAGGCAATTCTGACAGCCTCAATGAAAAGCAGTGTCCACTCCTGGAGGTAATTGGTTCTGAAGTTCTGCACACACAAAATAACAGGTGTTCCATTTTCTGAAATGAGGGGTTTCATATTAAAATATGAAAATCTTCTTAATTTCCACAGCTTGATGAACTTCTTTCTACAAGAGACATGCACCTGTTTTGACATAGGTTAAAAGAATGAATAAATTGTTTAATATTTTGGGGGGAATGAATAACGAGCCAAGAGTTTTAGTTGGAGCTAAACTTGTGATGTCTGTAGCATCCCAGGACTAAGCCAGGCTTTGGGTACATTGGGGTGTGTTAAATATGAGTTCTAATAACCAACACCCTCCCTTGAATTCCACATTCCAATTGAATCCTATTTTTGTTTTTAGGTTTGTAAACTGACTTCTGATTTAGGCAGCCCAAGGATGCAAAGCTCGTTCTCAGTCTTCCATTTACAATTCTTTTATGGATATGAAAAGCAAAAGACAGAATATCCCCTAGAGAGCTGACAGCTGATGACTGTGAGAATAACCTGTCATTCCTAATCTTGGTTTTAAAGTGTTTCTTGAATGCTTCAGGTCCTTTTTCCCTAGGAATGCTCTTCAAGTTTTCATCTCCAAAAGATGATAGAAAGCTATTAATATGACTTTATGCTCATCTTGGTTCCCCAAGGACAAGCTTTTGGTATTACATATCTAAGACAGGCATCTATAATCCACTTTGCATCAACTAGGGCTGCATTTGCACACTTGCAAGAGTTCTATTCAGGAGGTAGCTTAATGCAGCTGCCTAACTTTAAGTCCTGTAGCAAACACTTCTGGAAAATGTCCCCATTCTCAAGAAGTCAAATAAGTTTCACCTTGAACACAAGGCCCCTCTGAAAGCAAAAACTTGCTCATGTACTTGCTGGAGTCACATTATCTGTTTCTATCACCAATATGTTAGGACTTCTGGAAATAAAGATGAGTAGAAAGCACCCTGCAGGGAAGGATATTGTCAGACAGAAGCTTTGGGGATCTGCTTGCTGTGGTGTCACTTGATATGGCACTAGAAACAAGCTGCTCCTACAGTTTTGACTAAGATCCCAGTTGATCTCAGCTGCAATTTAAGCTCAATTTGCAGCAGGTTTCCTTTCTCTTTAACATTTTTTCAATTCAGCCATCCCACTTTTCTCATTCACCCAGGAGTCAGGTGTCCTACTCTCCCTGACATGATAGCAACATTTGAGTCCTATCAAAGAAAGAAGTAGAATCATAAAACATAGTGTGGAACTTTAATAAATCTTTGCGTAAGAGTCTTAGGTTTTTATTCAGACAAGCTGACAAACTCTTCACTCAAGTCTTGAAGGTATTAATTTCCTTTGAGTCAATTCTCTAAGCCTTTTGTTAGAGTTCCTCTTCTGTACCTGCTTCTTTGAGGAAAGCCATTTCCCCACAGAATAAGAAATTTCCAAATGAGAAATGATAAGAATCTTGGGGGAGCCAAGTGACTACCACATGAAAAGAAGATAATGGAATATATTTTATCTGGATTGAGAAGCATCTGCCAAGTACATCTCAGGGGAGCTGTCTGTTAAGAAGAGTTTAGAATAGCTTGTTTACCCCATTTAATAGCAGCAGAAACTCTACTTTTGCATTGATTTCCTCCACCTCTATTCTCAGCTGGGAAAGAATGAGAAGATCTTAGGGATAAACATGAAAATATTATGGAGTGATGCAGAACTGGAAGAAAAATGAGGGTTGTATTAGTAAAAGTATCAAATTCTTTGCTGTCCTGTTTTTATACTCTCCTGGTATTTTTCCTGGTGTTTAGACTTAAAGAGGAGGATTAGGGTCGAGATACAAAGCCTGTTGCTACTTCTGGGAATAGTTTTCTCCAAAAGGTAGAAATCCAGCCCACAAATAGAGCTTTATCCAAGAGAGGAAATAAAGACTGCAACTGTGTTTGGGTTTGAGTGTTGTCTGTTTTGTTTTTTCTTTTCTTTTCTTTCTTTGTCTTGGATTTTTTGTGGGTTCTGTTGTTTTTGTTTTATTCCTTAAAAATCTGTACATCTATACATTGGCAGATTGATTGAATTAGGCACATGCTTAACTATCTTGGTAAACTGAGGCCTTTGTTGACAGTAGGAACTCCTGAGGGTAAGTAAGAAGAAATTAAAGCTGGAGAATTCAAAAGAGCAATATCCTGGTATTAACAGAATGTCAACATAGAAAATATTGATGAGGAGCCTGGTAAAAAACACTGAGGTGTTTTTTTTTTTACATTTTAATTTCTTCATTAGATTTTTTAATTTATTTCAATTGGAAGGGTTTAATTCTTTTTTTCTTCAAGAACCTTTTGAAAAGTTCATAGAGCCACTGCAGAATTAAAACAGTTTGGTGGGTGCTATAGCATACATTATCTCACAGATATTATTTTATCATGAGCAGCTTATAAAACTTAATCACCTAACCAGCACGCATCCCTAATTGATCTCTCCCTCTAGGACTGCTACATTTTCTTGACCTTTTAATAACTGATGGCTTCAGAGAAGAGATTGTTCAGATTCCTTCTTAAAAGTCAAAAGAAGCTCTGAGATGTATTTGCAAGATCTGCAGCAGACATACCTAAAGTAAGTTGTGGCTCTCTTGAAGTTCTGATGTCCTTCTTCTTCCTAAAAGCTGCAGTAACTCTTCCAAGGAGAGAAGCTGGAGCTTGGGATTGGCTGGATTGTTCTGCATTTGGGGAAGTCCATTTGGGAAACATGGGTCACCTCCTTCTCCCTCTGTATGTGAGTGTGGGTTGTTTAGTTTAAATATGTTAAAGATAAAATAAAGTCTGTAACTATTTCAGGTTCAGGTATCCACAGAGGAACAAGCAGATGTTAAAGTCTTTTTCCTCTCCTGTCTTCTTGCAAACTCTGACAGTTTGGATTTTTTCCTTCAAGAGTTTGTGAATGGAGGTTGTTTTTTTCTTTAATTTCTTCTTCTCTGTTTTTTTTTTTAAATTTTTTTAATTCTTTAACTAGCCTCTTTGTTACACTCTGTATGTTCTTCTCTAAAATATCTAGGTTTAACTCGAAACATTTGAGTTAACTTTTAGTTAAGTTTTAGAAATCACTTCAGCCAAGTTGCTGTTGGTTCTGGCAGCAGTGATGTGGCTGCCCTAGTGCAGGTAGGACAGGACTGATTAGCACTGTTTAGGATTTACTTTTTTCTTTTTTGTGAACCCAAGGAGAGCTGTCTCTTCTAACAGCCAGTCATGCATGTAACTGTGATTCCAACTGGTTGAAGCCTCTTGCTTAAGGGGTTGTAGTACTGACAAGTTTGTGAGTTTGTGTCCTGCTGTGTCTCAGACAGGTTTGGGGTTGGTTTCTTTTTCACCTTTCTTAGAAACATGGAAACCCATGGACTGGCATGATGAAAATGTCAGCTGAGATTTTAACCAGGAACCAGGATCTTCTGAGGAGGTCAGTGGTAACCAGGCTGCTTCACTTGGAAAGTTTGTTTTGAGCCTTCTATGTATTGCATTTGCTTTTTGTGTTCCAGAAAGAACACTTTGTTTATAATTGCACTTGGGTTTTGCCTGGCAGAAGACTGGGTAAGTGCACTTGCCAGAAAATTCTACTGCATTAAATATTTGTAGTGAAATGAGGCAGCCAGGTGCCACTAATTGCCAGGGAGTGGCATGAGCTTGTGTTAAGCCCACCTGTGCCTGATTAAGGCAGGCCCTAACTGTGCATGAGCAGGATTAGGGGGCCAATAAAAGGCCTTAATCAGGCACAGGTGGGCTTAACACAAGCTCATGCCACTCCCTGGCAATTAGTGGCACCTGGCTGCCTCATTTCACTACAAATATTCTTCTTTGTAGCAAAGGCAAAATATTGTCATATTTTGGGTGACTGCAATACCATGTCTTAGAGTTGCAAAGCTGTGGCTGTGATGCAGAAGCTCAGTACTACCAAAGTGAAAACCTGTTTACCACATCTTCCTCAGTTGCCTTGTCCCAGACCTACCACTCAACCAAACTCTGACAGCTGATTAAAAAAAAACAACAAAAAACTATTACTATTCCAAGTTAAAATGAGTTTTACCTGTAGCATAGAATTAAATGTTCAAGAATGTAGACAGGTTCATTCTGTCTTGTTTGTTAATAGCTCATACCACAGAACTTCTTATGTTTTACACTTCAATCTTGACTCTTTAAGCTTCCTATGACCAGTGCCAGGACATCCACTGAAAAATGAACTTGAAGAACTCCTGTTGACATAATATTTATGTTCAATTTTGAAAATGTATCTCAGAGAGTGAGTGGAGGAATTATAGTCCTGAAGAGATGATAAATATAAAACAGAATAAATGTTCAGTTACCTCCAGAAGTTATTGCTTAAAGGACTGTGTCAGTCAGAGAAAAACTAACCTGAGCATAATGGTAATTATGGGATTCCTCTTGGAAGTCTGAGCTTTTGTTTGTTTCACTGTGATGTTTGTACAACATGGCACAAGCTGGAGGTGAACAGTTACTCACTTTGAACTAGGAGACAGGATGCTGGAGTAATTTAACTGGAAGGAACTAAAGATAAAGAAACTTTTGAGGGAGTGAAAGCTTGATAATGAAACTTGGGCTTACTATTGATTAATGAAAAAAATAAAATAAATTTTGCAATAGCCTAGAGCTGCTGGTATATGTTAATAATGAGCTGAGCCAATTTATTTCCAGAACAACTAATGGGGAGGAGGGAAGAAGGTTCAAAACCTCCCATATCTGCTGCAAGGTTGAAAGGAATATCTGTTCTGTGATTTGTTTCACTTGGCTTGCCTGACAGCTCGGTCCCCAGCTTGGAATTGAAAGCTTTGCTGGGACTAATCTGAGGCAGAACCAGAATTCAGGAGCTCAGCATTAAAAGCAAGCTCCAGTTTTACATTCAAGAAAATCTAAGTATCATGGGGAAAGGCAAAATTTACCCATGAAGGCATGGAAAAGATGACTGCAGCCATTCTGAACTGTGAAATAGGCAAGCAAAAAGGCACTTAAGAGAGAGTAAATTTAGCTGCTCTGAAAATGAGAGGAAAATTTAAGTAAAAGCTCAGTAACTGAGCACGTACCTGCTGTTTGATGCGAGTTATGGATAACAGTGAATAGAATAACATAGGTGTGCATTCCTAGCAAAGGGACACAGTGTCTCCTTGCTATACAGAAATGCAGCAGTTTGTGTGCTTGGCTACTACTATCTAAAGTTTAATTAACTCTGAGACTATACTGAAAATGCTAACAACCATTTGGTTGCTGGTTTTCCATCATTCTCCTGCCTGTGCAAACTCTGCATTTGTGCAGTGAGCAAATCTCTGCTGCAGTGTGGCAGCTTGGTTCCACCATGTGTGTTCCAGGACACATCTGCTGATCCATAAAGCACAACATACAAAGCATGTTCAGAGTCCTTATTCCTTTGGTTATGCACATCCTGCACACAAGAACAGCTTAAACTCCACTTTAAAGAACTGGTACTTGGAGAAAATTTAACTGACTTGATAAAACTTTGTCCTGCCTTATCCAGGAACAAGCTGCATGTGCTCTCACACTTCTTCCATATATTTCCCATGAAGATTTTACAATGCTGTGACACCAGCTGTATACAATCAATTTATTTTGGGTTTGAAATACATCCACCATGCTGTAGTCATTTCTTTTGACAACACAGTCATCACAAAGCAATGGGGCGTGTAAGTTCTTTGCTCCAAGGGCAAGGGATTGAATGTTTGACTTCCCCTTCTGAAAATGGAGCTGAATAAAACACCCAAAAGGTGACAGTTTTATCAGCTTAAGTGAAAAAGTTGCTCTTGGAGTGCTGAGAAGTTTTAGTGTTCTTGCTTTTTATTTCAGCAGAAGGATGAACCCTTTGGAAACTGCAGAATAAGTGAAATTGATAAATCTAACTCATCCTTAAACTGTTTGGCATACCCTTGCTCAAACCCCTTTAATACTTAGACCTTGAATACTTGGAACCCAACAGCAAATACTGTTCCATTTTTGTCTCTCCACAGTTCAATTGCACTGGATCACAGAATGCTTCAAGGTGAGCCAGAGAAAGTTGTGGTTGACTTGACTAACTACTTCTAACTTGGTTGTTTCATTATCCACAAGCTTTTCATGTTCCTGGAGAAGTTTAATAACTGAAAACCAACCTGGCTGTGGCAAAAATAAGTTAAAATAGAGAGGCCATTAGCCTTGGTTTGTCCCAAAACCTGGCTCACCAGGGCAGCTAAGCAGATGGACTTCTAGAAGTCTCTGGTACCCAGTCATCTGATGCTCAAAATCCCCCAGGATGGGCTTGGATTAAGGAATGTGAATCAAATTCAGACCCATATTGCAGAGTAAAATTCTGATTTCTTAGGCATGCACTGAGATCTTTGGGGGATTTGTGTTATTGAGGAGAAAATGAGGCCCTCTTCCAAAAAATCTTGGCTGTTTTGGTGCCAGGGACTAATTTATTTGTTCAGGGAACTCCCACACAAATTCCTCTTCTATTCTGACATGATTGCTTTCATCCACATTCAGGCTGCAAAGGTTTTGATAGCTGATAACTTATGAAAGAGGTAGATTCATCAATTATTTTGCTTGTAAAAAAACCTTAACGTGATGAGGAGCCTTCAAAAAATGGAGTTTAATAACTTTGCATCTTTAAAAGCCAAATTTTCCAAACCCATGTGTATAAAAGACCTGGGGCATTAAAGAAATGGCAATGGTTGCACTAGAGCAGAGCTGTGTTTTCTTGTACATCAAATAGCATCACTAATTGTTGCATTTGAAAAGTACTTCCTTTTGATGAGATCTTTCAGAACAAAAGTTTTCTTAAGTATAATAATTTGTATACATAATACATCTTAGGGGGAATGGCAGATCACAAAGTGATGGAGGCAACTTAGGTTTCATCAACTCATTATGCAGGAACAGAGAGCAGGAGATGCTGAGATATGAAACAGAATGGGGAATTACACCAGAAGAACACTTGGCCTATATTTCACTCTTCACAAAACATAATTACTTTCTAGTACATCTGTGTATTGTGTGGTGGCCACTTTGATACTCTTCCCTCTTTAAAGACATGAAATCCCATCTTCCTTCCATTGAAGTCCAGGGAAAAACTCCTGTTCATTCATGGGGGGCAGAGCCCATGATTTCCTCCTCCCCATGGAAAACTCACTGTGATTATTTGCCTTATCTGGAGTTCAAAAGCCTTGTTCAGAAGACAATTCCCATTTTGTCAAGTGGAAAGTTTTTGAAAGAGTTCAGTCATGAATTATATAACTGAGGGAACTGTCTATGGAAAGCTAATTTTGAATGAGTAAAGCAGTTTAATTCTTTTTTTTTTTTTTTTTTTCTTTACCCTATTCAGATGTTTGTGTCTTTGTATAAATTTATTTATTGCTCTGCTTTCTCTTCCAGCTTGACTGACCACTGATCTGGTAAGGATTTGCAGCATTTTTCATGTCACAAAAAAAGGAAATACTACACTTATGTTCATGAGGACATGCTTATAGGGTTCTCAGCTCCAAGCTCTTGTGTGTAGTTTTGTAGGAGTTTGTACTTTGGTTTGAATCTTTCCTTTATTTCTTCCTATGTATAAATATTGTTGTGTAAAGTCTCTGATAAATTGCTGTGCATCCCAAACCATCAGAGCAGGGTTGTGAGGAGAACAGTAATCTGATGAGTTAAAAAGTTGTGCCAAACATCCCCTCATTGAAAAAGAAAACCAATGGAATTTCAACTAGAGCTAAAAGCTTCATTGCTATTGTGTTTATTACTCTTTGCTTGATTTTTTCTCTTAATGAATTTCACATTTATGTCTAATCTTTGTACTTGGTCGAATTCCTGTCATCACAAACCATAACATACACATCTTTCATGTTATAACCATGACATCTTTCATGTGTAGATATCATAGAATCATAGAATTAGCTGGGTTGGAAGGGACCTCAGAGATCATCTAGTCCTACCCTTGACCCACCGGAGCAGTTGCTAGACCATGGCACTGAGTGCCACATCCAGTCTTTTTTTAAATGTCTCCAGGGACGGAGAATCTACCACCTCACTGGGCAGTCCATTCCATAGCCTGATCACCCTCTCCGTGAAGAAATTCTTTCTAATATCTAACCTAAACCTCCCCTGGCACAACTTAAGACTGTGTCCTCTTGTCTTGTTGAAGGTCGTCTGTGAAAAGAGTCCAGTTCCCACCTCGCTACAGCCTCCTTTCAGGTAGTTGTAGACAGCAATGAGGTCTCCCCTGAGCCTCCTCTTCTTCAGGCTGAACAGCCCCAGCTCTCTCAGCCTCTCCTCATAGGGCCTGTGCTCGAGTCCCTTCACCAGCCTGGTTGCCCTCCTTTGGACCTGTTCCAGGACCTCTACATCCTTCTTAAACTGAGGGGCCCAGAACTGGACACAGTACTCGAGGTGTGGCCTAACCAGTGCTGAGTACAGGGGAAGAATCACCTCCCTGGACCTGCTGGTGACGCTGTTTCTGATACAGGCCAGGATGCCATTGGCCTTCTTGGCCACCTGGGCACACTGCTGGCTCATGTTCAGTTTCTTGTCAATGCAGACTCCCAGGTCCCTTTCTGCCTGGATGCTCTCCAGCCACTCTGTCCCCAGCCTGTAGCGCTGCATGGGGTTGTTGTGGCCAAAGCTGCCTCTCTTCCTTCAGACACCCTGGCTATGATACTTTATGATTCGTTGTCATTTAAAATATATTTTAAGGTCACAGTGAAAATAATCTGCAAAGATTGAAAAAAAAAATTAATTATCACTTTCAGTAATCTTGCCTTTGATAAAAAAAATAATACCTATTTTAGTAGAAGTTGTGTTGATTCTACTTGACTTAAAAAAAATTATTTTTGTATTTTCTGGCTCTTTTCTTTAAGATGTCCTTCACCCCTGCTCAGTTTTTGGCATGGGGTGATATGAATGGTAAAGACTGGGAAGAGTGATGCTGGTTGTGATGAAGAATCTGGGAAGCATTGGTTGGGTTTTTTTTTCCCCTTTCCTCTTTTCCCCTCGTTCTGTTACACAAGGTGCAATTTTCACCTCCTGATTTTTCTCTCAGTCTTTGTATACTTCAATAAAACCAAGACTTTCAACTCCTTGGCTTTGGAGGATGAGTGCACAAATCATCCCAACTCCCTGCAGAGCTGTTTGGGGCTGGAGAATGCAGGGGGAGCTCCTCAGCACTTTCCATCTCCTCTTTTATTAGAGCTGGGAAGGAGGAAAAACACTTAAGTGAATGTGACAGTAAAGAGAGGAGAGGCACTGAGCTGCAGTGCTCAGGGCTTCCCTGGCTCAGGCAGCTGGTCCCACACTTTGGATTTCCATCCACCAGAGGACAGAGGAATTTGACTGAGGAAATAAGAAACATGAAGTATTTGCAGAAGTGAAAACTTGCCATGTTGCTGTGCCAGACCACTGGCACAGGTAATTTGCCAGGTAATTAATGCTGCTGGATGTCATCAGTAATCCTGGGGGTTACCACTCACAAGTGACTTGTGGTCTTGTTGGCTTTCCTTAATCTATAGATGAAAGTTGTCTGTAGAGAAGTGACATCAGGAGAGTGATGTGAGAGCAGCTGAAGGATTGAAAGAATAATTACTTGGTGGCTGAAGCCCTGCAGCAAAAAAACAGGTTTGGTTTTCTCATAATGATGGTGTTGATAATTAGGGCACCTCTGGATTGCACTGCAGTATCAGAGCAAACTCCTCTGGGCTTGGGGAGCTTTTCCACAGCAAGGGTGTCTGGAAATATTTTAAGCATTGGTAGGTGGATGCTTGTGCCAGGAATAAAAAGATTAAATTGTTTCTAACTCCCTCCTTCAAAACTGAACACATTTCAGTTTTTCGTTTACTATCAAAGGCCTAAAATATTTTATTCAGATTTTCACATTCATATTTTCCCAGCTATGTCTTAGTTTAACAGGGGTAGAAAGAAAAATTGGGCTTCCAGGAAGGTTTTTTAAGAAGAAAAAGATTTTTTTCATTTTTAATTTTGACCTATTGCTCTCTTCTTTCTTTCCCCTTTTCCCTACTAACATTTTTCTCATTAAACAAATTGAATGCCTACCTTTCTTTTGATCACTATAGAGGAATAGACTATCTGAACAGTCATAATATGAAAAAAAACACAAGTTTGCTGATAGTAAGTTGTATGATTCAGATCAGGTATTATGATTTTATTAAATTGACTTCATTTATGTCAGCTATGTAGTCAGCAAAATTATAAAGTTGTTTTATAAACAGTAATCTCAATTTTGAAGTCCAGTTTTGAAAGAAAAGTTACAAATGCAGAATTTTCAGGCAGAATCTTCTGAAAGGGACTCTGCATGCATGGAAAGGTATGAAAAAAAGTCCTTTCTCTGCACTTTGCAGACCCTTGGTACTAAATTGCTTCCACTTGGGTTGTGCTCAACTCAGGTTCTTCTAAGACAACAGCTTGGGTTTATAAATGGCCTGAATTTTTTTTTTCCCCAGCTATCTTTATAGATGGGGTACATTGACTGAAAAACTGATTTCATTTTCAGTGGAGAAAAATTCAGAACTGAAGGCAGAATTAATATGAGCTCAAACTAGTAGGCACACATTTTCTTGATTATTAATAAAAGACTTTATTTTTCTAATTTCAGCATCTGGTTTCTCCAAAGAAAAATGTCAGATTAATAAAAAAATGATGGAGGGGGGTGAGTGTGATCCTTGTCACCTGTCACACATCAGAGCAGATGCTCAAGCACAGTCACATTGTCCTTGGCTTTCACTTCCACAGCAGATTTTGGCTGTGAGTACATGGGGTATTCCCCATAGTTCTCCATCCCCTCCTGGTTACAAGTGTGTTCCTGGTGGGAACAACATGTAAGGGAAAGAGAAGAAGCTGAAGAGGTCTTTAAAACATCAATGGGTCTTCAAGATAACAGGCAGGGTGTCAGCAGTGCCTGCTCCTGAGGGGGAGAACAGGCCACCCTGCTTTGTGACAGATGCCAAACCTATCAGGAGCAGCTAAAGAGCAAACCTGATAAAAGGGATGAGACAGGGCTTAGCAGATTACCTACAGTATCTTTTTTTTCCTCTTTGTGGCAGCTTTATTTTCACCAGGCAGGGTAAGAGGGGGAAAAAAAGCTGTTTCCCTGTCTGCAGGTGAAAGCTGATCAGCAGGCAGGCCTTGGTTAATAGGAATTATGTGGTGCTGTGACACTGGGTTCAGTTTATTGTAATGGAGTTAGGAGTATTTTACTGAACAGGGTTTTAAAAAATGTAGTTGCATGACAGAGAACAAATTAAATCATGAGGAGCAACAGCTCAAGAACCTTTTGCAGTTTCAAACTGGGTTTGAAATTTGCAGTTTCAGACTTGGTTTGATCTGTAGTACAATAAGGATTTATCCCAGAAGTGAAATTTCCTGAGAGTTGCCAGGACTTAGCCAGATTTTCCAAAGCATTCAGCACCTGGTTGGAATTCAAGAATATTTTGCAATTTTTTTTTTTTTTTAATTTTTGAAGTGTTGCAATGTTTTTTCAGCAATGTAAAGGAGATGTAAGTGCACAGTTCTTCCTCCACCCCCACACATGTGCCTGTGTTTGTGAGGCAGAGCAATAGGTTCAGCCCTTTTTCCTTCATTTACAGAGAACCCCAGCTCTGCTTTTCCTTGCCAAACCCCATAACTCTGCTTTGCATTTTCAGCACTGTGTAGACCAGGCTGCTCTGGTGCATAATGAAGATAAAACTCATGGGTGTGGGTGTCATTTATCATGTTTGGAGAGGTGCTGCTGCCATGAGTACCTGGTGCTGCTCAGCTCCTCTGACCTGAACAGCCAGAACAGCAGCTCCTTATTTTCCCTTAATTGCTCAATTAAATCTATGGTCACTTTGCACCATCAGAGCAGCAGAGAGAAACCAGACTGAAAAGGCAGCCTCTATCTTAATGTTACAGAGTATGCAATATCTTTAATTTTCCAGCTGTACTTAATGTCCTTTTTACACAACTCAGTTCATTGTTTAGGTATTTTTGAAAGCAGTAAGAGCAAGTTGGGCTTTTTTCAGTTCCCTTCTTCCCAGACATGATAATCTTGGTTCCATAAGCAAATGAACCTTGAAAGATTTATGAGACTCTGGGTGTTGAATGTTCCAATGATGCCAAACTGGACAAATAAAGTTTTCAGTAGCATTAAATGTAGAATGAGTGCTGGTATTCTAATGCAAACTTGGAGCTGATTAGCATTACTAGTTTTAATAATATCAATAGCAATAATATTGCATGAAAAGCAGTGATATTGGTGTCTGTACTCAATGCAAAGTTTCTTTTTAATTTTTTTTTTATTTTATTTAAAGTCAAATCCTCTTCAGATTTCTCCATAGCAAAACAGTTGTTCAGATTCTTTCCTTACACTTGCATTATTTTTCAGTACAAATTCTCAGAGAACTAACTGCAGAAAGTACAATAGAACTGTAGAAGTGCCTTCAGAGAAGAGATTGTATATAAAAGCTGCATAAATTAAAGGTAAGAATTTCATAGTTAATTCAGAGAAGAGATTGTATACAAAAGCTGCATAAATTAAAGGTAAGAATTTCATAGTTAATTTCAACCTTGCTTTTTCTTCAACTTGTTTGAAGTAAAAGCAAGTTGCATGATATTTCTATGTTTCTGATAGATTCAGCAGACTCTTTTAAGAGACATTTTTCACTAGTTAAGAACAGCTTAAAAAAAAATCTCCAGTTCTATCACCTTGTATCACCTTTATCCATTTTCTCCTTATGCACCAAACGTTCTAAGAAAGAACTTGTTTTCAGATTCTGACACAACCACCTCTTGCATTAATGGTAAAAGAAACATTCTGGTTTATTCATAAGTTTATGCTTTATTAGGAAGAAATTAATCACTGCATGAAGCACCAGCAGGCTGGGCTTCACCCTTTACCTCTGAGTAACAAATTGTTTTAACTCAATTACTAATAATTATGAGTCATGACATCAGCCTGAGTTTAATGGTGCTATTTAATCACATGTGGACTTTACCCACTGAGCAGCATTCTGGCTCAGTTTATCCCTGTTTCATTATTTCTCCTACAAGGATAACCAAAAAGAGCAATGATAAGTCCAGTTTATTTATGCTTTTTTATATATATATCTTCCAGCCACCACTAAAATTGCTATTTTTAATAGCAAGGGTCCTCTGCTTTCTTCAGAGATAAAACCTGTCTGTGTTCAAAACATAGTGAGTCAATATTAGCCTAAGTGGGTAGAACTACACAAGCAGAGCTTACCTAAATATTTTAAACTAAATATATTTGGGAAATGATGAAGGCAATAATTGAATTTATATTTGTATAAGTTTGAAGTGACAAAAAGCATTGAATAGCATGGATGTAACACACAGTAAGGAGTCAGCCAGGTAACTGAGAGAGAGCACTGTACCTGATAGAAATCCTTACCTGGCAGAAAACAGGACCAGAGTGAATGAATACTGCTCCCTGGGGTTGTCCACATACTCAGCAAGTGTTCCAACTTTCAAGAAGTTTTGGTTCTGAGGGATTTCTTTTTCTGAACTGAAAAACACAGGAATCAAGTGTATACATATATATATAAAAATATATATTTATTTTATTTTTAAGAGGTGTAGTTGGGTTCCCTGAAGAGACATCAACTCCTGTTTGGCTTAATATTGATAGATAGTGTTCTAGGAATTCAGTATCAAGCTGACTGTTCAAAAAAAAGGGAAAAAAAGGGGTAGCACAGCCTTTTGGCCACAGTGAAACCACCTGGGAAGATCTGAGGAATGAAAACCCATTGATCCTGGTTCTCTGTGATTAACAGGGCAGTGAAGAGCTGCAGTTCTGAGCTGCATTTCTGGCCATTTGGGCAATCTTTTACATTGAAGATGAACATTTAACCACAGGCTGAAGTTTTCCTGTAAATTCTCAGATATTGGCCTGTAGACAAGTAGTTTATTTTTAAGTCACTGTGATCAGTGGCACTTTAATGACAATGCCAGCTAATTCAGGCCTCATTTTTGCAATTGCATTTGCATTTACATTTGCATTTGCAAGGAAATGCAATTGCATTTCTTTCAGTGACATGCCAGGAAAAAAATATTTGCCTGTTGTAGCAGTTGCAAACAAGCCACAATGAATAATTCACTGGGTGAGTTCACAGTCTGTTTCTCAACATGGAATCATCATGAGTCCATTATAATTTCCTTGAATGTATTCATGATTAGACTGAACTCTGGTGAGTTGTTTCCCTTTGTGGATTTACTGTCAGCAATTCACTGCATGCCTGATTCTTGGTATTGTTTCTGGGCATTCTTGATATAACCTGAGCATATTCTTGTTATATATCATGTATATATTCTTGATATATATATATAATCATGGCTGATATATATGATCATGCCTGATTCTTGATATTTAGCATTGTAGGTGTGTTAATCTGTGGTGAGAGGCTTTTCCTGAAGGCTTCTTTCTCTGCAGGTTTTCAGAGGAATTGGTTGGAAGGAAAAAGAAGTTTGTTAAGCAAATATGGGACTCTGTGAATCAGGAAGATATTTTTTCCAGAAGGACATTTATCCCTCTTAACTAGGGTTGCACTACACATCATGCACTATAGAGGAGATGATTGAAAACAAGACTGTGGTGACCAAGCACTGAGGAACCATCAGGGCAAATAAAGAAATCTGCTGGGAAGGACAGAGAAGCACAGGACACTGCACATGAGCTGGACAACCCATCTCTGGCAACAAAAGATGGTAGTATCTTACTTCTGCAAAATATTTTAAGAGATAAATTAAGAGAAATAACTGAAAACTCTGTTAGGTGAGATGGGCTGCACCTCCATACCCTCTTTAGTCTTAAACCCAACACTGGCTCTGAGTTTAATGAGAATTCACTTAATCCTCACTCTAGATTTCCATCACTGTTTCAGAAAAGCAAAATTAAAGCTCCACTCTGACAAAGTTTCCTTCAGACTAGGGTGTTTAAATCACACATTTCCTTTGCCACTCCTGCTCAGGGCATCTTAACAGAGCTGGTTTAGTCATTACATCCTGCTTTAGCTGTAGTGCTAACATTTTCTAATTGTATGCCATGAATAATTTGGTGTTATCTTTCATTTGGGATTCTCTTCAACCTATTTGCAGCTGAATTCTCTCCTGATAACACAACATGTGTTTATCAGATATTATGGAATAAAGGTTGCCCTGTCCCTGCTGTTTACATCATTTCTTTCCACTCACTGAAGAACACAGATATTTATTTTCCTTCTTCTCTGAGAATTACTTTCTCTGCTTCTCCTCTGTTATTCCTTTCCTCATGCATGAAAAAGTCAATAATACTGAAACATTTCAGAAACAGGACACTGGGGAACAAAAGAATCCCAGTTTCTGGAGTTCCAGCTCCATTGCAGACCAGTTGTGATCTTTGTTGTGATCTGCTCCATGGTTTGGTTGCATGGCTGGCTGTGATTTATTTATTTCCCTTTTGTGTTCCCTGACTCACAAAACATTTGACAGAAGTATATGAGGAAAGAGAAGGGCACAGAGCAGCCATTCCAGCTGTACTTGTGCTGCAATGAAACACAAGTTTAAAATATATAATATAATATAAATAAATGAATAATATATATATAATATAAATACATGAAACACAAGTTAAAATATATAAGTCAAAAATATGTCCTGGCAGAAGCAGAGGGGTTAAGACTTCACCATCCCCAGAACCATTGCATGCAGACAGGATTGGGGCAATCTTGGTGTGAAAATGTGGTCTGGGGAGTCTGGAGGGAGAACAATTCTTTACACTCCCAGGTAGATATATCCCCTCCTTTCTCTCCTCTTTCTTACCTCAATGAAACAATTTTATATTATGGTTTATTGTAGTCCACTTGCAGCATGACAATAAGATAATGAACCACTACCAGTACATTCTTAGCCTGAAGAAACTTGAAAATCCTAGGAAATTCTATACAATAATAGAATATTGTAACCCAATAAGAATATATATGCAAATGTAATGATGTGGATAGATGCTTCTGTAGAAAAAACATTTAAGGTGGGTATTGTTTCCCCTAAATCTACTGCTTCAGAAGTTTAAATTTAAAATATTATTGTGTGTGTTCATGTGTGTGTATATATATATATGTATATACATACACAGACAGGAAGAAAAAATTCAAGAATAAAGATTCAAAAGAAAAAGATAGGATGGAATATTTAAAAATTCTTTACAGCCTCTGGAGAAAAGAATTACTCTGCACAGAAAAAAGGGCTACATGAAGAAAGGTGAGATGAGACAGAAGACAGTTTAATTGAAGATACACCTGTCAAAATTCCTTTTTGAATGATTGATTAAAAAAAATGACTGGCTAAATCTCTTAATTAATCAATTATGTAACAAAAATAGTTTGTCAGGTGTTATTTCATTATTAATAGTGTTTGATGGGTTTGCTTTAATTGCAAATTTATTGCCAAAATAAATCTGAAAGGCAGATGAACTGGAAATAATCCATGTACAGCAAGCTGGAGGTCACAACAAAAGTGCCTCTAATGCACTCCTCTCTTTCTTGAGTATGTACAATACTCATTGAAGAAATCACAGGAGAAAAATATAATCCCAAATACCTTCAGACTGTGTTACCATTATGCAGTGGATCAAAAGTATTCTTGTAATAAATTTATTGCCTTTTATGTAGCTACATCATGTGCAAGTTCAGTTCAGTGTATTTAATTTCCATGAGTATTGAACTGGGGAAAGGTGTTTAAGCTCCTAATTGGCACACCAATGTATGGAAGGGAAGTAAATATGCCATTAATTAGAAGGTAAATATTGACATATAGCAAGATTAAATTATATCAAAACATGAAATGTAACCTGCTTAATGCACTATTAAGTATCCAAACATTGAGTATATAGAATTGTAATTATATGCTTGGATTCTGAACTGATGATATGGCAAGAAAAAACCAAGATTTTGCCAAATGTTTGGGGCTGACCTGTCTTTACCCTGACACAATCAATGAAAGAACACAACCAGCTTTGTGTTTTATTCCAGATTTTACAGCTGTTGCTCTGCTGCTTCCACCTGTGAACATGGGCTTTCTGCTGGGATGGGTGCTACTCTACAAAGCTGCCACAGTAAGAAAATCCTCAAAATACTTCTAAGTGTTGTATTTTGTCAGAGCAGACACAGCATCACTGAATCCCCTTTACTGTGGGTTTAACATTTGCCTTTTGATTGCTGTGTGTCAGGTTTGCAACATCAAATCCTTGGCAAGAAGAACACAACAGATCCTGTGAGAGGGAATTTTTATCTGTTCCCCAAAATGCAAGCAGAGGAAAAGAAAACCTCTGAGAAAGGCAGAAAGTAATTGTAATTTCTCACAGTAGATTCAGACTCTCCTGAGAGGTGACATTAGGATTTGTAGTCCATAAGGAGTTTAGAATTGCTCAAAAGGATTTGTAGCAGAGAAAACAGGAGGGAATGTGGGTTTTTAGTGCATATCATTGGTTACCCTGGTTTACATCATGCTTCCAGAGTTCTTCCTGCTTCAGAGACATCAACCCTAACACAATATATTGATTTCAGTTCCTATTTCAGCTTGATAAGATCCATTAAAAGCTGAAAAATTAGCTGTCTTGTTACCTTAGAGCCAAGAGATGGAATTAAGTTAATACCTGTGGATACAAGTAGGAGGAAGAACAGTTTTTAAATGAAAAGAATTACATATAGAAATACAACTATATGGTTTTGATGTGTGGCTTGGAATTTGGTGTTTTTATAGGGGTTTTGTGGTGTTGGGGTTTCCCTGGAAAACACTCCTGAGGTATTTTAAAGGGGTTTTTTGCAGGAGAAAAAGCATTTCATTAACTGTTTGGGGTCCATTCAGTAGCTAAAAAGTTATGCCATTAGGGTGTAAATATGTATAGGTTGTTAGTTTAATCACATTAATAGCTTAAGTCCTGTCCGTGTAGCTGAAGCAACAAAAAAACCTTTTAATTTAAATGCTTTTATAGTGATAGCCAGTTATGCTGGCTACCAAAGTAATCATATGTAAAACCCCTATATCTGTGCTATTATCATAGTCACAGGTCTGTGTAAATCTCAGTCTTGAAATAACTCTTAATAACTGCTTTAAAATTCTTCTTCTTATAGGTGATTATTATGCATGTAAATTAAATAAATTTGCATGCACATGAAGATGAAAATAATTGGGTAAATAAAATCATTTCCATGACAAGGGCAGGCATAAGATTATAGCAGTTCCATTAAAGTCTATGAATATCTGCCCATTGACTTCAATTAGCTTGGAATTAGGCACTGAAACAGCAGGAAACAAATGGAATATACTATTTGATTATCCTGGTCAATGAGCAATGAATGCACAAAAAGAACCATCCACAGACCCCAGTGGAATTGGCCTCTTCAAAGCTAAGCTGAAGAATGGCAACTTTTCAAAATATTACCCCTCCTTGGCTCTTTTGGGCCCAAAACATTGTGGATATTTCCAAGGTAAAGAACTTCTAGATCTACAAGTAACTTAGGTTCAGTTTCCAAGTTGCAGCAGAACCAGGGTCCAGAACTGATGCCAAGAGGTTAAAGCACCCAAATGTCTCCCTGATGCCTCCAGCATCAGCAATCACTGCCCAAAACAGGACCCAAAGCAAAATAGGAGCTTTCAGGCTGATGGAGAAAGTCTTCTTTTGTCCTCTGGACTTTCTGTTTTTCTTTTCAGACCATTTATTTGCTTATTTCTCTGCCTCTTGGACTCTGGAAGGGGTTTTGTATTTATTCCTGTATTTATTCCTAACTTTACCAAGCAGTTTGGGCATCCCTGGATCTGAAAAATTTGACCAATTACTTTGTGCCAATTACAGGTCTCTAGCAGGAGAAAAAAAATATTCATTAATGCAAGCAAACCATAATTTTTGGCCTTTCTTAATTCAAAATTGATCTGACCCCTAAAATTTTGGTCCTTTTTTAGAGATACAGGGTTCTGATGCCAGCTGGAAGGATCAGTTTTAGAGACCCTCTCTTGTTTACATTGCTGAATATATTAGAAATGGCAATCAGTCCCAAAGAACATTTAGAGTAAATAAAACAGAACCTTGATTATAAGTCACAAAAAGTTTGGTGTCACATCTAAGTTCACCAAAGGGACATTGGTGACCAAAAACCAGAAGAAACCCACTCAGGTTGAAGACATTGTGAAGTATTTTGACAAAACTGCAAGAACAAAAAAACTGCAAGAACTAAAATATTAATTACAAAACATTGAGAAGTGGAAGCTTTTAGATTAGAGAGTAGGTTAGGAGACTATAAATTTGGCCTTTTAATATAATTACTTCTTGTTCTTAAGACAAACTGTGAATTGAAAATAAAAAGTGAATTGAAAATAAAAGGCAAATTGAAAAAGGAATTAAAAAAGTGAATGCAAAGTCTGATGGCTGCTGGGGTAAAGGAGCTGAAAGACTCTTCAAAACCTCAGAATGATAAAAGCAGCATCCTGCCTCTGAGAGACAATGCCAAAGGGAAAAAGGACACAGCCAGGTGCTTTTAGCCATCAGTCTTACAAATTATCTAACTTAACACTCCATACCCTTCTTGATACCCAGAATCAGGAATTTCAGCAAGGGTTTTATAGGCTGTGACCAAGCTGAGTTGGGATTCTCCATCTAAAGAGGTTGTAGGGTGGTTGTAGGGTGCCAGTTTCAGCTATGAAGGGCTGAGCACCTGAGGATGGGACCCTTTAAGCAGAGGACATGTAGTAGGAAACCTTTAATGACAAGTTACCAACATCAGGAGGAAGAATAATCCCTGACACCCAGACCTCCACCAGCACCTGCAGTGTCTCAGGAAGGAGGGACCAGCAGGAGGAGAATATCATTGATGTGTTTTACACTAACAATTTGCATATTGATTAAACCCCATAATTTAGGCTGCCTCAGGTCTGCTCTCAGCTGTCATACTGATACCTGGCAGCCTCTTAACTGTAGATGGAGGTAAATTACTTGGACTGTCAATAGCTGTTTACCTATATTAAAATCATTAGCAAACAGAGTGAACTCCACTACCTAGCACACAGGGAGTCTAATTAACTTTCTCCTTTGGATTTATATATCTTCTAACACATAAATGGAAAGCCATCTATTCCCTCCTCCGTGGGAATGTGTCTGTCATTATTTTGGAAAGGCAAATGCCAGTTCCCACAAGGACACCCATTGTGCCAGAGATTTGTCACTGGATCTTTCCAGTGCATTGTGCCATCCCTCTGCCTCATTCAGCACAGGGAATTATTCAGCATCTCACACTGGGTGATGCAATACAATGACAAAGTGTTAATCCCCATTAAGAATTTAGAAGATGAACAGCTATTTCCATCTGGGGAAGCTGTTGCTGATTCATCTGCAGCCCTTCCCAGCTGAGCCAAAGTGGCAGCTGCATCTCCCAAGCTACTGCAAACTACTGGAGAACCATCCTTCAGGTCAGTGTCCAGCAGCAGAAACTAGAAAGTAAGATCTAGCACTCTTTTCTTTTTCTTTCTTCTTTTTTTTTCCCCTTTTGCTACTTAGTACAGTATTGGAATGAAATAGAATGACTTTTCTATTATGTGCAGATGACTGTCAGGAGGTTTAAGTACAATGGGCATCATAATGGTCACAGACATTATTTTTCTCTGAAAATACATCAACATTCTTATATTGTTCTGCAGTGGGAGGCTTAGACTTGTGGAGTTTCTCCTCCAGAAGTAGAAATGCCCCCCTGCACAGAGCAGAACAGGGCTACAAAGGGGTTTTGAAGGCTGAGAATAAGAAAATGTCACCCACTGCTATGGTCATTGTCATTGGTAGGATCTCTTTAGAAGACAGAGATTGCCCTTAGTAATATAGTTTCAACCAAACTTTATTTCTTTATTTTGAGTGGCTGTAGAGATTGGATATGGCCTGGGAGCAATGGTACACAGTGCTGCAAAGGCATCACAAGCTCCAAGAGGTTACAAAGAATAGTTTGCTTCATCTGCCCCCAGTGTGATGAATGCTTTGCTTGGCACCTTTTGCCTCACTTGGTTACTGAGATTTTTTTTTTTTGTGGAGTTGGATTCATACTCATATAACCTTTAATAATTGTGCTTTTCACTGAGAAATTTAATCCACTCCTGAAATATTCATCTTAAGAGTGGCAACATAAGTAAAACAAAGAGAAGAAAGAGGATGATGAGAGAGAGCTTGAGGAGGATGGTGTAGCTGCTCATGGCTACACTGGCAGAGTGACATTTACACCTTTAATTTGTTAAGAAATGTGCAATTTAACCTTAGAAATGCTGGATCTTCCCAAAGTTTTTTGTTGGGCATGGCACATAAGACATGATGACCACAGACAGCCCAGGAGATCCTTTCAGTGATGGGAACTGCAGGGTAAGGAAAAAAAAGCAGTGGCTGAACCCCAAGGAAACAGGAAGCCTGAAGTGACCTTGTCCAAGAGGAATTAGGGACTCCCTGACACCAGAAGAAAAGAAAAAGAAGAGAGGAGAGGAGAAGAGAGGAGAGGAGAGGAGAGGAGAGAAGAGAAGAGAAGAGAAGAGAAGAGAAGAGAAGAGAAGAGAAGAGAAGAGAAGAGAAGAGAAGAGAAGAGAAGAGAAGAGAAGAGAGAGAAGAGAAGAGAAGAGAAGAGAAGAGAAGAGAAGAGAAGAGAAGAGAAGAGAAGAGAAGAGAAGAGAAGAGAAGAGAAGAGAAGAGAAGAGAAGAGGAAGAGAAGAGGAAGAGGAAGAGAAGAGAAGAGGAAGAGGAAGAGAAAAGAGAAGAGAAGAGGAAGAGAAGAGGAAGAGAGAAGAGAAAGGAAGAGAAGAGAAGAGAAGAGAAGAGAAGAGAAGAGAAGAGAAGAGAAGAGAAGAGAAGAGAAGAGAAGAGAAGAGGAAGAGAAAAGACAAGAGAAGAGAAGAGGAAGAGAAGAGAAGAGAGAAAAACAAAACCCCAGGCTGGAACATAGAAAAAGGGAGGGTAAAAATAAAGTCTGGAAACAATAACACCCACAGAAAATAAATCTGGAAAAGCTTCTCTTTTTTTAATTGGGAAAGCTTGTGAGAAATGATGAAAAATGCTGCCATGAATCATGTCTGAAAATGATATAAATTGGTAAAAATGTTTGATGGGTGACACCAATTGCAGTGAAGACAAGCCATTTTCTTAATCAGAACTCAGAAGAAACAAAGCAAAACAGAGAATTTTGTTACAGATCCCAGCACTCAGACATTCTCAGGCAGTTATAAATAGGCTGTTTAAATAGGGTGGTTTGTGGGACATGTAATTCCAGCTGACAGGAGGAATTGTTGAAAAGCAAGAGGGAACCTGTCTGAGCCCTGCTTGTCAGGGTAACAGCTTGTGACTGCACTCAGAAACAATTCTCCTAAAGACCCCAGCTCCTTCTCCTACAACAAACACAACACTGGAGTTTTGGCTGTGATGGGGAGTGCCAGAGGTGATTCCACACCATGGTAAGCAAATATTAATCCCCTGTCACAAGATATTCAAGTGTAAGGGATCTAAGAATGAGTATGATGTGATACCTGGTACAGATGAAGTGCTGGACATATTTTTTTCAAACAATCTTTTAATCTTTTTAATTAAAAAAACACAAAGCATTCTAAATTGATTCCTAAATGTTGTTCTTCAAAATCACAGACATTGAGCACTTTATACTGTTGTTTAGTAGAGTAGGGAAGATGTAACATCCTTCAGCATCTACAGCTTCTATTTGGAGGTGGACATCTGCTTTTTGTACCAGTTCATGGTAATGAAGCTCATTATGGATTCCAAAAATTTGCCTGTGTTTACATACTGCCTAGCAATGCAGCTTGCAGGTGCTGCTGGAATATGCAAAATGGATAAAGAGGAGAAAAATACAATTAAAAATCAAAGACTTCTGCTTTGGATTCACGCCTCATTTTAATTGCAGTTGTTCCCCTATGCAAATGCTACAGCAGAGAAGAGAGTGACGGGAAAGCCTAGAAAAATCTGGGCTATTAATTTTAACTCAATGCATTTCCAGCCCTGCAAGTAATAAGCAAATGCATTTTATTTGTAAAACAATAACTGTGCGTGAACTTATGCATAAATATTTGGAAAAATCAGGAAAATGCAAATGTGAAGATTCTTTAGAACTGTGGAAAAGAGGAGTTTTGCCTCAGAGGCAAGGAGAGCTGAGAAGAGCGAAGCAGAATTGATTCCCTGGCACTTGGCAAGCTGGATGGTCCATGGATTTCCAGGTGTGCTGCTCACATCCAGGTTATTCAGGGGACCTGCAGGACACTGCTCAGGAGAGGCTGTGGAGCTGATCAAGCAGCTGCCTGAAGTAAAGGCAGAGTCTGAGGGTCAGGGGATGCTGTTCAGGGAGCTGCTGGGGGCTGGAGGACAGCGTGGTGGGGCAGCCAGAGCATCCTCTGCTCTGAGGGGTCATCACAGAGGGATCACAGACAAGGATGATTTATGCTAAGAGACAGAGCTGCAGGGGAAGGCTCTGAGAAGCTACTAAGGAATGAAAACAGAGCTTCACATCTTCCTTTAAGGCCTCTGGTTTGTGTTTTTTCACATTTGTTACAAAATCTGCTTTAAACTTCTGGTTTGTTTTGGTTTTTTTTTCCCCCTTAGCATTTTGTTAAAGTCTGCACAGCTAAGCTGATCATTCTGCTTTGCTTCACCTTGCCACTAATTTTCAGGGAAACAAAAAGCCACAAACTGTCAACTAAGTCCTTAATAATAATAATGAGCTTGAGCAGATGAGCAGCAGAGTTTTTAAGATAAATACTTATTATTGGCTGAGAAATGAGTGGGCAGAGCTACAAATGAGTGTAAATTATTAGAGTTTTTACCAGCACTTGTTACATGCCATGAAAATTTACTGGAAAAACCTAAATTAGCACAGGGCTAACCTGACTCCTGGAAACCAACTAAATGCAAGCAGCAGGTAGCATTGGACCCTTTTGTGCTGTGAGATGTCCCACCAGGCACAGCAGGCTTGGGTTTAAACTTGTTCATCTTATGACTCTTCTAGGAGTGGGAGTAAATGTCAGCTTGTTGAATTTCTTGTCTGATATTAAACTAGAGAACTTCTGCCCAAACCCAGAGACTTAATAGGAGGGAGCCAGGGAGATCAGACATATGGGAAGACAACACCAAATGACATCCTGCTGATAGGAACCATTTGCAGCACATGCTGAATGGGTGGTAGGAACCTGAGGAAGGGATGTTCTGAGAAACCTGATCTGCAGTGCTAAGAGGGTTTTAAAAATAATCCCAGTTCTACCCTCAAAGCCCTTGTTGACAAAGGACATCAGAGCAGAAAAATCTGCTCTCCAGAGCACCAGCCTCAGCTGCATCTCAAGATGTTTTCAAGATTAAAAAAATGAATTGTTCTGAGGGTGTCCTGAGAAGGCAGAGTTCAAATGAGAGAGGGCTTGAAAAACCTCTCTCAGAAAAGAGAAAAGGAGATAAGTTGCTTCCTCTGCTTTTCTTCTTTTTATGCAAGTCTCCAGATGAGGTTGAAGTCCAGATTTCTGGTACTGTCAACCCAGTGATGTGCTGCATCCCTCTGGCCCCTGAACAGCAGGGAAAAAAGAAGTCACATTTGTGCTTCTCTTTAACTACATTAATTTTCAAGTACTCATGTGATCATTTATAGGAAGTTTTAGAAGTTAGGAAGTTTTTAATTAGTTTAATTTTAGGCCTTTACCATCTATACATTCTTTTTTTTCCAACTGCTGGAATCAAATTTTATTTTCCTTCTTGACAGGGCCCTTCCTGACTAATGAGAGCAAGAGAAATAGAAAAATCCTGAAAAAAAAAAAAAAAAACAACTTGGAAAGGTGCTTGCTGAATCATGTCACAACAATTGGTGTCTAAAGTGGAGCTATTTAATATTCTCATTATGATAATCACCTTCAACATTTCCCTTCATTTTTCCAGGCTCTTTCCTTAGCTTTCTGTCTCTGAGATAAGAAAATTATTATCAGCCTATCAGCCCAGATACATTTCAGGGGAAGAATGGCAAGAATTAATTCTGGTCTATCTGAGGAGAGTACAATTAGGAAGCCTTCATGATGAGACTGAATCTCCAGATTATTGAATCAGATACCCTTAATTCAGGCTGCTCTGAAAACCTAATACTCCATTCACTTTCCAAAATGCACTTGGAAATAATCACTGCAAGGGGAGAGGGAGCAGGAGCTCCCTCTGAATGATCAGCTGAGGCAAAGCCATCATTTTGTAACCATAGAAGCTTGGTTGCAAAGTTAAAGCTGAAATCTATGGGTTTGCCTTTTCATGAGTAATAATTTTATTGAAAGAGTGGGATGCTTCTGGTTTTAAAATTGGTATTTTCCAGACTTTATCTTTGACCCTCATTTTTCACACTTTTGTCTGAACTCTGTGAACCTGTGACCAATGCAGTGATAGTTCTGAAGCAGGAATTCTAATGGGTGATAATTTTGTACCCCTGGAAACTCCCTGAAGTAGATTATCATTGAACACTGATGAATGAAGAACATTATCCAAGTTTTGACACATCAGTGCCTTGTCATGACTTTGTAAAGAGTTAAGGGGGGAGGAGGGAATTAACTTCAGATTTGATTCCTGTTTTCCACAGATATTAATGGCTGCTACTCTGATTCCAGATTCTCCAGAACTGAGTGAATTCTGTGTGCCCTGTCCTCTGGAAACCATGACTAAAAAACATGAAAACATCCCATTATCAAAAGTTGAGGAATAAGGAGGAAAATACCCCAGAAACATAATATCCCCAGCCAGACTTTTCATGTGTCAAAGAAGGTGAGTACAACTTGAAAGGTGATAGTCAGGTCTTAAGGTCCTTTTCTTTTCTTTTTAACTCACCTTTGGAAATAATGGTCACTGAGTAGTTCCATCTAAAAGGTCTTGAGGACCTTTTAATCTCAAGGTCCTAATTTCTGGAGCCATGCTTAATCAATGATGAATTAAAACAAGTGGAAAAAAAAAAATCTGCCTCCATTCTTCACATCTCAGCACCTGCACCTATAGATATGACCATGGAAAAAAGAAATTTAAATTCCAGATTTGCAACCAGCCAATAGATCTGACTTTAGCCTGATGGGAGCTGTGACTCTGTTGAGACCTTGATGTACCAGAAAGAAAAATTTTTAGTATTTTCCATCATTTCCTCACCCACTTATCTTCCAACACTCTCTGAGTGTTTCGAGGCCCTTGAGAAAACATCAAGAACTTCTTCTGGTTTAGAGAATCAGATTTCTCCATCCAAGGGAGAGGAATTACACCAACACAATTCTGTGATTAATCCCAGCTGATCAGCAAAGATCCTGTGCAGATCCAAGGGGGTTGGATCAATAACCAAACACACTGGAGGGACCAAGCAGCATAAGAGCCCAAATAACAAATTTAAAGGACTCAAGATCTGCTCATGAATATTTCATGAGCTGAAGAAGAAGAAGCTGAGTTTGACAAATTATTATTTTTCCATTTCTGATAATAAGCATTTTCATTTTAAGCTTCATGAGATTTTTATCCCTGAACTGTAATAAAGTATTTCCATATTAAGAATTTTTTGGGAATTAATTCATTCATAATACATGAAGGAGGGAAATAATTTCTTGCCTTTGAGCTTGAAAAATAATTTCTGATTTCTTTTAGCAGATAATTCCTTGCAATCACCTCTCCATGTCACTGTGTTCCTGTGTGCAAATGAAATCTAATTATTCCATTGTTATAAACACACAACTCGAGTGACAAGAAGCACCCTGGACTGTTATAAATTCCTCTGAGATACTCCTGATTTCAGTGGTGTCTTCTACATGACTTGGACTTCACAGGACAGGGCCAAGGTCTCTCTCTTCATTCCTGCTTTCTGAAACCTGGGTTATGCTGGGTACTGCTGCCCTGTCTGACTTTTATTTGAATTTACCAATTTACCAATTCACCAATATTTGAATTCTGTCAGGATTGCTTTCTGCTGAAAACATCTTTTCTGAGAAGCTGGTGGCAGGTTAATGATGTAACAGCCCTTATATATAAATTAATTCCCAGAAATTCCTCTTTCCTGAGCCAGAATACCCCAGATCAGGTGAGCCACAGGTGATGCTGCTGCCTGCCCTGTCTCCCCAGCTTGCAGCAGAATTCCTTTTCTCCTTTCCATAGCATCCTCCTGACATCCAAACCCTAAGGGTGGAAAACCCTTCCCATGGGTCCCTCTTCCATGATGTTCAAGAACCTCAAGCCAAGGCTCTTCCTGTGGATCCAGAGGAACATGTCCACTCACAGGCTGTAAGAGTCCAGGGCACCAAGTGTTGCTCTAAACTCCAGCAAATGCAGGTTTTTCTTTTCATATCCCAAGGTGTGAGGGGTTTTCTGTTATTGTGGAGATCAACTTCTTTTCTCTCTTGTTTTTTGGGTTTGGTTTTTTTTTGTTTTCTTTAGGTTTTTTATTGGTTTTTTTTTCCTCTTTTTTATCTCTCTTTTTCTTTCTTTCTTTTTTTGCTTTCTCTTTTCTTTCTTTCTTTCTCTTTCTTTATTTTTTTTCCTCTTTTTTTTTTTTCCTTGTTCTTGGAGAACTTCAGCTGAATATCTCTAACTTGCAAGTTAGATAAAAGTGTCCTGTGAGGTGTGTGCTGTGAGCAATGGGCTTGTTGATGCTGTCACAGGCAGGATTACAGAACAGTGACTTGTGTAAAGAGAGAGAAATCCCTCCTAGGGTGATGGTTCTGAGTCTCTTAAAACAAAAGCCATACACTGGAGGGCAATGAATGGTTGTTTTCATCTCAGTTTTGGTTTATGCTCTTCTTTGATCTAACATGAAAATCATTACAATTTATGAGATAAGGCAGCAGACAAGACCCCAGGGAGTTCTTTGTTATGTAACACTCCATCCAAGTCATTATTTTGTGACTCTCTTCCTCAAACAGCTTTCTGAAAGATCAAGTTAGTCAAAGCTACCCTGGGTTTTGGGTTTTTTTTAGTTCTTTTTTTTTTTTTTCTTTGCTAAAATCTACCATATTACATGCTCAGTGAATTTCCACAGCTTTTGTTCCAGTCACTGACAGCACCTGTCATTTGCCTTTTTATGTCTTGAAAGCTGCTGGTGGCAGCATAATCAAAGATGCTGAGTAAAAATATATATCCCAGAGCAGTGGCCTGAAAATAAAAAAAAGGCTGCTTATGTTTTAGCATAGGCTGGATGTGTCATAACCTGGAGTTTTGGTGGGTTTGGGTTTTTTCTTGTGTATATCTTCATTGCACAATAATGCAGCTGGGTGAGTTAGTGAAAAAGGAGGTGCTGTTAAGGGAGAAAATGGAACTAAAACTTTATTTTTTTTTTTAAATATAGAAAGGAGGGGAAATTCTTGCTTCACCAATTAAGCTGAAACAGGAGTCAGCCATTTCCTTTAAAACATTAGGAAAATGCTAATCTTTGAGGGCTTGTTACTTAGGTAATACATTCTAGTTACAACAATAGTTATAGTTACTCTCCATAGCTATAAAAGTGTCAAAATTAAAGGCCCAGTGTTTCCTCTACAGCAGAAACAGCTCCCCTCTCCTTGCATTTCTACCAGAGAAAACAATTTTTCCCCCTTTTCTACCCTGTACTCCATAAAAAAACCTAGGTAGCACTGTTTGACTTTTTAAAAGAAGTATCTCATATATATGAAATAAAAATATTGCAGTCCTAAGCTTTCATAGTTTGTCTAAAGAACTGATGACAGAGCAATGATATCTTTGGATGGTGAGAGACTTCTAATTCATTCATTCCTCAGCCAAGGCAAAGTTGTGGGGCCCCCAAAAGATGGGAACAGGTAGGGAGGTCCTCTCCAGCCCTTCCCTCTTCACAGGGGACAAAATAAAATTATCCACAGGACCCCCTGAAGACTTTTAAGCCTGGTAGAGCTATGAGTCCCACGTGTTGGGACAGAGATAGCAGCTGAAGAGAGGTCCAAACTTCACTGATGTACAGGGAGAATCTTGCACATCTGGAGGAGGAAGGATGCAAAGTTTTAAAGTATGGTGTTTGGCTTCATTTACTGGTTACCTCTTAAAAAAAGAAAAGGATGTTTGAGGGAATACTCAGAGAATCAATAGACATGCTGAAGCTAATGGCTTGTCCCACTCTGAGCAATTGTGAGCAGAAAATGCTGGTTTAGAGCCAAAAATAGCTTGGTATTTTCTGTAGTCCAACTAGTCAGTCACCTGGCATACATGGGTTGTCTCATGGACTACTTTAGACTTCTGGGAGCTGAAAGTGAGTAAAACACCTTTAGGAAATGAACCTGTGATAATAGAACAGCTCTGGGTACTGCTGAAGGCCTCATGGCTTTCCCTATATCTTCTGAGAACAGCAGCCTCTGTTAATTAAATCTCATGTTCTCCAAGGCTGTGGATGGCTTTTTTTCTCCCCTCTCAGTTGTCACTGGATCTTTAGACAGGAACATTCTTGTAAGCAGACTTTATGACCAGTTTTTTTCTAGCAGATTTATTCCTTGAAAGGATTATTTTTATTCTTCTGATGCAATTAGGAGAGGTGCATGCAAAAGCTCTGCAGAATTCAGTGGGAATACTTTCCTCTTCTATGGCTTTCATAACACACTTCATCAAATTCTGGAATAGGGATGGAATTCTGCTGTGTTCTCCTTCAAGACTTGAAATGGATTATGAAGTATTTTTTATTTACATTTTATAAGTTGTTTTTATGGTTTTTTTCTTTACAGCTGCATTAGGATCTATGAATGGAGGAGAGCCCTGATCCTCAGGACATAAGAAGAAGAAGCTGCCTCCTAGTAGCAGGAACATCTTAGGCTTTGGGTCCATGAACTACTAAGTGTGTTTCAAACCCAGTCTGGACTTCTACCCACCAAGGTACTCTCTGTTTTATATATGGCTTTATTTATTTGGTTATTTCAGGGATGAGGGAAAGCCAAACAAAAAAACCCCAAAAATAAATTAAAAAAACAAACAAAAAAACCCAAATCAACCTAAAAAAACCCCAAACCAACCAACCAACCAAAAAAAAAGAGGTGCTTCCCAGGGAATTCCAGCACTCTGCAATCCTGGGAACATCATACTTCAAAGATGCAGGGCATGATAATCTTCATGGGGTATAAAACTCTATTTTCCAGTCTATTCCTTGATCCATGGGAGAACAGGTAACTTTGCAGGGAACTAATAATCTGCATTATTTCTTTCCTGTAAGTTTGGAGGGGCTTAAAAATTCCTTTTAAAGCCTGTTCCATCAAAGTTTAGCCTACTGGGGCCTGGGAGGAGGAGAAGAGGGAAATGTCTGCACATCTCAATGACATTCTCAGAGCTGTTCATTTTTGCTGCTTTCTGCAGCAGTTAGAATTTGTGAATCTTTTGCAGCATTCATAAGGGACCAGAGAATATTTCTAGGAAAAAAAAAAAAAAAAAAAAAAAAAAAGGAAAAGTAGGTTAGACTTGAAAGTTGTACAATATTCACAAAGGCACTGAAAGATGCAAGCACCTGCATATTTCTGAACTGGCAGGAGATGTAAGGTTTTGTCCTGTTTAGTGGAACAAGTTGGAAAATAACTTGTGTCTCACTAAATCTAAGTAAAAATAGGGGTAAGAATCAAAGCACTTCAAAAATAATTTATAAGTGTCCCATTAAAAAAATAAAAAACCCACCAATATCCTTTATTCATAATCTCCTTAGACCCTTGATTTTTAATGAGTACATTTTCTGCAAAAAGCAGCATGTAGAAATCTCCTTAATAGGATAAACTATGTTTTTAAGGACCATTTCTAGGGTCTTGTTTTTAGGTTTTTTCCTTAGGATAGAGATAAAATCACCGAGAAAGAATAAAAAAACCCAAAAAACTAGTTTTTTAAAATTAAGAAGTGAAGTTTTTCTGAGCCTTACTGTTCTTATTTCATGGGAAATGCTTTCAAAGATAAACAGTGGGACTGCAGCATTGGTTGGGATTATCAGAAAGGCTTAAAGTTTCCCTAACTCTTCTTTTGACATAGTGTAATGTTTATCAGTGTGGATGTTAGAGAAAAAATACTGTAGGAGGGCTGAGAGATTTTTTGAACAAGACAACCCATGACATATTAATGGATACATTATTTTTGGTGCCAAGTTCAAGCCAATTACCTCATCCCCTCGTCCTATATGGGGATATTTAATCTGAAAACAAAAAATCATATGGCAGCTTTTAAAATGTCACTGGTTTAACACTTCCAATCAAGATGATGTTGGGGGAAGCAAAACAAAGGCATGGAAAGTGTGCATTTTAAAAGAGTTCACTCCTATCCCTCCATTCCTGCTTTATTCATTTTGAAGGCTGGAGGCCTCTGTGGAGAAGGGTTAAGTATAAATTAGTTCTGACAGTCCTGCTTGAAAACTGTCAGTGTCTTTACACAGCCTGGAACACTCTGGAGCTGAAGTTTGCAGGGAGCCCCTGCTAGAGGAGATTATTTTGGGTTTTTTCCTTCCCCTCCCAGTGTACGTGGCTCCTGCAGCCTCTCTGCTGAGGTGCAGATGTTTGCCAATAGCTGCTTCTGAGGAGTGAGAAGAAACAAAAATTTGCCCTGAGACAGTTCTTGGGTCTGCAGAGCAGTGAATAATTGATGAAAGACCTGTTCTCAACTCACCAGGGGAGCAGAAGTGTTTGAAAGGGGGAAAGCCTTGGGTTTCAAATGCTGGGCGGATAAATGCAGAAAGACAGAAATAAATTCATCCAAGCTCTCAGACTGCCCCTGTGCAGGGCAGGGCAAGGAGCAGGAGCAGACAGCCCACGTTAAGGAGCAGGCCTGGGGCACAGCATGATACAGATGTGAGGACCCTGATTTAGAGAGGGGAAAGGGAGCTTTTGTATGAGGAGGGATGCTCTGATCATCCTTGGCAACCCAGCTGCAGGTCTTGTTCTGTCTGACTAAGCACTCCCTCAGCTTACAGACTCCTTCTTCAATCAAGTAATCCTCAGGTCAGAATGAACCCAAGAATAGAGCTTAGGACCCTATGACTGTCTTCTTGCTGCTGTTTAATTTAGAAATAGCAGTGCTCTATTCCAGGTTCATTTTATTCATTTATTCTGTTACAGTGCTGCTGATAAATCACTCCCACTAAGGTATGCATGCTTTATATGCAAGGGATTACAAACCAAGTCTGAGAGAGGGAAAGTAAAACCTCATCCCTCCAGCTGCTGGAAAGGGCACTTGGGTTGCTGGGGCTGAGCCCATAGCAGGAATTTTTTTTCAAGCAGAATGAAAAGGACAAATTCTATCCCTTGAGATGAGAGCCTACAGTTCTTTCCACTGTTTGGTGGAATCTTCTGCCTATTAATCAATCATGCCAGGTGGCTACACCAAGTAGCAACTCCTCTTTTTGACAGAGTAATCCTTTCCTGGGTACCAGCCATCAGTAAAACCATTTTAAATGTGTCATCTTCCACCATATGCTCACCCAGGGGAAAAACAAATATAAAATAATAATAATTAAAATATCTTTAAAACATAATGCTTAAAAAAAAAACCCCAAGATCTTTACTCCTTTAATTTGGCAGTTTGCAAAACATGGCATTTGTGAGAACCTGGCACAACAATTGTCAGAGCATCTCTATCAGCACAGGGATGGAAAACAAACTCCCTGGCAGCAGCATGTGCAGCTGCTTGTGCCCACTCCCTCCTTCTTCTTCCTACCATGTGGGGTTTTTTTTAAGTCTAAACTGTCTGTGTGAACAGAGGGGGGATGTGAGATTAGAACTGTCTTATAAAAAAAGAACAGACCTTTAAATGCAGCTAATGCTTCTGCAAAATAATTCTTCACAAACTTGGCAGTTGCTTTAAAAACAACAAAAAAAATCAGCAACCTGCCATCTGGAAAGGAGATAAAATAATGTGGTACATGGGTAGACAGGCTAATGCCAGCTAAAGCCTCATCTGCAGAACTTGCAGGTCATTTATTGTGGTAGACAGCAAACCATGAAACATAACATGTGGTCTAGGTACTGGGAAGACTGCCTATTAGGGTAGAGAGAGATTTCTTTAATTTAATTGTTATTATTTTATTTTATTTATTTTAAATAGCAGTGTTCAGGAAGCTCAGACTCACCTGCTGGGAGCAGGAGTCAATTAAGGGAAACATCAGGAGATGCAGGAGACAAGTTGTACCAGGGCTGTATCCTTCTTGTCCTTCTAACAAGAGTCAGAACATTTCCAGCTGGGACGAGCTCCTGACAAAGAGCAAAATCCTTCCATCCACTCCGTCCTGGGAAGTGGGGTGAACATCCCTCTCAGCAAGGGCTGTCTCACTGTCGTGCTCTGTGTGAACAGCAAATGCTTCAAAAATAATTGTTCCTGCCTGATAAACTATTCTTAAGCTTTGCCCTTCCCACAGAATGACTCCAAGGAGGATAAAGGAGCCCCTGGGGCAGGTCCAGTCAGGCTGAGATCATCCTCATCACCCATGAGGGCAAGGAATTGTGTGGCTTCTCTTAAAAACAAAGCTAGAAACAAAACAAAATTAAAAAGAAAAAAACCCTGGCAGGGATTGGAAATAGCTGTTTGATGGACTACAGTTTGCCTTTATGCTGGAAAAATGTTTCCTCTTCTTGCTCAACTTCTTTTTCCCCTGCTCTACTTCACTGGAGGCTTCCACCCCTGTCTTCAGTGATTTTATCTTTCCCATCAGGAACTTTTTAAATGTTGCTCAGGACAGAAAGCTGCCTGGCTCTGGGCTTCGGCTGGACAGGTTCTTCTCCTGGGTTTGGCCCAAGGGTTCTGCCAGTGTCACCAACCACCAAGTTTTGTGTCCTGCCTTTGTTTTTAAAAGCAGTGCTTGGAGGAGAGGTGAGCAACAGCAAAACCCTTGGTAGAAGGAAGAACCAGAGCCTTCCTCCAGCTGCTTGGCTGCCCATCAAATGCCATCTCCATCTCTGTTGGAGCCACAGGACCTTTGGAAGGAGCAGCAGGTTGAGGAACCAGGTAGAAAACCATCAAAAGCTTCCCAGGCAGAAAGGAGCAGGAGAGCAGCCAGGCCAAAGGGGTCTGCAAATGGTCCCAGGGGGTTGCTGGAGCAGGAGCTGAGTTTGGCTTTGACCATTTCCACATCTCCCAGGGGCTGCTCACAGCCTGGAACACCCCAGAGGGAGTTGTTTAGTGCCAGCTCAACCCTGGTTCTGCCTTTTCTTTCCCCACTGAGTGTCTGCAGAGGGGCAATAAATGCCACAGATATCCCACTTGCACCTTAAGCTCATTTTATCCTTCTTGCAAGTTGTGGTCAGTTTGCTTCAGAGGGTCTCAGCCACTCCATGAAAATGTTTTTATTCATCTTAACCATTTACCCCTTTGCAGCTTCACCTGAGCTTCTAAGAATATCATTGCTGTGTTGCAGGTCTTTAGAAGAAAGAATAAATTAAAAGAACCAGAACTGAAAGAAGATTAGGTTGCTCATGGCTGCTCAAGCTGTTTATATGCTTTCCAGTGCTAATTATAATGTTTCTTTTAATGTCGTTTATTTGCATATCTTTTGGTGTATTATACAGCTTGCAGATTCTTAGCAGGCATTTGGAAACTATTAGATGTTATTACTTCCTTAAAATCACAACACTTAAATCAGGTCACCCAGCTGTTTAGCATCTGATAACAAGATTAGAGGGATTGATTGTGCTCTCTGTAAGACTGCAAATACCTATTAATCTAAGAGACTTTGGAAGTTAATCAAAATGATATTTTTCTTCTGAGAATGATATAAACAGTTGAAAATACATTCATAATTTGCAATGGGTGTTTTAGGCTCCAAGGTACATTATTCTTTTTGAATACTAATCTTTTTTGCTCTTACTGTAATTATTATAACTTTCCATGGTAGATAGTTAATACTCCAAGTTTCTGCTATTTAGTATGTTGGAACTGTCCATGTTTTCATTAATTCCATCAATCAAACTTAACTCTCCTCCACCTCTAAGAAGTAATTATAATTATTTTTATGACCATATATATGCTAATGAAAGGACTATTTCCTGACATTTTAATTAATTCTGAAAATGCTTATGGACTCAACGCTGACATTGCCTCAGAATGACTACTGCAAAGAAAAAAGTCAAATTATAAAGTTATGGTTAATTGGAATACTCAGGAGACACTGGCAGACACAAGCAGAGCCATTTTATTTTTTTAATTCATTTAGCTTCAAATTCTCTTTTGTGCAATTATAGAATCTATGGTTTTTCCTTTCAAGGTAGCCTGAGTCTACATTGTCCAAACATTTTGACACACAGATGCTTTAAAATCTTTACTTTTCTTCATCCTTTTTCTCCTTCTTCATTTGTTTGCTTCTTAAATTTGTTGGTGTATTCCAGGTCCCATCCCCTGCCTTCACTGCAAGAAAATGAGTGAGGAAGCTCTGAAAATGGTAAAATGTTTTAAGGTCAGTAGAAACAATATGTATTCATCATTTGAACTGTGAATTTTAAAGGTGTTTTAAAGCCATTTCAGTGGCCAGAGCAGAAATTGCTGAAGTAGTTTAGAAGCACATTGGAAGTCAATAAAACATATGTTTGAAAATAAGTTGGATATATTTGAAAACAAAACGAGTGGGAGGGAAGCTTCCAAAACGTTGATTCAGCTTCAGAATTCTGCTTTGTTTCAGTGCTGTAAATCTCAGCCATTGGAATATGTTACAATAAATGTTGTTTGATATTTGGGAGTCACAAGTGACCATCGGGTGATCTGGGGGTCATTTATGGTGGTGTTATAGGAATCATAGAATCATAGAATAGGCTGGGTTGGAAGGGACCTCAGAGATCATCGAGTCCAACCCTTGATCAACTACTGCCACAGTCACTAGACTATGGCACTGAGTGCCATATCGAGTCGCTTTTTAAATGTCTCCAGGGACGAAGAGTCCACCACCTCCCCAGGCAGCCCGTTCCAATGTCTGATCACCCTTTCCGTGAAAAAATTCTTTCTAATCTCCAACCTAAACCTCCCCCGGCACAATTTAAGACCCTGCCCTCTTGTCTTACTGAGAGTTGCCTGGGAAAAGAGCCCAACCCCTCCCTGGCTCCAACCTCCTTTCAGGGACTTGGAGAGAGTGATGAGGTCTCCCCTGAGCCTCCTCTTCTTCAGGCTGAACAGCCCCAGCTCCCTCAGCCTCTCCTCATAGGATCTGTGTTTGAGTCCCTTCACCAGCCTGGTTGCCCTCCTTTGGACCTGTTCGAGGACCTCAATATCCTTCTTGAACTGAGGGGCCCAGAACTGGACACAGGACTCAAGGTGTGGCCTTACCAGGGCTGAGTATAGGGGCAGAATCACCTCCTTGGACCTGCTGGTGACGCTGTTTCTGATACAGGCCAGGATGCCATTGGCCTTCTTGGCCACCTGGGCACACTGCTGCCTCCTCTTCAGCTTCCTGGCAATCCAGACTCCCAGGTCCCTTTCTGCCTGGCTGCTCTCCAGCCACTCTGTCCCCAGCCTGTAGCGCTGCATGGGGTTGTTGTGGCCAAAGTGCAGGACCCAGCACTTGGCCTTGTTGAAGCTCATTCCATTGGAGTCAGCCCATCTCTCCAGTCTGTGAAGGTGTTTTATTGAGGAATTGAGCTTTTGGAGAACTGCAGAGAGGTGTTAGGGGAAGACACATCATGATATTTGTAGATCTGTGGCCAGATAGAAATACCTAAACAGAAAATAATGAATAGGCTTCACCTTTTGCCCTTTTTTAATCAACCTCCCAAAGGGACTGACTCTGAACGACCCTGGGAAGTGTCTTGAAACCTCCACATCCCTCCCTCTGGTCACACAATGAACCTGGTGACTTCAGGCAGTCTTTTGACTCAAGTTAGATTCAAACTCTTCAGATCTTTTTCCTTTTTCACCCAGGGCAAACCTCCGCCCAGTTTCTGTCCTGAGCTCCTGCAACCTCCTCCTGACACATCAGTGTCCAAGGCAGCAGAGAAATTTCTGCTCTAAGCCCAGGGAAGCTTCAGAGAGCACAGGGCCTTGACAAATATTTGCTTTCTAATGGCAAACAGGGTCAGACATTAAAGCCATGAAATATGTGCCAGTATTGGCAGCAGCAGTTTCAAAGGGATGGATCTTGCAGAACTAACAGTGTCATTTCTTCTTCTCCTCATCATTAGCAATTCCTTTGTCAGCATATGTTGTGTTCTCCTGTCAAAACAGCAGTCAGGGCAAATGTGGTGAGTTCAGCCATTTCTGGAGCACAGCAGTTCCTGCTCTCATGCATGAAAAGCATCTTTTAAAAACTGCAAATTGCTGTGATTTGCCTAGGAGACATCCACAAACATAGGCAGAGATTCCAGTGGGGTGGTCAGCAGGGGTTGGGTTCTGGTAGACCCCAATGGGGACATGAACTTTGTGACCCCAAATGTCTAAATCTCATCCCTTCCTCTGCAGGTGTTGGCATCTTCAGGCAGCTCATCTCAGCATCCTTTCAGCACTGATGACCCTTCTGCAGGTGTTGTGACAGGAGGAAAATCTTGTTGTTCCAATGCTGCTTTCCAGTCTTTTATATCTCCAGTGGACTCAGATTTCATGTGCCTGTTTGCTTTGCCCTCGTGTGTGAGATGAGGTTTGCAGGAGCTATTTTTGGTGTCACCTGAACACAAGAAACATCAAGAGCTGAACTTGTTTTCATCTGACAGGTTGGAGCACATCCTGGGTTTTTATTTCTCTCCCTTCTCTTAAAGCCAATCCTGCTTTCACCCCCTGCACACACCTCCTAACTGAAAGATGCTGTGGAGCTTTATCTTCATCCAGCTCCTGGGGTCAATGAAAGGGTGCAAGAAAATGCTGCCCACTTGCCTGAACAGTGAGCAGAGCTTCATAGTTCTAGGTCTTATTATTTTTTTTTATCAGTAATTAATTCTAACCTCATCATATTCCTGCAGGGATCATTGTTTTAGAAAACCTGAGGTCTGTGCCCAGATCTATACCCTTATACCATACCTTAGATCTTTCTCAGGGGTCCTGCAGCTAAATTCTAAAAAAAATGGTAAATTAAATAAAAATATATCAATAGAAATTTACAAATTCTGTGCATCAGAACTTGTGTTTTTGAAGTTAGCCACTTCAAAGTAGAGAGGCAATCATGAGATACATGTACATTTTGTGCTTTTTATGTACAAAGTTTTCTCAATTCTCTCCAAAACCAGTGAGAAACTCAGTCAGAAAGCAACTGGGTTGGAAGCACACGTGGGAAAGGAGGAATTGCAGAAATAACCAGCAGCAGTTTTGCAGGTGAATATTTAAGCAGAAGACAAAGTCCCCCTCCATGTCCCACCTGTCCTCTCCAGGAGCTGGGACTCCTGCAAGGCAGACCAGATCTTGGGACAGTTTTGAGATGAGTAAAGAACTGATGGATCATGTCCAACAGCTCCATACAGTCTTACAACCAACTTGGGTTCCTTTTTTTAACACCACTCATCTAAAATAGATGTAAAATGCCTCCATTTCTGGAAAATCTCTGGTATTAAAAATGTAAATGACTGTTTTAATGTATGAAAACAAATTACTGAGGTACTATATGAATTTCTGCTCGCTGAAAATGGAATTGCATATAGATGTGATTGAGGCTTTCTAAAAAAGACCTTGATATACAGATAGATGATATTTAATGGCTTGGAGTGGTAGTTTACACCTTGGAGAACTCTAAAAACTTCTGTCTAAACTTCATCCTGCTGTGTGGTATACAAAGCAGTGTATTTTCAAACCACTTTGCAAACCTATTAGAAAATGCAAAGGTTAAGCAGGTACAATAAATAATATTAATGTGATGGTAGAGTAACTGATGCTGAAACTCCAGGAATTGGTGCCCACTATTATAATTAAATTTCTGAGAATTGCAATGCAGGTGGCAAATGCTGTCATTGGGCCCAGCATGCAGCAGAAAGCTGCTACAATTCATAAACACACACAACTGTTTCTAATTAGAAAAATCTGCCCCTTGAACACTAATTGTGTGTTCAGAACTCTGGGCAGTAGGCGTGTGAGGAAATGGGTGTTTTTCTGTCATATTTTGGTTCCTGGGGCTGTTAAATGGTAAAGCTGAAGTGTTGCTCTAAAAGGTGTCTCAAAGCTTCATTTTCTTTGCCCCTGCCCTTGCTGTGCTTTGTTGTGTTGGATGGAGATGGGGTTTTCACCTTGAGCTCAGAGTCCTGGAGGAAGGAATTACAGGGATCCATACATCCCTTCACCCTTCCCTACCCATCCCAAACCATGCAGGAGATTCCATCAGTTTAATAAGTTTTTCCAGAGGTGAATTTTAGGCTGGAATGAAGTCATTCTTGATTTCATTCACATATTCTTGATTTCATTTAACACAACACTGGAATAGGTTGCCCAGGGAGGTTGTGGTGTCTCCATCCCTGGAGATTTTCAAGACCCACCTGGATGTGTTCCTCTCAAAGCAGCTCTAGGGGATCCTGCTCTGGCAGGGTTGGACTGGATGATCCTCAGAGGTCCCTTCCAACCCCTGACCATTCTGTGATGCTGTGATTCATTCCTGTGCCCTGATCCTGGACTCCCAAGTCATGAAGCAGCACTTATGTTTGAACTTGAGCCAGACCTCATTACTAAAATGCTTTCTTTCTGCTTCCCTTCTCCTTTTCTCTGTAAAGGAGAAAAAGAAAAATACTTTTCTACAGAGCTTCTTCTGTGTTGTTTTCCTCTTCTTAAAAAAGGCAAAAACTTTGTCACTGAAATGATTTCAAGAGGGAGGGTTTATATTCAGAAGGAGAGCATTTTAAAAATAGCTTTTCATGGCTGCTTATAAATCTTTATCATCACTAAACTCCAGAATCAAATAGGAACAGTTAAAACAGCTCAAGAAAAAAACTGGCTCTCCAGCAACCTTAGTAGCTTTAATGATCTGGTAAAAGACCAAACAAATAGATGTAATTATCATAAAAAAGCTATTACATAGCTCATCCCATCTGAATTGTTTATGGGAGAAGAATTAAAGTACTTAAAATCATCAGAGGTTTCCTTTGCTTTCAGGCACTCTCCTTTCCCACTGAGCTGACTGCACTAAGACTCTGACCAGAAGAAGACCTCAGATACTGAACCCCAAACTTCTCCTGACTGGAGCAAAGTGACATTGGTCACCCTTGGTGACACCAATAAGTGAGGACAGAGCTCTGAGCTGTAGGGCTACATCTCTCCAGCTCCCACTGTTCTTCTGCATCCTGCCTGAGCCTCTTCAAGTCTTTGGTAAGGAAGTCATTTGGACTTTCCATGGGAAGGATGTAGTGCACATCCCTGGTTTTAATGTGACCACTTGTGAAGAAGCTGCTGCTTTCATGGGGTTTTGGGATTTGGTATCATGTTTTCTGTTTTGTTTTAGGTATGAGGGTCCAGAGAAGGGCTACAGAGATGATCAGGGGGCTGGAACACCTCTGCTACAAATACAGCGGAGAGAGTTGGGGCTTTTCAGCCTGGAGAAGAGAAAGCTCCAGGGACACCTTACAGTGACCTTCCAGTACCTGAAGGGGCTGGGGAGAGGCAGTTACAGGACAAGGGGTAATGGTTTTAAATGGAAAGAGGGCAGAATTAGGTTAGATATTAGGAAGAAATTCTTCACCATGAGGGTAGTAAGATACTGGAATGGGTTTCTAGGGAGGTTGTTGATGCTCCCTCCGTCCTGGAAATGTTGGAGGTCAGGTTGGATGAAGCCTTGGGCAACCTGGGCTGGTGGGAGGTGTCCCTGCCTATGCAGGGGTTTGGATCTTATTGATCTCTATGTCCCTTTCAGCTCTAAAAATTCTATGATTCTATGATACATCCATTTCAGAGGACCAAATCAATCTGGATTTTTCAGCTGGGAGGCATCAGAGTTATGAGGGACGATGATGCTTGAAGACCTCTCCAAACCAGAACCAAGTCCTTGGATGTGTGCTGGCCCCAGATCCATCCCCCTGGCTCCTGGGGCAGGCAGGTACATGAACCCCCACTGCAAAAAGCCTGGCTTGACCCTGCCAGCTGTCACAGGGACACATTTCTTGCGATTCCACTGTCCCTGCCTTGAAGCAAAGCTTTGCTGTCACCACCTGTGTCACAGTGTGGAGCTCAGCTGGGGCTTGTCCCCTAAGTGTGCCCTGTAAATATTTCTGTGCTGCACAGAGGGAGCAAAATACCTTTTAAAATATCTACTTGTCTACTTGCACATGCTCCACGTTTCCCTTTCTCCAGTACTTACATGATAAATATGTAGCAAGCTCTACTTAGAGGGCAGTGATGACTTATAATGAAGAATATTAGTTTTTTTTTTAATGGTTTTGGCAAATGTTTTAAAGTTTGTTTCACTGGCTTGTGTTTTTTGGGTTTGGTTTTTTTTTTTTGGTTGTTTTTTGTGTTTGTTTTGGTTTGTTTTTTTATTATAAACCTCTGTCAGGCTTCTAAATCAAAGAACTTTGGGCTCAATCTTTATTCATGCTGCATGCATGCTGTCACAGACAGATGCTTTCTCACAGTCTTAAGGACAGATTTCCTTCTGCTAGAGTGATTGATTTGCCCTATAAATCAGTTCCCACATAAAATTCACAAGGAACAAGTGATAGGTCATGAAGCAATGAACTGATGTTGGGAATTTGCATCCTGCCTTGTATTTCTCCCTCTCTGATTCCAGTTTTAACCAGTCTCCTGCCCTCCTCTAAAGACTTTATTCATTTTAATCTCTAGGTGTACTTGAACAGAGGGAAATGAGCCTAAAAAAGCCAAGAGAGAATAAAGGCTGGATAATCCTTGTGCACTTGAAGAGCCTGGTGCTTTTTACTGCCCCTGGGTGGAACCATAGTATAGATAAAAAATACTGCTCTGTGTCCATCCTCCCTGCAGCCTGTATGCAGAATTTGTTGTGAAGTAAACCCTGGGTGGATGCAATAATAAAATAATGTTTGCTGCTCCTAATTTTAGGAAAAAAAAAAATAAATCAACAACTGCTGCATCTCATCAGTGAATAAAGGCAGAGGACTCGAGAAAAATATGAACTGTCCTTGTAAATAAGAATATGTGGATTGGAGGAAAGGAAAGGAAAGGAAAAGAGAGGAGAGGAGAGGAGAGGAGAGGAGAGGAGAGGAGAGGAGAGGAAAGGAGAGGAGAGGAGAGGAGAGGAGAGGAGAGGAGAGGAGAGGAGAGGAGAGGAGAGGAAAGGAAAGGAAAGGAAAGGAAAGGAAAGGAAAGGAAAGGAAAGGAAAGGAAAGGAAAGGAAAGGAAAGGAAAGGAAAGGAAAGGAAAGGAAAGGAAAGGAAAGGAAAGGAAAGGAAAGGAAAGGAAAAGGAAAGATAAATATAATATGCAGTTGCCAGGGTTTTAATACAAATAGATGGGATCACACACACCTGCCCAAGGACACTCACACCTCCTACAAGATATTGTAGAGAATTACAGCTGTGAGGAAGCTGTAACTTCCTCTGCACAGTTTTATAGGAAGCACAGATTCTTGGAGAGCCAATGGATAGAAACCTCGATGTTGGTAATGATGGTTGTAAAACACAGAGAATATTGTTTCACATAAGAAAATAGAAACTGCTTTTGATATTCTGGTTAAAAAAAAAATCACATCATCTCCTTGGTGGTGTTAAATGTTCTTTTTTCTTAAAGGCAGGACCCAGCTACCTGCTGATTTTGCTGCTACTGATGATGATGATGATGATGCAAGGATGATGAGTTTTGTGAGTCTATCTTCTCTTTCTTAGTCCCTGCTTCTCTCTGTCCTGAGAATCATTACCTCCTTTTCTCCTCCTTATGTCTGAGAAGAGCAGTAGAATGAGGAAAGGTGTCTGGGGGAGGAGGCAGCTCTGCAGAGGACTGAGGGTGCTGGGTTATTATTAGCAAAAGACCTGCAGAGGGTGATCAGTGGGGTTATGAGCAGACACTGCATGACAAATCAGCTGAAGGTTGAGAGCAATGAATCAAGATGTCTTTCCTGCCTCACAAGGATGTCACCAGCTCTCAGACACACATGAGCAGCTTTTCCCTTTTTTTCCCATCTTGCCAAAAGGCCAGGAACAGGTTGCCACTGGCACCAGGCTGTGTACAAATGGATAATCTGTCTGTTGAAAAATGTGCTGTATAAATAGATGAGATGATATCTGATGGCTTCCAGATCACACATGGCAGAAGAAATCACTGCCAGGGTGTGAGGGATTGTTTGTCAGATTCTTTGGGTGGGGTGAGCAGGGGCTTAGCTGGGCTGGAGCAAAAATACTGGGAAAAGGCACAAACTGTGACAGGAAAGAAAGGGAGAAAAGGCATAAGGTGAGGCTGTAGTTTTCTTGTTTCTGATAGAATGGCTTTTAGAATAAGGATGAGCCACAATAAGGAGATGAGAGAAGTCCCTTTTGTCTTCTTCTTTCACAAAAGAAACCAGAAGACCTCATTTTGGTAAAAATTCTTTATCTTGTGTTCTGAAATACTTTGCTCAGTTAGTGCCAAAGTTTTTACAATCAAAATTATTTCATTTGGCTGGAGTTGGGAGCCAGTGGTGCACTTTATCTGAGGTTTAGGTGCATTTACATTTTTCTTTGGGTTTGTGCCAGGTCAGCAAACCTCTAATTGCCTCACAGAACCAAAGAATTTGGTTCTAATAATCATTATCTTTTGCAGGTCAGTGAAAGAGCAGGAAAAAAGAAAGGATGGACTTGAGCTGCTTGAACTGCTGTAAGTATCAAGTCAAAACCAAGTCAAGAATGACCCTGAAGCATTAACTGGAATTGGAAAAAACTTCCAAGAAGTTGGGAACACCAGAACTCACTCTTAGGTGAGTTATGCTCATGTTCTTAGCTGAGCACCTGGCCAGTAATGTTTCTTTATCAGCAAAAACCTGATTTTCTTGAAGTTAAGGGAGTTTTGCAGTTGTTTTTTATGGGGTTGGTATTCCAGCTTTTTACCTTCAGTGTTCTTCACAGTTTGCATCATGTCTGCCAGCAGCTTTCCTTTCTTAGGGTGGGAAGAAAAGAGACTCAGTGCTTGTGGAAGATAAATCCAGGCAGTAACAATTAGTGAAAATGGTTGATAAATGGGGTGGGAAGAATGAGAAGAAATTTGAGACAAAAAAAAAAAAAAGGCAGAAACAAATGTTTAAATTTAGAGTTCTGTCCTCAAAAAGTCCCCTGCCTGTCAAATAGGTGGAAAATAAATTATGAAAATCTTGGCATTTGATATTTCCTAACGACAGCTCTGACATTCATGAGATGTATGCTGCTAAGTCATTGCCCTGGGCAGGTTTGTGCAGCACGTACAGCTTCCCAGGGAAGCAGGCAGTGTGCTGGAAGAGGTTTGGGAGGCTGCAGAACACAGGGAAAAGGAGCTCTGATTTCTAGGGCAGTCTGAAATCTTGGCCAGATCCACCCTGTGGCTCAGAGGGAACTTTTGGAAGGGTCTGAGAGCCACCTGTGTCACCCTGGTACCTCCAGACTAAATCCTGTGAAGTTGTTGGATGTTTATCTCAGAAGGTTGATTAAAGTCAAGAGTTTCCAGTTATAAATCCAGGTGTATTTACAGGCACTCTCAAGAATTGGATCTGCCTCTCCTGACATTGGTGACAAAAAGTCCCTGATTTACACGGGGCTGCATTTCAGCCACACGATGCTCCTGGTACTTTGCCATTTCCTTCTGTGCTTTTTTTTTTTCTCAGAAAATGCATAAGATATTGCATTTCTCTCCTCAAAGTTTTCCTTTTTGTAACTGCTATAAAAACAATGTGAAGACAAGCTGGCCCCTTCTGGATTCACCCCTAAATTCACTGTTTTAATTCCTTGTTTCCTGTATTTCTGTCTACACCAGCCTGTTATTTTTTGTCTAGACTGGAAGATGGGTTTCTTTGGTTTGCACAGCATCTGGCACAATTGATTCTTTTCCCCAGAGAAGACCTTCTAGATGCTGCAGTAGTTGTTGTTGGTTTTTTTTTTTTTAAGAGAAACCAGCAAACCCAAACAAACCAAAAAAAACCCAGCCACCTTTTGCAGACAGAATGAACACCAGAATGAAAAAAATTCCTTTAACAAGTTTAGCATTTATGTGTATGTGTGTGATTTTTCAGAAAGACCTTTGAGTTTGGAAATATCTAATGAGCTAAAGTAGAGTAATCCCTTACTTTAGGCACTCTTTCTCACTCCTTGGTTTCTAGAAGAAAATAACAAAAAGGTCAGAAAACTTTCAAATGTCCTAAGATGATATTAGGTGGATCCTGTATTTATCTTTTGAGTTACAATATTTAAATGCCAAGCATCCCCAGGAAAAATAAATTATTCATTATAATTACAAAGTGTAAGTTTTAAAAATACATTTGTTGGTGACTTAGCAGCCTATTGAGTGAGAAGGTTTCTTCTTCAGTACAATAGCTGTGTACTTGGAGATAATGTTCTAATTAACCTAATTGCAGCTACTGTATTGAGCTGCAGGTTGAGATCCAAAGTGTCATGGCAACTAACAGAAAAGCTCTGCAAGCCTCTGCTTTCTCAGAAGAGTCTCAAGAATAGATCTTTATTATAGGAAATAAGGAGGTAAATCTTCTTAACAAGATAAAGCTTGAACCAAGAAAGAAATTTTCCCTTTTGCACTTGATGCTGAAGCATGAAATGAAGCATTTCTGCTTCGTTTTAATTAACATAAACCATCATAATAATGCACCCCACAAGTGTTTGCTTTTCCCATCTAGGGGGAACCTCCTGTGCTCAGGAGATTTACTGTAAATCATTGAATATTAATTCCTTGGATTTTACTGATCAACATTTTACACAGTCAGCCTAGGAGAGAAAACAACCATTTTCTTTCCCTTGCAGGAAAGTTCTTATTTAATACTCTGATACTAACTAAGAGGAACTCCATGACATGCTGCTCTAGTTTTCTGATCTTCCTTCAACTCTAGGGACTTTGGGAAGTGGGAATTCCAGCAAATGGGAAGTGTGTATTTTCAGTTTGTCTGCCTCAAATGCCTGATAGTGTTCCTTCTCTCTGCTCACTGCCACTCATGTAAACTTTCATTTAGCAGTTGTAATGCTAATTAGAAAATTGCTGCTCAGTTTAATTCATAGGAATACATGATTCCATACAGGCTGAGTAATGATTGCAAAACTGCCATAAATTCAGGAGAGAGCTTTGCATGAATAAAGATCACAGTTCAAGGCTAATAAATTATATTAGTGTAAGATTTAATGGATTGGAGTCTACTTACACACTGGTGCTCTGGTAATATCATCAAACAGAGCCATTTTTTTTACTCTATGTGCTAATTTCCATAAATTACCAGTATTGTCCAATGTTTACAGCTTTTCCTCCACAACTGTTTGGGATTTATTTGGTTTTGGGGTTTTTTTTTTGTCAAGGAGTAAAGGTCACATCCATTGGACTTCATTTCAACTGACTGCTCCTGCCTGTGCTTTCTGGAGTTCTCAAAATGCTGTTCCATTGAATGAGAATTTCATCATCTTTCTGTTATGAACCAACCAATTTTGGAAGGGAATATTTATGAGTTCTATTTGGTTTTCACATGCTTGCCTGGGAAAATCCAGAAATGTGGCTCCATCCTCAAATGGAGCCCTTCTGCTTCTCACCATGGCCCTGGTGGACATGGGGCTTGGTGTTAGATGATCACTGGACTTTTCTCCTTCATCACTTTTCATAGAATCATAGAATCATAGAATTGGCTGGGTTGGAAGGGACCTCAGAGATCATCAAGTCCAACCCTTGATCCACTCCCCCCGTGGTTCCCAGCCCATGGCACTCAGTGCCACATCCAGGCTCTTTGGAAAGATCTCCAGACACGGAGAATCCACTACTTCCCTGGGCAGCCCATTCCAATGCCTGATCACCCTCTCCAGAAAGAAATTCTTTCTCATCTCCAACCTAAACCTCCCCTGGCACAACTTGAGCCCCTTTGTGCCCTCTTGTCTTGCTGAGAGTTGCCTGGGAAAAGAGCCCAACCCCCCCCCTGGCTCCAACCTCCTTTCAGGGAGTTGCAGAGAGTGATGAGGTCTCCCCTGAGCCTCCTCTTCTTTAGGCTGAACACCCCCAGCTCCCCCAGCCTCTCCTCACAGGATCTGTGCTCGAGTCCCTTCACCAGCCTGGTTGCCCTCCTTTGGACCTGCTCCAGGACCTCGATATCCTTCCTAAACTGAGGGGCCCAGAACTGGACACAGGACTCAAGCTGTGGCCTCACCAGGGCTGAGCACAGGGGCAGAATCCCTTCCCTGGACCTGCTGGCCACACTGTTTCTGATCCAGGCCAGGATGCCATTGGCCTTCTTGGCCACCTGGGCACACTGCTGGCTCATGTTCAGCTTCCTGGCAATCCAGACTCCCAGGTCCCTTTCTGCCTGGCTGCTCTCCAGCCACTCTGTCCCCAGCCTGTAGCGCTGCATGGGGTTGTTGTGGCCAAAGTGCAGGACCCGGCACTTGGCCGTGTTAAACCTCATCCCATTGGAATCAGCCCAACTCTCCAGGTATCTACTTTTCCAGGTATCTCCCTTCCTATCATTCTTTTGATAGAGAAAATCCTTCATAAAAACATGTCCTTAATGCATGAGCTTGTGTTGAGTAGCTGGGAAGGACAGACCTGAAAAAGAAAAGCCAAAATCTAGGATGTTTTCTGCTCTTCCCTCAATTCAAGCCCACAGAGGAGTTTATGAGAAAAAGAAAATAACATTCTACAGAGAAACACAAGATGGGATAAACCACAAGTGACTGTTCCTTGAATTCTGGAAATACCAAGAACAGAAGGGAGTATTGCCTGCTGCCATGGAAGGTTTTGGTAAAATATCTGCCAGGATTTTCTTTCCCTTGCAGGAAAGATCTTATTTAAGATCAATATATTTGCCAGGATTTTGGTAATGATGTTTCATACCCAACCATCTGACCTGCAGAAACAAGCACTTGCATAAATGGGGTTGTGAAGCTCCCACAGAGAGGCAAATCTGCAGAGTTTTGGTAGTCCCAGACATTTATGTTGGTAATTTAAAGCTGGTCAGGAGGTAAATCCAACTGAAATACAAATGCAGAAGTGATGACCAATGCAACAGGCTGTCTGCTCGACTGCACTTAATTTCCTCTCTGAGACTCTTGGCAGTCAAAGCAAATCCCACACTGAAAAGTCACTGCTGCTCTCCCGACTTGTGTCCCAGCTTTTATGAGGCCTGATATAAATCTTGACAAATCCTCCATGAATGAAATGCATTGCAGGCTCCAAAGTTCTCTTATTTTGCTTTAAATTAAACCAGTACACATTCCCAAACTTTTATTTTCTCTCTTTTATACCTAGGCGTAAACGTTTCCTCTAAAGAGTTTTAAGTACTTAAAAGAATATCTAATTTTATATTTATTTCCTAAACCCTTTTCTGTAAGGAGAAGAACATCTGCAGAGCTTAAGGACTCAATTTAAAAGCAATCAAATACTCATTTTTCCATGAATATTTAGACCAGTGACTTGCCAGAAGTCAAACGTGAGTCTGACAATTTCCGGGCTTCTTTCCCTTCAGTTGAGGACCAGCATTTCCTCCTTTCTTTGCTCCTACAGAGGATTTTTTTTTTTTTTTCATCCTCTGCCTGCCCAGTACAACCTAGAAACATATCTGCTGCCTCTGCTTCTAGGGCAGAGACAAAAACCAGAGGTTGAAGAGCAGGAGGAAAACTGATCCCACCACTGAACTTCTTGGTTTCCAGCACTCTGCAGCCCCCAGGAGCAAACATGAACTCAGGCTTCCCAAACCCAGCATTTTATATCTAGCAAAAGGCTGCAGAGTTTTCAAACTGAGCTGTCATGTTGCAAAGCTGATTTTGCAACTCATTAAATACAATGTCCTGAAGCTATATTCAGCTTGTTCTACTTTACAACTGGAGACTTCCCTTCTTTTTAGCCTACAACAAGATTTATCAACAAATCATAGTGTAACTGGATGAAATTTGAATTTTATTTATTTATTAATGCAATGAAAACATTTTTTTTGTTCTTTTTTTGGTTTTGATTGGTGTTTTGTGTTTTTTTTTTTTAATTCCCACCTTCTTTGCCAATAGGGATCCTCAGTTTCTGTGGTGTTCCTACATGAGTTGAAGCATTGCATTGTCTCCAGCTGCTGGGAGCTCTTTTCCTCCTTACAAATGTCAAGGGCTGTTTTGCTAATTCTTCTCCTGCATGTCATCCTTCCTCATTTATTCTCCCCATGACAGTGACATCTTTTTCCCAGACACTTATCCCCGAGCTGTCACCTTATTTATTTCTTCCTCTGTCTTGCCTTGAGGAACACAGGAAGCATGAGGACACTGCAAAGGGTTTCTCACATTTGTTTAGATTGGTTTAATCTGCTTGGAATAATCATCTAGGTCTGGCTAAAGCAGGTTGATGTGTCTCTATTCTTTAATTATTTTAAATAACTATTTTTCTTAAACGTACCTATAGCATTGTGGTGATTTAGTATAATTCTTCTGTGACTCCAGGGTCCTTTTTGACTTCTGACTCTGTCCTATAAACTTTTTTCCCAGTTCCACCACCGTGTCTGTCCCACTGATCTCCCATAAATGTGCCTGATGCTTAGGGAATTCAAGGACACCCAGAAACTGACTTTGTATGATTAAAAGGGTTGACTTAGTTTCCCAGCTGGTTCATAATTACTGTAATTTGAAGACAATCATTCCAGGAAGGTTCAGCAATGAAAGATTTCCTTCTTTAGGGCTATGAAATGTTTTGTTCTGGTCCATTCAAAGAGAGACTTTTTCTTCAAGAAGAAGTCTGGCATTTTTCATGTAGAAAAAAAGAACAAAACCCTACCACAAAACTCTGCACACATACATAGAACCAAAACACACTGGTTTTTTTAGTTTAAAAAAAAAATAAATCAATTTTTCTTTTATTGTTGTGTTGAAAACAGTCAGCTACTTCTGTTTAGCAAGAGAATTCAAAGAGATTTTGGATTCTGCATCTAATTCACTTATTTACCCATTTACCAGTGTTTATTGACATCTATTTGAAAAGAAAAAAAAAATAGCAATTTGGATGGTCTAGAACTCCTTCAGGAGAGCAGTCGAGGAGGTGATTATAACAAGACTTTCCCCAAAACATCATTTTTTGGGACAATTTCAAGAGTCTGCTGCAGTTTTCCAGCAATGGGTGAATGAATTTGAAGGTGAAGGTTTGGGCTGTTTTGTGAGTGCCATTCTCATGTCACCTCTGCAGAAAGAAATTCCACGTTTTGAGGTAAGGAGAGAGATTTTTAGGGCCTTTTAAACAACTGGGGAAGAAGTGAGAACCAGCAGCAATCATTGGGATATGAAGTGCTGAAATAAACAATTAGAAGAGGTGTCTAAAAACTTAATTGAACACTGACATGCTGTCACCAGCAGCTTAAATGCAATCCCATAATGACATTTGCTATAAACCATGTCAAAATGAAAAATAGGTGTAAGCTGACGTGTGGGGTGTCTGAGGTTTCTGTGCTGCTGATGGATATTCCTACAGCAGCAAAACAACTGCCAGGAACATAAACTTCAGCTGTGATTACCCTGTAATTAAATGGAAGCAATAAAGGTAACAAAACGTGGAGCAGGACTGATGAAAGATGAACAAATCTTCACTCAGTAATTCTGCTGGAAGAGTCCAAGCTTTGGGCACAACAACAAGAGCTGCCTGGTTGTCTCTGGTGTAAGGTTTGTGTCCCTCCTGGAAAACAAAGAAGTCAATTCCTATTTTCCCCCAGTTTTCCCCCCTTGCTGTGTCACATCATGGTTTGTAACTCCTTGGTAATTGGGAAGGGCTTTTCCTGACAGAGCACAACACTCTCACAATCCTCACTTTCCTGGACTCTCTCTGATTGCCTCTGGGAATAAATATGTGCTTTCCCCCTGGCTGTGAGAATCCAGCCTCATTTTCAGTGTAATAGACATCACGTTATATTAGGAGAGCACTCTGGTTTATTTTAGTGCAGTCAACACAGTCAAGTGCTGAGTTCTCAGATCAGAGGCCCAGGACAAATAACATTTCTTCTCTTCCAAGTGTTGTCTTTGTCTTGCATGAGTTTTGTTTCAAACTAATCTGACTAGAGGTAGGAAAAAAATGTAATGATAAAACCCCAAAATACAATCCATCTTCAAATACTCCAAGGCTTGAATCTGAGCTGCTGAGTGTTTCCTACTTTTTATTAATAAATAGCAAATGGAATTTGTCAAATAACTTCAAGTAATATTCTTAGAGGGGAAAAAAAATAGTGTTCCTTTCATCACGTTTTCTATTATTTACCAGCTCGTAGAGTTAATTTTAATAAGCTGAAAGCAAGTAATACTAACAGTAAATAATTCACCCTGCATTCTGTATTGAATGCAGCAGACCCTTACTAATCCACATTTTGCTAATCCTCACACTTTATAACTCACACAAAAGAGTTTCTCCCTTCACCTCCTGTCTCTTTGCAAAGATTTAATATCATAATGTTTCAGTGACTTCCCAGACTGTTGGAATCTCATTATTTATACAGCATAAATAATTAAAATAGGCCCTCTTTTTAAAATTAAATGAGCCATGCATTTCTGAACTAGTTACCTTGGTTATAAATCACGCCAAAAGCTGATCACCTCTTATATGCAATTAAAGCTTTCACTGACCTCTTGCACTGAGCCTTCAAAATTAGGAGAGTCACCCAGGCAAGGACAGACCCTATGGGATGCAATATGGGCACCTTATCTGTGTGGTGAGTAGAGTTGGTTTTTTCCCCTCATCCCATTATTTTTGAAGCCAAACATCACTGATGTTGGGGGCTGTGTGTCCAGGTGTTCCTTGTGCTCACCAGGTTGTCCATGGTCACACAAACCCTGAGGCTGTGGTCACCTCCTTCCTCCCAGTGCCTGTTCCTTGTGGGAAACTCAGATTTATGAGGAAGCCAAGACTTTTCCCCTTGCTTATGCTTCCCTCTCGTTTTTCCACCAGGGAAGAGAGGATGTAACCCAGGCTGAAGTGGAGGTCGTTCTAAGTAGCTGTGTGGTGCTTGCCTGGCCCAGGAGGCACAGAACTCATTTCCAGGGCTGGCTGCTATGAAGGCATCTTGGGAAGAGGAGTCATCCCTGCTGATGAGGTAATTTGCTAAATAACACTTTCAACTTATCACAGACTCATAGAAGAGTTTCTGTTGGAAGAGACCTTTCCAGGTCATCTGGTCCAACCACCCTTGCACTAAGCAGGGACATCTTCAAGTACCTCATGTTGCTCAGAGCTCCATCCAACCTGACCTTGAATGCTTTACAGGGTCAGGGAAATTTATCAGGATCATTAATTCCATGCCTGGTTTTAGAAGATCAAAAAGATGTGGATACAACACCAGAAAGCCCTTTGGCCCCAAGGGCAGTGTGTCTGGGGGAGAAGGAGAAGGGAGTTTTGCTATTCAGGACAAGTCCCACCATGTGGATTTGTGGCTTGTTTTAAACCTCAGAGAGTAAAATTTGTTCAGAGTTACCTGAATAAATCTCTGTTTAATCCCTTGGTGATGACAGTCAGAATATCTCAGCTGTGAGCTTTCTGTGGGATCACTCAGCATTTGGAAATCCTGATCAGCAAGGACTGGAGGGGCAGAACCAAACCCTCAGCAAGGTTTGTGGAAAGCTGCTGGACGTGATGCCAGCAACAGAAACAAACCTGTGTTCCTTCACCTCTCAGTCCGGCCACTTGGGTGTTTGGTGCTGAAAAAAAAAATGTTTATAAAACAAAAGTATCTGCCTGAAAGGTGTTTAATGTCTCAGAGGCAACAGACATCAGTAAAGCAGGCTGGGCAGTGGGTGTGAAAGTTGACGCCATGAATATGCTGTGCTTGTGCAGGAAAAAACCTCCAAATGAATTCAGTTTGGGTTACGTGCATGTAATTACAACAGCCTGGTCTCTTTATGGATGTGTTAGCTGAAAACAAATGAGATTTGGTTGATGTTTCACACTGCACCATGGATAAAAGCTCTGTAGCAAATAGCAAGCCTATTGCTTTGATCCTGGAATGAACACGAGGGTCTCAGTCCAATTCTTAGACATAAGAAACCTTTTCTGATCACAGCACTGGCTGAGGGAAGTGTGCATACCTTTGGTTTTTAATTAAAAAGAAATAATTCATTTTTTTTTCTTGTCTGCAGTAATTACTTTCTCGCATCACAATCAGCATTGTGCATTCTGCTGTTTAAAAAGCAACCATGAAAACAACCCCAGGAACCTCAGACTCAGAAACACAACACAGGGGCTGCTCCATGTTGAACCCAGGGAAAAAAACCCAAACAGATGACACAGTGCAATTAATCACAGAAAACCTGATAGAGTTAAAGTTCAGCAGAAGGAAAACACTGATTGGAGTTTCATTAGCCATTTGGATGGAAATCTTTGCCTTTGAACACCTTAGAAAGAAGAACAAAAAGGAGTTTGTAAGAAGTATGGAAATTTAGGAAGGGAGAGGAGCATAGATAAAAAAGATCCAAACACAAAAATCTTTTTTTTATTATTTTTTTTTAAACAGGATTAAGCTTGAGAGTGCTTCAGTTGTCCCTCACTGACATAGGGAAAAACTTATTTAGCATAGGAAAAAAAAATATTCTAAAGAGCTAAAAGGTCATAAGAAAAATATTGCTAGACTATATTACAGTTTTAGAAATAATATCTAAATTAAATGTATAAATTAATTAGAGAATTAATGTTTTCATTACCTTCAATTTAATTCAACACTCTTACAAGATACCAAAATGTACCCAAGATAGAATAAGATAATTACTCTGGGAGATTGATGGAAACTTTCTCCATCAGAGAGTTAATTGTTTCAGTCACCTTTGCCTGCTGGATGGTAAAATTAATCCCAAAAAATAGCTCAGCAAAATAGTTAGGTTTTGAATTCAGAGATCCCTAGTGAAAGGGAGAAAGGTTTTGTATAAATCTTTAAGTTCCAAGGAGACTGCTAGTCAGAGGGCTTGTAAACCTGACTCCTGTGGTGTGTCCTGAATAACTTACACCAAGATTGCAATGTATCCTATTTTTCCTTCTCTTTTTCTTCCTCTGTTCCTTAGGAAGTATCCTTCATATTACCTGAAGAAGCAAGAAGTGTCAATATAGTGAAACAATACTATTGTTACTCTCAGGGGAGACCTCATCACTCTCTCCAACTCCCTGAAAGGAGGTTGGAGCCAGGGGGGGGTTGGGCTCTTTTCCCAGGCAACTCTCAGTAAGACAAGAGGGCACAAAGGGTCTCAAGTTGTGCCAGGGGAGGTTTAGGTTGGAGATGAGAAAGAATTTCTTTCTGGAGAGGGTGATCAGGCATTGGAATGGGCTGCCCAGGGAAGTAGTGGATTCTCCGTGTCTGGAGATCTTTCCAAAGAGCCTGGATGTGGCACTGAGTGCCATGGGCTGGGAACCACGGGGGGAGTGGATCAAGGGTTGGACTTGATGATCTCTGAGGTCCCTTCCAACCCAGCCCATTCTATGATTCTATTTTTTCTTGGCTGGAGAAGTTATGTGTGTGAAAATATGACATTTCAGAACACTTAGCATGTGCAGGAAATTATAATACAAATAAAAATTAGTTATCCAAAAGTTTGGTTCCAGGCTGAGGGCACAGTATTTATGTATGAGCATCACATAATGCTGAGCAAAACAATGAATTTTTTTGAGGGAAGTCTGGAACTAGGGTTGCAAATTCCTACTGAAATTAGCAAAACTCTGTTATTTTCCTCCTCAACATAGGCCAATGAATAGGAAGCTGAAAGAGGGTGAGACTGTTGGGCTCTGATTATCTTTTCAAAGGAAAATCATGATTTTTACAGCACAATTGTTTTCAGTCTCATCCCAAGCTGTCCCAGAAGCTAAGCAATAAGTCCCCATGAGGAAATATGTCCTGGGTTCTTGTGACTGACATTCATAGAGCACAGGACTGTGAAGAACACAGACAAGAAAATAAATGAGTATTTTATGAGCAGCACTCTAGGATATTCAGTCCCCTTTGTCCTGCTTTTCCTTGGTAGTTTCTCTGTGCAGGGTTTCAGCAGGTCCAGGCTCCAAAGGCAGAGGCCAGGTCAGCAGGCAAACGGGTACAAATGTCAATTTTGCTGAAACAAAAACCCAACAAATGCCAAATCCAAAGGCAGCTTTAGGATTGAATGGGTACAGAGCAGGAACATTTGTTCAGGCTTCTCCTGGAAGACTTTATACCAGCAGAGGATCAACTTATTCCATAGGATTGAAGCTACACAACTCATATTTTGTCTTTAATTCTTTGGTCATTGAAAGCCTAGAAATATTTTCCTTTTGCAGAGCCATGCCAGTGCCTGTTTATTCCTTCTGATATTTTATTTTTTTAAAAAAACAAACAACTGCAAACCTCTAATTAAAAAAGTGAAAATGCATGATTAATTACAAATCAAGAATATTTTGAAAGCAGGAAAGAAAACAAACCCTGGTGAGATTAACAGATGTGTTTACAAACTCAATTGCCATCATTAGTATTATGAGGATTATAATTAGCTATTAGGATGACAATACCTGATGTTAATATCAGATAACACAGTGTTATTATAGGGAAAGGTTGAAGGTGAGGATAATTGGAGTCTGACACTGCTGAGACCTAAGTGTGACTTGCAAGGCACTTGGGGAAGGGACATATTCTGATTTTATGGATGGAATTGTGATTTACCAGGTTTTAAAGGAGAACTTGAGCTCATTGATATCTCTGTATCACAGGGCTCTGTTTTGTGAAGATCTGCTCACTGCCACAGCTCTTCTTTGGACATTGCCAAGGCTGAGGTTCTCTGGGCTTCATCTGGCTCCCCTCGACACCAGGAGAAGGGTGATGAGGGTCATTAGCTCATTTTGCTTTAATTAACTCAAATGAATGAGGATGAGTCGTGGGGATCTGGTGTGATACACATCATTTATCCTGTGTATGAGGACCAGGATAAAAAAAAAACAAAGGGATAACCAAAGCAGAAAACCCGAAGAAGAAAACCTGAGGAAGAAAACCCAAGGAAAAAAAGCCAAGGAAAAAAAAACCAAGGGAAAAAACCAAAGCAGAAAACCAAATAAGAAAACCCAAAGAATAAAACCCAAAGAAAAAAGCCAAGGAAAAAAAGACCAAAGAAAAAAACCAAAGAAGAAACCCAAAGAAGAAATCCAAAGAAAAAAACCCAAAACAAGACAAGAAGACAAGAAGACAAGAAGACAAGACGACAAGAAGACAAGAAGACAAGAAGACAAGAAAACAAGACGACAAGAAGACAAGACGACAAGAAGACAAGAAGACAAGACAAGAAGACAACAAGATAACAAGACAACCAACCAACAAGACAACCAACCAACCAACCCCAACTGCCTGACACACCCACAGTAGTTGGCAGCCTTTGGGTGTGGCTTCACTAGGATGGGTCATGTGACCTGAATGGACCAATCAGAGTACCCTTCCCATAGTATAAAATGGCTCCTAAGAGAGCCCTCTGGTGGCTCCTGTAGTTGATGTTTGGATGGATTGGGATCCTGTTTGTTTTTGCTCCTGCTGCTCCTTTCCTCCCCAGAGAACTTTTCATCCCTCCGAGGTCATCGTCTGCTTCCCAGGTAAGAGATTTGTGGTTGTTTTAAGGTTTGTTTGGTTTGTTGGTTGTTTGAAGGTTCTTGTGGCCATATTATATATATAAGTATATTTGTAATTCACTCCATTAAAACTAGCATTGTTTTTTCTCCCAGCCTTCAAGTCTCTGATTCCCTTTCCCCTGGGAGTGTGTGAATAGAATTGAGCATCTCTCAGCTTTTTACTGGCCCAAACCCTTCCAGTGCCATTTTCCCCATCCCTGTGCTGCAAAGATCCCCTAATGTCACATCTCTAAAGACAATCATGCCAGCAAAGAAGAGTCCTAATTCCTCAGTGGATCTCCTGCTGTCAGAAAAATAGGTGCAGAGCAAACCCTGAGGGAAAATTTGGGTGATCTGAAGCCTTTGGGTGCAGCTGCCCCTGTAGAGGGTTGGGTACACTGTTTTTTCTCTGGTCACAGGGTAAGAAATCTCTGCTCTCTAGAAACACATGACATTTGGGTTTATTTCTGAGCCTAAACCTGACTTTCTGGTGGAATTTGGGCTCTAAAAACTTAATGCATCCATTAAGAAGGTTTTTAGACTGGGGTGTGTATTGAAGAATGGCATAACTGTCCCTGAAAAAACCTATGAGCAAATGAACTTGGCTTTTATTCTTGGAAAAGGCATTGATCTCCTTAATTCCCAGTGAATACAGTGCAGGGGATGGTGTTCAAATTATAAAAACCCTAAAAAAGGTAATCCTAAAAAAGTGCTTTTCCACAGATCTTACAATAGTCTGGAGGTTTATAGAGATCTAAGATCTCTATAAACACGTGCCCAACACGTGCACTGTGGGCTATGCAAGTGTGAACTGAATTAGGGAATCACAAGGAGCTGAGAGGTTACATGAAGCAAAAACCAAGCCTGGGCAATAAACAGGGATGTAACTAACAGAAAACTTAAGTCAGTAGCAAGATGTCATTATTTTTCTTCTTTTTCTCTTAACTTTGAGTGGTTTTGCTTGGATTAGAGAACTGGAAACTCTAATTGAAACAAATGTATGTTCTGTTCCATCTACTGGCTGTTATGCAGTCAGATATAGATTAAGGAAAATGTTAATTTCTGATGCACTGGATGTACAGTATGGGTACCATTTAATTCCAAGAAGATATCATCCTGAGTGACTGCTGTTTTCCTGTCTTCCTAAAATGAATCTCCCAACAAATTGTTACACGGGGTAAGCAGAACTGGAGCTCAGAGATGTAATTTCTGATTCAGGGAGGCATTAAACATATGCTTAACTTTGGCCAAATGTGTAAAGCTATTAACTTGTAGAACCATAAAGAAGTGCTTAAAGTTAAATGGGTGCTTAGATTATTATTCACACAGGTTTTCTGCTTGAATCTGCCTCCCCTGCCAGCATTAGCTCTCTCTTTAGCAGCCGGTCCCATTGTGATTACTGGTACACAGTACCAACAAAACCCAACAAAATCCCTGGTTTTGCCTATGAAAAGGAGCCAGAACCTGATGTTGATGTGCACATGTGGGTTTATTACTGCAGGGAACTGTAGTGTGTTAATTATGCACTCTCAAAATATCTCAAAAGCATTGAATTTTGTGCTATGTTGCACTTTGTTTTCCCCTGCACCAACCAAAGTCTTCCCACTGATTTTCACTTCTTTCCATTCCCACTGATTTTCACTTCTTTCCATACGCCCTGAGTCAATTCCAGTTTATCACATCTGACAAACCATGTCTTGTTGGAGGAAATGAAGAATCAAGATAAAAATGTAACAATTTTAAGCAAGTTTTGAGACATGAAGTTGTTTCTGTCAACTATTGGCACTATTGGCAACTATTCCTGTCTTCTACTGGTACTAAATTCACAACCACAGAATGGTCAGGAGTGGGAAGGGACCTTGGGATCATCCAGTCCAACCCTGCTGGGTCCCCTAGAGCTGCTTTGAGAGGAACACATCCAGCTGGGTCTTGAATGGGATGGAGACTCCACAACCTCTCTGGGAAATCTATTCCAGTGTTGTGTTACCCTCAGAGTGAAGTATTTTCTCATATTTAATTTCAATCTCTTGTGGTGTTTCTTAATTTTTTTTATTTTTTTTTTTAAATCTTTGTATTTGATTCTTCTCTAGCACTTAAGAATCTGGGCTAAAATTTCCTATAGTAGTTGGGTAGGGTTGTACTTCTTGGTCTTCAAATTAAATAGGGTTACAGCCATATAACTTCCTAACACCCAAGCCTCCTCTCTAAAAATACTTATTCTCCCTCCCCAACAAATAAGGATTTTACCAAGATTTCATGGACTTCATGCTCTTTATAACTGTTTCAGTCATTGCTTCAGCCTGTGCTTGGAGAATAGGTACAAAGAGTTGAAAAGAGGAAAAGAAGGAACAGAAAATTAAATTGGTTTTCTTTTTTTCAATTTTTGCATTACATAGGTCACCCTAAATGAGTTTATTGCAAAATACTTCAGTACATAACCATGGAATCTCCAACCCCTTACTAAAAGTCAGAGGTGATGTGACTGCCCTGATCGTTTCCTCTCTCTCTCTCACTCAGTCTCACTTGCCAGCTGGCCAGTCCTCCCTTCCTCCTTGTTTTTCCAGTGAACTGAGTGTTTAAAAACCTCAAACCAAACAAACCAAAGAGGCATTGACAGAAAAATGACAAATATTCAGGATCAGACCAAGAGTGAGGAGGCAGAACCCCAGCTGCCCAGCTCAGCCTGGCTCTCCCCCTTCCATCTGCAACCCCAGCCATCTGCAGAGGGGACAGAAACTGCAGAAAACTAAACTGCAGAACCAAGGGCTGTGTTTAAAGAGGACAAATATGCTAAAAAATGATGTTTTGAATGCCACAGCCCCAGAGTAGAGGAGGGTTTCCCATTCAGACCTCCATAGGTGGCTGCCTCTTCCTGGGAAGTGTTCAGGGCCAGGCTGGATGGGGCTCCAAAGGAGCTGATCCAGTGGTGGATGTCCCTGCCCAGGACAAGGTGTTGGAATTACCTGATATTTAATTTCCCTTCCAACCCTACCCTTTCTCTGAGTCTATGATGCTCTGGGGAAACTTCTAGTGAGGGCTGAGCCACCTCATCCTGGCACTGATCTGACCAGAGAATTATCCAAAGTGATTTAAAGATTCCATAGGGTGTAATTCCTTTAAAACAAGGTTTCTTGGAGAGAAAAATAACCTCCTGTGTGACACCTGCAGCAAGGTGGACAAGTTGTGAAATGGAACCATTAGCTGGTGACATGCAAATAATTTTTCCCCTGTTTGTGCTTCTGAACTCGTATGAAATCTGCAGCCAAAGCTGAAACCAGATGTAATATACAATTTTTTTTCAAGAATAAATGTTTGCTTGGAGTCCAGGAAAATCTGCATAATTAACCTCAGGATAATTTGCTTGGATGCTTGGCAAACCAGCCTCAATTCAAGTCTCTTCCCCATTTTGGAAAAGGCTTCTGAAAAGAATAGGGAAAAAAAAACAACCCTAAAGCACTGCATTTTGCCTGAAATAAATGTCAGTATGGATTGTGTAGTTATCTAGAAACATACCTTGAACCCTCCCGTGAAGGATTTGGTTGTATTCATTTTCACTGAAGTCTTTATTAGAGCAGACATTCAAGGTTTTAACAGAATTGACTTGAACTGGAATTTACTGGCCATTCTTCCCCTACACAAATACTTTTTTAATTTAAAAGAAGACGTTTCTTACAGTCAGGTTTCAGCCCAACAGCTTCCACTTGGTGAAAAGCCCCAGAAATGCAGTTGTGCTCCTCACTTAAGGAGGAGTTATTCATGTGAGTAATGGCAGGAGCTCTAAGTCCATAATCCTAAATAAAAGCTTAACTCTTGCCACAAATTATAGAGTGATTGTTTGGCTACTTTTCCTTTTTTTAAAGCAATTTCTAGCCATGCATTTGCTTTAAATATGTATTGCTCCCCAGGACACAACTTTAAAGACAAGTTTTGGTTCTTTAAGAGTAAGAGGTGAATATCTGGAAGGTGGCACATGTTGCTGGGACATTTCTCTGAAGGTTGTAGATGAAGAAAAATTTCTGGTGTCTTGCCAAAATAAAAGTGTTTGGTTTTGGGGTTTGGTCATCAGAATACATTTGTAGCCACAGTCTGGCTTCTCTTTGTTTTGTGGATGTTTTTCACCCACTGCCTTTGTTTTGAGCAGTTTTTGGATTAGCAGCTGGAATAGCTGGCACTGGACTGAGATAACTTTGGGATTATAGAAATGTGGGTTAAAAAAAAACAAAACCTGAAGTTGGAGCAAGATGCATGAGTGATATCTATCTATAAATGATCCATGATTTAAATACTTTAGTTTGTAAACTGGTTTTCTTCAATGAAGTTTACTTTTAAACACTCTTTTGGGGGCATATACCATTTTGCTGGATGGCACAGCAACACTTTTGCAATAGACATTTTATGTGATCCAGGTGCTACACTCATGATTTAAACATTATGACATTTATTATTAAAATATACTGTCATTTGTTACCTGACAAAATAATGCTAACTCATAAATAAAGTATCCTGGCTAGCTATGGAAATCAGATGTCACCAGAATGGTAACAAATTCCTATGCAATAAGAGCTTGAAAAGCAGCACTAAATAGTAACATGTTATTAGGCATATATTTTATTCCTTGCAGCTGGCATTAAATGTTTATTTCCCAGCTAAAGCATAGGGCAAATCAGGATTCCAATTACAGATAAAAGGAAAGGCACACATCTTTTCAGATGTCTCCAGCAAAGGGTTTGTCAATGCTCATAATAACCAAAAGGTTTTTATTTCAAAGCATTGAAGATTAAATCTGAAATAAATATAACTGTGAAATAAATAACACCAGCATCTTATGACTGCTTACAGGATGAGTTCTTAACTCTTGTCTAGATAGGATTAACAACAGCAAGGAGTTTTTTAGACAGTGGATAGGAAGAGAAGATTATATATTCAAACTATAAAACTGTAATTTAGCATTATGTTTTTTCAGCCTCATCTTTGTCTCAAAACTTCAGCAAGCACAATGGAATATATCTGTATTTTAACTGTAATGTTAAAGGAAGATAAATTCAAATATAGCTGGGCATGGTTGTATCTTCCTTACATCTTTTTTCATGTGTTCTCTCCCATGGTAAGAATGGAGCATTGAGCCCTAACAGAATCCAGTTTTTCCAGAAATAACTCTGTTGAGATTAGGTTCCTCCATCTCCATGTTTATCTACATATTTTCTTAGTGAGTGTTTTAGATAAAAAAAATCACAAAGATTAAAAAAGAAAAGCAATTACTGAGGTTTTTCATCAGAACAGAGGATGCCCCTCTGGAGGGAACCACACAGCAAGGCCACTGCCAGCCTCAGTTGTAACCTGAAATTGCTTGTTTTACTTCTTTGTCACTGAATATCTTGTTTTACAGCCTGAATGTCTCTTTTCATATAAATTATCTCTTATGGAAGGAAGTAAGGCAAGAGCCTTGTAATTGGCAACCAGTTTCTTAAAGGTTTTCCAACATGGGACCAAATAATCCAACAAGAATTTGCCTAGGGTTTTAATTCAATCTAGGAAAAAAGTCATATTCCTCCTGCTGCTGAAAAAAATAACCCAAAACATATTTATTTATGATATTTTGGTAGATCTGCATTATGATTTGCAGGTTACCATTCCAAGAAAAGAACAATGCTTATTTCTTTGATTTTTGAAATTTGACAAGTACTGTGAGTGATGTGCAACAAGGACTCACTTATCAGAGAGCACCAGAGAGCAACTTTTAGTCATTCTCAGTTATTTTTACACCTCTTGATTTCTTTCTCTATAAAAACCAGACACTTCATGCATTCATGTTTCTATATTTAGTGCTGGAAAGGTTGAAAGAGAAAAAAAGAACAAAAAACAACAAGGTAGTGAGAAGAATGGTCTGTTCCACTCCCACCTAAATGGCCATTTTTGTAGAAAAAATGAATTTAGGTGATATTTTATAACTGCTGCCAAGTGTGCTCTTGGCAGCATCTTGGCTGAGGATGAGCAACTCACCTTCCAGGCTCTTCAGAACAAAGACCCCACAATTTTTGCTGGTGAAAAACATGCATAAAAACCAACAAGAGCTTCCTTGTGAGCTGTTTCCTGCCCATAACACCAGAATTACCAATAGGAGAGGTTATTTATGCTTAGAGGAATCTAAACTTAGGTAATATGTACCTGGAGATAAAATTGGCTGTGTATTGCGTGATGCTGGAGGAAAAGCTGAGGAATCAGATGAAACCCTTAGCAGTGAAATACTTTTACATTTCCCCAGGTGCACCAAGTGTAATAATATCATCTGGAGACAAAATTTACTGTATGGGAAATCAGATGTCACCTGATTTTTTGACTGCAGACCTGTGCCTGGTAAATAATCCTGAAGGCTGAAATATTGGGAGTGCTTTGGGAAGCCATAAATATGCATCAGGATTTGGTATGCAGGGAGGGTAGGTGTCAATGGAAGGAGGCTTACTCAGAGATTGGCTATGAATATGCAGCAGCTGAACTTTACTCCTTTGCTGAAGTTTGGAGTTCAGCATTTCTATTTTTACATCTTCTGTTGTGGGGGGGGAAAAGAAAAAAAAGAACCAAAAACCCAGCTGGCTACCAGCAGTTCCCTCCAAAGCCTCTTTCCCTAGATTTCCCTACCTTGCCCAGGTGGCCAAGAAGGCCAATGGCATCCTGGGCTGGCTCAAGAACAGCGTGGCTAGCAGGTCCAGGGAAGGGATTCTGCCCCTGTGCTCAGCCCTGGGGAGGCCACAGCTTGAGTCCTGTGTCCAGTTCTGGGCCCCTCAGGAAGTTCAGGAAGGAGCTTGAGGTGCTGGAGCAGGTGCAGAGAAGAGCAAGGAGGCTGTGAAGGGATCCAGCAGAATTGCTGTGAGGAAGGGCTGAGGGAGCTGGGGGTGTTGAGGCTGGAGAAGAGGAGGCTCAGGGGAGACCTCATCACTCTTTCCAACTCCCTGAAAGGAGGTTGGAGCCAGGGGGGGGTTGGGCTCTTTTCCCAGGCAACTCTCAGCAAGACAAGAGGGCACAAAGGGGCTCAAGTTGTGCCAGGGGAGGTTTAGGTTGGAGATGAGAAAGAATTTCTTTCTGGAGAGGGTGATCAGGCATTGGAATGGGCTGCCCAGGGAAGTAGTGGATTCTCCGTGTCTGGAGCTATTTCCAAAGAGCCTGGATGTGGCACTGAGTGCCATGGGCTGGGAACCACGGGGGGAGTGGATCAAGGGTTGGACTTGATGATCTCTGAGCTCCCTTCCAACCCAGCCAGTTCTATGATTCTATGATTTCAGAGCATGGCAGGGATGAGGCTGGGTCTTTTCCCCACTTACCAGACCAGGATTGAGGTTTAGGGGTATCCCAACACTCAGCTGAGCCCTGGGTTCCTTCCTTGCTGTCCTGCTGCTCCTCTCTGGGCCAGGATTTCCTGTGTGGGAAGCATTTTATAGTCAGTCCCTTCCTTTGCCATCCCTGCTGGCACAGCCACCTGTACTCCTCTCTCCTGCATCATGCACTGGTGTTCATCAATATTTCATTCTACACAAAAATAAGTATTTGTTGCTGCTCTCTGTATAAAAAGGATGGTTGTATTACACAGCCCAACAAATATAAAACTCATTAGGAAATAAGATGTGCTCTGAGACATCCCTAACACTTCTTTTCAGGGGCTGGGACCCGAGTCCTCAGGCCCTTGGCAGCATCCAGCTGGATCTTGTCCAGGGATGGAGGGGTCTCTGCTGTCAGCTGGGAAGGAAACAGTTGTGGGATTTGCTTTACACTGATTCCTGGAGAAGCCACAGATTCCAGCAGAGATCCCAAGTATTTTCTCTTTATGTTTAAACTCTGGGTGAGCAAGAAACCTGGAATCTTAATGGCAGAACTTGGTGGCAGAGAAAGATCATGATTTATAGGGTATTAAATTGTTCAAGGCTTAGTCCCATTCTCACACTACCTCAGGAGGGGGTTTCTGTTCACAGGGATGCAGATCTCACAATCTCCACATCCCTTTCCTAGCAGGAGAAGCAAGAGAACTTCATGTTCGTTGTTTTGCTGTGACACCCCCACTTCATCTCTCTCCTGCTAGCCAAGAAACCCCCTGCATTTTTAATGTTTGAGGGAAATCAGTGGTTTACTTTTTAAAAACTCCACTGGAGGACAGTTTTAAAATGCTAAGTAGACACCTAATGGCACAGAGACAGCATTTTTTAATGTCTAGGCATTGCTTTTAACTGGCATGCAGATCATTAAGGGAATTTTTTACCATATAAATAATGAAGTTATTTGGCAAGTGGTTGAGATAAACAGAATTATGAGTTGAGTTGCACCAACAGCTTGGTTAACAAAAAAGTTTACAATACTTGTACACTCATCTTTTAAAGTGGTGAAGTTTTTGTCATGGTTCTACTGTGGATTATACAAATAAACACTTGACCATTAGAAAAGGAAAAAAAAAAAGCAAAACATTCCCCAAGCCATATGTTTAAAATACATATTTCTTTGCCAGGCAATAGACATATCTGGAGTAGATGTCCCATTCTGCCTCACTGTCCTATAAGAGCCAATTAAAATGAAACAGAAAATGGATTATTAGCTCTTGTGCTCCCTTGTCTGAGAAAAGAACTAAGTGAAAGCATTCAAACCTTTCAAACTTATTTCTGACCTGTTATTGAGAATTATTAGTGTCGTGTTATAAACTTTCTCATAGTATAGTATGATTACATCATTTTAATTTACAGTTATAATTATTAAAAATGATATTGGACGTGAACTGAAGTCATTTGAGTTACACCAAAGAATGTGTAAAATTTGATTCTTCCCCTTTCTAAATTAAAATTTATTTTATGTTTTGAGGTTTTGAATAAGTAGGAGAAAAAATGCCTATAAATTACAGCCAGATAACTTAATGAAATCCAGCCTTGCTCCTTTTCACAATCAAAATGATAAAATATAAACCACTTGGCTTTACAATTGGATCTTTATTTTAATATAACCATATTAACAACAAGAGGAAGAACTGCAAAAAGTCAAAACAATATTTCTGTTTCTCACATCCTTGTGGTCTGTTGTATTTGGGATGCTGATGTTTAGCAAAAGCCCAGAAAAAGCACTAAATAAGCATGAAATAAGCATCCCAAAGTCATCCTCTGGAAACTATTTCTAAGGAAAACTTTTATGAAGAGACTTGGAGCTGGCTGGAGGCAGCTGGCTGTGCTACAGAGGGAAAGGGAGGATGAACCTCTGGGTTTGGGTTGAAATGAGTAAAAAGGAATAATCTGATTAAACTGAGGCAGCTGGAGAAGTCACCCCACCTGGAACTTTTAAATAGAAGCCCCTGACTCTTTGTTTAGTCACAGAAGCCAAATGTTCCCATTTCCAAACCTCTTTCCAGGGAAATTGAGCATTCAGCATTTCTGACAGTTTTGTCAACCAGTTGACAGATATGGATTACCTAATATCTTACAATTTAATAGCCTTTGAAAATTGCCTTTCATTTGAATATAAACCTAACTCAAATTTCATTCTAGACATTAAATAAATGAGCATGAACATTGAAAAAATAGTGTTATTATGTTTAATAAACAGCAAACTACTCCAGAAATAAGGTATAAAATATGTAAACCTTTTGCCTAATGTAAAATTGTGGCTTAAATTTACCTTAAATAACCAGGATTTATGAAATGTTAATGCTGATTTGATTTAGTTATTGTATTTGCTTCTGTTTTAGCAATATTTTTCACAAATCCATTAACACAGAAAAGGCTGGTAGTCATCACATGGAAAAAAAATTGAGGAACCTTAATCTCTTGGAAAAAACTCTGGCTGTGTGTGACACTTAGAGATATTTATTTTTGAAATTACCTCCAAAAATACCTGTTGCAGACACCAGCAATTACGGATGATGATTATGCTGTTTAAATTTCAGCATTTTTAAATCTCTATTTCTTTTTTTATTTATTTTTTTTTTCCTCAGGGCACACTCATTCCCCAGATAAAAAGCTCATTTCTGCTGGTGACAGTTTTTAATGTCAAGAATTACAAGTGATGGCTCAGAGTTACCTGTTGGTATTAAAGGAACCTCTTCACTGGTTTATTTAAAGTAGTACCTTCCCACATTTGAGTAGAACATCTTGATGATAATCTTCCAAGTCCTGCCAAAACAGCTTCCTGAGATCTTTTTTATGCACCATCCAACAGACTGATTTCTTTTTTTCTCCACATTCTGGGGTTCAGCAAAATATTCTGTGGCTGCTGGAAGAAGGCAGCCACCAAATTCAGAGCAAGCTAGCTGCATAAATAAGTGATAATAGGATTTTCTTACTGTTTTATGAGGCAGTAACATGGTTCCCCCAGTGAATAAACGATGGAGCTGTGGATCCACCCAGGGAACTGGAGCATGGCCAAGAGCAGTGCTGCAACAGGCCTGGTAAATGAGGATGCTAAAAATGTTTAATTTACAAAAATTTACTGTGGGCTCTTGCATGTGGTGTGGCTAATTAGTAATCCAGGGTTTCCTAAGCTCTGCCAGCAGCTTTGCTGCAGCCTGACCCTCCCTGCATCCAGGGAGTCAAGAGATGCAGCCTGGGTGCTGATATCGCCCTGCCTGCCAGCCCAGGAGTAACTCACTGTATAGTCCATGGTTTGTTTTGTTTTGGGTTTTTTTGTCCAGTTCTCTACATTATCTTTTTTGCTTAATTGGAACCAAAATAATCTGGATTGCTGAACTGAATGGAAGTCATTTTTGTCAATCCAGCATTACCCTGTTGCTGTGCTGCCACACTAACTGAGAGATCTTCAAGTACTCATCCTTCCAGTTTGCTCTCTTGGCCAAAAAAAAAAAGAAAAACCTTTATAATTTGGAATTTTCCTAAAGTTTTTTGCTTAGCTCTTGGTTTGAGATGCCATGTGCAGTTTAGAAGCTGACAGAACAAGCAAAAATGTAAATATTTTCCCATAGGCAACCTCTGATTCATTGAAATGGAAACAACTTATGCAAGAGCTTTGCATCTTGACCATGACTTGTGGCAGGAATGAGGAGCACAAGGAATTTCAAAGCAGATGCTGTATATTTGTTTTACAATGTTTTGTTTTTTATCATTAGACTTTCTATTCTGTGTAGCATTTCTAATGAGCAGATGAGTGCAGTACAACAAATAACACTTATTACCTAGAAGGCTTGGACCAGATGATCCTTGATGTCCCTTCCAACCTGATATTCCATGATTCTACCCAACTTTAAATACACCAAGCTTCTACTTGGAAGTGGAAGGAGATGGGAGTTGAAGGTCAGTCTTTTAAGCCTATTTAAAAAGAAGGGAAAAAAAAGCAATTTCACTTTGATATTTCAGATCTGAGAGACTTTAAATATCTAGCAAACTCTAAGTTTAACCCAAACCCCCAGTTGGGTTCATCCCACATGGAGCTCTCATGGCCACACAACACAAATCATTCCTCAAGGGCTCCTGTGGATGCTCACCCCTGGTGACCCCATGCAGCATTTTGGGGTCTACCACCTCTTTCTGGCGTTTCCCTACAAGTAAACCTGGCTGAGCTTGGACAAAAAGAGTAGATAATGGAGAAATTAGAATAATTTTGGCCTGTAGTAGATGCAGTAGCAACACAGAGTACTTGTGAGAGGAGGAGCAGAAGGGTGCATGTGGATAATCTGAACTTTTAGTTATTGAAAGCCATCCCAAATAATCTTCTTGTGCTGCTGCTGAGTGGTGGAGACTGGTGGCAGAGGAGATGTTGTGCTCTTGAGTGGTCCTCCTGCAGAAGAAGAGCAATCCAGCAGGGTTTGCTGAGAGCCTGAATTGGTCCCAAAGTGCTGGGGGAGGGATAGAGCTGGATGCTGAACTTGTTCAAAATGATTCAAGTGGCTTTGCCAGCACCTACTCCAGGGATGCAGCAAGTGGTGTGCAAGGTAACGTGTGGCTGGGAAGAAAAAAAAAAAAAAAAATCTCATTTCAGGGGGAATGCTGGAGTTAGGCAGCTTTCAGTCAGTGGGTTGTGTCAAGTGGAACGTGGTGCAAAATAATAACATCTCAAGAGATGAAGGTAGAAGGCTGTGAAGAGGACTTGAAGCTCTTGTCACGGTGCTGTCATTTATTGGAGAATTCAGGCTGGAATGAGTGTTTTCAGCTCAGAGGGATCAAACATAATTCAGTCGCTGTTTTGGCAACATGAACAAAATTTCTCATCCTAGCACCATTATTTCAGTGTTTCAGGAGAAAGTACACTGTTTATTACAATTTAAGAGTCTCAGTAGCATTACACTGCAGCTCTCAAAAGCAGTCACATGATTCCTTTTATTTTAGAGCAAATTTACCTTTAAATGTAGTTATTCATCCAGGCTTTTGGTTTTAAATAAGAAAAAAATAGATGTACTCCTAAAATACAGTGATAAAACAAATTGAAGGTACTTCTTTTCTTGCAGAAGTTGTGAAGTTTTAAGAGTGATGCTTCTCCCCAAAATATTCATAGAATCCACGTTCTAAATTCCCAGAGAGTTTCTCTGGGTGTTGCTGGGGCTATGTAGAGATTAAGCATAGGAATATCCAACCAGAAGTTATGTTTGAGTAGGATTGAGAGAGAGATGGATGGAGAAGATTAAAAGCCTGGATGTCTCTTTGGAGTCCCCATCCAAGATGCTCAGAATTATCTGTGGGGCAGATGTCAGCTCAGATGTGGCAGATGGCATTTTGGGTGCATTAGTTTAGGAAAGCTTCAAAAGAAAAAAAAGAAAAAATGGGGATGGGAAGTGCCCTGCAAACTCAGCTCTGAAATAACTGCACTGGGAACACGTTCATTTCTGTGACTGGGGGAGCCATAGGACAAAAAAAATGCAAGAAAATACAGTTTTTGCCTTCCACAGATGCCACTTTGCCTCTTTGGAACTCCTCTGATGGGTCACCTTGGCCTCAGTATTTGCTGGGACTAATTGGTATGGAGCTGGAGCTCCCAGGCTTCAGCCCAAGGTCTGTCAATACTTTGCTGCAGAGCAAGGAGCAAGCTCTGCCTGCTCTGTGCTTCTTCCCAAGGAACACAAAAAGAGTGACAGAAATCTTTAACTGCTTCACTGGAAGTGAGCAGAATAAGTGGCAAATGCTTTGAAAAGGAATAATATTATTAATGGTTGTTGTAGCAGCAGGAACACACAGACAGCACATTCAGAGAAATCTGGGAAGAGGCAGAAGGGGCAATCTCCTTTCATGTTTTTTTTTCTTTGGGTAAAGCTGTGCTCCAGGTACTTACTTGGTCTCAGTCTCTCAGGTCTCTTTGTTGCAAATGTGATCTCTTTAGAGCATGGAGGATAAGATTTAGCTGGAGATGAAAACACATGTACCAGCATGCTGCAGCTTACCCTTTGGCTGGTTTGCTCCTTTGCCCTTCACCCAACATAACAAAGTAAAGGAAGATCTTAAAATAAAAAAAAAAAATACTGGGGAAAAAGCTGATTTTTTTTTTTCTCCCCATTAAAATTCAGGAACACATGGTTTGGCCTTTAATCTCAAAAAGCCACAGCATTTGCTTGAAAGGAGAACTCCTCACACACAGCCCAGGCCAGCTTAAAAAATTCAGCAATTACAAAGGCAACAATGCCAATTTTTTCTGAGCAAATAAGTGGCACCAGGGAGGTTGGTTTGTACAGCTCCCAATTCCCTTTTCTTTCCTCCCATCTCATCTCCCTGACCGTTTTTTATTTTTCTTCCTGACACTAGAAGCCAATTTTCTGCTTTAAAAAAAAAAAAAATTAACAAGAACATATCTGGCAATGATGCTGATGACATTTTCATGTTCATCTTTGTCCATTACTGCTATCAGATAGTGTATTCTCTGAGTCTGCAGGCTCATTTATTTCCTCATTTATCTTGGAAACTCATTTACCTTAAATTTAAATTTGTAAAAAAAAAAAAAGACACCTGAGCTCAAAGATGTTGCATCTAACTTGACATCTTGATGGTGATGGTAGATAGGCAAGATAAAATGTCAAGATGAATAATTCCATACTTCAAAGGACAGCAAGTTCTTAGGAAGCAACGTCCAGCTCTTTGTTATACTTTCTAGAGAAAATAAAGATGATTTTCAGGTAGTTTTGTAGCAGTTTTCCACATTGCCTGGGGAACAGAGGGGGGGGAAGAGCAGGATGACACTGAGGCCAGGGGTCCAGGGCACCCTGTGGAGGTCTGGTTTTAAAGGGAGGTGACACCACACTCTTGGTGTTGGGCAATGAAAGGCTGAGCTGCATCCAGGAGCAGGTGGTGAAAACCTCTGAAAACAGCACCACTTGAGTGTTGAATTTCACATCTGAAACAACTGGTTTATTGTGGTAATAAATGGCTAAACTGGTAGGATTACAAACTGGTAGGATTACACAGGCTGCATCCTGGGGGCAGGTTTAATATGAGGGCAAGGGGTTTTATTTTGGAGGCAGAAGGATGGCATTTTAGATACCAGACCTAATGGGGAGCAACTGGCAGCAGTAATGATAAAACAACATTCCAAGCTGAGCTCCTGGCTTGCAATAACTCAATACCATTTGTAGGATAGCTCTGGGAATCTTCAGTATGAACACAAAAAAATTTCCTGCAGTTTTCTCATTTAATTAAATTTAAATCTATGGGGACTGAGAGTGTGTGTCTTGGGTTTATGCTTTTTTTTTATTATTATTTTTCACTTGTTCTTTGCAGTTAAATGTCATTGTAAAGTGGTTTTTAATCAGACAGGCTTAACTGGCAATGAAGCCAACACCTTGTTACCCTTATCTATGGATTGTTATTAATTGCAACACTAAGGACAGGAAAAATCTCTATGATGACACGTAGCAATAAAACATGAGAGGATACCCAAAAGCTCCAATGAACTTTACCAGATCCTCTCCCAGGTCACTTGCAGTTGTGGAGTTTTGTAACTGGAAGGTCTCACTGTCATCTGGTTTTAATCTTGCAAATCAAACCATTAAGGGTTTTTTTTCCACATCAAGGTGAATCTTGCAGAGCCAGAGCAGGGGAGCATCAGGGTTCTAAAACACCAAAACATTTGTGAGTTGAAGGGGAAGGTGTTTTCAGTGCTCTTTCCTGAAGGAACATCACAGTTGTGCATTGGAATGAGTTGCAAATGTAGAGATGGATATAGAAATAAACACATATATAAAAAGATACCTGTACAATATGATTCAGTGCTTCTCAGAGCCAGTTTCAGCTGAGCTGTATTCCTGATGCCACTACTGTGGCACTCAGATTTTCCAGGAATGGTGCTAATTGCTAAATCCAGGACCATTTGAGTGAATATTTCTGGGAATGGGAAGCTAGCATGGGATTGTTTAATGTAATTTTTAATGTAGAGAAACCCCCCCCAAAAAAAAAAATATCTACCAAATCCAAATTTGGCTTGATAACAAGTATTAAAATCCAGACACTTGCTTGAAATCCAGGCAAGACTTTGACATATCTGAGAGTTCATTTCCACTCTCTGCTCTCTCCTCTCTCTCCTGTTTCTTAATCACACTGCTCATGACCAAAACAAGAGCTCAGCTACACCACTTTATTGGGATTTTTCCTCCAATAGTAATTTTTTTTTGGCAAAAGGCACAAACCAAACCAAGGGGCTTTCCCTGCTCCTCCTGCTCACTCAAAAAAACCATGGGAAATCCCTGATCAGAGTTAAAGGGAGATATGGGAAGAGTGAACTTGGGAGGGATGATGAATAAAGACAGTGATAAGGGGCAGAGGGACAAAAGCTGGGAGAGCAGGAGCAAATGGGGAGGAGAAATGGGAATCTGCAGGTGATGAGAGGAGAGAGGAGTGGTGGAGGGCAAGACAGAAAGCAGAGAGGCAGGAGGGAGGCAGCAATGCTACTTTGCAGAGGTATAAAGACCAAAACTTCAGATTTAGAAAAAACACAACCAACCCATCAGGAAAATATCTGTAGGGATGAAAGGCCAAACAAAATTTCACAAAGTTACAGGAAGGGCTAATTAGATTAGAGAAGTGGAAGCTGCTTAGCCAGTGCAACAGGCACCTCAACAAGAAGCAGGCAACTTATTCCCAAGTTGTAGCACCCTTATTTGTTTAGCAAATAGCTGTGATCTGTCTGCCAATTCCCCTCACCCCTCATGGCAGGTTCACAGACAAGATAACAGCTTTCCACTTAGGTTTCCTAATGTTAAGCTGTCAGCAAAGCACACATCCTCCCTCCCCTCCTTTCAGCCTCCTGTCAAGCCATGCCTGACTTTGTTCTTTTTGTTTTTCTCCACTCCTGCAAGTTACAGGCTGGGAGCATCAAACAGAGAAGCAGGGATGTGGTTAGCAACAACATAAAAAGGAGGGGTGAAACTTTTTTTTCCATATCCCCGATGGTTCTTTAACTTGTGAAGAGATGGGAGTCCCCTTTCCCGTGTTGTGCACAGAGTTTTATGCAGTAGAAACCCTGCAATTACCTGCAGGATGAGACACAAATATCCCATTTTTAGTTCCTCACATATCCAACCCCTTCTGCTAAGGAGACACCAGTGCCCCAGGCTGGGAAGCTATTCCATGGGTGTGAAAGGGCATTATTTTTATTTTATTTTATTTAAATATTTTTTTCTATCAGCACAAAAGACCTCTTTAAGCTGTTGCTCTTTTGCTGGAGGGATAAACTTAAATTTGCATTGTGGATGCCCAAACAGGCATGGCACAAGTCAAGAGACATCTTCTTTGGACAAAAGGCCATGACACCTCAAGGGCAGCACATGGAATTAGTTAATGTAGTGATTTTTCTTATTTCCCCCCCCCCCCTTTCTACTTGTTCCCCCACCTCATTTTGAAGAACCTGCAGTGAATCTTGGCAATTCATAAAAAGCAAGGATCAGATGCAAAATTTAATGACTATTTTTTAGAGAGCAGTGAGAATCACATCAATCAAAGGTAGCAGGATACGGTGGGGGCTGGGGGGAAATAGTAAATTGTCCCAAAAGGTAATGTCAAAGAGCAAAAAAACCAACAAAAACATGTGAGGCAATTTAAAACCCCGTGGGTAACCTCAACAAGTTCAGGCATGCCTGATCTGAGGCCTTTTGTGTGCAATGTTGTTGGGTTTTGATAAAGATTTTCTATTTTAGTCACAGAGTATAAACCAGTGTCCAACCAGAAAAATAAAATGATGCAAAATTAAAGTAAAAGATAAAATTTCTCTTTCTCTGTGGGCTAACTGCTTCTTAGATATTATTTAGAGAGTATTAAATAAAACAACATAGGAGTTCTATAGCTGCCTGATGCACATGAAAGAAGGAAAACTTCACAAGGAGTCACCACCTCTGCACTTTTAGCTTACCAAAATCCAGATCTAGTCTGAGCATCATCTGTACCCCTTCAGCTGTCATGAAAATGTAGAATTCATCTTTCTGTGGATTAGGGAGGGCAAATGTGCTTCAATGTTTCATTCCCATCCTGCTGAGAGATTAGAAAATTATTTTTCTCCACTGGAAGTCCAGAGAGAGGGATAAATTCTGATTTTTCCACCATTTTGTAGAGCACTTTACAATCTAGATGTCATCCAGCATTTAGAAACTAACATTTGATAGCTCCAGAATGAGCTTTAGTATAACCCCTGAATCTCTGGGAATTCCTGTTGTGTCAGGGACAAACAGAGAGAAATCATCATCTTAGGAACAGAGATTTCCAGACTATTATGTTGACTCCATCTCTCATACAATCTCCATCTGAATAAAGCTTTTAAGTATAAAAGTCCTCTGCAAAGCTTGTCTTGTGCTAAGTGTGGGACTAGCTGGTTTTTTTTTTCCTCCCTGCAGATAAAGCCTTCCTTCTGTGCATTCTGTCTGTTTTATCTCCTAAAAGCAGCCAGGATTAGATAACACCATATATTTGATACCTGATCCTGACAGAGAGATGAGAACACCTATCTAGGGAAACTGCCAACAGAGATAGAGTCAAAAAATAACAATATCTTCTACTCTGTTATCATCTTCTAGATGAGTATGTAAACAGTTTGTTCTGTATGAAGGTTTTGCTACAATGCATCCACTACCAAGGAGAAATCATTCTAATGTTGTTAAAAAAAATATAAATTAAAAAATAGTATTTTGGACCAAACTTTCTTAGCACACACGAGGCTTTAGTTACCAATGTATGCCATTCTAGACTGATTTTTTTTGGAATAGATTAATGTGATGGCCATAATTCACATGGTTTTGATAGCATTAGAAATGAATGGACTCTATAAGGATTTTTAGGACTCAGGAAAACACAGTTATATCATCCCTCTTTCAAGAGTTGGGAAAGTTACTTTATATAGAGCATCATAAGATATTTAAGGATGGAGGAAAATAACTTGATTTTTTTCTTTCTTTGGTTTAAGAACATTATTGTTAAAGTGATATACTTAGAGCCTGATCTGAAGGTATTTCACCTCCTCATCCTTTCTCTCCTGGGACCCCTTTGTCTGTTGTGAGGATGATGAGAGCTGAACCTGCCCCAGGTCCAGCCCAGCTCAAGGCATTGTAGATCTGGTTCAGAAATGTTCTTCCCCTGTTCCTTCTCAGAGTCCAAGAGAGAGGTAAAAACACTTTACCATGGCTGCATGCCTCTAGCTGAAGACTTTAGGTCTTGTTGCAAATAATTTTTCACCAGCTTTCATATCGGGGAAGGTCATTTTCTATGCAGAGCAAAATAGTTTTTAGGAATGGGTTAAAAAAGAAATCCTGTCCTGCTTTAGAAAACAGCTGAGTGCATTTAGCATCAGCCTTGACTAACTTCTCATTTCCACCTTACAGCCACTCAGATCAAATATTGGATCTGACAAAAACAAAGGTTAATACCCAAAAATGACTGGGGATGGCTTGGAATGCAATAAAAATGATACATAACTCAGCAAATAATGTGCATGTCCACCTGCATGCACCCACTGAAATTCCAGTTGGCTTTGAAGGACTCAAGTAGTGAAGATGCTTAAAATCCAGAGAATAATCTGAATCTTTTGCTGTAAATTTAACATTTAATTTTTGAAGTAGGTACTAGTCTGGTGATAAGGAAACCATGTTTTCTACCTCAAAATTAGAACAAGTTTCCACTGCATCCAGATTTTACTGTGTCTTCTGAACTGAACAGGATGATGGACATGTTTGTCAGGTTTTTTTCTGAGACAAGAAAACAGCAATAAAGAAAACAGACATTTTTCCTATTATAACAAATGCAAGATCTCATAACACCAGTTTAAAATATAATCTAGTACCCAAGCACTAAAGCCAAATAAAAACATGCTGTATTACTTTCCAAGTTATTCTCCTTATGAACCGTTGCCAATTAAACCTCAATATATTTGTTGATTTCAGAAACAGGAAAAAATAGCTTCCCATTGCTTATTTGTGGCTGCACACATTTCTGCTCTTAGAAGTTAATTTGTTATCATTTTCAGCAAGAGGCAGAGGCCCCTTTGTACAGCTTTGAATACCTTTTCTCAGGCACTAAGCATATTCATCTTTCCAGGTAATGCTCTCTCCCCCATAGCAAGGCTTAATTTGTTTTTATGTCTCAGATCTCTCATATTATCTAAAAGATCAGGTGATTCTATAGCTAATCTTCCAGTTAACAACAGTCCTGACTGCAAAACCTACATTTCTGTTCTTGCAAACAGCCTCTCACCCAAGCTTCTCAAAGCAGTCGTGCAGCTCATTCTGCTCTCCTTCAATGAGCATCTTAAAAAAAAATAAAATAAAATACTAAGTAATAGGACCTTGCAATCTGATCATTAACACTTAATAGCCTTAAAATGTTTCCTGTTTGGGTTTTTTTTTCCCCCTTCCTACAGAGAATGTAAAAAAGTCTGTTCTGTAATGAACAGCAAAGGCAGTGTAATGAAGGCAGGAGCAAGGAAGGAGTTTCCAGAGACAGTTGGTACCTCCATCTCCTCAGTTCACTGTCTAATTGCTAATTCCATGTCTAATTGCTCAGAAGCACATTATGTACTTGTCTGCAAAATACAGCAGTCACCTCACATGGGTTTTGCAAGGGCTTCTTAATGACACAGTTCCCTTCCTAGACATCCCATGAAATGTAATTATTACAGATGCCATCTGGAATATTGAACAGATCTGAGCAGCCTCCTACCACCTGCAAAGTGTTCAGCTGCTTTCTGAGAAGCCTCAGGACCTTTTGTCCAGGCACTGACACTTCTCACCACCTCACCCAAATATCCCAACCTTCTTTTTACCTCTCCATGACCACATGAGCCAAGGCCACCCTTTATTCCATCCTTTGTGGGGTCTGAATGGTCCAGCACCCCTGTGACACAGCACCTCACCCACTGCTCTTCTCAAAATGAGAGTTTAATAAGTATTATTTTCTCTCCATTATTGTGGGTAGAACATTATGCCCTCATTAAAAACAAAAAAAATTGCAGTGCAAGATCCAGGTTCACACTTGGTCAGCCAATTTATACTATAAATCAACTATGTAAAAACATTTCATAACTTTTGGAGAGGTTTGGGTCTGGTTCGAGAAGAATTACATCCTACGAGCAGAAACCAAGGTCTGCTTTAGACCTTCCAAACATTAGAAAGCCTTTAAAAGGAGCACAAACTCTAAACATAGGATGGCAAGGCCTAAAAAAGAAATGGTTACAATTTGCTGAGCATCAGAATGTTCAGATAAATCTGGGAGTCTCTGTGTAGCAATTTATGCTACAGCAGCCACAGCATAGAAACTGCTTTTGTATCCAATTTAAAAACATGAATGTTCCATCCTTACCCTAGAGCTTCAAGACAATATACAGAAGTAGGGCAATATGAAGTATTGCTACAATAAACTGTTGGTTTACTTCCCTTTTATACCAAAAATTAGGGAAACACTGCAACCGTTGTCATGACTTAAAAGATGTTTGCAATAAAGTCAAAACCATTTGGTTTCCTTAATTTCAATGGTTTTCTTCATTATTCAAAGGTCTCTTTAAATCTTTCGTAGATTCAGGTGTGGGGTTTTTGTTTTTGGGGTTTTTTTTTTAAGGAAATAGCTAATCCTTCAGCTATTATTCAGTCTTAGTCCTTAGTTTAAGTCTCTGGGTACCTCACCAGTGGGCATTGGTCCTTCTCTATTTTTTATCAGGGAAGGAGAAGTCATTTTAATATTTAAAAAACTTGCTTAGTGGCTCCCTTATGTTGGCAGAAGTTCAAATAGATTATAAAACATTTCTGGTAATATTCTTCTGGAGTCAAGGAAGAAACACCTTATAATTAGGCACCATTAATCCATTTGAAATCCATCCCAGTGGCTGCAGATTTGCTGTGGACTTTAGACATGAATGATTTGTTCTGCTTCATAGAAAGCTCCCATCTCTTCCATCACAGAAAACTTCCTTTGTAATAATAGAATCATAGAATCATAGAATCATAGAATCATAGAATTGGCTGGGTTGGAAGGGACCTCAAAGATCATCAAGTCCAACCCTTGATCCACTACTGCTGCAGTTCCCAGCCCATGGCACTGAGTGCCACATCCAGGCTCTTTGGAAATATCCCCAGGGATGGAGAATCCACTACTTCCCTGGGCAGCCCATTCCAATGTCTGATCACTCTCTCCGTAAAGAAATTCTTTCTAATATCCAACCTAAACTTCTCCTGGCACAACTTGAGACCATGAGGATGCAGGATACAGAGAGAGAAAATAGCCAAAAAAACTTTCATAATGAAAGGAATTAAGTGAATACTAAATAATATGTAAATAAATGGGGCTACCATCTATTTCCTCGCTGCCCCTCAATGGGAGAAGCACAGAGGAGTTTGAGTTGCCCAGCCTGGACTTTGCTGAACCACAAGAAGCTCTTCACTGCATGATTAGTCCTGAAAGCAAGAGAAATATCAGAGGATTAACATCCAGGAAGGACATTATCAAAGTTCAAACCCTTAGACCCTTTAGGGATTTAAGATTGGATTTAAGAAGCCTTCACTTGGGCACCTTGTGGACATCAGATGATGCTTGTAGGTGGGAAGAAATTTCCCTTGTTGGTATAAAACCCTGAATGCAAAGGTTTTTTGGATGATGACAAGGAGGAACAGAAGATATTTTCAAGCTGTGTAAGCTCAAATCATGGGGGGGATTCATGAGTCTGAGAATGGATTTATTGGGAATGGATTTAATGGATTTATTGCTGTAACTCTGCAAAGAGTCAAGGAGAGAGATGTCTCCTCCAGAGCCTGCAAACCCAAAGCCAAATGGTCCCTGGGCAAGGAAGAAATTCAGATCTACCTGTTGGGTAAGGAGAATTTTCAAGTGCTTCAGACATGGAAGAGTTGTTGATGTCTTTGTGTGAAACAGAGGGAATGGGAAAAACGGTGAAAAAGAAAAATAGCACTATAGGGGTTGACAGATATTTGGATTTTACTGAAGCATTTGACACTGTCTCATGAAATCTTAATTGAAAAATTAATTCAAATCAGCTTGGCTGGAGAGAATTGTGTGTGGATTGAATATTGGCTGAAAGACAAATGAAAAAAACTGATAAACAGCTGTGTAACATGGTGCTTGGAAATGTCCAGTGGGGTGGCATACACAAAGTAAACCCAGACTAACAATTAGTATCTTCATTAATGATTTAGAGAAATGTCCTAAATAAGATCTTAATGACACACACAGATTGTGCTCGTTCTAGAAGATTTGGAATGTCAATAAGGACAGGAAAATAAAAAGGGACTGAGAAGAAACTTGGATGAAGCGTGGCCAAAACAGATCCATCAAGGGATGAAAAATATTTCAGTGCAAACAAACAAATGAAAAAAAACCCCAAACATAAAGCAAGGAGCCATTTGGAAGAGAGTCCATTAGAATAAGGACTGTAGGAAATGGAACAGTAGTAATAGATAAGAGAGGAGGATGTAACATGAATTATAAAAAATAAAATTAAAATGCAAGTTTAGAATCCAGCACCCAATGTATCTCATGCAAGTCCAGCCATGGACTTCAAAAGGTTTTGGACATGGGTGGAAGTCCCAAAGCAAGGATTTTCCATGACCTTATCATGGTCATTGCATGCAAGGAGGGGAAATGTTCTCCCAGAAAGATGTTAAATTGGAAGGAAATCAGAGAAGAGTCAGAATAAAAAATGAGGGATTCTTTAGTGAGAAATCAAATCAGATTAAAAAAAATAAAATAAGAGATTTAATTGGTTATAATTTGGCCAGATAAGGAAGAATCAGGAACACAACAGCAGCTTTCAAATGTCTGAGGACATAAGCTTCTAGAACAAATCAAAATTATGCTTGGAAGTGCAGTTCTAACAGGTAAGGGGAATAGATTATAAGGGATGAAAGACACGATGTAAATATCAGGCAACACAGAATATTAAACTGTTGAATTATAGAAGAGATGGAAGTTGTATGGTTTGGGACTTGGAAAAAAAATCAGATTGAATGGCAGCTATTGAAATGCAGAGAATAATCTTTTCTGTTCCCCAGGACACTACAAAATGACTGCTTTAAAAACACAAGGATCTTCTTTCTGCCTCTTCCTGGGCAAGTTCTCTATGTTTCAAAGCCTCCATCAGGGGATGCAGAAATAGCATAGGATAAATTGTTCTTAAAAATGAATAAATGCTCTCTGTGTCTTTTGATCATGTCATCTCCTCTCTGCTTTCACCCCTCACTGATTAAGATTAGAGTTTTCCAAATCTAGTATTCATGTCAATATCTTTAAACAGTTTTGCTCTACTTACTGGAATGGAAATGGGAATTTCTGTAGCAGTAACCCATAGGTTTTTTTTAGCAGAGACATCTTTTTTTACCATTATTTTCTTCACTTATTCTCTCTTCTGCTAGAAATACTGTCTACAAGTGATGTCAGACCTTTTTTCAGAGGTTTTTTTCTTTTTCTAGTCTTCTGTTTCTAAAATTATTGATTACACTGAAGACCATTAGTACTTCTTTTCTTTCCTTACACCTACTCATTCACATAGAAAAGAGTTCAACTAAAAAAAAAGGAGAGAGAGAATGTAAAAAGCTGATCTTTACTCCACAACATGGCTCGTGACAAGGGGGGCAGCCATTTCTATCCAGCTATTTCTGCCATTTTCCACCTTCTAAGTTTTGCTTCCCAATTCTCTACCCAAATGTGGGAAGCAAACAAAGTCCAGATGGAAAATAAGACATTTTTTCATCCAGAAAGAGAACAATTAAAATAAAAATATTTATAAGCTTAAGAAACAATAATTATTGTGATGTAAATCATCACAAATTCATTCATTTCAGTTTCAGAATGATTATTACAGCAGTGAAGGACATTGTAGGGGGATGTGCTTGACATCTCCCACTGGTCCCAGTCTCCCCAGCAGCAGATTCAGGCAACCTATCCCCTGGGATAGACATTAAACATAACTACAGTCTGAAGTAAAACACTGGAAAAGAATTCCTGGCTTTTTCTGACCAGGATCTGTCCCAGTTTGATCATAATGGATGATCAATTGTAAAGAAATACAAGGGAAGCTTTGCCATGTCCAAGTGTGAACCTTGTGTATTTTAAGACAGACAAACACTGCATCCTCAGTGCCATTCCAAAGTGAGAAGGAAAATGGGAAAAAAGATGGTAGAATGTCTGGAAAACAAAGTTACAAAACTGAATGAATTTCATTTATCCATGTGCAGTTTAGGAGATGACTTAAAGAGGCACTGAAGTGAGAAATCATCTAACAGTATGTTTTTTCAGATTTATTTCTTGATACCATGATAATATCCTTGACATCAGTGGTGTCTTGCTGTTATGTGAGTCAGCTGAAGTTATCAGAGAGGGTTGTGTCTGTACTTCTAGTTTATGCTCAGGTAAATTCCAGCAGTGACTGCTGAGATTTGCACTTGTCTGATGAGACATTCAGAATGAGGCCCAATTCACTCCCCCCAAAAAAAATAAAATTCAGTCTTGTACATATGCATAAATTATAAATACCTGAAATTAAAGAGGTCAAGCATTAAGGCTGGTTAAGAGGAAGAATTAATTCAAAATTAAAAGGAAAGAATACATAAGCCCTAGACTGTAAAATGTTTCCTCATTCTGGAAATTTGAAATTCTCTATTTCTTGTATTGTGTGCTGAAAGGCATGAATATGTTTTATTCCTTGCTAGGTTTGTTCTTCTACTTGGAAAACATTTATTCTGTTTCTTGTTTACACTGAATTTAGAATTAATGTGGCTGTTTTGGTTGAGCAAAACCAACCTTGACTTGTAGTAGGCATTGTTTTATCATGCCAAAATATCTTGTGTAAAAACAAAACATGAACTCAGTTCTAAGAATAAAGCTGGTTAATAATTACTACAGAAACAGGGCAAGGATCAAAAGTCTTGTGAAGTGGATGGAGGTTTTCTGTTTCCAAACTGCAAACCAGAGCTATCTTAATGTATAGAGAACAAGTCTGATACCCATTGGTGAAATACCATGGAAACAGAGAAATAATTGGAATAAGTAACCCCAGCAGTCTGCTGCTAGATAATAATAGCCTCTTGGCATTAAACAGTTTCTTAGGTGCAATACTATTTACCCCCCTCAAAAAATATATTTTCATCAAACAAGCCAGGTTTTCTTAACTACTGTTAAAATTAACAGTATCTGAATTAAAATACAGAAACTCCAAGCTGGTTTCCTAAGGAGTTTTTCAACCTCAACACCACATCCCTGGGCCAGCTTTGCTCCAAGCCCATCCTCACCTCTCACCCACAGGAGGTACCTGGGTGCCCTTTAGCCTTCTCCAGCACCATCTTCAATACACATCCCTATAAATGAGAAATCCTGAGTGGTTGTGCTGGTCCTGAACTGGATCCAGAAATGGGGTGAGGCAGAGCTGAGAAATTCAGTGGTTAGGGTGCCACAGAACCCCAGGAGTGGAAAAAGAGGGGAAAGAGCTCTCTGTGTTCAGGTTTCATGAAGGATCCCAGATCAGGAGCCAACAAACACCTGGCAGCATAGATGTAAAACTGGAAAAGAGGTTGGTGGTGCTTGGAAGGTGGCATGTAAGCTCTGAATTAACACTGCAAAAAGTAAAATTAAAAAAAAAAAATAAAAATTAGATGTACATGTACTTGTTTTGGAGAGAAACATTCCAGTGCTATCAGCAGCTATAAAAATACACCCTGATAGGCAAAGGTCTCTGTAAAGTGGGAAATGAAATACAGAGGTGTGTAAACAAAGCAGAGCAGAAATGTTTCCTTTCAGTTGTTTGCCAATGTGCCATGACTTCAGTGTAGGATTTACATACAAAATGCAGTGTACCTTGGAGCCACGGGATGTAAACCAGCCAGCCCTGCTACAACTCCTTTGGTTCCTGGGAACTTGGTTCTGGGCCTGAGAAAGCTCTTTTATGGAAAGAAAGAAGCATCAAGAAGGGAGAATCAGCTCCAGAGGTTGGTCTTTTCTGCTTCTTTTTTAGAATGTTACAAGTGGGAGAGGTGGATGCACTGATCTGATCAGACAGGGAGGTTGCAGTAAACAACCAAGTGGGTGCTGGTTCCCCCCCCGCCCCTTTTTCTTGTATTTATTTGTTGTAGACATCACAGCTCTGACATTTTAATGGGCAAATGATGAGAGCAGCCCTGGTCAGACCCCTCAGCTCTGGAGCTGGGGGCTCTGAGGGCTTTTCTGTCCTTAATTCCTGACTTCTGGGCTCTCCCTGGTAGGGTCCTGCAGAGATTACTGCCCCAAACCAGCTCTGGGGGGTTCAGCCCTGCAGATTCCAAACCATGGCTCTGGAAAAATGAGCAGAATTGAACCCAAAGCCTGGAAGAGCCCACTAACCTTCCCTTGCCCTGTGCTTTGAGGATGGACACAAGATATTAAGCAGGAAACTGGGGGTTGTCCTCTTTGAGAACCCCAAAAGATGCTGACCTAATTGCTGGTGGCTAAAACCAGCACAGTGTTGGGCCTTTCTGTACTCTTTCTTGTTGGAAATGCAAACTGGGTTCTAGGGGCATGAATAATGTGTTGCATTACTTCACTATTATATTTCCCTACAAAATATTCTCATCTGGGATGATCACAAGGATGGGAAGGCAAACACAAGGAGCTGGTTTGTAGGCAGCTTCTGGGGGCTTACCTTCATGCAGAGGGGAAGGGTCAGGCAGTCCTGCAGAGGAGGAAAACTCAGTGTTGAAATCTGTCCTGGCCACAGAAGTGAATGTCAGCCTCAATACTGCACAGCAAGCCAGGAGTGAGAATTGGCATGAAGCTGAGTAAACCAATGGAGATCAAATTCTGCACCAGTGTGGACTGGAGCTGCTGGTATGCTTTTCTCTGAAGTGTTAGCAGGACATCGAGGTGGAATGAAAATGTTTTTAAATTCCAGTTGCTTGCATTTCCTGGATCCCAGTGGGAATCTTCCAATCATCAAAAAAAAATCCATCTGTAATAAATGCACTGAAAACCCCACTGCAGCTTGCAGCAAGTTCTCTCTGGCTGCTAACAGTGTCAGATGGCTTTGGTGCAAGGCAGGTTATACACAGAGCAAACACTTCCAGGCTGATTTCCTGCTCCTCCACTGCCACAGAAGTCCTGGGGATAAGGTTGATATTCCAATGTGTTTCCCTTTGCACTGCAGCCGTGCCATGGGATTAAGTTGAAGGTGACCACTGAAGTTGACCACTGCTTGCTGGTGCCTTTCCAAGGGGCTATCCCCTTCTCCTGGGTTGGTTTCTTGGGCTGGGGAAGCTCCTGCTGGGTGAGGAGGCTGTTTGCAGGTGATCCTTGGGCACAGCTCATCAGGGCAGTGTTGAGATCCTGAAGCTTTCAGAGTTAGAAATTGCACTGAGTGGAAGGTGCCCAACAGATCCCTGCTTGAAGCCTGAAGCTCTTCCCTCTCTTTCAGCTCCTTCTTCCCTTCCTTTCCTCTCCCAGCTGACCCCAAGGCCACCTCCAGGAAGAAGAGACGGGCTGAAGTTAATCATTAGCTGCTGGAGCTGGGGGTAACCCAGCTGATTAACACCCAGGTGTGGGGCTTGGTTACCCCTTGGTGTTCTTCCCCCAGGGATTAATTTTGGGATGTACATTTGTTTCTGGACAGGCAGCACTTGTGTTCAGGCTCTCTGGATCCTGGAGGAGTCAGACAGCCCCAGGCTTCCCAACCTTTAGACTTTTTGCAGAAATATCTCTGCACTTCCACCACCACCAGCATCCTGGTGTTAATGAGCAATGGCAGGAACTCATCCCATTCCAAAGGATTCTGGAAAATAAACCAGGCTCTCCCAGTTGTAAAACCTCTAGGAAGGCTTCTCTTCCCTTTTACACCTCTTTTTCTCTGGCAGGAGTATGACTGTTGTACAGCAATTACATTTGATCTTAGAGGTCTTCTCCAACATTCCTGATTCTCTGATTATGCTTGATCAAGCCCTGAGTGAAATAATACATAATTATTATCTAACTGGAGAGGTCTGGAAATGATTAGCTGGAAGTATTAAGGAATTTTGCTGTGGAAAAAAAAAAAAAAAGTTGATTTTTGTTCAACATATTCAGAGGGAAAAGAAGTGGGCTGAGGCTGTCAGTTTGCCCCAGCAAATAGGTGGTGTTGGGGATTATTATGGTTAGTAAACCTTCTAGCTTAATTAAACTGAGTTCTTATCAGATAAGGAATCCTGAGGAATCAAAGGAAACAGATGCCACATTTCAAAAATATGTTTTATCTGCCTTGAAGAGCTTCGGACTCACCCAATGGTTTAAAAGAAAAGAATAAAGAAAAAGAGTAAAGAAATAAAAGAATAAAGAAAATATTTTTAAAGAAAAAAATATCTTAGTTCTGATTTACCAACAATCACAGATAACACAGAAATCTCCCCTTGGGATATTTCTACTGAAGTGTAATCATGGTGAGATGAAGCTGCTTCTCTCTGGGGCCTGATAGTTTTGTGGGTGCTCTTACAAGTTTTGGGGCATGCAGATTTGGGAGCCTGAGCTAAGAGAAGCAAGCACAAGTATTTCTTGCATAGAGTGCAAAATATTTGCTGATAAACTACAACTTTTTGCAATATGCCAGGGATTTAAGTTACAAAAATCAGTCCCAGCAGCAGATCTTGGGGCACTCCATGTTAACCTTTCTGTATTTCAAGAACCAGATCTTTTTTCTTCTCCTTTTTCTTTTTTTTTTTTTTTTTTTTTTTTTTAGTCTGTCTCATGAATGGTTTTTAATCCTGAAAATTTACCTTTTACCTTGTAGTTTCTAAATTTCCAAACCAGGCTTTGGTGATGGATTGTGTCATAAACCTTCCCCAGCTACAACTGAGTGGTCTTCTTAGCTTTGCTTCCGTTCTCTGCTAACTGGAAAGTATGAGAGAAATTTATCTCATGACTAAGGTTTATATCTGAACAACTTATATTAGTATGAGGAGCAGGAAATAAACTGTATTTCTGCAGGCAAAGAAAAAGCATAAATTCTTGTGAGGTGGTTTTTTTGTGTCACACACTCCTAAAACTGCTCTTGTCCAATGATCCAGTTTTATGAGGGAACTGCCAGGTATCAGCCTTGAATCTTAGCCAAGTTTTCTGTGTCCTATCCTAGGTACAACCAGCAGGTGGTGGGTTCAAAACCAAACTGAAAAGAAGAACATTTTTTCATGGCTCTTGGATTTATGCAATGGATTTTGTTGTCGGGTGTCCTGGGTGACAAATCTTTAAAAGGTCCCCAAAAGTGCTTGGAGAAATTCAAGAGAGAAGAACCTCTGGGTGGCAATAAGATAAAAAAAAAGACCTCTTATTGAGAGTCAGGCTTTTGCTGGCTGGAGAGTTTTACAACTATTGTTCTATGCCCAGCCTGCTCTTCTGCTTTAGTTTTGCAAACTTCCCTTGAATTTGTTGATTTACCTTTGGTCAGGCTCAGAATGCCCATTCTTACCCATTAGTCCTGTGTAAAATGTCTGTTATTTAATGATGGTATCATTACTTCTCTGCAGCTACCACAGCTCTTTACTCATACATAGTGGAAGAGTCATTTTTATCCCACCAGTGTCTGAGGTGATCAGTGCTGTAGAAAAAAATATACATGATCAGCTTTGTTTAGTGGTTGTTTACTTAAAAGCATGCAATGGGGATCCTTAAAGAATTCAATCTGTTTAGGAAGTAGGAAGAAAAAGAAGTAGCTCAGGGATAAACTATCAAATAGGGTCATCTGAAATATATCCTGAAAAAATGATGGGTTTGTCCAGCATGCCAAATGGAATAAGATTCAGAGGGTGATTCCAGTGCAAGCAGGGCTGAGGTCCCAGCTGCAAACAGACTTGGGTGTCCAGCATCTTCATCATCCTCTCTGTATTCAAGGTGTTTCCTGACCCCTGCGTTGAGTCCAGCCCTGAGTTTTGACACAGAAAATAGTTCTGAAAAACTGGTCTGGTGGGAGAAAGCCTGAAGGGAAGCTGCAGTGCTCAGCATTAGTGGGTGGTTTGTTGGATGTTGCACTGAGTACCACATCAGTTCTCCCATCAGCTTTGCAGTGTTTGCATCCTAAGCCTGTGCTGATAAATTCTTTATTTTTTGTACCTGAATTTCACGGCCAGCAAACACTGCCAGTGGTTTTACAAAGGGAGGCAAAGTCCTAGGAAAAATACCCAGCTCTATAATCAAAAAGAAAATTAATCTGAAGGACTTGTTTTCTGGTTTTCTGGGATTTTAGGGTCTTTCCAGCTGACTAGCAGTCACCAGATGAGCACAGCAGCTCAGTGGTGATTCCTATTGCTTCAGGGCAACAGCACAACCTGGTGGTTTCTGGTTATCCTGAAACATCAGATGGAAAACTCTGGGCTTCCCTGTCCCCAGAAACAAACTCATTCATCGCCTGTACAGGAGCTGTTATTCATTAATTTGTTTGCAAGATCTCCTTTTACCTGAAAAAACCTGTACTGCAAGGGCATGTGCAAAAAGATAAAGGAATAGGTCTCTTCCTTCCCAGCATCTACAATTCTGAAACCTCGAGGCACCTTTGCAATGAGTTATTTCATGTGTTTTTTGAGCTGGTTATGTCTGAAATTTTGTTCAAGATAATAGCTAGAGGCAGATTACTAAAAAGAAAAGCTTGCAATATGCAAAAATTGAAGAAGAAAAAAAAAAAGTAAAAGACAAAAGGGAAGTGTGTGCAGAAAAAAATACAAGTTTATCTTGCTTGCTTTTTCTGTTATGGCAAAGCCAAGAAAAATATATGATGCATTTACATAGACTGAATATTCAAACACCAATAATAATATTTATTCTCTTTCTTCTGTGTCTTCAGGGTATGTGATGTTGGTCAGAGTGTAGCCTCTGATGTGGTAGGGGAGGGAAATGGGTGCCAAATGTGCTCAGAGACAATTTTCAAATGAAATTAATTACATTTTCTATTTTGCTGGATGCAGAAGCACTGGCCTGTGCTGCTCTCCTTGCAGAGCAAGGCACTGATGGGGATGTTGGAAAAAAAAAAAAATCTTGCAAGGGTCATATTCAGTTCATTTGCTGCTCCTACAGAGTGAGACAAAGGCTGGAAGTGGGAAGGCAGAGCCAGTCCAGTGCTGGGGCTGGTCCTGAGGCTCTGCAAACCTTTTTCATCTTCAGGCTGTGTCCAAAACACACATTTCTCAGTTCTGCTTAACTTGATAAAAAGCACCTTTGATTTCAGCCTGTGTGGGTTTGGACCTGAGGGAAAAGGTACCCTAAGAGATGCTAAGCAAGGCACTGAAAGACTGAAGTGCTTTGAGTGGTGTTTTTTCTGCTGTGAACATTCCTATAGGATTGTCACCACAAGTAAATGTCTCTCATTGCTTCATCTTCCCAGCTTAGTCCTGTTTGGGGCTGAAGGATGACTTAGAATCTTGATCCAAGGAAGTGGAAGTGTGATTAATTCACCTAACCTTACTCTAAACTCAATACTTAACTTTCATTTATGGTATTTTGACTGAATATGGATGAAATGGAAAGTGAACTGAAATTTATGAAAATGCTTATTTTTCTACTTTAGTTTATGTAGAAGAAATACATAAACAGGACAAAATTCTCCAAAGACCAGTGAGGTATTTTTGAGAAACTCTGTAAGAAGCTTTGGGAAAACAGTGGAATAGTGGGGAAAAAAGGGTAAAGTTTTTGTTTTCTTTCCCTTGAGTGGTGAATTAGAGGATGAAATGACTGAAAACCAAATCCTGTTGTTCACAACCTTTCCCTATAGCCCACTGGAGAACGGGGAGGTGATGCCATTCCTACCTCCCTGCATCCCTTAGGAGCAGATGCCAGGAGAATGCTCAGTTCTGCAGCTACCCATAACTATGAGCAGCAAACCAGTGCACCTGAGCTGAGATGTCTTTGTGGCAGCTTCCCACACATCCCCTTTCCCAGTGGAGAAGCTCCAGAAGATTTTTCAGCTCATTAAAAATCACTGGTGAGGACAGAGATATCAGGTCTACCTTTCTGCTTTGCTCACAGAAAAGGACAGAATGGATGGATTGAGAACCTCAAAGTGGGGTTGAGCTGATCCATCTCCCTCAGCTCTTACTGCCATAAGTCCTGTGCAGTGTTTGGGGCACCATGGACACAATCCATGCCTGGGAGGATCAGCCCAACACTCTGCTTCCCCTCCTCTTTGCTTAAGTTACTCTGTATCAGGTTGGCAAAAAGAATTTTTCAGCCACACTTAATGTACTGCTTGGGGACGTCTGCCAAACTTGGCAACCCCCACTCAGAACAAGGATGTGCTCAGGTTTCATGCCTGGGGGAAGGAAAGCTCTCCTGTTTCCATCCCAAATGGTGGGAAGACAGAGGGCTTGGGAATTTTGGCTGGTGCCATTCATGCCATTCGTGCCATCCCCCAGGGATCAGTGTTGGGCCCGGTTCTGTTCAATATCTTCAGTGATGATTTAGATGAGGGGATTGAGTCCATCATCAGCAAATTCACAGACGACACTAAGCTGGGGGGGAGTGTGGATCAGCTGGAAGGCAGGAGGGCTCTGCAGAGGGACCTGGACAGACTGGAGAGTTGGGATGATCCCAATGGGATGAGGTTTAACACGGCCAAGTGCCGGGTCCTGCACTTTGGCCACAACAACCCCATGCAGCGCTACAGGCTGGGCACAGAGTGGCTGGAGAGCAGCCAGGTAGAAAGGGACCTGGGAGTCTGGATTGCCAGGAAGCTGAACAGGAGCCAGCAGTGTGCCCAGGTGGCCAAGAAGGCCAATGGCATCCTGGGCTGGCTCAGGAACAGCGTGGCCAGCAGGTCCAGGGAAGGGATTCTGCCCCTGTGCTCAGCCCTGGTGAGGCCACAGCTTGAGTCCTGTGTCCAGTTCTGGGCCCCTCAGCCCCTCAGGAAGGAGCTTGAGGTGCTGGAGCAGGTCCAAAGGAGGGCAACCAGGCTGGTGAAGGGACTTGAGCATAGACCCTATGAGGAGAGGCTGAAGGAGCTGGGGCTGTTCAGTCTGGAGAAGAGGAGGCTCAGGGGAGACCTCATTGCTCTCTACAACTCCCTGAAAGGAGGTTGGAGCCAGGGGGGGGTTGGGCTCTTTTGCCAGACGACTTTCAACAAGACAAGAGGGCACAAAGGGTCTTAAGTTGTGCCAGGGGAGGTTTAGGTTGGAGATGAGAAAGAATTTCTTTCTGGAGAGGGTGCTCAGGCATTGGAATGGGCTGCCCAGGGAAGTAGTGGATTCTCCGTGTCTGGAGATCTTTCCAAAGAGCCTGGATGTGGCACTGAGTGCCATGGGCTGGGAACCACGGGGGGAGTGGATCAAGGGTTGGACTTGATGATCTCTGAGGTCCCTTCCAACCCAGCCCATTCTATGATTCTATGATTCTATGCTGCCCAAGCAAAAGCTGCATCAGCATTTCCAGTGCATTTAGAGGGTGGATTCTCTTCGACTCAGAGGAGTAACAATCCTGTAGTACAAATCCAATGCCTTCCCATCTGTGTTCACCAAATTGTCTCCTCGTTGCTACAAATTTGGTATTACATTATTTAGGACAGCTTAAATTTGGAAAGCAAGAAAATAAACACCATTTTTGGCTCATTTACATGTCTGTGATTATTGTAAAATGGTTTGCTTCCTAAATTAAAGTGCTGCTAGCAGTCTGACAGGGAAATGAGCAGCAATATTTCTTTTTTCTTTTTGTTATATTTTTGAAAAACTGCTTTTAACTCTCCACCACTAACCCAAGACCAGGTGGGCACCTGGAAAATGAAAATTCAGATCACTTGCAGCATACACTGGATCTGTGGGTGCTCAGCCTTGAAATGAATCCTCATTTTCCTTTGAACTAAATGGCATTTTGAGTCTTTGCCCAATGGTTGTGCTTCACACTGCTGCAGGCATGGGCTGCCCACTTTGGAGCTGTGCATCTTTGGGGCTGGTGTATCAATATCCATGAGGAGGTGATTAAGGACAGGCTGATGGTATTCATTGTCAGGACACTGAGTATGGCATGAAAAGGCATTAATAGCTCTGTCCTGTGCTCTGCCATGATGTGATGCAGCAGCTGCTCCCTGCAGAAGCTCTCAAGGCATCCAGTCAAAGGCAGCCATGCTAAGAACTTCAGGAGGCACTGGTGTATGGCATGGTGATGGCATCAGGGTCCTTCCTGCTGGCAGTGGTGCCAGACATGCTGCATAGAGTGCTGGAAATCCAGGCATTAGCAGCTCCCTTTTTACTGGCATGCTTTTGTATGCCACAGCAAAGATTTACAGGAACCAAGTTCAGCTGAGGCTGATTTCATGTGACTTGGGGGCACTGTGGGGACAAGAGGAGCTTGCAGGCAGATGCTTGAACTCCAGATCGATGTGACCTCTCCCCAACCCACCTCTGATTTTTAGTGCTGTACAAGTGCCAGCACATGGCAAAAAACTCCAGACTTTATTTCTGGGTGACCCTATCTCAGAGCAACACCTCTCTGTTCTTCAGCAGGGCATGGGGACTTGCTGTGCATGCTGGCAAGTGTTGCTTGGTGGTTTTCAGTGTCTCATCTTTCTGCTTCCACCAGAAGACACTTATTTTAAATTCAAATGTTGTTTTTTTGTTTTGTTTTGTTTTTCCAATAAGACCACTCTTATTGCAATCTCCTTGCACATGAAAAGTCTTGATCATGACTGAAATTCCAGCCATGGAGTAAAGACCCAATAGAGCCTTCCAAGATAAGAGTTTGCACTGTATAAATACACAATAACATCTCCCTGCAATTACTTCAGAGAGGTTTGGATAAAGATTTTTAGCCCAGTAACAAGGCAGAGGGAATTGTGGTTTCTGAAGTGCTCCAAACCAATAAAAGAATGGTGGTCTTTGGAGGTTTGCTGTGCCAAATGCTGGTTGTCACCACTGGATTGGGCATTCACAGCAGTGTCCCTGTCACCTCCAGCAGATATTTGGGATGATACTGTGCTTGGAGAATCTCCCACCTGTTGTTCAGGTGAGATTGTTGGCTTTAGGAGACTGTATTTTCCCTGCTCAAGATATTCAGGTGAGGAGGAGGAGGGAATAGCTCTGTCCTTCAGCCACTATACTGAACAAATATCCATTGAGGCACAGGAGCCTCTTCTGTAGCCTCTGCTATTGAACCTGTGTTTATAACAGAGGTGGCCAAACTGGAAAATCTCCACTTAATATCCATAAACTCTTAGGCTCCAGGCTCATATTTTAGCACAAGTGTAGAGGTGCAGTAATGTGCCTGTTGCACAGCCCTTTGATAGCTCATCCCACAGTTCCCCCATTCCCAGAGTGCTGGAGATACCAAAGGAAGAGCTTGGAAATCCCTCCAAGTGCTCCAGGCAGGGGTTGTCCCCATGTTCACCCCTCAGCAATAAAAAGCTCTCAGTCCCCAGATCAGACACAGAAGCTCACAGAACCAGAGCTGGGAGCTGCTTCCCGTGATCCGAATTACTTTATTGGATCATCCAAAATAAATGTTTATTTCTATTTATTTCTATTTGCAGCCCTGAAGGCTGCTTAGGTACTGGCTGTGCATGGTCCCATTCTCTGCTTGCAGACCAGATGGTCCTTGGGGTTTTTTTGCAGGTGTTTTTGGACATGTCTTGGGGTAAGGAGGAACCTGTAGTGAAATGAGGCAACCAGGTGCCACTAATTGCCAGAGAGCGATCATGAGCTTGTGTCAAGCCCACCTGTGCCTAATTAGGGTTGGCTCCCTGGTCCTGCTCATGCGCAGTGGGGGCCCACCCTAATTAGGCACAGGTGGGCTTGACACAAGCTCCTGCTCACTCCCTGGCAATTAGTGGCACCTGGTTGCCTCATTTCACTACAGGAACCCATGGACGCAGTGTGGCTGCACTAGCAAGTGGTGAGAAGCAGGGCTGAGGGGCTGATGGTGTACACACTGCAAGGCTTTTCATTTATTTTTAATTTTTTCCCCTAATTTGGAGAAGCTCTAGGCTGATCTCATTTGACCAAATCCCCATTTCTCATGCATCAGGTGGTGCTTAGCATGAACTAAATCCCTGCCAGCCAGGCACCCACCTCTGAAACATCTGTCTCAGCATTAGCTTAAAATCCTTTGAGTGGTGACACACCAGGATCACTTAAGCCCAAAAGGACAGTGATTTGGGAACCATAAAAAGAGCTGGATCCCTTCACTTACATTCCTTTTGGTCAAATATCTTGTTCCCTGCCTGTTCTGGTATAATAATCTCAGAAACATTTGATAATTTTTTCTCTTTACCCATCTTCTCTCACAATAGCTTCTGTGTTTCACTATAAAGCCCTCTGATTCAGCTCCTTTTTCTGTTTCATGCACCAATACTTAATTCTTGTTCAGATTTTTATTGATTGTTTCCTTACTGTTATTTCATTTTGCTGTTTCATGACTGCTGTTAGCATTTATTAGCAAAATTATCTTTTTACACTCAACGTGCACTTATTTTGGTGACACTGAGAATAGATGGCTAAAAATTGGAGGGGGGGTTGTGGAATAAAAGAAGGAGGAGAGAAGAGGCAGTGCAGAAATAGCAAATTTCCTTTCATTTGCACAAATCCTGCCCACTGGTAACTTTCAGTGGGGAGCACAGCTCCTGTTTGATAGTACAAGTCTGCTTAATCAGAAAGGCAGCACCATGGGCACTTGCCCTTCTCCATGAGATATCCCAAACCTTCAGTGTTTGGTGATGGGATTTTCTTGTGTGAGCATGGAAATTAAAATAATTTGAATGTTTTCACTGAGAAAGGCATTAGCCAAGGCAATTATACTCCTGTGAAAGAGACTGACATTGGAATCAAAGTGTTCTCAGTATTTTGAGTTGTACCCTTGGCCTCCATATTGAGCATATTTTGAGCATATTACCTATAAGTTAATTTTATGTATTAAATATGTAGATATATAGTGAAACTCGAGGGTGCCCACTGTACTTTATCACTAAGCCACCTGTCCTGCCTGTTTTTCAAGCAGATGGCATTGTGATGAATACCCCAATATTCACCAAGCATGACATCTTCCTGAAAAACATTTACACAGAAGTCTGTAATGAGATTTTCAGCATTACACAAGACTTGGACATCCACAGAACAAAGGGACCCACTGGTAAAAAGTCACTCAGCCTCAGAGTGGTTCTCTGGTGGGACCCAATAGTGCAATGGTCAGAAGTCCAATGGTCCCTGGACACGACCCAATGGGAGAGGTCAAAGTGTGCCCACTTGTGTTGTGCCTAAAACCTCTACCAGGGTCATCTCTTTGTCCTAAAGTTATATTTCTTTCCTGAAACACACAGGCCAAGAGCTCAAATCAACTTTGAGCTATAGAAAATAAAGGAAAAATAACTCTGCAGTATTTTTAAGGTTTTGCCCTAGAGCAGTCATAGCAAAGAGAAATAATATAATATCTGACCTGTTGTTGACCAGCATCAAGGTTGTCTTCCTCCTGCTTGGGCAAAGCCATTGGGAAGGTGCAGGTGGCTGCCCCACTGTGGGCTCCAGCAACTTCTCAAACCTCCTCTTCCATGTCCTTGGATGCACCAGGTGGATCTGGAGCGTTTTCCCACCACAAATGCTTCCTTCTTTCCACGAAAATCCGTAGTTGTGATCTCAGGTGAAAGATGGGTGAAATCATGTTTGTGATAAGGCTGAAATAAAAAGTGAGAATTGGGAGGATTAGAAATTGGGATGAATTACACAGAATCACAGAATCCTAGGGGTTGGAAGGGACCTCGAAAGATCATCTAGTCCAACCCCCCCTGCCAGAGCAGGGCCACCTAGAGCACTTCGCATAGGAACGTGTCCAGGCGGGTTTTGAATGTCTCCAGTGAAGGAGACTCCACGACCCCCCTGGGCAGCCTGTTCCAGGGCTCTGTCACCCTTACAGGAAAAAAATTTTCCGGATATTCAACTTGAACCTCCTGTGCTCCAATTTACACCCATTACCCCTTGTCCTATCACTGGTCACCACTGAGAAAAGCCTAACTCCATCTCCCTGACACTCACCCCTTACATATTTGAAAACATTGATGAGGTCACCCCTCAGTCTCCTTTTCTCCAAACTAAAGAGACCCAGCTCCCTCAGCCTTTCCTCATAAGGGAGATGTTCCACTCCCTTCATCATCTTAGTAGCTCTGCGCTGGACTCTTTCAAGCACTTCCCTGTCCTTCTTGAACTGAGGGGCCCAGAACTGGACACAATACTCCAGGTGCGGCCTCACCAATGCAGAATAGAGGGGGAGGAGAACCTCTCTTGACCTACTAACCACACCCTTTCTAATGCACCCCAGGATGCCATTGGCCTTCTTGGCCACAAGGGCACATTGCTGGCTCATGGTCATCCTCTTGTCTACCAGGACCCCCAGGTCTCTTTCACCTACACTGCTCTCCAGCAGGTCAGCCCCCAGCCTATACTGGGACATCTTGTTGTTCTTCCCCAAATGCAAGACTCTACACTTCCCCTTGTTGAATTTCATCATGTTTCTCCCTGCCCAACTCTCCAGCCTGTCTAAGTCTCTCTGAATGGCAGCACAGCCTTCTGGTGTGTCAGCCACTCCTCCCAGCTTAGTGTCATCAGCAAACTTGCTGAGGGTACATTCTATACCCTATCCACCTCACTACCTGATCACCAAACCCATATTTGATCAACTTATCAACAAGGATGCTGTGAGAGACGGTGTCAAATGCTTTACTGAAATCAAGATAAACCACATCTACTGCTCTTCCATCATCTATCCACCTAGTAATTTCCTCATAGAAGGCTATGAGGTTAGTCAAACATGATTTACCCTTGATAAAACCATGCTGACTGCTCTTGATGACTCCCATGTTCCAGACACAAGTTCTATTGAACAGATTCAAATGAGCTCAGAACTAATTTCTTAATTATTCAGAGATTTAGGGGCTGAGAGGACAGATTGTGGCCATCATGCTGATGTTGGTAGGTGATTCCCAGCAACCAAGCTTGGTTATTCAGATATCTTTAAATCATTTTAAACAACTAAAGCTTTTCTATCCATAAGAAATAAAACTAAAACAGAAATGGAAAACTTATATTGTCAATTAATTAATCTTCTGTAGAAACCTGAAAAACCTAACATAATTTAACTTTCTCTTGCTCACACAAGATTACAGTTCTTTGCTGACACTCCAACTTTGTTTTCTTCCAAGCTAAACACCAGGCTATAAAAATGCATTTCAAGATGTGTCATTTTTTATTTTCTTTATTGAATCTGATCCCTATATAAGACAAAATACTGAATTATGTAAGAGTACCACAAGGAAAAAAAAAAACCCACAATAATAGTAATAATACCTTTATCTTTTAACTTGCTGTATTTTCTCATTGGTTCTGATTTCTCCAGGTATTTTTTTTAAGTACAGATCCTAATTGTGCTAATAAAGGGCAAATTATACAACCTATAATTAGAGTAAAAAGGGGAAAGGTGCAGTGGATCATAATGGAGCCAATAAGAGGAGAATATAATCATGGGTTATAGTAGTGTTGGTTTCTTCTGTATACTTAATAAATTGGCATCTCTTTTCCTGGTGTGTATCTAAGATACCTTTCCTAATATTCTCAAAGTACCCTTCAGATCTATTCCTGGGACCTTCTGCCATCCCTGGAATGATTGAGATTGAGGCTTCTTGGAATTCTCAGAGTAAGAAGAGAATTCCAGGCAGGTCTGGCCTGATATGCACAGAATAATAAGAAAAATGCTTAACATTTGGAGTTCTTTGCTGCTGCTTTCTCATCTTCTGGATTGTTTTTCTGCTTTGGGGTTTGTTGTGTTGTTTTTTTTTTTTTCATCTGAAGATTTCACAGCTTGTGGCTTTGATGTTTTTCCCTCTGAGTCCTTGAGCTGCTAACTGTCCCCATCTCAGCAATCTCACCCCTGTCTGCAGTTTCACCTTTCCTATCTCATACAGCTTGGCTTTATTTGTTTTCCTCACAGTGTTTTCTCACAAATTTGGTTTTCTCTGAGATTCCAGCCAAGGTCACACAGATGCTCAATGTGAAAACTCAGCCAAGGATCAGAGACAGCCCCAAGGGAGTTTACCAAGGCTGGAGTTTAAACAAAAACTCCCCAGATGGTCATAAAATGATATTTCAAATAGGTAACTAGAATTTACCTTTTGATTTGTTTAAAAATAAATAAAATTAAAATTAAATAAGAATGTTCCCTGCTTTTACATACTATTGCCAGGGAAATATTTCCTCCCATGTGCACACACTTCCTAAGTGATCCCCTTTACTTTGAAGTGAGATTTGGGAAGTTTCTCAGCCCAGTTATCCTTAGGGGAGCCCAGGTGCTCTTTCTGAGGCTGCAGAATGGATGGAACACTCAGGACTGATTCTGGTGATTGAGACTTTTCATGTACAAGTAGACCTTGAAAGCTCAGAGGACACCTTGGGAGAGAACAACTTGTTTTTCATTAGAACTACCCAAGGTACATCTCTCTGCAGTTTCATCTGCCATGGATTTCCCATCTCTATTAGATAATTCCTGCAGATAACTCAGAATGTGCATAATTTAAGATATTTATAAGTGTAAACATCTGCATATGCTTAGGAAACACCCTAAAGGGCAATTTAGTAGTGAACTAAATCATAACAAAAATGTTTGATCATTCTTTAACACACATTGCTTAAACTCTGTAAACTTTTGTGCCTACTAAATGCCAATCTTTCCCAGAGTTGGCCTTTAAATTCATTTTTTAAGAGACTCAGCCATCTCTCATACCAAAATTCCTGTATCAGTATGACACTTATCTCATGTGTCCACGTTAAATAATGAAAAGAGACTTTGGTGGTGATCTTTAGAACCCTTGCCCATCACCCATTAAACTCAACAAACTCCAGGATTATAGAAAAATAGAGAGAGAGATACATTTAGAATTATAAGCATTTATATATGTGTGAGTGTAACAGCTAATACACACACTCATATATATATATTTGATTTAATTTTAATGATTTATATATGCATATATATATATTTATATATGTTTATATGTATGGTATTTTATCTGCTGGTTTGTATCTCCTTTCCTTTCCAACTCCCAAAGGAAAACTGAGAAAACAACCACTCTGCATAGAATTACTAAGGCATTAAATTTATTTAATCTCTCTTATTCACACAGGTATTTTTAGGAAGTTAAGTCAGAACAAAAGCAAGTGTTTCCTCTCACAGCACACAGTTGTGAAACTTTAATTTATATGTTAATTTTTTTAATTAAAGGAAAAAATATAGAAGAGGGCTTCGTTTGAAAAATTACAATATAAGAGAACATCTAAATTAAAGTTTCCCAACTCTCTGCTCTTCTCTAGCATTGGCCCTGTTATCCCACACCTGCTGCCCCCACCCATGAGGGGACAAGAGGTGAAGCCAGAAACAGCATTTTTAGTGTCTCTTCTCTGCTGTTTCTCTCAAGGCAGTGGTGAGGGTTGGGAATACAATGGTTTGCCATGACCCTCAGAAATATTTTAATTAAAAGAGGCCTCTGACAAGGTTTGGGGCTTGTGATTCATTCCTCTGATGTCACAGAAATGAAGCCAATGGGTGTTAACTGGCTGTGTTTCCAAAGGGGTGGAAGAAGCATTAGAAAAAGAAGTCAGTGAATGTATATGCCAGGGAACATGGAAAATTATTATTGTTTTAATTAATTTAATAAATTAAATAATTTAATAAAATTATTTTAAAGAGCACAACTGGATGTTTACCTTCAGGACACTGCACTTGAAAATTTTTGATCTAGTTGTCACTTGTGTTGATCCCAAATTATTAAATATTTCTATTTTCTGTAGTGTGTTAACAATCTCAGCTGACAATTCTGAATTCATGACTAATGACTCTATTAGACACTTACTGAAAACTCAGGGATTCACAACCTGGTTTACATTTACACTGGGACATCTCCTCTCCAGTGGACACATCCCTGCAATATACCTACAGAATGTCTCATCCTGTAAAATTGCTGGGAGAAACTAAATGACCATGCTCTCTTCAGCTTTTCTGCATTAAAACATCATTTCACATGCTACCTTTTAACAACCATTTGTAGTCCCCAGGTTCAGGTCTATAAACTTCACACTTAACTTTTTATTTCTGCTTTATTCCTATTCCGTGCATTGCCAAATATTGCTTTTGTGTAATTGAAACAGAGCTGTAGTTTGATTATTAAACAGAAAGACTGTAATTGTCTTCACCTTTAATGGGAGAAGCAAAGGCTCCTGGTAGAAGAAAAGCTTAAAATGGGGAAAAATTTCTTTTTTAGAGCAGATGCTGGTGGGAGCCAGCAGACCCCCACCCAGGGCTGGCCTTCAGGTTTCACACAGGGGCACAGGTTTGCAAAATGTTTTCCATGGGGGTTATAAGTAACTTCTTTATCTTCTCCACCCACCTCTATTTTGCCTCCTTTTGCATCTCAAAATATTTGCAATTTCAGTACCCACCTCACATGGTTGGACATCACTCCGTGGTGCTGGATCTCACAGCTCTGACCTGGGGCTCAGCCCTGCTTGGCACCTGCAGTGCTGGGGTCTGCTGGAGACATTTCATGTCAGTTCTGAGATTCAGGCAACAGGAGGGTTCCAGGTGTACCAAGCAGCACAGGTGATTTCAGCTTTGAAGCCTACAAAGAAAGAGAAAACGTGTGACACCATACAGGCACCATTTTTAACCTTAACATCAGAAGAGGACAATGCAGATTTCTGTTGTAGCCTACAGATGGCCAGGAGTCAAGGACTAGAGCTGAGGCTTGCCAGTGGGTGACAAATCCCTGCAGAGGACACTCCTGTTTTCTCTGCCACTGTTGCTTCAATCCAAAATTAACTTATTTTGCAGGGAAAAAAAGAAAAAAAAAAAGTTTGAGGTACTTGAAAATCGCTGTGACCTCGAGCAAAAAAAAATACAGGTGAGGTGGGTGCTCTGAGCAAGATGAAGGAAGGAAAGGCAGGATTTTATTGTGTTTACCACTCTCCTTATCCTTCTGGGTGATGAAATGTTGCCCCGTGCTAGGACCAGATCCCTGCATTGTCCCTTCCCTGGAAAATCTTCCTCTTGCTTTTCCCCGGAAGGGCTCTTTCTCTCTGTAGCTTTTCTACAAGGCTCCTGTCAGCCCCAAGCAGCTGTCAGCTCCTGAGCAGAGGCTGCCTGCAGATCGAGTTGCTGGTGCTGCCAGCTCTGAGGAGCTCAGTGTCAGAAAGACTCCAGGAGAATGGCACCAGTGTCCCACACTCGGGCTTGAAGCCGCCGCTGCCTGCCGCGCTTTCCCCGAAGTATTCCAAGACCCTGGCTCTTACAAAAACTCTGTAGCTTCTCGTGCTAGAAGTGGGGTAAGTGCTTTCCTGTTTGCACGTCTCTCCTTTGCCAGGGGAATTTCCAGTTCAGCTTGATTTGCACGGGGATTGGGATCTTTTAAAATGCTGCGCTCTGCCCATTTGGTGCTCTCTTGGGAGAACTCCCCCTGCTCTGCAAATGCAACGGGTAAGCAGGCAAGTGTAGCAGAGCTTGGTATTATTCAAGGGATCCTGGGCTAAGTAAATTAAGCTGAACTAGAAATGACTTATTAATTCAAACATCTTTTCTATTTAAATACTGATTATATAGTCTTGTGTATAGATTTTTTGGCTGGGTAAAGATTTGCAAGGAGAGGAAACAGTCACTGAAATAAATCAGGCTCCCTGGCTGAATTAGAATGCAGAAGTCTGGCCTGTTTAACTTTTGCTGGAGGAAACTACTGCAGAAGCAGCTTTTTAAAGTATGCAAATACATTATGTGATGTATCTCTGCTGGGGTAAGGTTGATGAGCTGAAGCAATCTTCTGACCCTTTCACTCTCATGGTAATAATCAAGTGATGCTCGTTTTGCTCGGTGTGCTTTACGGGGTTGAGTTTGGTTTAATGCAGCATTTAAAAACCTTATTTAAATTAGTATTTGCCATACAGTCGAGGGGTAACAATCATCCTCTGTCACCTGGCACAAGGTAACCTGAAACTAGAGGAGTCCTCTCATGCTCTAGCACAGAACTTCTGTGTATTTTCAAGCTTGATGCATTCCAAACTTTTTCTTCAAATTGCCGCCTGTTCTTTTGGAAAGCTGATTAAAGAGATACAGAACTGATTTTTTTAGTTAGATTTCTTAAAATTTTTGCTCCTAAAACTCTTCTCTAAAACTTCTTAGGGTCAGAAGTTACACCTCTGTGTTTTGCAGTGCTGTATTGATTTCCTCCCATTTCTTTTTAATTGACAGGAAAGCACAGAGAGGAAATAATTTAATTACTATGGAGACCTTAAAAGCTTTATGAACATCTCTTGCTTTTCCTAGCATCACTTTCTCTTCTTCATAATGACAATGCTTGAAATCTCTCATTTCCAGCTTGTGATTTAGTCCTGGGTGGTATGTTAGAAGAGAATATGTGGCAAAAATAAAAGTGTCAGTGAAACAGAGTTGGAGAAATTCTGATCTCTCAGTGCCAGGCATTGGGTGCAGACATTCCCAGCTAGACCCCTACTAGTGACATTTCTAACAGCTGCCTTGGTTGGGTGAAAAACCTGAGCCCTAAACTCATCTTTACCTGCACTTTCTCATGGGCTCTTAAAAGATTTTATTACAGCAATGAATAGGAAAATATAAATAAAAATGAGTGGCACACAGGGAGCTCAGTGCCAACAAGTGACATTGGACCTGCACAGGGTACCTAGGGCTGGTACCAAGGGATGCTGGAATCAGCCTCTGCTCACCCAAACTCCTTAGGAACTGCTGGACCATGGGTCATCCAGATTGATTGCTCACATCTCTGAAGTTTGATATAAACTGAGAAGGTTTCTAGAAACCAAGCTGAAGACTAGGTGGGGGGTTAGAGCACCTCTGAAGTCTACTGTCCCCATTCACCACCTTGTCCTTTTTAAATTTATTAAAACAAAAAGAGTGTAAATGTTTGTGCTTCCTCCTATTTGTCTATTTTCCAGCTGTTTACATGAATGCTAAAAATATTGTCTCTGAAGCTTCTTCCTTGCTCCTTGGATGCTGTCTCAAAGTCAAGACCCTCTTTGTGCAGCATCTTCTTTTTCCCAACCCCTGCATTTTCTTTGTTGATTTCCCAGAACACACAAAGGAGCTGGGGGAGCTGAGATGAGGCCCCAGCTGTACTCTCCCCAGAAAGTAGCCTCAAGCCTTTTAAGGACACAAGTGCTCCTCATTAACAAAGAATGGCCTGTTTAAAGTGGCCAGACAGAGTACACTATGTACAACAGGGCAACAAGCAGAAAAATAGAAGGAAGCTTTGTTGAGCTTTTTCAGATATGTAAGGCATAGGAATGGGCTTATGCAAATGGTCTTTTTCTGTCTTTTCACTCTGAAGAGGAAGATATTGCTTATAGGGTTTCACCTTCCCTGGTCTGGCTTCTTGGCATTTGGGGTTTTTTTAGCAACTGAGTTTTTTCTGAAGCATTGTACCAAATTCTAAATTCTAAACACATTCTTTGCAACACAGCTAAAAGCAACCGATGGTTAAAGACTGCTGAGCTTTGTGTCACATCACCATCTTATTTTCAATGCCCTTGGGATGACCTAAAGAATAAGCAGTTTGAATAAGCAGTTTTGGCTCTGGTACTAATACATTCTGTCGTTCTGAATTATTTTATTCTTTTTTTCTGTGTTTCAGGCATCATGACTTGGAGAAATGGTAGAGATCTCTATACCAGGTTTCTTTTGTGGTTTCTTCTCTTGCATACGTTGGTCAGGAAGGTCATGCCTGAAGAGAACATCATTGCAACCAAGAAAGGCAGAGTCAGAGGGATGAACCTGCAGGTGCTGGGGGGAACTGTCACAGCTTTCCTTGGAATCCCTTATGGACAGCCCCCCATTGGTAGGCTGAGGTTTCAAAAACCTCTCCCTCGTGAGACGTGGTCAGAGGTTTGGGACGCCACGAAACACGGGAACTCGTGTTACCAGGTTATAGACACAACTTACCCAGGATTTCCTGGGACAGAGATGTGGAATCCTAAAACCAACCTAAGTGAAGACTGCTTATACCTGAACGTCTGGGTTCCTTCTCCCAGACCCAAGAATGCAACTGTCATGGTGTGGATTTATGGGGGTGGCTTTGAGACTGGGTCAACCTCCCTGCCGGTCTACGACGGGAAGTTTCTGGCCAGGGTAGAAAGAGTCATTGTAGTTTCCATGAACTACAGGACTTCTGCATTTGGATTTTTGGCTTTACCAGGCAACCCAGAAGCTCCTGGGAATGCAGGTTTATTTGATCAAAGATTGGCACTCCAGTGGGTCCAGGAGAACATAGCAGCGTTTGGAGGCAATCCAAAAAGCGTGACTCTGTTTGGAGAGAGTGCTGGAGCAGCTTCTGTAAACTACCATATCCTTTCTCCTGGAAGCCATCCTTTATTCACAAGAGCCATCATGCAAAGTGGATCTGCAAATGCCCCTTGGGCTGTGATAACAGCATCTGAAGCCAGAAACAGAACAGTGACTTTAGCTCAACAACTCCAGTGTCCCACCAGCAACGAGACAGAGCTCATTCTCTGCCTCCAAGACAAGGACCCAAAGGCTATAATGCAGAATGAACATTTCTGGGAAATATATGACTCTCTTCTTCGAATCTTTTTTTGTCCGACTGTGGATGGTGATTTTCTCTCTGACATGCCAGAAAAGTTGATTGAGGATGGACATTTCAAACAAACACAGATCTTAATTGGCGTTAATAAGGATGAAGGATCAGCATTCCTAGAACCTAGAGTCCCTGGGCTTAGCAAGGATGGTGATGGGCTGATCAATAAAACTCAATTTGAAGCAGCTTTAACACTGGCCTTCCCACAAGCAAGCCAACTTGCAATAGAAGCCATCATTTTTCAGTACACAGACTGGGAAAACGAGGAAAAGCCAGAACTTTACCGTGATGCCCTGGATGATATTATTGGTGACTACAATATAATATGTCCCACAATGGAATTCACCAAAAAAATTGCCCAACCAGGCCACAACGTGTTCTTCTATTTCTTTGAACACCAATCCTCCAAGCTCCCTTGGCCAGAGTGGATGGGAGTAATGCACGGGTTTGAGATTGAGTTTGTGTTTGGGATGCCCTTAGAAAGAAAAGCAAATTACACCAAAGCTGAAGAAATCTTAAGCAGGTCCATGCTGAGATATTGGGCAAGTTTTGCAAAAACTGGGTGAGTTTCCTCTAGATATGTGTTTAAGGTGTTGGATGTTTGCTGCTTTACAGGGGGGGAAAGCTTAACTGTCTGGGTGGTGATTTGAAGCCTAAGGAGAGTGATGGTGAAGGATTAATTGTTCTGCTATCCAGAATTCCTGCTTAGTTATGAAAAAAAAACAAAACTGTCTTAGCAAAATAAACTTTTGATGTGTAGTTCACAGTGGATGAGCTAAGAAAACAACGTGTGCTCATCCATAAAAGCAAATGCAAACCATTTTTTTGCCATGGCAGAAGCTGTCACTGATGGCAGGTAATGGTTTCAAGATGTAGGAAGAAAATATTTCAAATCCTGGGCAAGACTTCCAAGAGTAGAAGTAGGAGCAAAAAAGCCCAATTTCCTTTAAGAAGTAATTTGCACAGAACATGCAGGTGTATAATCTGGAGGTATTTTACTCTCCCATGATGAAGTGATTGAGAGGGCAAGATGTTCTGTGCAGAAAGTCTCCCTCCCCATGTGTACTGCAAGTGTGATCCTGGGTTCTACAGAAGCTGATGACAAATCACTCACTGTTTCCATTAGACTCATCTCTAAGTGAAATATGTCCTAACCTGGCTAAGAAGCAAATAAGTATATTTCATTTGGATGTTTGAAATGGATTAAATACATCCCCTTCTTCAGTCTGTTTGGCTGGAGACCAAGAGAAATGAGACAGCCCTCACTTTGCTCAGCAGGACTGTGGGGCTCTCAGTGCAATGTTCAGTTTGAAAGGAAAATATTTCAGTGTTGGAAGAAAAACAGCCACTGCCAGAGTCTTGTATGATTAGGCTCAAGGCTTTAAGCCTGATGGGGTGGGGAGGTATCTTATCTTGGCAAAAGCTCAGCTTGTGCTCTCTCATGAGAAAATTATATATATATATATAAATCTGTACCTGTGAAAAGGTACAGACACTTAATTTACACTTTTAAAATGTTTAAATAACTTAAATTTTAAAATCCTGCCTTTAATTTTACTTCCATTGTGGATTTTTCCTGATTTATGAAGAATACATGGATTTGTGAAGGCTGAAATCAATGATGTAACAGGATTCTGCTTGTTTTCTTCATAGATTAGAAACCAGACTTGATCACTGGGCTCATTTAGTCCATAAAACCTTGTACATAACACAAAACACAGGTGGGATTTAAACATTCCCAGTGATGGAAAATGCAGAACAAATGCTGGTAGGTTGTTCTAAAGCTTGATTACACTTCAGATGGTTACAGCTATAAAAGGAACTTTTGTGTCTGGTCTGAATTTGCAAATTCTACTGCTACATTTTCCAGGTGCTATGTTTTATTTGACAGTTTCTAAGCTTTATATTGTTATTTGTGTTCCATGCAGAAATAACTCTAGGCTCTGCTAAAATATCTTTTCATCCCTTTTTTTTTTTTTTCATGAAGTAAAACTTAAGGTTTTAACTATAATACATTTTTTTCAAGTTCTTAAAGAATAGCTATATATGTGCATCAAAACTGTCATTCATTACAACTTTCAAACTTTCCTCATTAACACTGTCATTCTGAAGAGTTTTAATTACAGGTATCATCCATCCTCTCTGCTTCAACCTGATAATCCTGTTAACTCACAACTACTCACAAGCCCTCCTTGCACTGGCCATGGTGTAACCGAGGCTCCACAATCTGTCCCATTCCATGTCCCCCATCTCCAGTGTGACACTTGATGTGACACTCCAAAGTGGACTGACAGATCATTTTTTTAAGACATCTGCTCACCACAGGGTGTGATTGATTGTTCCCTTTGCCACCCAGCAATGTTAATCACATTGATAAGTTTTATCCACTTTATCTGTTGTAGCCTATAATTTATTTATTTTTTTTTTACCATGAGTGATGAGCATATTAAAGCACAGGAAATAACTATACAGGGAGCTATGCTCACCAATGCATAATGTTTTCATACAGCTCTTATTCTTGTAAAATATAATCTGAAATTTAATCTATGGGCTCTTCCTGCTTCCCCCTCTGCTCAGACACCACTCTGTAGGAATTTGGTGTAAAAGCCCAGAGAAAAGCATTCAGCAGGGGTGCACGTTCTGGAATTGAACTGTGTGGTTGATTTATCACAACCAAAACTTCATCTGATGGGTGGGTACCCAAAATGAAGTCTGCACAATGGGGTCAGGAAACTCCTGGTAACAGTTCTTGCAGCATGAAGACATGCTAGGACATTTTTTTGAAGCTGGTGTCACCTTTCTGGAGAGCACATTGGTGAAGGTTCCTCATTCTGCACTGCAGGTTTCATAGAATCATAGAATTGGCTGGGTTGGAAGTGACCTCAGAGATCATCAAGTGGTGGATCAACCCTTGATCCACTCCCCCCGTGGTTCCCAGCCCATGGCACTCAGTGCCACATCCAGGCTCTTTGGAAAGATCTCCAGACACGGAGAATCCACTACTTCCCTGGGCAGCCCATTCCAATGCCTGATCACCCTCTCCAGAAAGAAATTCCTTTGAATCTCCAACCTAAACCTCCCCTGGCACAACTTGAGACCCTTTGTGCCCTCTTGTCTTGCTGAGAGTTGCCTGAGAAAAGAGCCCAAACCCCCCCTGGCTCCAACCTCCTTTCAGGGAGTTGGAGAGAGTGATGAGGTCTCCCCTGAGCCTCCTCTTCTCCAGCCTCAACACCCCCAGCTCCCTCAGCCTCTCCTCATAGGGTCTGTGCTCGAGTCCCTTCACCAGCCTAGTTGCCCTCCTCTGGACCTGCTTTAGGACCTCGATATCTTTCCTGAGCTGAGGGGCCCAGAACTGGACACAGGACTCAAGCTGTGGCCTCCCCAGGGCTGAGCACAGGGGCAGAATCCCTTCCCTGGACCTGCTGGCCACGCTGTTCCTGAGCCAGCCCAGGATGCCATTGGCCTTCTTGGCCACCTGGGCACACTGCTGCCTCCTCTTCAGCTTCCTGGCAATCCAGACTCCCAGCTCCCTTTCTGCCACTCTGTGCCCAGCCTGGAGCTCCCCATGGGCTTGTTGTGTTGAACCTCATCCCCTTGGGATCATCCCAACTCTCCAGTCTGCCCAGGTCCCTCTGCAGAGCCCTCCTGCCTTCCAGCTGATCCACACTCCCCCCAGCTTAGTGGGGGGGAAGTTTACAACCTTCACTCCAGGAGCTTGCAGTCAGGATCTTATACCAGAGATAGTGGATCTTTGCATTGAACAGAAGTATCTCTTAGTAGGAAAAAGGAAATTCAGCTCCATATTAGATTTTTGCAGGATATTTACACTTTTATGTACTATTGATTTCCACTGGATTGCATACATGTTGTAAAGAATGTACTATATATTCCTTACACTTATATAAGTATATAAAAATATATCAGATTTGTTATACCTTGCATAAAATACAGACATGTAATAAAACATTTTCTATTAATCTATAGAGAAACATATATACACATCAAATTCCAGTTACCTGCTGTGAAAAACAGAGTACACTGTCCTTGGAGGTGGCTAAAATTAGACAAACATCCACTACATTTAGGTTTAAGTTTTTAGGCTGATCTATCATCTAGTCTGATCATCATTCACACTATAATTAGATTAGCCCACAGATTGAATTTCAAGAGGTTTCCACAGCAAATAGCAAATAATCCCTTCCTCTGACCAATCTAACTACTGCAACCATGCAATTTCTGGACATCACATCAGGAATAACCCATTTTGTGACACCTCACAGCCCCCTGAGCCTTTCTAACCCGTTATTTCTAGTCTAAAACAAGTGGGGAAATACTAAAAATTGTTCATGTTTCCAAAAGTAATAGGTGAGCCTCAATTCCTGGCACCTTGGAGCTCACAGTAAATATTTCTCATGAATAGGGGAAGCCCCATTTGGCATCCTGTTTATAGGAAAATCTGGTGTGATCAAAGGGCAAACATCTGAAGGGGGAAATTATCATTGATGTCTCCAGTGGAGGAGGAGAAAATCAAGCAAAAAAGATGGAAATCAGAAACATTGTACAGCACATTTTTAGTGAGGGTGTGTGACCTAATATTCTAATGTGCAGAAGTATAAAAGCACAAGGGAGGGAATGCAGAGCCTGCAGAGGAATGGAGGTAAGGTAAAGGCAGCAAAAAGGGAAAGAAATCAGTTTGCTCAGTTGGGAGGGACCAAGAGGTTGCTCACCTGACCACCTGCAGAGCTGTTTCTCATGAGGGGTCTTCAGTCCCATGCTTTGACCCAAATTATCTCAATTTTTCATCTTCACACGAGCATAAATAATAACCATGGAGATATAAAAAGTCCCCTAGGAGCATTTTCTGCTTCTTAGAAATACCTGAGAACAAAGGAAAAGGTATTAGGGAGAAGAAGAGAGGTGATTCCTTCAAAGGAGCCCAAGAATCCTGATTTTCTGGTTTCTAAGAGTCCTGAGTTCCTGGTTTCTATATTTATCAGGGATCAAAAGGAGACAATCAGCCAGCCCAAGGGTTTCCTACTCAACCACCCCACCCCCATCCATAGGATGTAGAATTTTCCAAGTCTCCAGGCACCTCTCATTTCAAGCCTTTGCTAAAAGTAAATATCAGTGCTAATTGAACATTTTTGCTGGCAAATTAACAGGGATAAATATTTTCTGGTTTGAAGATGAATGGGGAAGGCAGGTGATGGGAACAGACTCTTCACCTGTGAGGCTTGAAGTTGAATTTTGGCATCATATAACAATAGATCTCTTTGCTAGCCAAGGGAAGAATGGCATTTTTAAGAAATCTGACATATATTTACCAGGTATATAATAGCTGTGAAGATCTTCCTTTCCACTCATGAGATTTTCTTCAGATTCATTATCCAGACAAGGATCCCTAGGAATTAGGGAAACCACAGCTACCTCTGTCACTGCACAAGGGACATCCTGTTCATCACTGCCTGCTGTATTTACCCATATGGATAATGTTACTTCATGTCACATAACCTGAAAAAGAGAATATTTTTTAAAAAAAAAGGGAAATTACCCCCTGTGCCTGACTGTTCAAGCAGTTGACATGGAGGACTATGAAGAAAGGACAGACTGGTGGGCTCAGAAGGTTCCTTGTGGTGATGGTTAGGATTAGCCCCTTGGGTTATTTATAGTTTATACTAAATATAGATCACTGATTTCTAATCATTGCCTCTTGGTATCAAATAAGATTGACCAAGGATCCCAGCCATTCCTACAGGTATCAGAATAATTTCATAAATACTTTCTTTGCCTGTATCTGAACCTTCAAAGAACAACTTTTTATCACACCCTCAAAATAAAAATAAATACATATATATATAATAATCATCTCTGGTTTATATTCCAAGGAAGAAATAGGATCATCACTAGTGCTGTCTAAATAAATCAAGTGAAATATTAAGGTTATAGGAAAGAACAGGTTCCAAAATCAATGTTTTTGATTTACACTGATTTAAAATTCCCCCATTCACCCTGACCTGGGGGCTCCTCATCTGAATCTTATATTTAAGAACATTGGCAGATGACTATCAAACCTTAGCTGTAAAATCATTTGATAAAATAACAGACATCGCCAAAATGAGACAGGAAAAGAGGTGTGGCCAAGTTGTATCCAGCAGGAAACCACGGGGTGATACCCTACAGAAAATCAGGCTGGGTACCATTACATTAGTGGAGAAATAAAGTTAATTTTAACACTATAAAGTCAGCTTTCAGCAGAGTTTGGAAAGCTTTTTGGCACCCCTTAAGTGACATCCGTGGTGAAAGAATTGATATTTCTCTTTATAAAGCACTTTTAACATTCATTTCTCTGCTGCACTTTTGTTACTCTTCAGAAAGCTTTGGGAAGTAATGACACTAACAGGTCCTATCCATCATATGCAGCAGAAAACACCTCTAACTAGTAAAAAGAAGTTTTATTTATCAGGAAAAAATCCATGACATCCCAAAGCAGTGGTTGCTAGGTTATGCCTCCTGCATTACTTTATTCATTAGCTTTAGTAACTGTGTCCTTTAGACCTGAGTGATGCAAAGTGATGAGGAGACAGAGAAGTCAGGGGAGATGAAAACTCAGAGAAGGATGTGTTGGAACACAAAGACAAAATTGTTAAGGCTTGGTGAAAAATGTTTCTGGTAAAAGAAAACTGGCAAAACTTGTCTCAGTGCCAGCTTTACAATTCCTGAAACAAATCTCTTGCAGCTTTTTCTCTAAAGTGAATCTTTTGAAATATTTCCTCCTATGTTTTGGGGGAATTTGGGAGGCTTTGATTGCCCCATGAAAGCTCTGAAGCTCTTTGCCTGGTTACTGTTGTCTTTTCCTGATCTTCCTCTGGTACAAATATAATAAATTTCAGTGCTTTTGTTACTGACTTATCACAACATGTTTATAGGCAGCAGTTTCAGAGTAGTGAGAAGAACAACAGCCTCATAGAGAGACCAGACAGAAGATTGAAATGAGGCCCTAAAAACTGTCTGGAAGGGAATGAATGTACTGGGAAAGAAGGAAAAGAAAAAAAAAAAAAGAAATTAAAAAAACCAACCCACCTCCGACCACTTTAACAGGAAAACTTTACATACCATGAAGCCACTCATGGTGAAGAATTTCAGGTGGGTTGTGTTTCTTCCTGAGATCAGCCCAGGTTCCCAGGGAGAGAGGCAGGAACTGGGTAATCCACTCAGATCAGATCTGGTCCTCACAGCATCTTCAGCATCCCAGAGCTGGAGCTCAGCAGGACCAAGAGGAGGATTTCCCTGAATCCAGGAGAAATTTCTGGGTATGAGGTAGGAACTGAAGGAGATCTAAATGAGCAAGGTTTGTAAAAATACAAAAAGATGGACAAAAATCCTTCCTTTCTCAGGTCAGGGAAAAGCAAAGCTTTAATTTTGACCCAAAAGAGCAGATGCATTCTCACCCTGTCTTGCACTGGAATCAACACTGAGCCATCAACAAACAAAAAAACAAACAAAAAAAGGAAATCATAGCACATGAACAAAATAGAAGGTCAGATTTTAGGAAACTTGCTCTTATTCTCCACACTTTGCTTTTGGGTTCTTAAAAGTGACTCATCATCCTTCCAGGGCCCATAATATTGTTATATTCAGAAGCAGTAATGGAAACAATTTTTTATTATTATTTTTTTTTTTTCAATCTATTTGGAAATAGTGCATCATGGAAAAGAATCAGTAACTAGAGACTTGCACTTGGCAGTCATCTCTCTCTGGCTTGCAAGCTGACAAGCTGTCATTGAATTTCAGAATTGAAACCAGGAGCCTTTGATTCAGTCATCTTTTGAAAATAGGTTTGGGACACAAATTGTTTAGACTGGCTTAATATTATTACTAATATTGTAAAATTACAAGATGTCTTTTTCCTTCCCATATGCATAGCAGATGCAATTCTGTCCATGCAGATTTTGTTCTCTACAACAGATGAGTCAAACTATTATTTTCAAACATGAGATGAGAAAAATCTATTAAGGAAACGTCCAAATATTGTAGGAGGGATTAAACAAGACATAAACCCAAAACCTGATGCTCTAACACTAAGCTTTGCTTTGAATATTTAATCAGAGCATCACCATGGTTGGAAAAAACCTTCAAGATCATTGAGTCCAACATCTACACCACCTAAACCACTAAATCCTCTCCCAAAATGCCACATCTACTTGGTTTCCTATTGCTTCCAGGGATGGAGACTCCACCAGCTCCCTGGGCAACCTGTTCCAATGCCCCACCACTTTTTTTGGTGAAGAAATTTTTCCCAATATTAAATCTAAACCTCCCCTGGAGCAACTTGGAACCATTGCCTCTTGTCTTATAACCTCACAGAAATGAGAAATGTTTTGGAGGTGGTTTGTTTGGGTTTGGGTTTTTTGGTTTGTGGGGTTTTTGTGGGGTTTTTTTATTTTTTTGTTTGTTTTTTTTTAACTTGTGCTGTCTTTGGCTGGCCCTGTAAAAGCAGATAGGGACATACCTTGGATGAGTTTTTTCCTCTTCATCCAAAAGAGAAATGTAGAAGAGTTGGTAGTGGATGTGGTTCCCTGCTGTGCCCAGCACCTGGCCAAGAGCCCACATGGTTGTGTTCTGGGGAAAGGAAAGGAAGGAAAAGATAGAGCTGATCCAGAAGTTGAAATCAAATCACAGTGTGATTGCTGCCTCAAATTTGGGAGTGAAAATAAAAAGCCTGGATGGAAATAATATAGAGTTTGATGGAAAGGACATGATTAAGGAAGATGGGAAAACAAGAGAGGGAGATGCTGAGTGATGGAAGAGGCTGAGGGAATGCAACAAAGTAAAGGGAAAGAACAAAGAGAGATGGAAAAATAAAAGAATAAAAATGTCTGAGCCACCTGCTGATCATTTTGGGGAGTAGAAGAACCTGTGAAGAGTGACACGAAGGAAATAGATGCATGAATTTACAGTGAGTTAAGCATTAGAGCAGTACACCTCAGAGATAATCTAGGATTAGGGATTTCTTTCCCCATCTCACAACTTCTGCAGGAATGTAAACACACAAAAAGTCACAGGGAAATTCTAAACAGTGTTCATTCACAGCTAATCCTCTTTTTAGGGGCACTCAACCCGTGTGCTGCTTTTCTGCAGCTTAGCCCTTGTTTCATCAGCAAAAGGCAGAAATTGAAAGTTAAAAGGACTACAAACCCCATTTTTCCAGGTGGTTCTGGGACACTAATCTGAATTCCTACTAAGGAAGCTTTTGGTACACATTTTAATTTACTCCCCAATGCAAGAGCTTGGCTTGTTTCAGGGAGGAAATGAGGAGCAGCAGAGGTTACCCAAATCCATATTTTTGAAGGGAGCTCAATACAGTCTTTAATTTTATTTTTAATTTTTTTTTTTCCAATCAGCTGCCAGAGAAGTCAGTGCTGGGTAAATGCAGTCAGCAATTCAGTCACAGAATTTGTGAGATATGGGCCCCAGGAATCTCAAAGCTGCATAAGGAGAAATCAGGCATTTCATGCTCCCAGTTGCTGCTGTTACACAATTATCTGCTTGCACAAATGTAAAATGAAAAGGTGCCATCCTCTGCTTTCCCAGACATCTCTGTCTGCCATCTGTGTTCTCTTCCTTTCCTTGGGGGAACATAAGACAACTTCCTAATTCCATACAATGCAAACTCTAGGGATCCTTACCTCAAATTGACACCAGGGAGCTCCTTTTTCTCCTGGAGCTGCTGGTCAGACACTGGGATTTTTATTTTAACCAAGGAAGTTTTCAATATCTGTCTCTTGTGAGTATTATTCACCAAGTTGTTCTCCAGAAGGAGCTTCCAAGTCAATTTTCTCTACAACTGGAAACACTGAAAGGTTTATAGCTGGTTTTTTCCAGGCATGCAGTAGTGTGCAGACTGTAATTTCCACAAAAGCCCCCTCAGTTTTCAAAGAGAAGGACTTTGAATAGGTTCAGATATCCTTCTTTACATACTTTTTCTTCCTTTTTCTTCCTTTCAGGGCTCTCAGACCCAATGTTGCTATTGGAAAGCCTCCCTCTTACTGGAGCTTAAAGCAGAGAATGTTATAATGCTGGGACATCATTTAAAAATGTTTACCAACTTCTACTTGAAAATATCAAACCTACAATGAATATATAACAAAAAAATGTTAATTTTTAGTTATTATTTTAAATATCTTTGGGGTTTATTAACACTATATTTATATGTTTTTAAAATATTTTTATATAAACTAGAGGGAATATAAATTATTTACATTTCCCATCATGAAGTCCCAGTGGTTGTGTTCCTGATGAAGCAATCACACATAGACACCTTTTCCTGAAAGCTGGGTAATGGCTTCATTTATAGGACTGCTCAATTTGGCCCAGATTGCAACAGCAATTGAAGTCTGTGACTCATCTTCTCCCTCCCATTCACAGAAATAAACCAGTGGCAGTAGTGGAAAATATCAAGAAAAATGCTACTATGATGAAGTCTGACAGGACAGGATGAATCAAAATGATTTTACTTGGTGCAGGGCTACGTGGAGCATCCATCTCAGGGAAAAAAAAAAAATCATGATTAGGGCAATTACAATTGAAAACAAATCTCTAGTATTATGGGCTAGCATAGTATCTACTGCACAGTATATATTGAAAATTTGGTCTCCAGAGATAAGGAAAACATTGAACCCATTTATCTAACAATTTCTGAGTGTCTGGAACTCTATTAATGGGGGAGAAAGCAAGAAATGGAAACAGTAATCATATACATATGAGGACAGTTTTCTCTTTCTCATGCCCAGCTGGACTGGCAAATTTTTCCAAAGCCACAGGGAATTTAAAAGCCAGTATTAATAGCTCCATGGCAAGAAAAAACATTTTTCTCTCCTGCTGCACACTCTCTCTAGGTTTGTCCCAGGGAGCAATTCAGTTAAGCTACTATGTAAGTTTATGTTTTTCCAGGTCATGAGAAGCAGACCTGAGGTGGTAGAGCAGATAATGGAGCTTCAGAAGATGAGTAAAAGGGCAAATGCCATGTGCCTTGCTACTTATTCTTTTTACTTACCTTCTGTAGAAGTTAATTCCTCCTTCAAGGTCTCAATAGGGTTCAGCACCTTCTCCCATTTCTAAGTGGCCCTCTTCAACCTCTGGAGGTAAGACAAAAAACTATGGTTTCATTTGATTTCTTGTGGCAACCAAGAGTGGAAAAAATCACAGCCCTGAAAAGTGGTCCTTGAGAGGTAAAACTGATATCATACAAAAAGGCATGAGGATCTCACAAAATCGTTCAGAGGAATATTAGGAGGAAAAAAAAAAAGCCTTTGGAATAAAGAAGGACTCAGCCATAGTGTTACCTCTCTCTTGACTATATAAAGGTGATAAAAACGTGATCAGTGAATAGTCACACTAGAACATGGAGTCCTGGAGGTGTGAAATCCATCCAGGAAGAGTAAAGCTTCTTTTGTAACCAGCAACAGGAATTTCTCCATCTGAGACCTAATCCCAAACTTTCAATCACTCTATTTTCCAGTTGTTTGGATTTTAATCAACCCCTAACCAAGTTGATTCATCTCAAAAGGTGGAGGGCTGGTCCACAAACACCATGAAAAAAAAAACAAACCTCTTCAGGTGGCAGGATTGTTAAGCAGGAGGAATAAAATCCTTCTGAAAAGTCTTTACTTCTTTCTCACAATACATAATCTGAATGTGCAAATAACAGCTGCATGTTGGGGGTATGTTCTATATCAGACACTTTTGTCACATCCAGCTTCCTGTGAATATCCCACTGAGTGATAAGCATTTCTTAAAACAAAACAGCAAACCACCAAAACACGTTTTGGTGGCTAAAATTATCTCCACATCAATGTCATGGTTTTCATCCCTTTCCCTGAACTTTAATTTCACTCCAAATCTCCAGTCCCTCTTCTCACCGTGGCAGCCTCCAGCATTGCAGACTCCTTCCATCTTCAGAGCTTTTTGTTTGCTTCTCCTTGGCCAGAAATAATGCTCTGGGATGAGAAAGCTGTGAGGCTCAGCAAGGTCTCAGTCTCTTCTTTTACAGTCTTTAAAACTCTGCAGAACATGTATGTATTTGGGATGGACCATGGGAATTAAAAGGATGTCTGACTGGCAGGGCTTCAGGGCTTGGTGAGAGGAGAGGAGACCCAGGTCTGAAAGTCCTCACCCAGGGGGACCCACAGGATATTGTACTGACTTATATCAGGGTGGATTTTCATTATTAATTAGAGCTAAATTAAAGGAAATATCAGCTGATACTTTAGTGCCTGGTCAGGAAAGGACCTTTTAACTCACTTCCAAGTTTCTTGTGCTACTGAGCCTTAGAGAGAGTGGTAGGGCTGCTGTGCCAGACCTTCCATTAAATCACTTCTCACCACATGCTATAAAAGCAGCAGGGTTTGAGGCAGGGGCTCCTGAAATAGCCCCAGGCTTTGCTGAAACATCTTCAGAGGGGAGGAGACCTAAGTGCAGGAGGGCCAGAGTGATCCCAAGAGGTTAAAAACCCACAGCCAGGGGCTGAAGGTCTCATCAGCTCTGCCCTGACGGCCTCAGCTCACGATTCCTCCTGATACCAGAGCTCCCCAATCCAGAAATTTGAGGCACTGGACTCCTAAATGCATTGCAAGCATGGCCAGAGAGCTAATGCAGGACATCCTGGTTCTACATGCCTCAAATACTATATCTATGGCCAACCCCTTCCAACTTACCTTACCAATCCCTTAAATATAGCAGGAATTCACAACTAAGCACCAAGATATGCATGAACAAGAATCATTCCAACTTTTGATGGATGCTTCATGAGGCTATTTTGAGCAGAGCCCAGAGAGAAGCAAGAGCTTGTTGCTTCATTTCCTGAAACTGATAGCAGTGGTAATAGTGCATACCAGGGGAATTTAGAGTTTAAGACAGTTCAGTGCTCAAGTGCTGTCACCAAGCTGGAATCAGGGAGGAATATCCTGAGAGTTTTATTTAGCCTGGGAAGGTGTCAGAAAGTCTGGCTGCAAATGTTCTTCTCCAATTTCTGGCAGTTTAGAAGCATGCCAGCTGGACCCTTCAGGTTTCTTCAAGGATCAGCAGAAGGAATAATATTTACCTAGGATGTCACTTGCAAAGCAGTTTCCTTTTGCTGGGGCTCTGGGACATTTTGTAGGTTCCAAACCCTGAGATCCCTGAGAACTGAGCCCAGCAGAATGCAATGAACTTCCATTAAGCTGCTGCTTAAGAAAAGGAATTTGAAGGATTACAACCTGGAACCTCTCTCATTCTTGCAGTACTCAGTCACACGAGGTCTTTCATTCATTACTGAGGAACCTGAGGAAGGCTCAAATGTTGCAGTGAGGTCCAGCAGTTTTTGTATCACAGTAAATGGGATAGTTTGAGCTACTACAGCTTTTCTGAAACAGATTACTATTTCCTTGCAAAAAATTCTAATTAAAAAAACCCAAAATTTAGACATGATTTTTGTTTCTAGATTTCCCAGCCACATAATTTCTAAATTTCTAATTTTTCTAAATTTCATTGTGCCACAGAGCAAAGCCCCAAGACCTTGAGAATGCTGATGCCAGGAGGCTTCAAGGAACCAGTGTAGGAACTGGTGCCCAAACACCCAATGTTGCACAGGCTGACAACACCCTAGCCTGGCTTCTCACCTTTCAGTGGGGTGGTTTTAGAGCTTGGCTGTTTCAAATGGCACCACTCAGCCTTTTCAAGCAGATAGATTAGCTGCTGTCCTTCTCATTAGTTTAAGAGGATAAAAACCTTGAGAATATTTTAAAATAAACTATCAAGTGTGGCAGTGCATTTGTTGAGGGAGTCCACGAGTCCAGTATTAAGAAATACTCTGAAGAGCTGTCTCAATGAAATAAAAACCAGCAAGGGAAGTTGTTCTGCAGCACTGGCAGCAAAAAGCACCAACTGGTAGTAGCAGGGACATTGAAAGTAATACATGGATTTGGGAAGAGGTAGTGTGTCAGCTTTCCAATTCATTTATTGTGGAGTGGCACATCCCTTGTCTTGCTATTCCAAATGAGGCAATTCATAACCTTTGGACAAGGAACAGAAAAGTGCTTTTGTCATCTTGTCTTTGCTTTCGCAGTTTCTAATGACAAAAAGCCTCAAAGTGTACAATTTAATGTGAAACATTTGGGCATAAAGTAAAGATTTTGTTAAGGGAGTCCTTCAAATCATTTTAGTGGGTGGTAGGTAATTAGCTGACTTGCTAAAATGTTCTGGATAACTGAACTGAGGCAATCTAAGAATAAATTCAGTATATGGAGTCATACATAGGTGGACCCAGTTGTGGTGACAGGGTATGAGATGTAATCTCATGTAGTGAAATCCTTTCAGATTTATACAGACCTCTGGATGGAAAGTTTATACAGTAATTAGAGTTTCTAGGGAAGTTCTTACAGTTAATGGGGTTTTTTACAGGTGTTAAATATTTCTTCATCCTCTCCCTTGCTGGCATTTCTAAGGAAAGTTTCCAGAACAAGTTCATTTTCTTTGTTCTGATAGCAAGCTCTGCTCCTCAGGTTAAGGACTTTGAGTCTTCAATCTTGTAGCCCTCTCCAGTGTCTACTTAAGAGTGGAGTCATTTGAAGCTAATAGTCTGGTATGAGGAAACAGGCATTAAGCCAAATTGTTTGAGGGTTTGAGTAGCTTCAACCAGCACTTCACAGTAAAATCTGTTCTTTTTAATAGGACTGGGCTGGAAAGGACCTGTTAAGCTCCCAGTCTCACCATCTGAGCAAAGCTGTACGCAAACACACACAGTCCCTACCCAGTCCTTCCCCTGGGGACCACTGCTCAAAACTGAGCTTATTCTGGCAGTTGTGCTGCAATGAGAAAATGAACACAGGTATAAATAGCACACATCATGACCTTTAGAAATGATCTGAGACATCTGGATACATTTGCCTTCCTACAGCTGCAAACACTTCCCACCCCTCTGCAGCAAGCAACTGCCTGGTGCTGCTCCTCAGCTCTCCTGAGAATTAGGAGTACCCCTCTGTTCAAGGTAAAAAAGTGGGAAAAACATACAAAATGTTTTCTTTAAGGCTGGAAGAAGGAAAAAAAAATAAACTCATTTGAATTAGATAAAGATTGGGTCATCCATTTGGATTGGATAAGGTTATTTTCATTGGGGGTGTTTTTCAGTGCCAGCATGATTAATGGAGATGTTCTACATGACATAGTAACTAACAAAGCAATTGTACAACTGAGATAAATCTTTAAGATACAAATCTTGTGATGTTTCCTCAAAGCCCATGATATCCCTGTTGGGACTCCTCTGAAGCCAAGGTGATCACTCACTGATTGAGGCATCAGCAAGAGGGATTCAGCCACATTGCAGAAGGATGCACAAAGAGCTGGCATAGCCCATCTCTTGGAGAAGCAAAGAGTTGGAGGCCCAGCACAAGATGGGGTTATCCAGGAGCTCCTTACCATCTTATTAATTTTTTAATCTACCTGAAGCTCCATTTAAGCCAGAAGGAAGTGTCCTTGTGGTACAGCCACAGCTTGGCCTGTGGTCCCAGGAGTTGGCTTGGTATCTCTGCTTCTGTTGTAAAACACAGAACTCTGCTTTCCATCCCTTCCTCCCTGAGATAACCTACTGATACCATAGCTCAGCTGATGTCTTCTCATCCTTCTGTTCATTTTGCCTGAAGCTTGGGTTTCTCTGCCCTGTGCTCTTAATCCCTTTCACCTGAAAGCCTACAGAGGAGACAACCCAACAAAAATTAACAGTGCTACAGAAGCAGTTCCTTAGGGTGTCTCTGCCCAGGGCAGGGGTTTGGAACTAGATGCTCCTCAAGGTCCCCTTTCAACCCAAACCATTCTATGATTCTATGCATTTCTACAAGCACAAAGTTATTACCTATTGACTCCTGGCAGGTTTTATACCTGTACTAGAGTGTGACACAAGTTTGTAGGGGTGGAAACCTCAGGTACAACCACACAAGCTTCAGCAGCTCCTCTTGGTTGCAGAACCATCCTTTGTCAAACAAGTGAAACATTTACAGCAGGTTTCTTATTTGATGCCAAACTATTCCCATGATTCTTAAAGGCATTGTAATGCAGCTGTAGAAAATGTGCCAGAGACAGGGTTATTGCTGCTGTGGCATTCCCTCTAAGGCCATTCCCCCTCCCTGGAATCTTGTGCCCATGGTAACACACCATGAAATGCCACCCATGAAAAACTGCTGATTGCCAGCACTGCCCAATAGCTACAAGGGCTCACAAAGCTACCAGAAAGGATTCACATTTATTCTTTCCTGCTTTTCAATGAGCTGTTTGAAAGAGAAAGGGGCCATACTCAAAATGAGCATCAAGCCTTCCAACCCAGGTGAAGCCCATAAAGTCCCACCTGGGAGGAAAAGCTCTGCCTTTGATTTCCATTCTTCCTGCACAGAGAAATTCAGCAGCAGCTTTAAAGCTTTGCATTAAAATCAGTGGGCAAGGTGTCCAGCTCCATGAGGATCCACATGGAGAGGCACTGCTCCTGCTGCTCCATGGGATGAGAGGGATGGGGAACATCCAGAAGGTGAGCTGCAGGCAACCAGGTTTGCAGAGCCCTGCTCAGAGCTGGTGGGAGGGATAAAAAAGGACAATTAAGAGCAATAATGCATTGCTCAGGTGAAATTAGTGTAGGTTTCCTCTCAGGAACAGCTTCAGCCAGGCAGAACAAATATTTGTCTGGCTGGGGTCTTCCAGGAGGGAGGAGCTACTGGGGACCAGAGGTAGAATTGTGTTGCAGCCTCTGAATCTTTCAGTGAGCCTGGGCTGGTATAATTCAGCTGTGTTAGACAGCTAAAATGATGTGGGTTTTGTTTTTCTTTTCCTCTAGAGCAACAGACAACATGTAAACTTGATCCATTTACAAAGGGAGCAGCTAAATAGGAACACAGTGAATGCTTGGGAGAATCTAAGCTGTACAGTCAATGTTTACAGCACTCATTAGGAAGGTAAATGATGCCTAAAACCATTTTCAAGAGACTTAGAGAAAATCTTTCATTGTGAGCTATGTCAAAATAGAGTTTAACACTACAAAAGAACCTCTCTAGCAAATGGTTGTACTGCAGCAGAGTGAAAATTACTCAGGGCTCACTCACAAATATAAACTGAATATTTTACAGATACTTTACATCAGGAATGCCTGCAAAAACAACAAACAAAACAGAGAGAGGGGATGAATTCAACTTTTCTGTGTTTTACAAACCAACCAAATAAAAGTTATGCTGTGTAATCAACAGTATGCAGTGAGCTAGTAGTGGGTTTCAGGGTATATTGATCATTTTCATCAGAATGGTGATTGATGTAGCTTTATGAGCAACTGAACTGTGTTCAGGTTGTTGCATTTTCCACCTGAACCAACTGAACTTTCTGAAGCTGAACACTAAATATATAGAAATTATCAGTGAAAAAGCTCCTCTAAACCCCTCTTTGTTCCTATATAATATTTACTATAAATTAATCTTGAGGATTAAATGGTAAACTGGTATGGACATACAATACCTAAAAGGGAGAGAACAGAAACTGGTGCCTGGGAGTAATACCAAGCAACTCCCCCTGAGCACAAGATTTAAAAAGCTGATGAACTTCCCTGAGTGCAGCTTTACTGGTGGCTGAGCCCAAAGACATTCTGGTTTTCAAATTAATGAGCAAATAAGTTGGGATGCCTTGAAGACACATCTTAAAATAGTTAACTATAAACAAGCTGCATTAACACTATCACAGAGCAGAGAGGGTCCAGTCTATAACTAATACTATAACTATAACAGGGCATAAGCAGAGAAAAAAACCAAAAACAAAAACAAAACAGCTGAAGTAATGAAACTGGTTCTGTTTACAAAGTTCAAACACAGGTGGGTTTGGATTTGGGTTTCTTGGTGGGTTGTTTTTATTTCTTCTCTAGGATCAATTAAAATAATTGTGTTTCTTCATAGCCATAAGATTTGCTCCTGCAAGCATTAAAGATTGCAGAGGAAAGGAGCTCATTTCTTTGTAAAACATTCAGTAAAGCAGCTCACATTTTCTCCAAACAAAACTAAGGCCTTCCCTGGCTGAAGCTTATATGGACAGAGGTCTGTAAAGGTGACAGATGTTTGACAAGGTAGGTGCAGAAGAGAGAGGTTCATCCTGCAGATGCGTGGCCCAAGCCCTCTCATGACACAACTTGAAGCCCCATTGCCAGCACTGGGGGCACAACTGGAATGTACTGGAGGTGACATGATTGAGTAGGACCAAAAGATGAAAGAGCTGAAGGTGCTAAAGATGATTGGATGGAGGTTTCCATGGAAACTTTGAGCTTTGGTTCAGGAGAAGCAAGTTGCTGTGATGTATCAGATCATCCATCAAAATATAGATGGGCAGAGACAAGGTTGTGCAGTGTGTTGGGTTCCTTTCTGTTCAAGAGATTCTCACAATACTTTTAATTTTTCTATATGAATATTATTAAGTTTTCAGTCTGTTGAAAAGACCAGGTGATTTTACAACTTATTCTGGGCCCTGCAATTCTCATAATGAAGCTATTAGTAAGGAGGAATGAACAGTAATTGTGATCAAATTACAAGGTTATTATCATAACTTGTTCTTTACCAGTTAAAAATTAGACTTCTGTGATCTGTTTTTCTATAACTGGGAGCTACTTTTTAACATGGGAAATCTTCAGTAATGGAGCCAAGGAGCAAATTACTGGACATTTCTTTGAACAGTAGAGCTGATTAGAAATGCAGAGAGAATATCCTAATCAGCACACTCACTTTTTTTTTCAAAATGCTGTGTTCATCTGACAGTCCTTTCAATCATTTTCAGCAAAATACATCTGTAGCCATTGTGTAATCCCACCCCCCCACACACACACCTGTAAATTATAATGTGGAATGTCATGATTTATCACACAGCATAAAAGCTATTAAATGAATACTGGCAGCACCATTAGTGTTCTGATCTTGAACTGAAGTGCAAGTCAGCTCTGCTTAAGTCATCATTCTCATGAGCCCCAAATAAATGTGCAGTTAAAAAGGGTGCCACAGGTTAATCAGAGCTGAATTAGTAAAGAAAAATTGGTAAAGAAGTGAGCAATTCAGGAAAAGGCATGCTCAATCTCTCCCTCTAACATCACATTTCCAGAAGCAGCCAATGTCTGGTGCTAAAGGCTCTGGAGCAAAGCAGAATACTAAAGTATGGGCCAAAAATTAAATTCATTTTGAAAGAGGAGTTTTTGATAAAGTTTCAGTAGGTGAATCTTGTGTTGTCCCTGCTCCCATGTACACCCAGTACCTTGTTCCACCCTCGTGACAAGCAGAACTCAAGTGGGTTTCACTCCACTCCCCTGGACTCCTCTCTGACCACTGCTTCTGGGAAGAGTTCTGGTGAAAAGTAGAGATAACCACATTAATTTAGCTAATTGGTTTACCCCACTAAGACTCATCAAATACTGTTGTGCAGCTCTAAACCCCTGACTACTTCTAGATGACTTCTGGAAGACAAATCCTGCTTGCACTGCAATAAGACTTACAAGCTGGGTACTCTTCCAAGCTAACATTATACATGTACAATTTTATTTCCCTGAAAATCCCATTCCATCTCATTTTTTTCCCTGGGCAGTCTTGTTTTACCAGGGGGCAAGTGCTCTGTACCTCTTTTCAGCTTCCAAAAGGTTTGAGATTCCTCATGTTTGGCACCCACTGATGGGTCTCACCATACTTCAAAGAGGAACTGTTCCTTCTTAATGAAGAATAATTCTTTTCTCTCTCTGTATAGCAAAGTTTAGACATTATTTGTACTTTTGCTCATGTTTTTATCTCAGCTATTTAGTCTCATTTGTCCCCTATCTGAAGGGATGAACAACATTCAAACTAAAACTACTCAGGCTTCCAAATTACTTTGTTTGGTCCTAAGTCACCCATAATAATTTACAGTTTTTGTGAGAATGTCCAAATCCAACACATGTAGTTTGGGTATGATCATTAACTATTTTTCCCCTTAGGAGAACCCAGAATACTCCCAAAAAGGAATATAGATTTAATTTTTCTTTTTAATGAAGTGTAAATCAAATTTATTTCTCCCTCCTCCTCCCATCACTTACAGTAATTCCAAACTAACATACTTAAGCTGAAATAGCTGTGAAATGGAAAAGAATTAATACTTTAGTGATGTGCTAAGGTAACTCTTCATTCCAAATGAAATATTTTTCTTCTCATTTAGAACTCCCAATGGGACCCTGCCTAATGGAAAAAGATGGCCAGTCTTCACCAGTACTGAACAGCAATATTTGACATTAAATACTGGCACTTCAGAGATCCTGGCAAAACTACGTGCTCAGCAGTGTAGATTCTGGACTGGTTTTTTCCCCAAAGTTCTGGAAATGACAGGTAAAAATGCTTTGTTAAATACTTCCTTTTAAACTTCTCTACAAGAATCAGATCATTTGCTTGATAGCAACAGGATACTTAAATTTAAATCCTTACATTCCTATTTGTAATTGAATTTTCATGAGATGTTCAGATGCTGGACCAAGCTCTCCAAGCTGAGGTGGGGATGTTATGGGGCTCCCCACCCCATAACCAATCAATTGTGTGTATATAGAATGTTTTTTATGAGATTTCTTACCCAGAAATATGCAGTCTGTATGAAACTTGAAGCTCATTTGAACACAAAGGATTCCCAGGATTCACTCCAACCCTCTGTGCTTCTGGACTTGGAAAGGAATTGGTTTTATAAAGCTATTTAGCAGCTCTGGAACTTCATTCTGCAATGTCACTGAGGGGAGAGGAAAAAAAAAAAAGTCTCATTTCAAAAATAAGATACAATTTTTAAATATTCATTTGTAATTTACAGGCTTTCTGTAAGATTCAGTTTGAATGTTAGTCTTAAAAATCTCTAAGCTTTCATGTCCCACAGATTATTCTGAAATAATTTATTCTGCTGTCATTTGAGCCTCTGACTGTATTGTGGCTCAACTTCTATCCCCTCCCAATTCAACAGCTGTTTTTCAATTAAACCCACAGAAGAAAATCAGCAGGTAAAATGAATAATTTATAAAGCAAGCTCTCATTTAAAAAAAAAATAAATAAAAAAATCATAGTTTAAGCAAATCATGGGTGGATTTGAGGGAGTTTTCTCAAAGTGACAAGTCCTTTCTGCTGAGCCAGGAGAACTGAACTATTTTCCATATTTTTTTTCAACCTGGCTGTGAACCACTTTTGGGTAACATGCATCTTTTAGATGGACTGGGTGTAACCAAATGCTCCATGGAGCATCAGGAGAGAGCACATCAGAGTTCAACACATCTTGGCAGGGCAGCAGAAATGCTTTGCATGGTCTGCAGGGTGAAGGATGATGAAGCAACACTCTACATCTGCCAGGAGACATAAATACATCATTTTGCCACGTTTGGTAATTTACAACAGAAATTTACATAATTTAATTAAAAGAAATCTTTGAGTGTAATTTTAGCAAGAGAAAAGAATCATCATGCCTGGATCCTAATCTGTGAATGAGACATGAATATTGTCAAGCAGCAGAGCTGCTTTGTCATCTCCCTACGTCTTCCAGTCCTTGAAATATTGTAACTGAAATATTCTGGATTTATATTTATGTTCCTTAGACAATCCTATACAACTCTAGCAAAGAACCCTTTTAAGATTCTACTTACAAAGATGATATAATACTCAGTACTTCAATGAAGTTATGACAATATAACTTTGCATTCTTCTCTCCTTTTATGCCCAAAGGAGAGCACATGCCATAAATACACATTTTTCCTCCTTTTCTAACACTTCTTCCATTAAGATATTCTTGGAAGAGGGTTGTTTTAATATGATATGATACAAGCTGACAGCAAACAAGAAGCAGGGAAATTTTATGTTGCTAGGATTGCAAGTTATGGGTCAAATAAGGTTCAGATTAACACAGTGGAATGACATCAGGTACAAGCTGAGGAGGACAACCAAATCATCTCCTCCTGCAGAAATTGCAAGGGGAGTTCTCATTGTGTCAAGTGATGAGAATGGGACATGAAAGGGAGTGGTACTGACCCAGTGATGTTCTGAAGCTTTGCTTGTCCCTTGAGGCCTTCCCAGCATCTCCTGGTCAGCTTCAAATGAGCTCTGTTCCCATGTCAGGCTGGGTAAGACAGGTTCCTTGAGGCAGTTAAATATGAGAAGGAAAAGTGTTTATCCCCTGACATCTTTATGGTTAGGTATTTTCCATTTTCCTTCAGCAAACCAAGTCAGATATGGTCCAAAAAAGAAAAAAAAAAAATCATGGTTATGGATTAAGAAAAATAATAAGAAAAAAATAAGCCTCACAGACTAACACAAGAGTAGCAGCCATATAAAAAAATACTGGCCTTTATATCTCTGCAGTAGTTTGTGTGATTTGGGAAGAGTTTTTGATGTCTTTCCCTTACATTTCAACCTATAAAACCCATTGAAGATGTGAGTCATGCCTTTTTGTGCAATTTTGAGTCCAGCTTGATGAAAATCCTCAGCCAGGTAAACTGGAGCTAGAAAAGCTTTATGCAGGCTCAGGTCCAACTAGACTCAATTTCTGTGCAGATTTCAACCCCACTGTGAAGGCACCAGGAATACCCTCTGCTCCCACTCACCCCAAGACAACCTGGGAACATTCAGCATTTCTTTTTTCATTTGAGGGTGTGAGCTCTGGGACAATCACCAGGACTTTTACTGGTAACTGTTCTATAAGAAACACACCAGAGGGTCAGTAAACAGCAAGTGACTCTGAAGTAGCTTTTAGAGCAATCATATGTTAATTATAAAAGCACCTATGTTCAACTCTTCACACAATCTTTAATGCATCTAGAGCCCTAACTACTTATACATTCCCATTTCCTCTTTATTACAAGAAGCTGCAGGCAGCCACACTTTCCATTTATTGCTCCATTACTATTTTTGTGTGGCTACTACAAATACATATTTCTTTTATTTGCTGTTACTCCATCACATGGCATCTATAGAGAAATCAAAGTAGTTTAAAAAATACATTAAATATTATGGTTGTTTTTATAAACATTAAAAAGGTTTTGAATGTTGAGAGAGAAAAGTTCAATCTCTTGACCAACAAGTAATGAAAATAATTGTATTTGCTATCAAATAGTATCTGGGTTCTGTAGAGCTAAATATTCAGAGTAGGAATATAAAAAATGTGACTAATTAGAAAATTAACCATCTGAATTAGTTTTCAGTTTCCACAGAGCTAGATGCTGCACTCATTATGCATGCAGAAAAGTCAACAAGTCAAAAGCAACCACACCAATGCTACTGCAAGTACAGACAAAATCAAATTGTACCCAAGGCACCTATGGGCAATATGATATAAACCCTAAAAACTGATTCCAGTTCCAGCACTTTGCATCCCAGGGCACAGGTGAAACACCAGCCCTTAAAATATTTAATTTCTCAGAGAGCTCTGACTTTTAGAAGAAAAGAAAATAAGTCTTAGAAAGTCTTAAAAGAGAATAAAAACCTTAAGTGACTAAAAACACGTATGAGAACAAATAAGGCTAAAAAAGCATTGAGATTGAGTGATTAAAAACCATTGAATAGAAATGCTGAAGTTCAGATACTACTGTTCTCCTTTTCTTTGTGTATAGGCTGCCCCATAGGTAAACTTATAGCATTTAGCACACTGATGAAGTTTGCAGGTACTCTTGAGGACAAAAATTCTGTTTTGTCACCCCATGTTATAGTCTATCCCAACAGTTATATGACCCTTGTCCCAACCTTAAGACCACAAAGCTACATTTAAGATTAGCATTTACTGGCACTCCTAGAAGTTCAGCACAAGATGGTGTGAAGAGGAATTTAATTTTGCTATAATACCATTAAAGTATTAAAGGCAAGAAGAGAACAAAATCATCACTGGGCTTTGCATGAGGCTGAGGGATATTTCCAGGAAGTTTGGGGTTGCCTGAATGACTGGATTATTACCCAACTTCCATTGTACTGCAGCACATGGTAGGAACCCAGTGCTCTGAGCTGTAATTATTGGTCAAGTTGAATGTTCCAATCTTTTTTTTTGGTTTTTTTGCTGCCTAGCTGTCAGCTCATCTAAGTCATGGATGGTTGCTTCAAAGAGATTGATGATGTTGGTGATAATGGGATGCATTGACTTGTGACTTCAATTTGGATCTTATCACTGAAAAAAAGGAAAGAAATGGGAATCCAAGTTCCTATTTCAGTATTTTCCTTCCCCCTTTTATCTTTTAGATTCATAACCATGGCTATTCTGAATTTTTCCTTGTCTGCTTTCTCTAGTTGACTCAATTCTTCACTGTGATCTTTAAGAAGCACAGAAATGCCTCTCAATTTATACTCTAAAACAGTAACTTTTAATTGTAGTTGTGTGGTAGATGTATTCCAGTTTCTAAAGTCTTCGGGCAGACTTCAAACACAACTATACCTGAATAATCAAAAAAGAAACAGAATTTAAATTCTTAACTGGACACTTTGCCTGCATAAAAAAAATTGGATAACATGACCAAGAAGAAGACAAGAAATACAGTAGAGACATTTTTCTCAAAATAACTCTAGTGCTGGCTCATATTCTGAATTACTGATCCATTTGACAGACATGGCTTTACCCAAGACCCTGGCTACATCTTTGGATTAAGACTCCAGCAAAGTCAAGTTGTTAGAGTCAGGAGACTAAAATGTTGTGCCCATAATTCCAGGAGTCCTGTCTGAAGAGCTTTGTACACAAAACATGGGTTTATTGTTACCAGTGTTTACAAACCCTGTTTGATTTCAGCCTGCAGAAACATTTTAAAAACCATTTGAACTTTTTCTTTGCTCTCCAATGTAGCAAAGCTTATTTACATCTCTGAACTGAAGGAATATGGTTAATTTTTAGAATTTTTTTCCTATATTTCTGCATCACAATTTCCCTTTTTGACTGGAGGCAGAAGTCCAGAAACTCACCAAGAAAAAGTATCTTGGTTTTATTCCTGAAATCAAGAAGCAATGTAAATCTCATTTCAAAGTCTCATTAAATTGCCATCTGGATTTCCAGACCAAAAAGGTTTGGAAATGTTGAGCTCAACTTCAGATAAGCAACCAAATTACTGGATGCTTCTCTAAACTGAATCTAGGAATCTGTTCACTCGCTTTCCAGAGTATTTTCTCTACTGATGTGTAAAACACAGAAGTATTCCATTTTCACATAACCAGTTAAACTTGCAATACTGGCAGATCATAAAAAAAAAAAGAGGGGAAGGGAATATTTATAGAGAGAAAAGGCCTGTGCTCTACTGCAGCAGAAGAACATAAAGTCAAAAGAGCATAAAAAGCCATGGAGCTGTTGTCTTGTGGACACAATTACCAAGATTTTTTCTTTTTTAGAAGCAAACTCAGTGTTAACACAGAGATAATTAGGTCCTGAATGAATCAAGGCATTGGTAGATTATAAATGGTTTCTAAACTTTTTCTTAAAGTCTTCAACTGATGCAAAATAGCAATCCCCACATTCTCCTTCCCTTGGTTGTGGTATGGGCTGGTTCTGCAAGGTCACTGCATTTCTCCCCAGTGTTTATTACCTTTTGCAACTGGAGGAAGTGATCCCTGTCGATAAAATACTCTGGGAACCTTGTAAAATGATCTATTTTTATTACTGTTCTCATCCTCACCCTCTGATCTGATGCCTATAACAAATTTGGCAATAAATATTGCCTTGGGACAGAGGATAAGTTGGGAAATGCTTTGTAGGCTAGAGGGAAAAAGAAAAGAGAAGATGGTTTCACATTGGCAGAGTGCACATTTTGCAGTATCCTGCTCCAGTCTTGTGTCCTTTTTGCATTAAATTTGCAGATTTATTCCTCAGGAGGGTGAAATCCTGGCCATGTATTGAAACTAATGGCTGTACCCTTATTGCCTTGAACAAAGCTGTGATTTCAGTGCAAAAGATGCAGTGATACAAACATCCATTTCAGTTTTCATGTCATAGTCTTTGGGATCTGGAGGGTTCACAGTAGATTACACTGAACCAAATTAATTTGGGGATCTAAAAGAAAAAAGGTGGCTCCAAAATGACAAATTTGATGGACAGAAGTTTTATCCATAAGCAACAAACCCATACATAAGGATATTTATGATCCTGGGATGAAGAGCATCTTTACAGTCCTTCCTCCTTGATGTACAAATGAACTGAATTTTCAGTCAGTCCAGGTTTAAGGCAAAAGACCATCATATAAACGTGTTTGGAGCAAACACTGATCATCAGAATTATTTTACAATTAGCATATAAATTGATTCAAATCAACAATTTGGGGATCTAAAAGAAAAAAGGTGGCTCCAAAATGACAAATTTGATGGACAGAAGTTTTATCCATAAGCAACAAACCCATACACAAGGATATTTATGATCCTGGGGTGAAGAGCATCTTTACAGTCCTTCCTCCTTGATGTACAAATGAACTGAATTTTCAGTCAGTCCAGGTTTAAGGCAAAAGACCATCATATAAACGTGTTTGGAGCAAACAACACTGATCATCAAAATTATTTTACAATTAGCATATCAAGTGATTCAAATTTAGATTAATGTAACCCAGCTCATGTTTTACAGGAAATACTGATGAAGCAGAACAAGAGTGGAAAGCAGGATTCCATCGCTGGAACAATTACATGTCAGACTGGAAAAATCAATTTAATGATTATACGAGCAAGAAGGAGAGATGTGTAGACTCTAATTAATATGTTTACCCTTCCCAGTATGTCTGTATTACTGTTCATCAGGCAATAATACAGGTAGCTTTCTAAGGCATCCAGTGTTAACTGTGTTATGAAGATTTAAAAAAAAATGTTATGGATATAATTATGATTCCCCAGATCATTTCTATTTTAGCTCCTATCAAAATAAACAATATAAAGCATCCATATCCTTTGAAGCATCACTGTGTTAAATAGGGCTATAGAGATTAAAGGCTGAAGATTAATGATGTACATGTTATAAACACTAGCTGCTTAAACTCACACTTCAAAGAAACAATGTAATCTGTTACAGAAAAATGGATTTTTCTTTTAATAGAAATAGCAGTGGTTTTACAGCATTGCCATGCAAAACACAATCAATTTTAACTGCAACACCACCACACTTAAACCTTGTTTCAGACGTAATTTAATTGACACAAACATAAAGAGAGAACAACTTTGCTGGACCCACCAAATGATGCTTGCTTGTTGGACCAAAAAGTTTTAAGACTGTCATTGGAGCACGAATCGTTGCCTCTTTATGGCTAAATCTGTAGGACAAAGGCAGGGTAGGATAGCACTGAAACTACTGAAGACCTAAATCATTGGCACTCTGTGTGAAAGCACAGTGGTGGAACAAGCCATAAAAGCTGATGCTTCTGCTGTCCTCATTTTTCAAAGGAGTAAAGACCTAGAGGCTCACAAAGTTATGAGCTCACAGCTATCCCTGCTCAGGCACCCACTCTCCAAAGCTGGAAAAAAAATCTTTGCTGTGGAGGTAGGGATGGATTTTGGGCACCAAGCTGCCTCCCAGGTGAGGATTGCCCCGTGTTGACTGGGATATGATGGGCAAGTTTTTACACCTACAGAAGGACATCAATCTCCGTGTGATCAGGTTAGAAATCAACCTCAATCACCATGCTCAGTCAGCCAGACAACCTTGCTCCTCTTGGGGAAGGGTATCATAGAATCACAGATTGGTTTGGGTTGGAAGAGACCTCAAAGATCCATCCCAACCCCCCTGCCATGGGCAGGGACATCTTCCACTAGAATATGTTGCTCCAAGCCCCATCCCACCTGCTCTTCAACACTTCCAGGGATGAAGCATCCACAGTATCTCTGGGCAACCTGTTCCAGCATCACTGCAGATGGAGAGTGTGGCCTTGGTGGGAAGGACCCAGCTCTTTGACATGGTCAAATGAGCTCCAGCCACCATGCAAGTGGACCATCTCTTGGACCCCTTTCTTCCTACTTGAGCCCAATCTATTAGAAGCAACAAAACACCCCTTGGATAGTTCTTCCTACTTCTGGGTGGTGTGGGAAGAGCTGTGCCTGAATAACCCCTTAATTGGCTCCATTTCCATTGGCTTCCCAAGTGGGAAGAATAACTACCAGAAAACTTGATAAAAAGCATGTAAAAGCCACAACCCATCTCATAAATATATTATCCTGAATCTTCTCAATGTAATAGCATTTTGGAGCATCTATTTTCTGAACTCTTGCAAAAATCTTGTCTCAAACTGAGCAGACTGAAGAGATCAAGATAATGAACAGAGAGCTCTGGCAACCAGTTGGAACACACAGAATCCCTACAACGAAAGGGTTTAGGTTGGTTTGGGGTTTTTTTTGCAGAAAGGCCAAATTCTTAAACAGATTATGGCTTCCCATCTTCCCAATCATTCCTAAGCAAACACAATTATTTCCTGTTTATTTACAGCAAACCACCTTTTGAGACAGTATTTCCAACACCTGCAATAAAACCCATGCAATCAAAACCCTCGGTCATTTTTGAGCCCACTGCTTCAAAACATGAGATTAGAGATGAAAAAGCCCTCTTCATGCAGCACTTCATGTTTAGACCCCAGGTAATTAGCTAATTACATACATTAGCATAGTTAATCACAGCATGGAGAGCTGCATCAGTGTGCTGGGTATTTATCAGATATTCTTCATGCCAGCAATGAGCTACTAAAAAAAAAAAAAGCCAGAGAAGGATGAAGTTTGTCTGTCATGGAGCCAGTTGTGGTGTGCACCATGGGTGTGTTTCTTGGGTGTGTTGGGTGCTGGTGTCCTCCAGGCAGCCTTGACAGCACCCACATCACCCAAACATGGGCAAGAGCAGCATTTTGTCTCTTGCTGCCATATTTCACTACCTGTCTAATCAGCCTAATCAATGGGGGGAAAAAATGAGGCAATTAAAATGCCCAAATAACCTTTGTGAAGGGCAGATTGCAAAGCAGGTTATAAAATATTTGGTTGGGAAGGTGTCCTCTGTCTTTATGGCTATTTAAAGACCAATATCCTTTCCACACTATGCATAGCATGTCTGGGATGGGCTTGAGGAAGAATATGGATGTTTGGATGTGGGAAGCAAGCCAGAATAGACTAAAGGTTAAACCACTTTTTGAAGTGTGGTTTTACTGATTTTCTTAGGGGGAATAAATTGCTACCTTTGTATTTTTTTCATAGGCTAGGAAATAATCTCAATTGATCATATAGGAAGTCAATAAATCATATAGGAATATATTCAAATACACACAGGGAAAAGGAGGAAAGCCTACTTTTTGGGGTTTTTTTTCAAATGCTGATACTTGAAGGTAAGTGGCCAAGGAATGAAGAGTGAAAAAAAGGCCAGTCCACACAGCAAGTAGTTTCAAAAGGTCAGACAAACCTCCACTGAAAATTCTTTGAGGATATTATGACATTCCTTACCATGATTATATTAGAGGGATTTCTCACCCAGAGCCCAGTAAAGATGTAATGCTGTTAATTAAGTTTCTTCTGGCTCAAAAAAGGCAAGAAACCAAGGTTTCTCTGTGAAATCCTGAGAAAACACGTTGAATCTTTCTTGCCATCCTTGAGATCCAAAAGCAAGAGTGCTAAATTTAGTCCCAGAGTTGCTGAAAGATTATAAGAAAATGAACTGCAGTGCCAAAAAATATTGGCATTAAACCAGGTGTCATTAGGTTTGCAAGCTAACAGCACACTGATTAAATTACAGACATTTCACACGTATTGTAGAGACAGTCATAAGAGGACTGAAATCAAAGACTTCCCAGCAAAACTCTGTTTAATTAAAGCCACCATTTTCTTCATTTTAAGTGTTTTATCTGAAGGAATTCGGGTTAGCTAAGTTTTGGGTAAAGTTAAGTAACATTTTAGTGAAATCCCATCTGTGTTTCTGCTGGAGTAGCAAAAATTCCCAAGATGGGATGTTGAAGGTACCTGGTTTGGGGCTGTTCTGCCAGCAGCAACCAAAGTTGAAGCTCTCTGGCTCTGAACAGACTCTCAGACCCCAAAAGTTGTCTCTAGGTGGACAAAGACCCCTCCAAGGTTTCCAGACTTGCTCCCAATTACAAATTGCACACTCCCAGCCTGGATTTCTGGGACTGGTGTTCAGGCCTTGCTGCCCTAAGCTTTGGCCATCACTCCAGGTTTATCCTGCTGATAAAGCTGAATTTCTGGTGAAGTGGAAGGCTGGATTTTTGGCTCTCTGTGGTCACTAGAGGCTCAGGTTATTGCTAGAGCAGAGATTTCTGCTCTCTAAACAGATATAGACATTGAGTTTAGCTCTTCATGAAGAGACAACTTTAATGTGTCTTAATATCAAGGAGCAGAGGCCAATCTCCACCAGCTTGTAGCTGGAAAGATATCTTTGCACCACAATTCCTATTATTTTAAGTAGAGAGTGGCCAAGTTATTTGACTTTATGGAACACTAATAGAGCTATCAGAAACATGTCTATTCATTTCATGATGTACAGTCTTAATCTGACCTCTGGAGGCTTCTTCAGTGTTCCCATCACAACAGCTCATTAGCAAGGGATTTGGCCCAGTGTCATATGCAGATGTCACAGAGATGAATCTGAATGTAACTTTAACAGTGGAGAGATATATAGCAGTCAGCACCAGAAGGTTGTCTTCTCAGGCTTGGTTATGGTTCAAGTGTTTCTCCTGGCTCAGGACCAGCAGCTACTTGGAGGGACAAAATAAATGTCACCCTACTGCAGTTCCACCTGGCCAGCGAGCAGAGAGAAACCTCTGTTGCCACCACCAAGTGCAGAGAGCTCTTGTCCTTCCTTCCCCTCTGGAGGGGAAAAAAACCTAACAAAAGAAACATGGAGAGATGAGAAAAATATGGCAAAAAGGGGAAAACTCATACACTCAAAAAAAAGCCAAAAAAGGGAATAGAATCAGAGTCTCTCTGGTTGGAAAAGAGCCTTGGGATTGTTGAGTCCATCGTCTCTACTTTATGAAGTTCTCCCCAAAATCATATCCCTCCCAGGACCACATCTCAATGACATAAAAACACAGGGGGGAAAAAAAGCTAAGGGGGAAACTTACAACTATAAAAAAGGCAAAAAGGGGGGAAAATGGTAAATGACAAAAAAAAAAAAGGGAGGAAAAAAAAAAAAAAAAAAAAAAAAAGGAAAAAAAAAAAAAAAAAAAAAAAAAAAAAGAAAAGAGGGGAAGCAAAAAAACCAACAAAAAGTAACAAAAAGAGGGAAAACAAGAATAAGACAAAGCACAAGCCAGAATGCTCAATAGTTGAAGGGCTCAGCCCTGTCCACAGAGGTTTCAGTATCCCCATCTCTATTCCAAGAGCCCCAGCCAAAAACCAATACCCTCCCAGTGAACTTGCAAGTAGGTTTAGGAATCTGACAGTGGTTCAGACTGAGGAACAAGACCAAGAGGTTTGGCTGGGGCTTGGGCGCTGCTCTGGAAGGTGCTGTGCCAGCTGCCTCCTTTCTCCCTGGCTTCTCCTCTTCCAAGCTGAAGAATTCTGGGCATTTGCCAAAAAAAAAAAATAAAATCTGACTGCTCTTGGCCAGCCAGGGTGTCTAAAACCCAGCACCTGTGTAGCAGATCTGTGCAGCTGTGTTTACTAGAACTGATCCATTTGGAGTACATGGCACATGCCCCTGGAGTTACTTTGGATGGATTAGGAGCAAAATTCCATGAGGAAAAAAAAAATAAGGTTCCTGACTGGATTACAATTATTTCTCTCTTTCTCATTGCTCATTTTTTTATTCTTCCTCATCTGTGTTAGGTTCTAGGTGGGGTTTCCATTGCTAGGTGGTTGCTGTTGTATAAAGTTTAAAAAAGAAATTAATCTAAATAAAATAATCTAAAAATCCAAATAATCAATCTCTGGCAAAATGGAAAACTTACAAGAGGTCTTTGGAAAAAAATTGCTATATTTAACAACCTGGACTCAGTTCTGTGAGCTGAGAGGAGCACAAATCCTGTGTCTCAGAGCCTCTGCATCCATGCAATTCCATCAGTCAGGAATGGGTTTCCAACCTTTGCAAGCAACATGGAGATGGAGGCTCCTAAATTATTGGGTCTGGATTCATTCAAAGGGTCTCTGGTCTTGACTGAACCCTCAAATAAATGATCACAGGAGTTGCTGATCTAAACCTCAGCCAAATGAGCCATTCAGAGTTAAAAAGTTCAAAAGCTTTTATTCTGCTTTCTATTGTTGCAGGCCCCAATTTTATGAACAAACATAATTAGGCATTTTGAAATGCTTCATAAGACAAGATAATTCCTTCCTGACCCCTGCTGAAATCTCCAAGCATGAATACTGATGCTCTTGTTTTAGCACATCACCCTTCCTGCATTGTGTTGCTAAACCAGATTAGCTGCCCTCATAAAAACTTTAACTCATCAACTTAATGACTGCCAAGCAGTGATGTGAATCTACAATTAGCACAGGTGTGAGTTTTTGAGAGGCTTTTAATTGGCTAGCAGGTGAGATTTAAATAAGGTTTCCAAGCAGGGTGGGAGCAGAAGTGCAGGGATGGGGAGGGGGATGAGGTGCATAATGGTTTCAGTTGGTTTAGAGAGAATCAAGAAGGGAAAATTAAAGGAAAATGAAGCTTAATTCCAGCACAGGGTCTGTTATACAAAAGTGAACAGTGAAAAGAAGTTTTTCCTGATAGCATCACAGCTTGAGGATGTTCAGAGAGGCTGTGGGGGTCTGGGCTGTGAGGTTTACTGGGTATCACATATATCACCAGCTTTTTAAAAATGAGCATTTTGGTCCAAGAACTTGAAGAGAGCCAGGAAATTATTGGAGTTTCAAGACAGAAAAGAGCCCAGTCCTTCCAAATAAACATATTTAGCTAAAAAAGTACAGCAGCTTCTGATGTTTTCAATTCTGTTCCAGTGTAATACAAGCCATGGTTGCTGGAGCTCATGTTTTGTACGAAAGGTTCAGGTGGTTCTTGCAGTTTGGGAGTGCTGTGGTTAATTTCTTTCATTTATAAAGTATTTATAAGTCCTCAATTATACCGAGCAGTGGTGAAAGTGTGTAGGCAGCAAGCAGTTATCTCCACACCTCTCCATCTCCCAAATTAAATTCACTCCTGCAGCATGTCTAATCACTTCAGGATACCTCATCCTCCTCTCTCTATTACAGGCTGGGCAGCACTATTTTTTTACAAAAGATCCATTGCACTTGAGTTTTTAGAAGGATCAGATTTTGTTATTAGTTTGTTATCTCATCCTTGAGACAATCAGGTTATTAACCCAGAAAAAGCAGCACGAGATGTGACTGATCATTTATCAAGAGTGGTTTAGAAAGTAATTCCCATGGACCTCATTTAGGACTGTGGGCATTACTGCTGGAATTACACATCCAAAGTCATCCTGCTGAAATATTAAACTTTTCTCACTCATTAATTAGAGCTACAAATTTTATAGATGCTGCTAGCTGAAGTTACACTAGTCATTAAATAACATTAATATTTCCTGACTTAAAGCAATTTATATTTAACTTTATAAAAAAAATTAGCACCCAGAATTGCAGAAAACTCTTTCTTTGTATATATATTTTTTTAGTCTAGATGTTCAGCCTATTTCACGTTTGGCTTTCAGTGCTACAGTGATTTGGTTATAGTTTTCCCCACCTCTGCTCTCCAAAAGAGTTTGGTCTTGCAGCTCTCACTGCAGGGATAATTTGCATTCCAGGAATTATTGTTATTATAGACCAGACCTGCAACTTTATCCTTCTGTACACACAGTTGCCTCCATTTGATATGACTTTTACATTTCATCTCTCTTGGAGAATTACCTCAGAACTCCCAGTTTTAGACAATTGGGTCATAATTCAAGTTTTGCCATTGCCTTCAGCAGAACCACAAGAGCTCCTTTGACTGACATTTTCTATCTTCTGTATCACAAAGGTGTTTATAAATTAAGAACAAAATCCAAGTTGATGATTTTTTTCCCTCAAATTTGATAGTAAAGCTGTGGATGAATTAATATGCTCCTCTTTACAGGGGAAAAGCCTTTAGAATCTCCCTGAAAATGCTCCCTACTTCTTTCCATCCCCTTTTACATGGCTCTATTGCTCTGAAAAATGGATGCAGAAACCAAAACTCTCTTCTGATAACTCTGGGCAAAACTTCCAAGCTTCAGCTCTCCTGAGCATCCTCTGCTCCCTCTGCAAGGCTCTCCTTAACCTCCACAGCAAGCCTCATCTTTAACCACTCTTCAAAACCTTAAGATCAGTAGATCCCATAACTCATTGGTAGAGAGAGGGGTACAGCTGAGTGCTACAAGAGCTCCCCAGCCTCTGGCTGTACCCTTAAGGTTCAGAACTGAAAAAAATAAAATAATTGTGGTCAAAACTCAGCCTACAAACCTTCCTCTCACTCCAAGGAAGAGCTGGATGAGGTCTGAGCGATGCATTTGACACCAGTGGGGAGCAAGGAAAGCAACAAAGAAAACCCTATTGAAGTTTCTGTCCTATCCCTACACACTAAAATGTCACATTCATGACTTTACCCCCCTCAAACAGTGTTCAGGCAACAACAGCAAGGAATTCCTTAAAAATCTTTGTGCTGCAGTCAGCAAGTAGAGAGTACAATTAGGATCCTACCTGCTCTTCCCACTGAGGTAACCTCTGGCTAAGCACATCCCATGGGATCACCCAGAGCAGGATCTCATCTCTAAAGCCCAGAAAACTGCTGAAAATAAGTCTGAAATCTCCACTTAAGTAGAACTTTTGGTGAGACAAGACTTGATGGGACAATTAGAAACACCTGGATCCCCATCAGCTCTTCACTCATTCAACCTGGCCTCGTTACTGATGAAGCAGCTGTGCTGGAGCAGGAAAAGAGAGGGGATGCTCTAGGGATGCTTCTGAACCCTCCTGAGGAATTAAACCTCCCTCAGAGCACTGGAGAGGATTCCCAGAGCCTTTAGCCCAGGATGTCACCCACTCCAGAATAAACTGCATTTTGCAGTGATAGAAAAACAAGCTGTATGCCAAATCCCTGGAAATGGTGTTCTGGGTTATTTCTAGATTCCAAAGAAACTTCCTTGACTACAGAACCAGGCAGTGAATTCCTTCTCTTGCCCTTCAGTATCACAGACTCCTGGAAACTGGGTTGCATTGTGGCTTGGCAGTGAATTCATGGCATTTGACATTCATAATTCCACATTTATCAAAAAATAGACAAGTCCATTAAACCCCTTGCTAACAGTGTTCTAGCAAAGCACACATTGCCTAAAGCAATACAATTATTGGTCAATATTTCCTCTTTTAGCTGGCTGTATCACTACTACTTTATTTCAACACTTGGCTTCTTACCCTTTGATCTGCTAATTATCTTCTTACCCACTGATCCTCTTTGCAATTCCTTGGCAATTTGATCCACTAATTACAGTGCCCACATTCCCTTTTATCAGTCGAATGTACATTTTTTCTGACCCTTTTCACCTTTTTTTCATACAAATACTTCACATCTTTCTCTAGGGTATATCTGTTTCTGTAAATATATATATTGATAGAAAGTGCTGTAATTAAAAGGAACTTTCCACTTTCCTTGCAGTCCTTTGGGTTGATGGAAATGTTTTAATTGTTTGTCCTTGAATTCAGTTTTGATGGAAATGGGAACTCATCTACATTTTTTGGCACTACATTTTCAATTACCAGAAAATCTTGGAATTTTTCCAACGTTGGGAAACACTGGTTGTGTTTCCATCCTGGAGGCTCTATTAAAAACAGAGTTTCTGCTACGTTTTGGATATATATTATTTTTTAAAGTATTTTTTTGATGAGCTTTTGAGTGGTCAAATTTTAGGGAGATAAACTCAGGCTCTCAACTTCTACAGAGCAAAAACGGGGGGAGAGGGGAACATTTCTGATACTGGGAAGTGAGGGTTTGGCCCTTGGAACATAGCCTTGGTGTTTGAAAGGCAGATTTCATTCATTTACTGGGGTGAGGATATCCTATAAGAATCAAAAACAATTATTTAACTCAGTTCCCCACACATCTAAAGTGGTTTTTTCTGCCTGCTTCCCACAAGAAAGAAACCAAGTAGAAGCAGGGGGACCCAGTGGTCTTTAAGGTCCCTTTCAACCACTCCGTGATTCTGTGGTTCTATGATTTTAAGTTTTACTCAGTTTTTATGTGGCCTTAGTTGCAAATGCTCACCTGGTCCTTCAGCCAAACTTACCAGATTTTAAAATCATGGCTTCGTGGTGTGGCCATAAAAATGACCTCAACAACTCCCATTCCAGAGCAGCCACTGCAGAGTTGCCAAATAGCTATTATTAATGCAGCAATTTCTTTTTGCTGTTTTGCCTCGTTTCTGCTCTAAAAATGATTGATTGAACACTTCTTTTCTTGCATAAATAATCCTTGCAATTTTTAGTACAGAGGATTTGTTTTCATTTCTCCTCTGTAAAGAAATTTCTCATTTCTCTGCAGCCACTTCTTCTCAACCTTAAATTAATAATTCTTAAAAACTGTAGGGACTGCATGGGCAAAACACATGTGACAGAGTAGAAGGATCTTCTACAGTCCAAAGGAAAATCTCCTAAAAAATAACATTCTTCTCTCACAGTTTCAAAAGGAGAGTGTGCTTACTGAATGCAGTCCTGTCAAGCCATACTGATTTATTCTGCCTTTTTTCCCTTTTAGACCTACCTGATACCAGATAAATTGCCATTTTGCACATGATTTCTTAAAGAGCTCACACATCCCTGCATCACAAGGCACTTAACAGCTTTTCAGTAATCTGATTGTTCAACTGTCTGAATATTTCTTGACATAGAGAAGTGAAGTACAAGCTCAGCTTGAAATACCTTGAAATACAGTAGGCCATTTCACTGGGGCTGAAGCAAGTGATGGAGAATTTGTAAAATAACATTTAAAGAAATGAATTGTGGCTTGCAATAAATAGGTGTGCTGCTCCAAGGGTATTTCTGTTTGAATTATGGAACTTTTCTTTCATTGTTTGGGAATCAGGACTTATCTGCTTGGCTTCACTTTATAGTCCCCTCACTTTATGGTCTGGCTGGGTGTCTTAGCTGCTTCTGAGACAAACTATAATTCAATGTTATATGGAGAAGCTCAGTTCACTGATTGATTGTAGATCTCAGATTTGCCAAAGAAAGTGGTCAGAACTGCTGACAACGTTGTTTTAATTCACTGCCACCTGCACTAAGAAGGAAAACTTTTTGCTGCTTCCTTTGGTGGAGCTTTGGCTCTTTCAGTGTTCCAGCTAGAGAAGAAACATCACCATCAACCAGATTAAAAAGCTACTGAGGTTCAGACGTGGCTTGGAGAGAAAGGAAGGGAAGAAACTCATTAATTAAGAAAGTCTTGAAAGAGAAGTCCCATTTCCTTCAATCCTCCCTCTGTGTGTGTGTCATATATATCCAGTCCATATGCAAACTGTTAAAATCAGGCAAGGTCCATGATGTGAGCACATACACTTTTTTTTCTACAACAGAAAATTAGTTAATTGTGATGCATTTCAATCTCCAGCTTGATCCTAATTCCCAGAACCAAAACACTTGGATCATTTTCCTTTGCCATTAATTAATAGCTCTCACTGATAATTAAGCAACCTCTATTTTCTTTTTCTATCACTCTAGAAAGTTGCATCAGATAGTTTTCAGTTTCTCATCTATTTTCCCCCCTTTATGTTTCTTGCTTTTCCATATTGCCTGGACTACTATTCAGTGCTGTCTGCAGAATTCCTCTGCATTGTTTTGCTTTGTTATAAAATAAAAAAAAGGTGATTTTCCATACTAGCTGTCAACCAGGGCATTCCCATGCACAGAATTCAGCTGCAGTTCATTTCTTAACAAATCTTCTTTTGCCTCTCTCACCATTCCAGATGGTTTATTAAAACTTCAGGCTAGCAGAACTTCTCCCAGCTCTTCTGTTTGCCCTTTTAGCTCTGAGCAGCAATTAAAAATCCAAGATTTCAAGAAAACTCTATGATTTTTTTATTTCAATCATCTTTTGATTTCGTTCTTGAAGGTTTTTTGTTATTTTGGTTTGGTTTGGGGTTTTTTTATTCTGCATATAGGTTCAATATTTTTCACTAGGAACTTCATCTTAATGTGACTGAAGTCAATGAAAGCCTTTGAGGGGAAGTTTGTAAGCTCTGAAGTGAATCCAAATCTAGCAGCTGAGCCAGCTCCCACTCTTCTAACAAAAGTCAATAAGTCTTTAAAAGAAACCAATGTACAGGTTATGCTTTGACACATGCACACAAAAACTCCCAAACCAATCCACTGTGTCTTTATAACTAAGATGAGCACACAAGGCAGAGGCTGTCACATTTTTGCAATGCTTTGTTGCCTACAACCTTCACCCCAGGAAAGTTTAGAAAAGAGAGAAAGCTTCATTTTTGTAGCAGGCAGGATTGCTCCTTCTTTTACTGCTGTTATGGACCTTAAATAGTGTTTCTCACTGAAATGTTTTGATATCTTTCCTTTCTTTTCTTCCTGTTCTATTGGAGCAAGAAGCTTTATTTGAACAAGAGCTCTTTAACCTCATCACAGTGGTGTTTGTTGGGTTTTTTCTCATTTCAAGCTTCTTGTTCATCAATATAAAAGCCAGAGGTCTTGCTGTCCCTGCCATGAGATTTGCTGATATTTTGCCTTTTGCTGAAGACAGCTCAGGAAGAAGTGTTCTCCAGAGCTGGGATGGTTCAGCCAGGAAAAGAAAAGGATAAAGTGGGATTTTATCAGTGTGTATAAATACCTGAAGGGAGGGGGCAAAGAGGACAGAGCCCAGTTCCTTCCAGTGGTGTCCAGTGACAGGACAAGAAGCAATGTGCAAAAAACTGGAACTCAGGGACATCAGGAAACTATTTTTTTAAAATGTGAGAGTAACTGAGTGCTGGAACCAGCTGTCCAGAGAGGTTATGGGGTATTTATCCTTGGAGTTATCCAAAAGCCATCCAGACACCATCCTTGGCAGCTGGGTCTGGGTAGCCCTGCTGGAGCAAGGGGCTGGACCACATGATGTGCAGAGGTTCCTTCCAACCTCAAACATTCTGGGATTCTGTGAAACATCAGCATGGAGCATACCAGGCATGAAATGTGAGGATGCTGAGCACCTTTAGGGCCACACTAGAATGAATATTTATTACAGAGAACCATAAAAAAAAAAAAAAAAAGTCAGATTAAGTTCCTCATATCCAGTGGGGTTCTCAAACTGTGTAGCACCCCAAATATCATAGGATTTGGAGCAATTTATTTTTTTTAAAATGTCTTTGCTCTCTTACTAAACCTCTCATCTCTTTCCCCCTCGCTCTTCTGCAGTAAGAAATAAACACACCTTTGCCTGGCAAACTTCTTTGAACTGAAAAATAAACATGTAACTGAGGGCATCCTTGGAAATGTTTACAGATGCTCAGTAACCCCGTGAAGACTCTCGTGTCCCCTCATGTCCCTTTGAATGTAATGGAAGTTGACACTGAATTCAATGAAGTGTGAATTTCCCTCTCAATTTCACCAGCACTTTCTCTGGATTTATTATGCCTGTGATTCCCTGCAGTATCTGTAAATAGGGTTATAATACAGCCACTAACTCAGCCACTGCATTTCAAGTGAGAAGTTAGAGACCCAAGTCCTTTCCCATTAGCTGACTCCAGCTCACATCTCTGAGATGCAACACTCTCAGGGTCTCTTTTATTTCTCATTTGTTTCATTTATTTTCTAGAAGCATCTTACAATTAGAAAGGGTGAATCCCCCTCCTTTAGGGAAATATCAGTAATAATATACTGTAGTATCCACCAGAGAGATGTCAGCAGCTCCAGCTGACTCCTGTGTTAGGAGCACTGGGTGTTGGTTTCTACTCCCAAGCTGCAAGTGACAGAACAAGAAGAAAAAGCCTCAAGTTGTGCCAGGGAAGGTTTGGGTTCAATATTAAGAAAAATGTCTTTATGGAAAAGGTTGTCAGGCCCTGGGCAGTGGTGGGGTCACCATCACCTGAAGGGATGGATGTAAAAGCTGTGTAGGTGTGGTGCTGAGGGATTATAGTGTAGTGGAGGAGGTGGCAATGCTGTGTTAATAGTTGGACCTGAGGAGCTGAAAAGCCTTTCCCAACCAAAAGAATTCCAAGATGGTGGATCATTGTCATGTAAGAGTAGACTCAAGAATATGGATTCCTTCTTTTTCATCTTTGTGTGAGTGGAAGTTAATTAATTGTCACCACTACTGCAGTCCTGGGTGACACGTGGTGTGGTTTTTGGACTCCAAGTCCCCTCTTGTTCCTTCATGTTCAGACCTTTCAGGTCTGGCATGCTGAGGTTTTAACTTGTTATCCTTCTAATCCCACCACATTTCTTGCTGCCCTTGATGGCATCCAAGCAAGCAGGTGCCTGGAAGGGAAGGGAGTCAGATATCTGTCACTGCCTCTGCTGAGCTCCGAGGAGTGACAAGAAGAGTGACACTGGGGTAGAGGCAGGGAATGGAAGGGAAGAGCAGAAATGCCACTGCCCTGGGTCACGTTTCAGAGTGAAGCTGAGGATAGAGGGATCTCCTCCTCAGGCTGGCACGGTGACAATCCTGTCCCTCTGCCAGAAACCATGCTGAGGGGTTGGGGAAAGGCAGAAGTGGGCATGGAGTAAAACCTCATCTCAGCTGGGGGCCTTCAACAGAGGAGAGCTACTGTAAGAGCTGGGGTCTCCTGGCCTCTGCCAGGAGAAGGGGATGGCTCTCATTAAACTGTTGTTTTTTTTTTTCTGGTTTTGGTTTCCATAAGATGCTGGAGGAGAGGCTGAGGGAGCTGGGGGTGTTGAGGCTGGAGAAGAGGAGGCTCAGGGGAGACGTCATCACTCTCTCCAACTCCCTGAAAGGAGGTTGGAGCCAGGGGGGGGTTGGGCTCTTTTCCCAGGCAACTCTCAGCAAGACAAGAGGGCACAAAGGGGCTCAAGTTGTGCCAGGGGAGGTTTAGGTTGGAGATTAGAAAGAATTTCTTTCTGGAGAGGGTGATCAGGCATTGGAATGGGCTGCCCAGGGAAGTAGTGGATTCTCTGTGTCTGGAGCTATTTCCAAAGAGCCTGGATGTGGCACTGAGTGCCATGGGCTGGGAACCACGGGGGGAGTGGATCAAGGGTTGGACTTGATGAGCTCTGAGGTCCCTTCCAGCCCAGCCAGTTCTATGATTCTATGATTCTATGCAGCTATGCAGCAGAACCCTATTCAAATCAACTGAATATCGGTGCTGAAAGCCACCCACAAGAACAAGCATTTTGCTGAAGAAGGATGGACTTCAGCTGCATAAAGTTCTGAGTCAGTATTTCAGCTGTGTAATTTCCCATCATTTAATGTGAGGCACCTCCTTCTGCCTTTGGTTCTGAATAATTTTCTCCATACCAAGGGGAAGCCTGTGTTCATCCCGTGCCTCACTACATCTTATTATGAAAATGTAGTGCCACTCTGTAACCTTGCTGGAGGGAGAGTCTCAAGCTAATGCAAGAAAGGTGCCCTCCCATACTGATAAAAAATATTTTAAAGCAGCTCTCTCTGCTCACCCTGACACAGGCAGCATCACTGGAATTCTGTTCTTTAGCTGAAGAGAGGTGGAGTTTATATCTTCAACTGTTAATACCCAGTCTCCAAGTCTGCTTGGAATTTTAAGAATTTAGTTCTCAGTTTCAGGTCGCATGGCAGTTGTCATGTTGCCTAATCATGTTTACACGTTTCAGAACCTGAATTTGTATGAGCCTATGGACTGCAGAGCAATGTCTGGGAAATACTGTGCATGTTTGTTTGCTTCTGCTGAAACTTCACAAAAAACTTCAGACCCACTCCTCGTTGAAAAGCATTAAAAGCTAAAATTAAAGACTCAGCACTTTTCAAAAGCCTGTTCTGGTCTGAGCTCTTCAAAGCAGGAGAACTTCACCAGGGCAATAAACAGTCAGACATTCCCTCTGAGCCCGATAAAACCTCCTGAGGTCTGCAGGGAACTACTCCTCTGGAGTAATATTGTACCTACTCCATCACTGCTAATGCTGCATCTGCAGTCCTAGAGCCTGCTTGGAAATGTTCAGGCAAGATATTACCAGTCTCTTTGACAATAACCATTTTGTCTCATGTAAAAGATCTATGTAGACTGCACTGTGTGCTCATAATAGATAGAGGCCAGCAGTTTTTCTTCCTCCACTGTTGATAGTCAGGGTGTCTGATGGTCTGAGCGACTGCAAGATATGTGTAAGCAGAGGGAAAAGGAAAATCTATGGGAAGCTGTAAAAACATTATGTGCAGTCTCTGAAGGAGCTGAAATAATTCTGGGAAACATATTCTGCCTTTCTTCATGAAGTCCCAACCTTTGTATTTCAGTACCAAAGTATATTTGGCATAATTACAGTACGGAGAAACTTGGAAGAAATGGGAAAGTGGTTCTAAAAAGAGAGGTACTGGGAATAATGTGAGCAAAGGCAAAAAAGAAAATAGTGTTATTTCTCCAAAGAACAGTCTGTGAGTAACAAATGCAGAAAGGGGAAGTCTACTTCAATTCACTGTGGAATTGTTGTGCTGACCTGTGCTGTATGCTGGGAGGAGTTTAATTAGGACACTTATTATGAGATCCATATTATTTGCTCTGTAACTGCTCCATGGCATGAAGAATTAATGGAAGAGTTTAGATTTGGCTTAGAAGTCTACTAAAATATCTGTATTTTTTGAAGGATGAGCATGATGACAGAGTTAGGGTTTGACTCTGCAGAAATGGTTTGAAAGGTGCTCTTGGGCTTGTGAAATGCAGAAGCTTCCTTGGAGTCTGTGTAGCTCCAATGCTCATGCCACTGACTTAGGAAAAAGCCAAGAAGAGGAGGAGAATACACATTTTCTGAGCAAAGCCCCTTGCTGTTGTTTAATCTGTGTACCTGCTATGAGCCCTGAGTTTTCCAGAGTGTTTGCCTTGTGTGGATGCAGAGCTGAGGGGATGCTCACCTCTCTCTCACCCTCCCACCCCAGTAACTTGAGCAGCTTCCTTAAATTCTTTTCAAGTAGAGATCATTTACCTCCTCACATCCTTTCTGCAGGTTCCTGCTCCACTCCCTCTCTCCTGGGGACTCCTTCAGTGCCCTCCTTCTACCCCAGTTTTTTTTTTAACAAGGGACACTGAGACTCAGGAACAGCACGTCCTAAAATGCAGGAGGAAATCTGGGCATCTTGAGGTTCCTGTTTGAGCCATAGCAGCATTTTCACTGACACTACCCCTGCTTTGGTCTGACCCACAAGAGAGGAAGGAATAAAATATTTAGCACTCCTGCAAGGTGTGGGTACTGCATGCACAGCTTGAATACAGCAGGTTCAGGCCAGCCCCAGCCTCCTGAATATTAAAATCAGAGAGCACAGCAAGCTGAACAAGTGATTTTTTTAATATGTCATAACTTGGGCTCCTCTGCTGGTTTTCCCTTTCTCTCCCTTGAGCCTCAGCTTATTTGGCCTGTGTTATGCTGCACATTTTTGGGTAGAAACACCACAGAAAAGCTTCTTACCCACGGTGATCTGGGTCTGTCTGGGGACAGAAATGTGCTGACAGGATCTGAAACAAAGGGCTGCCTAATGTTGGGGAAAATGCCAAATCATGGCATGAGAAAAGGAGAAAATCTCTGAGTACAACTTTCTGTTTTGAATAAAATAAAGCAGGAGAGATAAAAAGCTGTCTATACAAATACAAACCAGACTTTTTCTAGCCATAAAGGTTCATCACTGTGTGCAAGAGAGGTAGATTGCTCTCTGGATTTTGAAAGTAGCCTTTTGTTATGTAGCTTAGGGTTATCTCCAGCCTCCGTCACTGGACCAGGACCACTTTGGGACCAAGAGCCAGAGCATTTCTGTGTGACTTTGTGCAAGCGTGGGAGGTTGTTTTAAGAGGGCAAATATTTCCCAAGCTGCAGAGAGAGAGGATAACAGAAGCAAGGAGAGCTCTGCCTCTCAGGCAATGCTTCAAGTTAAACTTTCCATAAAATTCTTCAGATGGACAGAATCCTCCTCATTTGCAAATGATCCACGTGTGTTCTGGGCCCAGCTCCCCTGATGAATTCCTGTGTTTATGCATCCCAATAGATTTGTTTCTCTCTCCCCTTCACACATTTCAATTTCTATAACATTTTTACATTATATATGATATCCATAGCCTGCAAAGGGACAGATAGATCAAGAAAAGAGCTTTTTCTCCTTGCTTGTCAGAACAAGAAAAAACAGCATTTCTCTTTTATTATTGTTTGTTTGGGGTTTTTTTGCTTGTGGACAGACAATGTGTGATAGAAACAGAAACACAGCAATTATATTCATTTTTTTTTGCCTCTCACAGCAAGATATGGTTCTTATGAGAAGTTCTCAGTGCCTTCTAGCTGGTGGAACAGTGTGTTCTAAAATATATGAGAGACACTTAACTCTTAAAAGGAAAAAAGAAAAGTGGCAGCAATAAAAATGCTGACAGTGACATAGTGTCTGAGTCCACTGACATTTGGCAACAGTCAACATATGATGCCCACTCTAAAAATACTTTGGCTTTTGGAAGATTTAAAAGTTTTATTCTCCATAGATGCTGATTCTCTTCAGATTAGGTGAGTTGGAAAACTCAGAGAAACTTTGAGAAATTAGTAAAAGAACCATAAATATTTAAATCTCAGACACTGGGCAGGAGCAGATCTGCAGCAGCCTAGAAAATCAGAAGGATAGAGGCTATGGTTATTCCTGCTGCAGATGTATTTCTGGTTGCTTTGTTTTCAGGCAAGAAGAAAAGTTTATTGCAGACATTCTGGACCTTCTTTTTGTGCAGCTACATGAATTAGGAGTTTCTCCACTGAGAGCTAGAAAATTATCTCAGTTAGTGGAAAACCAGGTCGTGGTTTTGCAGAAATGAGGTGTCCAGAATGGTTGTGTTGAACTTCAAGAACTCTATTGAGCAACTTTGCAACTTTTTTTTTTTAATTTGTGTTTGGTACAGAGGGTCAGAGAGAATCAGCATTGATGTCAAATGTCCTCCATTACAAAAAAAAAAAAAAAAAAACTAGCAAGAGAAATCAAACAGTGCTGGGTTGAATTACTTACTATAATTAATCACTTCTTATAAGCCAGGGCTATTTGAAGCATTTAGATTAATTTATAAATTCTGATGCACACATTTCTCTTCATCTCTCTGATCCTCAACACAACCTTTACTTTTGGAGCACCAAAACCTTATCATCAAGATATTTTTCTGAGGATTCTTCTTTGCAGACCTACAGCCTGGGCCAGAAATAGAAATTACCACAAGAACTGTCACCATAACAGTCACAGTCCATCTGAAACCAAATCTTGGCCTCCAGGATGAAGGATCAGTTAAAGTCTGAGTCCTAGCCAATCTGAGACTTGATTTCTTCAGAAACAGTGTCCCCAAAATTGCATTTCTTATTCATGACTATATCTGAATAACTAAAAGCACAATGTCACCCTGCCCCCTTAACCTTCTCATAGGGAACACATCACTTGGCTCATGGACAACCAAGCCTTTTGCATCTTTCTTCTGTTTAAGAATACATAATGAGTACTTTTAGGAATTTCCCCCACACTCTTAAAGAGCCTCCCTGGAGAAGGAAGAGAGGAGAGGAGAGGAGAGGAGAGGAGAGGAGAGGAGAGGAGAGGAGAGGAGAGGAGAGGAGAGGAGAGGAGAGGAGAGGAGAGGAGAGGAGAGGAGAGGAGAGGAGAGGAGAGGAGAGGAGAGGAGAGGAGAGGAGAGGAGAGGAGAGGAGAGGAGAGGAGAGGAGAGGAGAGGAGAGGAGAGGAGAGGAGAGGAGAGGAGAGGAGAGGAGAGGAGAGGAGAGGAGAGGAGAGGAGAGGAGAGGAGAGGAGAGGAGAGGAGAGGAGAGAAGAGAAGAGAAGAGAAGAGAAGAGAAGAGAAGAGAAGAGAAGAGAAGAGAAGAGAAGAGAAGAGAAGAGAAGAAGAGAAGAGAAGAGAAGAGAAGAGAAGAGAAGAGAAGAGAAGAGAAGAGAAGAGAAGAGAAGAGAAGAGAAGAAGACAGGAGAGTTGCAAAGTGTGTATGAGAACTTTGTTCTACAGAGCCTCAGACAAGCTTTGGGTGAGTTCTGGAATCCCCCAAAAGAGATCTTACTGCAAGCTGAAAGATTGCTTCCTTTCTACCTCTGTGTTGTTGCCAATTGTTGTGTTTATATAAGTGATGATGATCATAAAAAAAAAAAAATTGACAAATGAAGAGTAGGAAACTTAGATAAATATTTCTTAGTGAGAAAGTGGCTTTTCCATTCCATAAAGAGGAGTACAAGAGAATGGACACAATTATTTGATCCTCTAAAACATGTCATTCTTTTTCATTCTCAGATGAAACAGCAGAAGTTTTTAATATTCAGCTATTCCCCTGATGGCTACAGAGCATTCATGACAAATCAAAAGTTCCTAAATGAAGCATTTGTGTACAGTCCTTTTGTGCACTGTTAGTCACAAAGAAATAAAAGATGACAGGAAAACAGGGAGTGTGAGCAATAACTGCAATTTTTTTTTAATGTAGATGGCTCAGTTGTGTGCCAGGCTACCAGTGCTTTAGCTTCAGATCGTGCAGGTTTACTTTTATAGCAAGTATTTGTTTTCATCTGATGAATGTAAGTAACACAATCACAAGGCAGTAGATTGGTACTTTCCATAATTTTGTTTGTTACACTTTTTCCTTGCCTTAAAAAGATCCACTTGGGAATTGTGAGTGTGAAGGATTATTATTTTTTCCCTGACTAGTGGCACTAGTGGTTAATAAAGTAAAGATCTGAAAAGCTTTTATTAATGAAAAATCTTTTATTTTCTCATCTAGCCTTTAGTCATTTTTCACACACACATTAAGGAGAGCCAAGTGGAAAGAAAGCTGTCAAAATGTACATGCACACCAAAAATAACCTGCAAAGTCTTAAAAAAAGATTGCTGAGGTAATAGGGATAACATTTTTAGATTGTAAGGATGAAAGGTGAAGAAACATAGAGCCTTTGGGAAAGAAAAGTTCCCTTTAAACTTCTTCCTGCACCACGATAATCTTCTTTTGGTTGTAACATTATTTAGCTGGAACATAACTTACTCTGGCAGTAAAATCAGTTCAGTTTTCTCAAAGGCCACATACTTCCTAAGATACTGCATCCAATAAATATTTGGGTCTAGGTGTAGGTTATACCTAGGACAGAAGAGCTACCATATCCCCTGTTGCTGGTAGAGATCTACCTAAAAATAGGTCCTTGCACAGATTTTGAAATGTCACCTATTTCCAAAGCTGACTTGACAACCCTGGGAAAAAAATACAAAAGCTGGAGGATTAAACCCATAGAGTTTAATAAACATTAAGACAATATAATTGACCTTTCCTTTCAAACGCAAGTGCTGTGCAAGAATTCATTTTTATGGATCAACTCCAGTGCATTTAGAAGTAATTTTTGATTGTTCCCTTCTAGCTACAGAGCACCTCTCCTAGAAAACTTTGGAGATTGACAGTTTTAGTGGGTATCTAAAGTGCTTGCAGATCATTTGGGGAAGAAAATCCCCAAATCTTCCAAGGGGAAGTAAAAAAGTACCATTCAGTTGGGGATTGGGTGTTCCTGCATAGGTAAGTTCACTACAATTGGCACGTAGTTACATGAAGCAAATGGGAAAACAAGAGGATTAATGAGGCCAACAAGTGGCAGCTCCTGTGTATTGATATTTCCTAAAAACTGCCAAAATCAGGTGGTTTGTTACGAGATAAACCATGGGAGATTCCGTAATTGCTACTCATAAGAGATATGGAAAGCACTTTGCCACCAGTTTGTCAGAGATGTGAGCTGCATCACTATGTAACCATGGTTGCCATCTTGACAGAGGCTGTTGTGCTGCTGCTGCTGCTGCAGGTGGAAGAGGGACAAGATGCCTGTTGGGAAGAAATTCCTCATCAGGAAACCTAAAGAGAGGCTGCTTGTCCCCAAGCAGGCACATCTCCACCTGCAGGGAAGAGGATGAAGGGACAGTGGCAGTGGTCACAGTGCCATTTGAGTAGTTGTGGTGGGGAGGCTGTGTCTGAGCATCTCATGCAGGTCCCTTAGAGAGGAACCAACTCTATCAAAAGTTTCCTCAGTCTGGATAATCTCCTTTCATAGAATCATGGAATGGCTTGGAAAGGGACTTTAGAGATCAGATAGTTCCACCCCAGTACTATGGGGCAGGGACACCTCTCACAGGTTGCTCCAAGCCCCATCCAGCCTGGCACTGACATTTCCAGGGATGGAGCAGCCACAGCTTCTCTGGGCAACCTGGGCCAGGGGCTCAGCACCCTCAAAGGAAAGAATTTCTTCCTAATATCTGGTCAATATCTCCACTCTTTCAGTTTGAAACCATCCCCCCTCCTCCCATCACTCCATGGCTTGTCCAAAGTCCCTCCCCAGCTTTTTTGGAGCCCCTACAACTACTGGAAGGTGTTCTAAAGTCTCCTGTATTCAAGACCTTCTTGTTGTTTTTATATATAAACTCAGTGAGTTTTTTAGGTCTCATTTCATTCTACTGTGTGTTTTGAATATTTATTGTATCTTTACTATATTACTTGTGAATATATTCAGTAAAAATCATCCTGCTTCAACCCCTCAAGGTGCTGAAAGATGTAGCTGTCCACTTGCCAGCATTGTTTGACCTTTTTTGCTCCTGAATTTTTCTGTAGGATGGATCTAGTCTGGTGTGCAACACATTTTTAAAAATATAAAATAAACCACAAAGCACTGCCATAAATACACCCCTTTCATCCCACCTCCTTTTGAAAAAGAAATGAGAATGAGAAGGGGGGTGAAGAGCAAGAGGAAATAAATTAGGGAATAATCTCATCCTGAATTTGAATGTTCAACAAGAGAAACCGGTATGAGATGTAGAGAAAAAACCAGGAGGAGCAGAAATAGGTCTCATTTAAAAGTACTTTCCAGTCAAAAATACCTCCCAAGTTTCATGTCAGCCTTGTAGTTTTCCTCTAAAAAAAGAAATCAAGCAAGCAGCAGTCATTTAATAACAAAGAGTGACCTATTTTGGAAATAAAATTAATATGGAAGTGTTCTTCTGAGAATAGGAACATTTTTAATGAACCATTTCCCCACCATTTCATGGACCAGTTCTATGATGAGCAGTTAATAATTCTTATTTTGAATCCCTCTGCATATCTCACAGAATCCAAACTAAATTTTTTGGTGCTTGGGTCTCTTTTAGGCCTGAAAACTGCTTTCTTGTGTACTAAATTTTCATTAAAAATAATTCCATATTAACACACAGACTTTTCAGGATAAATTTCCACAGGCTCTTTCCTTTAAACAAGATGTAGTCACAGATCTTCAGGTCTTCTGAAATATTTTGGACTAAATAATGGTGCAGTTAATGAGGTAGATCTGGGAGGAATCCTGATTTAGCATGCTCAGATGTTAAATGGGGACATCTGAGAGAACTTTTAGTGGAAAACAGAAAAAAAAATTAAATGATTGACAGGTCTTAGGATATCTGCTAAGAGATTAATGAAACTGATTGACTCCATCATCTACTTATCTGCTACACCAAGTTATTTGTAAGCTTTGCAGAGATATGCTGGGACCAAATGTTATTTTAATCTATCACAGGAGGTAGGCTGTTTTCCAAACTAGCAGTACAATTAATCATTATTAGCACAGAGAAGCTGCTGATATTGTATGTTAATAATATGATGTTAGTGTTAATAAAACAATCACTGGGACATTAATCTATTGATGAAATGTGGGGAATAGATCGTGCCTGGAGTAAGCAATGAGTATGATTTAGCAATTGATGTGTGCAGGACACTGTTTGGGGATCAAACTGACATGATTAGAGAATAGAAAATGCTTTTGTGAGGTGAGGTTTTCATCACTGTTCTGTGTCTCAGAAAGCAAGGGCTCTGTGTGCCAGGAACAAAAAGATTCAGCTTTGGCAGACACATTAAGGGATGATCAGCAATAATAGTGCAGCTGTATCATGTGTCCTTACTGTACAAAAATGCATTATTTCTCACAGTAACTCTGATAATTTACCTAGAACTGTTTAGAAGGAAGAGCCAGAATAAAATTATCATTTGAGTGTGTTTACTTTTATCTCTGCCTTTCTCCAGCAGCTATCTCCTTCTCCCTGATTAGCCTGAGTATAAAAATCCTTCTAGTCCCTGGACAACCCTCATTTTATCTCCAGTTTCCTGAACAATGATAATTCTGAAGTTGTTTCCATGGGCATTTCTCTTAGTGAAATGTTATTCAAACACCAGTGGCCCCAGGCCTAAAAGATGAGTGCTGAGGCCCCAGCAATACCAGAGAAAGCTTCTTTAAATCCAACCTTTTGCCAAAACCTTTGCCATCCCTTTAGCAGTGCTTCCAAGGCTCCATGTCCTGACTTACCATTAATGCTCCTGTGCTGGGATGATGATGCTCAGGCATGTCCAAGCTGCAGGGTGACCGTGGGGCTGTAATCAAATCCACAGCTTGAAGAGGAAGATGAGATGGAACTGAAAACGTAGAAGAAGGAAGGGACTTAAGGTGGGAATAGCAGAGACACTGAACTTTATACTTAAGGGGTTTGTTTACTAAGTTTCTTTCTTTAAACCTCATATATAAAAAGTTTTCTATCCCTTTTTCTCCCCTGGTTACTGTTCTGATTTTTTTTTCTTTAAGTTAAATAGAGATAAACTGCTTATACTAAAAGTCAAAGTGATACTGAAACAAACAAAAAAAGTAGGGTTGGTTTTGTTTTAGCAGTTTATCTTTCATTTGAGAGATAGGATTTAGGAGATAACCTGCTGTAAGCTGGTGTTTGATTGCTGGGCTGCACGTGACATGGAAAGATTTGAGAGTTTCTTTAGGAATCAGTTTTGTCAGAATTTTGTGGAAGGATTTGCAGTCTCTGGCCCAAATGCTGATGACTGCTACAGATGCCAGAGGGCTCTGGCTTTGCATCTATTACACACAGAGACAATGGTTGGGTTTGGAATAATTTCTGTGCTTTGGTATAATCTCATGACATGGAGAGGATTGGAAGTTAAAAGCCTGTGTTCTCTTGCATTGCTTTTATTACAGGCCAGAAAGTTTGGTCAGCCATAGGAGGCCTTAAAGCACAGGAGGCAAAACCACAAATTCATTGGTATTCTTTGAAGTCCTGTGATGTAATTTAAAACAAAAAAAAAAAAAAATAGGAAAGGAAAGGAAAAAGGAAAAGAAAAAGTGAAAAAGGAGAAGGGAAAAAGGAAAAGGAGAATGGAAAAGGAAACAGAAAAGGAAACAGAAAAGGAAAATGAAAAGGAAACATAAAAGGAAAAGGAAAAGGGAAAAGTGGAAAGGGAAAATAGAAGGAAAATAAAAATAAAAATGAAAATGAAAATGAAAATGAAAATGAAAATGAAAATGAAAATGAAAATGAAAATGAAAATGGAAAGAAAAAGGAAAAGGAAAGGAAAAAGAAAAGGAAATGGAAAAGGAAAAGGGAAAGGAAAAGGGAAAATAGAAGGCAAATGAAAATGAAAAGAAAAATTAAAGGAAAAGAAAAAGGAAAATTAAAGGAAAAGGAAAAGGAAAAGGAAAAGGAAAAGGAAAGGAAAGGAAAGGAAAGGAAAGGAAAGGAAAGGAAAGGAAAGGTGAAAGGAAAAGAAAAAGTGAAAAAGGAGAAGGGAAAATGGAGAGGGGGAAAAGGAAAAGGGAAAAAGGAAAAGAAAAAAGGAAAGAAGAAAAGGAAAAGGGAAAGGAAGAGGAAAAGGAAAAGGAAAATTTAAAAGAAAGGAGAAAGGAGAAAGGAGAAAGGAAAAAGGAAAAGGAAAGTGAAAAGGAAAAGGAAGATAAAAAAGGAAAGAAAAAGGAAAAAAAATAAGAAAAAGAAAAGAAAAAGAGAGAGAAAAAGAAAAGAGAAAGAAACTCAATTAGCTGATGGGCAGATGAGGACCAGCAGATAAATGTGTCTGTTTAAATCTCAGCACTTGGGCAGCCGTGGTTTCTGCTGCAGAATTCACTAATGTGTCAGTCAGTGAGAGTTTGCAAAGTGCTGGATGGAAAGCAGCCTCTGTGCTTCTGCCAGCCTGGGTTTTATGTGGGCCTATTGCTGATTTTGCTGACTTTATATTAAGCAGTTTTGGTGGATAAATACTGATGTTTTCTTTTTGTGGAGATTAGAGAGTGGCCCGCTCTGAAGTCTGGTGAAGTAGATTACTTAAACCACTATTACTTCTCCTGGATTTTTATTATTATTTGGATTTTCCAGAATCATCACCTTGCATCTGGTGTCCTTTCCCTTCTGTCAACTCTGGCAAAACCTGATAGCCTGGTGAGTTGTCTGAATGAAATGAAGTTTTTCACTTCCTAGACTACTCCAGCTTTATGCTTATGAAAACCAGAGGAGTTTGGGTCGAGATTTTTGGGCAATCCAAGTGAGAGATTATTTCTCCCTGTGTTCTCATGAAGGGCAATGCAACATGACTTGGATCCTATTTTAGATCAGGTCATCCTGGATACCAAGAAAATAATTAGATGTTACAAACTCCTGCTATTTGCCCTTTTAGAAGCAGGTTAGATTTGATAATCTATTTATCCACGGGCATGTTTTGCAACCCTGCATACAAAGAGAGATCCCCTCTGAGAAAGCTTCATGTGCAAGTAGCATCATTATTGCCTTGTGCTTGTCTTTTGCCCTTCTGATTCCACCTGAGAAAAGAAACAATCATAGGAAAACACTATGATAAAACTTATTGCTATCTTCTCTTTGGTGGAAATGTCAGCATTCTGATTAAACCCTCCAGCTGAGGAAAAAGCTTTCAACCAAACAGATAAACATGTGAAGTGGGTTTAGGTGGTTAAGGAAGCTTTGACATAAATTTCAATAAAGAAGAGATAAAGCTCTAAATCTGTGCTTTTGTCTTTGTTGTCTTCACACACTGAAAAAAAAAATAAAATTCAAAACAACCATTTTACTTCCAACTCCCTGGTAACCAGGAGTTACCTCTGTCTGTACCACAGTCTCATGGGTGGTTCTGGAGGGATTTTCTTATTTTAATGGCTCTTTTTCTGAGCTCGATTAAATTGACGGCTTATGACCATCTTGTCCCTTCCATCAAAGACTTGGTATTCAAGGACTACACTGAAGGACTCGCCTCCAAACCAGAGAGTTATATAGAGCCAAAAAGAAATAAATGGGAAATACAATAGCAGATGGTTTATATCAACTTGACAGCATGTTTTTTTGGCCAGCACCCAAAGCTACAAACTCCTGAGTTGGAAGCTTGAGCTGTTGTTGTTTGAAGTTGGGAGCTGGGGCTCAGGAAGCCACAAAGCTCTGCAGCTGCTCCTTGTGCAGCAGGCTGGAGCAGAGCTCCAGGTCAGTGTCCAAATAAAGTGAAAAATGATCTGAGAAGGTGGTGTGTGTTCAAACAAGGAGATAGGGGTGATATCTTAAATACTTGTATGCAAAATAAAAGGAGTGGACTGATCTGGTAGAAATACCAGACAAGTTTCATTACTTTTGAGGAAAGACTTCAGCTCTGACCACACTTCTACAGCAATTATTTTCATTTCTTACCAAAGGATTAAATATTTTAAGTGTGCCACATGGATGAGTTTTTTGGGTTAGGAGTTTTCACAGGCAGACCCACGAGCATGTCAGACCATTATAAGCTATTGATGACCTGTCAGATGGAGACCTTCTGAAATTTCAGTTTGCCACAAATAAAAACCTAAACCCAGCATGTTCAAAAAGAAGATATATATATATTAAAAAATAAAAATAAAAATCCCCTTCTCCAGCTATCTGCAAGAACAAGTCTGATAAAGGCATTAAAATGTTCTGAATCAGGCCCAAGCCAGCTGTACAAGTGTTGTTACTGCACCACCAACAAATCCAGCTTGGATTTGCCATCTTGCAGCATTTGTCATGCACAGACTGAAAAATGCCCCTGAAATGTCTCAGCTGCCACAGAAGCAGCATCATGTATTCCTTCCCTTAAGAAAGAGATGGCTGTTAGAAACCAACAGGCTCCTTCAGGAACTGGAGATTTGCCCCCATCTTGGATGTTCTTTTATCCCCCCCTGAGGAGTTGTTTTCTGTTTTGCAAATATGTAACCTCCAGGTAACAGGCATTTTACTGCACAGCTGAAGCAAAGAACCTCAAGGAAAAAAATAAAGACAGAAAAAGGGGCTTAATGGTCTTTTTGTAGTGCAAGTTCACCACAGTGGGTGGAATCCTAGGTGGATGGTGTAGAAGAGGGGTGGGAAAATGAAGAGCAACCAAGCTCCCCATGCAGGAGGGACTGTGAAGGTACCTTCTAAGTTTTCTTCTGTGAATTCCACATGGCAGATATGGGCTGAACAAAATCCTCACTTGATCTAAAAATACATGGAATTAGGAGACCAATGGGTGGTGTGATCAAAACAGAGATGTGATGTTAGCCACATAATTTCCTTGTAAGATTTTTATCTGTAAACTGATGGGCTTTAATCATAGTGGCTTGGAGCACTGCTTGTCTCAGGGTGGGACCTCTGACCTCTTTTTGACTGTGACAAACACTAAAACAATCTTGAAATGTTTTACAATAGTTTACAATTTACAGTCTTGAACAAAAGCACTCTAGAGGATACCTGGACATCTTGCTGCCCAAAGGAGGATTCAGTTTTGAGATCCTTGTGTGGGACAAAGAGAGCCAACCCTCTGAGGAAGACAGAATTTACTGTTCCAGATCTCAGCTTTATCCCTGCAACAAGTTCCGTGGGAGCTTAAAATTTTCCTGTCTTCCCCCGTTTTGGATTCTGTTTGTTGTTTTACTCCCAATGGGAAATTCTACCCTCCCTGCAGCATTTGAGGACTTTTGTACAGAAGGCAGCCAAATGCAGTTCTCTTCTTTTCTTTTTTATTTTCTTTTTGTTTGTTTTGGTTTGTTTTTAAAGAGCTCAGGGTGTCAGGGGAGTTTCTGACATACACCTGGCTTGAATTTATCATATATGCAAGTAGGAATTGAGCAGAACTTCATCCTCACAGGTTGGAGCAGCACATGCTGCAGACCACAGGGAAATCTGTGTAAAGTAAAGTAAAGTAGCATGGAAGTTTCTAACTGGGCACAATATCACCTTTCAGCAAGAAAATCCCCAGCCCCCCTCTGAAGTCCCTTCTGTCATATGATTTCCACCTCACTCCTCTTTCCTCAACAGGGCTCTGAGCTAATACTACTTGGATCTGGCTTTTTATTTCTGGTTCTGCCCCTGAGGAAGTTACAGCACCTCTGGGCCCACTTCTCCTTCTCTATTTAGCCTGTTTTGTCTGCCAGCTCTTCAGTGTACCTGCACCATTCCTGGTGGAACCATTTCTTTCAAATGAGGCACAACCATCAGGATAGCAAAGAATTAAAAATGAATCCAGCTTTTCCAAGCAATAAATTTTTCTTAGGTGAAGCAAAAGAAACCAAACCTGCCTTCCACTGGTCATAAGAGACTCCCTAAAACTCAGAGAAGCAAAGCAGTAAAGCTAACATTTACAGTTCCACAGCATAAATGTGACATTATTGTCTTCAATTGCATATGTAAATAAAGAATAAATTGGCACTTACTGTTTGACATAGAAATGTGCCTGGTTTTGTTGCCATTACCAGAATTTAATGTCCTCTGCTCTGGAGCTGGAATGGGAAATGACAGTTTGTTAAGGCTGTTAGAATAAGTAACACACTGCTAGATTTGTGAATTCATTGTGTTACAATTAATTCCATCTCTGTAAAAGCCTCTTTTCATGTTTGCTTTAGTCTTTTCTTTCTTTCTTTTTTTTTTTTTTTTTTAATAGTTAGCCAGCAATTAATTTTTTAATCAGGATTCAGATAAAGTGTCATTACCATTTCAGGTCTAATAATGAGCATGATGAGTGCCAGGGAAAGTGGATGTTTGCTTGTCTTTTTGTTCTTTCCCATTCACATTTGCCAGGTTAATACTGTGTATGCAGCTTTTCATTTGGACTGTATTAGTGTACAATCTTAAAGTTAAAAAACCAGAATACTCTGAATTCCAGTAATCCTCAACTGTTCTAAATACAATTGGCTTTCTCCTTATATATTAACTAATTATCTCTGTGCAGCACTCTAGGTGAATTTCAACACAAGCGCTCTAATAATGTAATTAAAAATGTATAAAGGCATTAAAAATGAATTAAAAGGAGATCATACAAAAACTTTCAAATTTGGACTAAATTAAATGACTAGATTTAAGCCCCTTAGTTTTAAAGGACCTGCAGTCAATAGATTAAGAATGTTGAGCTGCCACTGAGACCTCGTGCTAAATAACCTAAGCTTTAAATCAAGTGGAAAATAAAAAAAACCTCCAGATATCCTGAGGTCTCATACCCTTACAGGCCACCTTTACCTGGCAAGTAGAAATACTGTGCCAATAAATTTTGCCACCAGGAATGATCATCCCTATTTAAGAGGCATTTGGAGAGGGTAAGAGAGAAGCTGAGCTGACTACCTTGATGCTGAGTTTGAGTCCTGTTGATGGGCCCTGTTTCTGGGTGGTTTTTAGGTGTCAGCACCCCCGGATCTCACTCATGCAGTGAGGCTGATGCAGAGCTCCATGAATATGAATAAATATATATATATATATATATATATAAATAAATATCTCCATCCCTGGAGATATTTAAAAAGAGACTGGATGTGGCACTCAGTGCCATGGTCTAGTAACTGGAGCAGTAGTGGATCAAGGGTTGGACTTGATGATCTCTGAGGTTCCTTCCAACCCAGCCAGTTCTATGATTCTATGATTCTATGAAAGCAGCAGGGCTTGGGTCCATCCCTCCCATCATTTCCAGCTCCACTCCACACTTCCTGCTCCAGGCTTGCACAAAGACTGAAGTTTTGGTTCATCCTGCAATTTATGTGGCCTTCCAGGCAGTTTCCAGCAGCACAGGGAGCAGGGGCAGCCCTGGCAGGTGCCATATCCTTGGGATTGTGATGGGGAGAGGAGGCAGCATGTCCCATCCTCACCCTTCCTGCTAGCAGCAAGTGAGGATGAAGGCACAGGGGTCATTTCAAGCTTGAGGTTGATAAAATGCCAGGAGAGGCCATCAGGAGAGCAATAGCTGCCTGCCTTGACACTGATTGCTCTGGAAAGTATAATAACAGGGCAATTCAACTAAAGTATCTATTTTTATAATCACAACATCATCAGTTGTATTCCTGAGGTAAACACGACATCCACTGAGGTTCCCTTTGTAATCTGCAATAGGCCAGACACTTGTATTTTGGGGGGAAAAACCCTAATATGTATCTTTCAGTTTTGCCAGGCTTCTGTCTCAGGGCTATAAATTTCCCTTCAGAGCTGTGTGTGACTGGTTTTTGAATTGAGGATGGTAAATGACCTAAGCCAGGAACTTCATATAAAGACCAAGTGGAACTGACTGAGAAACTGGCAATAATAATGAACAAACATCTGTAATAAAACATCAAAGTCAAAATGCACCCTAAGTGATGTGTGCATGGAGAACACCATGGATAATGTAGAATGCTATTTATCACACTGGACATCTCATTTTTCTATTACTTCTCCTTTCTTTCAGGTATCTCTATGGATCCAGCCATTTATTTTGTTTCTTCTGGTTGTGGTTATTTTTCAGAGTGTTTTTTTTTTAAAGCAAGATGTTTACTCCTCCTTTTGAGAGTTTCAATGCATGAAATATATCTCTATAAAAAATCATAGTCCTGAATGTCTGGCAGAGGAAATAACCCAATCATCATGTAAACAGAACAGACTTAAAATACCCAGAAATGCCTTCTGAAGACACTTAGACTGCTCTTTAAAACTGGTGGTGGAAATGGTAAGACTGTATGCAATCACACATGCATATCAGTTCAAAGCCTCTCTTTAAGCTGGATGTGCCAGTTTGCTTATTTTAGTTTTTAAATTAGCTGTTATGAGGATTTCACACATTTGAGCTCAGGGTGGTATCCAAGAGTTTTCCTAGCTGAAGGCAGAGTGAGGAAAATGCCTTCCTGTGGTTCCAGAGACAGAAGCCAATCCCTGCCACCTCTGAAAAGATGAGGGGGCAGAAACCGTGCTCAAGTCAGGGGGAATTCTTTCCAAAAAAAGGGGTGCTTTGCCATCAACTTCTTTTATTTCTTTTTTTTTCTCTCCTGTAGGTTTCATTAGCATCTTCATCTTGCCCAAAATATGCTTTGGGCAAGACTTTTAAGAGGCTTTAAGTGCTGAAAGCCAGCAGAGCTTATTGGAACTGTATGGGGTGATGGGATACTCTGGGCTGGGGTCTGGATCCCAGGTTGTAGGACCCAGGTGGGATCACACCCTGCTCTCTCCTTTTCTTTCTCCTCTCCCCTCACCTACTGGATGCTGGCTGAGTTTTACTCTGGAGTCTTCTAGTTTTGATGTCAGGATGCACCTAGCTGGACTGGGAACACTGGGATACAACTGATTAGTCATCTCCTTTGAAGAAGGAGGATTAAGGAAAACAGAGAGCACCCAAATCCAAAATACATGTCCATACCTCTGGAGCAGATCTCTTTTGGAGAGGTGACCCCAGTCCAGACTTCCTCCACAGTGTGTCTGGCCAGGATATTGAGAATCAACCCTTCAGGCACAGCTTTTCCTCCTTGTCTTCCCTCTGTGTAGACTCCAGGACTTCTTCTACCCCTGGGTATATAAAATACAAGTCATTTAATAGGCAGCAGATAGGCTCTTAACCTTCCAGCCACACCAGACCCATTCCTTACATTAAATTCTCCCTGAGGAGAAAAGTCCCACAAGTACTCCCAGAAAGCTCCTTATTATGATAAAATGATCCTGTCTCACACTCAGTTCTGCATTTTAGCTAGGAAAGAATGCTCCAGATGGGAAAGTATTGCTAAATTGGCTTCCTTAGAATAATGATAGTGATAATGAGACCTTGCTTCACCTGGAGGAGAATGTCCCACTGCAAAGAGGGCAGAGAAACAGGCAGTGAGATCTTGAAGCAATTTTATGTTATACACACACACACACACAGAATGACCTTTAAAGACTTTGCCCACCAGGGAGAAGTTACACAGCTAAGCAAGCAGGGAAAACATCTGAACCTGAAGAATTATTTCCTCTGGAAATAGCTCATATATTACTTTCAAAATAGACCCACCACATTTCAGAACATCATTCTGACTGTGGTCACAGTTCTCAGTGAAGATTAAAATCAGCCTGGCATCTACTAAAACAAAATGTGAAACCACACAAAGAAAGAGGGGCATTATCATGGAGGCAAAAATCAAATCTGCTTGGAAGGTGGGAAAGCTGATGGAGGGATCTGATACCCTCCCATACCCCTCTGCCCAAGGGTAAGACTGTGGAGAAAATGTGAAAGAAGGAAAAGGGGTTACAAATGGAGAGATTTTTTTCTGCACTGGTACCTCAGTACCCTTGCTATCTCTCTTCCTTTGTTTGTTTGTTTTTATTTTAATTTCTTTTACTGGATTGGCTGAATGTGCATGTTCTTGGCTAATATGCATTTACATTCTGCATCTGGCTGCTATAGATCATTTTGATCCCATAAAAATCTAATCTGCCCAAATACTGTTGTGTATGTAAAGTACTGAAATAAGTTATCACGAAGCTCTGCAGAATATTTCTGCATCTAAAAAATAATTAGAGCTGCAAGAGGATGTGAAATGGTATAAGAATAATCAGTAAACTCTTTAAGTAAGTGAAGATATTTTTGCATGTTCTGGAGAAGACTTTTGGATCAGGAAAGAACAGGTTCTTGCACTAGCAGAAAAAAAAGTAATGCCAAGCATGAAATACCCAAGTGGCACGGGTAGGTATCAGGGTGTGGAGATGAGAAAAGCTGATGGAGAGAGAGACTTGAGGGTGATGAGAAGCAGAAATGTCAGGGGGATCTGTTTTATCTGTGTTCAAATCTGGGCAAAGGAGCAACAGAAAAGAAGGGAGAACTGCAGGAGTCAGCTCAGCCAAATGAGGAAGGAAAAAGAAAAAGGTGGAAGAAACCAGATAAAAGCAGAGGAAAAGAGAGGAAAAGAGCTCTGCAAATATGGGTATATTTTACTATTTTTTTTTAATTTGAGAATATATCCAAGGTGTGAGTTTATGTGCTGCCCACACTGCCCTTGCCATCCTGGGACACTTTGTCTCCCCCCGATGCGAGGGGATGAACAGGTTTGTGTCAGACCTGCTCCAGGCATGGAAAACTTCTCCCTTTCCTTCAGGAAATGGCATTTCATGGTTTCACATCCCAGGTTCTCTGCCTGCAGATAACTCAGCTATCCAAGTCCCAATTATGCAAAGATATCAAACCTGCTGCTCACAACTGGTGTTTGTACACCAGGAGTCATTTCAGACTTTATTGTTCACATTTGATTTCTGTCTCCAATAACAGGTCTGCCTCCAGACCCCAAAGAATCCTTTAAAACACACAGTTCATTAGCTCTGTTTTGAAAAGCATTGTAAACACTGAAAATGCATCTCAGACATAGATGTCTGGAATTGATACTGAAGTTATGGTTCATTCTAGGGCAGGGGGAATCACGAAACAGATATTAATGTGGAACTTGGGTCCCTGAATCATGCAATATTAAGAAAATTCTCAGGGAAAAAGTGCCATTAATTGAGTGTGGCTTCCATTTTACTCTCTCTATAGAAGACTCTCAAAGTGATACTGTTTATCCCAGTATAAAGTGTGCTTTTTCCTCTTTTCAGCTTCAAAAACTATGTGGTTTATATGAATTCCAACCTCCCAAGAGCAATACCACTTTAGTTTAGCAGAGGGAACAAATTTCGACTGCTTACTGCATAGTTGTCTTTAAGTTTCTACATGTTCCTGTGTGTTTGATGGACATGGTCCTGCCTTGGGATACAAGAGAGGTATACACAACTAATTTAGGCCAACAAACCTGGAGGGAATTCAGTCATTGCTTAAACATGTAATTTCCAAATTACTGGTAGTTCACCTGTGTGAAACGTGGCCTTTTGCTTTGTCATTTTGGAGAATCAGTGATAGAATTAGAAGACAGAATTAGCTGTAATTGCATTTGCTGTTAGTAGGGCTTTTTCTTCCTACTACTACTGCAGAATTAGGAGAAGATTGCTAACACGACCAAGGACAAATTTTTTAGGTATGTGTGAGCTACGTATATAAGCTTGCACAGTCATATTTCTCTTTACCTGTCCAGCCAACATTTTTTTAAAGCATTAATAATGAAATTTAATGAAATTTAACAAAGTGATTCAGTCCACAGGGAGATTAGATTCTTTCTGATTTCATAAAAGCCAGAAGCTGAATGAAATGGAGGACATCAATGCCCGCATGGAGAATAAGGACAAGCTCACCCTTGAGTAGACCTCAGAGAATCCAGGTGGGTGTAAAACCCCTCTCCTTCTCCTCGTGCACTCTTTGCAGTCAAACCTTCTTGCAGTCAAATTAATATTCAAAAAGGGGCAGAAATCCCTGGGTTTTACCTCATATCCCCCTCCAGAAGTGATGTGCAGAGCCCTTGGTCTGCTTGTCCCAACTGAGGGGGGACCTCCTGGAGTATTGATCCAGACCTGGAGCTTCCCTCCTGATAAGGTTTCCAAGGAAGGAAGGATGCTGAAGATGCCTCAAAAAGTGGCTTTTGTTTAACTGAAGAATTTAAGTTGAAATATCTGCCTGGGGTCAGTGGTGTTTGGGATCCAAGGAACCTCCTGTTCCAGCTGCTGGAAGCTCCTCTGGTTCCGATCCAGGCCCCAGCTCTGGCCAAGGCCCAGCAGATGTGGGAAGCTGGGGGTGCCTCTGCCAAAAACAGACTCAAAAAAGGGGAAACTGCAAAAATATAAAAAAAAAAGGGACCTGCAGAGCAGAGTAGAGGACAAAATGAGTGAGCAATGCCAGAGAAAAGACCCCAAGGTGGGTGAGGAAGGAGGGGGAATGGTGCCCGAGCTGAGGTTTCCCCACAGCCCCTGGTGAAATGGCGGCCGTGCCCCTGAAGCCACAGAGGAGCGCGGGGGAGCAGTCCCTGAAGGAGCCGTCCCTGAAGGAGCCCAGGGCAGGGGTGATGGTGGATTTGTAGCCCCTGAAGTGTCCCAGGAGGGCAGAGATGAAGCTGCATCCATTGCAGGATCCCAGAGAGGGGCAGATGGGGCTCTCTCTGCAGGCATGGAGGAGCCCCTGGCAGGGGAGGTGACTGTTCCCGCAGTGACTCTGTGGGCAGCCCCAGGCTGTTCCTCAGGGACTGCAGCCCACAGGAGGAACTCGTGTCCTGGGGTTCCTGAAGGAATATCCCGTGGGTTCCTGAAGGAATCTCCCGTGGGAGGGACCCCATGTTGGAGCAGGGGAAGGACGTGAGGAGTCCTCCCCTGAGGAGGAAGGAGCAGCAGAAACAGCATGTGGGGAACTGAGCCTGAACCCCCCCTGTGTCCCCTGTGCCCTGAGGGGAGGCGGCAGGGAAGGGACCCAGGAGAGGGGAGGAGGGGGAAATAAATTAAATTAGGGGTTTTGTCCTTCCCAAATTGAACCTGTCTGGGGTTTTTTTTAGCCTGTTCTCATAACAGGGAATGCAAACCTCCCTGTCCTTGTGGGGATGAAGGAGCCTTTGGGTGGGTTTTCTCCTCCCTGTCCCACAGTGGGCTGAGGGGGGAGCGAGCAGAGGCCCAGTTGGTACCGGCTGGGCCTGAACCCTGAAAATATCTGAAAGAAACTTCAGATCTCTTCTACAGACTTTACCGTGTCTGGCATCTTACTGCCTTCATGGGAGTGATCTTGAATAAAGCCATTAAATTAATGTCATTTCAGTACTAAAGTGATGTCAAAAATCTGGCTTAAGTGCATTTGAGGCTGTTGGTTGCTTTCCCCTGTGCCTCTATGGTGAAGTTTCTGCCTGCATTTCCATACAGAGGAAAGTTTAATTCCTCTTTTTCACATTAACAAGTTTATATCTGCCCCTGGTTCAGTGGCTGTTTCCTCTTCGTGGTGTTTAAGTGCTACATCCCCAAATATCTTGTTCCCAACCAGTCACTGTGTCATACAGAACTCTTGAAACAGCCAACCCAGCCACATCTGGTTTTCTGGGATGAGCAGTGAAGATCCATGACTCTGGATTTGCATTATAATCCCAGGATTACTCAAATGTTCCTGTGGAGTAAGCAGTCTTGCTAAATGGGGAAACAATTATCAGTGTTTGATCACTTGGTTATTACCTCGCTACCCATCTGTAGAGATAAATTGATCAGAAGGCATGGTACAAAATAAACACACCTCATCAGGCTTTCTGGGAAAAAAAAAGGATCATTAGAAAAATGAGTTTGATTGTCTCAGCTCATCTGGTGTTGATCAGCACTCTTCTTAGTAAAATAAATGCAAGTTGGGAAAAGTTGCTATCAATCTTCTACCTAGGCAAGACAAATGAAGAGTCAGCAGGGAGAGCAAATTGCAAGCACGTTTAAGTAGTAAGGCACAGCAGGACCTGCTACTGTTAGGGCAGACACCCTGAAGTGTCTTTGTGTGATTATAATGTGGCTTCCTGAAACAAACCAGCTCTTATTATCTTAGATAAAATAAAATTCTCAATATTCTGCGTGTTAACTGAAAGCCAGCCAATCCCAAGTTTTGTTTTTCAACCTGTACCTATATTTTTAAATGGCATTTCTCAAAACCACCTTTGGTTTTGGTAGTGATATTCAATGTGTTACGGACCTGTTGAAAAGTAGAGCTGCTCCCTATGTTCAGCACGGACAAAGAGGTCAACACAATTAATACTGAATTTCAAAACACCTTGTTAAAAATGTCTGTGCAAATTTTTTTCACTTGGTTAGTTGGCCAACAAATTGAATGTTCCTTCTTGATACAGCCATTAAGTTTAACAAGAGATTGAAGTTATTATGAAAGATATTTACAGCTTAATTCCAAGATGTAAAAACACTTCTTTGAATATAGTGATTTTGTTCCCCAAGGTGCACTAGCATTCAATTCTGTACTGCTAGCAAGGAAGGGAATTGGAACAAACAACCATGTATTGTTTTCAATCAATGAGCAACTATCTTATGTAGAAATCTAATTTATTACTGTTGAGGGTGTAGCATTTACTTCCCTTGGCACAGACACTGTTAAACCCCTTCACTAATGACCTCAGATGGGACCAAGTTCTGAGTGGAGCGCCAGTTAATGTCCAAGAGTCAACAAATACAAGTAAAATACAGGAGATTTTGGTTAAACAGAAGAGAAGGTGGTCAAGCACAGGGTCAGGTCGCCCAGAGAGGTTGTGGAGTCTGGATATCCTTGGAGATATTGCAAGCTCAGCCTTCTCTGGCCACCCTTGCTCTGTGGCTCTGATATAACAAAGAAAATTTCCCCCTTTAGTGTCCTGATTTCCAAGTGAACGTCTGGAAAAACGTTGTGTGTGGAATCTTCCTGAGGGAATGATGCTTCCACTTTTGGCTTCTCTGTGCAACAGCATCCCAAAGTCTTTGCAATGAAGCAATGGCTTCATTGTGACTTAATAAGTCTTCTAGGTTTCCACTGGTGCTGTGTAAATTCCCCTTTTTTCTCCCTTCTAGGTCAATTTGGCCTATTTAAGGTCTCATCTATTCTGCAGGATTTCTCCATGGGTAGCTCTCTGCTCCTGAACATATTGTATATTCTCAGGAAAAAAACAGACCAAGAATTCAATACCCACAAGCTTTATTCTGGTAATTTTGTTTAAACTTTATATTAAAAGCTGTCACAGAAGCTTTAAAAATGCACCCATGAATCATTTCTCGTTGAATATTTACTTTACGTGTTTATATATTTAAACATCTTTTCATTAAAGAAACCCAAGATGACTAAACTTGATGGATCATTTTTTATTAATAAATTTTTAAAGCCTACATTCCATGAGACTGCTGGGAGCCTTAACACTTCCATGCCCACCAACAGGGACTAACTGAGTATCCATTTTCAAAACCTGACTGGATACAGTAAATTCAGAGGTGGTACTGCAGGTATTAATATTTGCAGAAGGATGTTCTCCAAGGTGGCAAAATGCAGCCAAACAAAGCTGCCCTGAGCTCCAAAAAAAAGACTAATGGCCTGAAATTTAGAGAAAATAAGAAGACAACTCATTGGCAGAGCCCTTTGATGTTAGTGTTGAGATTTTTTGAGCAGGTTACTTATCAGCCTAAGAGAAATGCTGGCATGCAGAACCCTGGATCACCCCAGTCCTTGTGGCCAAGAAGGCCAATGGCATCCTGGGGTGCATTAGAAAGGGTGTGGTTAGTAGGTCAAGAGAGGTTCTCCTCCCCCTCTATTCTGCATTGGTGAGGCCGCACCTGGAGTATTGTGTCCAGTTCTGGGCCCCTCAGTTCAAGAAGGACAGGGAAGTGCTTGAAAGAGTCCAGCGCAGAGCTACTAAGATGATTAAGGGAGTGGAACATCTCCCTTATGAGGAAAGGCTGAGGGAGCTGGGTCTCTTTAGTTTGGAGAAAAGGAGACTGAGGGGTGACCTCATCAATGTTTTCAAATATGTAAGGGGTGAGTGTCAGGGAGATGGAGTTAGGCTTTTCTCAGTGGTGACCAGTGATAGGACAAGGGGTAATGGGTGTAAATTGGAGCACAGGAGGTTCAAGTTGAATATTCAAAAACATTTTTTTCCTGTAAGGGTGACAGAGCCCTGGAACAGGCTGCCCAGGGGGGTCGTGGAGTCTCCTTCACTGGAGACATTCAAAACCCGCCTGGACACGTTCCTATGTGATGTACTCTAGGTGGCCCTGCTCTGGCAGGGGGGGTTGGACTAGATGATCTTTCGAGGTCCCTTCCAACCCCTAGGATTCTGTGATTCTGTGTGTGTGTGTGATTTGTGGGTTTTTTCTTGGATGGAGATGTAACGTGGATGTGATTTCCATAATATCTTCAGATCTTTGGGACAGTGCAGCTGTCCCAGAGGTACCTGTGATTACCCACAGGTTCTGAGGATTTTTGGGGGCCTGTTGGATGCCAATGCATCACACCAAACACCAGCTGAATTGCAGCCCTAAGAATAATGACACTATTTTCAGCTGACACTGCCCTTCCCTGATCTTTTCTTCCCAGAAAGCATTCCTGCATTTGCTCACTTTTCAAGTTAACAACCTGGTAGCAGCAGTTTTCATGAACTATATCAGATAATGATGTTGTCTTGCATTTTTCAATTATTTAAATTAGCACCCAGCATCCCCAGCAATGGCTATGTCACACTGCATTTTCTCCTTCTTGTTTTCCAAGCTACAAGCACCAGTAAGAGCTATGAATTTTCTTTCCCTTCAGCTTTGTTATGCTGAGAAAAAAAACAAAACAAAACAAAAAAACAACCCATTGTATTGCAAGGAGAATGGAAATAAAACCAGAGCACAAGAGTAAATCTCACAATAAGTAATTTTGCTAAAATATTCATGGTTTTGCCACGGCTAAGATTTTCCCATCAATGTAAATACAATTTTGGTCATGGTCTCTCAGTCTTTCCTTCATTCAAGCTCTGTTTCACCTGAGGTCTGGGAGGCAGCTCTTTTTTTTCATCCCGGGGAGGATTCCTGGGACAAAAGTGGCAGCACATTATTGCTATTCCAATTGCCTCCAGAGCTTCCAGCTGTAGGATGTGGCCCTGCCAACTGTATTTTAGCAGATATTGCTAAAATACAGAGTTTTAAGATCCATATTTCCATTGGGAGCTCCTCCAACTTCGCTGACCCGGGCAGAATTAACCAGGAATGTGATGGAGCAGCTCTGGTTCTGCACCACCAATCCTACCTGATCATTTCAGGATGGTTCTTCTCCATCCAGGAAGGTTGGGATGGGGAATTCTTGGGATATTGGGAAGGGATCTCTTGGGGCAGGGATTTGGACAGGATATATCATTTCAGGGCCTGAAAAACAAGCACAAGGGATGGATTTGGGATGCGGTTTAACATGGCCAAGTGCCAGGTCCTGCACTTTGGCCACAACAACCCCATGCAGCGCTACAGGTTGGGGACAGAGTGGCTGGAGAGCAGCCAGGCAGAAAGGGACCTGGGAGTCTGGATTGCCAGGAAGCTGAACATGAGCCAGCAGTGTGCCCAGGTGGCCAAGAAAGTCAATGGCATCCTGGCCTGTATCCGGAACAGCGTGGCCAGCAGGTCCAAGGAAGTGATTCTGCCCCTGTACTCATCCCTGGTGAGGCCACAGCTTGAGTCCTGTGTCCAGTTCTGGGCCCCCCAGTTCAGGAAGGATATCGAGGTCCTGGAGCAGGTCCAAAGGAGGGCAACCAGGCTGGTGAAGGGACTCGAGCACAGACCCTATGAGGAGAGGCTGAGACAGCTGGGGCTGTTCAGCCTGAAGAAGAGGAGGCTCAGGGGAGACCTCATCACTCTCTGCAACTCCCTGAAAGGAGGTTGGAGCCAGGGGGGGGTTGGGCTCTTTTGCCAGACGACTTTCAACAAGACAAGAGGGCACAAAGGGTCTCAAGTTGTGCCAGGGGAAATTTAGGTTAGATATTAGAAAGAATTCCTTTACGGAGAGAGTGATGAAGCATTGGAATGGGCTGCCCAGGGAAGTAGTGGATTCTCCGTCCCTGGAGATATTTCAAAAGAGCCTGGATGTGGCACTCAGTGCCATGGTCTAGCAACCGCAATGGTGGTAAAAGGGTTGGACTTGATGATCTCTGACGTCCCTTCCAACCCAGCCAATTCTATGATTCTATGATTTAGCTGGATTTAGAGGTTGGATTTGTGGGCATGGCAGGAAGGGTCATGCCATGAATTCAGTTTCATGGTGGGGCCTTGCTACCCAGGTAATCATCTCCCACTCATGCATTTGGTTCACTCTGTCATTTTGGGCTTCCTGAGTTAAAGGCATGATCTGAAGCCAAAAGATATTTTCTAGTCAGTGTGACTTTCTATAGCAAAAAGGATGTTTTATAGTCAGTGTTACTTTCTGTAGCAAACATTTATGGAAGTCTGAAACTTGATACACAAATATTTGAACATTTTCCCACATCCGTATGGTGAATCACTCACATAAATACATTCTGCAGTCTTAGCAAGTAAGGATCCATTTCAGTAAATCCCCCATTTAGAAAGATCTCTGTCATTCTCTGATCAACCTTCTCTTTTTTAGTTTTCATCCATATGTACACTAGGAAGCTCAGTAAATAACGAGTTCAGGAATGTAACTAGAAAAATAGGTCCCAAAATAATTTTAAAACATTCTCAATCAAAACCGAGCAAGAATCATAATCAATTTGTCTTATGGAATTTTTCATGATGCTGATTTTTATTTGTAAAATAAATTCTTGCTTGCCTCTCCTTTGAAATCGTTTGAAATATGGTGCCCAGGGGCAATCAATAATTTTAGCCAGAAAAAGTGGTTCCACTCTATCACTTTGATAGGAATTCAGTTATTATTTTTTTTTTAATTTTTTTTATTTTATTTTATTTCAAGTGAAGGTTGTTAAGAGTGATAGGCCTGGAATGAATGAATAGAGCTGAGAGATATTTCTGCTTGACAGTATCTGTGCTGAGGAAAGGAATCACATTTCAAATGTTTGGAGATCAAAGGAAGAGGATGCAGTCGTGTAAGCCCCAAATTGAATGTTTTATTTATGTAAACACTGGCAAAAAGAATCAAATCACTGCCATCAAAATACCTTATCCAAAGGGCTATCTCCCAGAAATAGCTGCAGGTTATAGGGATGGCAAAGGATAAAACTCTATACCTGCTCGTGTAGTGCTCAGTGGCAGGGAAGGAAGGGAACAAGGAATATCCCAGGCTGCAAAGCAATGCTGCAAAGACAGAAGTCATCAGTCTAAGGAAATGTACCTCTCAATTATAATGATCAAGTATGGTTTTCTCTGGGGGAGTACAGAGGTTTAATCTGATCCCCTTGTCAAAATAATCACAATCTACCATGGCCATTGCTCTTCCTTGGCTCCTTAATGACAAGGTGAAGAGATCCAGCCTTTAATTTAGACCTCTAGTGCTTGTAGGAATGACAGCAAATGGCAGTGGATCTGATTAACTAGATTGGCAGCTGAAGCCTGAGGACACTCTACTACTCTACAACAACTTAAGAGTAAAAGGATGCTCACTGCTCCCAACTCCCTTTGTAACCAGTGAGTAATTTCTGCTGCTCACAGCACTTCTGCTTCAAAGCAGGTGGGAGTTGTAAAGAGGTAAAAAAAATACAAATTTGAGGGTTTTCTGATTTGATGATAAATTCACAATGGTGAAAGGGAAGATGTTTTGTCCCTGCACTCAACAGGAATTTTTTTTTTTTCAGCAGTTGCTTTCTGGGTCTCTCTCTGACGCTGGTCACCTGGAAGCAGATGCTCTGCATGTTGAGTGATGTGACAGTGTCAGCAAAGCCCCAATCTCATGATCATCTCAGCTTCTTCAGCAATCAATTTTAGGCTTGTTGGTTTTGTTTTTGTTTTTTTTATCTGTTTGCTGCAGTGAAGCTGAATAGCACAGATAACTGAATTTGCTATACCAAAGTATAGCAACCATCACTACTGCCTGCTTCAGAGAAATGAGAGAAAATAGAGTTTAATTTTGCTGTTAGAAATTGGCAATAGTTCTTCCATTGATGGCAGATTTATTTTTTCAGCAGAGACAAAGCTATCTCTGTCCTAGGTACAGCATGCAGCTTCACTTACTCCATGAATTTCCAGATGCTTCCTTTCACCTCTGATGCTTCATGGATTAACACCTGGAAGGTTTTTGGTGATGGCCAATGCTTTTCTTAGATTTGTATCAGAAAGTTGTGGATGGGCTGGTACTATTTCAAAGGACACCTCAGGCAGGGAGTAAGCAGCCCATGGCTCAGTGCTCCAGAAGAACATATCAGCAAGGCAGGGGTTCAAATATTTCACCCTGTTCCTCACTATATCACTAATTATCTGTAGGAGCCCTTTCCCAGTTAAAATTCTGGTCTCCCCAGTAAATCTGGGGATGGTTTTTCATCAGAATGGCCTCTCCAACACTTTGGGTCTTGCCAAGTGTCACAGTTTAACACTGGCCCAGCAATTAAACCGAGTGACAGCTGCTCTCTGTTAATCTCTCTCCCCTCCCTGATAAAGAAAACTGAGAGAATAAGGGAGAGAGACTGATGGGTTGGGAACTAAACTACACAGCTTTAATGAAACAGGAATGATAAATAGGAAAAATGACTAAATATATACAATAATATAGGAAAATGGAAACCACCTTCCTCTCCCCTTTCCCCCCAGTAACTCTCAGGTCACCCCCGAGGCTGCAGGGCAGCCCTGGGAAAGTCCAGGCTGGAATCCTGGGGTCAGGAGCAGTTGGGAGCTGGAGGCAGGAACACACAGATATGGGCTGGGATGGATCAGGAGCACAGGCAGAGGAAGGGATGGAATCCTCCCAGGATGCCAGGTGAAGGAAGGGAAGCAGGAAAGGAAGGAAGAGCAGGCAGCTGGAAACTGGAAGCATGGCTTGGCCCTGGTGATCCCTCCAATTTCTCCTGAGGATGAGGTGTATGGGATGGAATCCTCTGTTTGGTCAATTCTGGCATCTCTCTTGTCCCTTCCTCCCCAAAGGAGGCTGCAGGTGGGACCTCTTTATTCCTTCTGGAGGGTAAAATGTTCCTCAGAGCTGAGCAGTGTCCCTGGCTCTGCACACCAGGCTCTAGCAGTAACTAGAAGTTTATCAGTCCTAGAAGCACACACTGACTGAGAAACTTGCTGTTCATTTCAGCAAGTGCAACTACTTACAAGAGACTGAGCTAAAGGCACAAGTACAAGACAGAAAATCACCTTTATCCTGGCCCAAACCAGGACACCAAGGTAAGATCTCCATTTCCCTTTTTATGGGTCTTGGCCCATAACAAATAGCTGGTGAGGAGGGGACAAACCACTTCATGTGTGATAGGATTCCTCTTCACTTCTTCTCCCTGTCTACCACACATGCAGGAAAGGCACTAAAAATGGACTCTGATGTTTATAGATGATATTTTAGCATCCCTCAGGCAGGGGCAGGAGTGAAGCATTGCCCCAAGCCATGCAACAGCCACAGGTAGACAGCAGCAGGGCCCTGCCAGAAAGATCGGATGCCTCTCACCCCTTGATAGCATCCGAGGAATTTTCCCCTGGAATCCAAGCACCAATTTCTTTTAAAATCTGTCACTGTCACCAAGAAATTGCAAAGCAACAACAGCCACCATTACCACCTGACCCTGCAGGATTTTGTTCTCCCTGCTGGCAGAGGCAGCTGTCCCACCCACAGAACACACAGCAGATGGCAAACAACAGCCTCATGTGCAGGAATATGTTCTTAAAATACCCATAATATTTCCCAACTTTTAGGCTAGCTTTTCTTGAACAATTTAACATGTTCCTAGAGAAGGAATGAGCAGCACCTTGGGCAGCCAGTGGCCTGGATGCTAGAAAAATCAGGATTAATTTCCCAAATCCATCCCCTACTTGCCGAAAGACAGAAGAAATGAGGCAACAACAGGTTCTTTAGTCTCCTCTGCTTAATTTGAAATTATTTGGGGTGAAGAACTGCATCCCCAGGCATATGTGCAGTTCTTTTAGCTGCTGGAGCACCTTGAACTTCCCAGTGTGACAGCACAACATCTCCCAGGAGACCACAGAGATCTTGTTCTGCATGGATGCCATCTGTACAGCATTGCTGGGTGTTTATCTTCACATTCAGGAACCTCCACAGCCTTTCAGATCTTTTTGAAATCCTGCTTTGAAGCCAGAGGCAGGCATGGAGGGCAGCTGCAGTGCTGGGCGGGTTGCAGATGTGCCCATGGGTGCAGCTTTCCAAGTGTCTTCAGGACCTGAGGACCAGAGGCAGCTGTGTAGAAATTCTGCAAAATAAAAAGAAAAAAGAAATAAAATAAAATAATAATAATAATAAAAAAAAAAGGCTTGCTTGAAGGCTTCCCCGTCAAAATCAAAAGTAAGGAATAAAACTACTGGGTTTTTTCAACAATAAATCCTTTTACTCAAGAGATTGCCAGACTATTTTTGCAGACTCAAGTCTTTGATAGCTGAAATAATCTTTTGATAAAAAAAAAAAAAGACATTTTCCAGAGGAGACTATAACCAGGATGACTTTGCTCTGCTGAAGAGACTCTGAGAGCATCTGCCATGGACTTTTAAGACCTCCCATGCTTAAACCCCCTTTTCTTTGTGTTTTCATTGGTGGTCAGAATCTCAGCTGCTTATTCCACCTTTCTGACATTTATTGATATCTAAGAAAAGAGGTTTCAAAAAAAAAAAAAAACCTACTTAAAATTCTATCAGAGACCTTTACATATTACTAAAAGGCAACTGGTATTTACTACTGGAGAACCCCTGATTGGTTTTAGGACACACTTACTAAAAAGGCTAATTTTCTTTCACCTTTACCAATTACCCATTCCCCTTCACACCCAAAGCAGTAATTTAACTTAAATGTTCTAAATTAACTTAATAAAATGCCTCTAAACAGGTGTAACTTTCCTGCACTTTGAATATTTTTATTGGCAGCAGTAATGGAGCCTCAAGGATTTAACACCTCCAGGTGTAACCATTGACAGTCAGCAATACCAGTAGATTTATTAACATTTATATTTTCATAAAATTAGATGCAGTAATATTGCCTTTAGTAAGATCATTGTGGCCAAGAATAAGAAGATTTTTATTCCTTTTATGTGGTTTGGGGGGATATATTTGACACTACTCTGTTTTCTGACCCTTTTTGAAAGCCAAGCTTGTAAAACCATGAGTAATTTTTTCATACCCTGGTAAAGAATATTCTGTTTTAATCTCCCTGAAGATAACTCAATAATGGAAATTGATTATTTCTGCTGATATTGCACCTTGCACTACTGAGCAGTGGGTAAGTGTTAGATTGGGTTATGTTTTCACAGAGTTCTGGTGTAGAAACCCAGCTCACCTCAGCTTCACCTGCTCATCCTACAGACCTGGTGAAGACACAGGAAGGTTTTCTAGATTTCTGCTCCTCACAGACCCACAACACCCAAAATAGATTTCACAGCCTAAAATTCTCTCCTTTTATGTCAACCATGTGGATATTTAGTCCTAACCTAAAGGAGATCTATACAAAACTGCAGTCCTAATCAGACTCAAACCATTTCCAGGTGTCCATGCATCCAGCATCCACCCACCAGCTGTTAACTCTTTTTTCCTCTCTGCTGTACATCTATTACCAGTGGCTAAGAGAAATAAAATTCCCAGCTATTGCCAAGTGTTTCAGGAAGAGTGGTCAGTGCATCTGAAACACATTTACCATCTGCTGACTTGTTTCATGGTAAAAAGACAGCAGAGGAGGTAATCTGGGATGACTCCACTGCTTGAAATGAAGAGAAAAAAAATCTGAATATTTTTTTTTTTCTGCTGCAGGGCTTGAAGTGAAAGCATTGACTTGGAAACAAAGCACTACTGGGAACCTTCTGATGGGGCAGTTTGGAGTTTACATTGAGGGGGGATGCAGAAAAGCCCAGATTTGGTGATATTGCAAGGTGTGAAACAATGAACGTGGAAAAATGATACTGAAAGCAAATGCTGGTTTATGGGTAAACTTCTAACAACCAAGCAAATTTCAGTCATTTCATTGCTAGGCTGAAACAAGAGAAAACAAAGGCATTTCCTAACTAATTGCACCAAAACCAGGAGTTCCATGGGCATCAATGAGGGACAGAAACACAAACCCAAGCTCCAGGTGTTCAGCATCCCCTCAGCCATTCCCCTGCCTCATCTCCCTCTGTGTTCACCCCCTTCCTCATCCTGCAGTTTAATCCTAATTTAATCCTGCATTTCTCATTTTGAAAGGCTTTCCCTCAAACCCAGGAATTTGTAAATTAGCAAGAAGGAGGCAACTGTTTCTGGGTGGTTTTTCTGCTGCTGACTCTTTTTAAAAACTTGTTTTTTTTCCTACATGTTGAAAATACCCCAGGAAAGTCTGATTTAATAGAGGCAATTTCTAATTAATGTGCAGTGGGTTGACTTCCAAGCAATTCCTGGTCTAACAGTGCCTGTGAGCACTGTTATGAAATTATAGTGGTTTGTGTTTTTTTTTTTTTCCTTAGAAATGTGAAATAATAGCAGCTCCATAAAACCCCACCATAGCCACAACTTCCCACCTCATTTGTTTAAAACCTGGTAGTTTTATGGCTTGTCTGCATCTCTCCTGAAATGGGACTAATAACAGGATGGTATATGACTTGTCCACTGTTTCAGCATAAAAAGAAAAAAACCTCTTACCTCTGCCAGAACCATCTACAACCAGCACATGCCTTTACAAGACAGGACAGTAAATTAATCAAGAGCAAACAGAAGCCTCTTCTGCCCGTGGGTTCTGTGTAAAAGGGTAAATAATCAAAAGGAATGCTACAGCTGATTTATTTTTCTTTATGATGATCAAAGGCAAATGGACTTCAGCTCAGCAAGGAATATAAATACTGGGTGAAAACTCACTTTCTGCTGCAGATAAAATTGAGAAGCCTTCTCCTCTGGGCTGGATCTAGTTTAAAATCCATTAACTAATACTGCATGCCCTGAGGTTAAAAAAGAAGCAAAAAACCAATGGTGGGCTAGACATTTTTGATGGGTTTTTATGCTTCCCACAACTTTTATGTATCCTTCTTGCTGCTTCCTAGCTGAAGATGAAAAGCTTTGGAGGTACCTGACTTGTTGGAATAATTGCTGTTGCTGCAAAGTTTCTTGTATGTAATTAGCTAATCAAGTGTGCTTATTATTTTTTTTTAAAAAAAAAGCATTTATTTTAAAAATTAAATAAATTAAAAAATAGATTGTGCAGCTTTGAAAGCAGAAATCATCAGCCAGCAGAGCTCCAGAGAAGCCAACCAGTTCTTTTTTAGAACTCAGTGGTTTTTATGCTTTTTAGCTTTTGGGGGCAGTGGAAGGATGCTACTAAACCTGGTGATTAGAGGAAAATAAAACTGGTGAAATGGAAAGGTACAGACTCCCCCAGTGCTGGGTGTTGAGTAGTTTTAAAGCTTTTATTACACACACAAACACAAAAAAAGCCAAAACGTTTCACAGAAGTTTCTACAACTGTCTCAAAACTGTTTCAAAAATAAAATAGTGTGCCAAACCTGTCACTATCTTACACTTCCAGGCCATGTGCTGTTAAAGTAATTTCTACTTTTTGTGTTCCTTTCTGCTCTATTTAATCTTAGCAACCAGAACACAACATTTTGGGGGTTTGGACACAGCACAGAGGGTTTTTTCCCCTTATTTAAAAAGTAGGAATTCAGCACGGGTGTGCACATTTTTAACCTTTTTTTTTTTGTTTTTCTTTCCTATTTTGAGCAAGGGTGATGCTTACCATGAAACAGAACACCCAGGGGCAGAAGATAAATGATAAGCTCTTAATGCTTTAAATGTCTGAGTGGTAGCACAGCCTGAACAAACAAAATTGGAGCTGACACAGAAACACTGAGCCCAAAGCTGCCTCAACCTGTGTCAAACACCCTCCTATTCCTGAAGCAAGGCACACAGGGCTGCTATGCATCCAGACCCCCTTTCTATCAAAAAAGTCATTAATTTAGGGTAAAAAAAAAAAACAACTGATTGTCTGGCACCAGGTTTCAGAGCTGTGGTGGGGATGTAGATAGGCTGCAGGCTCAGCAGAACGGGGCCAGGCAATCTCCCTTCCAAGCAGCAGTCACTGCAGAGTCACCTCAGGCAGATTTTCTGGAGGTTTGTTCTGAGTGGGAAACATCCCCAGAGACTGAAGGAACACGTTTTATCATCATGCTTGGGAAAATATAACAACCCTGGAGCCTCTTCCCTCTGGCTGCAGACAAACCCTTTTAGCCCTTGCTACAATACCCCAGGCATTAATCCTTTAATTTATTCAGCCTAACTGGCTCATCACAAATCCCTCCTTGCCCTCAGTATATATCAAGACGTGGTGAAATTTCTTCTGGTGTTTATTTTTTATTTATGTAGCTTTTGGTAATATCATTTATTGTGTGTTTGTGAGCAACAGCCACCTGCTCCCACCGGGGAAGAGGCTGATGCATGGATGACAGATCCTAGAGAAAAATCTTGCAGAAGATAAAAGCAGCAACAGCTCCCAATGTATTGCCTGCTACTTCTTGTTCATAATAAGATGCTCTACCCTGTGACTCTGGGGCCAGGACTCAGAAATTCACAGATAGAAAGTGTAACCTTCCAGCATACAAAACACCGAGTTGTTCAACAGAAAAAAATCTTCTTTTCCAAATATTTTACATGCTGGGAAAGATGAGTTTGTGGTTCGTGTATTGTGGGGTTTCATTCTCCATGCCACAGACTGGCAGGAAGGTTTCAAAGGAAAATTGTTTCTCTCCCTGTGCATGAAATGTCTTTGGTGACAGCAGCCACAGACTTTGTGTCCTCCCTGGCCCCATTTCTGAACATTGTCTCTCTCTTTTTCACTGTGTGTTCACACAGTCACCCCAAATATTACTTTCTAGGTGTAGAAATTGGCTTAAACTGCTGTTTCCAAGCAAAACATAGAGATGATCGTGGAATTATTAAGGTTGGAAAAGACTTTGAAGATCAAGTCCAAGAGGATAAGGTCATTCTTCTCATGGAAGCCAATGGATGGTTAAGAGTGAATAAAGCCAAATAACCTTAAAAATAACCTTAAAAATGATCAAAGGGAGGGGAATATTGTCAAACATCCTCCCATCAAGTCTCTTCAGATGAGCAGTTTAGGTGTCTGAGGAGATTGAAGTGTTGTCTGGAGGTCTTGCTGGAGCAGGAGGAAGATATTCAGGTACTATGAGCAGGGCAGAGCTTGGCTCCAGCATTCTGGTCTTAAAATGAGTTTGGAGATGGGGGGTGCAGGTCAGCCAAGGCTTCTGTAATCCACAGAACAAGAAAACCAATATACCAAAAGCTTAAAATTTTCACCCCTGTCAGCACCTTCTGCAGAAATTGAACTGTTATGGGATGACTTGAGGTTTCTCCTCAGGCAAGCTAACAATTCCTGATGGGAATGATGTGTCCCCTCCTCATCCATCACCTTTGAAAGCAGCCTGCTTCCCAAAAAGTGCTGTCAGAGCTGGGGGATGCAGGGGAACTCTGGGACATGGCAACCTGGCTAAAGCTCACCCAAGCCACCTATGGCAGGGGACATTGGTGACAGCAGCTTGGGCAAGAGAGGCAGTGAGAGCCCATCCAGGAGGGGAATGCTATCCCTGGGGAATCCTCAGGGAATCCAGCAGGTCCCTGTTGCCACCACATGGGTTTTGGTGATCTCCAACCCATTCCCAGATCTCTGAGGCTGGAGGAGATGTCCCCATGGTGGCTTCTGGGGAGCTGAGCCCCAGCCAGACCATCAAAAGAACAGCATCCAACTCCGCTCTGGTGAGACCCCACCTGGATACTGTGTCCAGTTCTGGATTCTGGGACACCAGGACTGAGAGCTCTTGGAGTGAGTCCAGAGGATGTCCACAAAGATAATCAGAAGCCTGAAGCAGCTCTTCTATGACAGCAGGCTGAGATAGTTGGGGTTGTTCATTCTGCAGGAAGCTCCAGGGAGATCACAGAGCAGCTTTCCAGTACCTGAAAGGGTCTACAGGAAAGACAGAAGGACTTTTACAGGGGGGGATAGTGATGGGACAAGGGGGAATGGTTTTAAACTAGAAGAGGGGAGGTGGAGGTTAGATTTTAGGAAGAAATTCTTTCCTGTGAGGGTGCTGACTCCCTGACCCAGGTTGCCCAGGAAGCTGTGGCTGCTCCATCCCTGGATAAAGAGCAGGTTGGATGGGGCTTGGAACATCCTGGGCTGGTGAGAGGTGTCCCTGCCTATGTAAGGGGGGGTGGAATTGGATGGATCTTCTGACCCAAAGCATTCTGTGGTTCTCTGAGAGGAGGAGAAGTGAGAGCAGGGAAGTTTACAATCATAGGAATCAGCCGTGCACATTCCCACTGGGATCAGGGAACCCTGGTGGTCCAGAGGGAGCTGCAAGCCACCCCTGGCCATTTGGAGGAAAGTTGGGGTATCAACACCTTACACCTAAAAAGGAAAGTTGGGGTATCAACACCTTACACCTAAAAAGGAAAGTTGGGATATCAACACCTTACACCTCAAAAGGAAAGCTGGGGTATCAACACCTTACACCTCAAAAGAAAAGTTGGGATATCAACACCTTACAACAAAAAAAGAAAGTTGGGATATCAACACCTTACACCTCAAAAGGAAAGTTGGGGTATCAACACCTTACACCTAAAAAGGAAAGTTGGGATATCAACACCTTACACCTAAAAAGGAAAGCTGGGGTATCAACACCTTACACCTAAAAAGGAAAGTTGGGGTATCAACACCTTACACCTAAAAAGGAAAGTTGGGATATCAACACCTTACACCTCAAAAGGAAAGTTGGGATATCAACACCTTACACCTCAAAAGGAAAGTTGGGGTATCAACACCTTACACCTAAAAAGGAAAGTTGGGATATCAACACCTTACACCTAAAAAGGAAAGTTGGGATATCAACACCTTACACCTAAAAAGGAAAGTTGGGGTATCAACACCTTACACCTAAAAAGGAAAGTTGGGGTATCAACACCTTACACCTCAAAAGAAAAGTTGGGGTATCAACACCTTACACCTTCCCCCAGCTGTGATCCCACTTGGCAGATTTTCTCCAAAAATTCTAATCTGGATTTGTCCAAGGGTTTTAGTGGAATGGATCCACTTGGGGAAATGTTGTAGGGAGGGATGGAATCACTTGGCCTCAAATAAAGCTATTTTTGTGTTGGGAGAGGGAGATGGAAACAGTGTGAGCTCTGCAGAGAGATGTAACCACTACTCCTAGCAGGAGACCTGGTAATATATCTAATAAAACCCTTCTGCCCAAGATTCAGCTTTACTGTCAATGAAGTGTTTTTTTGTTAGCTGTACACGTTATGTGAAAATCCCAAAATGCTTATAAAGTTTTTTTCTTCTTTGTCCTTTTTTTTTTATTTATTTGAAAGTGGGCCTCTAATACTTGCAAATTCTTAAATATTTATGGATAAACTTATGAATCTGCAAGCACTTGCAGATTTCCCATGAGAGCTTGAATCCCTATATTAAACCTCATCTGGTAACTGCAAGTGTCAAAATTATTTCTCCTCTGCTGAATCAGCCTGAGCTTGTCATTGCATCCAAGAGAAGTGGAAAATTAAAGTGGATTTCATTGCTCCATAGCTTGCTACATGAAAAACCATGTAGAAATGAACAGCACATCCAAAATTAAAATTTTAAATTAGATTAAAATCTCTTCTCTGGAGAGTTTCCTTTGACAACAGCAGGCAGATAAAGTCTTCCTCAGTAACCACTACAATTTATCAATTAACTTTGGAACAAAATACTTTGGCAATAAAAGAAGACAGAAGATTTTTTCAGGTTGGGATGGCATTTTCAGGACCCCAGGTGAAGGTTTCCCTGAGGTTTCTAAAGCCACAAGTTGTCACATTTAACAAGGATGGGAAGGGGACGTGGCACACCCAGAAAATAAAGGATCTGAGATCCAACTCTCATCCCAGCTAAATTTTTTCTTGGGTGAATCAGACTTTTTGTCTGTGCACTGCTGTTTTTCAGGCAGGATCAAGAGAAATAGCAAAATGTCAGGAAAAGAGTGAAAGATGGGGAAGCTCCCTTGTAATTATTGGTGATTCCCCTCTCCCTAGCTGCTAAAATGCCTTAAGATCTTCTGTGAGTGCAAGGAAAGATATGGATGTAAATTTAATTTATTCATTCAAAAATACATGTAATTAGAAGTGCTTTTGGGAAATCACAAAGCTTGAAAGAGTCAAAATATCAAATATTCAATTATTTGTGCTGCTGACATTTTGTGTGTATGTGAATATTTTGTCCCTCTTACCATTTTCTTTCCTCTTATCTCTTTTTTCCAGTCTTTTGGATGAATGTCAGTGAAATAAAATGCATTTTGAAGTCTTGTGAAGTTTCCACAATGATCTCTTCCTCTGATGGTCCCTTAGGAGCTGGTTCTTGGGTTTTGTTGGGTTGGTTTTTTGGTTTTTTTTTTTTTCTGTGTTCATAGGATAGATAGGAAAGGAAAAACATTTTTTCAGTGTTGTTTTGGAGTTTCTTTTCCCTCACTGCTCCCTGGTGCCAGCTTGTACTTCATCCTCTTTCCTTTCCCATTTGATCTGCTTCTCCTATCATTTACTTGGGTTTTACACCTCTGCAAAGAGGTTGATTTCCTCTGATTTCAGTGTATTTGCCTCATACCCATGGATGTGGGAAAAGCTCTGAAGAATAAATCATTGTTTTATGTAGATTTATGTAGATTCTTTATGTCAGTCCTCAGTCTTCTGACGTTGAAAAGGTCTCTTGTACCAGCAGGAAAAAAAATAATGTCTTCAATCCTTTCTTTTTTTATCCTTTATTGCCTGGATATTTGTATAAAAAGAGGTTTTAGGAAGACTGACCATTCCATCTTGGGTCACATGTAATAATAATCACATGTAATAATAATCTTTGGTCTTTCCATGTTCAGCCCAAGCCTCAGAGAGACCCCAAAGGACTGACTGAAGCATCCAGACTCCCCCTGGGCCAGGTTCCTTCTTTGCAACTTTTCCACCCAGGAATATGCCTGAAATGCCCACCAGAATTGAAGCTTGTGTTTTCCTGAGATAAAGCATTCAGGATTAGCTGCTTTTAGGACTTGTGCTTTGAGTTCTCCACCAAAACCCCAGTGTTAACCTTGACTTGGTGATCTGTTCCTACATTTTGTTCCTACAGCCCTAATACTGAGAGAGCTTTACAGAGAGGTCTGATCCCACCAAGCAATCAAAACTTGGAACAAACATCCTGAAAAAATGATTGATCAGTCACTCAGTGTGACCCTAAATTAGCCTTTTTATTTAGCTGTCTGAATGCAGACACAAAGTTCCTCTAAACTGACTCACTTTTCCAGACCTCTGGTTTCACTGGGCCTGGAGCTGATTTAATTCTGGCAATCTGAAAACAAAATTTCTCAGAACCACCTCTTGCACTTCTCTGCCCAGGACTCAGCAGCTGAAGTTGGAGGGAGGCTTGATTGCCAGCCTGACTTTCTGCTCAAGAAAAAAACCCACATTTTTCAAGCATTATCAAAGAAAAAGCAGAGTAAAGAGACAACATTAACATGTTTCAGAAGATCAATTCATCCTGCTTTATAACTTCTCTCATTTTAGTGCAGGCACACAGGGAACATATTTTTACCCATCTGGTTGATAGCCTCCTTCCTTTAAATTGGGCTCTTTTTTTGCTTGCCTTGGCTGGAAGTTTAGAAAAGAAGACTCCACTCCCTTCAAAATGCCATTTAAATATGTAAGAGTTTTATCAGCAGAAAGCCTTCATTATTGGAAACCTATGAATATGAGTTCCTAAAGAGACTCAGAGAAAATGCAAGAGACAGAAGGTGAGGATTACTGTTCCACTGCCTATCTGTGATGCTTAAAGGATGGGGAGGCTGGAGGAAATTTAAATTATTTTCTATCTTTGTCAGCATGCATGCTGTGGAGGGAGGGAGCAAAGGTAGGCAACTTAAAAGCTCTACAAACTGGTGCAGAAATGAAGCTCCCTTTCCTACCGTTTCATGGCTGCTTCTTTCCACTTCAGTTTATAGCCTGGCAAGGTAGATAATTCCTTGGATCTTCCCTCTCATCCCATACAAACATTTTCTTTGTGTTCAAGCCCCCAGTCACATCATTCTCCTTGTTCCCATTCTCACTGTTGGGTTTTTGAGGTGTTTTGCCTGTGCTGTTCCTTTGGAATAAAAAGTACACCCAGAGTTTAGCTCAGGGTGTGATGTTTGGCAGGCACCTACATATTAATATTTATTATTAATATTTATTATTAATAATTAGCTGAGAGGAGAGAAAAGAGAAAGGTGAGGTTCAGGGCAAAGGGAGAGGGAGCAGACTCGGAATTTCTGCCTCTTCCCTCTGCAGGGGGTAGGGCTGCTAACTTCAAACAATTAATATAAAATCTGCAACTGATTTTCCCCTTCTGTGAAATAAGGTGATGTAAAGGCAAAACAATTATGTATAATTATCAATATTTGTATGTGGTGTGGCATCCAACGTACAGATTTCAGATGGGTGGTTTTTTCAGAAGGTATAAATAATTAGCATCATTTTGTTTCAACTCTGACATCTGTTAGCTCTCTTTGGCTGCTATTAATTCCTACTTTTCATGCTGCAGAGACAGAGAAGAGAGCAATGAAATGACATAACATGCTTAATTTGATAACCCAGGGTAATTTCATGAAAAGTAAGAATGAAAAAAAAAAAACAAAACCTTGTGAAGGTTGAACATCGGGACAGCAGGTGAAGAAGTATCACAAAAAAATCCCCCAGGGTATCTCATCACTTGGGAGCCTTAAAACTAGTCAGGAAAATTTATTTCAGTGTCTATTCTTGGCAACAACCCTGCCAGCTTGCAGAAGGGGGGCTGGAAAAACCTCATCACCTTGTTTTCTTGTTGTCTTGTTCTCTGAGACCCAGCCGTGCAAGTTCTTTCTGTTTGCAGCCAAGGACCAGATAAGCAACATGGAAAATATCTTTTTTTTTTTTTTTAGTCATTATTTTCAGCTTCCATCAAGCCCCACACAGCTGCTGTGAAGACCTCAAGGCATGAACAAGCTCCAGGGGTGGCCTGAAGCCAGGAGAGAGCAGAAGGGTGGAGAGATCCCTCCCTGTCTCCATACAAAGGAGAAAATATTCCCTGATGCTCTCTCTCTAGAGCCTGCTGACTTTCAGAATTACCAGAACCTTGAGAATATTTATAACAAACTTTGGTAACCACATCTCCATCTTGGTCACTGTAAATGATACAACAGCTGTTTCCTCCCAATTAGTTGCATTTAATGGTGCCCAAAAAGGGATGCAGTGGCAATTCCTTCAAATGAAGATGTCCAAACTAATGGAGTGAGCTCCAGCAAGGTGTGATTAATTCTTTGGCAAACATTTTTCTTCATTAAGCTGCTAATTAGATTACTTTCTGAATTCTTGGTTAATAAAAAAATATTAATATTTGATATTTATCTACTGCCAGATACTAAGAGCTGGCATCTTAAAGAGAACTTCCCTAGAACTGTATTTTATCAGTTTTTATTAGCTTTGCCAGAGCCAGAGTGGGCTGAGAGGCTTTCTGCTGAGCTCAGCATCACATCACAGAGAAGTCATAACACTACATATTGGTACCCCAGGGTGCCAAGAAAATCAGAGCCCTGTTATGCTTACAGAGAAATGGAGAGCTCTGAAGAGCTGGTAGCTAAATTGAAGCCAGACCCAAAGAAAAAAAAAATAAAATATATATATGTGTGTGCAAAAGGTCACATTTTGTAGAGGTAATGCAACAAGGAAAGTCAGGCAGGTGTAGAGGTAAAAAGCAAAATACAGATGGAAGGGCTGAAAGTTCAGGTCAAGTGTCCTGTGTCCTAGACTGATGTCCTGAGGAAAATTACAACCTAGCAGGTTGCTCAGAGGTTGTATTTACAATTATTTTCTGGGGTTGTTTGGTGGCGGAGGATGCCCTAGGTGTAAATAGGAACCTGCAGACAAACTCCAGACCATCAGTGAGCATCAGGGTGTCTGTGGAGATCCAAAGTGGGATGCAGAGGTGAGGGAAGATTCAGGTGCTTGAATCTGGTTTCAAGAGAAGTACTAATTAAAATTATTAATTTGGGGGGGAGGGAAAGAAAGAAAAGTAGAAAAATGGAATAATGGCACTTGTGAAATGCAGTGTTGCTATTCTTAAAACTTTATATGAAAACCCTAACCTGATCTCCTTTTATGATCAGGTGACCTGACTGGTGAATGAGGGGAAGGCTGTGGATGTGGTCTACCTGGACTTCAGCAAAGCCTTTGACACCGTCTTCCACAGCATCCTCCTGAAGAAGCTGTCAGCCCCCAGCTTGGACAGGAGCACCGTGTGCTGGGTTAGGAACTGGCTGGAGGGCCGGGCCCAGAGAGTGGTGCTGAACGGGGCTGCATCAAAATGGCGGCCGGTCACTAGTGGTGTCCCCCAGGGATCAGTGTTGGGCCCAGTGCTGTTCAATATCTTCAGTGATGATTTAGATGAGGGGATTGAGTCCATCATCAGCAAATTCACAGATGACACCAAGCTGGGGGGAGTGTGGATCAGCTGGAAGGCAGGAGGACTCTGCAGAGGGACCTGGACAGACTGGAGAGTTGGGATGATCCCAACGGGATGAGGTTCAACACAACAAGCCCATGGGGAGCTCCAGGCTGGGCACAGAGTGGCAGAAAGGGAGCTGGGAGTCTGGATTGCCAGGAAGCTGAAGAGGAGCCAGCAGTGTGCCCAGGTGGCCAAGAAGGCCAATGGCATCCTGGGCTGGCTCAGGAACAGCGTGGCCAGCAGGTCCAGGGAAGGGATTCTGCCCCTGTGCTCAGCCCTGGGGAGGCCACAGCTTGAGTCCTGTGTCCAGTTCTGGGCCCCTCAGGAAGTTCAGGAAGGAGCTTGAGGTGCTGGAGCAGGTGCAGAGAAGAGCAAGGAGGCTGTGAAGGGATCCAGCAGAATTGCTGTGAGGAAGGGCTGAGGGAGCTGGGGGTGTTGAGGCTGGAGAAGAGGAGGCTCAGGGGAGACCTCATCACTCTCTGCAACTCCCTGAAAGGAGGTTGGAGCCAGGGGGGGGTTGGGCTCTTTTCCCAGGCAACTCTCAGCAAGACAAGAGGGCACAAAGGGTCTCAGGTTGTGCCAGGGGAGGTTTAGGTTGGAGATGAGAAAGAATTTCTTTCTGGAGAGGGTGATCAGGCATTGGAATGGGCTGCCCAGGGAAGTAGTGGATTCTCCGTGTCTGGAGCTATTTCCAAAGAGCCTGGATGTGGCACTGAGTGCCATGGGCTGGGAACCACGGGGGGAGTGGATCAAGGGTTGGACTTGATGATCTCTGAGGTCCCTTCCAACCCAGCCCATTCTATGATTCTATGATTCTATGAAAAACTACTCCCCTTTATGCCTGAAAACTGCAATTCTTACACTTCTCACTGCTGTAAAAACTTGCACAGGTAGGACTGATACATTATATATATATATATATATATATAAATATATATATTTTTTTTTTAAGGCATGTATTGAGACATGGTGCAGAGTCTGCCAGGAAGCCTAAGCAAGATCTTTTTGTCTACATTGCTGCTGAACAAGCTGGAAAAAAAATTGGTGTTTCCCCAGATTCCTGAGAACACTCCCACTGTGCAAACACACAGCAGAGCTGAACAGCAAAAGTGAAACAGGGAAACACTGGGAGAAAAGAAATGGTAAGAGTGTTTTACAGTCACAAATTTTGTCTGGTAAAATTTTAACCCCAGAAAATGTTTCTCTGAACTGTCAGTAGAGACACTCAGTTCTTGTTGCTTCCAGACTTCAGAGGCAGTGATGCATTCTCCATCCTCAGCAGGTAATAAATGCTCAAATAAAGACATTGAAATACATTTTTGCATAATGTTAATATTCATTTTTTTGAGAAAAGCCAATTTTGGGTGGAAATGATTCTTGCCCTCCTGGTCACATGGATCTTTTTCACAAAGATTTTTGTCTGAATCATACCTTGTGGAAGTGTCATTTTTTAGCTTTTTTTTCTTTTATTTCTTGGTCTGATTTAGCTGTGAACTTCCAACAGAATATAGACAATTATGTTTCATTATTCCCATTTATAAGAATGTTGAGATGTTAATTCATTAATGATTATCTTTATAGTACTAATTAATGTGACACCACCAGCTCTCTGCTAGCACATTTTCCTTTGGAAAGAAGAGGATCTGGGTGGGAATTTTCCTGTGATAAGGAGTGGAGATATAAATATTTTCAGAAAAAGCCTTTTTTTTTTTTTTCCACAAAGCTTTGCTCTAAAGCAAAGAGCTCCTGAAACAAAGCTGAAGAACCCTGGTAATGCAGAAAGCAGGCTGCCCCCCTTGCTTTTCCTGATGTCCCTGGGACTATGCAAATACATCCCAGGCAAAGAAAAATCTTGTTATTTCTGACAGAGAGAAAGGAAAAGGGATTTATTACCTTCAGGTGAAGCCAAGCCAAGCCCCAGAATGCATGTAGGTTCTCCCAGGTCATCTGCTGTTCCTTTGGGATGTATTAAAGTGCAGCTTTGTGAGAAATTGAAAAAAAAAATACATATATATGTGTGTATATACAGAGAGATCTTGTGTTATTGATTCCCCAAATGGAGAGAGCCATTTAAAAACAGAGTGTGAAGCTGCAGCATTGAGAGAAAATGCCAATTGAATCTCCCATCATGGCTGGGAGTTAAATGCCATTATTATGTTCTTACTAAATGGGAGAGGGATGAACTGAAAAAAAAAACAAAACCCAAAGTACATGTCAGGGAGGAATAATTAGGAGGATGAAAGCTGCTGCCTTGGTGGAGGAAGCTGCAGTGAAGCTGAAATCAGGTTGTACTTGTCAGCTGACAGGCAGAGAAAATACTTTTGGGAGCAATTTAATGCCAAATATTTGGGACAGCAAAAAAATGTGGTTGAGTCGTGGCTTCTACCACCTACTGCTCCCACAGCATGGAAAATCTGGGGTAATTACAGGGGGTTTGAGGAGCTCATGTAGCCAGGGTCAGCATCTCCAAAGTTGATCCAGCCTGGGAGGGGATGTATGGAAGTGACACTTTTCCTGCCAGACTTTGCCCAGGTGACTGCAGAGTCTTTTTACACATTTTCAGTGTCACATTTACAGTGGTTCCATCATTAAACATTGGTCACCTGCTGACATTTGAGCCCTGATTTACACAGCTGAGGACTTGTTGTACACCATCACCTCATTATTACTCTCTTAAAATCACCCAGAGAAAAAGGGAATGGAAGGAACAAGCTTGCAGATATAGCAGATATATCTAATATATCTATCTATCTATCTATTCTTTATTTTGACTTTTTTTGAACAATCTGATTTTCCACAAAGCTACAGCCACTTGGTTCTTTTTCAAAACTATGACAGCTGACAGCTCTTTTTTTCTTTTTTTTCTAGACCAAGGTTATTTTGAACAGCACATGGGTTAAAAAAAAAAGTTTCAGGAGAGTTTTATAAGCACTCTTGGGTCACTGATGACAAGATCACTGTATAATTGTAACACATTATCTTACAAGCTGTCCCTTGGTGTCTCCACTACAGGGTAAACACTGTCTGCTTTGATTGCTTCTATTTACAAATGGTCTCTGCTCTTCCAGAGTTTAAATACCTTCTACATGTCTGGATTTAATTCAACCCAATAAATGAAGCTTTCCAATAAAAGCTGCCCTTTCAGTTACAAACATCCCAGGATAATCCAAAGTCAAATGAGCTCTCATGTGCCTGTTTCTGAGCACAGGACCTCATCCAGCAAGCAGAGGCCAAGCTTGGAGCCCCTGGGGTGGTGGACCAAAATCCCTGGGAGATATCAAGACCTGGCAGAGTAATTACCCTCTGGGTTTGGAGGTTTTTCCTGCAGGAGATTTGCAGCTGTCCTGTAAAAGGAAGAAGTGTGCAGACACCCAAGAAAGCCAGAGGGGTTTGATGGCTCAGCAGCCGCCAACCCTCCAGCCCTGGCAGCATCACCCTCCCTGCTCCTCCTCCTCCTCCTCCTGTTATTCCCACACCACAGGATTTCCTCAGGCCAACCCTAGGTGAGAATTTCTTTAATATTGCTGCTTGATCATGGTAGAAATCCAACTGACTGAGGATTTTTTTTACCTACTGCACACCCAGCAGGTTGGATCCAGGTCCAGCCCGTGTCCTCTGCAGGACTGAGATGGAAAAATTGCCTTAGGAATGAAATGGTTTCAGGGTAATTTTCTGAGTAAAGTGTTTCGTGCAGTCTGGATAAAATAATCCCAAAGGGAGTTTATTAGGAAGATCTTTCCGTTTTCTACACTAAAAGCAAGAGTAGATTGTGCAAAATATAGATTTTTCCACAAAGTAAAGGCTTTCAAATTCGATTAAATCAACATTTACCAGTAATGATTTCAGGTTAGGTGACCCTGACTTTCGTTGTTGGTGGACTGAATTGCATCTTTCTTTCTTTTTTGCATCTTTTGAATCTTTTATTTATTCTTTGATAGTTTTTTCCCATTCTTTTAAACCAATTTTGACATTTGAATGAATTCCAGTGGTTTATATTTTGAATTTCTTCAGTAAGATAAAAAAAACCAACCACATCTGAGTTTCCTTGGCTGTGCTGATAGTTTCTTGGAGTTTACTTGCAGGACATTAGCTCAAGAGTCATTTTACAATACAAACAGCAATATTTTTTCCAAGTGTTCAACAATTTAAAAAGTCAGTCAAGAACTGTTTTATTAGGTTTGTAAAAGAGGCCAATAAGGACTTGCCTATCCCATAAAAAAAGAAAGGCAACAGTCTTGATGGTGTTGACAAGGTAGTTATGAGCTTTTGGTTGAAACACCTTTGTGCAGTGAAGAGCAATTTGGATGAAATAACTTCAAATGTCACGGATTACAGTGGTTAAAATTTATGATTTATGGACTTTTTCTTTTCTTGGGTGATTTGTGCCATGGTCTGACTAGGAAGATTTAGTGGTCACTTCTTGCATCTGCTGACCCAGAAATGTGGTGCCTCAGGGCAGGTAGCAGGGCTGCTGACACCCCCAAGGTTCCTCAGGGGGCAGAGCCAGTTGTACAGGGAATTTTGGAAGAATTTCTTGAATTTGATCATTTTGCCTGATGCAGGTACACAGGGAAGTGGTGCTGGTGTCTTCACATGGGTTGTATCTCCAGGTGACTGCTTTGCCCTGGTGCTTACTTGGGATACAGCATCCCCTTTTACAGTACGGATTATATAGAAATAGAGATTTATGAATTCAGAGGATTTTGAACTCTGCTCTTCTACTTGCATGTTTCAGTTACTGAGCTCTGGATGATAATGAAAACCACACTGAAAAGATAATTTTTTAGCTTAGGCAAATTGAAAGATTTGTCCTTTTCCCCAAAAAGGGGGGAACATCAGCTGCCAGTTGTTGTATTGCTGCCCCTGCCACAAAGCCAACCATGAGCTAACCCAGAGATGTTGAAAAGAGTCAGGGTGTGCTGGGAATTCCATCTCCAGCACCTCTCCAATGCTCTTTTCCTTTCCTACAAGCAAGAAATAACTTTATGAAAGGATTGCCACTTAATTCCTATACAGTTCACCTGAGGGAACTGTGCTCTCTGCTCCTTCGTGCACCCCAAGAAAGACAAGAGGCTGTGCACAGTGCTCTACAAACCTTTTATGTAGAGGTTAAAGAAGAAATTGTTTCTTTCTTGTGGTTTTTCTAGACAACATAATTAAACATATATTGCTTACCATTATGTCTGAGTAAAGGAGAGACATAACAGCTGCTAATAAACAGCATGGCCAGCAGGTCCAGGGAAGGGATTCTGCCCCTGTGCTCAGCCCTGGGGAGGCCACAGCTTGAGTCCTGTGTCCAGTTCTGGGCCCCTCAGGAAGTTCAGGAAGGAGCTTGAGGTGCTGGAGCAGGTGCAGAGAAGAGCAAGGAGGCTGTGAAGGGATCCAGCAGAATTGCTGTGAGGAAGGGCTGAGGGAGCTGGGGGTGTTGAGGCTGGAGAAGAGGAGGCTCAGGGGAGACCTCATCACTCTCTGCAACTCCCTGAAAGGAGGTTGGAGCCAGGGGGGGGTTGGGCTCTTTTCCCAGGCAACTCTCAGTAAGACAAGAGGGCACAAAGGGTCTCAAGTTGTGCCAGGGGAGGTTTAGGTTGGAGATGAGAAAGAATTTCTTTCTGGAGAGGGTGATCAGGCATTGGAATGGGCTGCCCAGGGAAGTAGTGGATTCTCCGTGTCTGGAGATCTTTCCAAAGAGCCTGGATGTGGCACTGAGTGCCATGGGCTGGGAACCACGGGGGGAGTGGATCAAGGGTTGGACTTGATGATCTCTGAGGTCCCTTCCAACCCAGCCCATTCTATGATTCTACAAAAACCCAACATCATTTGTTTCCCTGGTTCTCCTCTGCTCTGCCAATCAGATTTGTCCTGAACAGAATTTTTTTGCCTGTAGCTTTTAAAAAACACAGAGACAAGTCCATTTGTATTGCAAAAAGGATGACAAAATGTGAGGGGAAAATCCCAAGCTAATCATTTTAAAGTTTTACTAATGAAATGCAATAATTTCTTTTTTTTTAAAAATTAATATTCAACAATCTCAGACTTTTTAGAAGCCCATAACAAGTGCTGGGTTTTGTTTCACAAGAAAAACCTTCTGGTTTACTTTTTAGCTGAAAAGATTATAACGTGCTTTGCTTAAACCCAACCCAAAATTATTTCCCCTCTTTTTTCAGAAGGTAGCTAAACAAACAAACAAACAAAAAATCAGTCCCTGCTATTCCTAGGTTATCTGAGGAGCTCTTTGTTGGGATATTTCTGCTCCCAGTTTCCTTCTGGGAGTTTTGAGTAGCAGTTAATTATTTTACCAGAAATCGAAACAGACTTTAGAAACAGAGAAGTAATAAAGAGGTTCACTGGGTTGCATTCACTCAACAGGGAAAAATTTCTGAAGGCTGAGAAGTTCCTGCATTGCAGGCTGAAAGGCCACGAATAACCTTTTGTCCTTGGGAGCAACACTGAAAATACAGGGAAATTTCTGTGCTCTGAAGTGCTGCTTCATTTCTCCCTCCTGCCATGCAAAAAATAAATAAAATAAAATAAGATAAAATAAAATAAACACCAAGAAGTGCTGCTTAGCTAGTTAACAAGATCTTAAAGAAAGCATCCCTCATGATGCTGTTGTGAAAACCTTGAATTCTGTCCCTTTCCTAAGGGAAAATTCCCTATGATTTAAAAGCTAAGCAAAGGTGTGAATAAGTCACCTGGGGTTTTGGCATCACTGAACCAGATTTTCCAGCTACTGTGGATTTTCTGGGTGATGGGATTGTGTCACTGCTGCATTTTCCAAGCCCTGCTTCTGTTTGCTGTGTCTTTGCTAATTCACTTTTATCATTTCACTGCTTGGCTTTTCCAGATTAAAGAAGCTTACAGCAACTGGTTTAATCTCTGCATTTAAATATTTTAAACCTTTTGTCCTACCCAGGATTTTCCTCTTATTATAAAAAATTACTATCACAAAGCATGTTGGAGGCTAAAAGGGAAAAGAAAATAATTTGAGGGGTATTTTACCTTTATGGAAGCTGCTTAAAGAGCTCCAGGATCTTGCTATTACCCACATAAACCGTTTATATTGTTTAAAGTAGGAGCAAGAATCTTGTGGGTGTAAGAGAGGGATTGTGAGCCCAGGGCCTTTCCCATTCAAAGCAGCTGAGAGATTGGCCCCAGTTTTTTTTAAGTCATGTGAAATGCTATTAGTGCCTGATGTCAGAGTGAAGGGGATAATCAGATGATGGATTTTAGAAAGGGGTAGAAAACTCTTCACAAGCTTTTATGAAAGCTGTGCTGAGACTCCTTCAGATGTATTAACAGCAGAAACAAACAGTGCCATCATCAGTGTTGTTATTGCAGGCACCATCCTCCTTTAGCTGTTCCACTGCAATCATTTGAAGGCAAAAAGTGAGGAGCTGCAAATTCAAAACTCCAATTATTGTTTTCAAACCTCGAGATTTTTTCCTTTCTTCTCTGAGAAACACAGCAAGATAGATAATTGATGGATCATTTCCTCTGCACTTTCAAATCAAAGCAGCTTTCATATCAAATATGTTAAAAATGTAAGTGATATGAAGGGATTTGTGCAGTGTGGCTCCTGCTGACAGTAACCCTCAGATTCACAGCTTAACAGATTATTGTTTTCTCTCCTTAGTTCATTCTATCATCTCCTGAAAGATTCATCCTTATTTCTCTGAAAAATCAAGCCTGAGGATGGGTGTCTGTGTACTTGGGTGTGTACCTGGGCCAATTTTAAATTAACCTGAACAAGTCTTCCTGCACTTCAGCTCTGTCTGTGGAAGAGGCTGGTGATAATTTTCCTTCCACAGGTTTTTTCTCTTTCATTCAGTCCACGAGGTCGAGTGTATATCCCATTAGGAAGCAGAGCACCTAGCACAGCAGAGCCTAATCTTTCAAAAGCAGGAATGTAAAAGAGATTCAGCATTGGATTAATAAATGCAATGTGTCCCAAAATGAGGGAAGCCATTTCTGCAGTGGGCATCTTTATTTTCCTTGGGAAACTCTACAGGAACATTGAGAGGCACTGACAAGCAAGAGAAGCAATGCTAAAAGGCAAATAAAATACATGAAAGTCAACACAGACAAATGTCAGCAGGTCACCTTAGATGGCTTTGTTTAAATTAAAAAGAAATATGGAACAATTTTTTTTAAAACTGCCCTTTCTGCTAGATAACTCTTTAGAGAATTGATTAGCAATCTCACAAGCTACCCTTTTATTTGTCTTAATAATTTACAACTCGTACCATCCAGCTACCATCAAAGCAGCATATGGGATCAGCAGCTACCACAAATCAGCAGCCAGACAAGATCACAGTGTATTTGGTATTTTATTTTTTTTTATGCACAAAGGTTGGCTAATTTGAGGTTCTAGGGCTGAGGACAGACTGCACAAGAGACTTTTCAAAGGTACAACATCCTTGCATAGTGATGTCCTAGATCCTACTCAATACTATTTATATTTTTTAAAATTACCCAGTTCCAACCCCATCAAAAAGATAAAATAAAGTGTAATAAAGGCAATTTCCTCCTGAAATGTGAGCGGGCGGGTGTAAACAGCTTCAGATGTGCAGGCTCCAGTTTCTCTGAAACGAGATTCCTGAGGGCTTAATCCTGACCTTTCCTGTTTAAACACACACTATCCTGACCACATTTATAAATATATTTATGGCAGATACATTCCTACTGTTTATGTACTCAGAGAATGATCTTTCAGTCTCAGAGACCAATCCTCTGGCAGTGATATCATCCTTCCTCCTAGCCAAAAAAAAATAAAATAAAATAAAATGAGCTGAGCTGTCAGAGTGCAGGAGTCATAAAAGATCAATACTTCTTTTTTTTTTTTTCCAAAACTAATTGCTGATAAAAATTAAGATATATGCACTGCCTGCATGTACTTGAAATGCTCCTAATTCTTGAGGCTGCAGAGTGATGGACTTCCCAGCTCGTGGTAATGTGGGGCCCTGATATGCAACACTTCCCCCCCAGAGGTTGCACATGATGGGGCAAATTCACAGCTAAATCCTAACCTTAAATTTTGCTGAACAACCTCCTGCATCCTTCAGTCCTCACTGCAGAACTTTGGAAAACGAGGGGAATGGGATGTGGCTTTTGTTGCACACAGCCACGTTACACTGGAACCAGTTTTAATGCTTATTTTTCATGAGAAATTAGCAGTGAGGGGTAGCAATGGAGAAGGAAGTTTCTTATGTCTGAGTGCCACAAGAGACAATGATCATCATTCCTCTAGGGAAAGAGGAAAAAAAAAAGGAAAAAGAAGAGGAAAAAGAGAGAAAAAGAAGAAGAGAAAGAAAGAAAAAAAAGGAAAAAATGGGAAAAAAAGAAGTGGAAACCTCTGATTCCTCCTTGAAAAGAGGGTGCAACGTATTTACTCACTGCTCAGCAATTTCACCTCATTATTTAGGTAACATAAGTCCTATAGATATTTTTGATTTCTGCCACAAGCAGAATGGTTTGAGCAGTCCCTCCCCTCTCACGCCTGCTTGTGAAGTGCCTGTGTGCCTGGATTTCTATCTGCTCCTGACACTTGTCACCTTCATTCCATGAAAATCCCTCAGTGCCACAACTGATCCTCATTCCACACCCATCTCCTGGCAGGTTCCCTTTTTTTCTTTTTCCTTTTATTTTGTCTGGTTGGACGTTTTACACATTATTTGTCAGTGTTTTATGAACTCAGCCAGTTAATACGCTGAAGGGCAGCAGAGTCACACAGAGGAGGTAGGAGGGGATGCTCCCTCCCCAGAAATGTGCCCTTTCTCAGGGGTCCTTTTCCACTTGTCTCCTCTTTGGATGGCCACTGCTGAGCTTAATGTCACATTAAGCATTGAGGCAGAGCTTCCCTGAGAAATGTTTAATAAGAAATACGCCCACAGTACAATTATAAAGCTATCAAAATACTGTATAGCTACCAAACTTGGGAAGGCTTCCTTCAGGATGAATTTTAACAAGCTTCACATATTAACGCTGCAAATCAATGTTGTCATTTCTGTATTAGTATTTTTAGGGATTCCTGGGCACCTTAATCTTCTTTATAGGCATTGCTCCTAGTGCATAACAGGCTTTTCATGGAAAGAGTAGACTTTTCTCCTCCGAACTAAATTCAACATGTTCAGCTTCTCAGGATTTTCAAGCATGTTTCTGAAGCAGGTAGATCTATTTTTTAAGTGCTGTGTGCCCCACAGGGACAACCAAAAAGAGCCCAAATAGGCAGTGATTGCTTTGTTTATGCCAGCAGCTATGTTTGCTATCATCCCTCCAAGTGACAACTGCTCATCACCCATTCTTTGTCTCTGTTTTACAGATTTAACTCAAAACTGCCTTTTGTCTCTGTTAAATGGATTGCTAGAAAAACGAAAAAAAAAAAAAAAATCCATTTCTGATAAGATCATCTCAAGAACATGTCACCCAGACGAGAAGGTTCTTTGTCAGTAAACCAGAAGAACTGTAGGCAGGGTAGGCATCACCAGAAAAACTACTTCAGATTTATGCACAAAAAGCCTTGAGGCAAAATTATAGCTTAAAAACACACCCCACACTCAAACTTTCAAATTAGCGTGTAATTGGTATAAAACTGTTGATTAAGACTGCTAAAGATGTGCAAAGAAATCCACAGGTTTGGGGATTTTGATTTCTTTACAGAAAACATCACTCGTCACATCCAAAAGATTTTTTTCTTAGGCCAAGGTAATGCTAGAAAATGCAGCTCAAGGATGAAAAAATATGGTTTTGTTGGGATAAGTAGGATTTTTCTTTCTTTTCCTTTTCTGGATGATAGAGACTAGAAAAATGATCCAAACAAAAGGTTCATGTTTCATGAGAGACTACATCAGACATTATCTTTTCCACAGGTTTATAAATCAAGGGCTACCTAAAAGAAAAGCAGGCAAATAAACATAAATTCTGTTGGACAAGCTTACGTATCAGAAAATATAATAAACACGTGAAATCTGATATACCACAAGCAAAATAAAGATTCATATTTTATTCATGGATTCATCAATAGTTTCAAGAGACTTAGCACAGACAGATTTTTTTATGGCACATTAATATTTTATGGCTTTTTATGGAAGTGGGGAAAAAATGAACAGTGAGGATAAAAATGGTACAAATAACATTTAAAAGACAAAGGAAGAAGAAGGATTTAGAGTTAGTAAGACTGAAGAGAAATGAGAGGGAAATGGTGAGGAAGATGTCTTTACTCCTTACAGGATCACCACCTCTTCCTACCATGACTTCATACCATTTTCTTGCTTTTTTTGCTTTTTTATTTTCTCTTTGGCAGAGCTACTATATTTGAAAAATAATTATTTTCTTATTTGCACTGGAAAGTCCACGTCACAGGCAAAACTTGGTGGAGAAACAAGTATCTATGAGGTGCTCCACTGCCACCCAGCACCACCTCTGGGTAGAAACTCCTGAGAAATGGAGCTTTGCAGACTTTTCTCTAAATACAGAGAAGCTACGGAGGTGAAGGGCTCCGAACCAGTCGATCAACTCTGGGGGAAACCTTCCCAAAGCGGTGAAAACCGTGGCAAAAAGGCAAGGAAAGAAAAGAGAGAGAGGCTCAGCAATCCCTGCCTGAGGAGAGAAGGGAGAAGCCCCGAGGGAGCAGCGGCCCCGCCGGGCGGCGACAAAAGAGCGGGAAACGGGGAGGGGCGGCTCGGCGGGCAGGGACGGCGCAGCCTCCTCCCCCCTCTCCTCCTCTTCTCGTCCTCTTCTGCTTCTTCTCTTTCGCCTTTTCCACTTCCTCCTTCTCCTCCTGCTCCGTCTTCTTCTCCTCCTCCGTCTTCTTCTCCTTCTTCATCTTCTCCACCTCCTCCATCTTTTCCTTCTTCTCCTCCTCCATCTTCTCCTTCTCCACCTTCTGCACCTTTGCCACCTCTTCCACCTTCTCCACTTCTTCCACCTTCTCAACCTCCTCCTCCTTCTCCCTTTTCTCCTGGAGACCTGGATTAGTGGTCATGACCCGGTGTAGTGGGACCCAGCCATGATTTTCACTCAGATGAAGGAAGTTAACAAACAGAACATGGCCGCCCAGAGGGAGCTGCTGCTGAAACACGCAGCTGCCCAGGGCTTTCTCTCTCTCGCCTGAGCCTCTCACAGGCTGCCAGAGGTACCACCCATGTCCGGAACCACCAGGTGAATGATGTCCTCAGCATGGTGGCAGAGCTGTGAGGGGAAGTGGGAATGGTTAAGGAATATCAGGGAATGTGAGAGGGAGTAGCCAGACCTGACCCTCCCCGAGGTAAAGGCAGGGGTTGGAGGCACCACAAGAAGCAGAGGGTCCCCATCTTCTCTTGTCACCCAGCAGTGTGCCGAGGTGGCCAAGAAGGACAACAGCATCCTGGCCTGAATCAGAAATAGTGTTTCAGGGAGTAGGGAGGTGGCTCTTCCCCTTTACTCTGCAGTTGGTGGGGCCACGTCTGGAATCTGATAGCCATTTTCAGACCCCTCCCTACAAGAAGGACATTTTGTTGCTGGAGTTGTCCAGAGAAGAGTTAGGTGAAGGGTCTGGAGCACAGATCTTAGGAGGAATGGTGGAGGGAATTGGTATTGTTTAATACAGACAAGGGGAGACTGAGAGGAGACCTTATTGCTTGCTACAGCTACCTGAAAGGAGGTCGTGGTGAGGTGAGGGTTGGGCTCTTCTCCCACGTAACTGGTGATAGAACAAGAGGAAATGGACTCAAGTTGCACCAGGGGAGGTTCTGCTATTAGGAAACATTTCTTCAGAGAGAAGAGTGGTCATACATTGGAACAGGCTGCCCAGGGAAGTGGTGGGGTCACCTTCCCTGGAGGTGTTCAAAAAACTTGTGGAAGTAGCACTTGAGGACAGGGCTGAGCTGGTTGGTGGTGCTGAGTTGATGGTTGGACTTGGTGATGGTCTTGTCCAGCCTTAATGATTGTATGATCCCAGGAAGAGTGATCCTGGAAGAAATATGAAACACGTTCATGATTAGCAAAACATTTACATCTTAACACTTGCTTATTTTGTTTCTTTAAAAGGATTCTCCCAAAGCTACTGGATTCTAACCCTATCCAGTGTGAGCAGACGTAAGGCACAACCCAAATGGTTTGTGTGTAAATTTCCTCTATTCTGGCAGTCCTCTGACACAGTTACTCCAAGCGTGCACTAAGGCAAGTGTTGGCACAATTTCTCTCACAATTAAGTCAGCTAAAATGTTTTCTATAAATGATTTAAATATTTTCATTTCCATAAGCATAAATCCATCAGCAACACTTTAAAAATTTTCATATTTTTAATGAAACGTTTAAGACTTCATCTCACTTTATATTTAAAAATGCAAAACCCTCTAAAAAATATGCTAGCTGTTTCTCCATAATTTTACAGTAGAATAACAAGATAAACTGAGATCAAGAACACTTAAGTAAGAAAACATTATATTTTAAATAATTTAAGGACTGTGGCACGCAGCAAGAACAATTAAAATCTGAAAGCATCTTGTTAATCTAGTAATATAACTATGCAGTGATCCATACATGGCATCTTTGAGATGAAAAAACACTTCATTCTGAATGCAAAATTAAAAATACAAACATATCCACCAGAATCCTTGTTCTATGTTAGGAAACAGCCTCCTCTGGAGAAAACAGTTCTGCCTGTGTGCGTTTTCTTGTGACCCATCCTCACACACACTTTGGCCTCTGCTGGGAACCACTTCAGTTCCTGGATCTGAATGACCTACACCCTTCCCTCAAGCATTATATACTACATATGATCCATCCTGGCTGGCAGAAAGAGACAAATCTCATAATTAGCCCAGGGGAAAAGGCAGACAGTCTTTTTCTGATAATGGATCAAACATGGATTAACTCCTAAACTGGGGAGGAGGCCCAGGTACACCATGCCAAGTTGTTACCTCCTGACAGGAAAGGAGAGGGAGTCTCTGGAGAGGAGAGAGGTAAAAGGTGCCTCATTCCACTAAAGATGTGCTTTTCCTTCTGAAGGTTTTTATTTCTGCTATTTCTATACCACTCTGAAGTCATGTGGGATTCATCCAGGCTTAGGGAGCTGTGGATAACTGCATTAATTTTGAGAAGAGAACTTGTTCTTTTCTATTTTGGGAAATGTAATGTAAGCTGATTTGGACAGAGGCCATTTTTGTCACGTGCTTGTAAAAGACTTTGTGTGCCTCATCCATGACCAAGCACCACAGCAACAAAGGAAGATGGAGAGCAACTGGTGTGTGAATTCTCCTTTTCTTCAGTCTTCTCTCTCTACTCCCCTGCTCTTTCTTCTGCCTCTAAACACTACTGGAGACAAGGATTAATGCCAGTTATGTCATGTCTCTGTTGAGTTTTCTGTCCTACCTGGGCCTGGAGAACCCAAGCCCAAGTATTCTTTGCCAAATATTCATGCAGTTGTTGTTCCTAGCATTTTATTTTTTTTTTTTTTTAAATAGGAAACTATAAATCTTACCTACTTCAGTGTTGAATCCACTCTCAAAACAAAATAGTGTTGGTGTATGCCCAAAGTTGAAAACTTTTGGATTCAGATACCTTTTTTTTTTTTTTTTTTTTTTTTTTTCCTGCTTATTTGCATTTATTTGCTGGAATCATGAGCAACTAATTTACTGAGTTTAGTGGAAGGAGGGCTGAAGATAATCAGTCCAGCTCTTCTCTACATATATGAATGCAATTCAGCATGCTGAGTGTGGTAAATTATGCTGTCCAAAACAAGATGAGAAATGTTATCAGGTGAAACTAGATAAATCTTCACTGGTAGAACATTATGCCTCAGAATATCTCCAGGTTCTTGGAAGACTTTTTGAGCATCTCCCATAGTGAAAATCCAGGAATAACTGGATAATTACACTGATTTAGGATATGTTTAGGGTTTTATCTGAAATAGCAGTTATATTTGCAGCACAACCTTCCAGCTTGTTGCAGTTTTTCCTTCTCCAAGCTGCAGAAGTAATTAGGACAGAACTAAGTTTACACAGAAACTTTTAACTGTTCAAATATTCCTAGCTCTTTACTGAGTCTTTGTTCTCCTCCATGTACAATACTTCTTTTGAGCATTATCTAGCGCTTGTTTACATGAAATGTATTCCAGCAGAGTCCTTCTGTGCAGGTAGCAACTCTCCTGTTTCATCCAGCCATATCTAAACCAGATTTCTTAGGCACATCAGTCAGCAGAGGTGCTTTTCTCTATCAAGCACACAGCTTAGCTCATTTCAGGCACTGAGACAGATGATATAAATGTGAGCTGAGCTGGGCAATATAAAACTGCCAAAAATCCTTCTGAGGCTGAATAACTTCATAATTCTCCTGAGGTTCACTGAACAGTCATTTCTCTCTTTCTTTCCCCTTCTTTTAGGTGGGTTTAACTGACATGACCAAAACTCATTACCTGGAAGTAGAAAAGAAAAACCCCAGAGTATATTTTGCAGCTTGGGTGTAGCTGGGGGACTTCACTTTACTAGACTTGCTGTAAAACCCCTTCATTGACTTCTGAGCAGTGAAATATATACACACCTCAGATGGGGAAAAAAAAAACCCAACACAAATAGATGATCCATTTCCATACAGTTGACATTTAGGGCTGTCCTGAGTCTTTGAAGTGAAATCCTGAATAGGGAATTGATTCACAACGCCCCTCAAAATGCCAAAGAGTTATTTGCTCTTCCAGGTCTGAAAAAGGAAGTTTTGGGACAGTTTGTACCCTTTCTGGTATTAAGAGCTTGCTGCAGAATAAGATTTCTTCATGGTTATCTCTGAACTTTCCGAGGCCCTGAGAATGCTTTGTATTTTATTCCCTTCAAGTTCAGGTTTTATAACAATTCTTATGAAAACAAGCAGAGAAAGCAACAGAAATGTCCTTGTCAGGGTTCTGTTTCCTTGGTGAAGTTTTACCAAGCAATGGCTTCTTTCTTCAGTCCCCTGTGGTAGTTCCATGTTACTGTGCAATCCACATTGCCTACTGTGACCACAAAAGGGTCAAGTTCCTAAATTTACCTCCTTGAGTTTGAAGAATTTCTATATATTTATGTCTTTCACTTTTTTTCCCTTAATGGGTGTGCATCCTTTTAGAAATAAAACCTGAAATGAGCTTTGATTGTAAAGTTTGAGATCAGCTCTGCTAGACAAAAAAACAAACAAACAAATGAACAGATTGTTCAGCCTCACCATTTCTTTTCAAGTGCATAAAGTGAGGTCACAGGCTTAGATCAGACTCATATGTAGAATATTGAGGCTCACTGCCCACTGTACACAAAAGCTGAAGAAGAAAAGGAGAATTATTCAGACTTACTGCACTGCTGCACCTTCTCGTGGCATCTCTCAAGCCTGTGTGCCTCCAAACCTAAGAGGGAAAACTAGCTTAATAATGTTGTGCTCTCTAATTAGGGAATTGTGAATAATGCTGGTCATAAAAGCAGCGACGTAAAAGGGCAAGAAAACTGCTTCCCCCTAATAAAAAATCTCTCCACTGGGGTCACACTGAGGTTTTATGGAGTGACAAGGAAATCAGTCTGAGTAATGTATTGTTAACTGGCTGTTCCTCTGATCCTGAAATGTCTTCTCCACTCAGGTATATAATTCTAGCTTGTTAGGGCAGCAGCATGACAGTACAAAGGGCTGGGATGTATGTCTGAGCATTTGTAAGCATAACTTCTAGATGCTCTGAGTCAGAATTTTATAATCAGATAGCAGAGCTAAGCAAATAGTTATGTTCTATGTTTTCCTAAAAAAAATAATACAAGGAAAGTCTGAGGTAGCTCTAGATACAGGGAGCCTCTGCAAAGCTCTTCTGAGTTTTTAAAATGTATGACTGGAATTATCTTCTGTTTTGGTTTGGTTTGGGTTTTTTGTCTCGCTTTCCTCAAAATCTGATCAAACAAACATTAAAGATGATCTGAATTTACATGGGGGAAAAAAAAGCACATGCTTCCGCCATTATCTCCTTTTCTGCTTCCTTATAAATCCAAACTGGAGAGCATCCAATTTCTCATCTCAACTGCCTCTGGAATTGAAAGAGAGCCTGAATAGAGGAGGAGATGAGCTGCTTTAAATGCTTTTTCATAGTTCTTGTCAGTGCTATGAAAGCTTCATTAAAAGCTGCAGCTTGCTTGTTTTCTAACTCTTCCAAAGTAATAAGCATATAATTGTGCTGAAAACTTGGGAGGAGTGGTATCACTGTGAGCCATTATGGCATCATTTATTTCAAGGTCCTTTTGCATTTTCTTGGGAATCAGAGACCTCTGTCATTCACAACTGAAGGAGACTCAGAAGAAATCGTTTCTTTTTAAAGAGGACATTGAAAATTTGCAGTGTCTGTATGTCTCCATAAATTACTTCTTCGTGGGCTATTGACTGTCAGTACGTGTTGTGTGGCATAACAATTATTTTGCCTCTTTTTTTGTGTGTTTTCTTAACCTACATTCCAAATGTGTCAGCAGCTCCAGTGCTCGCTGCTAACACTCAAGGAGCCCTTTTGCCTTTATTTTGATTTGTTGAGGTGGAGAAACGTGAGTAATGCTGAAGAAAATTTGTGATGCCAGAATATATTACAGCCTATTCTGAACAGTTCAGCTGCAGTGCTAAGTGCCACACATGCTATAAATGATGACATAGGCTTCCTTCTAATATCTGCTGGGGTGCAAAACAATATTGCCTGCAGATGAGGAGAACTGCTCTTCTGAAACAGCTGGAAGGGATCTCAGACAGCCCTGCTAGATGCATGCATTTCATAACACTGAGGATGGCAACAGCTTCCAAAGCTCTTAAATCACCCCCCAAAAAAATGATAGCTCCTTCAGTTTCAAAAAGCAGCTTCATGGATTCATCAAATTCAATCCAATCTGGCATTTAGAATCACAGAATCATGGCAGGCCCTGCTAAAAGTTTGTCCTCATCTTTTTTATAGGCTCCCTTTATGTGCCAAAAGGCCTCAAGAAGGTCTTCCCAGAATGTCTGTTTCTGTAGAATATATTTTCTCTGCAATATGTTTCCTGGCCATGTTTTCTTGTCTTCTTTCAGTCTGTAGCATTAATTACCCCATGTAAAGATCACAGCTCCCAAATAGTCCTTCTAAATCTCTCTTCCATCTTCTTGTTTCTAGCTTACAGCTGAGATCCCAGTGAAATAACTCCCTTCTAGTTTATAATGAAAGAGAATGGATTCAGATCTCATAAAAACTATGAATTTTAAGTGGCTGCTTTTTTTCCCCAGAATCTTGATAGCATCCGTTTTCAGGCTTTCCCCAAGCTGTCTCCACACCAGCATCCAGAAATAAGAAAGCATATTTACATTTGCTCATTTTCTTTCACCAGTTGGAAGAAAAAAAACAAAAAACCAAAACAAATGGGTCTTCCAGAATAATAAAAGCAAAACCCGTAGCGAGGTCAAACATAAACTGCAGTGCCCACTGAACCAGTGGATATTTCCTAGCACATTAAATAAAGATGGGTAGAGCTGGTGGAAAGTCATTGCTTTACTTTATTCTTCTCTCTCTTTTTTTTTTATCAATAAAAATCTTGCTGCACAAAAGCTTTGGGGTTTTGTTCTCTGATTGAGGGGCTTGCCTGATAGAGAGGAAAGAAGATTAACAGCAAGTGAAGCAATGACATTTACACCACAGGTTTTACCCTAACTCAGAAAAATACCAAATCTTGTTGTGGAAATGGGGATGGACAGTGTTCAATACATTGAGTTACATTTCCTCCTTCTTTCTTCTTCTGAATTCCTAAATTTCAAACCAGAAATTCCCCAGAAGGAGTAAGGACTCGAGGTTCTTGAAGTAAATCCCAAATTTATGACCTGCTCTACTCAATCAACAGGCTGTCCAGCCACAAAGGACAACACAGCTGGAGAGGGAGTCTGGAAATGGATTCCTGAACACAGATGTGGCTCTTTTTAAAAACAAAACAAAACAATACAGGCTGCATCTTCCCCATTTTGTGCTTAATTTCAAGAACCAGAGAGGAAATGAGTGAAATGTTTGCTTTGCTCTCTCTGTGCCACAATATATGAGTTTTCATCAAAACCCTCAAATATTTTCAGGTAGAGTAATCTCTAGACATTCCAGGCAGCAATTAACATTGTCTGGGTTTGTAAACACATTCTCCCCATGTCTGTCATATACAAATATTATTTTCAGGGTTTCTGGAAAAGCTGTGATTACTTATCCCAGAGTCACAGAGCTGACAAGGCAAGGCAACCTTACCAAATGGTTTGGTGTTGCTGCTTGGATCCAGGACATTTTGCTAATGAGCAGCACTGGAGGCTGAGCTGATTAACTTTCTCACTTCCCACTAAATGAAGGAAGAGAGGAGAAGGATGCTCCTACCCTGAAAGGCTGACATGCTTTTCTTCCCTTTCCCAGACAAAATTCCATGAAGAGCCTTGAAGTTGTGGCTGGTTTTCTCCATTCCCTCATGGCTGACCTATAAGTAGAGGGACAAGGTTGGCTAGTAAAACTAATAATAAAGAAAAAAAGAAGAAAAAAATCAACTAAAAAAAACCCCTCCAGCCCATAACCATAAGCTTATCCTTTCTATGTATTTTCCATTCTGGATAGCAATTTGCAAGTTGTTTGGTTTTGGGTTTTTTTTTTTTTGCTAATTGCACCAGAGAAGGATCTGATGCTAAAGAAATACTTAGGCTTTATCCTTAAATATTTATTAGTACAAGAAGCAACGTACCAGAGTGTTCTGCTTTTGTGTCACATCCCATTTGCTTGTGCAGGTACAACCTGTAGGCAGCTGTTACACCTAAGAAACAAATCAGTCAGAGAGCTGAGAGGCACTAATGCAAACCAGCCCTTTGCCAGGGATATGCACAGCTTTCTAAAGAGCCTGGCACATTTCTGCTTTGTGCTTTGCATTTTTACTGCATTTCATGGGCTCAGCAGCTTGCAGTGCAGGAATTGAATGTGGCTTCGTGTCACTTCAGGTGGCTGGGATGCTTGGGTGATATATGTGTAGTTTTATGTAATATTGGTTTTTCCCAAGGTGTGTGGGCAGGATCTTTTTTGTTCCATGTAATACCTTGCAAATCTCTGTGAATTAAACAATTACAGAAGTTAGCATTTCAAAGAGAAAGAAAGGGAGAAAGAAAAGCTGATAGGATGGAGCAGTACAGAAAAAAAAAAGGGTTTATAAGTGCCCTCAGGCCTAGCTAAGGTCTAAACCCTTTTAATGTTCTGTGGCCCATCCTGCAGTGAGGGTGGCATCCACTGTTTCAATATAAAATACTCTGAAAAAAGGAAATCAAGTGACTCAAAGCCCTCTGCCTCAGACTTGTCAGTGGTGGCCTATTTTCAGGATTATTGAAAGAAAAAAAAAATTATTCTGCCTGGCATTTTCCTCTTGCAAAGCTGCTGCTTTCTGGAAGTTGTAGGAGCCCTCACCCAGCAGTGCAGAAGGCAGCACCAAAACCTGGCATTAATATGATGAAATCATTGTCTGTGGGCAAAGCCAAGGCAGGTGATAACTCCATCAGGGAGGCTTCTGCATGCAGCAGTGGAAAACCCTGAAAGAAATGGAGCTGATTAAGGTGAGCCAGAGGCAACTGAGCCACCACGTCCTCTGGAACCAAGCAAGGAGGGGAAAACAGTTCAGCAATGCTCCATCCTTAGCAGTGAGCTCCTCTGAGCTTCATTACTGCCACGGTGGTAATGAGGAGACCCAGAAGTGCAGGGCATGTTCTGAGCAGCCACCTTGTCCCTCAGTCCAGCTTCCAGATGCTGGGTCTCAGCCTCAGGAGCTGAAACAAACACTGGGGATGAGGGGAAGTCAGAGAGCTGTCAAGAAGAGAAAGTGTCCCCAGGAGATGACTGGCAGCTGAGCAGAGCAGATGAGACAGTAGAAACATAAAAATGGAGACAAAGAGAGGGGCAGCCAGCTCATCCTTCTGTGAACTATCTGTGCTCTAATTCTGCCTAGGGAGAGGAGGGAATTAGGAGCAGAGCAAATTGCCATTTTAGTTCAGACTTCAAGGTTTGGGCAGAGAATTGTACCAAGGATTATGGAAGAGATCTTACAAAGAATGTGAAAAAGGAAAACAGCACTTTTATGGCACTCCTGCAGGTGATGTGAACCTTAATGCCACCATCCTTTCATGCAAAGAGATACCATCCTAGAGATGTTTGCAAGAATCTCCACAGTTTCAGGTTAGCCTTGAGCATTTCCTCTTGGCCCAGGGCTCTGTCTCACTGAGGAACAGCACCTGGTGTGTGTGTGTGTGTGTGTGTGTGTTGGGAGACCCACACATCCAACTTGCTCCCTAAGTCTGGGGAGGTTTTGTTCCAGTCCTCCTTGGACTTGGCCCAGGCAATGCTGAAGGATTCCTATCCAGGATCCTTCCATGAATGCCAAAAGCAACAAAACTGCTCAGGGGCATCTGTGGATATATGAAAACTGCTTGACCAGTGATACCCTGGCCAACAATCAATTACCCTTGCACAGCACATGCTGAGTACCTGCTGATGGGTTCATGGGCTCCATAACACCAGCTCTGGGGACCCAGAAATATCCAAAGCCATCTTGACAATATTTATGACTCTTTTGCAAACACACAGTGCTTGGGAAGGCCTTTAGATGCACCTAACCAGCAGAGCATCACTGTCAGGCTGCCCCTTCGTGTCTCAGTCCTATATAATCCAATCTAACAGCTGCTTTTTGGACACCCTTTTTGCTTCACATTACCAGAGAACATGAACTGAACACCTCATTTCTTCCCATCCTCAGAGGCTGGAGCCTGTGTCCAAGATTTTGGCACTAAGGTTTGATTCCAGTGTGTGATTCCCAGGCTCCCTTGTGTGCCCTGTCTGGGAGAATTTCCAAGCTGCAGCAGTTCCAGGATTTACCATGTGCAATGGCAAAAGAAATGTTGCCTACAGAAACCAGGAGCTTCCAGGATCCCTCTGCTGTGGGGGTGGCTGTGTCTGCTGGAATTTGAGTTTGCAGCTCCAGACCCAGCAGGGTGAAAAAGTAACTAAAACAAAGTACAAAGAGCAAAGCAAGCTGGGATTTGATGACTTTGTGAGTAATTTTTCCCACCCAGGCAGAGGTCGTTGCAACTATAAATGCAAGGAAATGGAAATGTATGAAAAGCCCCAGAAAAAAAATGGCAAAAGAGGGGTTAAAGGAATGACATCTTTTAATTGCTACAGAAGATGGAGACCAAACGATACACAGAGAAGGTGAGAGGATGATGAAGAACAGAACAGGAACAATAAAATAATGAGGCAAAATATCCTGGCCAACATCAATTTCAAAAGCTTCTAAAAGGCACATCCAGAATTACTTCATTGTCCTCACTCCAGAAGAACCCAGAGGATAAAGTGAGGATGTCAGCAATGTCCCTTGTCCTCTGTCACACACAAGTGATCCTGACCAGACCACTTGGGCACACACATTTCAGTACCTGAGGCTAAGACTGAACAGGTGAAAGCAACTCTGAGAGAGATTTGGCCAACTCCTTCTCTATCTGAAGGTTTTTTTCATTTTTGTATTGAATTTCATCACATTGATTTCCTACAGCTGTGCCACTTCTATCTGGGCCTTCTTTACAACATCATTGCAGCTAGTTTCATCCTCAGGTTTTAATTGGTTCACTTGAGAGATTTTAATCAAAACCAAGTCTTTAAAAGAAAAAAATGCCTTATTTTGGGAGAGCAGGAGACAGAAAGCTCAGAGCAATGCTGGTCACAGGCCTTCCCAGAGGTAGCAGAATACAAGCAACACCAGTTTTCATTTTTTAAGGTGAGATATTTTTAGTATCACATCTATTTGTTATATTTTGCTAACTATGTTTTTTTAATGGATTGATGGGGCCACATTAAATATATCATCCATATTTTTGCATAGTTCTAGAGTATGGATTAGTTTCAAAGAAAAAATAAGTGATTAATTACTAAAAAAAAAATGATGCCATGAGTTCAGAGGTTCATCATCTCTATACATGCAGTTAGAATGCCCACCAAGACTTCTGCTGTATAATTTCACTAATACATCAGTATTGGTTTATTTCCCTCAGTTTTCAGTGCTAATTTTGAAGGAAAGATTGGACCTTGACTGAATTATTGCAAAAATCAGAGCACTTAAAGCCCTATGAAGTGTTTTATACCTGTATGAAGGCTTTAACACTGGGGGAGAAGCCTACATTTATTCTTCATTTATTCATTTATTCTTCAGCAGTTGATGCTTCTAAAAGAAAAGTCTGATGAAAAAAAAAATGTGGCACTGAAGATTACACTTTCCAGTGTATTTATTTGGTTAAAATAAAAAATTGAAACATCCTCTCTGCATGCTTTTCAGCAAGGGAAAAGTTTGATTTTTCCCTACTCCTAGTTTTCAAGTTAGATTTTATAGGGGATTGAGAAGAGGAGGCTCCTGTGTCTGGGATTTAGAAAACGTTGCAAACTGGAAATCAGCTTTTCTGTGCTGAGACATAGAGAAGAAAAGGCAGGTTTGTAAGGGAAAAGTCCTTGTAAATTGTAGTGTCATCTGGGCAGAAGTCTTGCTTGGAACTTTGCTTTTAGGTGATTTTGGGGGGAGCTGAAAAGGAAAGGAATAAGAAGTTATTTGCCCCAGCTGAGATATTTAGGGAAATCTAACTGGCAAAAATTGCTCTGTGGTGACCCAGCTGGAGCAGCTTTAGGTAGCTGGTATTCAGGACTTTGGGAGTTGTATTGCTATTTGCATATCAAAAGCTGTAATTTTCCTTGGAAAAAGATGGAAGGCTCTGCCTGAACCCACCTGATTCTGATTTTCTCTCATAAACCTCTCCAGCCATTGGCCTTCTCTAGTAACTCTTCCTCAATCTGGGCACTTCCCCTGAATTAGGGCAACGACTTTGAAGAAAAAAAAAAAAAAGGCAAACCTCTTCCTCCATTTCTCCACCTCAACCTTCAGCTTTGCCTGCTTACTGTCTTGTGTCTCCTCAACTTTTAAAAACTATGTTTTGTTACCTGATGACAGCTCAGCAAGCATTGCTCTGCAAGCTCAGAAAGTGACTGTTAAAATAGCTGTTCTGCTCACTCTGCAGCTCCAGTAGCTCCTCTCTTGAAACAGAAGGTCCTCTCTTATTTAAAAGCTGCAGATTTTAAGGGAAAGAATAAATGCAGAATTATTTCCCTTTACCTTTCTGGCTTCTTGGGTAGAAGTTTAGAGGATGGTTCATTGTTTTAAAAAATAATTACATCCAAATTCCACTAGTTGAGTCTGTGAGGATGTTATTTTGTGGCTAACTCTGTCTTTCCACCTCTGCAAGATTAATCTCTCTAAAAATTAGAGAAAGAAGCCATGCATTTTTCCAGATCTATTTATTACACTGATGAAGCAAAAAGGATACCAGAGCCTCTGATAAATTTCTTGCTCATCTTCCAGTGGCTTAATATTGTTGGCTTTTTTATCCCCAGCTGCACACGTGCTGCTCTTGTGAGGTTATTTAGTGATCTTGCAGAAAAATGCAATATTTACAGTTGTCATGTTCATACCTATGGGTAAACCAGCCAAATCCACTCTTTGCCAATTAACTGAGTGGAAGTGTTGGGGATGGGGAGAGGAGCAGCAACAGCCCAAAAAGAGAAAATAAATAAGGTTATTTTTGGTAGAGCATCCTTTCTGCCTGCCCAAGAGTTTTCCTGCCATGAGCTGCACTTGAAATGAAACTCTCCTCACTCTGCTCTAACACAAATTATCCACTGAGCACTGGGAGGACTCAGTCCCTGGAGTGTGTTTGATTACACATCTGGGGTGATGCCTGCTTGTGCTCCAGCTGTTGGTGGTCCTGACCTTCTAGAACCTACTAATTAGATATCTCTTCTCCTGTTGTCTTTGGCAAATAAATTGCTATCATCATTTTCCCAGATTAAGGGGAAAAAAAAAAAAAAAACCAACAAAAAACCAACCTGCAAACAGAACATCTGCTTTTGATTAAACACATGCAGAGATTTAGCAACACCTCCCCATTAATCAAAATTAAACTTTGCTTTTCAGCTCTTGTAGTTAGCCAAACAATTGCTGTAAAGATCTGGTTTTTTCTCCTATAGAGCAATGGTTAAAAATTTACAGAGGGGAAGTGATGTGGTTGGGGAAGGAGCTGGAAACATTAAAGGCTTTTTTTCCTGTATATTCCCTCACTTGTGCAATACATTTTGGTTTAATATTCAAAATGGGTGACTCCCTGTTTGAGATAACCTGGCTAGGGCTGAGTGGCTCAAAACCCCAACACTTCTAGAGGTCCATTGCTGCCAGAATTACCCAGCTCATTGCTGAGGAATGATTTGCTGCCTGCAGAAGCAAATAGAAAAGTGATTCAGGAGCCTTGGGAAGAATCACAGGGGGGAAAAAGCTGAAGGAGAGTTTTCCATCTCCAACCATTCTAAGTTTTGCCAAAAGAGGCAAAGTTGACAAGGTCTTAAATATGAAAGTGGTAGAATGTCCCAAAATACAAGGTCAAAATGGGCTAATTAGGTAACAATTAATTTTTGAGTGACCTCTAGTGGTGCTTTCACACTTTACCTTCCAACAGATAGCTGGGATCTCTCTCAGTAAGTTCAGGCTCTACATTTAGCAGCACTTCCCCAGCAACAGGGTCAACAACCAGTCTGTAACTAGATGGGGAGGCCCCATCACAGGTTTGTTTTCCTAAGAAAAGTCCTGATAACTTGGTACAGAAACCCCAAGTTCTTTATGTATCCCTTTCTGCTAAAATCATTTATTATTACACCAGGAAGAGCAGTGGCTTGGACCCCAGCACATGATCCAAGCTTTAAATCCATCACCTGTGGTGTTCCTACCTGCAGCAGTGATAGCAAAGCCACAGCAGGACTGCTGAGGCTCACCCCTTACAGATATCTGGTCAGCAAAACAGAGGGATTTGCCATCTTTGAATAAGCTCTAGCAGCTGCCTGGGCTTTCAGGTGATATCAAACTAGTTCTTATCACCAGCTGAGAATGATCCAGCAGTGGGTCAGCTGGGTGGGCTTTGCAGAAATTCCATTTACCAGGCTGCCCATCCATTGGGAAGGCAGGACAGTAATTAGCAGGTTGGTCATCACAAGCACAGTGAGCTGCAGCAGCAGTGGTGGCTTTTTTTTTTTGTTGTTTTCTGAGTCTCTGTCTCAGATTTCCCACCCACCTGGGATTTTTCCACTGAAGATACTCAGATACCTCATCCCAAAAGCATAGCTGGTGGCCAAAGGGCACTTGGAGGTCCCCTCTTCTGATGAGACATATGACCAGGCTCCTGGCTGGGTTGACTGCAAGAAAATAAAATAAAAATAAATAATAATAATCCCATGAGGTGGTTTATAAAATGTGGCAGAATGAGCCCAGGTGTCCAGATCAAAAGGGTCAAGTCTGACTCTCCAAGGAAGATGTGCATATGCATGCTAATAGTTGTACAGCTCCAGGCTGGGTTGGGAAGAGCTGCAGACAGACAGACAGACAGAATGCTCCTCTGGCCACCCTTGAGATCATTTAGATTTGCCTTCCAAGCCAGCAGCTTCCTTGCAGCCAAACCTGCTCCCTCCAGAAGAGATAAGTAGAGATTTAATCACAGGAAAATCAAAGTATTTGGTGGAGATGATGGGAGTGACCTCTGAGGCTCCCTGCCTGCTGGGGTCTAATTGCAGGAGGTGAGGCTTCATGCTCAGTACAAGTTTCAATTAAATGAGGCAGATCTTATTTTTTCAAATGCTCCATAACACCATCCAGGTACTCTATTAATCCCCTTAACTTCTCCTAAATTCTGAACTTGAGCTGAATTTTGAAGCACTTCCCAAGCAGAAATGCTCAGTGTTTGTTCTGTAAAAGTAAAGAGCAGTAAAGCACATCTTGTGCGAGGCAAGACTTCAAAATCAACAAGCAAGTAATCATAGACTGTAAAGATTTACTGTCTGCACTATTGCAATCCCACAACCCCAGGAAAAGTCACAGTAAAATATATGGGTTAGTTCTGATGTGAAGATTTGCAGGCTTTAAATTTGCTCAGGTACTGACACTGCCTTCAAAATACATCAATAAATAGTCAAATACCTTCCTCAAAACACACCAGCCCCATACCAGGGTGTGTGACCTGTCATTTAGATGTTAATTTTTATGAATGGTCTTGAATTATTGTGTTACATAGAAAAGCCACTTTTTATTTCCATTCTCTATATGCAGCACCTCTTGATCAAGATTTTTGATCAAATCATAACTGACTGACAGTTTCCTTCACTAAAAAGATTTAAATCCAAAACCAGTGACATAATTATTTTCTCTAATGGGAAAACTTTCATTTTGATAGCTGTCTGAAATTACTGCTGCCTTAAAGGCAAATGCTTCAGTGTACTAAAGATCTGAAAATTGGCTGATTAGTGGTGTAAATCTTGAGCAGGGAGGGCAAGGAGAGCTTGTATTGGGTCCATTATTTCATTCATCATTGAACACTTGCAAGTATTTAATCCTCTCTTTGTTTATTCAGGTTTTTTTTATCCTGGGCTGAATCTTTTTATTTCTCCTTTAATCAAAAAAAAAAAAACAAAACAACCTTCTAGCCCTTTTACATCATGAATACCAGAGATACCCAAATAGTCCTCTGTGGATGATGCAAGAAGTTTTACTAAATACCAGAAAAATTGTTATTTTGAACTTTCTTCAGGTGAAAGATTTCTGTAATTAAATCTGGCTATGTGAGCCAAAAAGGTCACAGTACTTTATTTAAAAATACATGTATTAATTCTCAATTATTTTCTAGAAAAAGTCATGTTTGGGTTTAATACCAGTGCTGTTATTCACTGCCTTAGCCCTAGCACAAAGTTGTGATGTTTTGGACAAGGAAAAGTCCCCCAAGCTTTATGGCAGTCTAAAAGTGAGTAATTTGAGCTCTTCCTCAAGGATCTTACTGCTCTGGAAAGACTTTTAAGTCTATTTTCCTTGCAGTCAGTGGATAACTTTGGTGTGAGATGTGTGAGTCTGCTCTTCAGCAGCTTTGTGGGCATCTGCTCCTGTTTTTTCTCCCTCCAGCAGAGTGTGGGAAACACAGAGAGGAGCTGATGGAAACACTTCAAATGAAGTTTTGGTGTGTGGGGCAAGGCTCTGAGAGCCAGATTTACTTGTCCCAGGAGACTGAGTCATGAGGAACCTGGGCAATGCTTTAGCTTTCCAAAACAAAAATAAAAAAAAATAAAAAAAAGGCCTCCCCACCTACCAAATCCATCCTCTGGGCATCAAGCCAACTGAGAGCAGTCATGGTGTGAGTGCATCTCTTGAAACAACTCGTTTTTATCAACATAAAGCAGAAGTGGTGGCCCAGGAGTCAGATTAAAGATGATATTAGAGCACAGTGAAAAAAAAAATAGGATTTTTTTTTTTTAGTCATTTTGACCTAATCTCTTGCTGCTTGGGTAACACAGAGGTGAAGATGGAAATCTGGCTTTACATTAAGGGGGAGAAAAGCTGTTCTAACTCACAACTGTATTTATTTACTGGTTTTAGAAGGACCTAATCCAAATCTCTTCTTTTTACCCGGGTTATGATTTAAGCTTGCAATGCTATGGAAGGCTCAGCTGAAACTCTGGTTTGCATTAGGAGCCAAAACGATCACTTTCCAGTAAATAAAGTGCAGCTTTGGAGCTGTTTCTTCACAAAGATCACCTCCATCTTCTGCATCTTTTGTGGGGGTTTGGTTGGGGTTTTTTTTAATTATTATTTCATCAGAAAAATAGGAAGGGAAAATTAAAAACAAAAAGGGGGGGGGGGGGGGGGCAGAATTTCCTGATAAATTAAAAGAAAGAAAGGTTTTGAAACCACCTTATTCTTGAACAGCATTTTATGCAAATGCTGTTGAAAACACAACTGTGCAGAGGAAATCTTGCTCCTTGGTAAAACTGCATTTTTAAAGATTTATGCTGCAATGCTCCAAGTCTGGGGCTTTATGCAAGGCACCGAGATGGATTCTGAAGTCCTTGCAAAGCCCCTGCAGAACCTCGGGTGTCTACCACGAATTCCTCAACAGAAGAATTGAAATCCCATCTCAGCCAGCAGCTGGAAACTGGGAATTTTTGGCACCCTTGAAATGACTCTGCTGGTTGTTATGGTAATTCTGTGAAAAAAAGACTCTCAGAAATCAATTTGTTGTTCGCCTCTAATTCCCCAAACTGAGAGAGAAGCTGCTGGGTGTTGGGTAGATGGAGGAACTGTCACTGGAGATGCTGTTGAGCTCGTTTGGAAGCCTGCAAAAAAAAAAGTGCCAGTGTTTAAAAATCAATGGGCTTGATTGCACCATGTCCGGAGGGTGGGAGAGAGGGAGGGGAGATGCTAATGGGAAGCATCTCAAAGGTGATCTCACAGCAGTTCTTGCCTAAATTGGGATTTTCTAAGTAATGGCCAGCCCGCTGCTGCAGGATGTGTAGCAGATGGGAGCTGCTAAAGTATTAAAAAAAAAAAAAAAATGAGCAAAACTTTGAGCTAGGTTGGAAAAAAACATTATGATGCCAATGGGGAAAGAAAGAGTCAAAGTTGAGTTTGTCCAGCCCAAGAAAACATCCTGAAGAAAAAGTGGTAGGAATATTTATATTTATTAAGGGTGGAATTGTACCAAACCCAAGCAAAGAAACTGTGGAAAAGCAATAGCAGGGATTGGGAGAGTGGGAATGGTTTTACAGGGCCTGAGCTGCATTCAGTGCCCATTAAATATCCCCAAACCAGAGGATTTATTTAGGAAACTGGCAGAGGGAGGAGAGTTTTCCAAACTGCACTTGTCCCAAGCCTGGCAGCAACATGGGAATCAAAATAATAATAAAAAAAATTACTAATTTTACCTGAACTCACCCATCCATGCTTATAGAAGTATGAAAGATTACCCTGGGGGGGGGGAGCCTGTTACCTGCAGGATTTCAAAGGAGAATGCACTGAGTCCTGCAGAGAATAAATAGTATTTTCTGGGGTTTGCATGACATTCTAATACCTGGGAGGAATTCAGAAGAGTATTTACAAAACCTTGAGGAATTTCCAATGCATTACACGGCTATGCTTTAAAGGCAACAAATACAAGACTGTGGGTGTGGGATTTTTTTTTCCCTTCTCCATAAAACCAGCTTACTTGCCTCTGTTGCAGGTGTGAAGGCTTTAAAAGAGGAGAGAAAAACTGGAGTATTCACAAGCACCTCAGTCTTGCCCAATTTATGGCTTTTATATATATATATATATGGATGTTAAATATTTCTTTGGAAGTTGCAAATTATTACTGCCAATTAGGCTGATGTCTTTCCTGAGATAAGAAACATAAAATAGAGGTGATGGAACAGTAAAATAAGATTTTTGGTGGTTCACAGTAAAAAAATCCAACAGCTCTAACATATTGGCAGCCTTTAATGTTACCCAGAACAGCCTTAAAATACAATTTCCTGAAGAAAAAAGGGCTATTGCCTCATAAGACTATAGGAGCAAAAAGTTCTCAGTCATTTGTCTTAAGACCATTCCCAAAATCTGAACCTATGTCTACATCTTTAAGAGACTTGCAGTCTCTGTAGGAATTAATAAACCCTATGAGCATCTATTTAAAAAAATAGTCTCAATGCTGAGTGTAAAATATGAATAAAATAAAAAATAGAGGGGTGATTAATTTATGTGGGTTTGGAAGTAGGAAGTTTTAGGGGCCTCAACCTTTTTATTTTATTTACAATAATTTCTATAATTCCTTCTAAACCATCAGAAATACATCAGTAACATCCTTCCTTCCTAATACAGCTGGAGACAGGGGAGAAAACATCATTTTCTGGAAAGCAATCTGACTTTCTGCATGGTTTTGGAACAACCACATCAGAGGAGCCATTAAGGACCTGGCTCAGTAGTTATGGTGTTGGTCAGAGGTTGGACTGGATCATCTTGGAGGTCTCTTCCATCCTAAAATATTCTGTGATTATCCAAGCTTTGGGACATCATGGAGCAGCATTCCCTGAGCAGCAGGGGCTGGTTTTTTTTTAGCAGGAACACCAATTTTATGAAAATCTTCACTAGCAGAATCTTACAAGTACCACTTAGAGGTGGCTCTTGGTGACAAGCTTTGGCCAAAGCTTCTGAGCCCTCTGGAGCCTCCAAGAGGAAGGGGAGGAGTTGCTGCCAGTGTCTCCAGACTGGGAATTTTCTGCTGGTGGCCTGGACAGGCAACAACCTCCTCTGCCAGCCTCTCCTAAGGGAGGAAAACCCATAAACCCTGCAAAACTCATGTTCATTTCAGCCTTGGCTCCATCCAAGGCCAGAGAGGCAGCTTTGGTCGTGTCCATCTCTTCCCCAAACTGAAGGGAAATGGGTCCGGGGTTTTTTAATTCAATCCTGAGGTCTGTGCCTTCAGCTCAGTGCCATGAGGAAAAGAAAACATTATTGTCCTGATAATTGCTTCTTTGTGACACAATGCACTTCACAGAAAGTGAAGTCTCAAGTGTATTTTAGCAGGGAAAACCCCGTATTCCTGATTTTAAAATCCCCTCTTTCCAGTAACACAGATTCATCAATTCCCTAGAATAGAATAAAAAAAAAAGGGGGGGATGTGAAATGAGTCGGAGGTTTGGTTGGGATTTTTTTTCCTTGTTGTTGCTGTTATTTTGGTTTGTTTTAAAGCTTTGGGACATCATGGAGATTCCCTGAGCAGCAGGGGCTGGTTTTTTTTTAGCAGGAACACCAATTTTATGAAAATCTTCACTAGCAGAATCTTACAAGTACCACTCAGAGGTGGCTCTTGGTGACAAGCTTTGGCCAAAGCTTCTGAGCCCTCTGGAACCTCCAAGAGCAAGGGGAGGAGTTGCTGCCAGTGTCTCCAGACTGGGAATTTTCTGCTGGTGGCCTGGACAGGCAACAACCTCCTCTGCCAGCCTCTCCTAAGGGAGGAAAACCCATAAACCCTGCAAAACTCATGTTCATTTCAGCCTTGGCTCCATCCAAGGCCAGAGAGGCAGCTTTGGTCGTGTCTATCCCTTCCCCAGACTGAAGGGAAATGGGTCCGGGGTTTTTTAATTCAATCCTGAGGTCTGTGCCTTCAGCTCAGTGCCATGAGGAAAAGAAAACATTATTGTCCTGATAATTGCTTCTTTGTGACACAATGCACTTCACAGAAAGTGAAGTCTCAAGTGTATTTTAGCAGGGAAAACCCCGTATTCCTGATTTTAAAATCCCCTCTTTCCAGTAACACAGATTCATCAATTCCCTAGAATAGAATAAAATAAAAAGGGGGGGAATGTGAATTCGTGGGAGGTTTGGTTGGGATTTTTTTCCTTGTTGTTGCTGTTATTTTGGTTTGTTTTAAAGCTTTGGGACATCATGGAGCAGCATTCCCTGAGCAGCAGGGGCTGTTTTCCAGAAGAGATTTTTAGCAGGAACACCAATTTTATGAAAATCTTCACTAGCAGAATCTTACAAGTACCACTTAGAGGTGGCTCTTGGTGACAAGCTTTGGCCAAAGCTTCTGAGCCCTCTGGAGCCTCCAAGAGCAAGGGGAGGAGTTGCTGCCAGTGTCTCCAGACTGGGAATTTTCTGCTGGTGGCCTGGACAGGCAACAACCTCCTCTGCCAGCCTCTCCTAAGGGAGGAAAACCCATAAACCCTGCAAAACTCATGTTCATTTCAGCCTTGGCTCCATCCAAGGCCAGAGAGGCAGCTTTGGTCGTGTCCATCTCTTCCCCAAACTGAAGGAAAATGAGTCTGGGGTTTTTTAATTCAATCCTGAGGTCTGTGCCTTCAGCTCAGTGCCATGAGGAAAAGAAAACATTATTGTCCTGATAATTGCTTCTTTGTGACACAATGCACTTCACAGAAAGTGAAGTCTCAAGTGTATCTTAGCAGGGAAAACCCCGTATTCCTGATTTTAAAATCCCCTCTTTCCAGTAACACAGATTCATCAATTCCCTATATCACAATTAAAAACAAAGGGAATGTGAATTAGTCGGAGGTTTGATTGGAATTTTTTTCCTTGTTGTTGCTGTTATTTTGGTTTGTTTTAAAGTCCTCTTTTAATGAGGTGTTTAGTTTAGCACATTTGGCTCCTCCAAATTACCTCAAGGGGATTCATATGTTAAGGAACGACACAGCTGTTGTTTGTGAAACCAGCCTAGCACAAGCAGAGCATGTTGTGCAAAGATTTAAATGCTCTGTTGGAGAGGTCACTGCACTCCTTTGTCTGCTGTCAGTTACTAATAACGAGCCTGCTCCTTCATTTTATACACTAATTTATTTATTTTATTTATTTTTTTTACACTATCAAATATGTTCTGGATTAGGTTGGTTTGGTATCGAATGCCTGGGTTGAGACAGGAAAATTGCAATGAAGGGATGACCTGATTTTGGGCAGTTGGTGACACATTTTGGGGTGGGGAATGTTGGCAAGGGACTTCCAGGCTCTGGTGGTGGCCTGAAGATGCCATATTGTGCAGAGATAACATTTAAAATGCCAATTGTTTTATAAACATGCCCTGCTAGCCTTCAAAAGCTTTAATTCTGAATTTTTTTAAATTAGGCAGGCTTTGCTCCTGGCAAGCAATGAACTGTTTTCACTTTAGAGATGTCACTTTACATGTAAGGAAATTAATAAGTAGGGGGGGAAAAAATAAAAAAAATCCTGTTTAGTAATAAGGGCAAAGACAGTTTCTCTTATTTCAATTCAAGTACCCAATTAAAATCAAGAGGCCTCCTTGTTGAACAAAAACCTCGATTTTAAAGGGCCTTTATGTGCTAAATGAGGAATCCCTGCTCTCAGCACCTCATGGGGAGCAGGGTTGGCCTAGTGATGTGCTGGCAACACACAAGGTCCTGGAGCCTTCCTGGCATTGGCAAAGCCCGTGGGCAGCAGGTTGTCCCCAGGACATGGGCTGGCGACTCCTCACACACCACACGTTTCCTATCACTGCCTCATAGATCATTTCAGGCCTTGGGTTTGGTTGCCTTCTTCTGCCTTCTTCCTGAAAATCAGTTCCATGATTAATCATTAACATCAGAGCAACCTCTGCTGGCTGGAGGAGACAGAGCTCTGAGTAGCATCTGATGTCAGAGGATTTTGATGTGTCTGGTGCTCAGTCCAGGGTTTTGTGTTGGTTTTTTTTTTCCACCCTCAAAGTCTTTAGGTATATGAAACGATGTTTTCCCTAGAATTTCTGGAGAATATTAAATAGAATCATAGAATGGGCTGGGTTGGAAGGGACCTCAGAGATCATCAAGTCCAACCCTTGATCCACTCCCCCCGTGGTTCCCAGCCCATGGCACTCAGTGCCACATCCAGGCTCTTTGGAAAGATCTCCAGACATGGAGAATCCACTACTTCCCTGGGCAGCCCATTCCAATGCCTGATCACCCTCTCCAGAAAGAAATTCTTTCTCATCTCCAACCTAAACCTCCCCTGGCACAACTTGAGACCCTTTGTGCCCTCTTGTCTTGCTGAGAGTTGCCTGGGAAAAGAGCCCAACCCCCCCCTGGCTCCAACCTCCTTTCAGGGAGTTGGAGAGAGTGATGAGGTCTCCCCTGAGCCTCCTCTTCTCCAGCCTCAACACCCCCAGCTCCCTCAGCCCTTCCTCACAGCAATTCTGCTGGATCCCTTCACAGCCTCCTTGCTCTTCTCTGGACCTGCTCCAGCACCTCAAGCTCCTTCCTGAGGGGCTGAGGGGCCCAGAACTGGACACAGGACTCAAGCTGTGGCCTCCCCAGGGCTGAGCACAGGGACAGAATCCCTTCCCTGGACCTGCTGGCCACGCTCTTCCTGAGCCAGCCCAGGATGCCATTGGCCTTCTTGGCCACCTGGGCACACTGCTGGCTCCTCTTCAGCTTCCTGGCAATCCAGACTCTCAGGTCCCTTTCTGCCACTCTGTGCCCAGCCTGGAGCTCCCCATGGGGTTGTTGTGGCCAAAGTGCAGGACCCGGCATTTGGCCGTGTTGAACCTCATCCCGTTCACAGAGGCACAAGGGGCACTTGGCCAATATTAAGCACTCCATATTGGTGCTCTCCAGCTGAAAGCAGCCACTGCTGCCACAGGAAATGCAAATGGGATGCAACTTTCTTCTACACAAAGCAAGGGGCTTCCTCCAGGCCTCCATGGTCTGGTTCCAGAAACATAATCAGGCTCAGGCTGGGCAATAAAACCTTTGCCTTGCTGAAAACACAGCTTACCAACTATTGTCAAGGGGTTTTTATAAACTGAGTTTTCAGAAACATTTGATACTGTTAGAAGAGCCCTGCTAAATAGAAAACAGTCAATGTTAGGTAAAAATATAATAATGTTTTATTAGTATCATAGTTCTGCTGGTTTACAGGTGGGAAACTGAGGCACGGAGTGTTTCTAAGATCTGGGTCTCTCTGATTCATTATCTTGGAAATAACTTGGGTGATCAGTGCAGGCTCACAGCTCTTTGGAGCACTGTTTGTGGGACACTCTCCATCCTGTGCCAAGGCAACCACCTGAGAAGGATGGTAGGGATGACAGCTAATGTCACCTACACTGTTTGCTCCTTGAATGGTCACCTGTCCCTAAGGAAGGGGCTTCAAATCAGCTGTTCATTTAGCACAGGCTATTGAGAGCCATCTGTGCACCACCCTTTGACTGAAGCAGATGATCTGGATGCAAACTGATCAGCTGAATTGCTAAAATCCTGATCATCCTGTTGATTTTGTGAGCCCTTCTTCTGAATCTTTACTGGACAGGGATGTACAAGAAACTGGAGGGAAAATTTTTTATTATTTTATTTTATTTTATTTTTGATTGCTAACTCTGTGTGATGGAAATACACCAAAAGCAGCATGCAGGCTGTTAGTAGGACATGAGGAGTACTCAGCCCAAAGATATTTGTAACACAGTGAATAAGAGGCTCTTTTCCCTTGCTCAGCATGGAGCTGGACTGACTGCCAAGGGGAAGTGAAGTCACCTGCCATTTCAGGCTCTTTTCTCCAAAAAGGTTGAGTTTCCCCGTGGATCTGGAGTTGCCACATATGTTCCCCAGGAAATAGGTGAGAGACCCAATGCCTCTGGAGGATGGGGAGCTGGGAATTGCATTTACCCCACCATTCAGCTTCACCACTTGGGGTTCAGCTGAGGAGAAACCCCCTCTTCCAGAGGACAACTCTTGTCCCCACTGTCACTTTGCAGCTCTGGCAGCTTTATGGCTCTCTCCTGGGACTCGTCAGGCCTTTCCACAGGGGGATGGGGTTGGTAAGGGATGAGGAAAAAACCCACAAATTATTTCAGGACCTCCAAATACTTTATCTTGCTCATTTATGGATTCCTCAAAATACGTTTGTTAACAGGGATTAGAGGTTCAGGAGAGGATGGACACTGGGTGTTCACTAAAATTCCTAAAAGTAGCAACCTCTACCCAAGAGAGAATGATTTCCTATAAATATTTAAGTCAGAAAATCAGAGGGTCCTATGATATAATTACAATTTTCTAGTTATTTCTAAGGGAAAAGCTAGCAAAAAGCTAATGAGACCTGGAGGCATCAGAAGTCCTGCAGGAAGAAACTTTGTAAAGTCTTTCAGAAGAGCAGATACCAAGTGACAGAGGTGCAGTCATCCACTTGTGGGATTTCACACAGCAGCTGACACACAAAAAACCTTTTCCCATTTATATGAACGAGCACTGACTTTGTGAGGTGGTTGTTAGACCCCTGTGTTTAAGCACTAACAGCTCACCCATGCCTCCCCACTGGCATTTCTGATAAAAACCCCAACTTTTTCTTGTAGCAAAATGCATTTTTTATGCAGTAATTTAATTGCATGTTTCTTCCTTTTTTTCCTTTCCTTTCCTTTCCTTTCCTTTCCTTTCCTTTCCTTTCCTTTCCTTTCCTTTCCTTTCCTTTCCTTTCCTTTCCTTTCCTTTCCTTTCCTTTCCTTTCCTTTCCTTTCCTTTCCTTTCCTTTCCTTTCCTTTCCTTTCCTTTCCTTTCCTTTCCTTTCCTTTCCTTTCCTTTCCTTTCCTTTCCTTTCCTTTCCTTCCCTTTCCTTCCCTTCCCTTTCCTTCCCTTTCCTTCCTTTTTCTTTTCTTTCCTTTTTCTTTTTTCTTGTCTTTTCCTTTTCCTTTCCTTTTTCTCTTCTTCTCTTCTCTCTTCTCTCTTCTCTTCTCTTCTCTTCTCTTCTCTTCTCTTCTCTTCTCTTCTCTTCTCTTCTCTTCTCTTCTCTTCTCTTCTCTTCTCTTCTCTTCTCTTCTCTTCTCTTCTCTTCTCTTCTCTTTCTTTTTCTCTTTCTTTTTCTTTTATTTTTTTTAATTCTTTTTTTAAGAGCTCTGAAACTACCCCACGAAGAGTTTCACAAACTGCCAGATTAACTTTTGCTGACACTCTCATTCCTTCTCATCTCTGAATAAACCCAGCTGACACCTTTGGTAGAATAAAGCAGGGATTTCCCAGGCTCTGATTCAGCCCTGAGCTTCACTCCTCCACCTGGGTTTTACCTGGGGCTTTTGATGCAGCCCAGGTGTGAGGTGGTGTTGGATCTGAGCTGCACACCACCAGCAGGACCAAACCATGGGGATGTTTTCCCCTTTTGTCTCAGCTCTCCAGTTTCAGGACTCTTCACCATCTGCTGAAATGCTTCTGAGATGCAAACAGGCTCTTTGGAACATTGTTTGGAACCTTATTTTAATGATCTTTGTGTCATTTCACTATGATTACTTGTCCTCCAAGGCTTTTCCTGTTTACACTTAAATAGTGCTGGAACCTTGCCAGATACACTTTAAAAGAAAAAATAGTACAAAATGCTTCATTTTGATCATAAAAGCTTAAAAGCAACATTTACAATTAGGGGCCGTGGCAGCACTTTGAATTCTGCTAAGTCTTTTGTTTTGATCTTATTGTAGTAGTAGATAAATAAAATGAATTAAACAAGTATAATTACCAGTTAAATTTTACAAAATACCAAAGAAACGGAGGGCCTAATTCAAAGGGGTTGTAATGGTGTAAATAATTAAGTCAAATTGTTTTCATTTTCATGCTGCATATTGTTTCCTTCAGCCTGGAATGGTACGAGGCAAAGTAGACACAGTGCTACAACTAGACAAATAATAGATAAATTTATTCATAAACACTTTGTGGGTTGTAATTAGAAGTTCACTGCAGCAGCTTTCACTAGTTTGGTTTTTTTTTTCCTTCCCTTCTAGTTTCTGTAAATATTTGCCTGAGTAAAATTTTGCTTGAAGAATGTAGACAGAAGCAGAATACACCACAGAAGTGTTGCTGAAAAACCCATCTTTGCTTCTCAGCTCAGCTGGTAAGCAGGTCCCTAGCAGTGCCCTCAGCACTAACTTGGGCTTCTGCCTCCTTGGTGGAAAATCTGTGCTGGAAGTGGAGAGGGGGTGTGAGCCAGTGTAAGCTGAACACCCCTCCTTTCACTACTTAATACCCCAAACAGAGCTTCCCCAACCCAAAAATCCATGAGATGCTGCCCTTAAACCCAGCAAACCTTAGGGTATGGGGTTTCTGCTGGAAAATGGAGCCTGGCAAAGGCTTTTTTGCAGGACTGTGGAAGGTAATCACGATGCTGAGAACCAGGGGAGAATGGGATGACTCCAGCTCAGTGCTGCTGTGATTTTTCTTCAATGAACTCGTTGCTGTGCACAGCAGCAACAACACAGGGAGGATGCAAGCTCAGGAGATGCTCTGGGGGGGGTCAGTGCTTCCAATAGCAAAGCTTCCAAGGCTGGGGGAGGATACTGAGAGGAGCATCCAGTACAAACACCACCTCCTGCGCTGGGAGCTGTTTGTGTAACTGCCTCTTATTCTGAGCAGAGTGCAACTCCAACAGAATTAAAGTTTTGGCCATGAAAGTTTTGGAAATTCAGGGACAGAGAGGGAGGTGAAGCCGACTGAAGGCATCTGCCATGGGATGCATTCACATGCAAGGAAATCAGGGAGAACACCAGGATTTCCTGTGCTTCCACAGGGAAGGGGGACCTTATTCTCCCCCAGCACATCCATCTAGACCCCAGGAACATTTTAAAGCCATAAGGTGAGGGGCAGAAGCCATGGCTGGCAGCACACACGTGCCCACAGCTCCATCATTGCATGAGGGTGGTGGACAGCACCAGGGACTGGAAACCATTAATTAAAAGGCTCTGGACAGGGATCAAAATGCCAATCCACAGGGGCTGCTAATTCCTTGCATGTTCTTCCAGCTGTCCCAGGGAGAGCTGTAAAATAATGTGGTGCTTTTCTTCACCTCTGGTTGCAGCTTCTGCATAGCACTACTGGCCTCTGCTGCCAGCGTGGGAGAGGAGGTGAGGAGAGAGCCTGTGTCAGTTCCTGCTTCTCCAGAGGGCCTCCTGATCCCTGCATATGAGCTGAAGGGAAAGCAATCTTTCATCTGTGCCTTATTTTCACGTTTACAAATAAAGGTCAGGGCTCCCGTGCTGCAGTCAGCACTGTGTGAGTCTTAAACAACCACCCTGGAATGTGATTGTAATTAGTTTCCTTTCAATCTTGATGTGAACAGTGCTCTTAAAATGCCAGGACTGTAGCAGTGCATATGATTAACAAGCACATAGAAAGGCAGCCCATGGAAAAAGATGGTTAGGAAGGAACAAAATGGAAATGTTGCATTGCTTTAAATTTTATTATCCTCTCAGCTCTCCATAAAATACTGTAGACATCGTTTGATTATATTTTTAGTCTAGGGAATTAATTTTTAACTAGGGAACTCATTTCTGTCTTATGATTACTCTTCTCCGCAATGGCCTGTAGGTCTGAACTAAAAAATCACAGTTTTAATTGAGCTAATGATGCCCAGAACTCAAATTAATCTCACTTATGTGTGTGTCATGCCATGCAATATGTGCTATAGCTGCAGGCTATGCGTGCATCTTTTCAGAGCACTGATTTCTCCAGGAGACTGAGGGTGTAAATCCTGGCCAGGGGTAAGTCTGTGTCCTGCCTAGAAGACTCCTTGGAGGTGGCTGGTGTCTGTGAGAGCAGTGGAGGGGAAGGAAAAACCACAAAACCAGTGATATTTCATGATCACTTCTCTGATGTCACCCTCGCTCTTTCAAAGGCATGACCATAACTCACAGAACAGCCAAGGAGAGAGTGAAGATGTTATGAAGAAACAGGAAAAAACAGGAAGGGGTGGGTGAAAGAAGAAATTGCAAAGGGACCATTTTGCTTAGGAAACTATCAGGCTCTCTTCTTTATCTGGGAAAACAGTTTTTCCCCAACTGCTGAGAAAATTCACTTTATCAATCAATGTAGAGGTCTTTAAAAAAATAAATAAATAAAATCAGAGATAGAACAGAACAAGAAGGTAATGCTGCTGCTTGCATGCCTGCAGGCCAGCTCCTCCTGGGTATCTTAACCCTGACATTTATCCTCTTCTCCAAATAAACTGAATTTTGATCCCATTATTTTAGAACAGCATCACCTCTGAAAGCAGCTGAGGCAGCCTCCTCGCTCAGAGTAGGTGGTACCCAACATCTGGAGAGCAAACTCCACTTGTTTTATCCAATCCCATACCCACCAGCCTGCTACTTTGGGCTTTCCCTCTCTGTGCTGAAATCCACTTTAAACAGAAGGGTGAAATTCCAATTGTTTGTTGTCAAAAAGTTTCAGTTTTGTGATGAAAGACGTGACCTTTCTTGCCAGCAAGAGTCTTTTTTTGATTGATTAGTAAACATGAGGTAGAATGCAGGAGCACACCAGTGTTAACTTGATACTGCCACAGGCTGTTTGCTTCAAATATTTTTGCTTTATTGTGAACATCCTGATAATGAGAAAAATATTCTAATCAAAGAAATGTGTTTCTTTCAGTTCTCTTCAGTGTTATTTGCAGCTTCAGAATAGCACGCTCAATTATGCTGGTTTTATTCCTAAATTAGGAAAAAAAAAAAAGCTTCAGAAAAATTATTAAGCAAGCCTCTTGGCAACTGTTAAGCAACATGCAGGAGTAATTATTTAATCACTTTTTTGTTATTTTTTTTTCATCAGGTAGGAAGAGAAGAGCACACTTGCTATGAAAGGATTTCTCCTCACCAAACACCTTCACACGCCCAGCTCAGCTCTCACAGGAAGCTCAGGGGGTGATGCCTTCCTCTGGGGCAGACAGACAGACAGACAGACAGACAGACAGAAATCTTTCCCTGAGAGCTCCATGTGCCTGAGAACAAGAAGCAGCATTTCTGTAAGTACCTGCCCAGGAAAGGGTCACATCCAGACCAAGAGAGATGTGCAGCTGCTGCAGGCACAGATGTGAGGGGGACTTCTCAGGGCTTCAGCTGCTCCTCAGGTTGGGTGTGAGCTCTTTGGGTATTGTACCTGAGGCCCCTTTTGGTTTTGTTCCACTGAGAGGAGTTCCAGGCTCTGGTTTCAGTACTGGTTTCTGGTTTCCAGTACCTGAAGGGGACCCAGGACTTGAAGGAGCCTACAAGATACCTGGGGAGGGGCTTTTTTTCAGGGTGTGTAGCAACAGGAGAAGGAGTAATGGCTTTGACTGGAAGAGGGGAAATTCAGATTAGACATTAGGAAGAAATTATTTATTGTGAGAGTGGTGGGACCCTGGCCCAGGATGCCCAGAGAAGCTGTGGCTGCCCCATCCCTGGAAGTATTGCCCCAGGTTGGATGGGGCTTGGAGCAACCTGGGCTGGTGAGAGGTGTCCCTGCCCATGGAGGGGGGGCAGAGCTGGATGATCTCCAAGTTCTCTTCCAACCCATACTATTCAGTGAATCTGTGATTCTCTGATATCAGCTTCCCTCAGCTGCTGGGAGAAGCCTCCCACCTCTGCTCTCTCATCACATTTTGAGGAATCCAACTGTGCTGGGGCTTCCCCTCCTGGCACTCCCAGCTCTGCATCCCCCCTGGAGGCACCAGCCCACGCTCTGCTTGCTTATGGACAAGGCAGCTGAAACTGCTGATGCAAAATCCCAGCCCATCACCACAGCTTCAGGAGACTGCCCAAGGCAAGAAGGCTCCTGAGGTTTCCTGAGGAGAATGAACAATGTCAGCACAAAACAGAGTGATACCAGCAGCTTGCAGAACAGCCCTGTTTCCAACATTCCCCATGAATCAGGTCCTCAGATAAAATATGTCTCAACAATATTGGCTAAAATGGCACAGAGCAAAGCAAACTTACAGTTAGTGTTGCTATTTTTAATTATTCTTTTGCAATTATACCTTTCCCCCCCCAGGTCCTCTTGGACCCAATGCTAAGACCTACATGACCTTGGCATTTCAGCCATGAAATGGGCCCAGGTACTTCTTAGGCCCATCTTCCATCCATCAGCATTATTGCTGGCATGTAATGCTGTTTTTATAAAGTGCACCTGGACAAATGTTGTCAACTGCTGACTGAGACTCAACAGCAAAAAAAACAGCTGAATGAGAAGAGTCTTGAAAGTTCCCTCTGCCAGGGAAGGGACAGGACCATGGATCTTAGACTTTCATGTTGACATCTATAGATTTCATTTGAGAAACCTCCAAATTGTTGGCTCTCCTTTTGTTCTTTTCTCTGGAGTTTCAGCTCTGCAGTTACCACTCCAGCTCCTTATTGGTGGGAGAGAGAAGATCACTTGGCAGCTTGGACTTTTTTGTTGGCTCCATCACCAGAAGCAGAGTCTCAAGTCCACATGCACACTTTTTCATACTTCAAAAGTCAGACCTATGCCACTGAGCTACCCCCTTAACACTGCTGAAGTCCTCTTTGATACCTGAAATGAGGTTTGCTCACCCTAATTTCTGCAGGAGAGATTGTACCCAAACACATTATGCTTCTGTAGCTGTCCAAGAACTGCCCCATGGGTTGGAAGTTGTCATTTAGGTCAGGACTGATGCTTATAAAACTCCACTTATGGCAAAGCCTGCACCACAGCTGCCTGCCTTGTACTTGATTACTGGATTGACTCACTCATCTTCATCAATGTGCAATTTGTTCCTCAACTTTTTTTAGAACCACTCCCACGAAGCAGCTCCTACAAAAGAGCAAGAAAGAAGTCTCCATATCTTTAAGTCCACACTGCCACACATGGGTGCCTTCAAGAAGCTCCTTGATACCTAAAAAAGTCCCTCTCTGCACATAAATACAGAGTCCCAACATCTTTGGTGTAGTTCCCAATTTTATTCACATAAAAACTGTTTACAGCAATTCCATCAATTCTGATCTAACAACACTTCTATACCAAGATGGGAGCAGTTCCTCATGGAGTAATCATGTCAAAATTAATGGAAAACAACTGGCCAGACTACTTACAGCAGGAAAGGAAACACTGAGGATGAGGAGTGGAGCACTGCAGGAACCACCAAGTACCAGGTACATGAGAAGAAACTTTGGGATTTGCTTTGGATGCTGTTCCTTGGTGAGTCCACATCCATCTGTCAGCTTCACTTGGACCCACGCTCCCTGATTCAAAGTGATAGCAAGAATCTGAGTCAAGTAAGTGAATATTTTTGCTAAATGTTGTCTGTCACATCATGTTACTCCACTTTGTTTTCTCCACTGCATGTACTAACATGATGTGGTGTAACATAGCATGATGCAGCCCAAATGATTTAATGTGACATGACAGGAAAACATTGCTGCAGCTTTCAGAATAAACACCTGCTTTTAGCAGTTATTTTATCTGCTGGAAATAATTTAAAAAAAAAATAAATATCCTAAGCCCTGGTGAAGTGCATTTGCACTTTGCTGTTTGTGTATCTCACTTTCCATAACAATTGCTGTGTTGATTTTCTTTATTCCAGAGGCCATGTTCCCTCATAGGGTGGGCTTTTTTGTGGCTTTTCTTTCCATTAGCAAGAAAAAATCATCTTTAAAAAATGGGGGGAAAAGAACTCATCTAAGCCATGAATGAAGAAACATGGGAAAAGTTCTTATTATGGAATAAAAACGCTGTCTCTCTTAACAGCAAAGAACATATTTACCCACAGGTAATAATAATAATAACAGTAACAAAGTTTAGAGGATCTGTTTTTCTTTCAAAAACTTCAGCAGAATCTTTTAAGTGAAAACTGGGTAAAAATCATCTCTCCTTGGAGGAACACAGCCAGAGATAAGGCAAACATTTAACTGTTGATTTTGTATTTGCAAATGGAGTTTTTTTAACAAATGGGAACATTTTCAATAAGAAAAGCCAAGGTCTGGGGTGAGCCTTCCTAGGATTTTGATTTATTATCCTTGACCTGACTGACAGAAATATTAGCAGTGGGAAAAAAGACTGCTGGTCTAGTTATGTAAAAAATAAAGTCATTTGTTCAGATTGAATATATTCTTTCCATCCAAAAATCCTTCCATCTTTGTGTGAAGGAGTGAAAGGTAATTAAATTGGCAGCCATCACTCTGCACTTCTCATTTGGAGGACCTTCATCTCAAGCTAGATGAGCTTTGTCCTCCAGGTCCTTGTCACAGAAGTGTTTTTCTCAAGCAGAGAGAAGTGGAATGAAACACCAGTGACCTTGAGCTCATCACATCACAAAGTTCAGCTCATCACAGAAATGGTTTTCAGAAAAAAAAAAATTAACAGATTTAGATCACCATGCTCTCTTCAGAAGGAAGAGAGCTGCTACAAGCTGGAGCTCACATTTGATATGTTCCTTGTCTACCTGGCACCTTCTGCAGCAAATCCCACAACATTTAGGGAATGAGATCCCTACAGGGTTTCCACCAGCTGCCCAAAGATGCCACCTTGATACCTGGCATGCAGCCCCACTGTTCAGCTTCAGAGGTACCACAAATGCCAGGCTGTGGCCAGCAAGAAGGGGTGAAAGAGGCTGAAAACAAACAAAAAAAGAACAGAGGACAAAATATGTCCTCCTCCAGGGAATATGCAGTGGGGCCAGCACCATGGTGGTCCTGAGGACCCTGGGCCAGCCACAGCCACCCCTGGAGCTCCTCCTCAGGAGCATCAGGAAGGGAAGTTGTAGGGGAAGGCAGCACTGAGAACCAACTCCTGCCTTTTTCCCAAATTCACAGCACTTCCAGTAAAAATTAAAAAATCAGAGGGATCAGGCAAAGCAGATTTTAATTTCTAATAAAAACGTGGAGCCCGTTGCCTGTATTTTTATAACAGCCCCGAAGAGCTCCCTTGCTATGTGAGCCCAGCAAGCTGGCAATGTATTTTAATGTATTTATTTGATTATGCATTCATTCTTTCATTCATTCATCTATTCAGTCATTCATTCAGACACTTGTTCATTCATCCCTGTCCTTTTGCAGGAAGAGAACATAAGCCAGCAGTGGCATCCTTCTTCACTGTCCTGATTTACAGCCACAGCTCTGAGTTGGTATCAATAAATCTCTTTGCCCCTCTTCAATCCCACATTATCCCTCATTAGTGACTGGGATTTAAGAAAAGGATTTAAAATAATATCAGATTACAGATAGATAGACAGATAGGAGTATTGGTTGCAGTGCTTTGATTAAAGTGCTGGGTGGTTGGGTGGGTTGTTTTGGGTTGGGTTTTTTTTTTTTCCTGTCCTTTCAGACCTCTCACACTCACAGTTCTGTAGAACTTGCAATTATTTTCACAGACAATCCCTGACTTTTTATTAACTGGCCCAATGTGTTTCCTATCAGTACTGAAGGAGAAGCCCTCCCAGTGCCTGCCCAGCATTTGCTGATGGGGAGGGGAGCTCTGGGGAGCCCAACTCCCACCTCTACCTCTGTTGCCTCTTGAAACCTTTTGGTGTTTTCTGGCCCAGGGAAATTGTCAGGGTTTAACCCTGGCCTGGCAATTAAACCAAGTGACAGCTGCTCTCTCTTAATCTCTCTCTCCTCCCTGATAAAGAAAGGAGAGAGAATAAGGGAGAGAGACTGATGGGTTGGAAACCAAACTACACAACTTTAATGAAACAGGAATGATGAATAGGAAAAATTACTAAATCTATACAAATATACAGGAAAATGGATCCCACATTCCTCCACCCTTTCCCCCAATAACTCTCAGGTCACCCCCGAGGCTGCAGGGCAGCCCTGGGAAAGTCCAGGCTGGAATCCTGGGGTTAGGAGCACTTGGGAGCTGGAGGCAGGAACACACAGATATGGGCTGGGATGGATCAGGAGCACAGGCAGAGAAAGGCATGGAATCCTCCCAGGATGCTGAAGGAAACAGGGAATGGGTGAAGGAAGGGAAGCAGGAAAGGCTGGAGGCCAGAAGCTGGAAACTGGAAGCAGGAAATCTGGCTTGGCCCTCGTGATGCCTCCAATTTCTCCTGAGGATGAGGTGTATGGGATGGAATCCTCTGTTTGGTCAATTCTGGCATCTCTCTTGTCCCTTCCTCCCCAAAGGAGGCTGCAGGTGGGACCTCTTTATTCCTTCTGGAGGGTAAAATGTTCCTCAGAGCTGAGCAGTGTCCCTGGCTCTGCACACCAGGCTCCAGCAGTAACTCTAAACATCAAGTGTTATCAGTCCTAGAAGCACACACTGACTGAGAAACTTGCTGTTAATTTCAGCAAGGGCAACTACTTACAAGAGACTGAGCTGAAAGCAAAAGTACAAGGCAGAAAATCACCTTTATCCTGGCCCAAACCAGAACAGAAATATTTATTTAAAAATAACCTTTCTGGAGGGTCATCCCTGCTCTGGCTGCTAGCAGGAGTTGTGTCTAGAAGTGTCTCACCCACCACTGCCCAGCTCAGCCCATGTATGTACATGGGAATATTTGGGAATATTTTCTCTGATGAGGGCTGAAGTGAAGGGGAATTACTCCTGGAGTTGGGGTTTCTCACAGTCTAACAGCAGCTGCAACATTTTTTCTCCCATATCTCTGAATTACCCTAATTAATTTTGCAGACAACTTGCAACATAATTGTGTCCCTAAACTGTTAACCTTGAAAAACATTTGACAGTGTACCAACATCTCAGCAATTTGTTATCCCAGGGAATGTAAGAAATCCATAAATATCCTTGTTTCTCTCAAAAGGCCCAGAATAATTCTTTGTTGTCAGGTTTTTTAGTTTGGGTTTTGTTTTTTTGGTTTTTTGTTTTTTTTTTTTGCCTTAGTTTGTGCTTTTTTGACCTGGTGGCAGGAGATGCAGGAGAGAAAGAGGGCATGTTAAAAACAAAAGGCAATTTGGAAGAAAAGCTAGATATGTATCATATATAACTTGGTAATTTTTATGAAAAAGGAGATGTCCTCTTCATTTGATACTCATTTGCATGGCTTCAGGGCACCAGAAGACAGAGACACTGCATGGACAAACCTGCCATCTGCAATTGGGTCAGAACCAGTGCCTGGTAAACAAAAAAGACACCAGTGCAGTTCCTGTAGTTCAAAGCTCTATCTGGCTTATCTCTGCAACTTCTTAAATAAACACCCCCTATTTAAAAAGAATTATGATGCCAAATAGGTTGACAGTGAGCTCAAACCCCACGTTCACTTCAGCTGAGAAAATGAGAAATTAAAATACACATCCCCCTGACATCAGTGACCTTATTAAAGTCCCAGAAATCCTGAAGAACTGAAGAACTTTAATTAAAGTTATTAAAAATTCTTCTGGTATATTTAACAGTCTGGCATCAGCTGCTGTTGATAAAGGAGTAGAGCCTCTTCCAGGCCTGTCTGCTGTTCTTACTATGCTGCCATTTGAAATCATCAGGAAAAAATAGTCAGAAGCTTAAAAAAGCTGAAGCAGACAGGCTGTTTCAGATTATTTCAGTGTGTGCACTTGCTACAACAACCAACTGTTCCGTTAAAATCATAGTCTGATTTTCCTCCCAAAAAATCAGGTTATAAACAAAAGGATTAGAGAAAGACAGAGCCAGAGACAGAATTTAGATCTGGGTTTAAATGTGCATTGGAAAGTGTGGAAACACTTTGGTTTGGGGCCTTCTCTATTTTTTTTTATTTTTTCTTCTAAATATGTATATATCCTTTATGTATTTCTGTGTCAGGGATTAACTGTGTAGCTCAGTAGAAAGCAGAAAAGGAGATGATTATTTTACAATTTAATTTAGAGGAATCTGAAGGCTGGGGATCAGTGGGGGAAGCAAGCACAGCTGAATTTCTTAATATTTTCCCATTAGAATATACTGATTTCCACACTGCTGCTTCCCTCTTCTCAGTCTGTTTCATAGAATCATAGAATCATAGAATTAGCCGGGTTGGAAGGGACCTCAGAGATCATCTAGTCCAACCCTTGACCCACCGGAGCAGTTGCTAGACCATGGCACTGAGTGCCACATCCAGTCTTTTTTTAAATGTCTCCAGGGACGGAGAATCTACCACCTCACCGGGCAGTCCATTCCATAGCCTGATCACCCTCTCCGTGAAGAAATTCTTTCTAATATCTAACCTAAACCTCCCCTGGCACAACTTAAGACTGTGTCCTCTTGTCTTGTTGAAGGTCGTCTGTGAAAAGAGTCCAGTTCCCACCTCGCTACAGCCTCCTTTCAGGGAGTTGTAGACAGCAATGAGGTCTCCCCTGAGCCTCCTCTTCTTCAGGCTGAACAGCCCCAGCTCCCTCAGCCTCTCCTCATAGGGCCTGTGCTCGAGTCCCTTCACCAGCCTGGTTGCCCTCCTTTGGACCTGTTCCAGGACCTCTACATCCTTCTTAAACTGAGGGGCCCAGAACTGGACACAGTACTCGAGGTGTGTTTGTAGGTATTATTCTCATTTTTGGGTCCAGCAGCCCAGAAAGCTTGAAAAGCATGAGATATTTTGCTAAAGGAACCTTTTCACACCTGGTTCTGACATAGCTTTTATTTGCTAATCTTCATTAAAAATGTAAAATTCTGCTGCTACATCGACATCATCACACTTGAAACATCTAGTCCAGAAATGAAACTCAATAAATCTTGTAAATTTGGCCATGCTAGAGGTGTTCCACAGCCTGCCCCATATTTTACCCTATAAAAAAATCCCTCATCAGGAACAATTTTCATCCCCACTCGACCAAGAGATGGAGCTTGGAGGAGGTGACTTGGTTCAAGGGGGCTCAGGAAACGTGTGAGGGAGAGGAGCCTGGATCTTCAGAGCCTGGAAACCCCGATCCCAAAAGAGAATCCTCTTCCTCACAGACACTTCTCCTGATCTCTAATGCAGGTTTCCAAAAGTTTTAAACTCTCCAACATGTAAAAACATGGATCAGGAAAATACCAGAGCATCTCCTCAGCCGTGCTGCTACAGTTTGAAGTCCTAGATTTCCTCTTCAAGAAGAAGACTTATTCCATTCACTCCTTTTCACAGGACTCTTAAAAGGAGCTTTTTCTTATTTCTCACTAAACACAGCAAATAAAAGACCAAATAATAATAATAATAATAATAATAATAATACCCCACCAACTTTTCAAATATTTGAATTAACTCTACCAGAACACATTTGATCTGGAGATATTTCTGAGGTTATAATCTGAACCATCACCAAATATCCAGCTCACCAAAGGGGGATTTCTGAAATCCTTGCAGAAAACCAGGCATTTCTGTAGCAATTGCCATGACCATTCAGTGCCCCACTGCTCAACATTATCACCTGGCCAGTGATACCCACGGCACCCAGCTGGGATATCTGCTGACATCTTTTCTGGATATTATCACTTGGACAAAAAATAAAACCAGGTGACCTGAAGGCATGGTGACTGCCAGTCACCTGAGAGGTGCTCAAAGACCTCTCCCTCTCTTTTTGCCTTTTCAACCCCCTTTTTAAAGCTTGGTTTCCAAAGACTGAAACCCCCCCTCCAACCTCTTAGTGGCTCCTTTTCTAAAGACAGCAGTTTCATCATCAGGACTGCACCAACCATACCAATATCTTTCCACCAGGAATACCTATAGCCTGGTGATTTCTTGGTCTGCATCAGCAGCTCCTTTGTCACAGATTTAATTTTTATTTATTTTTTTCTCAGCATTCTGTTTGTCCTACATATGCCACAGCTGCCTATTGAAGCAGCACAGCAAAGGCTTGGGGGATTTCCCAACAATAAAGTTGAAACCTCTTTCCTGGTTAGTATTCAGCAAGGCTGTAACATTTAGCAGACATTTTCCCTTCTCTCAGCTTTCAATAGGCCACATTTATCAGCATGGAGTAGCAATCAACATGTATTTGCTGCTGTATTTATAAAAGTCAGCTGTACACTTCCTCATTATTTGCAATTCTTCCTTTAAAATACTTTGCTTTCTTTGAGTTCAGCAAGAAAATTCTGGGGACATATTAACTGTGTATTTGGCTGTGTGTGAAAAGCACTTTTTGGTGTATGATAAATATATAAGCACTATCAGAGGTGTTTCATTAACAGCTAAATGAATTATTTATGTCACCCCTTTTTTTTTTCCATCTCCAGGTAGATTAGATGTTGGTATTCCAATATTATATCTAAGTTATCTTTAAAAAACAACAGGACTGTTATTTCTAGCTCTGCACTTAAAATGCCACTTTCCTCCTGGAAGTTAATTCTGATACTATTGAGAAAGAAAAAATAATATATTACACAAAGCTCTTAATGTTATCTAAGGATGTTGCCCTACTGATAATTAAACTATGAATGGGCAGCATGGGCTCTCTGAGATGTGTAAGGATGGCCCATTCCTGTGGGATGAACAGAAGAACAACCATTGGTGGCCAAAGCCTTCAATATAATAATAATCAGTGACTTCAGAGCCAAATATCTATATCTATAGAAAATATTTATATTTTCCCTGAACTAAATATGCCCCATCCTGTGAGAGACACATTTATTCTTAAAGCAGTTGGATAAAAACCTAGGAAACCTTTTTTTCCAGACTGGTTGTTTGTTTAACCTGAAAGGTCCTTGAAAACTGCTTGAGGATTTGGAAGAGAAGTCATCCCAATAAAGAGACACTGGTGGGCAGGGTGCTGATGAATATTCAGTGTTTTCTGACACCTGCAAAGCCCCAGATGCTGCTGGTGATGCTCTCAAAAGGCCTGTGTGCACATGGGGACAAGAGGACACAACAAGACCTCAAAGATGCTGGTGCAACAGGATGCTCCTTGCACACACAGTCACCTCTTACTTGCTCAGCTCCAACTGGATCTAGTGCACATGGATTTACCAAAAACCAGGAGGATGATGAGGAGTGAAAGCCAAGAGTGTTTACAAAGCCCAACCTCTGTGTTTCAAAGGGGCAAGGTCTCACTTCCATCCCTGATGAGAACCATTTTGCCTCCCTAGTAATGTTTTTCTTGGGTAAAAAGATGCAAAAATACCCTATCCTTGAGAAATTGTGATTTAATAAATCACAGTTTGATTTACTTAGTGCAGCTTTTCTCAGCCAGTTGTCTGCAACTCCAAAGGGTCATGAAAGGCAAGTAGAAGACGCAGGGTTTTAAAAACCTTATTTCCACCAAAAGTAAAATAAATAAAATCCAAATCCTACTCCCTCATTCCACTGATACCACGATCCCCCAAGGTCACAACCACAGCCTTCTAAAACACACAAAATGGCACCAGGGAATTTAGAATTCTGGTCACAGATTGGAGGGGATTTCATTTCACTGTAAAGCAAAGGGGGTTTTAAGTGTGTTAGACATAAAATAAAGGCCCATCTGGCTGGAAAGGGTGAAAACTGTTGAACTAGTGATTCAATAAATGTGCAAATTATCTGTTAATTTATCTCCCCTCCTTATCTTATTGACTTGGCTCACCAAAGAGATAAAAACAGTGCTTCTATGCTATCAAAGCATCAAAAAATTATTTTTAAAGTTCCATCCAATTCAGAAAACATTTTGTCACCTATCTACCCTCCAGTGTCTCCAATTTAATGGGTATTAACTCTCCCATCTGATTTTCTGGAATAAAATCCATTGATCTGTGTCAGTGAGGATCTTGATAACTGAAGACCTGAGGTTTAAGCACTCAGTCTGTTAATATGCACCCAAATGAGCTGGGAGCCTTGACTGAACTTTGATTCAGGCTCTGACAACCCCAGCTCCAGCTAAAATCCATCCATGTAAACCTCAAAATAAACCAAAAGTATTTCTCTAGGCATGATAAAAATTATTATTGTTATTATTATTATTATTATTATTTCCATTTCTATTTTTATTTTTATTATTTTTTATTTTTATTACTGCTGCTGCTGCATGAATAATTCCTTCTCTCTATTCCCTGGACTATTCCTGCTGGAGCTGCAGTTTGGGATTTGCTTTACAGATCAAACCTCACCCAATGCAGTAGAAGAGAGAAGAGCTGGGGAATAACAGAGTTGAGGAGATTCCTCCATCCTCTTTTTCCTTGTTTCCTCATCCCTCTAGAAAATGTGTAGCTCAGCTGAACCAGACTTTTAAGATGATATCAAGAGTGGTCTAAAAGTACCTGAGGAGGATCCTGTGGGATGGGATGTGGGGCTACCAGCAGGGTGAATGGGCTCACAGTGGAAATGGAGTTGGATATTAAGAGGGAAATGATTCTTAAGAGGGGAAATGATTTTATTAAGAGGGAAATGATTCCCAGCAGCCAGGTCAGCTCCACTGAAATAATCTCCCAAGGGGAGGGACAGAAAAGGTGCCATTTGACACCTCTAGTGCTCCATTTGGCAAACTGGTGGAAACACAGAGGGAGAACAATTTTACATCTGCAGAGAGGTGGGGAGGACAAGTGAAAACAATCTCCCTGAAGCCCTGACCTTTCTACCTGCATGTGCTGCTTGGCAAGCAGAAGGGACAAGGTCCCTGTAATACAACCCTGCCTTAGATCACTGTGGGTATGCAGATTTAATAAAAAACTGTAATTAAATTCAATTATTTTTTTTTTTTTTATTCAGATGTGGAAAATTCCCACACACTGATGAAACACTATAATTAATTTTTTTTTTTTTCAGATGTGGAAAATTTCCACACACCAAGTTAAAAGAAAAAAAAAAAAAAAGAGTAATTTGTTTAACATTCATCAATAAATGCTTCTCCATAGAGGGCAGCATTATAATTAAAACTACTTAATGCAATCCCTTGAGATCTTTCTCTACATCTTTCCTATCCCAAGGCAACCTAAAACATAAATTTACTCAAAGGAAATCTGTCAGGAGGAAGAGTGGGATGGTTTTCCCCATCAGATCCCAGCAGGACAGGCTGAGCCTGGTTCCAGAGCACAGGGCTGGGAAGGGGTGAGTGGCAGTGAGACCACCTGGAGGAAACATCTCATCCTCTGCTGAGATATCCAGAGCACAGAGAACAGGAGAATTCAGTCTGGCCTTTATTAAATCTCTCTTTTTTAATATGATCAGTCTGTTTCTTCGGTTGCCTAAATCTTAGTCAGCTTCATCACACTGTAGCTGGAACAAAACCCTTCAGACACACCTGAAGCTCTGCAATCTTCTTTCTGCTGCCACTGCTGAAAACTTGGACAATATTTCTTACTGGCTCTAATGATGCAATCTTTCCTCCAGTTCACTCCATTTACACTGACTACATTAGGGACTTCCCAAATGCAACATTTATACTTATTTTTTTTTAAAGTCAGTAATTGCCTTTCCATTGTAAACTCCAAGTCTCACTACTGAGCTGTGGCAAGGCAAGGATTCAGAAGCACTGGTGAGGCCACAGCTTGAGTCCTGTGTCCAGTTCTGGGCCCCTCAGGAAGTTCAGGAAGGAGCTTGAGGTGCTGGAGCAGGTGCAGAGAAGAGCAAGGAGGCTGTGAAGGGATCCAGCAGAATTGCTGTGAGGAAGGGCTGAGGGAGCTGGGGGTGTTGAGGCTGGAGAAGAGGAGGCTCAGGGGAGACCTCATCACTCTCTGCAACTCCCTGAAAGGAGGTTGGAGCCAGGGGGGGGTTGGGCTCTTTTCCCAGGCAACTCTCAGCAAGACAAGAGGGCACAAAGGGTCTCAAGTTGTGCCAGGGGAGGTTTAGGTTGGAGATGAGAAAGAATTTCTTTCTGGAGAGGGTGATCAGGCATTGGAATGGGCTGCCCAGGGAAGTAGTGGATTCTCCGTGTCTGGAGATCTTTCCAAAGAGCCTGGATGTGGCACTGAGTGCCATGGGCTGGGAACCACGGGGGGAGTGGATCAAGGGTTCGACTTGATGATCTCTGAGCTCCCTTCCAACCCAGCCCATTCTATGATTCTATGATTCTATAAGGCTCAGGAGGTGGTTGTGACAATGTCACCACCCCAACCTGCCCATCCAGAAGGCAGAAGCAAAACTCCTGCAACTCTTCCTCATCAAAAGCATCTCCTGCCCCAGGCAGCTGAATATTTCACTTGGACATCTTGGCCAGATGCCTTGCTAACTCTCCAGACAGACCAACTACAAAGGATCCCCAAGGAGAGGAACAGCAGGGAAGAGGGAGAATGATTCAGGCAAAGGTTGATGGGAGCAGCCAAAAATTCAGATTTAGAGAAACCAAAGGCAGCAGAGAAATGCACAAAAAAAAACCCAGAGTGACAGCAGGAGCCTTGCAGAGGAGGTGTCCTCACCAGCAGGTACAGCCAAGCCTTGAAGTTTTTCTTCCTCAAATTGAATCTCCCTCTTCAAGTCTTCAAGTGAGACCAGGGGCAATGCTTCAGTCCCAGCACATTACTTTTATTAATATAAATTCTTACCAAGCTTGGAATGCCTGAAGAGCCAGTCCTCAGAGGTGCTTGTTTATATGTATGAATAATAAATGTTAGATAATGTAAATTATGTCTCCATCACCAACCCTTCCCAGACAAAATGAATTACTCAGATTTGGTACCAGCGTTGCTGAAGGCAACACCTTGTCCTTGCACTGGAGGACATTCCATGAGAAGAGAGCCCTTCAGCTGATCCAAAAGAATTAGGAGAACTGATGGATAAAAAAAAAAAATAAAAAAAACACCCAAAAACACCCTGAAAATGTCCTGAGATTTACTGCAGTGCTGGATACTAAGGGAAGTAAACAAACATGGCTTCATTACACAGCTCACTACACTCAGCAACTGATATGCAAACCCTATTCCCTGGCCAAATACAGTATCTCATCAGTGACTTCTGTCCAGAAAAGCTGATAAAATAAGAATGTGTGTTGCCAAGGTGAAGTCTGAAGAGTTACAATTTTAAATTTTCTATTAGGGATAAGGTAAGATTTATGGATGATAAACTGATTTCTAAATATGCTTAGACAGTGAGTATTTTTTGCTTTAGGCTGGAATCAGAAAGCTTGGTGTAAAGAAAGATTTTTAAAGGTTTCGTGGTACATAAAATAAATCCAACTTATACTTTCAAAGAGCCCTCTGGCTGTATAAAAGATGATGACAGTGACAGCAGGAAAAAAAAATTTGCTTATATCTACAATGCTCCATTATTTTCTCATTAACTTGAGTTTTAAAGGGAATCATATTAGTGCCTCCAGAGGATGAGCTATATAAACAAGAGCTACAAATTTATCTGTGCATTGAAATGAATGCTATGGTAACAGGTTTGATTGCTTTGGATGCAATTTCAACACCTAAAGGGTGCATTATCCTGAGATAATCTCACCCCTGGGTCCTTGTATGTATTATACCCCATACCTCCAATCCCATGGGATAGTGACTACCTAATAATATCCCCTCTGCTTTTGTCTGGGTTGTTTTACAGACCTGCTACACCCCTCCCAACTTCAGATAACACATTAGAGAAGTAATTTTATTTTGATCCCTCTGAATCATTACTTTATGTCTGGTGCAGATTGATTTCCTTAGGAAATTAATTTCTCAGCAAAAGCAGAGTGCAGGAAAACTGGAACTGTCATCCTGTGGGATGTCCAGGACATGGCAAGACAGAGCCATGGTGTCATCCTTTGGGATGTCCAGGACATGGCAAGACAGAGCCATGGTGCAGAGCTGGGCAGTCCTGGGGACCAGTTCCACACCAGTGATGGGCACCTTGGGTACCAGCACCCCAGATTTAACCATCTGCACAAGGGAGACCTCAAGAGCTGCAAACCACCCTCAGGATCATTCCTTTGGCCATGGCTTCCTGAGGTCCTTCTTCCAAATCTACCAGGCCATGGATGTAGTTTAGGGGATGCTGGGGTCTGCACCATCTTCCCAACCATCTGGGAGCAACAGAAGTGGAGGCAGACTTCCAAAATGTGTAGAGATGGGGATTAGGAACATGGTTTGGTTGGACTTGATGATCTTAAATGTCTTTTCCAAACAAAATGATTCTATGGTTCCATCAGGCTATGGAGTGTTGGGTTTTTTTGGTTTGTTTGTTTGGTTTTATTTTAATTCTTCTTTTGAAGTCCTGTTGTAGTTTTCCTGGCAAGATTAGGATGGCTTCAACCTGCACCAGAAACATTCAGATCCTCACAGCAATCTGACATCTGACCTGAGTGCCATGAGGGATCCTCTGCCTCTTGACTGGTGGATGGCTGTGGGGGAGCAGTGTTTGGACATGGCCTGAGAACATCTGGGGAACATGCAGGTGAAGAGAGAGGATTCCATTCTCTGTGGATGAGAAGGCTCACATCCCACTATCCATAAACCACCACCCTTTTGCATTTCCCATTCTCCTGAGCCTTTCAGTTACCAAAAAACACCTCTTGGAAGCATCTCAGCTCTTACAAAGGTTGATGGAAACCAACACATCAGTACATTCACTTCAAGAAGTGGCAGCAGCCCGTTTTCCTGGGGTTGTTTTTCCATTCCATCACAGCTTTCCCCGTGCTGTTTATGGCAACATTATTATTATTCTCTGTCAGTCATTTTCCTACACAAACCACAACGTCCTGACCCTGCTGTGTCATTTACAGATGGAGACAGTGACACCAAAAAAAGCCAGTAACCTTGCTTTGATATTTCTAAGTCAAATCCTAAGGGTTAGCAAAGACTCCTCAAGGTCCTGGCGAGCTGATACACAGCTTTTATAGATATTTATTTTATATACTGTTCCTGGCAGCAGCTCCTTCCAAACATGCCTCCACCTGTCAGTTCTGTGGAGATATTTCTGAATGTCAGAAACTCCTAGATCTTAAAGCCAGGTGTTGAGAGGATCCCTATTATTATCACTATGTTGTCAGCAACAATAACAGTGGTTAATAAGTGATGATAGGGATATAAATGCCTGGTTCTTGGCTACAGCTTGTCATTTGCAGTCAAATCTTACACTGCCAGAGAAGTTTTGGGGAGTGAATGATGAAAAAAAAGGATGTCTGCTTGGAATGACTCCATAAAAAGAAAGGTATCCATGTTTGATTCAGCTTAATCTTTTCTAACTTAAATGTGTTCTGTTAAAAAAGATAAATTAGTGTAACCTGGTAAACTCACGTGTATATTAAGAACTTTTTAAAAGTAAAAGGCTTATCCCAGCCTTCAGTGGGATAAGAATTGAGGCTTGGCCATGCCAGCTTGGGCAGTGTTCCTGACCTCTTCCTCGGGGAGTGAGTCAGTAGCTTGGACTCATAATCCAGAGGCAAATTAAAAAATAACAAAAAACAAACAAAAAATAACCCCAAAACCAGCCCAAAACAAAACAAAAAACCACCAAAACCCACCAAACCCCCCCCCCCACATCTACGTGTTACCACTGCTCTGAACACAACATCATTCCTGTGCCATGTTGCATTATGCTTTATCTCTTCTTGCTTTTATACAGCTTTAAATCAGGGATTCATGGATATTTGTCTCAGATAATTGTTCAAAAGAGTCATTCTTACACCTCTCATGCAAAATCTAAAGATGGCTGTGAAGGGGAATTGTCCATCAGGGCTGGGTCAGACTTACCCTTGTGTTTTACCTTCTCCATTTTCCCAGATTTTCCAGGCCTATTAAATATTTTTGGCAGGAAATCTCTTCCCCTTATACATACTGTGTATATTTTGCCTCTTACAACATATTAAACAGCCCATGTAAGAAAAGGCCATGAATTATTGATACCCTACCAGGAGGGAATGTGTAGGGGGAACAGAGAGAATATTACATGATGTGGTAAAGCAACCACACGTTCCTGTTAGCTCTGGGGTTAGAGCTCTGTAAAAAATCCTCTGGTTTGTTGCTCTGTGCACATCCAGCTGATCTCAGGTGCTTCCTTGCTGACTGTGGTTATCCCTTCCAGTTTTTAGGTTTTGAGCATAAGCAGATACAAAAAACTTCTACAAATTATTTAAGGGAGAAGTTCAGCTCTGCCTTAAAATGGGAAATGGAATTCCTTGCACCTTGTAAATCCAAGGGAGGTCCAGGTTTCCCTGCTTCCTCTTGATCTCTTTGCAAATTTCACTGGCTGAATTTTCAGCATGTTTTTTTTTTTTTTCTCCTCCTTTTAGCTGGCAGGAGAAGCTTTTTTTTTTTTTTTTTCCACATCACCCTCTCTTTTTTTTTTTTAATGAAACCTCAGCTGGTTTCATCAGCTTCCATAACCAGGAACTCATTCCCCCATCACCTGGGGGTTCTGTAACCAAATAATGCCTCCAACTGACCACAGGTAAATGACCAAGCAAGGCATAAACTTGAGGAAAGCAAAACTTCTACCCACCATGGCAAAATGTAAGATCTCCCACTTCCAAAATATCATAATTTTCTACCTTTTCAGTGTTTGGGTTATTTTTTTTTTCTTCACCAAGTTCAGAGTCCATTTTGTCCTCCAGCAGAGGCTTTGTGCTTTGTTTTGTGTCAACTCCATGTTATCAGTTCTTTTCCTTTGACTGAAGTCAAACATCAAACTGAAAAATCACTCCTTCATCTATTATAACAGGAGGGCAGGGAAAAAAAAAAACCTTTTACACTTTTTAGGGAATAATTGGCTAATGCTCTACCAGGACCTCCTAAGAAAATCATGGGCACAGGCTGCCATGGGCTTGCAAAGCAGGAAAGGGAAAACTCTTTCATGTTTAAACATTTGTAGCTGCAGACTTCAGGTGAACAAATTGCACGTGGGAAGCAAGGAATAAATCAAGGAGTTACATAAATGTTTCAGTCTGCATTGTTCCTGTCCCAAGCTCCACAGTTTTACATATCACTTGGAGCATTTCAGAACCTGGAGTTATTTTTATCCTCTGAGAAGTAGCTTCAACATAAAGAGTGGTTGCTAATGTCTTATGAACTAGGATTAGCCTAATTAGGGACTTCACAAGAAAGTAATAACTATTTAAGCCCTGAAAACAAGCTAATTATTTTGTACCACATTGTTGCTAACACTGTCCTCAGTTCTCTTCTGGTGAAGGTTCCAAAAGATGGATGGCAGACATGCTAATTACCAGCTTCCTTGCAATCACCTTGCCAATTTTTTATAATATATTAAAGTTCATCTTTTATGCAACACTTCATATAAATACATACATTGCTCCTCAGGTTTACTGACAGCACCATTCAGTGCTTTTTCTTAAGATTATAGCACCATCCAAGTTGCTTCTGGAGCTGCTCAAGATGCAACAGTGATTTGTCTGCTGACAAATCCAGTAGTTTGGTTATTTGGGCCACATATTTTCACAAATTCCTTCTGCTTGTGTTAATTTCTCCTCAGTTATTTGAAACAGTTCAATAAATCCAAATTAATAAATAGAATCTGAAGATCTGAACTTGCAGAAGCCCTTCAACAACATCTGAACCCCCTCTGGAGCATCTCTTCCCAAGAGTCTTTCCTTTGCCATCCACTGTGCTTGGAGCTTCTATTCCACACCAGGCTTTGGAGTTGGAAAGCCCATAAAATCCACATATTTCATGGAATGGAATGGAATGGAATGGAATGGAATGGAATGGAATGGAATGGAATGGAATGGAATGGAATGGAATAAGTGTGTTTTAAAGCAAAGGGGATATCTAGCAGTTAATTCTTATCCACCTTTTTCTCTACATGGTATTTTGCCTTTTATCTAAAATCCCCTTTCACTTTTCAATTCTTCTTTTCTTATTTCTCATATTTTCTTATTTTCACTATTTCTTCATGGTTTCAGTGTCTCCCATTATCATCTCCCCTTCCCATTCCTTCCATATTTTTCCCAGGCAGGCAGATACACCTCATGCATATCCCAAGCTCTCACCAGTCTCTTTGCAGTCAGTGACTCAGTTTATCCTGACACACAAACTCCTGCAAAGTGCTGAGAAATGATTCCTGATTGAGGAGCTGATTTCCATAAAGGAGCACTGGAACTGGAGCAGATGAATCTCAGCTCTGCTTTGAGCTGGCACATTCATCCTAAATTTCCCCTGGTGTTACCTAAATCCCTGCAACCCTGCCTTAAAAAAAATAAAATTAAAAAATTGATAAATGTAGGGATATATTATACAAAAGTAAATCATTTCCATGAATTCAAACCCCTCTGTTTTAAATGGGGTAACACAACCCAATGTATTCTGCTGCACTCCAGACCTCTGACAGAGGATGATCACACCTTTATTAAGCATCTCTGCACTTCCTTCTGCTTGGCTTTGTCAAATCCAAATTATTAAGCTTCATTAAAGAGCTGGTGCCTTTAAAAGAACCCCTCTGAATGTCCCAGATGAAGGCTCTTTCAAGAAGGACTGATGGTGTTTCAGCTCTGCAGCAGACCCATTCGGGCTGGTTTGCCTTTTTTCCCCCCATTTTTGAATTTCCCATGGTGTCATCTTATCTAATCAGTGCTTGGTAATGCTGGCTCCATCTGAAACCTTCCCCAGAAAATGAGACTTCATATCTGGCTCCTGCTGGAAATGCTCCTGAATAAAAGTAGAGAGTGGTTCCTGCCCTGTCTGAAAGGCAGAAAGCTCTGAAGAAAAAGAAATTCAATTATTATTTTAATTTGGTATCAGGGGCTTCCTCACGTCTCCATTGTCTCAAGCCCTTGAAAGAATATTAAGAGGGAAGGCACAAAGAAATCTTTTTTTTTGTTTTTTTTTTCTTCTTGGAGCACCAGCCAGACAAGAATTACACCTCCCAGGGCTGGGGAAGTGCATGACAGCCCTTGATTTATTCCTTTAAAGTGAAGTTTTGGCAGGGAGAGCCCCTGAGCACCTCCTGATGGGGTTCAGCCCAAGCTGGGAGGGATCAGATGCATCCCAGCCAGATGTTCTGACAAGCCCATCAACCCATGTCCTGCCATTTATTCCTCTCCTAACTGGATGCTTCTTGATTTTACATTCGATATTTTTAAAAGGAAAAGGAGATAAAGTGAAGAAAAGAAAAATAAAACACATCCCAGCCTTCACTAATCACAACTTGAATCTTCACCTTCCTCAGAAGCCCAGCTCCAAATTCTGGGGATCCCTGGCAGAGCCCCTGAGCTCTGTCCCCCTTCTCAGATGCTTCTGGCTGATGAAACAATTAATTTTTTTATTTTTTTATATTTTATTTTTTTATATTTTAAATTTTTTTATTTTTTTTTAAGTCTCTTATTGACATTGTGATCCCAAGAGCACAGGATGAGTTAAATATCTCCTGATTATAATTGCCCATTCCACATGCTGGGAGCAGTTTCTGAATGAGAGTTCTGGTACAATATTCTGCAGCGTGGAAGTCTCTCTAATAAGGACTCAAATTCAATCAGACTTGAGAACTATTCATGTGAACGACTGCCATTACTTGATACCATCTGTAATGCAATAAACTGAGTGTTTGATAGAATGCTGTTATATTAGGGAGATGCAGAACCTTTTTGTTAACCATCATTGGAATCACAGATATGGTTTGATCAAAGTTAATTACATTTTCAGCTATGTCTGAATTACAGCTCATAAAAAAAAAAAAAAAATCCTGTCTGGATGTGTTTTTCAGGCAAAAAAAAATACAGTTGTGATGCTGTGAGCTCATTGGTAAAATAGCTTTTCTTAGGAAGCTGTGCCTGACACCCCAAAAGTTTGTTCCTGGCCTAAATGTCCTGCCCTGCAAGCCTCAGCCATGCTGCCTGCAGAATTGTGACCTTTCAAAGAAACAGTACATGAAATTAAAAATCATGACATCAGCTTTCAAACCAGAAAACCGAAAAGAATTCATAAAAATAAAAAGCATTTCCAAGTCAAATATTTCATAGGAAGTGTTACCCAGGGGAGCTTTTTTCATAAATACATAAATACAGCTTTTGGGGAATGCCCATAATTGCTGTGTTACATATTCTTACACTTGGCAAACTGATGCCTGAATTAGAAAATAAATCAATTTGGGCTTTTTTTTTTTTTTCCTAAGTAATAGGGATAGGCAGAAAATGTGTCTGCATTTGATTACAGTAATTACTTCTGTACATGAGTAATATTTAAGATATTTAAGAAGATATTTAAGAAGTTCACTGAGAATGGCACCAAGACACACCAACCAACAGGACAAATGGAAGGGACAAAGGAAATAATCCCCCAGGATGCAGATCTGGTCCTGAGCTCCAGCTTCACCAGATCCATGGAGAGAGGGATATGGAAGGGATGCAGTGCCACAGAGGGAGCAGGGAGTGGGAATGGAGCTGATGCTCAGCATTGAAGGGAAGATGTAGTGAGCACAGAGCAGCCTTATGGAAAAAGGAGAAAAAAAAAACAAAACAAAGGAGAAAGCAGAAGTAGAAGTCAAGTCCCATGGTCCCAAAAGAGGAGCAGATGCCAAGAGAGCACCTGAATAAATCAGGCACAGAACAGGAGCTGCTTTAAAGGAAATCCTCTCTTCTCAGCCTTAAAAGAAGTTTCATGTCTGCAGCTGTCCCAGACCTCCAAAGAGAAGCTGAGTGATGAGGCCAAGGTCCTGGGCAGGAGGTGACTTCCAGAAGCAACTTCTGGCTCCTGCCCATCACCCTTCATTGCTCCCTCCTGTCCTTCCCTCCCCAATCCACCCCAAAAGGCTTGGAGAACACATGGTGTCATTTGGGGTTCTCTAATTCATGCCAAGAAATATTTAGCAGGACATCAATGTTAGGGTTCTATCAAGCCTGAGACTTCATAGAATCACAGAATCATAGAACTGGCTGGGTTGGAAGGGACCTCAGAGATCATCAAGTCCAACCCTTGATCCACTCCCCCCGTGGTTCCCAGCCCATGGCACTCAGTGCCACATCCAGGCTCTTTGGAAATAGCTCCAGACACGGAGAATCCACTACTTCCCTGGGCAGCCCATTCCAATGCCTGATCACCCTCTCCAGAAAGAAATTCTTTCTCATCTCCAACCTAAACCTCCCCTGGCACAACTTGAGACCCTTTGTGCCCTCTTGTCTTGCTGAGAGTTGCCTGGGAAAAGAGCCCAACCCCCCCCCTGGCTCCAACCTCCTTTCAGGGAGTTGGAGAGAGTGATGAGGTCTCCCCTGAGCCTCCTCTTCTCCAGCCTCAACACTCCCAGCTCCCTCAGCCCTTCCTCACAGCAATTCTGCTGGATCCCTTCACAGCCTCCTTGCTCTTCTCTGCACCTGCTCCAGCACCTCAAGCTCCTTCCTGAACTTCCTGAGGGGCCCAGAACTGGACACAGGACTCAAGCTGTGGCCTTCATTGCTCTAGAAGCTACAAATAATATTAGTTATATATGGGAAGCATTTTTTTGGGGGGGGGTTCAGCTTATCCTAATAGTTTTGAAATATCTGTAGGATTTACCAAATGGTTTCTGACCTCTCCTGTGAAAGCATCTCTGAGTATTCAGTGTTTTCTCCCATTATCCCTCCACGTCTAAGACGTGTGGCTCCTTTTAAGCTGTTTTGCAGACAAAATTTTATTGATCTTGCTTTCATTCTTTATTGAGTTGTCTTAGGCCAATTCAAAACAGAAAAAAAAAAAAAAGCTTTCTGGCTTTATCAACACCTTATAGAAGTTCAAAATCCAGTGAAATCATTTCACTGCATTATGCTGAATTTTGTAGTAATTTTGCCTTCCTTCTTTTAGATCTTCACAGTTTTGCTAATTATGTTCCAGGTTGGTGGGGATAATCCTTGTGCAGATGCCAGGACTCTCTGATGAAATGCAATTGTAAGATTTCCCATAAAAATCTTCAAAAAGCTGCATGCAGGGTCATCCATTAGTGAGACTTCTGGCAATGCTAAGAAGAATTTATAAAAGCTTCTGAAAAAAAAAATAACTATTGACCACCAGTTCAGTCCATATTTGCTCACAGTCCTACTTTTTGCCTATGTATTTATGAACTTTCCAACTTATTTATTCACTTTCCTGACACAAATAACCAAGGGCATGATTGATAATGATTTGTCATCCAGTATTAGATTAAAAAAAATTTAATTAATTTTTCATTAGCCACACTTAATGATGGGCTTGTTAACCATCTTGAGGTGAAGCCAAGAGCTGTTAACTGTATTAAGGACAAGTTTCAAGAAAATTATTCCTTTTATCATCCCCAAAATAAATTACAATGTTTTTTCCCCTTTTAAAAAGCTGTTTTAAGATACATTGGTATATCAAAAGAAGACAGGGTAGGAGGAAAACTGATAAAGTCCCCAAAAATTATTGGCCAGGTTTTTTTGCACCAATTAAAATGAGATCAAACTTCTTGAGGGCTACTCTAAAGAATCAACCTTGTGAAATTAATTACCACTTCTTCTACTTAAAAGTCCACCTGTCAGTTTATTAGACAGCAAAGGACTGAAGGAAGGGGGGGAGCCTGTTGGCAGGAATTTCTCTGCCAGTTATCTCGACTGTCCTGGCAAACCAGAGATGAGGCTTCGAGCTGAAAATTTAATTGAAAATGTAATTCCATTGAAAAATGAGTTTGTTCTGCTCTGTGGTCCCTGCTGGGTGGGAAAGCTGAGCATGACAGAGGTCACCGTGCACTGATCTGTCACTTGGAGAACTTGCAGAAGAATAAGGGCTATGTGTGAATAATTAATGGGTAAAAATGGGTTGGGGGGGGTGAATTTTAGATTATTTTTCTAGCAAGCCTCCTCCTTATTTTCGGAGAGGGGGATTACATAAAGAGCAAAATCCAAATTATAAAAAGAAGTGTCTAAACATAGAGTGCTGCAAGATGAATGATCTTAAAGCTTCTTTTGAAGGGGTGGGAGGAAGAGGCCTCTTGAAATCACTGAGAAACGTGACTGCTTGGGAACTCTGAACCCCAAGGCTTTGAACAAGGATTCAGAAACCTGGATTTTAGCCTCCATTTTAGTAGCTCTTCACTTATGCAAACAGCTCTATGGCAATGAAAATGCTGTTTCATAAAAAGATTTTAAATTCAGTTCCATTCCAAACTGCAACAGATTTCCAACATTTCCCCACAGCAAATACAGGAGAGAAGGTGGAGGAGCCATTTTTGCAGGGCTTCAAGTTTTTTCACTAGGTTTTCTTCCATTTTTGATGTCACCATAATGTATAGAAACAACCCCAAAACGCCAAGCACTCAAACAGGAAGCTGCTTCAAAACTGAAATATTAAAAAAATAACAGTGGCTTTCTAGCTTTTTCTTCCTAAATGAAACTTCAATGAACTTGAGAGGCTGCCAAGAGCTTCCACATGAATTTCAGTCAAGATTCAGAGCAAAGCTACCCCCAAAGCCATGACCAGTGTGGGAAGGGAAGAGAGAACAGAGGAGGAAGAGCCCCCAAGGATGGACCCCATCCCTAACATTTTAAAAGGTCCTCGAGTTGACAAACTTGGACATAAGTAGCCTCATTCCCACAGCACAGTGCCCCCAGATTAAAAGTCTCAGTCATCCAGTGCTTGTCCTGTGGCCACAGCATGGATTTAGGGTCATCTTTATCCACCTCTGGAACTGAACTGTGGATCAGCAGCTCCCTGAGCAGAAATCTCACCTCCTGCTCCCCGTTCAGTGGGATTGGTGCTGTCATCCCACTGAAACCCCAAACCTGCCCATCTTGCAGCTGGGTTGCCCTGCCTGCAAGAGTGGTTCTGGTGGTGCACAGGTCTGCTGGTTGGGTCCTGGAATTCCATGATTTCCATGAGACTTGAGGGACATCTGTGTGGACAACACCAAGAGGCAAGGGGCATCATCCAACCTTGGGGAATGCTAAAAATGAGGGAATTTTTAACCTCACCCAGGAAGGAACTGTTTAATGAAGAAGCTGTGCAGCAACATGGGGATGCACCATGCAATATGGGATGGAGGGAAGAGGAGCAACAGATTTTCCAGATTTTCACCCTCCATGTCTCCTCTCAGGTCACTTTCTCCAAACTTCCCTTTATCCCTGCAAGGCACAGTTTACACCATCCTGTGGAACATCACTACCTAACACTAAAGCTGAGGACTTCCCAGACTGTGCAGTTGCCCAACACAAACAAATAAAATATCCTCAGGGGGAAAGGAAATAATTTTATGACCTCTCAAGCACATAAAGGAGCAAAATAAAAAATGATTGAAGATGGAGGAGAAAAATGGGCAGTGCTAAGCTCCCAGCCTGATGTGCAGCATATCAGTGCTGAACTAAGGGCCTAAATTTAGCAGCCCTGCCAAAATTACAGCAAAGAGATTGGGAATGTGTCCCCCAGTGTTGGTTCCTTTGGGTTTGGCACCATCCCTGTGACACGAGCCATTAGGTATTCAGCCCAAGGCTCAAGCTGAGGCCAAGGCCATGGGTGCAGCTGATCCAACACCTCCCAGAAGACCTCAGGTGGTGAAGGAGAGGGAGGAAAAACCCCAGGAGCAAGACTAACACTGATGTGGGAATTTGTCATGGTGACACTGATGGTACTGAGAGTCCTGCATGGTAATGATTGGTTTACAATAAAAATTACTCCAAAGGCTGGATCAGAAAAAGGATGGCTCAGTCCATCAAATCACTGTCAGCTGCAAATTAGGTTGCCCATCCCTAGGCAATGGGGAACATAATTGGCTTTGTCCATTGCTGGGTTTATTTTTATCTGTTCTGTTGAAATCAGGCTCTCTCCTCGCTCACACAAAGAGAGAGAAAAAAAGGGCTTGGTGCAGAAAGGCTCTTTCACTCCTTACACCTGCAATAAATGGGGCAAGTTTGCCCAGAATTTCTAAAATTAGTCAAGGCTTCTTTGAGGGGTTTCTTTCTGTCAGAGTGAGGTTATCTTCCTGGAAGAAAAGAAGGACAAATATGTATTTTAGCAGATGGAGTTCCAGGAGCCTTTGGCTGAAAAAACCCTTAAAACCCAAGTGGCTGGTTGGGTCCCCAGGGTTACATGAAGGGGGCTGGGGCTGAAAACCTCTTCTCTTCTCTTCTCTTCTCTTCTCTTCTCTTCTCTTCTCTTCTCTTCTCTTCTCTTCTCTTCTCTTCTCTTCTCTTCTCTTCTCTTCTCTTCTCTTCTCTTCTCTTCTCTTCTCTTCTCTTCTCTTCTCTTCTCTTCTCTTCTCTTCTCTTCTCTTCTCTTCTCTTCTCTTCTCTTCCTTTCCTCTCCTCTCCTCTCTCTCTCCTCCTCTCCTCTCCTCTCCTCTCCTCTCCTCTCCTCTCCTCTCCTCTCCTCTCCTCTCCTCTCCTCTCCTCTCCTCTCCTCTCCTCTCCTCTCCTCTCCTCTCTCACTCTCCTCTCTCTCCTCTCCTCTCCTCTCCTCTCCTCTCCTCTCCTCTCCTCTCCTCTCCTCTCCTCTCCTCTCCTCTCCTCTCCTCTCCTCTCCTCTCCTCTCCTCTCCCCTCTCCTCTCCTCTCCTCTCCTCTCCTCTCCTCTCCTCTCCTCTCTCCCTCCTCTCCTCTCTCCCTCCTCTCCTCTCTCCCTCCTCTCCTCTCTCCCTCCTCTCCTCTCTCCCTCCTCTCCTCTCTCCCTCCTCTCCTCTCCTCTCCTCTCCTCTCCTCTCCTCTCCTCTCCTCTCCTCTCCTCTCCTCTCCTCTCCTCTCCTCTCCTCTCCTCTCCTCTCCTCTCCTCTCCTCTCCTCTCTTCCTCTCCTCTCCTCTCCTCTCCTCTCCTCTCCTCTCCTCTCCTCTCCTCTCCTCTCCTCTCCTCTCCTCTCCTCTCCTCTCCTCTCCTCTCCTCTCCTCTCCTCTCCTGTAAGTAACTCTAAAGCCTGCCATAATTTGCTGAAATACTTACACCTAACACCTCCCTTCCCAGAGACTGATTGACACCATTGGATGCAGAGTAAAGTTGTTGGCAACCTGGTGTTTCTACAGAATGTGACAATGTCAGATGAGGTTTCAAAGTTGGAAAGAACCACCCAAGACTTCCCTGGGAGCAAAGGAACAGCTCCAAGCCATTACAACCCCCAGAGTCTCAGGCTTTGTTGCTTTTCTCACTGGGAAAACCTCTGCTTCAGACCTGGAGTGGATGCAATCTCCATCCCAGGGGTGACATCCAAGTGTCAGACAGTGGAGATTCCTCCCAACTCTCCTTCAGTATCCCATAGGTTAGGATTCAGCTCCAAATATTCCTGTTTTCAGACTATGCCCTTCTTCCTTGGCTAGCAGAGCTTCCACAAGATATTTTTCTGACATTACAGGGAATGGTGTGACTCAGGGAAGGAGAAAATAACTCCAGGTGACTCAGTGGAAGGGGGCACAGTGTCTCTCATCTCATCCTGGAGAATTTGCTGCTCTACTTCCTTTGCTCTGCCTTTTTCTCTCTTGAACTTCAGGACAGTTTAGGAGTCACCTGTGGACCTGGGAAATCTGCTCTGACCTTTATGTTGTCCCCAGTACAGGAGGAGATAACTACTCATAGGATCCTGTCCATCTGCAAAGGACAATAGCTCAGAGCTGGAGACCTCTAGAAATTACAAATGGCTCTAAAGAAGTAACAATTATTTATTTTCCACTTACTCCAAGAGGTTTGTGCCCCTTGCCTTGCTGCCTAGGGGCAGAGTAGCAACAAATGGCACTTGCCCAGCTTTGTACAACCAGGAGCTGCTGCAAAGTAAAAGAATCTTAAAAAAAAATATATTATAAAGACCCATGAAGAATTAGTGAAAGGTTTTTACTGTTGTTCTTGTTGATGTTATTGCTGCTCTTGCTGATATTGCTGCTGTGTTTGGTATTATTGGTCTTATTGCTGTCACTGCTGTTATTGTTATTATTCTTGTTTTATTATTCTTGTTGCTATTATTATTTGGGTGAAAATCACAGAGAGGTTTGCTTTGAAAATGATGAGGAGGATGATGATGACTTATTATTAATATTATGTTATTTTCATCATCATTATTATCAGTATTATCATCATTATTTAGGTGAAAATCACAGAAAGAAGTCTGCTTTGGAGGTATCTGCTTGCCCCTGTCTCATCCCCAGCCAAGCAGCAGCTTTGCCACTAACCCAGTGCCCCAGTTTCTTCTGGAAAAAACCCAGAAATAATACAAATAATTCTGAGACACCAAACCCCTCACATCTAACCTCAATAAATCAGGAGTCCTGCACTGGGGATTCACATGCCTGAGAGCTCTGTGGCTCAGGATGCTGCTGATGGGCTTTGGGTGGCTTTGCTGTGACACGGATTCCAGGTGACATCGTGCTGAGGTTGTCAGTGAAAGTCCTGGGGATTTGTGTCCCCAGAAACCATGCTAAGAAGCTTGTCCTGAAATGTGCTTGCTGGGGGATCCTGCCTAGAGCTGCACGTGATAAAAACATTAGTTATTCCTAAAAAATAAGATTATTTGGGTATTTTTTTATTTTTTTTTTTGCTAATTCTGTTCAACCTGCACTTCTACACCTGGGCGGGGTGACTGAGACCCTTTAAAACTCTGAGAAGAAATTCAAAATGCAACCCTGCTGGATGATGTAAAATGAAAATCAGGAGCCTTCTACCTTCCTCTTTAACTGCATCCAGCTGGCCTCCTTCTACCCTGCCTTCCAGTCATTTACAGCTATGCAAATGCTTTGGGAAAAAAAATGTTGCTGTTTTCTCATCTGCACTGCATGCCAGAAAATCAGGCAGTGTGTGTGTGTTTCCATAGGCTTTCTGTCAGCTGGGCCATCCTGCTGCTCTCATGCTTTAATCCAGTTGAACAGCACAATATGTTTCAGCCATACAGCTGGAAAAAAACACCAGGAAATCAGTCTCTACCTGGACACCATCAAAGGTGTCCCTTGGACCATCTGAAAAGTTGAGCAGGGTGATTTTGAGCAGAAAACTGTCATGTGTGAGTGGGAGAAGTGATGGAAAAGGACCAGAGGGCTGAGTCTCAAGAGGAGACTTGGGGCTCTGCTGCTCACCCTGGTTCCTGCTCCTGGGGAGGGACAAGAGGCACCCACAGCACCTCTGCCCTGTCCCTGGGTTCTTCTTGCTGAGAGATCTTACATTGGCAGCTAAAAGAATTTTCAAGATTATAGGGCCACAGAATTCCAGACTGGTTTGGGTTGGAAGGGACCTGAAAACTCATCCCAGGTTGCTCCAAGCCCCATCCAACCTTCAACACTGCCAGAGATGGGGGTCACAGCTTTTCTGGACAACCTGGGCCAGCATCTCACCATCCTTACAGCAAGGAATTTCCTCCTGAAATCTCATCTACATCTCTCCTCTTTCAGCTAGAAACCCTTTCCCCCTCATCCCATCACTCCAAAAGTCCCTCCCCAGCTTTCCTGGAGCCCCTTTCAGGCACTGGAAGGTGCCCTAAGGTCTCCCTGGAGCCTTTTCTTCTCCGGGCTGAACACCCCCAACACTCTCAGAGCTGCTCCAGCCCTTGGATCATCCTTCTGGTCTCCTCTGGAGAGCCAGGGATGGAATTGCATTGCTCCTCCCTGGGATATTCCTGCTTCCCTGTGCCTGATGCTGGCCCTGGTAGGACCTGTGTGCAGCACAGGGCAGGAACAACTTGGACGTGGCTGTGGTGGAGTTTGGCAGCAAAACCCTTCTGAGAGAGAGAATCACAAAGGGTTTGGTCTAAGTTGTGTGTTTAAGCTGGAAAATTGTTCAGGTTTGAGGGACTCTTCAACAGGATTTCTGTAAGGTTGGCCCCAGATGGCTTCAGCAGGGCTGGATTGGCCCCAGGTGACAGCTACTTAAATGGCAAAATATAAGATTACATTTTAAACAGTGCAATTTAACAGCCTAATAACATGATCTTTAAAAATTAAACAAGCAGGAAAAGCAAAACTAGAAGAGTTTTGCACAAATAAAGTCCCTCAGCCTGGGGGCTCCCCTAAGAAACTGAGTTGCATTTATTGAAGCTTCCCCTTGCAGGCTGTTGCTTGCACAGTCCCTTGCAGAGAGGGAATCCTTGGCACTCCCACTGTGTAAATTATTATTATTATTATTATTATTATTATTATTATTATTATTAATCCTCATGTTAGACTGTTCCCACATTCACAGTGACCTCTGTGGGAAAGTGCAGAAGCTTCCTGGGTGGTAAAAAGAGTTGCTCTCAACCTACATTAATTTTTAATTTTTTTTTTCCTCTAAAAGGGTTAACACACTAAACTTAATCAGCCTGGAATTTCCATGGTTTCCCTGTATATTTTCCCTAAATATTAATGTCCTGGCTTCAGCCTCTGCAGGGCCACCATATCACTGAGGTCTTTCACCCCATTTCTTGCTACCACTCAGCAAGGAAGGACAAATCAGACAGCACCACCTTGAAAATAAGCTCAGAACCTTACAGGACAGGTGTGACACCTATTTATGGGCTTGATTTTAAACCACTGCCCCTTCATTTCATTTATGAGTCCATTATAGGGTTTATTTTGACAGTTCCCCAGTCGTGTTCCTGCAGTCTTTTTGGCCATAAACTGCTCACAGTGGGATGTGCAGCTTATTATTTGGTGTGTAGGCTCTGTGCACCCCACAAGCTGATGAACCATGTACAATTTATTCATTGGATTTAAAGCCTGGTTAAATCAGCAGCTAATAGGAAGCCTTCCTTGCTCTCTCTGAAACATTTAATGTTGTAAAAGTGGTTAGGAAATGGGGAGTATTGTTACAGCTTTTGCTTTACAACATGCTGCTGTCCTTCTTACACAAATAACTTCAGATTTTTATCTATATCCAGGAATCCCAGTTCTGAGAGCTTTTGGTAAATCTGCTTATATTGAGATTTTTTCCTGAAATTCCAGTTTCAGGGAGGTGTCTACTCCAGAAGTTGCAGTTTCTGACTTGCCAGGCTGGATGCTACAGAAAGATAGGAAATGGAATGGACATAAAACCCCAAAACACAAGAACCTTGAAAAGCTACAGACACCCAAAATCATCCAAGGATGTAGGTATGTGTTCATGTCTCTGTTTGTGCATGCATATATATATATATAAATAGATATAGTACACATATATATACATCTATACACATATAAATACATAGATATAGTTTCAAGATTAAGATTTTAGCCACCAGTTCAGAGCTTGGGTAGAGAATGCTTTCTATGTGACTTAGCCATGCATACACAGTTGACCTAGAAACCATCAGCTTTTTTCATATTCATGTTTTCATGTCATTGTTTCTACTGGAATCTGGTTCCAAATCTGGTTTTTATTAATTTTTCCTTCTTCATTTAATGAGTATATATATATATATTATTTTTTTAAGGGGCCTAGTATAGGATCACAAACAATTTATCCCTCAGCACAAACAGTCACAGAAATCCTGGATTTGGAGGATGCTCAGGCATTAAATGTTTAAAATTTTTTTCCTCTAAAAGGGTTAACACAATAAACATAATCACCCTGGAATTTCCATGGTTTCCCTGTATATTTTCCCTAAATATTAATGTCCTGGCTTCAGCCTCTGCAGGAGCACCATATCACTGAGGTCTTTCACCCCATTTCTTGCTACCACTCAGCAAGGAAGGACAAATCAGACAGCACCACCTTGAAAATAAGCTCAGAACCTTACAGGACAGGTGTGACACCTATTTATGGGCTCCACCTCTGGGCCAAGGGACTTATTTTCTGTCATTCCTGCCACACAACCTCACCTGCTTTTTCACAGCCCTCATGCCAGAGGCTCTGCAACCTCCCCAGCCAGTCTTTGCCATCCTCACCACCAGAAATATCTTCCTAATATCTGATATAAATCTTTCTAGCTACAAATGAAGACAAATTTCATGTCGTCCCTCTGATGTTACTTGTAGAGAACAAAGTCCTCCCTTTATTTTTCAGCGTGCTTCTGTATTATTCAAAAGTATTAATCCTCTTCCTCCTACTCTTCTGTTTATAAGAGTCCTAATTTACTTTTCCCTTCCAGGTTTTACTTTATAAACCTGTGATCCTCCACGTAGGGACTGTCTGGATGTAGTGATCCAAAAGACTGGTTCCCACTGCTCCTCATAAAAGAAATTTTGTATTATATAAAATGGAAAAAAAAAAACCCAAACCAAGAGAAAAAACCTCTCTCAGGAGTTGAAAAACAAAAAAAAAAGCATTTTTGATGCTGCTTTTGGTTGCCTGAGGCAGCAGGACACCCCCCTCCTGCCCTGGCTTTGGGGAAGATGGAGAAAAATTCTGCTCCAGGGGCCAGTTCAGAGCTGAGGGTGGAGGGCAACACACTCAGGCATTTCAGCTGATCCCATCTCTTGATGTTCAGCAGTTTTAGCATAGTAAGAAATAACACCAGAAGTGCTTGCTGAGGTTTTGATGCATCAGACACTCGAACCCTCAGAGTTAGAGCAGGGGCCAGAAATATCCATGGGTTTAAGACCCATTTTTTCACCATTTTTACAGCCGTGCTTTAGTCCCTCACTTCCATGATGTGGAACAGAAGCTGAAGTGAGTCAGCTCCTCTTGAACTCCACAGCTGAGCCCATTTAGGATAAAAGATCACTTCTTCTTCATAACTAGGGGCTACTATCAGACTCGTGTCATCAGCAGTGCAAGGAAAGGATGGCAAGACTTGCCAGGGCAGACATCATCCTCACCATCTCTCCCCTGCCTGGAAACTGTTTTTTCCAAGAGATTAAAATGCCCATCCATCCTGCTGCCTCCGAGCTGGGAGATAAGGTCTATCTCTAGGTCTAACTGTCCTAAAAAGAGGAACTGCCAGGAGTGAAGCTGACAAGGAGCTGGGGAAGGCAGGAGAAGGGGAAGAGGGGAAGAAGTTAAGAGAAAACAGAAGATTCTGGCATCACTGGGCTGAAGGGAAGCGTCACCACTGACATCACTGGAAGTAGGAGTGAGCCTGATCTAAAAAAGCAATTTAGTCTATGAGCTTTTCCTTCCAAATGAGCAGTAAGTGCCTTCCCTCTCAAAGAATCCAGTGCTGTGATAGTGCCTTCTATTCCATTTTAAATTGATTGGCTTTATGGCCCAGTGCTGGGGAATTGCCCTAGCATGATCTCCTCAGGCTCATGTTTCTAATTCGGGAAACTCTAAATCTAGATGCCCTGAAAATCCATGCTGTTGCTTCTGGCCTGTGCTGGAGGGTAATCTCCATTTCCCAGGCAGAATAAAAGGCTGGGGATGTAGGTGAGATGATCAAAACCAAGCAAAGCAAATCAGAAATTGCCAAAGGGGAATGTTTGCACTCAGAGAGCTCAGGTGTAGAAATAAACCACAGGTAAAAATAAACCACAGTGGTTATTCTGCAACGAGTGCTTCAGCTGAGGGAATTCAAACACTGTTTTTGCATTCTCTAAGAAACCAGTTAGCACTGGAAGGGCTGTGTCCTGCCACTGGGATCTTTGGGCAACAGATGGATAGCAAACACAGCTCCAAGTCCATGTTCTTCCTTTGCACGTCTGTGTTCAGCCTCACTTAGGACAGCAGACCCTGCACTTGTGCTCCCAGGTGACAATAAATCTCTCCAGTGAAAACAAAAAGCTTGAAAAAGATGCAGTACCTTGTGCTGAAGGAGGATGTGGCTGGAGAGCTGCAGGAATTGTCCCTGTGAAGTATGGGAAGAGCTGAAGAAGCTGCTCTCTGCACTGGAGCAGAGCTCATAACTCTGGAGTTGAGATGGGAAGAGCTCACCCACAGGGAATTATTTTACCTTTGGAGCACACATGAAATCCTGGCTGCTGCCAAAGAAGTTGTGCATGCCTAACCATGGCCGTAGATCATCCTCATAAAGGCCAAAGAGAAGCTCATATATAAGTGAAGTGAGAAGTTTTTTGACACTGGCTGTAATAAATAGCAGCACATTTAGAAGAGAAAAAAATGGGTTTACGTGCCTGAGGTATGAAAAAAGTTATAGCTGTGCCTGATTTACTCCAAGGAAATATTTAAGGCTGTTGAATCATTAGATAAAAAGCTGATTTTGAAATGTCAGGAATCAGGGAGGATAACAGAACTGTCAATTTCCCCCATTAAAAACTCCTTTGTATTTTGCCTACTTTTCTCTGTTTCTAATAACAACCCGTTAAAAAAAACCAGAACCAAAACAAAACAAAACTGCACTCACAATTTGGTGGTATTTGCTGTTCTATTTTAATACTACCCATTAGTTCTTTCCTCCCTGCTTTTTAATATTTACACATACCATCAAATACTGGGCAAAATTTCTCTGCTGCAAAAAAAAACCAACAAAAAAAAACCAATCCCATGAGTAAAAACCAATTACATGTGGCTGGAGCTGGAGGTTCTGCACAACTCCAGAGTTTTATTGAGTTTAAAGCAGCTGAAGACTTCTCCATTAGAAGCAGTCCATGAGAACATAATGCCAGGCATTGTTACTTCTTAAAAATAATGCATAATTTAGGATGGATATAACTGCCTCGGGAAAAATCAACAGCTCTTCTGGAGGATAATATAGAAATGATAATGAGGTGACTTAGAGCAAACATTGTGGCCAAGAGCATCAGTTTGACACAAGAAACTCTTCAGCCCGAAGGATTCCAGCCTGCTTTCAAATCCTCACTATTCCCTCCATCTCAGGTGCACTCAAGGATGCTTCTGCAGCTCGAGTAATCCGTGCCTGTGCTTCAATGTGCTGTGTCAAATCCCAGGAATCCATCCCAGGAGGGAGAAAAAGCTGCCAGCCTTCAGCTGAGCAACCAGGGAGAGGCTGGGAATACCTTGGGGCCTTCCATAGCTCCCATTGGAGTCAAATCAAGGACTGAGGTCTCATCCTAAACTGGGGGGGAGTGTTGATCAGCTGGAAGGCAGGAGAGCTCTGCAGAGGGACCTGGACAGACTGGAGAGTTGGGATGATCCCAATGGGATGAGGTTCAACACGGCCAAGTGCCGGGTCCTGCCAGACGACGTCTTTTCCCAGGCAACTTTCAGCAAGACAAGAGGGCACAAAGGGTCTCAAGTTGTGCCAGAGGAGGTTTAGGTTGGAGATTAGAAAGAACTTCTTTCTGGAGAGGGTGATCAGACATTGGAATGGGCTGCCCAGGGAAGTAGTGGATTCTCCATGTCTGGAGATCTTTCCAAAGAGCCTGGATGTGGCACTGAGTGCCATGGGCTGGGAACCACGGGGGGAGTGGATCAAGGGTTGGACTTGATGATCTCTGAGGTCCCTTCCAACCCAGCCCATTCTATGATTCTATGATTCTATGATTCTATGATCCTCCAAATCTCATCCTCCAGCTGTCAACAAAACCTCTGCACTGACCTGAGGGGCAGAGGACAGCCCTCTCCATCAGATTTGGAGCCTTTTGATGGAAAACTCAACTGTTGATATATTATCAAGAGAAGCTGTGGTCCCTAAAACAGTATTTAAACCCAAATGGCAGCGATTTGGACAGAAATATTCTCTTCCAAAGAAAGGCTGTAGGGAAATTCCACCTGGTAGTTTTGTTTCCCTGCCTGATGTGAACTCAGGAACAGAGAGGGGAAAAGTTAAGCCTCATAAACTGCTAAGTAGAGAACTCTGTCTTCTGATTATCCTCTAGCAGCATTTTCAAAAACACTGAAATCTCTCAGTTTATATTCTCAGTTTTATATTCTACAAAACCAAAAGTATTTGGAAGGTTCTTAAAAAAAAAAAAAAGGAAAGTGGGAAAAATAATCTCAATTTAAAATATATTTATCAGAACACACCAACCAAATGGAAGTCTTATGGAAAACAAAAGGGGAACCCACCAGACCAGAAAAGGAATTTTAAGCCAGGCTCAGCACTGAACCCAGGTTGTCTCATGGTGTTACCAGACATCTGCCACCAGGAATGTTCCTGCTCAGGACATGCTGGAGAGCTACAATTCTGTATTTCCCAGCTCTGGCCTTTCTCCCTAATTCAAGGATATCCATGACATATCAGCACATCCCCCAAGGGCAGGGTACCCCACAGAAAGCCCCCCTGAGCATCCCTCCCCATAGCACCCAGCTGGATGCTCTCCAGACCTGTGGAGTTTGGGTGATGGATTGCTCAGCATTGCTCCTGCCTCTGCTCCCATTCCCAGCCTGGGGTCCCCACACATTGATCTGCCCCAAGAAGTGGCAGCTGGGGGTGAGCCCCCCAAGGGAGATGTCTGGGCTGCAGCTGGTTTTTAGGCAGAAATACAGCTGGAGCACAGCTACTCTATCTAAAACCTTTCCCTGCTCAGCTCCTCTCCCTCTAAACTACTCCCTGGCCTTCCCAAAACAGAGAGAGCCAGGAAACAGCTTCCATCTATAATAATTACAGGAGAGTTTCCCTTGCCCTTGCACTATTTATTGCTTTTGCCCTTACTATCCATTGCTTGAGACAGGAGAGACTATTAAAGATCCAGATATTTCTTTCTGGACTGGCTCGAGTAGAAATTCCCCTCTTTTTCTCCACCTCCCATGTTGGGGAGGGACAGAGCTGGTTTGTCCTCTGGGAACCATGGAACATCCAGAGCTGGAGACTGCAGTGGGGGGCACAGACACTTTCCAGTGGGAACGTGATGCTCTGCTGGTGCTGTGGGTAAGGCACAGGAATTCTTCAATTATCCTCTTCTAATTTGTCCCCAGAGTTACCCGTGGCATCTCCCTCCCTCATTTCCCCCCCAAGGCCATCAAGGAGGGAAAGAGGAATTTTGGTAATTACAGATGAGGCTGGAAAGAGGCAGGGGAGGGGGTACACATCCTCACTGACCCCGGGACAGGGGTTTAGCAAGGAAATCGCTCTCCTGCCAAGAATAATGATGATTATCCAGAACTGTGACGTCCTAATGTTGGTTACATCACTAACCCATCGCCAGGCACCCTCACACCCATCTCCAGCGCCTTGTGGTGACCAAAGGAGCCGAGATAAGAAAATCTACGAGGGGATTGGGCTGCCGAGGGACACGATGGGGACAGCCCGGGGGGATTGCTGTCACCTGGTTGAGGGGACAAGGGCACAGACGCCTTACAAGGCGGCCAAAGCCAAGGGGAGCTGAGATCTCCCCCTCCAGTAGAAGGCGTAGAAGGAGGAGAGGGGAGATCCCCAAATTTCCCCCCCCCCACCCAGGGCATCCCGGGGGGGTGCCCCGTGGCACAAGGGGGCAGGGGGACACGGGTGGGGTCCTTAGGACCCGCCAGCAGCCCCGAGGAGCCCTGCAGCCAGCGAGGATTTGCATTCAAGGGCCACCCCCTCCCAACCCCCCGATCCTCTCATCCCTCCTCCCCCCACCTTCTCCCTCCTTCTCTCTTCCCCAAACCATCTGCAAAACTTGAGCCCCGCACATCCCGACAGGGGTTATTTGGAGGCATTTCTCAAAGTTGCCGGGACGGCTGCATCCTCCATCCCCCCACCCAGTATGGAGAGGGGGGACAGCTCCCCCCCAAATCCCCCCTAAACACAGCGGGGTGCAATGGGGAGAAGGGTGCTGAGGTTCTGAGCTGCTACTAAAGCCTCTGTGCCAGCTCCTTACAACAACAAACTGTTGTAATTTCCCCTTTCGCCCTTATTCTCCGCCCCTCCCTCTCTTTTTTTTTCTTTTTTAAAGGGGGGTGAGGGGGTTGCCAGGTGCACTTTGCCTGCCGGTCCCCCCCATGTTGCTCCCGCCTCAGGAAAATGAATGATGCAGCAGTTTAATTAGGAAGGAGCGGTGCGTCCATATTGCACGGGTTGAAGGAGAGCTCCGGTAAGATGGTGCACGTCCGCGGGCGCGGAGGCAGCGCCCTTGCCCGCGGAGAGAGCTGCAGGGCGTATAGGATGCTGCGGGGAGCCCCGGGCTCCCCTTCCCGCACCTGCAGCTTTGCCCATCAACTTTTTGCTCCCGAGCTGCGGTTCCAGTTAAGTCTCTTCCCAGCCGAATCAACCCGGGCGGGGGGGGGGGGAGGGCTGCGCGGGGGTGGGTGTTGCGGGGTTCCCGGGGGTGTTGCGGGGTTCCCGGGGGTGCTGCGGGGTGCCCGGGGTGGGAGTGCGGGTTACCTGCTTCCTGCGGGGTGCGCAGCCCCTCGGTCCCGTTGTGCGTGGAGATGCGCGCATCTCTATGCCCGAGGATGGATGTGCGCGCTCGGGGATGTGCGTGTGTGTGTGCGCGGGTGCGGACATGTGCGGACGGCGGGGATGACACCGGCACCTCGAGGGACACTTCCCTGCCCTTCCCGCATCCCTTCCCTCCCGGCGGGGCTGCGAGCTGAGGGGGAGCAGAGCCCGCAGCTCCCCCCCCTCTTTTACCTCCCCGGCATCTCGCCCGCCAACTTTCATCTACGGGCAAAACCCGCGCAAGCTCCCGCTGCGCCCCGCGGATCCTCCGCCCCTCCCGCGCAGCGCCGTTACCTGCCTTGCGGCTCCCGGGCGGGCAGATACCGGCCGGCGGCACTGCCCTCCTCCGCGGGCGCGGTCCCTCCGCTTCCGCGCAGATTCCGCGGTGGCGAAGGAGCCGGGTGGAAGGATGCGAAAGGTGCCGGCTGCCTCCCCGGAGGTTTTTGGCTTTGCCTGCGCGGCGAGCGGGAGGCTGCAGGATCCGGGAAAGGCTGAAGCCGCGGTAGCGGGACAGAAGGGAAGAAAGAGAGAGGGAGGACGGGAGGAGGAGGAGGAGGAGGAGCGGCGGGGGGAGCCGGGGCGGCCGGGCCGGGACACCGCTGCCCTTCTCCGGGGCCCGCCGGGCTGCCCTCCGCCGCAGCTCCGGTACCTCTGCTGGAGATTGCAGTCAGAGCATCTTTGATTTCCTCCAGAGTTGGGTTTCTTTTTTTTTTTTTTCTTTTTTTTTAATAATTTTTTTCCTTAGGAAGGGGGAGAGTGCCAATTGTGACCCATCCTGGAGGCTTTTTCCTCCTTGATTCTTCTTGCCTTTTTTTTTTTTCCTTTTTCCTCCCCCATCTGCTCGTTTCCCACTTCCATCCTCTCTGCCAACCAGCCCCCTCCCTCCTTCTTTAAAAAAAAAAAAAAAAAAGCAGGGAAAAAAAAAAAAAATGTAGAGTCAGGGCTTCCCAAATGCGCGCCCCCGACCTGGTGCCAAGCGCGCCCCCTTCATTTGTTCCCCTTCTCCAAGCTCATTTTCATGACGTGGAAAAGCCTGATCCAGGGCAACAACAGCACCACACACACACACAGACACACACACACACACACGGGTGGGGGGAAGCAGCGCAGCCCAAGCTCCGCCGCCGCGCCCCAGCCCTCCCGCTCCGCGCTGCCGGGGCCCGCGGAAGGCGGCGGCGGCGGCGCTGGAGCCTGCAGCAGCCCCTCTGCTCCCTCCCTCCTCCATTGAGTGTGCCAAACAGCAGCTCTGCATCCTAAAGAAGATCATTGAGGGGCTCATTGCATTCCCAGCACGTCTCAGGCTTGCTTCTTTTTTTTTTTTTTTTTTTTTTTCCCTTTTTTTTTTCCCTTTTTTTTTTTTTTTTTCCCTTTTGCCTCAGCTTCAGCAGGAGTAGAGCGAGAGGGAGAGAGAGAGACACAGAGAGGGAGAGACAGAGAGAAACCAGCAATCTTTAAACTCGAGCTTTTTTTTTTTTTCCTTCCCCTCGATTTTGGGTTTGGTTTTTTTGGGGTTTTTTTGTAACGATGTGCTAAACCCTCTCCTGCAAACCGGTAAGTACAACCTTTCTGGATCCTTTTGTTTCTGCCTAGGGTCAAAGACACCCCCTCCTCCAAAAAGAAGATCTAATAATCCTCTTTTTTTTTTTTTTTATTTTTATTTTTTATTACAGCCCTTGCAGAAGAGAAAGAACTTAAGTGGCTAATATCTTGCAAAGGAGACAGAGAGACTGATACTGCAATATAGCTCTCATCTCTCTCCCTTCTTCCCAATTAGATGCTGGTTTTAATTGCAGAGGGTATTTCTCTTTTCATGCTTTCAACCATCTCCCCTTCCCCACAGGGGAGGGTTTCATTTGCAAGTTGATCCTAAGGATTTCTGTTCCTCTGGCATTTCTCTCCCCTAAACGCCTCTTTCTGCTCTTAAGTTTGCGGATGGGGGGCAAAATCTCCTAGTTCTTAAAGGCAAAAAGGACCTTTTCTGGTGAAAGACTAAAAGCAACGATCGCTCCGAATTATTCCAGTGGGCATTTCAGTGATCCAAGGAAGGCTGCATCACCGCCGGTATTATTTCCATCCTTAGCCCTTCTCTCTGCCCAAACATTTAAAATATCTGCTGAAAGGAAGGGTGAAACCATATGTTGAAGGAGCTGCATCTCATTAGTCCAGTATTATTTTCATCTGATTGGAGAAGAATGGTGTCTTCATTCGGAAACCTATATAGTAGGATAGATAATGTATCAGCTGGTAAGTGTCAAGGTATTTTTTTTTTTATTTATTTATTTTTTTCTTCCACTTTCAGCCTTTCTAACCGGGTCTCCTGCTTGCTCCTGGGGGCACAAAATACCCTAATCCAAGGCAGGCTGAGCGTTTCAATCCTAGGTGCCTCTTCAGCTGTCACTTCCCTTTAGATCTGCTGATCGCATGGGCATGTGCTTTAGAAAAAAAAATTTAATCATCTCTAAATGCTTTAATCAGCTAAAATGACTAATATGTGGCATGTATTTATCTGAGAATATACCAGTTGCATTAATTCATTGGTGTGTTTGGAAGGGGAAGATTTTCTGTTAAATCAGGGTTGTTAACCATTCACTATGTTCAAGCTACCGGGTTGAGGGGGGGAGGGAGGGGAGGGGGGAGATGGGATTTCTGAAGGGAACCATTTGCCAGGGACATCAGGAAACCTTGCACATTCCTTTGAACTTGTGTGTGGAATATATTGAGCCTGGAGGGCAAGAGATGGAAGGGCTGAGATTCCATAACTTTGGGAGTTTGCACGTCTGGGAGATGTAGTGCGACACTGGAGAAAAGAAAGCTGCCCACTGGTGTTTCCCCCTGTGGGCTGTGAATGGCTGCAAAGCTCAACCTGCCAAGGAGGAGGAGGTGTGTGTAGCTCCAAACACTGGTCCTACAGTGGGAAACATGTCAAGATGCAACACGTTCAGCCTTGTGTGCTCATGTCGTTGTGTGGTCTGCGTGTGCTGTCCTCTTTATAGGTGGCATTTACCAAAGGGGGGGGGGGATCAGGGAGGTTGGTATTGCCTGTGGTGAAGCCTTCTGACATCTCTCTAAGTGTCAATCAGGGCAGGGCTCGTCCATCTGACACCCCTAGAGTTGGTGGTGAACGTCTGCCCAACAACTGCTGAACTTTCCAGGAGCCTCGCCCAAGTCTAGCAGGTATAGAGGGGCTTGGTAAAAGGAGCAGGGCGGGACGTAAATACTGAAATCTGCATTTTTTTTTCCTTCCCGTTGCAGTTTTGTAAACATCAACAAATGATGAAACCTTCCACGGCAGAGACACTTCATAAAGGAAGGATGTTGTGGATAATTCTTCTAAGCACAATTGCTCTAGCATGGACTACACCAATTCCCTTGATAGAGGACTCGGAGGAGCTCGATGAGCCCTGCTTTGATCCATGTTACTGTGAAGTGAAGGAGAGCCTTTTCCATATACATTGCGACAACAAAGGATTTATAAATATTAGCCAGATAACAGAGTCGTGGTCGAGACCTTTTAAACTTTATCTGCAGAGGAATTCCATGAGGAAATTGTACACCAACAGTTTTCTTCACTTGAACAATGCTGTGTCTATTAACCTTGGGAACAACGCACTGCAGGACATTCAGACGGGGGCTTTTAATGGGCTCCGGGTTCTGAAGAGGTTGTATTTGCACGAAAACAAATTGGACATTTTCAGGAACGACACTTTCCTGGGTTTGGAAAGTCTGGAATATCTGCAGGCAGATTACAATGTCATTAAACGGATTGAAAGCGGGGCGTTTCGAAACCTAAGCAAATTGAGGGTCCTCATCCTGAATGACAATCTTATCCCCATGCTTCCCACCAACTTATTTAAGTCCGTGTCCTTAACCCACTTGGACTTGAGGGGGAACCGGCTCAAAGTCCTTTCGTACCGCGGGATGTTGGACCATATTGGCAGGAGCCTGATGGAAATCCAGCTGGAGGAGAACCCCTGGAACTGTACGTGTGAGATCGTGCAGCTGAAGAGCTGGCTGGAGCGCATCCCCTACACCGCCTTGGTGGGGGACATCACCTGCGAGACCCCCTTCCACTTCCACGGGAAGGACCTGAGGGAGATCAAAAGAAGCAAGCTCTGCCCCATGCTCTCCGACTCCGAGGTGGAAGCCAGCTTGGGCATCCCTCAGCTGTCGTCCAGCAAGGAGAACGCGTGGCCTACGAAGCCTTCCTCCATGCTGTCCTCCTTCCATTTCACCGCTTCCTCCGTTGAGTACAAAACCTCCAACAAACAGCCCAAACCCACCAAGCAGCCCAGGGCTCCCCGGCCTCCCCCGACGTCCCGGGGTCTGTACCCGGGGCCCAACCAACCGCCCGTGGCTGCCTACCAGACCCGGCCCCCCATCCCCATCATCTGCCCCACCGGGTGCTCTTGCAGTTTGCACATCAACGACCTGGGCCTGACGGTCAACTGCAAGGAGCGAGGGTTTCACAACATCTCCGAGCTCCTGCCCAGGCCCTTGAACGCCAAGAAGCTCTACCTGAGCGGGAATTTGATCCAGAAAATCTACCGCTCCGATTTCTGGAATTTTTCCTCTTTGGATCTCTTACACCTGGGGAACAACCGCATCTCCTACGTGCAGGACGGGGCTTTTATCAACCTCCCGAATCTCAAGAGCCTCTACCTGAACGGCAACGACATCGAGCGGCTCACCCCGGGCATGTTCCGGGGCCTGCAGAGTTTGCATTACCTGTACTTCGAGTACAACCTGATCAGGGAAATCCAGCCGGCGGCCTTCAGCCTCATGCCCAACCTGAAGCTCCTCTTCCTCAACGACAACCTGCTCCGCACCCTCCCCACCGACGCCTTCGCCGGCACCTCCCTGGCCCGCCTCAACCTGCGCAACAACCACTTCTTGGCGCTGCCGGTGGCCGGGGTGCTGGAGCACCTGCACGCCATCGTCCAGATCGACCTGAAGCTCAACCCTTGGGACTGCACCTGCGACCTGGTACCCCTGAAGCAGTGGCTGGAGGCCCTCAGCTCGGTCAGCGTGGTGGGCGAGGTGCTGTGTGCCAGCCCCGAGCGCTTGGCTCGCCGAGACCTCCGCTCCCTGGAGCTGGCGGCCCTTTGCCCCGCCGCCCTCCGTCCCCCAGCCGCCGCCGCCGCTTCGCCCCCCGCCGCCCCTTCGCCCCCCTCCGCCACCGGCCCCGCCGCCTACGAGCTCCCGACCTCGGCCGCCGCCGCCGTGCCGCTCTCCGTCCTCATCCTCAGCCTCCTCGTCCTTTTCTTCTCCGCCGTCCTGGTGGCCGCCGGGCTCTTCGCCTTCGTGCTGCGCCGGCGGCGGAGGAAGCTGCCGTTCCGCGGGCCGCGGGGGGAGGCGGCCGACCTGGGGGGGGTCCCGCTGCGATGCCCGCGGCTCTGTGAGGAGGGAGGCGGCGAGGGAGGCGGCGGGGGGGCCGGCGGGGAGAGGTCCCCGGAGAAGGCACCCCCGGCGGGCCACGTCTACGACTACATCCCGCACCCGGTGACCCAGATGTGCAACAACCCCATCTACAAGCCGCGGGAGGAGGAGGAGGAGGAGGCGGCGGGGGGCGGCGGGGGGGAGGCGGCCGAGCTGCTGCGGGGCCCCGGCGATCGCTTCGCCGTCGCCGCCGCCGCCGCCGTCCAGGAGCCGGGAAGCAACTACCGCACTTTGCTGGAGAAGGAGCAGGAGTGGAGCCTGGCCGTGTCCAGCTCGCAGCTCAACACCATCGTGGCCGTCCATCCCCAGCACCCCGCGGGCGGCGGGCTGGCGGCGGGCGGCGGAGGGCTCGGGGTGGGGGGAGCGGCGGCGGCGGGAGGTGCCCCCCGGGACCGCGACCGCCCCCCGCCCTGCGCCGTGGGCTTCGTGGACTGCCTGTACGGCACCGTGCCCAAGCTGAAGGAACTGCACGTCCATCCCCCTGGCATGCAATACCCGGACCTCCAGCAGGACGCCAGGCTGAAAGAAACCCTTCTCTTCGCGGCCGGCAAGGGCTTCTCAGACCACCAAACCCCCACAAGCGAATACCTCGAGTTAAGGGCCAAACTCCAAACCAAGCCGGATTACCTCGAAGTCCTGGAGAAGACCACGTACCGGTTCTGACCGCCGCCCCGCCGCCCGCCCCGGCATCGCCGCATGCGAGTAGAGGATACAGCTGTGCGCTCTCCCCCGCCAGATGTGAGCGCTGCGGGGAAGGGCCGTTCTCAGATCATTAATCGATGAAGTGCCTTCGCAGACTTTTGCCAGCAGATGTTAATCAATCATTATTTTTTATACTGAAACTGAGACTTTGACTGTGCCATGTCTAAGGTATATTATTATAATTATTATTATTATTATCGGGGATCTTTGTATTGATCCTGATGAAGTAAATTCTATGTGTGTCTTTTTTTATTATTTTTATGTTTTGTTTTCTTTGTTGTTGGTTTGTTGTTTGCTTTTTTTTCTTTTTCTTTTTTTTTTTTTTCTTTTTCTTTTTTCTGTTGCAGTAAACTTCCTTTATATTTTCCCTTGGAGGGGAGAGGGAGGGAAGTTGGCATTTTGTGGCTTGCTTTCTTCTTGCCCATCATGGCACAGATTCTGTACATTTATTTAAAAAGGAAAAAAAAAATGCAAAGAAGCAAACGAGCGCAGTTTGCTGCATGCCTGGAAACTGCAAGAGGGAAGGGAGGGGAGGGTCTTGCTCGAATGTCTCACTCTTGTCTCTCTCCCTCCCTCGCACGCACACTCACCTTCACCGCCACCCCCGCCACCAGCCCGGCCCCTCCGCGCAGCTCCCGCCCCCGCGTAAGGCAGGAGCGGGGTCCCGCTGGCCGCGGAAGGGAATCCCGTGGGCTGGGGGATGCCACCCGGAGCCCAGCAGCCCAAAGGATGTCACCACGTGGCGCACACACCTAGGGGATGCTCAGTGACACTTCCATCATGACGCCATCGTTTTCTGGAGGACATCCGCACTTTTCCTGATAAAAGCCACATGCAAAAATATAGAGAAAGGGAAAAAGAAAAAAAAAAAAGCTACTGGGCATCTCTCACTAACAAGCTTTGTAGGAAGCACTTTTAATGTTTTCTCTCATACACACCTACATGCACACACACACACACACACACAAAGGTACAATGTGCATATATTTATTCTGTAATTTCAAGTGAATATAAATTGTAAAGGTAATGTTTAATCATTGTACAGTGATGCGTCTGGTATAGCTTTCCTAATAAAACGTTTTGGAAAAAAAAATGCATATATATATATATATATATATGTATGTATGCACTGATACACATACATATATATATATATATAGGAATACAAAGCTTGAACCTGAAACTTCAGTTTCCCCCTACTGAGATTTCCTTCCCCTCCCTTAACCTTGAAAGCTATTTTATTAATAACAGTTCAATAATGCACTGTGATGTTTAACAGGAAAAAAAAAAAAAAAAAGGGAAAAAAAATAACCTGTACAGCTTCTCTTGCCAAGATACCACCCGAGACTTTCAGAAATCCGGTTTACAATCCTTATTCTCCCGTTGCACTGAATTTAATGGCATTTCCCGGTGGATTTACCAATCGGCAGCGAAATTAAGAGGGCGCAGGAGCGCTGGGGGCAGGGGGAGGCTGTGCCCGGGGTGGCTCTCGGGCTGCGAAGTGAGCAGACAGCGAGAGGGTGTGAGGAGGAAAATTAAAACCCCGTGAATTGTGGGGAAAACAAGGGTGAAGCGATCTGGAAAGGGAACCCAAAGGTTCCGATCGCCCCAACCTCCTCCCGCTGCCCCCCGCTTGCTCCCCGCTGGCACCGGAGCGTGACCAAAGACGATCGGATTTCCCTTCCCGGGAAGGTCCCGGTTGGTATCTTGTCCCCGTTGGTATCTTGTCCCGGTTGCTATCTTGTCCCCGTTGTTTCCATCTCCTCCCTTTTGCCATCAGCTTCTCCCTGACGGACCGGACCGGGTCGGGCCGGCTGGTAGCGGCTCCGCGGGGCCGCCAGGTGGCGCCGCAGCTCCACCCTGAGGGGCCCGGCCCGGTTCCGGCCTGACCTCGAACCGGACCCGTTCTAGGTTCGGTCCAGCTCTCACCCCCAGCCCAGCCCGCTGAATGTACCCCCCCTCCCGGGGCGCCTTACACCAGGGAAGGCGATAGATGGGGAGAGCCCGGAGCCAGGCGCTGTGTTCCCCAGGCCTAAAGCCCTCCAAGTACCGAGTTTTATACGGAATTATCAAATCCATCCGTCCGTAGAATTTCTCTTAACGAGCGGTGATGGCGATTTATCCAGGGGGTTGGACTGGGTGATGTTTCAGGTCCCTCCCGACCCAAAGCATTCTGTGAATTGCGGGGTTTTGGCTCCCCGATGTGTTGCGGGGGTGCGTGTGCCCCTCTCGTGGGGTTTTTTATGGGGTCTGAGGGTCCCGGGTACCTTCCTGGAGCGGGGCAGAGGTGGTTGTGGCACAGGCACAGAGTTCAGTGTCACCTCAGATCCCACCGTCCTCCCTTCCTCTTGATTCCAGCCGGCACAAAGCGGTTTTTGGGAGATAAACCCATGGATGTTTTGCTTTCCCCCGAGGGTTTCTCTTCATGGCTCCAGCGGGTGTGTTTATTGCCAGGTTTTTTTGGGATGGGTCTGACTTGGAGAGGTGTCTGGGTGTGACAGGAATCATCACCTGTGGCAGCTGAGTGTGTTTAGAGGTGGAGGGACATCTCCAAATGGCTGTGAATCGAGCATCAGCTCCATAATATTGATAAAAAAAAAAGATGCTGCACTCAAAGTCCCCGTTGTGATTTGTTAATTTGGGGTTTTTTTTTATTGTTGTTGTTCAGTTTATTTTTTCTTTTTGTTTGTTGTTTGTCTTTTTGCTTTTTTTTTTTTTTTTTTTAATTAATGGACAGCAGAAGAGCATGCACGTGTTAAAAAGTACTAAACATCAAAGTGCAAAGGCCAGATCCTTCTCATGATAATCATAATAATTACATTGATAAGACTACATGCAAGTAATGCGTGGAGCTACATAAATCAGGTTAAAGTACAACCCCTGGTGAGAGTGGTGCTGTATACAGTTGGCAATGTCACCAAACCCCTCACGTCTTCATCCTTGTATCCAAATATAGTCAAGCCCGTTGCAAATGCTGTTTATATTTTAATTAAACTGCAGAAAAGCAAGAGAATTTCAGCATAACTATAGGTAGGAATCTCACCTGTGAGCGGTGGGGAAATCTATTTATTCAGTGGAAATAAATTCGTTCTATGAGAATGGATTTTTTTTTTTTTTTTTTTTGTATTAAAAGAGATAATTTTTGGCTTACGTTGAGTTATTTTCCTTGTGTAGGAAACTTCCTTGTGTGCTGGCATGGTTTGGGGATGATTCACACTGGAAGTGTTGCCACTATTTAACTGTGGGATCTGCTGTGTGTTCTGATGGGTTCTGTTTTGCTGTTTCCTTGTGTGAAGCTGAGTGGGTGGCAGCATCACTTTTCACTGCAGGAAACAAAAGTGGATCCATCATCTCTGATCTGTGACGGGCAACTCTTTACATGCTGGGTTACTCCTAATTAATAGGGAGTATTAATGATAGTTAGATCATTAGCAGCAGTATTATGGGGAGCATTAATGATATTGGGAAGGAATCCAATAAAGCAAATGATCAGCTTTTGCATTAGAGCTGTTTGAGGGGTTACTATTTTAAATAAATAAGTATTTTTTTAGCTTATTGCATTACTTCACAATGGCTTCAGGAGTTCAGCTGATGGTGATGCTCAGAACCTGGCAGTAAATCATCCATCATGTGTTTGTTTTATTCACTCGTTGACTGTATAGGAATTCTTCCTACAGGTGGGAAAAATAATAATAAAAAAAAAAGGCCTGGTAAGTCCTAGTTATAGATCATCATGACTGCATCCAGGGAAAAAAAAAAAGGTTAATTATAGTGGTGCTCAATTATTGGTGCTCTTTTGTGTTTCCTGGGTATTGTCACTGATGTCACCATCAAATTCTAGCCAGGTTAAAAGATTTGTGTGCAGCTTGGCAATTGCTTCATGGATCTCTTGACTCTATCAGTAGTGAAAGATGTTGATTTTTGGGGTATGAAAACCAGCCTGAATTCTGGAAAATGATCCAACTCTCAACCTCTGTTGTTCAGGACAGCAAGGCAGGACCTGTGCTGCTCCAGTTAGGCAGATGTTACAGACAGGTCATTTATTCTGAGGTTCTGTGGATGTGAGTTGAGCTGTGGTGATGGTTTTCTCAGAGACCTTTCCAGTCAAAACCATGTTTGAACACCACATGGCAGCTGCTTTGGTTTTGGGCTAGAAACGTGTGGTTATGGTCAACTTGTGTTGTACCTTGAATTTGTCCAGCAAGAGGGCAGAGAGGTCTCTAGAAAAGGTCAATGTGCAATGCTCCTAAAAGCTCATGAGTTCTGTGCTACTTCTACGTGGGTCATGTACCTGCTCCCCATGGACTCTCCACGTGAATAAGAGGTGATAAATTGGCTTTAAGGAGAGCAGACACGTTCAGGAGGAAAAAAATATGCAGAATTTGGCCGGATGTTTGAAAGTTCATTGCTTATCTCCATTACCCAACCAAAGAATCCAACTTCTGGCCATTCTCCCAGCTGCTTAGGTGTGAACCCCTTCCAGAACTGCCCTTCTTCCAAAGGTTTTTGGATTTATGTACACTCGGGATTCGGGCTGCTGTGAGCTGCATAGCCCTGCTTGCTGAGTTTTCCAAGGCTTGGTTCTAAATCTCATCTCCTTGTGGCTGAGTTTCACAGTGGATTTATGGAGGGGTTACAGACTACAACCCATTTTTTTCCATGGGAGAAAGGAAAATCCACTCCTGTAGTTTCCCAGCTTCTTCATCCTAACAACACAAAAACATGGTAATTTTTTTCCAGACTTTGTAATGCTGGTCTGAGTGGAAATGTGACTTTTTTCCTCAATTCTTGGGAAATTCTTGGTTTATTCTGGCAAATGTAGCTGAGTTCCAATTTGGAGTCTGCTTGAGCCAGTGGGAGAAGTGGAATGAGCTTGGGATAAACCCTTGTGTGGGTATGGACTGGAGCCCTAATTCTGCCCCTGAAATAAATCCTAATTACTGCTCAGTTTTAGTCAGCAGCCTAAATCTGACCTCCTTGTGGCTGAGTTTCACAGTGGATTTATGGAGAGGTTACAGACTACAACCCAGTTGTTTCCATGGGAGAAAGGAAAATCCACTCCTTATGTAGTTTCCCAGCTTCTTCATCCTAACAACACAAAAACATGGTAATTTTTTTCCAGACTTTGTAATGCTGGTCTGAGTGGAAATGTGACTTTTTTCCTCAATTCTTGGGAAATTCTTGGTTTATTCTGGCAAATGTAGCTAAGCTTGAATTTGGAGTCTGCTTGAGCCAGTGGGAGAAGTGGAATGAGCTTGGGATAAACCCTTGTGTGGGTATGGACTGGAGCCCTAATTCTGCCCCTGAAATAAATCCTAATTACTGCTCAGTTTTAGTCAGCAGCCTAAATCTGACCTCCTTGTGGCTGAGTTTCACAGTGGATTTATGGAGGGGTTACAGACTACAACCCAGTTGTTTCCATGGGAGAAAGGAAAATCCACTCCTGTAGTTTCCCAGCTTCTTCATCCTATCAGCACAAAAACATGGCAATTTTTTTTCCAGACTTTGTAATGCTGGTGTGAGTGGAAATGTGACTTTTTTCCTCAATTCTTGGGAAATTCTTGGTTTATTCTGGCAAATGTAGCTGAGTTCCAATTTGGAGTCTGCTTGAGCAAGTGGGAGAAGTGGAATGAGCTTGGGATAAACCCTTGTGTGGGTATGGACTGGAGCCCTAATTCTGCCCCTGAAATAAATCCTAATTACTGCTCAGTTTTAGTCAGCAGCCTTGAATGAAGAGCAAAGTCTGATCTCAGAATATTACAGCATCTATTAAGTGGATTGAAATATTCAGGGACAAGCAGCCCACAGGACTATTTCAGAATAAAAGTAACACAGAGAGGATTATTATTATAAATATATATTATTATTTTGCTGTCACTTTAGCAATGACCTCGGTCACAAATCACCCAAGCAATCTTTAGCACTTGTTTTTGTTTTAAAATAGGAGCATTTGCATGAAGAGAAATATGAGTGTGGCTCAGCAGGCTCAAGAAATGAGGATATTAGTATCTAAGTTTAGGCTTGGTGTCAGAGCTAAGCAGCCAGCAAGATTATGACTGAAACAATTGCAAATCATTTGGAAAATGCAGTGTTATCTTTTCCATAAAAGCAAAATATTAACAGGCACTGACAACTCTTTCAGAATAATTTTCCAAAGTTATGTTTGCTGGATCCTTCCAGTTTCCCCACTTGTGGAATGGTGTACTTGTATTTTTAGATGTTTTTTTGTTTAGGTTGTTGAGGAGTTTGGGGTTTTCCCAGGAAGCTTCTGGGCTGAGAAGCTCTGGGTTACCTTGGATGGTTGGGGAAGTGTTTGGAAACACTCCCTGGTGGTGGCATTTTCTCTGTTAAATGGGTTGATATTGTGGTGGTTTCTGGAAGTGGCAGGAAGCTCATTTTGTGTGGAAAAATAATGGGAGAAGGCTTGATGGAAGAGAGCCACTGGGATTGTGATGGGAATCCCCAGAATGTTGCATCACTCTGTATTTATTAATATAAAGGATGTTAATGTTAAATGTGGGGCTATTTTTAGGCATTATGAAGATGTGGGTATATGCAATATTAAGATGTCAGGTGCCTTAAAAAGAGTAGATCCTATCAGAGGGCAGAGCACAATATAAAATATTAATAATTCAGTCATACACCTGAATCTTTCCTATCCATTTCCTTCTTTTTAACAGCTTTATTTTTCTACTGCAGTTTTCTAAACCTCTCAAGAATTTCCTAGATATCCTGTGAAATCTGAAGTCATGTTTTAGGTTGGCCAAGGGTTGAATCTCTCCCTGTTTGGGAATTCCAAGAGATATCAGGAGCTGTGGCAGAATATTCCTGTAGTGTGGAAGTTTGGCTTCTGGTTGTGGCCCTGGGCCAGCAAGGGATGTTCTCTGTAGTGCTGTGGTTTTATAGTAGGGTTTGAGGCATTTCTAGCAGTTCCTAAATGGTGATAAATCATTATTGGGCAGGCACAGAGTTGGAAAGTGCTGGGGTGGCACTGACATCCCATCTGCTTAGGGGGGGATCTGGGACCAGCACTGGTGAGGGCTTCTGTAATAGTAAATGTAAAAAAAAAAATAATAAATGCAACCAAACAAAACCCAGAGAGCAGAGGAGTCTTTGTCCTACAGGGAGCATCTCATCTCAAGTTAACAACTTTCCCCAGATTAAGTTAAAGTGGCATCAGTGTACTGATTAGGGGAAAATGAGGGGGTTTTCCTATTTTTCCTCAGCTTTCCTTTCCTTTTCTGGAGACAGTGACAGGTTTAGATGTTAACAACTGTAAGAATGTATTTGTTACCTTTTTTTCAGCCCATACCTGTTTAAAATCAGTTCAGTCTCTCACTGTTTCTGTCCTAAATTAAGATGGGTTTTCCAGAAAGCTGCATAAACCTCTGGTTTTGTACTTGGCCTCTAAGTTATTATGTGTGCATATAGACATAATGTCCATTTTTTGGATAGTTATTGAGCTGAAGGCTCTCACTGAACTTTGGAAGCTTTGGAAATCAAGGCTACTTAATGGCTTGGGCTTTTTTGGGTGTTTTTTTTTCCCAGTGTTTGGTTGGTTTGATTGTATTCAGAGTCTGACGTGAGAGAAACATTGCAGGGAGAAAATCCTCATCCAAGAATGTTTTTCAGAAGGATTTTCAATTTGAATTCTCTCTTTTCTTTTCTTTGGAGAAGGAAGGAGCCAGGCTCCAGGGAGCACAGGAATTGCCACTCAGGCTTAGAGCTGAAATGTGCTCACTCTGCTGTGTCCTCTTGCTCCTGAGAGTGCCCAGGACTCAAAAGGAGGTGTAAGAAATTCCCAGGAGTGAGATTATGGGGTGAGATGTGGCCAGGTACCTATTCTGCTCCATCATTCTCCCTTGCCCTGAGTTATCAGGGCTACTGCAGACACAGATCTTGTGTGCCTAGGGAGCACTTAGACAAATCCTCTTGGAGTTTTTCTGTCAGAAGTGATCCTGCCCAAACCTGGATGTCAGCAATGGATGTTGGCCATCTGAAAGTCTGTGTTCTTTAGAAGAAAACCCAGCCAGGTTTTCTCTGGTGCTGTTGAAGTGCCATGTGAGTGCTCATCTGCTCCTAAAAGCACTGCCAAACAAGATAGCTGATGCCTTTTGCTTTAATGAAGAGCATCCTTTCTGGTGGCATTACTTCTCTTGTGTTTTCTTTGCAGTGACCCAAAAACCTGGCTGCTTTGGGAAGAGGATAGTATTGGCAAGCAAAGAAATATGGCAAGTAAAGGTATTTTTTTTAGATCCAGCTTGTGGTTAGTGTCTTCTGAAACAGAAAAGGACAAGTTGCAGCTGTTGCCTCCTTGTTCTGCTCTCTCTGAGAAGAACTCCAGGCAGGCACAGCTATCATTCAGTCTGCCTTTAATTCTCCCCCTTGCTTTTTAAACCAACACAGTAAGAAATCTTCAGATATTTATAAATAGAGAGATCTCTCCTGTGAGCACTGAGGGGCTGTGGTAGTACAAGGCTGATGGAAGGAATGGCTGGGAGATGGGCTCAGCTGTGCCAAGGAATGCACCTGGAAGTTGAGCATCTCCCTGGCTCAGTAACAATGTGGAATTCTTCTTGAAACCTCTCTTTTTAGAGCAGGTAGACAAATATCTCCCAGAATCCTTTTTTTTTTTTTTTATTCTGCTGCATTTGGCCCAAATTCTCAAGCAGCCCCTGGGCTTGCTGGCATCCTCAGCATTGCTTTTACCCAGACACCTTTGGCTGGCAGCAAGTTTGAACACCTGGGTTTGCATCTGAAACAGAGACCAACTGAAAATATGGTTTCTTTGTTGGGTTTGTTTGTTTGTTTGTTTTCTAGAGAGTGGTGTTTAGCACCTCAAGACTTCAGTCTGCAAGCTGGATTGCCTTCCCATAACTCCAGTGTGTAAGCAGCCTCCTGAGGGTCCCCGTGGTGGTAGGACATGCCCTGTGCTTTGCCAGCCCCTCCAAGCCTCCTAAAGCCTCCAAAAGGCTGATTAAGGTGGATCTCTAAGAGGGATGCTCCATGAGGAAGTGGAGATGTTCCCTTTGCAACAGCCTAAAATTATTCCCTGTTAATTCCAAGCAGTAGTAGCTGCTTCCTCTGGGGTTACTCCTGGTGGGACAGGGGGGGTGATGTGTGCAATGGATGTGTAAAGGAGCTGCATAAATACTGTGTGTAGAGAGCTGGGGATTTGCTTGCAGGGTGGTGTGTGGGAGGTGATTTTGGAAAAGTTTTGGGAGGTTCAGGGTATTCAGCTTGCTTGGGACTGTTATTAAAAATATGGACATCTTGGTTAGGAAGCTAAAAGTAGCTCCACTGAGACCTACATTCTGCATGTAGGTCAGTGGAGGCACTTCTCAGATTTATTCAGCATTTTGGGCACTTAAACTTAGCAGCACATTGCATCTCCTGGGCTAGGTTAGGAATTGCTGCCTCCCAAGTCATCCAGAAAGGTTCTCAGGAACCAGAATGGGGGAATAATGAGGTTTATCAGTAATTTGGGGTGGGAAAGCAACTGTGGGGAGTTGGGCAGAGGGAACTCAGATCATCCTGGCTATGTGGAGGAGGGAGAATTTATAACTATAGCTAGCTAAAAAGCAGCAAGCTGTGTGTGCATTTGTCTGTATATATACACTGATCTATATATATATGTATATACAAAGCTGTGTATGTGTATATAACACCACCTGTACATATGTATCTATGTATATGCCTAGAATGTATAATACCTGTACCTATAGATATGTATAAATTTCTATAAATTTCTATTTCTCTATATAAATAGTCATGCAACTATGGGAAATACCATTTCACCAGTGTGTCCTTTTCCTTAAAACCCAACAAAAAGCTGCTTCCATTATTACCAGATTGGCCCAAATGTCTTAAGTTATCTTTTCTCCATGGAAAGGAGGGGTGCTGAGAGGTTGAGCACAAGCCTGGAAAGTTTAAGCTATTCCAGAGGACTTGATTAAGTCATTAGCTGCTCCACAGCTGCTCTGCATTTGGGAAATTAAAGTGGTGACCAAAATGACTCAGGGCTGGGTTTAAAAGCAAAGCAAGGGGGGTGAGGAGTGGTTTTGCTTGGGAATACTCTGGTGTGCTCACAGTTTTGGTGCTGAGCTAGCTGCATTTGGAATTGTTCTGGAATTCTGACAGCTTCTGAATGGAGGGGGGAAAAAAAAAAAGTGGATTTCTGCTGCAGAGTAAGTTACCTGAAGTCTTCTTATTTTAAGTCAGTGATGTGTGGATTTCCATTTTGGGTTAGGATGCTGGGCTGTAAAGCAAGAGTCTTAGCTGAGTGAATGTCTGGTTCAGGATGTGTCCTTTAAGTTGTATTTGGTTTTTCAATAGTTCTGCTTCCTCACCAGAACAAGCTCTACCTTAACTCATGAGGAGCTCAAAGGATTTCTCAGCTGGAAACCCCTTCATCCCAGGGTGAATCTTGCACTTGAGTGGGGTTGGATCAGATCAGAGTGTTCCATTAAGTGCTGAAATGACAAACAATCTTGTGGTTGTGCAATTATTAACTAAAATTGTAATTTTGTAATAAAAGCAAGCCTAAAAATGACCTCCTAGTTATGTATTCTCTGGTCAGAGCATCTCTCAAGAGTGGGGCTCTGCCATGCTGCCCCTCTCCCATCATTTCCAAAGGGATTATTTCTTCCCAAGGGATTATTTCTTCTCCTTGCTGCCAGGAAGGCAGGAGACAGACAACCAAGAAATAATCAGAACAAATGCCCCCTGGCTTAAAATATGGGTTATTGGTGAAATATTTCCTTTTAGGCTTCTTGATTATGCTTTGCTTTATTATTTCAGCTGGAGGAAATCAGCACCTTATGGGAAAGTGCTTCCCCATCTTGTTGGGGTTTTTTTTTTTGCATAAATGTTGCAGTGGAACTTTGTGTGATATATAGCTGCCTGTTCAAGAAAATAGGTCATTTCCATTCAAATTGCATATTTTTATGCAGAAAATATGCTGAACTGGTATACTATCTTCTGGTTAAAGCAATCCTTTTGCTGTTTTTTTTTTTTTGGTTTTTTTTTTTTTTGTGATTTCAGCACATTTGTCTGAACGAAGAAAACCAGAAAGGGAGCAGGAAAAAAAAAATATTATTTTTTAATTAACTCATGCAGGCCTAATGCCAGGCTCTAGCCACCTGAATGCAGTGTCTCTAGGGCACACATAGCAACATCATCCTCAAATGGCTATTTTGGGGTTTTTATTTTCTTCAGCAAGAAGAAAATTCTGATTCTTCAGCAGCATCAGAATTCAAGCAGAGGGTGGCAGGAAGCTCAGGGGGCTGCTGCTTTGCTGAGCATCAGGAGACTTGGGGAAATCAGGTTTTCTGCTGTCCCTTGTTAAAGGAGATGGCTGGATGTCCATGTCCTTAAGAAAGCCAGGGAAGGAGTGATGAAATTTGGAAAACTCTTCATGCTCTGGAGCAACCTCTTCCTTGGAGGATGAGTTTAATCTGTAATGAACCTGAGCTCTGAAGAACCAAGAACCCAACCCTGGCTTCTGGAGAGCTGGGTTTTTGCCCTGTCCCTTTATTTAGGAAGGGAACAGTGGAGTTTGAGGAGCAGCCACCTAAAATGTTCCATTTCTGGATAGACATGGACATAAATTATGTGACCCCCATAAACTATAGGGGCACAGAGGTGTCCCCAAGGGTCCCCTGGTGGGAGCTGCTCCCAGCACAGCATCCTTGGTGTCCCTGAGCCCAGGGGATGATTCAGAAATGTTTGGTACCTGCTGGTGGAGCAGATCCATGCAGCCATTAATAATAAATTTAAACCTGAAGGTGAAGCAGCTCAGCTTCAGTGACCTCTTCAGGGGTGCCTTAAATAGAGGAAAATATTCCCAGCAAGAGGTTTATCCCACCTATTGATCTCCCTGGGAGCTTTGGGGGGATTGTGTTGGATCTAAACACTTAGATATTGAATTAGAATTTAACTGGAACTAAGCTTCTGCTCCCAAGTCCCAGTTTTCATGGGGAAGGCAGCAAAAATTTCCTATCCCATAAAAATATTAAGAGTACAAAGTGTGTCATTAGGTGTCCAGATACTCTCTTTAGTGGGCTATTGCATCTATAAAAAGCATTAAAAAAATGTTACTACCATTTCTTTCTGTAGTAAAGGGATTTTTGGAAGTCTGTGAAAGTTAAATAATACATGAAATTATTATCTAAAATAATTAACTTCTAAAAATACAGGACTATCCTAATAAATTATTGCCAGATGATGTTCTGAACCATTAAGATAGTGGGTTTGGGGCTGAAGTTTTTTTTCATTTTCAGAATTTTTCCCCTGGAAGGAGTCTATTGTTAATTGGAAAACAAAATCCTCAAGCTGGGGTTTTTTTTGCTTTTATTTTTTTAATGAGTGTTTGGTAGCTGTAAAAAGTGACCCTTGGAATGTTGCTATGAACCAGTCTTTTCAAGGCTTTTCATCTAAACAGATTTTCAACTTAAGAAAACTCCTTTTTGAAGCCTAGATGAGCTGAAAATAATAAAAAACCATTTTTTAAGCAGGACTTTATACTAATAGGAGTAGAGCAGATTTTTTCCTCTTTAAAAAAAAAAATGGAGTAACTTTTGTGTACTTTGGTTCATGGACATTTTGTCTGTAGGGGAAAACATTGGCTCTTTCATCTTGCTGGTATTATGGAGCAGAAATACTCAGGAAGATGAAGGTTTTGTTATCTGTGCTGAGAAACTTGGCCCATCTATATCAATTTTTCTAATAAAAGCTATTACATGGTCTATAACTTCAGTAATTGACTACTTGAAGGGAGAAATCAGGATGGATATTAAAGAATGAAATATTGAAAGAAAGAGGAACAGAAATAGTGCTGGAAAAGGGCTAAAAGTTCCCAACCTGAGCTTGGATTGCCAAGAAATGGGGGTGTAGGCATCAGGGTGAATGCAGAACCCTCTGAATGAATCTCAGACAATTTGCTCACTTCTGTTTCTTACTTTATTCCAAATGAGTTGCATTTTTGTTGTTGTCCCTCTTGTCATTACTCGAAGTCAGAGTTCAAGGAAAATGAAAGATTGGGTGTTGTAGAACCTTGGGGAAAATTGCTTTTTGCAGTGATGTGCAACTGGAAAGCTGAATATTTATATTTATATCAATAAAACTGAGTGCCCACACTGTGGGGAGAAGGGCAATAAGGTCCTAATGTGTTTCCTTAGTTGGCATGACAAGACTCATCCATGTTATGAGCAGGTCTTTGGCTGTTGAGACTGCTTAGAACCAGAGAAAAGATGATTTTTTTTTTTCTGAAGTCTGACTCTTTTATAGATATTTTTTTTTTCCACTGGAAGAATGTCACTGAAATATCAGGAGAGTGAACTCAGTGACCCAATTTTTTATTTTTCAAGGTTTTGTGCAGCATTAAATAATAGACTGATCCTTGAAGGACTTCATCTGAACGTATTTTTCATGTTTTTTTGTGCATGAATCATAAGATGTGTGTGCAGGCTGCAAACGTGCATATAGATGGCTACCAAAGTCATGGTCTTAATCTGCTCAAATTAACTCCTGAAAAGGGCTGCAAACACTTGCAGGTGTGGGCAAACGTTAGAAGAATGAATATTAAGTTTTTAAAGCATTGAATTCCTTTCTGGTGTGGGTAAACCTTAAAAGAATGAAGGTTGTTAAGCTGTTCCTGCATTGAATTTCTTTCTTAGCTTCATTATTGGCTGATTTTCAACACCTGTAATTAATGAGGTTGGAGTGGGTGGATGTCTTCACATTTCCCTGCTGCTTTTCACTGCTTAGTGAGGGAACAAGAAACTTGGAATTAGGATTCTCTGCAAAAGATTTTGAGTTCCTTGGTGCTGTGGCAGGGCAGGGAGAGTCCAAAGAGGGGAATGAAGTTCTGGGGATAAAGAAATGGTTGGAAAAAAACCCATTTCAGGTGAAAAGTTGTCTGTGTTTGAGATTATTTTCCAATTCTTAACTTTGCATCTCCCTGTAATAAGGAAACCAAAGACAAATATTTGGGAAACCCCAAACTCCAGAGCTATATAGTTGATACCACAGTGATTTGGTGACCTCTTGAGTTGGATTTAACCTCCTACTTCTAGAATGTTTATGGGAACTAATATTGCAATCAGGTTAGCATGGTAACTTCTGAAGTTTTAGGGTGTATTGTGTTTCCCTGATGATTCACAGGTTTGCATGGGACAGGGAATCAGTGCTCAGGTGTGGAGCAGCTGCATGTGTTTATTTTCCAAGCTCTAGTAAAAGCAACCTTGAAATATATCCTTTTTTAAAGTCATGCCCATTATCACAGCTGATGGAACAGTATTAATTTTTAGTGGTTGCATCAAATTTCTCATGGATAAAATACTCCAAGTGTTGGAAGTTGTTGGCTTTTTGGGATTAGGCTTGAAGAATATTGCTGGCTTTGGTTGAGATGGTTTTGGTTACATTTTGTATGAATTTCATGGCTTTGTTCCTCTGAACAACATCCCAAACCTCTTGTGGCTGATTCCTGTGGGCTGTGGTGGGCTTTTGGTTCAGGTGCTCACTGGTTGGAGTGTTCCTCCTGGGCTTTGGTAGAGTTAGAAATGTGTGTTTTATGGAGTTCACAAATGTTTATCTTGAGCTGCTGAGCTTAAGAGGCAATCTTGGACTCATAAAGTGAAATTTCCATCTGATAAGAAGTGGGGAGGGGGAATACAGCCAGGCCTGGGATCTGATATGAGGAAGATGCTTCAGGTTTTACCACCTTGATAATAACTTCAGAGGATCAGCCCCCCTGCTAAATCAGACAACATAAAAATAAATGTTTGTAGCCTTGTAGCCTTAGTTTCTTACACTATAAACATCACAAAAATCCTTAAATCTACTGAATGGAAGTGCCCAAAGGGTGAGTCTACAGAGAAGAGTCTGACATGGAGGGGGTGAAGGCAGATAGGGTGAAAATTACTGATTCAACAAGGTTCTGCAGAGTCTGAGCAGTGAATGCACAGCCCTGGTTGGTTTGGATGGTTTGTGGGATTTTGGGTGAGGGAGATACTGGTAAAATGTAGAATCATTGCAGAGAGCAGCAGAAGAGCTGTCTGGGTCTGTCAGGGTCACCTAAATGAGCACAGTGATTTGATTAGGAAAAAAAAATGACATGCTGTAATTCAGACTTGGAGGATAAATGAGTTGTATGGTTGCCAGGAGGCAGCATCTGGCTTCCTCAAGGAGGACTTGGGAATACTTTGAGTTTTGAAGTTCTCTTCAGCTGGAGTGACTGGTGAGGAGCTGAAAGCCAAGGGTTGGCCCATGCAATGCTGGGGGTGACTTTTATTTAATTCCTAGCTCATTAAAAGTCTCACTCTGGACTCCCCAGATGTCTTCATTGCTTGTTCAGCTGTGTGGCTCCTTCTCAGAGCACCTCCTTGTCTCAGCACCCTCAGTGTGAGGCCCGTCAGCCCACTCCTGTGTTGATTACAACCCTACAGATTTGATATTAACATTTAGCCTGCACATAAATGACTGAGAGTGTCACTGGGAGCTGCCCTTTGCATGACTTCTGCCAAGCACTGATGCAGATCACATTTACGACTCAAAACACGTGCAGTGGAGCTTCATAAATTAGATAAGAACCAGCACCAAGAAACATCAGATGTCAGCTTGAGGTTCTCATTCCAGAACCTGCAGTGTGGTGAGGAAGATACATGTGGCCCAGCCACTGCCTTTCCTGGGGTCACTAGGTCATCATTTTGCTTGAAGTCTGCAAAAAAGGAATAAAGAGGTTTTGCAAGAAGGCAAACAGGAGCTTGGCCCAAGCTGGTACTTGAATTTTGGAGAGCTGGGTGTCAGCTTCCAGCAGCCTCTTGGAAATATCCTGTAGCTTCTGCATGTCTCCCTCTCCTCATCTGTAGAATGCTGTTAATACCTTTTCTTTTTTAATATATATTTTTTTTTTAAGTGGAAAGCATACCATACCAAGTGGGAATTAGTCACCTCTGCTCTAAAGGGGTCAGGCTGGTCCCCAAGAGCCAGGTACAGAAATACTGTGGGCCTGAGAACCCCCAGAGAGCAGAGAGACAGAAAGGGGGGGGGAGCAGGAAGGAGAAGCAAAAGTAGGGACTGGGAAATGTTCAGCTGGAAAGAGATTTGATTAATAACTTAACCTGTCTTCAAGGGTTTGAAATAATGTCTGTGGTGTGTGCAAGTGGAGCAGTCAGAGATGCAAAAATCCCCCTTCTTCAGCCTCAAATTAACTCGATGTGAAAATCATTTCCTCCCACCCAGGGTGAAATCTGTATTTGGGTCAAGGTTTCTGTAGGTTTCACAGCTTTCCACCTGTGAGATCCTCTATGGGATGGACCTGTGAAGGGACAGGGTGTTGTGTTGGCAGTGCCAGGGGATGGAGAGGGGAAAGGGGTGGCAGACAGCACCCTAACCTGGAGGTGCTGCCACAGATGATTTTTTTTTTTTTTTTTTTAGCCTTAATGAAGAGATTTCATCCCTCTAAGTCAAGGCGAAGAGATATCTGCAGGGAAACCCCCTGCAACAGGCATGTTTGGAGGCTAAACTTGGTCCTCACTGCCTGTGATTGTCACCTTGCATCAGCAGTAAAACTGCAGAGCAGTAAACACTGAATTAGGCTCCGAGGTATCATGGGTGATCATGGTTTATCTGAACTAATTTGCACAAGCAAATTTGAACTGAAGACTGTGGGGGGGGAAAAAATGAGGGGAGGTCAAAATGTGATGCATTTTCTCTGTTTGTGTTTATTTGAGAGACAATAAGCACTTAACATGAGGGTTACAAGCAGGAAGATGTTCTTCAGATTGTTGCTTTTCTAGGGCACGGCTCCTTGCACAGTTTTGTGTGGCCACATCCCTGAGGACACCCAAAGGGAGGTGCTGAGTTTGTGGGAGATGAAACCTTTCCATGAAATAAATTGTTTTGCAGGCAGTGAAGATCCAGAAAGATCACTGCCAGGAAGCTGAAGAGGAGGCAGCAGTGTGCCCAGGTGGCCAAGAAGGCCAATGGCATCTTGGGCTGGCTCAGGAACAGCGTGGCCAGCAGGTCCAGGGAAGGGATTCTGCCCCTGTGCTCAGCCCTGGGGAGGCCACAGCTTGAGTCCTGTGTCCAGTTCTGGGCCCCTCGGCCCCTCAGGAAGGAGCTTGAGGTGCTGGAGCAGGTGCAGAGAAGAGCAAGGAGGCTGTGAAGGGATCCAGCAGAATTGCTGTGAGGAAGGGCTGAGGGAGCTGGGGGTGTTGAGGCTGGAGAAGAGGAGGCTCAGGGGAGACCTCATCACTCTCTCCAACTCCCTGAAAGGAGGTTGGAGCCAGGGGGGGGTTGGGCTCTTTTCCCAGGCAACTCTCAGCAAGACAAGAGGGCACAAAGGGTCTCAAGTTGTGCCAGGGGAGGTTTAGGTTGGAGATGAGAAAGAATTTCTTTCTGGAGAGGGTGATCAGGCATTGGAATGGGCTGCCCAGGGAAGTAGTGGATTCTCCGTGTCTGGAGCTATTTCCAAAGAGCCTGGATGTGGCACTGAGTGCCATGGGCTGGGAACCACGGGGGGAGTGGATCAAGGGTTGGACTTGATGATCTCTGAGGTCCCTTCCAACCCAGCTCATTCTATGATCACTGAAATGATTTCCTGGTGGGCTCCTGGTTTGATCAGGTTATGGATGTTTGGGATGAAAAAGGAACAATTCCCAAATTTATGTTGGGAAAAGCAAGGCTGGAAGTTGCTGGTTGGGTTTTAAAAGCTTGCAACCCCAAAGGTCTGGTTTCAGTGGGTTTGCAGCAGTGTTTAGTGTTATTCAACAGAATTTCCCATCTGCACTGGTGGGGAAACCTCAGTGGGTGATGTGGGTTTGTGTGTGATCAGAATCTCCAGTGAGGGTAACCAGTCAGAGGGCTAAAAGACTGATGTTATATTGATCATGAGGGTTTTATTTCACTGAGTAGAAAGAAAGAATATACTGCAGTAGAAATCATGTATTTAACAGAAAAAATCACAGATAAATGCTAAACAGAGAAGGAAATTATTTCATGCAATGTTTACATATTTTTAATTTTTTTAATCTGAGTTTATTGTAATAGCTTGAGAGAACTTGAGTGAAAATCCAGAATAGCAAAGCTTTCAAGAAAACAATAATCATGTAAACCCTGTGGAGTTCTTTTTGAGTATTTGGATGCTCTGAGTAGGAGCTGTTGGGTGTCACAATTTCTTGCATTATTAATAAAAGTAGCAGCTTTGCATCTTCCAAGTTCTAATTATTTCTCTAAATATCTCCAGGAAATAGTAGCATAAAATAACAAGCATTTTAAAAGGCTGGATAAACATCATTGGGAGAATGAGCTTCAACAATGAGTCATGCTCATGTTTACAGTTTTATAGTGATTTTCAAACCATAAAATAAGTACAAGATTAAAAAACAGCCTTGATTTGGCTGCTCAGGTCAGAGTTATGAGTCAGGAGTATCTGCATCTCAGCTGGCATCAGTAGATAACTCCTGCTCTTGTTAATTGATGGACTTTTGAATCTAAAGTGGAGAAGTGTGGAAAGAAGCACGTGCCACTTCAGGAAAAGAAACCACACAACCCATTGCAGCAGTTTATGAGCAAATAAAAAGTCTCCTCTCCAGAGTCACTCGTTTTTTATTTGCGAGTTGTTTATATAGAAACCTCTAACAAGGTTATTTATATATTCATATCTAACCCACACATATTCCAGTCACTTGGCAGATAGCCTCCAGACCTGCAGGTCTTGAACTCTTCTCCAGAAGTAACCTCAAAGAGCCAAATTCTGCTTCTTTTCTTCTCTTAACATTTGTATTTTTTTTTTTTTTTGTGAAGTCCCTGCCTGGGCATTTTGCCCAGCTGAAGAAAATACTGAATATTATTGACCAAGTTCTGTGCTGCTGTGCTCAGAACCAGACCGTGGGCTCTCTATTCCCCTGAAAGTGCTGTTCTTATGGTAGTTTTATTCTTTATTAAAAAGTAAAACCAAAACCAGGCATCTTTTGCAACTCCTGAAACTTTGATTTTGATCTCACGTTTTACAACTCGGACACAACCAACACAACATGGATCTCACTCAGGTTTCAGTGACAAAAATGGCCAGAAATGGTTCATTCCTCTTCTTTTCATGGAGATTTCCTGTAGTTTTCAGAGTATCTGAGTTAGAGCTTTAATGCAAACCAAAGGTGAAGGACAGGTGAAATTTCCCAACTCCATTTTTCCCAAAGGATGGGAATTAATTGTTCATTGTAGTTGGTGAATCAAAAGTGCACAGCACTGAAAATACCAGAAATCTTTGTTCTTCAATTTCCAGCTTTAAATTATTTAGGTATTATTTATTCTCAAATATATTTTTTTTCCAGTTTCCACCCTTAAGCAAATGACACCCAGTTTTCATGTGAGAAAACCACTCCTACAACATAATAGAAAATGGATTTTTTTTATTAAAAAAAGGTTTTTAACACGAACTTGAAATGTGGCAGGGATCTAGCCTTGACTTTGGGCACTTGGATTTCAGTGCTTTTGGAGGAAATACCTTGGTTTTAATTATGTTTTTTTAAAAAAGTGTTATCTCTATTTAAGTCTAAACACTCATTTTCTTAAGAACTCTGAATTTTGCATAAGCACCACTCAAACACAGAACTGAATGGAAATGAGATTCTAAAGCACAAACATGAAACATTTCACTCAGTAAAACTCCCCAGTTGTGGAGGATTTGCACAAGCACAGATGGGTTGAGACTGGGCTCCCTCTGGGGCTTTTCCAGTTGGAGTGACAACTCTTTGGGTACCCCAAAGATGCAGAAAAGTAGCACTGAGACTACACAATTTCTGCTGTTTTCAGTCCAGTCTGAAGCTCTGAACCTGAACAGGGAACTGTAAAACAAAGCCAGGCAGTGAAATTCTCTAAATATTGCATTTCCAGCATCATCCAGCCAGTTGCTATCATCTGAAGGGCTCCCTGGCTCTCTGTAGCTTTTGTTGAAGTTGGACCTGCTGTGGGAGTACAGGTTCTTCTGACCTGGGACAATAACTGGCTGATTCCTCCAAGCCTGCAAAGATTTCAGTTCATTTCTTCTTTTTTTTTTTATCTCTTTAATCAGAAGATCTGTTTGTTTGAAAAGCAAGCAAGGGCCTAAGCTTTTTTTGAACTTGTGGTATGGTCTAGCTCCAACTGTATGCATTTGATGTCAATTAATTCCTTTACTCTGGCAGGGGCAAACATCCCTAAGAGCTATTGAAGAGTTGTGGTAATGAAGTGTTGTTTAATAAACTGTTGTTAAATAACATTTTCTCTGAGCAGTAGAAGTGTACCTGGAAGATGGAACCAGCTCTTGGTTTTTAGCTGGCCAATCAATAAGTTCCTAAATCAACAGCAAGAACTCTAAAACCTTTGGAGTGTGCTTATCTGCTTGCACCTCCTATTTTTCCTTATTTTCAAATGCTTAAAATGCTACCTGAGGAGCAGACTTGATGTTTCTCCAAGTCGTTCAGCAAAGCTTAGTTACTCATCTCCCTCCCACCACCACCACCACCTTCAGGGTTGGAACTGGGCTCATGTTGCAAACCCCATGCAGAAGCAGGGGTGAGGAGGCTTTTTTCCTTCTCCAGCAATTGCTGCAGTGCTCTGAGACCCTCTGGTAGTGCCAAATTCTTCACATCATGGCAACAACCACCCTGGAGAAGGTTCTGCCAGCTGTCAGGCAGGACAAAGCCCTCTCAGCCCTTTCTTTATCAACCATTTTCTCATGACTGCTTAGGTTCAGGGTTTGGACTCTTTTTGACAATACCAACCTAAGCCAAACATGTGGCTACACAGTCCTGGATTAAGTGTCTGTTACCACTGTGCAAGATGAAACCAAAAAGGAAACTCCCATGTGAAAGCAAAACAAGATGGGGGTTACTGAGGAAAAGGTTTTTACTGTCACCTGGATGTGGTTTCACATGAGAAAAAGCAAGAGGTAGCTTCCTCCTCTGGTCTTGGGGATTCTCCACCTCAGCTCTTGGTACATGAAAGGTAAATTCAAGAAATTCAAGACTTGGCCTGCTCACTCTCCTCTCTGGCAGTGCTTTATCCAGCTGTGCTTTCACCCTTGGGAAAGGCTTTATTTTAGAAAATTAGAAAAGAAGTGTCTGTGTTAGTCTCCAGTTAGGAAAAATTACAAGTGAAGACCCAACCGTTCACCATCTCAAAATAATTTGCCATTACATAAAGCTTCCCCCTTTCAGAGCAATATTCAGAGCTCTTTAACACCTTTTTGGGGTTTATGTTGGGTTTGGGGTTGGTCACAAAAAGTCATTGTGGGTTTTCCTCTGTGTGGTAAGAGGCCTTGGTCAAATTCCTTCTGCTGTGTCCTTGTCCTTTGGTGCTGACACCTTTGGGCCACGTGTCTGGTTACTCTACAGGAACATTTGAGCAATCCTGGGAATATAATGCAAATCCAGAATCATGGATCTTCACTGCTCTTCCCAGAAAACAAGATGTGGCCGGGTAGCTGTTTCAAGAGTTCTGTATGACACAGTGACTGGTTGGGAACAAGATATTTGGGGATGTAGCACTTAAACACCACGAAGAGGAAACAGCCACTGAAACAGGGGCAGATGTAAACTTGTTAATGTGAAAAAGAGGAATTAAACCCTCCTCTGTATGGAAATGCAGGCAGAAACTTCACCATAAAGGCACAGGGGAAAGCAACCAACAGCTTCAAATGTGCTTAAGCCAGATTTTTGACATCTCTTTAGTACTGAAATGACATTAATTTAATGGCTTTATTCAAGATCACTCCCATGAAGGCAGTAAGATGCCAGACACGGTAAAGTCTGTAGAAGAGATCTGAAGTTTCTTTCAGATATTTTCAGGGTTCAGGCACAGCCGGTACCAACTGGGCCTCTGCTCGCTCCCCCCTCAGCCCACTGTGGACAGGGAGGAGAAAACCCACCCAAAGGCTCCTTCATCCCCACAAGGACAGGGAGGTTTGCATTCCCTGTTATGAGAACAGGCTAAAAAAAACCCCAGACAGGTTCAATTTGGGAAGGACAAAACCCCTAATTTAATTTATTTCCCCCTCCTCCCCTCTCCCGGGTCCCTTCCCTGCCGCCTCCCCTCAGGGCACAGGGGACACAGGGGGGGTTCAGCCTCAGTTCCCCACACGCTGTTTCTGCTGCTCCTTCCTCCTCAGGGGAGGACTCCTCACATCTTTCCCCTGCTCCAACGTGGGGTCCCTCCCACGGAAGATTCCTTCAGGAACCCACGGGATATTCCTTCAGGAACCCCAGGACACAAGTTCCTCCTGTGGGCTGCAGTCCCTGAGGAACAGCCTGGGGCTGCCCACAGAGTCACTGCGGGACCAGTCGCCTCCCCTGCCACGGGCTCCTCCATGGCTGCAGAGCCCCATCTGCCCCTCTCTGGGATCCTGCGATGGATGCAGCTTCATCTCTGACCTCCTGGGACACTTCAGGGGCTACAAATCCACCATCACCCCTGCCCTGGGCTCCTTCAGGGACGGCTCCTTCAGGGACTGCTCCCCCGCGCTCCTCTGTGGCTGCCGGGGCACGGCCGCCATTTCACCAGGGGCTGTGGGGAAACCTCAGCTCGGGCACCATTCCCCCTCCTTCCTCACCCACCTCGGGGTCTTTTCTCTGGCATTGCTCTCTCACTTTGCCCTCTACTCTGCTCTGAAGGTCCCTTTTTTATATATTTTTGCAGTTTCCCCTTTCTTGAGTCTGTTCCTGGCAAGGACACCTCCAGCTTCCCACATCTGCTGAGCCTTGGCCAGAGCTGGGGCCTGGATCGGAACCAGAGGAGCTTCCAGCAGCTGGAACAGGAGGTTCCCTGGATCCCAAACACCCCAAACACTGTCCCCAAACACTGCCACCACACGTGATGGTGGAGACAGCACCCGAATTGTCCCTACACACCCAAACAGCCTTCCCAAGGAGGGCTTTGGGCACCTTTGGTGTCCTTTCTGTCATGTGCAGGTACCTCAAGCCATCCCGTTGGGCTACAGCAAAATAGCAATCATCAGTTTGCTGGGTTTTTTTGTTTTCTTGTTTCATAAAAGTAGTTCCCAGACAAACGATGGAGCGTTCAATCATTTTGCAAGCTTTATCACTTCCCTTTCATTTGATCTGGTTGCACAGTTTCTCCCAGCAACCACAGGATGGGCTACAAGCAGAGTCTTCTCCAAGTTCCATATACATTGGAAGAGATTTTAACTGAGAAAGACACCAGCCAGCACCATTTTTTTTTCAGGCCAATTTTTCACTTACAGTGAGAAGCAGAAAGGGAAAAGAAAGCAGGAAGCCAAGAAAAAAAAAAAATAAAAAAGATCCATTAGTGTCACTGGTTCAGGGTCAGGTCACTGAACCATGGAGCTGAACCTCCAGGTGTGGTCCAACAAAGACTGGCTGCTCCCTGGGTGCATGGAAGGAGCTTTCTGAAAGCTTTGAGATACCTGAAAAGCTCCCCTGCAAACAGCTGAAGGCAGGAGAAATGTCTGGATCCTTCCCTGGAGCAAATAGCACATCTGAAGGCAAGGCTGAGCCCTCTTGGTGCAAGAAAGAGGTGGGGACAGTGATAGAGAGGAGGCTGGTGACACTTCTCATTTAGCCTCACAGCACAGCAGAAGGTTTCTGACCCCAGGTTGTGGATTCCAAGCTGCAGGAATCAGCCCTAGGATGCAGAGTGGAGTGATGGCAGCTCTGAAAATCAAGGAGCCTCCAGCAGGATCAAGAGCACCATGTGTGGTGGCAGCACAGGTGACAGGAGCCACTTATCAGCTTTCCAGAAAAAGGAGACATATAAGTACAGCTCACCAGAGTGCCTTAGGAAAAAAAAAATTATAAAATCTCTCCTGTGATTATATTGCCAGAAGCTGGAGCTGCAGTTTCTTCTGGCTCCTGACTTGCAATCCTGGGTGAAACAAGTGGTGGAACAAGTCAGGGATTACGAGTGCATGGAAGCAAATTTTCCTCCCAGTAGATTTTTTGGAACATCAACCCAGTAAGTAAATAGGTCAGACAAAATATCAAGTATTTTCCCTGCCCTTTCTCCTGCTTCTTATTTAAGCAGCACACTTTAGAGGTGAAGGATACAAAGCACATTTAGCATGATACATATACAAAGTCTATTTTGGTTCTTGTTTTGTTTTTAAGCTTTCTTTTGCAATGTGTGGAACACAGCTCTATTTTTATCCTTTATGGATCCTTTAGCCTTCATGGCTATCCACATCCCTTTGGGGGTTGGAAACTAAATCTTTTTCCCTATCTACCTCTGATATGAAGTCATGTGGCTGTGTCTAAACCCCTGGAGGTGCTGGGTATGGATCTGCCTCTTCTTGGGTGAACAAAGCTGGTGTTCCCCAAACCTGCAACCTAAACACTCCTGGACCTTCTCTCTGAGAAGCTGTAGGTTGCTAGCAAATGGAAACACACCTAGTTGCCAGCCAATCAACATGCACATGACCAAGGGGTCATGTTCCACCTTGGCCTTGGCCAATGGTTGGCCAAGTAGGAAGTCCTTGAGCTCCAGGTTTCTGCTGAAGTCAGAAGGTCCTCAGGGAGGGTCATGCAGGTCAACCAACCCAACGGGGTCCTTGGTGCTGTAGGACCCAGGCTTTGAGCCAAGTTCTCTTATCAAGGTTCATGGATAAGAAGTACACAGAGTTCCTCTCTCAGTTCCTCCCCACAGAGCTTTGCTACTGGAGATAAACTGAGTGCACGTGGCTTAAAAAGCAGACAGTGTGCTGGTTCAACCAATGAGACTTATTTCCTGCTCCTTGGTTTTTCTGACTTTGCATTCCCAGGGACTGGGAATGTACTGTTCTGGATTTTGGGGGTGTCCACTAGCAAGTCTTACTGCTCTGCTCATAAATATCTTTTGCTTTGATTAGGGAAATAATTGCTTGTAAACACCCACTTGAGCTCATGCCATGAAAAAAACCATTGAGAACACGACCTGTCTAGCACACAACCAACACACCATGGACATTGTGGAGAAAGAAATCCACGTAGAGCAGAAATGAAGGAATAATTGTGAACATGAATCATTCTGGTTTTTTTTCTGTTGGAGTTCCTGAAGTAATCTATTTGTAACCAGCTAATGAGCCCTAGATAAACACCATTTGTCACGATTACCCCAGCTTCATAAAGCATCAGTCTGTTTGCTTTACTTTCAGGGAGTATTTCAGTGTTTTGCTGAAACAAGAATTATACCAACAGGAGCCTGGGGGAGAGATCCCTCTGTGTAATGAATTAATAATTTGGATTTTGTGCCTGTTACCTGTGGGTTTTGTCTGAGAAGGGATTGCAGCACTGGGTTGATGTGTGGTGAGGTGAGCGTGGTCTGAGGGAGCTCACCAGGGATGGCAAGGGCAGTGTTGGCCATCTTTAGGAGCTAAGTTTTTTAAATTAATTGGGCAGCTAAAGATGACTTGCAGATACCTCTGCAAGTGAGATGTGGAGTTCTGCATCTCCTTAAGTTGCTTGTGTATTTCTGTGTTTGAGTATATATATTTTTTTCATTTATTTTCTTTGCAAATTAGATAGCAGTGGGGGAATTTGACACTGGGAAGTAATTATGCACTGTCCATATAATTATTAGAGATGATGATGCAGGGTACTTTTTGGCCTGGTGAAATGTCATGAAGCTCATTTTTGTTTTCAGGATGAAAGTCTAAACCAGCTCACCCTTGTCTCACCATAAACAAGCTTGATTATAGAAATAATCCCATTTATTTTCTCTCTCTCCTAAAGATTCCTCTTACAAACTGCCTCTTCTTAGTAATTAGGATGTTGAGATCTGAAGATAGTCCCTGCCTGGCTCTATGGATTGCAGACTCATTAAGTTAAACTAAGTGAAGAGAATCAAGTCAGGCTAATTTCAAATTGCTCAGATTCTGTTGCTCCTTCATTTGTTCTGAGGTTTTTCTTTGGCAGGGGAAGAAGCACAACTATTACAACAGTTCTTAATTGTTAAAGGGTTTCATTGCTAATAATAATTGGAAGAAAAAAAACCACATTAGAAAGGGAATAAAAAAGAAGAGAGGCACTCTCTCATTTCCATAGACTAGACATAAAACATGTGCAGCATTTATAGAAATATGGGTTTGATGTAAAATCTAAATGTGTAAAATTAGATGTAAAATCCAACCTGTGGTGAAAAGTGATGCAAATGCCCTTCAGGTTCCATGGTTCACTTGATGTGAACAGAAATAGTGCTGCAATGTATGCACTGGGGATCCATCATATCTGCTTGCTTATGTTATCTGGGTGTTTGGGGAAACTTCTGCTTTCCTGGAAAATGTTCTCATAAAGGAGAAGAATGCCAGGAAAGAGAAACCAGAACTGTAGAAAAGCATCAGGGTTTTCATTTGTGTTGTTTGCTCTATTTTGAGAAGCTTCAGGCTCTTCCTGAGATATATTTTGAAATATCCCAGAACTGATGGTGCTCTTTAGGTTTTAATCAGCTTCCTTTTACTTCTTCTCCTTTCAGGCAATGGATAACTTATATGGAGTTCAAACTTTCTTCCTGTGTTTGGAAGACAACACTGGAGCCTCCTTTGGTGCTTTCCTGATGAACAGCAATGCCATGGGTAAGAAAAGTTTCTGTGTAGCTCTGAGAAGTTAATCACCTCTCTAAATGATCTGCACTGGGATCAAAACTGAGCTGATGTAGATGTCTTTATTTTCTTTCCTTTTAAATACTGTATCATGTAACATTTTAAAGACTGCTTCACAGGGAATGTAAAGCAATGAAGCTTATAAAGGATGGCACATAGATGCTAATATAACTTCAGCCTTTTCCAAAAGGAAGCATTAAGGTGAAACTCAGGACTTAAGAAAATATTCACAACAGTAATGTAACATGCTCCTTCTCTTTTACATCTTTTATGTTAGGCAGGTCAAGGGAGGTGATTCTCCCCCTCTACTCTGTTCTCTTGAGACCCCTCATGGAGTTCTGTGTCAAATTCTAAAACCCTCAACACAAAAAGGTCACGGAGCTATTGGAGTGACTCCAGAGGAGGTCATGGAGATGACCTGAGGGCTGGAGCAGCTCTGGATCCAGGCTGAGTGAGTTGGAGTTGTTCAGTCTGGAGAAGAGAAAGCTGAAGGGAGATCTTTGAGTAGTTTCCCATGCCTGAAGGGGCTCCAGGAAAGCTGGGGAGGGACTTTGGACAAGAGTGTGGAGTGACAGGACAAGGGGAGTGGCTTTGAAGTGGAAAAAGGTAGATTTAAGTTAGACATTAGGAGAACCTCCTTCACTATAAGTGTGGAGAGACACCAGTCCAGGTTGGCCAGGGAAGTTGTGGCTGCCCCATCCCTGGCAGCGTTGAAGACCAGGCTGGAGGGGACTTGGGGCAACCTGGGCTGGTGGGAGGAGTCCCTGCCCATGGGAGAGGGGTGGAACAGGATGAAATCACACTCAGGGAGCAGTTGTTTATACACCAGCTCAAAGGATTTCACCCATTTCAGTGTTTTGTTGTGCAAGCTGCATGGGTGACCTGTATTCTGTAATGCAATGGGCTCAGGGCTATTTCTCATACCACTTAATCTGGACACAATTACTCACCACCAAGTGTTTCCTTGTCCCAACACATTCAAACACAACATTTTTGCTTTTTCAGCAGAGATTTCTACTCTGAGGCAGCCACCCAGGCCAAGCTCTGCCTTGTGAGCCAGAGCAGTCAGGCAAAACCACTGCCTGGGGATTCATCCATCCCCCTGGCAGAATGGAGAAACAGGTCCCAGCACTTTGATCAGCTCTTGGGAACACTAATTACCCAGAGGTAGTTTCACACAATGCTTCTAATTAAAATAGAAAATACTTTTTGTCTCTAGGTTTTGCTGGGGAGGGGTGGTTGCTCTTGGGTCTATATCCAGTGAGGAAAAGGGAATTTGGAGCCCTGGAGAAGGGCTCAGTGGAGTCCTCTCTTAAGAAGAAAGTCAGTAGTAGTGAAAAGGGGGAAGAGTGACTTTAAACATGCAAATTATGTGTGCAAGGCTTTGCTTTTTTGCTTCATTTTCTCCCTGCTGTAGATACCACCTGATCTCATGATACCAACTGGGTGCTGCTTCATTCCCTGCTCAAGGAATAAGCAAGGAATTGGTGGTTCTTTATCAGTCTTAATTACATTAAAGCCCTTCTTAACTTTTTTATTCCCTTATTAACTTTTTTATTTTAAATCTCAGTCTCAAGGCTGTGTGAGTTTTGAACTAAGTGGATGTGGTATTTGGCCATGTGCCATGCTGACAGAACAGGACAGGACAGGACAGGCTGATCCCTCCTGTCAGCTGAATCACATATGATTGGGGAATTATAAAGAGAAAATAATTTAACTCCCAGAGCAATCTTGCTATGGTTTTATGTGTAATGACTCTGACTTGAAATGTAGTGAAATATTCCCTTCTGGTTTGGGAGGTGCCATAATAGAAATGACTATGATAAATTACACAGCTTATATAGAGATTCCTGTGCTTGAAATTCATAGAAAAATGGGAGAGTTTTTTTAAAGTTGTATTTCTATGTAATTGTATATTTAAGTGTTATATAGATATTATATACAGAATTATATAGAATAATCTCAGCCCCTGATTTATCCTTCAGTTGTAACTGAAAGAGTACTCCTGCAAAAGTGAAATTGTGTTGTAATAATAATAATTTAATAATAAACCACCCAAAGAAGAACACCACTGGCATGCAAAACACACAAAGGTGTTTAACTTAAAAGTGAACCCCATTTTTTATGTAACTTGATGACATTTTGCTTCTCTACCCACGAGACAGAGGGAGCTGTTGGATATTGGCTTAATTTTATTGTTTCATAAATGAGGCTTTTGCAGAGACTTGGGAAGCAGGGAATACAATTCCTGTGTGGAGGTAAATTTGGGTTTTGTGACATCAGTCAGTGCATTTCAGGGACACAGCTGTGGCTTGGTCCTGACCTTGAGTCAGCAAAACACTCAGGCCCTGCTCATCCTTCTCCACTCCACACCCATTTCCTTTACATTAGAAATGCAAGATATTAGAAAACTTAGTGTTTGACTTGGAAGAAATAATTACAGCACATTAGTGGAGTTTAATTGCTATGGTAATTTAAGTGACTTGTGTGTGTTTTACTGTAATTATAGTGTCACTAAAGCTGCAAATCCTGGGGAGAAATAAGTAAATAGTGGCTTGTTGAAGCAGCTGGTTGGGCAATGATTGTGCAGCCAGCACTGGAGAGCTGTGCAATTTAATCCATGGAACTTCCTCACTGGTCTTGTGGTTCAGTGTTCTCCTGTAATGATTCCCTGTACATCTGCAAGGGATTTCTAAGAACAGAGAGCAGCAACACATCCATACCTGCCACAGAGCTCAGCCCAGCAGCACATGCTGCAGAGAAAAGGGCTTCTACCCTCGTGTTGAACTATTTATTTTTCCCTGTGTGACACTTTATGTAAAGGCCCCAGAGGAGGCAGCCTGAACCAGAACACTTGTGTGGCAAATGCACTGAAAGGAACAAACCTGACCTTGGTGCCCTAGTTGTCCATAATTATACAAGACATGAGCAAATGGAACAGGACAGAAAGGTTCCTGAGTAAAACTTGGCAATTACTCTACTTTGCACATTTGCCACCATCTAATATAGTATTTCTTTTAAATGTAAAGGAAACGATTGCCTCAGTGCAGATCTCTGCTGGCTCAGGACTCTATTGTGGAAAGCTGCAAAACAAGATACCTGGAAAAATTTAAAAAGTATGGAAGCAGCACTATTCCTGTTAAAGGAACAAGGGTTCCAGTGAAAGTACAAGGGTTGGACTTGATGATCTCTGAGGTCCCTTCCAACCCAGCCAATTCTATGATTCTATGACAGCTTCAGAGTAGAGTGATTTCCATGGCATATATCTAATGGCTTAAAGTCTCCTGTTCAGAACCTGTGTGCTTTATCTCCCAGTGACACACCTTTCCACAGGACTTTTAAAGAAATGCAGGGTCAGGGTTATCTTGTTGCTTGCAGTCTTACCCAGTTTGTCCCAAGGTTTTGTTCAGTGCAGGTAACAAGGACTGGAAGTGCTTTAGCAAGTCCCAAGTGCTGCCCTGCAGAAAAGAGGGATAAGAAATTATCCACCCAGGTCTGTACCCTGGGATGGCTCTCACCTTTGGGGCACTTTGCATTAAACATTTATTTTTTTTCAGTATTTCACACCTTGGTTTCTCTCACTCCTAGTTCTGGTAGTGGTATCTACTGCTTTAGTGCCACTTATTCCTTAATTAAAGAATAAATAAATGACAGGGCTCATGTTGGGTAGAAAAATTTCCTAGCCCATAATAGGATGGGCTTAGGAGGATGTGAGGTGGACTTTGTGGCAGGCAATATACCATGAAAAAATTCTAACATTTGATAAATATTTGGCTAGCTGAGGAAATGGAGAAAATATTATTGTGTTTTCTGTAGCTAAAAAAAAACCCCAGTGGGACTCTCAGTGGCTTTGAATGACAATCTGCTGGCAGAAGGACAGCTCTACTGGGACAAGGAGTTTGCATAGGGATGCATGGGAGAATTAAATATATAAATCATGTTTATAGTGATGCAAACACAAAAGTAAAGGAAGAAGGGCTAAATTCCTGCTGCCTAAAACGAGAAGCACAGGCAGAGCAGTGGATATTCAGAGCAGAATTACTAAATTTTCATTTTGTGCAGGTTTTTTGCAGCTCCTGGCAATGACCAAGCTTCAGCTGGAATGAAGCAAAGACTGCACCATGCAGTGGACCTAAAATGCCTCTAAAGTAACATTGGCTGAGCTGCTGGATTTTCTTATTGCTTTAAAACTAGCTTCCAACTTTCACACTGCCTTTTTGGCATCCTAAAACACTTCTAACTCTATCAAGGTACTTGTTTCACTCAGTTCATAGTAAGGTTTTATGTCTCCATGGGTCTCCATGTGATGCAAAAATCTGCATTTTAGGCAGTGGGGCACTTGAGTGCAGCTTTGTCTTTCAAAACTGAGCAGTGGCTGTAAAACTCTGTGTTTTCTCAGAATTTCTGGCTGTCCTCATGCATGCCAAATTTGTTAAGAAGTGCTGTTACAGTTAGTGTTACCTACATGGATTTAGGGCCATAATTCTGCCCATTCTTTGTTTCAGGTTGGCTGCCATCAGGCATGGATGATCAGCCTGGATCATCTCACATGGTTTGCTTCTAAGTCAGAAGGTAAATTCTTTGGTGTATTTTTCATAAATAAGCACAGCCAAACACTCTTTTTTTTTTTTTTTTAAATGTGTTTTTAATTTTTTTTTAAATCACAGAGATTTCACATTATGTAGTGAAACCTCTGAAGACAGATGAAATTTTTGCTATTAAATACACTTTAATTAAATGAATAAAAATTTTGGAAATGTTTGCTTTTGATAAAGCTATTAGGAGGCTAATTTACACAGCAGCTCCCTCATATATAATCTTCATTATGTTATTTTTTTAAAAATCATTGTAACTTGTTGGGCTTCTGGTATCTTTGGGGAGTTCTGCAGAAAACAGATAGCAGTCCAGAGAAAAAATAAGTATAGATTCCTATGGTTCCTGAAATACAGCCCTCAAGGAATATTGGCAAGATTTTAGGCCTACTTTACAGAAATAAGTCTCTTCAGATATTAGCATAATATTTCATTGGAAGAGGTCTGATATCTGGCAGGAAAACAAGCTTTCTGAGTAATGACACTCTTCAAACAAAGTGTGCTGGAATATCTTCCACTTCCTAAAGAGAACTTGGTTCAAATATTCAAGAGTAATTTATCTTATGGCACATGTATCATTCCTGAGCTGGTTTTACCCCTTTCTGATTTGTTGCACAAGATTCTAAATTTTCTTTTTTGAGAATTCATCCCATTCCAATTGCAAAAATTACTCAGGAAGTGATTATTAATAACAATATTAACAATAATAATAATATTCATTTTTCTGCCATAGTACTATCATCATATGATTATCTTCTATTGCTGCTATAATTGTAATATTATAAATATTAATATTATTCATTTTATTAATAGACTTGACAATACCTCAAGTTTTTGACCCAGATGATAAAACCTAAATTATGCAATATTGTTTTAAAGTGACTAACACTTTATTGCCTGGTACAAACACATAGACCAGACAACAATTACATTTTAAATCAGCTGCTTTAAATAAGGTAGATATTCCCTAGCAAAAGAGAACCAAAAATCCACAAGTCACCCTTGTCTATCCATACCCTATCCCTATCCTATCCATATCCTATCATATCCATATCCTACCCCTATCCATATCCTATCCCTTTATTATTTTTCTGCTTTAAAGTTGCATTACTTCACCCTCCTATTGTTTCAGACATTCCTGCCTATATAGGACTTCATCTTTACTGCTGCAATATTCTTTTTCTGTCTTTTTTTTTCTCATATTTGTCACTTCTCTATCTCCACCTCAACATTTGAGGCCACAAATGCTCAGCTCACCTTCAACAAGCCTGAGCTGTTTTCTTGTTGAGGAATAATAATTTTTCTATCAGTATTATCCCACCAGCTCTGGGATTTTACTTATTATTTTGCCTCTAAGGTTGCCTCCCATTGTGCACATCTTCCAGTTCACACAGGAACATAGAATCATAGAATCATAGAATTGGCTGGGTTGGAAGGGACCTCAGAGCTCATCAAGTCCAACCCTTGATCCACTCCCCCCGTGGTTCCCAGCCCATGGCACTCAGTGCCACATCCAGGCTCTTTGGAAAGATCTCCAGACACGGAGAATCCACTACTTCCCTGGGCAGCCCATTCCAATGCCTGATCACCCTCTCCAGAAAGAAATTCTTTCTCATCTCCAACCTAAACCTCCCCTGGCACAACTTGAGACCCTTTGTGCCCTCTTGTCTTGCTGAGAGTTGCCTGGGAAAAGAGCCCAACCCCCCCCTGGCTCCAACCTCCTTTCAGGGAGTTGGAGAGAGTGATGAGGTCTCCCCTGAGCCTCCTCTTCTCCAGCCTCAACACCCCCAGCTCCCTCAGCTCTTCCTCACAGGAATTCTGCTGGATCCCTTCACAGCCTCCTTGCTCTTCTCTGCACCTGCTCCAGCACCTCAAGCTCCTTCCTGAACTTCCTGAGGGGCCCAGAACTGGACACAGGACTCAAGCTGTGGCCTCCCCAGGGCTGAGCACAGGGGCAGAATCCCTTCCCTGGACCTGCTGGCCACGCTGTTCCTGAGCCAGCCCAGGATGCCATTGGCCTTCTTGGCCACCTGGGCACACTGCTGCCTCCTCTTCAGCTTCCTGGCAATCCAGACTCCCAGCTCCCTTTCTGCCACTCTGTGCCCAGCCTGGAGCTCCCCATGGGGTTGTTGTGTTGAACCTCATCCCCTTGGGATCATCCCAACTCTCCAGTCTGTCCAGGTCCCTCTGCAGAGCCCTCCTGCCTTCCAGCTGATCCACACTCCCCCCCAGCTTGGTGTCATCTGCAAACTTGCTGATGATGGACTCAATCCCCTCATCTAAATCATCACTGAAGATATTGAACAGCACTGGGCCCAACACTGATCCCTGGGGGACACCACTAGTGACCGGCCGCCATTTTGATGCAGCCCCGTTCAGCAAACATCAGCAACATCTTTAACAAGCTCCTTATTTAATACATATTTACATCTTATAGTCCCTCCATCACTACTACATTGTGCCTGGGCAGATGAAATGAGTTTTTATTTACCTATAATCCACTTATTTTAAAAGACTGCTCCTAAAGACCACTTTACTTTTCATTGTCACCCTTCTTATGACACAGCCACAGCACCATGATAAAAACAGACAGGCATTAGCACTGGGAAATATTCTTGGTGATGCTTCAGGGAGCAAAACATCACATTGCATTCCTAATTTTGAAAATCTGCCTGGTAAAACATCCCAGCTGCTACAGGAAATAGGGTTTCAAGACGTATTACACCAAAAAAAAGCTTTCTCAAGCTAAAATTAGGTAGATTTACTCCTTTGTGAGAAGATGTCTTGTACTGCATTCATTAGTTTTCATATTTCCTTCATGATAAATTAGAAGTCTTAGATGAAGTTTCATATTACTATAGTAACAACTTCATTTGCTTCAATTTCCCTGTTTCTTTTCACATTTTTAAATCAATTTGGGTTAATTATATATGTTCACAAAGCTGTATTATCAGCTGAAATGAAATTCTTTATTCAACTCCAGTAAACTCTGCAGACAGCACAAGGTCACACTGGTAGCCAAGCTATTCCTTCCTGGGAGCCAGGTTTTCCTAAAGTGAGTTAAATCTGTAGAGTTAATAAAATATTCCTTCTTTATCAATAATTTCTTAATAAAATAGCCCAATATTACCTAGTTACCAAGGTTCTGCTGAGCTGCTTCTAATATTCTGGTCAGATTCCCATGGAATCTGCAGACATTCCTGTCTTCTGCTGCTCCCTCACCTCCCTACCATAAAAATTATCCTACCCTACTCTCTAGTAAAAAAATTATCCATGGATATTTTTGCATCATAGAGGTACCAATTTTAGACTGCAAAAATGATGGAATTGTGTGGTTTTCCTCAATTTGGCTGGTTCCTTGCTCTTTCCTTCTCAGCAGCCCTCAAAGAGGAGAGGCTTGCCTGGCCCTAGCAGCTTTCTACTGAGTCACCAAGATATTTCCCTCTCTATTTGATTATATCAAGTAATTAAGCAAAATTATAGTTATATATTGTATATTAATGTATATTAATATCATATAATTAATATTATATTGTATATTAATGTATATTTATACATTATGCTTGAAACAAGGATTTTGTGGTGGTGTTGAAAGGAGGTGAGGTTGCAGGAAAGAGCACCTTAGGTGGAAATAAAGTGGCCACAAGGCAATGCACTTCTTCTGGGAGATTTGTCATGTGGAGAGCACAAATGCATCTTCAGATGGTTAAATAAAACCTCCCTGGATATTACTGGGGTGGAACAATGCAATAACTGGTGGTCCAGAGCCAGGTGGTGACAGTGGCATTAAAGAACCTCAGGTGACCTGCAGGACACAGAATTCTTCAGGTGAAGGAATGATGGACTTAACAGCTCCAGGTGTAGAGGGAAGGGCCCCTCCTGTCTCCCCTGAACACATAAAAACTGTACCTGGTGATTTGGGAGGGATGTTTTTAACAATTGTCAGCAACTGGACCTTGGTTGGGGGTTTCTGGTGTTTGCTGTACCCACGATGGGACCTGAGTGTCAAGAAATAATCACAAGCATTTGCACCATGGGCTTTTGTGTTGTTTGCTGCTTTTATTTGCTGTTTCTGTCTCTTTTCTCTCTTGATGCTCAAGGAAGGACACACCTTGGAGCTCACAGAGTCCACTCAGCTGAAGAAAAGGATTTAATTTTCTAATCTGGCCATCAGAAGGAGGGAAAAGGAGTTGTAACCTTTTAGTGGAGATCTTCAGGGAATAGAAAGCAGCTCAGCTACATGAAGTCACTCCCTGCAGATGGATTTGCAGAGGAGGAAGGATGAGTTTTCTCTGCACCAGGTGTAAGTACAACTCCCTTGGCATTATCATTTGTAGAAGGTGTGATGAGCAACACCTACACAACTTGCCAGGCTGGTGGCCCCAAAGCTTTGTTCAAAGTCTGGCACTGTTTGATGTTTGCATTTGAGATTACAAGTGTTTGTAAACATAGTAATTAAAAAAAAAAAACAACACCTTAAAAAAAGGCTTCCAGCTGCTGTGTTGAGAAAGAAGACCTTGAAGACAATAAGATCAGAATCCTGAAGGATTTGTAGGGAAAGTGTGTGTGAAGCAGAAGCATCCCAGGGGATTTTTTTAACATTTCAGGGTTCTAATCCTTTATAATAGCAGTGCAAACATCACCACTAGGGACAAAGCTCCAGTTTAGGTGTTAAATGGCACAGAGGGGATAGTGCTGGAACTTTGAGCTTTCCCACATCTTCCAGGAGCTGATCCCCACTGTCTGCAGGAGCCCTGATGGCACTTGGGCAGAGCATCCTGCCTGCTGAGGGCTTGATAATTTACCAGAGAGAAACAGAGGCAAAAGAAAATCAGGTTCTTGGCACTGCTGTTATTCACATCAGTTCTCACAGATAAATGAATATTAAACATTCCCCCTTTCTTTAAAATGCTACCAAGCTTTTAATCCTTTTGTTTTCTTACCTTGACCATCTATTATTTTTACTGGAAAGAAATGTAAAGCTGAATAACAACCTGTAATTAAATGCTTAAATAAGTTTAAAAAAAAAAAAAAAGCTGGTGATGAATCAGCCTATAATAATGGTGGGTTTGCTTTGTTTCCTTCTCAGTAGCAAGAAACACAGGCACTGGCTGGAGAACCATCTGCAGCAAGGACAAGCAAAGTCACAGAAACAGTCAGCAGACAAGCTTTGACCAAAAAAAAATATATAATAATAATGCAAAGGTCAAACCAGTAATTTCATTAAGAAGCTACTTTGCAAATTATCTTTTCCTCACTGCAAAAGCTGGGAGACAATCTGTCATTTCAGCTTTTGTTCAGCAACGACCTGAGAAAAATGTAATAGGTTTGGAATTGTGGATAATGAAATTAAGACATAATAAGGTGAGTTTTGAGTGTTGTTTCCTAACTCGAGTTTTTGATTGCTTTTAGCTTAATGTCAGTATTGCAGCTCCATAATTTTACCTTAAAATACTTGGTATCTTTTTTTTTTTTTAGTTCTTCTGATGAACTGAAGTTATTAACCTTCCTTTGATAAGAATAACTAAAGTTTCTGGCTTTCTTGGTTTAAAAAAAGAAAAAAAAAAGAGCAGAAAATGTGCATTTACAACTTCACAAGCTAAGAAATGTTATTTTAATTTCTTTAAAATATAATTAAAAATTTTATCAGTGGCTCTTTGGGCTCTACCTGGTGCATGACTCCAGAATCCTTGGAGCTTCTTGGTGGTCTGTGCGTTTGTGTCTTCAAACTGGCACAACTGGGTAGGTGTGTAACTATTTATTTTATACCAGTGTGCTTTTTGGCAGCCTAAATATAGATTGGAGTGATCAGGGCTCTTAAATCCAAGACTCTGTTATGCCTGGGGTTGAATTATTAGACTGTAAATGGTTATGTGAATTATAAGTTTCTAAAAGGCAAAAAAATAATAACATAACTTAGGAGGTTGATGTTTCCCCTCTTTTGCAAAGACTCAAAAGAGAGGAGGATTTTCTGGTTTTAAATAGATTTAATTCTTGATACATGCATTTTTGTTTCCTGAAAGCAGTTCTTTCAGTTTCTCATGGGAAACACAACAATTTTCTTTTGCTCAAAGCCACAAACTATAATTTGATTGTTAACCCTGATGAGATCGTTTTAGGAAAATGCCTCTAGATCTGCTAGCAGGAGTGAAGATTCCTTCCTGCTGGCACAGTTCAGCTAGGAAGAAAGAACTGATATAAAATATTAAAACAAAACCACAAAAAAAAACCCAAACGAACAAAAACCCTGACAAAACCAAACAAAACCCCAAAAAGAAACAGAAAAAATCCCATGTCAGCCTATGACACACTTTGTGACCAATTCAAATTTAACACTCTGCCAACTCCACCCTTTGATAGTGCCTTTTATCTATTTGAAAAATCAGCATTTCTTGAAAAAGCATCCAAGCTCCATTCAGGTTCTTTTGCTTGCTGACTCCAAGTGTGAATTCAGCCATATGAGGAGGAATAAATACTGATGAATTAAACTCCTCTCTTTGGGTTTTTTTTTTTTCTTTGTTATGATGGGTGTTTTCACCAACCAAGAATCCCTTCCTGTGCTCTGCATCTTGCCTGAAGCAAAACAGGACAACCAGACTTTCTGACTCTTAAAAAGCTCAAGGTGAAGGATGGGAAGGAGGAAGAAGCTTAAGTGGGGTGGCACTGAGGCACTGCCAGATTTTATAGGGCTGCAAATGCCTCCAGTAAGCATCAGTGTTAATAAGCAGCAGCCCAAAACTTCCTTTAAGGGCATGGACAATGCTGTCCCCTTTGGAGTGTCCTTGAGCTGGCAGAGTACATCTGTGAGGATGTAGCTGAGAGTTTCTGGTGGCATACTTGAGAACTTTCTGTACTACCAGGAGTTAGCAATTAGCTGGAAGCAAATATTAATTCTCCTTTTTCCCCTTGGTTTCCAGGCAGTGAAGTACAGCCTGAAGTGAACACTGTCAGCTACAAATGATGGGTTCATATCACTCACTTGTAGGACACAACATTTTTTTAATATCCCTAATGCTGTCTCATTCCATCCTATGAAATAAAAAAGCAGGCAAAAGATTTGATCAAGTAATGCTGATGTAACACATTTTGATTTGTCCAGATCTTGGTGCATAAATGGCCAAAGAAAAAAAGTTTTTTTTTTTTCCAAGCAATCTTGTAATTCCTTTCTCTGATGAAAGGATAGATAATAAATATTGTCAGTGCATAAGCTTTGGTTCTACTGTTTGCTGTCTTGAAGAAGAGCAGTTATTAATTTACAGACATAAGTGATTTATACTCATGGTTATAGTTCATATCATCCTGATACTTGTTCTGTTTGAACCAGACACCTTCTCAGCTTCTGCATTTTGTGTGCAATGAAAAAAAAAAAAAAAAAGGAGAAAGATTTGGGGGATTGATTTAGAAGCTTTATTCCAACATTATTGCTGTGATTTCAGGTCTCAGCTGAATCATCACAAGCAAAGGGGACTGCAGTAACAAGACTTTGAGCAGGGGTTGCTCTGTTTTAGAGACTCACAAGTAAGTTCCTCACTTGCACTGAGAGCTGCAAAATTTCCTTTTTCTGTACAGTCTGTGTTGCATTGGAATTCTTATCTTTGTAATCACTGTCCTGGCTTGCATTGGTCTCTAAGCTGACCTAATGCAAATTCATAAATAGCAAAATGATTCAATGTTAGACTTTGTTCTTTGCCTCTGCTGTGCTTTGTTGGCTCAAAAGTGCTATTTGAAGGAGGATAAAGGCCCAGTGAGGATAAAGACACACAGAAACCTGTCTATCTACAAAAAGATACTTCACACATTGTGCAACTGCATTTCTTTTGCAAGAACTACACACGCTCTTGAACTTCAGACATCTTCTGCTTTCCCATGACAATGCAGTTATTCTGCTGACGTCATTTCTGGGTAGTAAAAAAAAAATAATAAATCAAAATCTTGTGGTTGATTGCTCTAAAATGAAAAGTACTTGTGTCTGACACCAAGCTCACAGTCTCTGGGCTTGAATTGTGAGGTGCAATAAACATTTGTTTTGCTCTCAGATTTCAATCTATGGTAAAAATTTCCCAGGGAGCCCTGTAAAGGTGTCTGTCTAGAAATGTTGATAGAAAAGCTGCCTCATGCTGCTTTTCAAAGCTCTATTCTGAACACTGGCTATTGAAGCTTAAAAGAGGAAAAAGATGCCTATGGTGTGCTAAGAATTTCCTTTGCTAGAGCTATTAATGAACTTTCTGAAGGTGTTTTCTTTGCAGTCCATCTCTTTCCCAAGCTCCCAGGTGCTGGCAGAGCCCTGGAGGATGGTGGTGCAGCAGCCCAAGCTGTGCTGTGAACCATACTGCTCATTCCAGATGTTGCAATTCCAGATGTTCACTGCAGTCTTGGAGATTGCTAGAGAATCTCTAGAGGTGTGTGCTGCACCTTCTTTCTATTGAATTCCACCAAGCTCATCACACCAGAAGCTGCTTGGAGGTGGTCTTACAAAGGTCTGAGGCTTTTATCCAGGTTTCCATTTATTCATGTGATAAAGAAAATAAGATGCAACCTATAAAAAAATAAAAGGGACAAGGCATCAACCTAAACTTTCCTTTTCTCCTGCTTAGCTGTGCCAGGGTAGTTTAGTAATTCAATGGCCATCAAGTCAGCTGAAAAGCTAAGATTCTCTTTCCAAATGAAGGAGTCAGAGTCTCTGTTTGTGTAAAACAGAGAAATAACCCTGAAAGTACCCAGGCTTCTCTTCAGATGAATATAAGAATGGGATAAGTGTTGTAGTTTCTCTTAGCTCTCTCTGTGGGCTGGTTCAAATGGAATTTCTAAAACCTGATCTTTTCCAGTATGCAGAAGAGCCAGGCTTCTATTTTTGAAAGTTCTGGGTTATGTTCTTTTGTTTGTTGGGGTTTTTTGTTGTTTTTTTTAGATGAGCACTGGAACAAATCTGATTTCAGTGTCAAACAGGAAGATTTTGGGGGCAGAAGTAAAATCCATGTGATCTGCTGTTTATTTAAGGCTGGAATTTTATCCAGGGGTTCCCAGGAGCCCTGTAAGAGCTGTAGTGTATTTGGACCAGTTTTCTGCTTGAGTGCATCTGCCTCATCAGTTTGCCAACATGTCCTGAAATTCTTGGGAGTAAATTCATCCCCAGCATAAACTGACTTCCAGCAGGGACAGATTGGTTCTCCTGCCAACAACTTGTTCACTCATATAGTGTAGAATCTGAGATTCTCACCAAAAAGTTGACCCAGTTATTCACCTTTTGACCAACTAAGAGATTAGTTTTGTCTCAGGAAAAGTAAACTATAACTCCATGTATGCAGATATATCCAATAGATATATCTAATATTCAGATATAAAGTGTGGCACAGTTGTTCCCAGGCTGCCAGGGAGGCTCTTCAGCCTGGTCCCATCCCTGGGAATGGAATTCCAGTGTCAGGGAGCCATGGGGTGCTCTGTTCAGAGGAGGTGACTCAGGTCATTTTGTTCAGAAACCTCAGGGGATCCAGAGGGTACCCAATCCAGGGACTCTTTGGAGGGGATGGGACCCTCTTCTGTTTTCTTGGTAAAGGTCTTTACACCACTAATCAAAGCATAATTCAATTAATGTGACTTCACAGTGACATCTGCATTTCAGGGAAGTCCTACCTACAATGTTCTACTGCAGAATAATAGAAACCAGTTCAGACCTGAACTGGAGATGTAAAAGTAGAAACCTTTCAGAGCTCTCACTTTCCCAGCTTTACCTGGTTTTATCTCCTGCTGTGTTTTGGTAAAGACATTAATATTCCTTCCTGCAGGAAGGCTTCAGGAGCATTCTTGGAACTGCTTTCATTACTCACAGGGAAAAATCATGAAGCAGGCACATGGTGAGTGCATGGAGTCAGCTAAGGAGCAGGTGTCCTGGGAGTGGAGGATCTCTGTCACCTTCCAGTGACCTGCAGCTCTTTGCACCCAAAAGTCACTCATGCTTCCCTATCCAGGAAGGTGATAAGGGCTCCTATCTCCTTTTCTGAATGAACAAGGGCTTCACCTGGAGTTTCAGAGGAGGAGATGGCAGCTGGCAGCTGCCTTGCCATGTGCAGAAGGTAAATCAAGGTTGATTCTTTAGGCTTTAGAACACAGGGTTCCCTGTAGCTTCCTTTGAAACCTGCTCAATCCTTCCTTCAATCTGACTCAGGAGCTCAGAATTTGCCCAACTGGGATTGCAGGGTGGTTTCAACCATGGAATAAAAATGGCATGTGGGGAGCTGATGAGTGTGCTCCTGTTGGGTCTCTGATAGCTGTCCTGCCATGACAATTATTATGTTCCTGCCTGACCTGCTGATTTGCATCTGCAAGCAGCTTCTTGCAGGAATTAAGGCTCCAAACTAACTCAGAGTAAATTCTTGATGCTATTTCTTTTACTTAACATGGTCCCTCAGCTGAAAACTTGTTCATTAGCATAACTGTGTGAATGAATACAACCAGGGAGTTAACTATCACCAGCTAACAAGTTTTTCAAGTTGCCTGTGATTTAATTAAAATGGATCTGTTAAAAACTAAGAGATAAATGTCTCTTTTTAAATTCCTACCTTTTTAGCAGTACCTAATTCCCCAGTTTGTTTTGCTACTCAATTTTCTACAGTCTAGCCTATACTCCTGGGCTTGTAGTAATCCTTCTTACCAGCTGTCAGAATTGAAGCAGCTCTTAATTCCTGGAAACCAAAGCATTTCACAGCAGAGACCACACCATCTCTTGTATTAATAGAGTCCTTGGTTGTCTTTATTATTTCTCAGTATCCCCAGCTGAAGAGCCTCCCTCATTTCTCCTTCTTGGAGTTCAATATCACATCTTGACCCAAAAGCCCTTTTGTTGAGATCCTTTGTAGGCTCGTGAAAAACACCCTCAGCTAGGAAAACCTGCAGGCTTAACCCTCTTGTGAGACCTTTTTGTTCAGTGCTTTTATGCTCTCCAGTTGCCTAGAAAAGGTTCACCAGGTGATTGATAATATCAGTTTGTAGCAGGGTGAATTCAGGAAAGCACTTAAGCAAATGGCTGTATCGATAGCAGGGTGATTGCAGGGGTGTTTAAATGAAACACATGGCTTTGCCAGGCTGACTACTTCCCTAAACCACTTAAAATGAAGATATAAACCTTGAAAAACTGTTATACAGCAAACAAAACCCCCCAGCCCTCCCAAACCATTGGTAACTTCAGCATTATTTTTCAGTAGGCACTGGTAAAGCAGCATCTTTAACCATGTTGAGTGGGAGATGAGAATTATGTTTCTAGAAGTGATGTGTTCACACCTGGCCATGCATGATTTTACAAGGAAAAGGAGAGGGTGAGGCAGCTAAATAAAAGGCTGCATTTCAAAACCAGAGTCTCTGAGATTGGTGGCATTGATTTGTGCAGAGATGGTTACAGGAGAGCCCCAGTGCTCAGAATGGATGATTGATTTTCTTTCATTTAAGTGCTGAATAAAGGGAAAAAGGACCATTCCCTTTCTGCCCTCAGAGGTCTCATTCCTGCAGTTCACAGGCAGAGGTGAGATATTGAGAAAACTGAATAAAATTGTGAACAGTTCAAAAAATACAAGTGTCACTTGTCAGCCAGTTCTACATCACTGAAAAGTAACTTGTAAATACTTTATTAGTATGAAGTGAAGCTTTAAGAAAGATTTAATGTTAAGATTTTATCCACCTCTTGTGAGAAAAAAAAGACAAAACCCAGCTACATGTGAAGGTTTTATATTATATTATGATTGAAGCCTCTTCCCTAAGTACTCTTTTTCCATGTCAGGTTTTCAGACTTTTCTTCACTCACTGTTGGTACCCTCTTAAATCTGTTTATATGAATTTTGAAATGAATACTTTATAATTCTTTTTAAAGCTTATTTAAAGCAAACTTTAAAAGTTTTAATTATCATAAATTTGGTTCTCCCCTGCAACTATTTTCATAGCTCTTTTTCCTCATTTGGGAACATTCTCATGGTGCTTGAAGCAGAAATGAGAGACAAAACATGAGAAACCTCCACCAATATTCTAGCAGGAAAGTTGCAGAAAAAGAAGAGAATGAAAACTGTTGAGTTATGCAACATGGATAAGCTCATTGGCATTTTATGGCTACTTTTCTCTCATTTGCAGCATTTGATGTGTCATATTGAACCAAAATATATTATTAATTAACCAGCCATTCCTTGGCTGCAATAATCACAGTGACTGTGTTTAGTCCAAAGAGTTTCTGCTATCTGCCTGTAATTAGGTATGTACCTGCCATTGGCAGATTAGTTAGCAAACAACCTAAGGAGCTGATAAGAGCAAAGGATAAAGCATCAGGTTTGGTGTGGAGCTTTACATACACCAGCAACATATGAAGGAACAAGAGGGACTTTAAGGTATGTCATTCATTTTATTACATTCAGGTTTCAGGAGATTTTGACCCAAAAAGATTCAGCAGAACTTCTCTTTATAAATTATAAAGACTTCTTTTTTTTAAATCTTAGTTCTTAGGGGAGACCACAAGAAGAAAAGAACTGAAATAAAATGATAGAGTTGAGGGGTGAAGGGCTTGATGACAAAAACTTCAATAAATTCAAGTTATTGGGAAAACTAATGTTACTTTTTAGGACTCCTAGTCAGAATATATCCAGGCAGTGTTAAAAGGAGATAAACTGCTGGAGTATCCTAAAGAACAAACCTTAAAATATATGCTTTTTAATATGCTGTGTAGTTGCAGATTTAAGTAGAATATTCCCTAGGGAATGACAATAAACATATTAAAAATGGCTGCAAATTTTTATATTCATGGAGAAAATATGAATGGCACTGTCTTATTTAAAAAAGCTTCTTTATTAATCACCTTACTGAGGGCACTAATTACCTGAGTACTCCCTTTACCCTTCTGGGGGATGCTGATGGGACAGTGTCACTTTTATTCTTCATTATTCCTGTGATTATTCATTATTCCTGGGATTTGCAGGAGTAGAGGTGCAGATGGGGTGATGGGTTATGCAAGAGGCAAGGATAAAATAGACTTTTATTTAAAAAAAAAAAAAAAAAGAAGAAAAAAGAAAAAAAAGAAAAAAAGCAGCTTAATCTTAAGTATTTTTAGTTCCTTTGTAACTAAAACATATAACTGTTCTGCACACCCCTTCCTGCAGTTTCTTGCTTTAACTAAACCCAGCCCATTTTTCTGCCTGTTTCAGAAAGCTAAATGTTCTTTACAGAATATAAAATGCAGCAGCTGCTGCCAGTGTGTATTGATCTGGAGGCTGGAGATGAGTTTTGGTGTCTGACATGAATGGTCCAGAGCTGTTCATCCCATGGGGCTGAGCACAGCATCCCTGGCTCCTCTGTGCCTCACAAAACCAGCAGTGCTGGATAAAACCCAACTTTTGCACAGTATTTTTAAGGTGCTGACTTGATCAGCATCCTCTTTCACTTGTGATTTTGTGTAGCATGGGCTACACATGATATATTCTGCTTTATCCAGGAGTTAATTACCCTGTTACCTCTGTCTCTTTGCCACATGTCCTGAGCACCACATCAGAGCTCATTAGAGGTTTTGTCAAGTATTTTTTCAACAAAGAAACATTCTCCTTTGTAGAAAAGGAGGTAGTTTGGGTTTGTGCTAAAGAAGGATTGAAAGCTTTAAAAAAAAACCCAAAACACCAGCACCAAAAAAAAAAAAACAAAAACAACCTAGGAAAAAAGAAGAAACTCTATACTTAATCTCAAGATTGAATTGTTCTTTGTGTGTAAAGTGGTTTGCAGGAAAGAAAATAACTCAGTGATTACTCAGTGGTGTAACAATGCAGTACTCTGTGCTGTGTGAATTACCCTGGTTTAATCCACATAGTACTTAAAGAGTGTGTTGAACCCTGAGACTGGGGGACGTGGCTTGCTACCTGTACCAATTATGAATTTTGCTAATTTATCAAATTAGAGATGTAACTTACAGAGTTTACTTGTGTTTCTCTGGGTTTAGATGGGGAAAAGGAAGTTCAGTGGGTTGGAAATCACCCTAATAGCCCTCTTCTGCCTGGTGGTGGCTGTAGCCTGTGTCCTCATTGGGCTTTTAGCATCAGGAGAACCTGGAGTCAAAGAGAAGGGTAAGTACTTTTTCTTGTTGCTGGAGGACCAGAGCTAAAAACTTGAGTGGGAATTGCCCCTCTCTGCTCACTGAGACCACTGTAAATAGCACAGAGCTTCAGGAACTAACTGGTGGCATAATTTCCACCACTTTTCATAGAATCATAGAATTGGCTGGGTTGGAAGGGACCTCAGAGATCATCGAGACCAACCTTTTGATTTAGACTTTTCAAGAACAGGGACATTCCAGTTAGAAAACCAATATATCATTGTAAGCACTGTAAAAAAAAAAAAAACCAACAAAAAAAGCACTGTAAAGTACTGAGTGTCAATGGTACTGTTCTGTTCTTATCATTACTCAAGGTAAATCAATCCTTCCTGCAGATAACATAAGTTATCAGTTATAAATACATTAAATCACATGGCTCAGAATTTATTATTATGAAAAAACCCTTTTAGTCCTTCCTCTCAAGAATGGTCTTGGTTTATAAACATAGGTCTGATTTCAGAATTTTTGAGTATAAAAAAGGTAACACTGACCAAAACAAAACAAAACAACAAAAAAAAAAAACAGATCAAGGAGCACTAAATTTTATGGAACACACATTAAAACCATTAAACCCTATAGGATTTCCTTCTAATCTACTGGTGCATTAGAAACCCCTTGTCTAACAGGGATGTGATACAGTTCCAGTCTGGGTGAGTAGCCCCATTTAAACATAGGGCTTGAAGCAAAAGGCTTGGAGGGGGAAAAGGCAGTCAAGTAATTGCTTATAAAAAAGACACACTTCAGTGTTTTAGTAAAGCTGCTCATTTTTTGCCTGTTTCTGTCACAAGATAAGTAGGAGTCTGCCTGAGGAGAAAGGACAAGTGCACAGAGTGCAGATAATGGAGGCAGGCAAGGTGATGGATTTCCGTGCAGCTCAGCCTGAGACAAGAGTTCTGCACTTTGTACCCCTCATTCCAAGGTTACACAACCTCCCAAAATATGTAAAGTAACTCTCACTGTTGAAACTAAAACCATCAGGTGGCCTTTGGTCAGCTAGATGTCACCTGAAATTCAGTGCCACAAGGCTGAAGTCTAATGGAGCAGCTTAATGGAGCTTTAATGTGCTTTTACCTGATGCTCTCACTCAGGCACTGGTGAAGAAATGTTATTTCAGGGGAAAGAACACCTATGAGAGCAGCAGGGAGGTGCCATTTCAGGAAAAGTCCTTCCAATTTTAATTTGGCCTGTGTTTTTCACAAGAAGCAATGGATATTGAGCTACAGGACTTGCTGAAAATTGCCCTGATGTATGCAATTAGAAAGCAGATTACCAATGTCACTCATATGCTCAGAAATATTGAAGTGAAACTGTCCTACCTTTATCTGAAAGAGTTGTGTACCATTAATCAAAAGGAAAAATAGATCACACTAGCAATAGTTTGCACCCATTCAAATCTATACTCATGGTTAGTATTTCAAGATGGTGAGAAGCAGCCAGCAGAACCAGTTACTGAGTAAAGAAGGAATCAATCTTGAAGCATTTTGAAAATCCTGGTAATAACCCATGAATTTATTTCCCTAACAGAATATCCAGCAGCAAACTGCCCGAACATATTAATAGCTGAGAGAATCGACTGCATCCCAGATCAAGTAGCAACAAAGGTTGGAAATGCAACACATTTCAAAAAACATTATAAAATTCTCTTGATGCTGTTCAGCTTCATGCTTAGTTACAAATATTTCACTTGTCTTTACTATATCAGTTGTTTTCTTAACCTTTTTTCATCTGTGATTGCCTGAACATTTTGCAAGGAAGTGTAACTCAGTTATAAGCCATCCCAGCCCCTTGGCTGAAGGTCTGATTTTTCCAGCTACTGGAAAAATCCTTTGTTGCCAGAGGTTGAAGACTACTGCCAAAGCACTCCCAAGGAGCTTGGTTTGGGGATAAGTGGAAGCAAAATCAGTCAGACATCAAACTGTTAACCTTTTTTTTTTAAATCAGTCTTTGCTTTCAACAGCTTTGCCTAAACAGTTTCTTTTTGTCTGATGGTCAAGTACTTAGTATTTAGAAACAGCAAGGAAAGATGCACAAGACTCTTATAACATGAGATGTGGTCACAGTTTCCTTTCAGAACCAGTTTGAATTTCAGTGTCTTCCTTTCTTGGTGGTTTCTCTTAGATGGGAGAGCATGGATACTTTGGGCTTAAGTATCTATGAGTTTCCAAGAGAAAAGTCTCATCTTCATTTTTCAGACCATTTTTTGTAGTGTCTGGTCTTGAAAAGCTGTTATTATTTGTGTTGTCTTCATTAGTTTTAATTTTTAGTTTAATTTTTACAATGAATATTCTCATTTTCTGGTGGAAGCTTCTGGATGTCTGGCCTCTTTCTTTGGTTTAGAAGGGCAGCTTAGGAGGAAAAACTGAATATATTATGATGTATGATGTTCATATCATTCACAGAGGTATAAAGAGTGATTAACCAGCTGTCTCAGCCCTTAAGTTATTCCCAGCTTAATAGGTTTTGTTGTAATTTTTGGTTCAACACAGTCCTGTGGGTGAACAGGTTGGTAAGGGCTCAGCTCACAGCCTGTTCCTCTACTCTTTCAGTTCCTTCACCCCCCCAGGAGCAAGCTCATCACAGTCACAGCATTCCTGCAGATTGCTTTAATTTCTAATTACTACCTTTAAACCTGTCACCCCACATTAAGTGCTGCACTCATCATACAGTGAAGGAAATAGTTTTGCTCTGTTTTCAGCTGTCAGCCTCATTGTAAGTCTGCCCTTGCTTTTTGCCATCACTGATGAGAAAGAATTAAAATTAATCACATTACAGATACCAGCAGAGAAGTACCAGGTACAGATTTGAATATCAGAGCACCTGCTCTGGGGTTAGAGGTAAAATAAATGATTCCTGAATCTATTTTTTTTTTCTCAGTGAAGTCCAGGCAGCAAATTTCACAGGACAAGAGATAAATATCAGCTTTATCCCATGCCCTGATGCATGCTGCTAGGGGCATGCCTGACACACCCCAGCCCAATCCCAAGTGTCTCTGTTCATTCCTGCCTAAATTTTTTCCTGGAAGCATTTTGGTTGTCCTTCTTTAGCCTGTTCTAACACAGCAACCAGCAGAGCTGTAAAACTACAGGTACCTGATTAAAAAAAACCAAAAAAACCCAAACATAACTCTTCTGAAATGGTTTCCATTAGTGGTTTTCAGAATAAACAGCAGCTGGGAAAATTATGGTTTATCTCAACCCCTATAGCAGGTTAGTGTCTGTCTTGATTGCTTTATTCACAGAAGATGTCCTAGATGGAGCCAGAAAATGAGTGGGATTGCAGAGGATAGAAGTATGGAAAGCAAATAGATCTTTATTAGCTGATCAGAGGACTGATGAAGACAGACATGCTGCAAGAAAATAGATATTTCTTAACTATCCACTGCAGTGGAAAATTGCTATGAAGTTGACTTAGACAAGAAGGATGCAGAAGCAAAAAATGAAGTAGGATGAGCAGAGGTAGTGTCATCAGTCCATTATTGGACTGATAGCTTTTCAATCATGGAGGAAGGTTTATTTTTATTGTTGTTGTGGTGTGTAGGTGTCTTTTTCCCCAAATACCCTGCTGGCAGAGGTTTGTTTGAGGGTACAGAAGACAAACATTTCAGTTCAGCCCATAGCCAAGCCATTTTTTCATCCTCAGTGCTCAGAAGGCATCTCACACTCCATCCCTTCTAAACTGTTGCCTCAAATCCAGGGTTGCTTCTAATTAAGCTTTAACTTTCTCTTTGGGTTTATTTGGTATCAGCAGTACCTGTTATGCTGGTTTTACAGCTCAGAGGCTGTGATCAGCTCCCATCTTTATTTACACTAAGTGATAACTTTTATAACAGCCTCTCCAGTCCCTTTGGATGAACTCTGCTCCTTTCCCCATGGCAATCTTACCCCTTGTGTATTTACTTCCTTGTGCACCAAGTTCAATGTGCCAGGAAAATACAGAGCTGTAGCTCAGAAATCCACTAGGATAAGGTCCAGCTAGAAGAATACCACTGGACTGTGAAGTGGCTGCTGGAAATAGTCAACAAGAAGTCATGAGAAGTAGCTGGGGAGAAAAAAAAAATCATGTTTATGAAGTTAAGAATGCAGATGTTTGAAGTGCCAAGCTTTAGGAACATGGGTTGGTCAAGGTATTCAGTATTTAATGGTCACTGGTCAAGGAAGAGATAAGAGGATGGAGGTAGCAACTCTGTTCTCATGTATTTAGGATATTCCCAGCTGTATGAAGGAAATGAAGTAAAAGGGAGCAAAGCTGTGAGCTCTGAAGCCCTGGAGGGGATTGGTGGTGCTTCCCATATAGTCTAAAACAGTTTAGAAATAGGGAGATCTCGTGGTGGCATTTGGGAAGGTGGAAAGTGAATATGGATTTTTCACAGCCTGAGAAAGAAGATTGATTTGTGGATTGATTTGTAGGAAATGAGCCACTGTGTCCTCCCCCAGCCATGTTTTTTTTTTGTTTGGAACCCAGTGAGAGCAGACATCTTTTCTGATGGGATGAGTCCAGAACAAGAGAGACAAACATTTATCTCTTCGGTTAAGTGAGAGCAGACATCCTTTCTGATGGGATGAGTCCAGAACAGAGAGACAAACATTTACCTCTTTGGTGAATCTGGGTTTTATTTTGGGGGCTTTTGCAGAGATTTCTGTCCTCCATGCCATTGCTGACAAGTAAAAGCAGTCAGGCCAGTGGCTCTGTCAACTCCCTCTGTGCTTGGTTGATTTCTGGGCAGGACCTGGTTTGTCTTTGCAATTTTCTGAGGCTGAGAAAAGCAGTGACCAGGGTTATAACCCCAAAATAAGCACCACCAAGAAGAGCAGAAGCAGGTTTTGGGCCATCTCCACCCCTCCACCTGCCATAAGGCAGAAAGAGGTTTTGTGAGTGGAAGGAAAGTTCTTGAAGATCAGTTTTGGACTCTGCCCTTTGCTCTCCTTGAATCTCATTGCATTACCACTGCCCTTCACCCCAAGGAATGGGTTGAGTTATTAATGTGAGAAAACGTGTGGAAATTTAATGACTTATACCCAAATCTTATCTTCAAACATAAAAGCTCATGCGTGCAGCACGTGAATAAGTTACTTTATACTACCAAAGCAAAGGTAGTGTGGTTTGTTGGACTACTAAAAGGTGTAAAGGTTGGGGCCATTACACAGTGGTGTATGCTTTGAGCTGTAGGTTTGTTTGTTTGGGGTTTCTTGGGAAACTAAAAAAAAATTGTTGATTTATTTCAATCTGAGGCTCTGTAGAAAAAATCTGAGCACTTCTCCTGGAAAATTACATTAATATGTAGGTAGTATACATAATGGTGACTTAGTTTATTAACCAGGTGTTTGCTAGCTGTTAAGCCAACTATAATTTTTATTCCCTCTCCAATGTGTGACTTTTGGACAGACTGGGCTGCATCTGTTGCAGCTCAAATGTTTCAATACTTCTTAACTATTCATTTTGCCTGTGGAAAAAACAAATGTCTGATAAGAAAGTTTCTTCTCTGAATCCAGAAGAAAATCCTTTGTGTTCAGTGTATTCTCTATCACTGAATTAATTCAAAAGAGTTTCAGAGAAAGAGTTGATCTAATTGCAGATACTAACTTCTGGTGTTTGGGGTAAAATTTGTATTCTGTTTTTATCTAAAGGATTTATTTGTGTACAATCAACTCATTTCTGCCCCTCGTGTCTTTGAACCAGAGCACCTGCAAGGAGCGTGGCTGCTGCTGGAGTCCCCAGAGTGATATCAGTGTGCCCTGGTGCTTTTTCTCTACAAACCATGGGTACAGAGTGGAGGGCTCACAAAGACCAACTGCAGCAGGTAATTTATGCCTACTTATGCATGTTTTTATGCATGTAATTTATGCCTGTTTATCCCCTCCTTATGCATGTTCCACTGTCCAGTTCAACCTAATAATTTGCAACCTGTGTTGTGTTTATTTTTTTTCCTTAAGGATTCGAGAATACTTTGACAAGGATGCCATCCCCTTCCCTCTTTGGAGGTGACATCAACACTGTCCTCCTCACAGCAGAGTACCAGACATCCAATCGTTTCCACTTCAAGGTTAATCTTTTGTTTCTGCTGGTTTAAGGTTCAGGTTCTACACAAGATTTTAGGCTGGCTGTTGCTGTCCAGCAAGGTTAGGAGGGCTGGATAAATCCCTCTGGAGCAATCTCAGGACTCCCACCAGAGTGCTCAGCTCCTCTTTTCATTGTTCTCTCTGCTGTTGCAGTGCATCAGGTTAATGAGGGTTTAGCATGAAAAATTACTTAGACCTCTGAAAAGTTCAGCTTTTGATACTATTCACCCTTTTTCTGCATCATAGGGAAATTTGGGGCATAAATATATTTACTTTTTATTTACGGGCTGGCCGGGTCTTTTAATCATCTTGACAGGCAACGTTAGCTCTTCCAAGGATTCTGTTTTCTGTGGAAAACTCCACTGTTGGTGCTGTGAATGTGAGTTATCAATGGGTTCTTGAGTTGAGCTGGACTACTTCTGTAGGAGACCTTCCTCCTCTGGTGGGTTCTTGGTGAGCCAAGAAAATACAGGGTCAAGTATCATGAGTATCATGTCTGACATGAGTGGTGGAAGTTGGAAGTGAGTAACAATAAAGGCAGAAGAGGAGGCTGGGATAGGGATTAGAATACATGAAGTCAGAACTCTGTGTTTAGGCTGGAAAATGTTAGAATTTGACATTATTTTTGAAAGGCTCAACACTTCTGTTGTTTCAATACATGCAGCTCACTGACCCTAACACCCAGAGGTTTGAAGTCCCTCATGAGCATGTGAAACCTTTCACTGGGTCTGCAGCCTCCAATTTGAACTATAAGGTGGAGGTGAAGTCAAACCCTTTTGGCATCGTGGTGAGCAGAGCAAGCAATGGCAAAGTGCTGTAAGTAACACTGGGGGCTTTTTTTTCTGACTGCCAGGGATATTATTAACACTGGAATTATTAACACTTGCCAAGTAGGCAATGTATGTTCAGGATGCCATGTGTCTGAGTTATCCCCCTTGGATGTGTTATCTACTTTTTCTGACTTTTGTGAGGGCTTTGGAAATAGATTCTGAGTTCTGGTTAAAGTGTTTCCTGTTCTCTTTCCCCCAGTGCTAGGGATGTCATGGAATTGTCAGGCTTGGAATTTTCAGGAACCTTAAAGATCATCTAGACCCAACTCCTCTGCTTGGGCAGGGACACCTCCCACTGGATCAGGTTGCTCAGAGCTTCATCCAGCCTGGCCTTAAAAACTTCCAGGGATGAGGCTTTGACCACCTCCCTGGCCAACCTGTTCCATGTTTACAGCTTTAATCTTTACAGATACTTGGTTCTATCAATTAATGGAATTTTTATGACCTGGAGGTATCCTTGCCAGTGTTTCAAATCACATGGGAACATTATGCACTGCATCTTTTATCTTCCTTATCACAATCACATTGAAGCCCTGAATCATCAAAACCAGGTTGCCCTTTTAGACCCCTGATAGCCAAGAAGAACTGGTGCAAGCCACTGATAAGCAGGTCAGCTAATGCTGTAAATGAGAAGTTTATGTACTTGAACACTGAGTGCTTTTGTGCCATTTAGGTACAAAAAAGAAATAAAACCAACCTAAAAACCTACCAGCACGGCTTTAGGATCCAGTAGAAAGGGGAAGTGTCAGGATCAACATGTTAAATCAGTCCAAGAATGATTACCTGTCAGGATGGATTCTCCACGCTTCAAGTTTAATTAATCAGTGATTACTTTTGTGCACTTATTAGTATTGTTCTCTTGCTTAGAATCCTCTGTAATGATTGATTTGCAATTAGACAGAACACAAAAGATGGACTTGGGTATTCAGTGGAGTCACTGAGTGAAGCAGCTTCAAAGCAGACTTGTTCCTCAGTGGATCTTGACTAACAGGGCTCCTGTTTTTGGTTTTTTGCTCCCTCTAAAAGTTTCCCTCTAGCAAAGAGGTACACGAGGAATGAGGAGGGATGGAGGAGGAGCCAGTGAGAGACTCAGGGAGGGGCAAACAGGGCGTGGTGTGGGCAAACAGGATGGGCAAAGGGCAAACAAAATGGGGAAACAGGGTGTGGGGCAGGAGTTTGCTGGGCAGCTGGCACAGGCAGGGTGAGCAGAGAGGGCAGAGCTGGAGCACCCTGGCAGCTACCAGTGTCACACGTCCTTAGGGACACTCAGGGAGAAATGGAGAGTACCTGGTGCAGGGCCAGGGCTGCACCTACAGCTCTGCACCATACACCCCACTGGTGACCAGTGCTTCCACCCAGACAGAGATAGGGAAGAGGGAGGTATCTGCACAGACCACGGGCTGTGGGAAATGCCAAACATCTCCTATGGGGCAGGCACTGATGGGAGTCCTATATGTAAAAGGTGTACACAAGTAGAGGAGCTTCTGCAGAAGGGCAGAGGGCAATGAGAAGGCTGCAGGAGATTCAGGAGGCAAAGAGGGAGATAAAGAATTTATTTCAGGTACATACTGAGGCAAACCCACAGCCTCATCCTAGAGACCAAATAACCCCACCAACAAACACAGAAAGGAGAGAAGTGAACAAAGCTAAAAAAGAAAAAGAGGAGTGGAAAATAGTGAAGTCAAAATCCCAAAGGAAGAATTGACTCCCCTCCAAACCTAAGGTGCCCCTGCAGAACCACTTCACATTCTGCAGATTGAAGGGAGAAAAAAAACCCAAAAAAGACAAGTCACCAGCACAGAGGAAAGAATCCCACACAGCTCCCCATGTAACATAAGTGCCCAGAAGGAACAACAAAAGGTAACAGTGGGAGACCCTTCTTAGGGGCACTGAGTTTTCAACACTGGAAAAAAAAGAAGACCCAGGGAACTCCAGTCTCACCTCTGGGCCTGGCAGGATGATGGAGCAGATCCTCCAGAAGGCTGTGCTCAGGCAGGCAAACAGCAAAAGGGTGACTGGTGAGATCAAGATGGATGCACTAAGGGCAAGTTCTGCCTGATTATTTGGTGGCCTTTTACGACGGGGTCACAGCCTTGGACAAAGGCAGAGCAACAGGTATCATCTACCTGGACATGTGCAAAGCTTTCAACAGTGTCCCACACAACATTCTGATCTCTAAACTGGAATGGAATGGTTTTGATGGATGGAACACTTGTTGGATAAGAAACTGGCTGGATGGTCACACCCAAAGAGTTGGGATCAGTGGCTCAGTTTCCAAGTGGAGACGTGAGATGAGTGATGCTCCTCAAGTGCTCCTCAAGGGTTGGCACTTGGACCAGTGCTGTTTAACATCTTTGTTGGTGACATGGACAGTGGAATCAAATGCACTCTCAGCAAGTTTGCTGACACCACCAAACTGTGTAGTGAAGTCAACAAAGTGCATAAAGTTCAAGAAAGCCAAGTGCAAGGTTCTGCACCTGGAATGAGGCTCTACCAAAAGGAAGTGCAAGCAATTCTTGCAATGATTCTTAGTAAAATACTTCTTTTTTTTTTTTTCTTTTTTCTTTAATTGTTTCCTCAGGTTTGATACCACCATTGGACCTCTGGTGTATGCTGACCAGTTTTTGCAGCTCTCCATCAAACTGCCCAGCACAAACATTTATGGGGTGGGAGAGCACGTGCACAAGCAGTACCGGCACGATGTCAACTGGAAAACCTGGCCCATGTTCAGCAGGGATGTTGGACCCTCTGCAGTAAGGATTGCTTTGATTGGGTTTCATTCTTTGCATATGATTCCTGGAATCCAAGCCCATAATGCAGCAGACACACTAATGATAGCCACTGAGTTTTTCCCCAAAGATTTGTCAGGTGATGCACGTTACTGCTAAAAGCTAAGTGGAATGCATGAGTGTTCCCTGAGGAATAGGTTTTTATAAATATTTTGATTTTTTTGCTGATGTGCAGTTGAAAACCAGGTGAAAAACCATCATATATGAGAGTCTTCAGTTTCTACTGCTAACAAAACCAGGCAACATTCCATCCTAATGCACTGCTGTGTGCAGCATTCAGTACAGGTGAAGTGCTTCTCCACTGAACATCATTTTAGGCTGGCAAATGATGGAAAAGTTGTCTTCAAGAGCTGTCTTTTTACTAGACAAATTATGTCTGCTAGCAGTTAATTGTTTTTTCTGGAAAGAATAATTCCTGGGCTTTTATTTCTCAATAATCATAAAACCATTTGTTGCTATTACCTTGGTCTCATAAAGCAATAACCCATATGTTGTACTTTGAGAGGATACTTCAGTGATTTGCTGAAAGAGAAGCTGTAGTAACAGGAATAGGAGGGTGACACCACTACAGGTGATTAATTAATAACTTGGAATTTTTACCCCTTACCTTCAGACACCTTCTCATTGTCTTTGGTTTGAAGATAAATCTTACGTGAAAGGTTCTATAGAGTGCAGACTCATTTTGATAAACTAACAGTGAGCAGAACCAAATCAGGCTAATTTCAAATTGCTCAGATTCTGTTGCTCCTTCATTTGTTCTGAGGTTTTTCTTTGGCAGGGGAAGAAGCACAACTCTTACAACAGTTCTTAATTGTTAAAGGGTTTTGTTGCTAATAATAATGGGAAGAAAAAAAACCACATTAGAAAGGGAATAAAAAAGAAGAGAGGCACTCTCTCATTTCCATAGACTAGACATAAAACATGTGCAGCATTTATAGAAATATGGGTTTGATGTAAAATCTAAATGTGTAAAATTAGATGTAAAATCCAACCTGTGGTGAAAAGTGATGCAAATGCCCTTCAGGTTCCATTGTTCACTTGATGTGAACAGAAATAGTGCTGCAATGTATGCACTGGGGATCCATCATATCTGCTTGCTTATGTTATCTGGGTGTTTGGGGAAACTTCTGCTTTCCTGGAAAATGTTCTCATAAAGGAGAAGAATGCCAGGAAAGAGAAACCAGAACTGTAGAAAAGCATCAGGGTTTTCATTTGTGTTGTTTGCTCTACTTTGAGAAGCTTCAGGCTCTTCCTGTGATATATTTTGAAATATCCCAGAACTGACAGTGCTCTTTAGGTTTTAATCAGCTTCCTTTTACTTCTTCTCCTTTCAGGCAATGGATAACTTATATGGAGTTCAAACTTTCTTCCTGTGTTTGGAAGACAACACTGGAGCCTCCTTTGGTGTTTTCCTGATGAACAGCAATGCCATGGGTAAGAAAAGTTTCTGTGTAGCTCTGAGCAGTTCAACACCTTTCTAAATGATCTGTACTGGGATCAAAACTGAGGTGTAGCATACATGACCTAAGCAGTAAGCAGTGCACAGTTAACATATGAAGCTTGAGCTGGAAACCTGAGGGTCAGAACCTTTCCAAAGCCTGTGAGGCTCTGTGCAGATGTGTAGGGCACTGTCAACAAAGCTTAAATTTGGAGTGAGCAATATTTAAAATTAAAGGTCTTTGGTGTCCTTAGATAAGTATCCATGTATGTGTGCTTTACAGAGCTCTTCACATCTCCTGTGGCTGGAAAGTTAAAAAGATAAAAGGTTGACCCAATGGATTTTTTCCTGATTCTCTTCTCTGCAGGATGTAATGTAATGGAAACATGGGCATTTAAAAGAGTCATCTGAATACATTTCCCATTCATTACAAGTTCAATTAATGGGTTTGTGTTCCTTAGGTATTGGATTTTGTGGGTTTTTTTTCTTAAGTACATTTTCTAATCATCCATTAGAAAATTCCAGTGTTCTTTTAGAATTTGTTGGTATTCAGAACTGGGTTTCTGTCCTCTCCTCTGGCAGAGTTTGTGGTGCAGCCTGCTCCAGCAGTGACCTACAGAACCATTGGTGGCATCCTTGATTTCTATGTCTTCTTGGGCAACACTCCAGAGCAAGTAGTCCAGGAATACCTGAAGGTACCTTTACCAGAGATAAAAATGTATTGCAGGGAGTTTTAAAAGTGCTTGGGGTTTTTTATGTGGGTTGTCTTTTTTTCCTCCTCTTTATATGACGCCCTGTTTTCACAATGTTATATAAAAAAACCCTTAATCTTCCATGCTTGGGATCACTCTTATCAAAAAGAAAAATTCCTGTTCATATGGCAATATTATAGGCTGGACAATGTGCTTACAGGTATCCTATGATCATAAGATATGGTATTTTCTGTACTTCTTGAGATCTGCTCAGGTTTCCCTGATGCTTTAAAGAATGGGCATTGCCTGAAACTGTTTGTGTCATTTAAATTAAATTTTAAAAACCACAAAAAAGTCTTTCATTTGGGACTGGGCTTCTTATTTCCCACACTCAAGCTTATGGAGTGTATTAAAACTGATTTTATAAGAAATATTTAGGGAAATCAGAAAATAAATAAATAGATAAATGAAAGATTTAGGGGAAATGGGTACTGAGAAGTCAAACACCGTGTGTACTGATGAGGAGTGGGATTTTTTTTGCTCTCCACTTGCAGCTGGTGGACCCCCCAATATTGCCCTCTTACTGGAACCTGGGCTTCCAGATCAGCCGCTGGAATTACCTCTCCCTGGATGAGGTGAAGAAAGTTGTGGAGAGGAACAGAGCCATTGAACTCCCTTATGTAAGTTTGGGGTTGGAATCATAGAATCATAGAATCATAGAATTGGCTGGGTTGGAAGGAACCTCAGAGATAGATCATCAAGTCCAACCCTTGAACCACCGTTGCGGTTCCCAGCCCATGGCACTCAGTGCCACATCCAGTCTCTTATTAAATATCTCCAGACACAAAGAATCCACTACTTCCCTGGGCAGCCCATTCCAATGCCTGATCACCCTCTCCAGAAAGAAATTCTTTCTAATCTCCAACCTAAACCTCCCCTGGCACAACTTGATACCCTGCCCTCTTGTCTTGTTGAAAGTTGGAGCAGGGCAGCAGCCCCAGGAAGAACCCAGGAAGCCCCAGAACTCTGCAGGAGAAATGACCATAATGTTCTGCAAATGGTTCCTTTCACATCACTTTAAATCAGTGCATTTCTAACACAGAGGTGGTGTTAAAGGTCTTTGTGCATTTTAATGGTAGAGCCATTGTTTGAAAATGGGGCATGGTGGGGCTTAAGTTTAAGTTGAGCAGTTTATTGTAGCATTTTTCAACTCTAATTTCCAACTCTGTGCACTTATCTTCTAACGTTACCTAATCCATCAATTACATTTTTATTTTAAATTTTCCTGTGGTCTATGGAACCATACCTTATTCTTCATTGAGAGTCAAATGTAAATTACAATTAACTTTTAAAATTAGAGTTCAGATTGCATTAGTCTGATGGCTTAATAGAATAAAAATACCCATATGTTAAGCTTAGAGCTGAGGAAGAAATGTTTGGATTTAAGGAGTCTTGAAGTCAAGCAAATAGCCACAAACCCAGGGGATATTTGAAAGAAAACCAAGTATACACATTAATTTAAATCCTCTCATTTTAACTGCCACTCTTTCTAGGTACAATAGGAGCATTAATTAGGGCTGTAATAATGAGGAGAGATACACATTGTTTGCAAGAGGTCCTGACACCACCACACTTTCTGCCAGGCAGTAAACTCACTGCAGGACAAGCAGGAATTGTCAGAAGAAATTGCATTAGAGTCATATCCAAAACCTCGATGTATCATTTCTCATGTTAGAGCTGAACTCCCTTCTCCCTCAGGATGCTCAGGTCACTGATATTGACTACATGGAGGCAAGGAAAGATTTTACTTATGACAAAGAGAACTTCCGAGATCTCCCTAACTTTGCAAAATACATGCATGACTATGGGCAAAAATATATCATCATCCTGGTAAGCATTTCCCTTTTTCCTTGTAAATAATGTCATTATACCTTATTATTATTGTACTTTGCTTATTCTATGTTGTTACTACACTTAGTGCCTAATATTCTGCTAGTCTATCATAGCTGATGGAGTGTATCTTGATTTCTTTGTATTTGTTTTCTAATTTTTCCCAGGATCCTGCCATTAGCAACCAGAAGCTAGTTGATGGTAGCTCCTATGGAAGCTATGACAGGGGAGAGAGCAAAAAAATCTGGGTTACTGAATCAGATGGAGTAACACCCATAGTTGGAGAGGTAATGGCATTTTTATGAACTTGAACTAGGTCTGTTGTCATTTTTGTTCTTTAATTTGGGTCAGGGAGCTCCTTTTAGCTCATTTTCTAACTTACCTTTTCCAGTAAAATCACCTGCCAGTAAGAACTATGTTTTTGTAGGGTTATTCTTAGGATATGATATTTGTCAACCTTTCTTTTTTAATAAAACAAAGATAGTTTGAAGGCTCAAGACACAATTCATCTGCCATCTCCTACTTCTTTTCAGTAGTGACTAAGAGGCAGGTCCAACAAAATCCTTTTAATTTACAACTTTAACTCCTACTGAGAAATTTTTCTGTCATGTTTTGTTCCTTCTATGACTGAAAAGCAACTGAAAACTAAGTTCAGAAACTCATACCCTTCCTGCATGCCAGCTCTTGTCACTCCAGCAGTCTTTCCTTCAAAAGTCTTCATCAGAGCACCCACTGTGAGGCTCCTGGAGGACAACAGTTTGCTGCTGCCAGCAACTGGAATCCTGGGCTTCATCCACAGGATAGGATTTTATCATCCCACTCTACTCAGCACTTGTCAGGCTGCCCCTGGAGAAGTGTCCAGTTCTGGTTGCCTTGTATCAGAAAAGAGGCAGACAAACTGGAGAGGATCCAAAGGAGAGGGTCATGTAGAAGATCAGAGGGTTGGAGAACCTAAAAAGATTGAAGGAGTCAGGATTTGTTCTCCCTAGAGAAGAGAAGGCTCAGGGAGAGCTTCATCACAGTATTCCAGTAATAAAAGGCACCTACAAAGAGGAAAAAATCTTTCTCTTCATGCAGAGCCACGTGGAGAATACAGTGGCAACAGGCTGAAGTGGCACCAGAAATGTTTTACAGTGAGAACAATCAAACATTGGAACAACCTCCTCAGGGACACTGTAGGGTCCCCATCACTGGAGGTTTTAGGGGGCAGAAGGGTCTCATTTGAGTTCCCTGTGCCCTGAAAGGTGGGACCAGATGATCTTTCAAAGTTGATTTCAACCTGGGCACATCTATGATTCTGTGAACTCTTTTGACTATCATTAAAAGTTTAATCCACTGTTTCCCTTTTTAATATTGCAGGTGTGGCCAGGGGATACTGTGTTCCCAGACTTCACCAACCCAGACTGCAGGAGCTGGTGGGAGGATGAATGCAAAAGGTTTTATGACATAGTGCCCTATGATGGGCTCTGGATTGTAAGTAATCCCCAACTTTGATTTTCTTTCTAAAAATTGGCAAGGGTAGATGCTTATCAGAGTCAATTGGCACTGAATTTGAAGTGGATGGGTACTTTTGCTAGCCTGAAATCAGTGCAGGATGAGTATGTCTCCTGGTGTTGCATTTTCAATTCAAACTTGAATTTGAAATTTCAATTAGAACTGTTAATCAGAGCATTTAAATTCCCAGTGTGCTGGGTTTTTTTTTTAATGTTCAGTGGCACTTTAAAATGCTTCAACAGTGGAACCATTGCCAGAAACAAATGCTAGAACAATCCTGTATTCAGAAGGGCAATATTTGGAGACTTGCTCTATGAATATGTGTGCTAAGCAGACCCTAAATACAGAATATTAAATATACTATCTGTGTATCTGTGCTCCAAGGAGCTCATGGAATCTCCACTTAGCAAATCTGCTATTGCTATTCAAGATAAGAATTTGGAAAAATCAGGCTCCCTTGAAAGATTCTTCAGCAAAAGGACTAAAATACAGTCTGGCAGTGTGTTTTAGGTACAGCTTGTGGAAATAAAATGAGATTAAGAACAATTTGGACAGATTATATGAATTCTTCAAATGAATATCCTGTAATAAAGCTTCTAGAAGTGGGTGTCTGCAGGAAATCTGTGCATAAGCTTCTCAATTCCTGTCTCAGTGCCTCCTTCCCTTTATTCTGTGTCTTCCCTACTTCTTTTTACTTCAAATCATATAAATATTTGGAAAGAAAACAAGCATCTAATGGATATTTTGCTGTGCATTTTAAAAAGCTGTAACAACATGTGTGGCAAAACACAGTCCTCAGGTGCTATGTGATAGAATGAGTTTCTCTCTCTTCTTTCTGCTGACTCTGTGGTTCCATCAAGTCAAGCTATGAAGTGTAAGATTGCACAGGGCTCTTACAGAGAGCAAATAAATAGTTTTGAGTGAAACAAATTGGTCACTAGGCTGAAGTGCCTCCAGGAGGAATTTGCTCCCTTCATCCATGACTCCTGCAGCACCTTCAGGGATGAGCAGAGAAATGCTCTTGCAGCACTGCCAAATAAAATAGTCATGGGAGGTGACAGCAAAATTTGAAAGTATCGTGGCTTGGAAAGTGTTGTAAAGGAGATGTTTAAGAATATCTAGTAACCTCTTGTACTGTGATAGAAAGAAACAATAAATCTGCATTTTTTCCTGGAGAGACTGATGGAGTTGGTTGTAGGTAGGGACAATGTATACATGAGCACCTCTTGCAGTTTCTTCCTGTGGAAGGATAAGATGCAGCTCTTGTGACATGACATATGTCACATCTAGAAGGTCTTGTGACATGATTTATAGAAGTCAGTCCACCAATGAGACCTGTATTAACACAGGAACCATGGACCAGCTCACTATCTGAGTTATATCATTGCCTACTTGTATGGTACTGGTTCTAAATAAATATTCCTTTAAGGGTGGAGAACAGAACATAAATGCTTTGTCAGGAAAATGTACTCACATTTTATTACATTCTGCATCTTTTCAGGATATGAATGAAGTAGCCAGCTTTGTTCAAGGCTCAAAAAAAGGTTGTCCACAGAATGAATGGAACTTTCCTCCTTACACTCCCAGTAAGTCCATCTACTGTAACCAGAAAGCAAAATAACAAAAGGTTTATGCATTACACTGCAATTGGCTACAAGGATGCAAAATAGGCTTAATGTAGTTCTTATGGATGGGGGCTGAGCATTGCTAAGGACAGAAAATACTTTGGCCCTCATCAAAGGTGGGGTTCATATAATTGGGTCAAATTATCCCTGAATATTATAATTGCCTTAACTATCTCTGGTGATATAATGGTCTTTCAGTAGTTTTTGAGATTGATGCAGAACTAAAATTGAGCTCATGGTTTGTATTGAGTAGTAGGTTTAAGGGTTGGTTGCCAATGAGCTGTCAGGTAAAGATTCAAAAATTTAGAGCACAGTTCTCAGTTTTTCCTTGCCTGAGTGCAAAGCTCAAGAGCAGGAAAGGTCACAGAGCAAAGATGAATCAAGCCAACAGCTAAAAGTAGCATTTTGTTTTGTAGTAGCCTGAAAGTCCAAAGATTAAAAAGAAAAGAAGGGGTTTGAATCTCAGGAATGTGCATTAAGGGAAAGAATGGAAATATTCCCAATATAAATGTACTTCAAAAATGTTGTTTTTATTTCTTTTTTGAAGATATTGTTGACAAGGCCCTGTTTGCCAAGACAATGTGTATGGATGCAGTGCAGAAGTGGGGGAAACAGTACAATGTCCACAGTCTTTATGGATATTCCATGGCCATAGCAACAAGACAGTAAGTAATGAGTCTTATAATCTTTACAAAAAGGTTACAGAACAGTATCTGGCCTGCATTTGCCAAACCAGCAAGAGGTTTAAACTTCTAAAGGAACCCAGTTCCTGGAAAAGGCTGTATCATATTTAAGCCAATGCAACCAAGGAAAAATCTAATTACCCAAGTTTGTAGCAAAAGCCACACACTGGCTGTCAAAGCTACCTAGAAAAGTAATTTTAAAATAATGTCTTGAACTTTGCTAAAAGACACCTGGTGAACTGTAAAGGAGTTCACATCCCTTGGATGAGATATTATGAGTTACTATAATTTTGCCTTTTATAAAACTATGGATGTCCAAGTTGCCTTTTTTTTTTTTCTTTGCATAATTACAGCCTCATTTCCTTTTCAGAGCCATTGAAAAAGTGTTCCCTGGAAAAAGAAGCTACCTCATTTCAAGGTCTACTTTTGCTGGCTCTGGAAAATACACAGGACACTGGCTGGGAGATAATGCAGCAACATGGGATCACATAAAATGGGCAATACCTGGAATGCTGGAGTTCAACCTCTTTGGAATTCCTTATGTATGACATAAGTTTGTGACATCTTTTCAAACAGTGTTTAAACAAGTAACTAATTCTGTGGTAACAGGTTATCTAACCAACCACTATCTAGATAACCATCTTACATCTTCAGATCCACATTAATTCCCTCTAGAAATCTGGTTTTAGATTTTTTTTTTTCTTTTCCCCCAATTGCTGATTTTTGGTTTAGGTCACTTGTTTTGATTACTGAGGTTACCTTTGTGGGTACCAATGGGACACATATTATCCAAGCTATCCCCAGCTACCTGTGGCTTCTAGTCACCTTCAAACACTTGGGATGGATGGGATACACTTTGGTGTTTTCCATATTTTAAAGGAAAGGGAGACAACCCTTTAGAAGGGAAATTCCCAAATTCTTTTCCATTATTTAAATCTCTACAACATTAGAGATTTTTTTTTTTTCCTTAGTGTATGCATATTAGCACCAAGCAGGAAGGTAAAAGTATGGAAGAAATAAACTGATGGGCAGAGTTAGCTGGTAAAAAGTTGGTTTTGGGGTTTTTTTTGACAACATAGCTGAATTTGAAAGAAAAAAGTACAAATGTGTTGAACAGCTTGGTCCCTCTGGTTGGCAATGAAAGTTGAATTATTGCACCTGTGACAACTACAAGTTTTGTGCAGAGGTTTGAGGTGCAGCCTGCTGTACATCCAACCCATTCTTGTTTTCTTTAAAGATTGGAGCAGATATTTGTGGTTTCTTTGATGACACCACTGAAGAACTTTGCAGACGCTGGATGCAAGTAGGAGCATTCTACCCCTTTTCCAGGAATCACAATTCTGAAGGATTCAAAGTAAGTTGTTGTAAGCTTTTTGGTACAAAATGCTTTGTGTTACACTACTCCCCTGGGACAGCACCACTGATCATCAGTGATTATGCCAATTATTTAGCTGGCCAGTTTGAAAATGGCAGAACCTTGAGCTGTCTTTGTGAAATCTTAAATCTGAGAGGTTTGGCTTCTTATGAATGTACTTAGGACTAATTTAGCTACAGCTTCATCACCCTTAAGAACTCATTGCTTTGTGACCCATCAGAGTGACTCCTGGGCACCTGACTGCACACCTGAAACCCAGGATAATCCTGGTGTCTCCTCCTTGCAGCTGGACCAGGAGGGATGTGCAGAGCAAAACACAGAGAACCCAGAGTAGAACAGAAAGCAAACACCATACAGATGTTCACCACTGAATTTCTACCTCTCTAAAACAGCAGCCATGTTGGGCAGAGTGTTTCCAGCATGATGATAATACACTAATGATGATGATGAATTTGTTTCAGCCTCAGGATCCAGCTGCCTTTGGAGCTGATTCAGTCTTGGTGAGAACCTCCAAGCACTACCTGAACATTCGCTACACTTTGCTGCCCTACCTGTACACCCTCTTCTACAAAGCTCACACTCAAGGAGAGACAGTTGTACGGCCACTTTTGCATGAGTAAGTTGATTCATCAGCCTTTGTAAGAGTTTTATGAGGAATAAAAAAAAATCAGAGGCATTAAATGTTGTTAGGGACTGCCAGAAAAATTGTGTACTCGGTGAAAACGCACATTGAAACATTTATGGACAACTTCTCAATTCATGAGATGCTTTTAAATAATTTTGGAGTAATCAGAAGCCATCTGTAATTTCTGCATATATGTATGTAAGGCTGTCAGTCAGTCTTACAAGTTGCTCTGAGATTCTTGGCCATCATATAAATATATGTATTTATATTAGAATATGTGTTTTCTTGCCTGGAAAATGCTGAACTACTAAGACTTTACATCTTCAGATTGATTCTAGACACACAGGACCCTGAAATATTAGGCTTGCTCTGATGGTAGAGTTGATAACCCCCAAATTAATGCTGTATTCTTCCCACTTTTACAGGTTCTACTCTGATGACCAGACATGGGGTATTGATAGACAATTCCTGTGGGGTCCTGGGCTGCTCATTTCCCCTGTCCTTGAACCGGTAGGTTGAGGTGTTTTAAGGATCTGTCTGATAACCATTTCATGGGGCAGAAAAGCACATTGAGTCATCAGTTCCAGCTCTTTCCCTTGGCAGGGAATTGCAGCCTGAAATCCCCAAGTTACACTATTCCTTTATTGCTCTGCTCAGAAACCACCTTCCAGTTCTGAGCCTTTACTGTTCAGCTGTGTGGCAATTCTGGTGTTCAGCTTAAAGGTTAGAGCTTCTCCACTATAGATGCATTTTGGGCTGAAATCACACTCCCCCTCTTGTTTTTTTCATGCTGAACAAGCTGGACTGCAAAAATAGGCTCTGCTATTTCCTTGAGGATCCCAGGAAATTTGCCTGGTTCTGTATTAGCTTGAACTCTTTCTGTTTTGACCAGGCCTGTAAAGTGTATTGGCAAAGAGATTGCAGAGAGCCCTGTTTATTAGCATGAACATAGCTCTATCTCCTTGGGTTTTGCTGCATCCTGAGATGGATTCCTTACAAACTTTTAGGTTTTCCTTCTTTTTTTTTTATTCCCCCTCTTCATTTATTGCTTCCAGTGAGAGAGGCCACAGCATATTTTACCACTGTCAAACTGGAAAATCTTCCACTTTGTGCTATTAAATCCCACTCTTATTTTTCCACTCTGTGGAGTCAAAGTCATCTTTTCTGCTATTCTAATTCACCTCAGCTTTGTATCATCCCTGAATTTCCTTCAAAGTCAGCTTCTCTTGCTGCATTTCAGCTTGCCTGTGATGCAACAAGAAAACAAATAGATTTGAAGCATTGTGACTATGGGTTGCATACAATGAGGTGCTGCATTGTAGAGCTGTGATTCAGTTGTCTCCCTCCCAGCAGCTCTGCAGAAGTTTTACTTGGATTCCTATTTTCCTTTCTGGACATCATCATCAAACCATTAAAGAAAGCAACAAATAGGGGCAAACTATCAATTATTTTCTTAATATAAACTTCAGCTTTTATCAGAAAATTGAATTTATGCAATTAAGTTGCCTTCAAATAATAAAGTTTTTATTTTGTTCACCTTTCAGGGTGTGAATATGATTCAAGCATACATCCCTGATGCAGCCTGGTATGAGTATGAAACGGTGAGTAAAAGCTGAGCACACTATGGGGAGGTTTTCTAAATATTTATGTGAAAAAACAAGATTGTCAGCCCTGCTTTGGTGTCAGGGAGCCAAAGGAAAGCTCACAGGAGGGAAATGCTGAGTTTGGGATAAAGGCTGCCAAACGGAGGGCATGCATCTGTGCCTCAAAAAAAGGCAGAGGCAATGGGAAGGCAGGTGGGGTGGAAACTTTAGTGAATACCATGTTTGAGAGAAAATGAAATAATTCTGAAAAATTCTAAAGATAACACACAAGAGTTTGCAATTATTGTTTGCTAGTCTGATTGCTGGAAGTAAGTTCTCTGCTGCTGTGATGGACCTTTTGATGGCTAAGAAAGGATATTGTTCACATCAGGTTCCCATATTCATGTCAGAGACTTGTTCTTCATGGACTGAGCCAAAAGCAAAGAGTCAGAGGTGTTGATTGATGGCATTTGCTCACATTGATCATGGTTTTTTTTTTCTCTTTATGTGCCCATTGGCACATAGATATTTACAGACCTTAAGCCTTTTCTAAAGGGAAGCATTATGATGAAACTTTGGTCTAAAGAAAACATTCACATCAGTGACTAATGCAACCTTTCTATTCTTTTTTTACATCCTTCCCCAATCAGGGGGCAAAAATCACACAGAGAAAAGAGTGGGCCAAGTTGAGCCTGCCAGCAGACAAATTGGGACTGCATTTGAGAGGAGGCTACATTTACCCTATTCAAAAACCAGCTACCACAACAGTTGCAAGGTATGATTCAAAAGTGAATGTTTTTATGGGGTGGTTTGGGTTTTTTTTTATCAAGAATGAGCTGAGGATCTTCAAGCCACAAGTCAGTAGCAGCCCATTGCATTTGGCCTTTTCACCTTAAAATATGGGAATACCACCTCACTTCCACAACTGTTTCCATTACCAGCTCAGTGATTAATTACAGGTTTGTTTGCAGAGCATTTTGTAAACTTCCCATGTGTTTTACTCCATTTCCATGAAAATGAAAAGCAACCAAGGACTGAGCTAAGACAATTCTAAACTACAACCCTGCTGAGTGTCACATTCTCAGCATGAAGGATGCATGAAGACTGTTTAGACCCTGGATGTGGATTTAAGACAGAAAATCTCTCTTTCCACAGCCGCAAGAATCCCATGGGACTTATAATTGCCCTGGATGACAACAGTGCTGCTTCTGGGAACTTGTTTTGGGATGATGGAGAATCCACAGGTGAGCAGTTAGCACTGGTGACAGAAGTATGATTGGCAAAGCACTCACATCTACACATTTCAATTTTCCTGATAAATTCATGGAGTAAGAGTAAGACAGGGTTGTAACATACTGCTGCTACTTTTTCACCACTTTTAAGAGGAAAACTGGAACTTTGTTGGGGTTTTTTGGGTTTTTTCTTGCTCAGGTTTCACTATAGCCTCACATCTGTTAAGGTTTGGTGCACTGGTGTGCTGATTGTAAAACCAGGCTGTCAAGATTGATCTAGATTTTGGTGTACATCCAAATCAGTTTCAACGGGTGCAAGAACACACATAATTAGTGCTGGAGAATAAGAATTGAAGAAGATGAAAAATGAGTGGTGTTATTCTCTGAAATTATTCAAATCACTTGTGAAAACTGGAGGAATTTTGTTAACTGAAATCGACAGCACTAGAGCCAATGTTTTTCAGGCCATCTGCTTTCCCCAGCATAGTGGTGAATAAACAGAGGAGTCAGAGTGTACAGGCTGTATTTGTCATCTTGCCAACCTCACCTTTAGCAAAGCTGCTGGAGAACTTGTTTCTCCCTGGGACAGTCACTATGATTATGCCAAGAGCTGTCAACTTCATCTCTTGTAGTGAGCTGGCATCCAGGCTCCTTACCTCACCAGGTTGTTCCTGCCAGTTTACAACACAAATACCTTTTTTCTAAGATCAACTTAAAGCAACAAAAGTGTGAAAGAAAAATACATGGACTTCTAATTTAAGGTTAAACCTCTAATTTAAGGTTTTGGCTTTCAGTGAAGTTAATGGGTTTGGAAGACATACATGGCTAGGCAGAGCAGAGCTTTCCAAGAACCTTTCTATTATATCTCCATAGATAGATTCTTCATGTTAACCTTGAGATGAAGGAAATCTTGAAAAATGAAGTATCTTGACCTGTGGGATTTTCTGTGGGATTTCTAAGGATTTAGTTAGGCATCCTGTTTCCATTAGACTATAAGGATTTGGTGAATTTAAATCCTTTAGGCTGCTCTTGCAGCCCTTTTCCTTTATAATAAACTGTTCAGAAAAGTCAGTGAGCCATTCAAAGGGTTATCCTGAAATTAATTTTTTGAGAACTTCTACAAACTATTCACACTTGTATTAAAACAATTTCAGGACTTGTACTTCATAGATTTTTAGCATTTAATTTGCAGCCAGCTTTAACCCTCAGAGCCCAGGACTTTGTTTTAAGGGCTATGCCAGGTGATCTTGTTGCATTTCAAGTAGTCACCATCTTCTCTAATTCCACTACTGCAAAATTGTCAACAACTTTTTCAGCTACACTGGAATAAAATGCAGGTTAGAACTAGGGAAGCATGCAACAGGAAAAATGCACTCAAAATAACATTACCAGTGAAGTAAAAATGAAAAATCCTGAAAATTAGGTAGAGTTCCTGCAGACAGTGATTCCTGGAGGTTTTTTATACACATGGTGTCTAACTATGGGTGCACGATTTCAGGAGAAATCTTTAGATGTTCAGATGACAGCTTTTCCAGTGTGAATTAACTTCACCATTGTCCACCCTCAGGTGGTTCATTCTTATCTCTCTTCTTACAAACTAATCACCTTCTTCTAGGTATTTCAATGTTCCAGTTTCTGGAATAACTTTATCCCAAGTCACAATCTCTTTTTTTTTTTATTTTATTTGTGCAGGGCCAAGACCTTTGGCTCAGTTCCCCTGAACTCTTGGGGCTCAGAACTTCATCCCCCTTTTCCTAACTCCTACCTTGTCCTCTACATTATGCATCCCACTCTATAACTCTCTGTTTTGTTACCTTGAGTATACAGGCCCAGAAAAACTCCTACTTCTTCTAAAATGTTGTGAAAGTTAGGGATGCTTTTAAGGAAGAAAGCTGTGATTTGGTGGATTATTGCTGCCAGAAATATTGAAGGCCTTTGGGTGGCTGCTCTGGGGGTGACAGCTCTGTGAGCTCCCCTGGCAAGACCTAAAATAACTGAGCTGTTATTTTACTGATTTCTGCTGAGAAACAAACCAATAAAACACCTTATGATGCTATTTCCTGCCCAAAACTTACAGGATGCAGGGTTTTCAGGGAAAGTTCTTAGAATTTGCTTGCAATATCATTGTTTTTCTTTTGACACGTGCCAGGTTGTCTCAGTTTATGGATTTCTTTTTCCCACTGGTCTGTTATTTCCTCTCTGGGGCATAGATTATTAGTATTGCTCTCATTTTCACAGGAGAAGTGTTTATTTAGGGTATTTTAAAGGATTAACAGTGAGCCATACATCTTCACTTGAGAGCAGCTAAAGTGGAGTGACAGCAATATAAAAAATTAATACATTTTAGAAAAGCTGATTTTTGGGGAAAAAGTTGAAGTCCTGGGAGACTGGCCTGAGAAAAAAGGGAAAGAGACATTCCAGTTTCTCAGGGAAACATCTGTAAATGTTTGAGTTGCTCAGTGTAGCCTCTGAATGTAGTAATGATAATAATTAGCAATTTATTGGTCTCCAGCTGTGGCACACTCCTGGTTTTAATGCTGTTGCTTTCTGCACTTCAAGTGTAACTTCTTTCTTTGCCTTCTAGATACTGTTCAGAATAAAAACTACATCTACTATGAGTTTACTGTTTCCAATGTAAGTATTTCCTTTTCATCTTTGATTTGCAGCAATAGTCTCTTTAAAGGACATTATTTTCTCCCCCCTTATTCCCCAGTTTCCTGAGAAGCAGAATGTATGGCCCAGTCAAAGCAGAGGAATGTCCAAATTACTGTAATTTAACTGGGATGAAAATCTATTTGTCTTTTCTTCTCCCAGTTAATAGAAACATCTAAATAATTCCTGTTTATTTTCTTTTTTTTAACCCAGCAAGCTCAGCAGCAATATTCATTGGGCAAGACAAAGCCTCACTGGGTGTTAAAGCAGAGGCAGAAAGGAGGTGGATGTGGTGATTCTAGAAAGATTGGAAATTAGAAAATAAAAAAAAAAAACAAACCATGGAACCTACTTCATGACTAAGTTTTCATGGTTTTAATTTTTTAAAATGGAAACTTCCTTGGCAGGGTTAATTTATGGCAGTGAAGTCCAGGTAGTGTTTTAATTCAATATTGATCCCACCTCTCATATGACAAGGATTCTAATCACTATGATAACAAACTATTTGTACAACAAGAACTTCTGCTAAAATTATTCTTTCCCTTTCCATAGTGAAACAGAGCAAAAACTGAGAGAAAGTGAACAGAAACATGGGAGTGGGAGCAAAGCAATAGGTGGAGGAAGCTCACACATTACTTCTTGTCAGCATTTGTTGATAAGAAACCTCAGTTACTGATTGAGATTGAAACTCTTTTAGCCAAATCATCAGTTGGCTGGAATGAGACTGAATTAAAAATTAACATATAGATTCTCATTGGGAGTAGTAGGAAAGTTGTACACTTGCTACAGCTCTGCTCTTTGGACTCTTTATCTAATAATAATGAATAGAACTGAAGAGAAACTGGTTTTTTCTTATCATCAAAAATAAATATATAACCTTCACTTTTAGTGTAGCAGACACTTGTCAGTCTTGTCTTATTTCCAAAGGGAAAAAAAAAAAAAGGAAACATAAGTATGAAGGGTATTATACATATGTTAGAAAAGCATAATTGTGACAACAACCAGGGCAATAATTAATATGTTATAGAAAAGGTATTGGCTTACTTCATGCTCCAGCATTATGATCTGATTTCTTTTTAAAGTTTTTAATCCAGAGGATTTTTGGCAGATATTTTTATAAGAATGTGATTACTTTGTTATTTTTTTCAGAATGTTCTACAAATGAATGCTGTAAACAGCAATTATGCTGATCCAAACCAACTGAAATTTGAAGAAATCAAGATTTTGGGAGCACTCCAGGAAATACAGAGAGTCACTGTGTCTCAGAACAATGTTGAGGAAAACCATCCAGTCACTATCAGCTATGATGCTGTCCGAAAGGTAAAAAAATAAAAGAAAAAACCCAGGAAAATGGGAAGTAAACATTTTTGGAATTGCATCACCTTTATTTTCTGTCCTGCTGAAGTCAGTACTCAATGGCACTTCTAAAAAACACACCCTGGATTTTGATGCAGGGCAAAAAGACAATTGCATCCAACTCAGCTGCACAGAAATTACATCTAAGTTTTGCTCTCAGCACCTTTGGTTTTGCAGTTCTTCATGTTGCAAAATTGAAATTACTACCTGGAGGAATAGCTTTGTGATTTTGTTTTGCAATCAAGGAGGATTCAAAATATTTGTGATTTAGATGAATATTTTCCCACTCTTTTTTTTTTTTTTTTTTTTTTTTTTTTAAACAAATCTGAGCCCACTGTTTAAAACTTCCTTTATCACTTCATCCAGGTTTTCACAGGATGAATTCAGGAAAGCAGCACCTCAGTGTATTTTTGTGCAAAACAAGCAAATGTGCTGCTGATAGTGGGAAGATTTCATGAAAAGTGCTTTCCCACACTAAGCACAGTGCTGACTTTGCTTTGAACTTGTATTTTACACTGGTTTTAATCATTACAAGCACTTGAACTGCTTGTTACCTCTGATACTAAATCAAAATTATCTTATTTTATATTTTCCTCACCTCTTGTATTCATATTTTAAAACGTGAAGGACCTGTGCCCTTCTCTTTATTCCTATTTGCTTCCAAGGAAGCTTTAAGATTGATTCATGGGTTTTTTAGATTATTTTTCAGATTTTATCTGCTAGAATATCACTTGGGTTTGTATTTGACTATGTCAAATGTTACAGGACTGGTTTTTTGTGAGCTGTCACATCCCAACAGGTATTTTCCTTGAGAATCAGCACCTCTGCTGACAGAAGGAAATTTATTTTTAAAATAACTGTTTTCTTGTTTAATACTTACAGGTTGCCCACATAAAAGGACTTGCACTTGAACTGGGAAAATCCTACACAATAAGATGGACACAACAAGCAAGTGTCAATGGAAGGTTTGATTGTTACCCCAGTCTCAATGCAACAAGAGAAAAATGTGAACAACTTGGCTGTGTCTGGGAAGTAAGCAAAAATTATTTCTCTAAGCTAATGTGACAGAAATGTTTTCAGAATCATAGCTTTCTCTTTTTAGTTTGTTACAGTGGGAAAAGTAGCCTGGGAAATAGGTCAGATTTAAATAAAATGGGGCCATAGACATCAGTTGGCTTGCACTGGCAGATTTTATTTATTTCACAAAAATTAAGGTAGCTGGCAAAGTTTTTCTCAAGCATAGCAGAAATAGAGGAAGAATGGTGTTTTAGGAAAGATGGAAAAATACAGCTATGAAAAAAGAGAATAGGCTTGAGATAAATAAATTCAATTAATTTCAATAAAGCCAATGCAAAGATCTTCTCTGATGTTACCTGAATATGCACTGGGCTTTGGGTTCATCCTCTTGTGTGACCAGTGGGATTAAAAGGGAAGAAACTTGAGGAATTCCAACATTCCAAGACTATGCCATGTGGTGGGATTGAGCAGAAGACCTCAGATAGAGGGAAATTAATTCCCCCTCCATTGTACAAGGCTTCAATGTCCTATCTGAATTATTTGTATGGCCTTGACTGCATTGTTTGCTTATACCCAATTTACTGCAGAGATCAGGGGGTTCTGTATTGCTCCATTATTGTTCTCATTAAGTCCTTCCCTGAATTCTCCAGTTGGCAGACACCAGATGCAAATGGGAGCTTTGGAATCCATGCTAATAACTAACAAAAGGTCCAAGAGGCCAGGGCAGCTCACTAACCTGTAACTTCTTTCTGTTTGCAGCCTGTCACATCAGACTTGGAAATTCCACCCTGCTACTACAGCTCTGTCAATCCTTACTCAGTGGAGAGTGTAGAATACACTTCCTCAGGTTTGGCAGCCAACCTCATCTTAGATAGAAGCAAGGTCAGAGCTACTGACAATTACACCACACCCATTGGCACACTGCGCCTGGAGGTGATTTATCATCTCAACAACATGCTGCAATTTAAGGTAATGTCATTCCAGAATTAAAAACAGGCATTTTTGACAATTATAAGGGCTCTTTTGGAGGCATTTTTATGTTGCACAGACCTTTGACATTTCTCCTTCCAACCAAGCAGTCGTTACTGCCAGCTCGTATCTTCTTTCATTCTACAATTCTGTAATTGGTTATGCAATTAAATTAATTAATCAAAAGTAGAATTGCAGAACAACCTGGGTCAGAAGGGACCTCTAAAGGTCATTCAGTGCAGGTCCACCCTCACCCTGATCAGGTTGCTCAGAGCCTTCTCAAGACTCACCTTGAATATCTCCAGGGATGAGGCTTCAACCACCTCTCTGGGCAACCTGAGACCCTCATGGTAGAGAACTTGTTCCTAACATCCAATCTAAAGCCATTGCCCCTCATCCTATCCCTCCAGCCCCTTGCAAACATACCCCTCCAGCCTTCCTATAGGTTCTCTTTAGATACTATAAGGTTTCTATTAGGTCTCCCTGCAGCCTTCCCCAGGCTGAACAACCCCAGCCCCCTCAACCTGTCCTGGTAGCAGGGATATTCCATCCCCCTGATCATTTCTGTGGCCCTTCTCTGGACCTGCTCCACTAGGTCCATGTCCTTTCTGTGTTGAGGGCTCCAGCTGTATATCTGTAATGCCAACCAGAAACTGTGGGACATTTTATTAGTACACCAGTGTGTAGTTTTATTATTATACCACTCAATTTATCTATAAGCATGATCACAACTGTACAGTTTAGCATTAATCAGTCTAGTTCTTGCAGTTTTAAATACTCTGTTGTTTAGCCTATAATTACTGTGCCTTTAATAATACTGAACTGTGTGATGCCTTCAGCCAGCTTTGAAGCTCTTAAACTGGCTGAAAGATTAATCAGAAAAGTATTTACCATACTAATGTTTATATACACCTCTATTTTAAATATACCTCTATTTTAAATATAGGTATGGGCTTAAAATTCATGGATATAAGTGATTAGACAAATCATTACTGATCTAAAATAAATCTTTAAGGTTGGGAGTTTTGGTTTTTTCCCCCCCAAAAATTAAAACCTGTGCCAGAGTTGGTTAGAGGATATGTATTGAAAGAAAACACTTCTCAGCCAACCTTTCCAGCAATTTTTTTGTATTCATTTTAACTCATTCCAGTTTCTTTCACTATAGGTAATATTTAAAAAAAAAAAATAGTTAAATGAAAAGAACTGACTTTTATTTCAGATTTATGATTACCAAAATGCACGATATGAGGTTCCTGTACCACTAGATCTCCCCAGCTCCCCATCCAGCACAGACAAGGACCGGCTCTATGATGTGTCTGTACAGCAAAAACCCTTTGGCATTCAGATTCGGCGCAGAAGCACAGGAACAATCATGTAAGACACAATCAACTTGATTTTATTTTACTTGGGTTTTGTCAGCATTTTTCAAGCCAATTCAGATCCTTCCCACATGCTTCTCTGCTGAAACCAGCAGAGATGGCTTCACCGTCACCTTGTTTGAGAGCACCAGCCAAGGGGAGCAGGGTAGAGAAGGTGTCCTGAGAAATATTTTGGTTTTCCTTGTCATTATCTGAGGTTTCTCCTCTGTCATTTGATAGTCTGACACTTGCAAAAAATCCTCTACCACATGCTGAAGTGCAGAGCATAGGAAATTCCTGAAGTTTCCTCAGTTTCTTGTGCAGTTTCCAAAGCTCTGAGAGGCACAACGCTTTTCTACACCTCTTAACATTTTCCTTGGGTGACCACAGCACAGATCGTTAAGGACTGACCATTTGGCTTGAATCTGGTAATGGAATGATTAGGAATGATTAGGAAAACAAAAAAAAGATAAAAGTTTAAAAATAGTGTTTCAACTTATTTGCAGATGGATTTTGGTAACGTGACAGCCAATACACCTGACAAGAGCTTCATTTCTTTCCCTTATTAAGCTCAAGTCAAGGGCTAGAAAACTGAGCACAATGATGTTAGCAATTGCATGTGTTCTTTTTAAAATTAAAACATTCCTTCGTAACTTCTTAAAGTACTCAAAACCTAGTTGCAAGCTGAATTCCCTTGTGCCAACCAGAGTGAGCACTCCAATTGCAATTCAGCCTCCTACAAGGTTGGAATTCTTTGGCCCAGCATCACCAGCATGCAGTTTGGTTTCCAACTGTTAAGATGCTGGGTTACAACAAATGAAACCTATGAATCCAGTTGCAGTGTAATCTCCACAAAAATTCCTGTTAGCTGGAAACAAGGATCAGTCCAGGAGGAAAATATAACCTTGCTGTCCTGGAAAATATTTTCTACCTAAGTTGTTAATATAGGATGCAATTTGCCATGCACAAAGGCTGTGTATAATATATAACTCAGTGACAGAGAGGACTTTGTGTCTCTAAACTGTGATTCAATCCCCATTCAGGTGCTCTGAGTTTTCTTGATACCATAGCAGTTTTACTCCACCTTTACTGAAGAGGGAGATTTTCTGACTAAAAGAGTAGCCTAAAAAAAAAATAATATAAAAGCAAATGTCTGCCATGTCTGTCTGTAGGTGACTCTGGGTTTTATTTTTATTCATTTCAGCTGGGATTCAGCACTGCCCACCTTCACATTCAGTGACATGTTCATCCAGATTTCTACCCTCTTGGCATCCCAGTATATTTATGGGTTTGGAGAGACTGAGCACACCATGTTCCGACGTAACATGAGCTGGCACACCTGGGGAATGTTCACAAGGGATGACTTCCCTGGTGTAAGTACCAGAAAATGTAACTTTTAGACCTCCCAATGTCAGGAGGTGTCCAGCAAGGCTTTAAATCCCAGGTGATGTGTTCTGGTGATTATATTTATCATGGCTTGTAATTTAGATGGTGTCTTGATGGCAATGGTTTTCTTTAAACCTACTCTTGGTGACCAGCAAGACCCAAGTGTAGAGATCAGGCCCCGAGTAAGATCTCAGAAGACAACAAATGGCTTAGAAGTAACAGCACATTCCTCCTTCTCATCTAACTACTCTGAAAGCCAGATCTAAGTCAAGACAACTCCTCCTGGGAGTAAATTAGTACTTAGATGTAAATCAGGAATCTGATGTCTATGGGTACATTTGTATCATTTCCTACAAGACAGCACAATGTTTGCAGTTCATAGGGAAGGACCAGTGAAACACTGGTGGTTAATAAATAGCTCTAATTTCCAGCTCAGGTTTCAATGTACTTTTGAGCAAGATAACACAAGTTCTCCACCATTTTCCTGGTCATAGAGACACCTGCTACAGTTTGAAAAAAAGGGCAAGTTTTGTCCTGGGGAAATATTTTTTTCATGGGCAGGTTTTAAAGGCAGTAACACCTTCCTGCCTGGTCAGTCTGAACAAGAATGACTCAAAATGTGAAGTTCAAAGTGGTTTGTAGGTGTGTACAGTTTAAGTGTAGAATTTTGTAATCTGTTTTTGCATGTTTGGTCAATCTGAGTCTTGTCTTTTAATAGATTTATTGATACAGGTAAAGAAGTGAATGCTTGTGATGTGTCCCTAGTTAAATGGAGTTTATTTTGTTTGCAGTACAAAAAGAATATCTATGGTCACCAGCCATTCTACATGGCTCTTGAAGAAGATGGCAATGCCCATGGAGTTCTCCTGCTTAACAGCAATGCAATGGGTAAGAAAACCTTCACTTCTTTTATTTTCTTGTGTCAGTGGTTTGCAATGGTGGTCAACCCCAGCCTCCTTGTCTCATTTCACCTCTTCCACTTCCAGATGTGACCTTCCAGCCAACCCCTGCCCTGACGTACCGCACCATCGGTGGCATTCTTGACTTCTACATGGTTTTGGGCCCAACACCAGAACTTGTTGTCCAGGAGTACACTGCAGTAGGATCCTCACCCCATTCCAAACTCATGCTGGTTTTTGGTTGGTTGGGTTGTTTTTTTCTTTGCACCTCCTCACCACAAATCTTCTTGATTATTTTTAGCTGATTGGACGACCAGTCATGCAGCCCTACTGGGCTCTGGGATTCCATTTGTGTCGCTTTGGATACGAAAATGACTCGGACGTTCGCCAGATTGTGGAGGAGATGAGAAAAGCCAAGATTCCCCATGTAAGCTAGTAGCAGTTAACAGTAGAGCTCATGCCTCAGCTTTTGGCTTCATAGTCTTAACTAAAACCCTTTTAACACCAAACCAAACTCAACTGAAAAAAAACCAACCAAACACCTAGTAGAGGAGCCGACTCTGTGCCTGAGCTGAACATCTCTGCATGCTCTGGGCCAAGTTAAATGTAGCCTTTAAGCTGCTTTATTTTCCTTATTCATTCCAAAGAACCAGAGAAAAAAAAAAACAGGAAAGAAAATAAGCAGCATCATATTTTAATGGTACATCACTCTGTGTCAAGTCAGCTACGACTTGGCACAGGTTGCTGTTGGGGAAGTTGGAACAGCACATAAATTTAACAAAATCATACTGTAAATGAAATGACACTCAATTTTGGATGTAATTAGTGTCATGTTTTCAATACAGAACAGCTGTTCCCTTACAGATTAGCAACATATGTGCAGTTTCTGTGTAAGCACACTTTTTTTTCTCTGTCAGGCATTTATTTCTACCTTCAGACTAGATGCAGTAGTGAAAGGTTTATTTTGTGTTGGACTTGCTGATATGCTGTGTAATATTCATTTAATAGCTTTAGCTTAAAGATTAGATGCTTCCAGTTTTACAGGCCAAAAGTTCAGTAGTTCAATTATTTTCAATGAATATATATTTGGGAAAAAAAGAAAAATAATAGATTCATTTGACATGGAATGTTTTTGTGAACTGCAGGATGTCCAGTATGTAGATATTGACTATATGAACAGGCAAATGGACTTCACCCTCAGCGACAAGTTTGCTGGACTTCCAGCTCTGGTGGATGATATAAAAAAAGAAGGAATGAGATTCGTCATTATCCTGGTCAGTTTGGAATCTTGTTTTTTGTTTCTTTTTTTTTTTACTTTTCAATATATTTCAGACTGCAGTAGATATTTGACAATTTCTTTTGAGCAGAAGGGTGAAAGTGGATTGCTTTTCATTGTAGGATCCAGGCATCTCTGGGAATGAAAGTGTATACGCCTCCTTCGACAGAGGTGTGCAAGATGATGTCTTCATCAAAAGGCCCAATTCAAATGAGATCATTTATACCAAGGTACTGTTTTTAAAAAGATGATGAGAGTTGAGGCTCTCTGTATCCCTGGGAGCCACATGTCTGTTTATAGCTGGAAATGACACACTGAATAAAGTTTGTTCTATCATTCACATAGGTATCAGGGAACAACGGGTGTATTTGTCTGTTGGTGAGGATCCCTTTATATTAAGGGTGCTCTGATTATTTTAAAAATATTTTTCCTCCTTTTAGGTCTGGCCCTTCCTACCCAACGTAGAAATCAACGAGTCCCTGCCTCTGCATACCCAAATAAAGGTAAATGCTGATTTGGTTTGGTGATGGACTGAAATATAGACAGAGCAGCACGTGAATTACAGAAAAGAGCAGCAAAATACTTGATACAAAGTGGAGAAACTGGCTAGCCTACATAGAAGAGCCAAAAAAAAAAAAAAAAAAGAATAATATTTAATTTTTTTTCAAATTAATTCCAACATTTTAGCAACGAGGCTGCATCAATCCTCCAATTGTTTTGTTTTCCTCCCTTTCTCCAGCTCTACGGGGCACACACAGCTTTCCCAGACTTCTTGCGCAATTCCACGATTAACTGGTGGAAGAGAGAAATCCTGGACTACTACAAAATCCTCAAGTTTGATGGCCTGTGGATTGTAAGTGTGAAAATTCATTTGATTCCTGGATTACTTTTTTTTCCCTGCAGACACTAGCAGAGAGCTTAAAGCTTCACAGCATAGGTGCCTTGGGTGAAGCTCAGAGGGAATCTGCCATTAAATTGCCACAAATTTACATTAAAAATTAGGCTGAGGGGAAAGCAAGCAGGGTACCAGGTAGAACTCAAGCCCCCAGCCAAAGGCCCCACTTTACTTCTAAATTTTATCTTTTTTTTTTTTCCCTCTGCTGTGACAAAGGGGGGCACAAGACCCAAAGCTCCTTGTTCTTCCCTGAAAACAATTTGTGTATGGGTCAAGAAAACCACGAAACAGCAGAGCAAGGCTAGAGATGCCAGGGCTCCTGAGGACATCTATGAGGCTGCTTGCTCTTGGTTTATCATTCAGTGTGGTTTGTTGGTTGAAAGCAAATAATACCAAGTTTTGTTCTGTGTTTTTAGGACATGAATGAACCGGCAGCTCTTGTGAATGGTGCCCTTGATGGCTGTAGAAATGATATCCTAAATTCACCACCATATATGCCTGGTGAGTCTGGGCACTCCCCAAAACATTTTTGGGCCATTTGGGTCATTTGGGTTACTAAGAAATTTCTTATATGGTCTACGTGGTATGAAGTCAGTAGAAGTTCAGTACAGAAAACCAAAACTCCTAACTTCAAGTGGCCCTTTTTCTGCTGTGATTATGGGCAAATTCCAACCTCACTGGTTTCAGAGCAATAACTGCATGGCAGTTTTTATAAATGATGTTATTATTTTCAGCTACTTTCCTGCATATGGCTTTTGATGCCTGTTTCATATCTAGGTGCTTTGCTTCAGGCATGGTAGAGGGTGTAGTTCTCTGTTTTGCAGTTTACTCAGATGAATAATGCAATCAATTAAGAGCTGTAGAAAATATCCTTCTGTCTTCTCTCATTGCCATGTCTGTACAATCAAATCCTTGATATATTTATATGGATGATGTGACAGGGTTTAAAAAGATCTGAAGTATTTTCTGAATTTATATATACTCTGTTTACTCTTCAGAAAGAGCACCTGTAACTGAGTTTTATTAGTGTACTTACAGACCCAGATGCCAGCACAGGAATATTCCATTTTAAATTGCTATTTCTTATGAATATAAATAAATAGTTTGCAATAAACATGCCAAAGAATGCCAACAAGATTATGAAAATTAAAACAAAAAAGTAACTAAGATCATTATTGAATGTTCATTAATAAATAAAAATAAATGTTTTTGTTCCTTTTCCACTAGCTTTGGGATACAGGTCAGAAGGATTAAGTTTTAAAACTCCATGCATGGAAGGTCAGCAGTATCTTTCAGATGGTACTCCAGTCAGACACTTTGATGTCCACAGCCTTTATGGATGGTCCCAAACAAAACCTACCTTGGAGTAAGTGATGTTTCCATACTCCCTCCTCTCCAAACTAGGATCCAAATCACTATTCTGTGTCTGATGGCCAAAAATCTTTCATCAGTTTATTTAACAAGCCTGAGAAATCATTCTTTCATCCTATTATCTTTGATCCTTCGAGTCAGTGGAGTTAGATATCAGAAGTTTGATCACCAGAGCTCTCCCTCTTGCTGTGGGTACAATTTCAGTGACATTTCTGCTGAGTCAGCACTGGGATCTCACCTGTGGTGAGCTGAAGGAGAGGATGAGCAGGAGAAGGTGAGGTGGGGCTTCACAGGGCTGAGCTGCAGCTCTGCCTCCAGGGTAAGAGGTATTTCTCCACTGTGAGAAATACCTTCTGCAATAGGAAAAAAACCCAAACCCAACCCACCCATTTAAACATGTTTACACCTGCAGGACAAGTCTGAGTTTAGCAGCTTCAAAATCACTGCCCTGAGCAGACACAATGCAACTGAAGACATGTTGTAATAGTATTTCACTTTAAGAAGAACACTGTTTGCATGTAAAACTCACCAGGGTGGTTAACTTAAAAGGGAACATAATTTTCTTTACATAATTTGATGTAATTTTGGTTTTCCATCAATTAGAAAGAAGGAGCTTCATGCTACTGCCTAGTTAATAGGGCTTTTGCATAGACTTGGAAACCAGAACCCCAGTGAATGTAGTAACTGGAGGGAAATCTGGGCTTTGAGCCCAAAACTGGGTCTGTGCTTTTCATGGACACAGCTGTGGCTCAGTTCTGAAGCAGAGAGATGGCATCTCCAGTCAGCAAACCACTCAGGCCCTGCTCATCCTGGAGCACTTCTCCACACAACCTTTACATTGGAAATTAAAGATATTAGAAAAAATTAGTTTGTCTTGGAAGAAATAATTACAGCACATTAGTCGAGTTTAATTACTCTGGCAATTTAAGTGACTTGTGTGGTTTTTACTGTAATTATAGTGTCACTAAAGCTGCAAATCCTGGGGAGAAATAAGTAAATAGTGCCTTGTTGAAGCAGTTGGTTAGCAGTGTGATTTAATTGGGTTAGCTTGCTCACTAGTAGCATGGCTACATTTTGTTGTCATGATTCCTGGTACATCTGCAAGGCTGCAAAGGAATTCTGACAAGAAAGCAGAGCAGCAATGCATCCACACCAGGCACACAGCAAAGCCCAACAGCACATGCAACAGGGCAAGATGCTTGGATCCTTGGATCAGACTCCTACATATTTTTCCCTGTGTGCCACACCCTTAGGAAATGTACAAGTAGGGCTACATTTGTGGGTTTTTTCCCCACACACTTTTGCCTGAGGTGGAAATCTGTATTTTAGATTTCTAAAATCTGTATTTTATATTTCTAAAGATTTAAAAAAGGTTAAAAAGATTTCTTTTTTTACAGATTTTATCTGTATTTTAGCACCTCCTTGTTTGGCCCCTTCTCTTTCCAGCCGGCCGTGGCTTTGAGTCCATGTGAATAGCAGTGACCTGAGCACATCTGGATCCAGGCACACGAAAATCCTACCTTTTGTGAAAATATAAGCCCTTTGTTTATTTTCAAAGAGAATCTTTTAAATTATTTCTCATGTAATTTGTTTTTTTTTTTGTCTATTTCCAATGGCAGTGGTTTGCAGAGTGCCACCAAGGAGCGTGGGTTCGTTCTCACCCGTTCCACCTATCCCTCTAGTGGGAGGTGGGCAGGACACTGGCTTGGGGATAACTCAGCAGCTTGGGATCAGATATGGAAGTCTGTCATTGGTATGTAGAAGGAAAATTATCTTTATTCCATTTGCTGTCTGCAGCTCATTCTTCCCCTTGCTTCTTCCCTACATCTACTTGCTTTAATTAGTCCTGTGGGTTAGCTGGAATAAGCCCTTTAGGTCAGCAATCAGCACTTGTGGTCAATTATTCTTTTTTTTTTACTTCTGCATGAGTTGCTGGAAGCTCTTTTATCCTTTTGGGACCAGCCAACTTTGTGCCTTTTGTCATAGAATCATAGAATTGTTTGGGATGAAAGGGACCTTAAAGGTCATCAAGATCCATGGGCATGGGCAGGGACACCTCCCACCAGCCCAGGTTGCCCAAGGCTTCATCCAACCTGACCTTCAACATTCCAGGGAAGGGGCATCACCAGCCTCCATAGGCATCCTATTCCAGTATCTTACTACCATCATGGTGAAGAATTTCTTTCTAATTTCAAACCTAAATCTGCCCTCTTTCAGTTGAAAACCATGACCCCTTGTCCTATCACTGCCCTCTCTGGTGAAAATCCCCCCCCCAGCTTCCCTGTAGGCTCTTTCATCTACTGGGAGGTCACTATAAGGTGTCCTGCTACCCATTTCTTTGTTTGCTCCTGACCAACCAGCTCCCATCTCTTGCTGTAGCACCAGAACCTGATAAATTAGAGAAACTGTGGGGTTTCTGTTGGGTTGGGTTTATTTTCCCTCATTTAGCATTGCAATATTTATTAACTTTGCAACCATCAGCAGACCATAAGGGAAACAAACAAACAAAAAAAAACCCAACAGCTTGTAATGTTGAATTATTTTTCCTTTCAGGTATAATGGAGTTCAGCCTCTTTGGAATATCCTATGTAAGCTAATGAGTTATTACTTTAAATTTCATTATCTTGATGCTGGACAAGGATTGTACAGTATTCCAATCAGATTCTTTTTACACTTTCAGACAGGAGCTGACATCTGTGGCTTTGCCAAAGACACAGAGTATGAGCTGTGTGTCCGCTGGATGGAGCTGGGGGCATTTTACACATATTCAAGGAACCACAATGACTATGACACAAGGGTGAGATGCAGTTTGTTTTTTAATGATTATTAACTGCTGGGCCTTTGCACCACATGTGTAGAGACCAGCCATGGCACCACACAAACTGGCCTGCCTCAAACAAAAGGACATTCCAAGCAAGCTGGACAAGAAAAGAACTTGTCTGGCAAGCATAAAAAGAAATACCTTTACTTATAGGCTTGTGCTGCTGCAAGCCTCCTTCAGATCTGGGGGGTTGTATGCCCACAGAGGGGTTGCTCTGGGATTTGGACCACATGAAGGAAGCACATGCTACATTTGCTTTGATTGAATCAAACTCCTACCTATTTTTGCCTGTGTGACACTTTATGTAAAGGCCCCAGAGGAGGCAGCCTGAACCAGAACACTTGTGTGGCAAATGCACTGAAAGGAACAAACCTGACCTTGGTGCCCTAATTGTCCATAATTATACAAGACATGAGCAAATGGAACAGGACAGAAAGGTTCCTGAGTAAAACTTGGCAATTACTCTACTTTGCACATTTGCCACCATCTGATATTGTATTTCTTTTAAATGTAAAGGAAATGATTGCCTCAGTGCAGATCTCTGCTGGCTCAGGACTCTATTGTGGAAAGCTGCAAAACAAGATACCTGGAAAAACTTAAAAAGTATGGAAGCAGCACTATTCCTGTTAAAGGAACAAGGGTTCCAGTTAAAGTACAAGGGTTGGACTTGATGATCTCTGAGGTCCCTTCCAACCCAGCCAATTCTATGATTCTATGACAGCTTCAGAGTAGAGTGATTTCCATGGCATATATCTAATGGCTTAAAGTCTCCTGTTCAGAACCTGTGTGCTTTATCTCCCAGTGACACACCTTTCCACAGGACTTTTAAAGAAATGCAGGGTCAGGGTTATCTTGTTGCTTGCAGTCTTACCCAGTTTGCCCCAAGGTTTTGTTCAGTGCAGGTAACAAGGACTGGAAGTGCTTTAGCAAGTCCCAAGTGCTGCCCTGCAGAAAAGAGGGATAAGAAATTATCCACCCAGTTCTGTACCCTGGGATGGCTCTCACCTTTGGGGCACTTTGCATTAAACTTTTTTTTCCAGTGGTCTCCAAGTTCTGACAGTGACACCTCCTGGTTTGGTGCCATTTACTCCTTAACTGAAGAAGAACTAAATGAAGGTGCCCCAGCTCAGTGGGGAAATTTCCTCAGCTTTGTCTTGCCAATCTGTTGATTGAGATGCATGGTTGCCAATTGCTAATGCTAACAGGTTTTATTAAGTTTGGAGAGAAATGGAAGAAAAGAGATATTGTATGTGAAGTCACTTGTAAATATTAGCAAATTTATTCACTTTCTTTTTTGGGTTATGAGTTGGTTTGGGTTTTGGAACAAACCAACCCAGCTTGACACAACAGTCTCTTTTTTTTTTTTTTTTCCAGAGGCAAGATCCTGTTTCATGGAACTCAACATTTGAGGAGATCTCCAGGCATGTGCTGAATATAAGATACAAACTCTTACCCTACCTGTACACCCTGATGTATGAAGCCCATGCCCATGGCAGCACTGTCACCCGTCCCCTGCTCAATGAGTAAGTGCCATTCCCTTGCTCTTCTTACCAGGAATTTTCACTAAAACTTCTGTAGTTATGACCTCTCTAACAATAAAGTTTCCTCTCAGTTAAAGAAATTTCTATTTTTAAAAAGAAAAGAGCAAGAAAGCAATGAGTTTTCACTGTCAAGTTGCACTTAAGCAGCACTAGTTCTCCATGTCTCACAACACAAAACTGAGAATTTGCTTTTCTAGGAGTAATATTTAAATGTCAAAGCTCACCAGTGACTCCTTAAAGAGTGAGCAACAAAAAAAGTTTCATCTGATCCTGGGCAAGTGTAGAATAAAAAAACCCCAGATGTTGTACTTGTGAAAGCTTTAACTCTATGAGATGATGAGGTCTGGTACCTCCACACATGGGTTGGCTGAGAAACACCAAGTTGTTTGCATGCATTAACTTGGTTTTTTCAAAAGCAACTCTCCAAGAAAAAAAAAGGCTCAAAATATCAAGTGATTCTCAGCCTTACCATTGCTAACGCTAGCCAAGCACAGTGGGTATTCTGAGGTTTGTTATCTAAAAATACTGAAAAGCAAATGCAAAGAAATAGCAAGAAAAGAAAACTAATAGCTTGGCTTTCTCTTGCATTCATTTCTGCATTCTCAGCAGGCACTAACTGATCTGTGAATTATTAATAGTAAAGATGAAGAACTACTAGGAATAGTAGCTTCAATTAGTGACAAAAATATCTGAAAGAATGAATGCTTTTAGAAAAGTTCAGCATCCAGCATCTAATCATTATTCTCTGAATCTGCAGGTTTGTGCAAGAGAGAGATACCTGGGATGTCTATCAGCAGTTCCTCTGGGGGCCTGCACTGCTCATCACCCCTGTGCTGTACAAGGTACATTATGAAAATATGAACATTTGCTTTATCTAAACGTTGTATTTTGATTTAAAGTACCTAAACCACCAATGTTTAATTGCAGGGTGATGTAACAGTGAGAGCTTACATTCCCAATACCCGCTGGTATGATTACCACACAGTAAGTTCTTTTGTAAATTATATTTTATACATAATAATCATAATTTCTTCACAGCAGCAGCATGAGAGTGGTAGTGAGGTGTGATTCCCCCCTCCCATCTTATAAACTTCCATTCAGTAAAACTTTTTGGCAATGTAAACTATTCAAAAGCTGATAAACCCCCTCCTTGAGTCCTGTATAATAATGAAACAATTAGGGTATTAAAAGGTGAAATAATACCTTTAACTTAAAGTATCTCTACTGATTCTCTTAACCTTCAAATGATCTATAGAATGTCTTTGTCAGAAATGCTGAAGTGGAGAAAGATAAACCAGGTTGGCCACAATTTCACAGAAATTAAGGAAAGATTTGGTAAGGGAAAGAGCAGGCACCAAAAATCACTGAATTAACCCCAAATTTGTATTTCACCTTACTTTTGGTTCAGGTCCTGTCACCTAGAGTCAAACCCATCTTCTACAGATCCAGAATCTCAGTTTCTTGCCAAAGCATTATGTGGTTACTCCTGCATTAACAACTCCAAATTCTCTGTCCAGCAAAAGCCAATGATCATTTAATTCTATAAAAAATCCCAAACCTGTAAAATGAGAGAAATTCACTTTTTCATTTTTTCCTAAATAGGAACAAGACATTGGCTTCAGGGGACAATACAGAGTTTTAGATGCTCCTTTGGACCACATCAACCTGCATATCCGAGGAGGATACATCCTTCCCTGGCAAACACCTAGCACTACAACTTTCCACAGGTAAGATTCACTGAAAATTTCATATTTAATTTTCCACAATTACAAACAAACACTGCCAGTCCTCAGAGAGGCTGCATCCAGATTTAGGGCTGATTTTTCTTTGTGGTTTCTTCCAAATGCTCTCCCTTTGAATTTAATGGCTGAGGAAACAGGGTATGGGAGACCAGCTGATCAACATTGCTTTGAAAATTCTAAATATTTGGTAAATATGAAATGTGATGAGCTGAGGTAACTGGGGACACTTTATTCTCTTTTCCATAGTCGGAAAAACCCAATGGGACTCACTGTTGCTTTGGGGGACAATTCTATGGCAGAAGGAAAGCTGTACTGGGATGATGGGGTTCGGATTGGTACGTATGGCACTCCTTGGTTTCACAAAATAATTTTTTTTTGGCTGTGAGGATGGTCAAACACTGCACCAGATTACCCACAGAAACTGTGGGGCTTCCCCCCTTGGAGATATTTGAAGCCCAGACTGAAACAGATAAAAACACCCCTGAAGGATATGGACTGGAGAGGGCCAAGACTCAAATTAAACCTGGAGATTAGCACTAATAGCATAAAATTAATTTTCCTGATTTAAACAGCATAAGGCCATGATTTATAGAACTAATATGCTGTAGAAATGAAATTGTGCTCTGGACCTAATATAACAAAGATTTGTCCTGAAACCCATAGGAACCACAACCATAGATTATATGGGAAGCTTTAACTAATATCCCCAACTAAATTTCAACTGTCTTCTTTTGCACCTAAACTCTATAATGTAAAAAAATCCCAGTCATATAAGGAAAAATTTTATGTCTAAAAGCATGCATCTTCTGGAAACTGAGAACTTGATGTATACCCATACCATATAACTGTGTATAGTATATGGGCACAGCTCTGGAGCTTCAGGTTTGATAATGTGTTACCTAAAGTGAATAATTAACACACTTTATTTTATCCTTTCTTTTTAACAGATGCATATGAAGATGGTGTGTATCTGCTAACTTCATTTACTGTTAATAAGGTAAGTAGTGTTACCTCACAGTTTCTGAATAATGCCTAATTTATATTTAACTGTCAGCATTTTAATTTGGGATTTCCTAATGTCTGGATCTCCCACCCTAATGTTAACTTGTGCTCCTAATCAAACAGATTACAATGCAATTAAACTGTGTTAAGAACAAATTTCAGAAGGATTCTGAAGATACCAATTCCTGCATATTGTTGAACAGGGGGCACATTTACAGCCCTGTAATTTCTGATTTAATCCTGAAGCACAAGTTTAGTTCATAAACCATGTCTATAAGGTGAAAGCACATGGCAACACAGAGCATCTGGAGCATGTTCACAAGGTTTGTGCCAGGAAAATCAGCCCTTGCTGGTGAGGCAGGAAGCTTTAAGGACAAAAGGCTTTGACTCTGGCTTACAGCTGCAGAAAAACACCTCTGCCCAGCAAGAATTTGGGGTGGGAACCTAAAATTGTTCATAATCTATTTTTCACCTTCAGGGTCCTCCTTGTTCAAGTTGCATAAGCTGTGTCCTTGCTCCAAGTAGGAGCACAGGCACCCTCTAATATTTATTTTTTTTTCCCCCTTTTCCTTTCAGAATGTTTTAGAGATCAAGGTTTTGCACCATGGCTACGTTGATCCAAACAACTTGAAGTTTACTGAGATTAGAGTCCTGGGGCAGCCCAACCCCGTTTCAAATGTGATAGTGTCACAGAAAGGGGAGATTACTGCAAGAATTGACACCTTCATCTATGACGGTGGCAAGAAGGTGAGATGCCATTGGCAGGCTAATGTGCTTTTAAACTTTTGGGGAGTCAGCTCTCAGCTGCTTTATCCTATTTAAAAATCTATTCAATCTATTAAATCTATTTAAAATAGATTTCAGCAAGGTCCCTAAGAACCATTACTGGCAGGTAATGGCTCTGTCATCCACTGTTTAATCTACAGCATGGATTGTGCAGTAAGTGGGACAGCTTTTAAAAATAGGAATTCATGTCAAGATCCAGCTCTGAGAGTGGGAAGAAAAATGGTGGATTTTCTTTTGTGCTTGAGTTTCTACTCTTTCCAATAACTCTGTGAGCTCTGAAGGAAGGAAAGGCAACTAGAAGTATTTTCACCATTCTACTTGACCCAGTTCTTGTCAGTCTTGTCTGACAACAGTTTCACTTCCCAGCCCTGTTTGCCTACCACTGTTTCTTCCTCTGCCATGTCCCATTTAGCTGTACGTTTTGCAGCACTGCATTCTTAGGAAGTCCAAACCCACTCTTAAAGTTAGCAGCACACTTTCCACCAACTCCAAAGCACCAGGTTGCCATCTGCATGGGCACTGCCAGACAGTCCTAAAAGCAGCTGCAATAAATGTGTATGATTTTATTGCCATTCACCACAGCACTCCCATGGAGCACCTTCCAAATCCAACCAGAACTGCTGAGCTGTTCAGCCTTGCTGGGTTGCTGGCAGAGGGTGACTGCCCAACCTCCTCTGGTACTTGGATCTTACCATTTATACCTTAAATCCAGTGTTCTGTCAAGACTTAGGGGTTCCTCTCTTTCAGGGAGAGTCAGGACTACAGAAGTTTTGTGCATAACAAGAAAAGGTGATGAGTTAAAAACGCAAAAGAGAATAAAAGTGTTTCATACAGATGACTTTTTTGGTGGAAAAAAGGCAATTCATATGCACAGCTAAATTCCAATAAGCTCCAAGTTGTGCTGCCTTTTCCAATTTACTTTTTCATATATATTTTTTTTAAATAAAAGGAACCTCAGTTATGAAAAGCCCTCTGAATAAAGGGACCATAGCCTCAGCAGCAGCCATCCCAAATCTATGCTGGTTAAACACTGGTTTTAGTGATAAAAACCACAGAAAGCAAAGCAATAAATTCTTGTAATCACCATATTTTCTATTGAACACAAAGCACTGGATCTTCAGGGCAAGTTAACAAACTGGTTTGGTTTTTTTCCACAGCTCTTGACAATCAACAACCTCCAACTGGAATTAGGCCAAGAATACACCGTGGCATGGAGCTAAAAATGACTGCAAAGGAACATGGGCTGTCCTACTGAATTTCCTCATTGTTCCACAACTATCTTTCTATTTTTCAATTTTCTAACTGCCTCTTTGTTATCTTTTAGAATATTTTTTACTCTCCAAAACATCCTAGTTACAGTCAGTTCCTATTAAACCATTCTGTGTAGAAAGCAGTCAGGTTTCCAGTATTGTTGAAGGCTAACTACAAGGTTGCCATGTGATACAAAAAAAAAAAAAAAAAAACCAAACCAACCCAAACTGTATTTTGAACTGTAAAGCACTGAGAACTGAATGTAAAACTCTGTGTTTTCTCAGAGTAGAATTTCTGTCTGACTTCATCCAAGTTTTGTAAAGAAAAAAAAATACCTACATGGCTTGGGGGCCAGAATTCTGCCTAGATTTAACTTTGAATTTAGTTTTAATTATGGTTATGTAAGTCACTACTATTTAAGGCCAGACAAAGCAGAAATAAATGTTTTCAGATTACTGATTAACACTAAATGATGTTTCAAGCTGTTGATCTAAACCCACTGGGTACTACTTTCTTTTAAAGGTGTTTTGTTTGGGGTGTTTTGTGTTGTTTTGTTTGTTTTGGGGGTGGTTTTTTTTTTTTTTGTATGACCTTAGCCAGCCATTTGTCTTCCCCAGTGTTCTGATTGCAAACTGTAAAATTAAACCTGAAGTTTCAAGGTTAACTACTGAATGCTGGTCCCTGAGTGTTTATTTCCCTGAAGGAAATGTTGGTGCATGTTTGCTGTAATTCATGGTAAAAACTCTGGATCCCAAGAGTGCAGTTTAGGATCTAACCAGCATGTTTCCAATTAAATTTGAGGGGAATAAACTGCTGTCAGAGGTAGTGGTGAGATCTCCAGTGACTGCATTTAAGATTCATTTAAAGGATTCTCTCTGCTTTAATATTGTGTAGGAAAACAGGTGAGTAGCCCAGAGCTCATCAGTGTCATTATAAGGCTGCATTTATTGATCCTTCCCTGTAAATTAATAATGTTTATTATTATTGTTTAGGACTAAAGTTACCATTTTGACAAGTATTTTGGTCTGAAGGTACAAAACTGCTTCTCCTGAGCAAGCAATGCCCAGCTGCCCAAGTAAGGGGATGCCAGGACATGTTGATGGTTTGACTTGATGATCTTAGAGAGTTTCCAACCTTAATAATTCTGTGATTAATTATTAAATTAATAATTCCAACCTTAATAATTCTGTGATTCCATGGCCCATGTTGTGAAGAGGGGTGGTGCAGGTGACCCAGCCTTACCCCTCATGTTATACCCTAATGTTTTGTGCCCACCTGAAACACCAGGTACAGCCCAAAGCCTCCAAGACCTTGTTGTCTCTATTTTGCCTTCTATTTTCCTTCTACATTTTATTTGGGGATTAATTTTTAGGAACCTTCTGGGTCTGTCCTCTCAGTTTTGAGAGGGTCAGCTCTACCCATGTTCCAGCTGCAGTGGGAGGGTTAAGAATGAAGTGAGAATTAAGTGAGCAGCAACCACCACTCTACTTGTCTTGAGGACAAGAGGTTTTTTGACCATTGCTCTTTGCATTTTTACTTTCTAGTACATATAAAGAAGAAATTAGTTATAAAACAGAGTAACAACACCCAGAGGTTTGGCTCCTGCAACTCCCTGAACCAGAAGATTCTCACTGAAGGCACGATTATCTTCCCTGAAAGCAATAAAGTTCTGCTTTCAATATCCTTTTTTTTTTCCAAACTTTATTGGTTGCAGTCCTGGGCTTTGCTACCAAATAAATCCAAAGCAAACAGTAATTGTGAAAAGTCACCAATTTGTTGGGTATATTAAAATTTCCAGCTACTTTTTCCTTAGTATTAAAATACCAGAGTGACATTACCAACAGCAGGTGGGGGTGGGCAGATAAATAATGTCAGAGACCCAAGAGGCAGCTGGAAATGAGGAGGGTGCATTGAAAACAACCCCCTCCTGGGTATGTCCAGGTCTGGAATGTCCCCACATCAGGCAGGATGTCCCCATTCCTGGGTCCACCTTGGTCCCACTGATGTGGGAGGGAAATCTCCTCCTGCTTGGAGGGAAATCTCACTCCTTAATGACAATAATAATAACAAACTGCAGGGTTCTTTGTGTCACATGTAGAGCTGAAGTCTGCCTGAGATGATGTATTTATACATGGGTATCAATTTGAGCATTTAATATAATTAGATATATGCACACACACCATTAGATACATGAATGCATTCAGAAATATATTACATATAAGCCCCCCCCCCCAATTATCCATTATATATACAGATATAAACTTAATATATGCATATATAGACACATCTATATGTGTGTGTAACTATATGTGTATTTTTAATCACTCATAAGTGGGAATTCCTCTTTACCAAGACTTTTTAAAATAACCTTCAGGTTTCAGGGTACCCCAGCAAACAGTGATGAGCTCTGGAAATCACAGACTTGCCCTGCAATAACCAGAGGGGGGACTTTTTTCCCTTCAACAGATTCTAACTCAAACACCTCATGGACAGGACAATGAAACACCAGTGGTTTCCAGGATAATTTTGGGGTCAGAGCCCAGGTCTCCAGACTGCAGGGTTAATTCCTGCAGCATCACACCTGGTGTTCCAGCTACCTGGGAAGACAGAAGCTACAGATTTTGGCTACATGCTCCATAAAAAGTTGATTTCAGAAATATTTCTGGGTCTCATAGAATGATTGAGGTTGGAAGGGACCTTAGGGATCACCTCCTCCAACCTCCCTGCCATGGGCTGGGACACCTCTCATCCAGACAAGGATGCTCAAAGCCTCATCCAACCTGGCTTTGAACACTTCCAGGGAGGGGACAACCCCATCCTCTGTCTGTTCTAGAGTCTCAGCACCCTCATACTAAAGAAATTCTTCCTAAGATCCACTCTTATGGATTAAAAGGTAGCCTGGATGCTTAGATTTTGTTTTTATTTGCCCCTTGGACTCTGCTGCTGTGTGCTTGTCCTCCCTCCTGTCTCATGTTGAAGGCCACCAGCAGTGAGCTGCTCAAGACAAGATCTCCCTTAGCTCAGAAATTCCTCCATGAACCTACAACATTTGGGAAAAAGCTCCTTCACAGCTAAAAAAACCAAGAAAAAAATGCCTGATGGCACCAACTTACCAGACATCCAACAGTAACTGGAGTGGGATGGAAATGAGGATGGATCAGCTCACACCTGCCCTCAGGGTGACTCCAAAGGGTTTCCAGATGATGCTTGTCCTTATTCCAAAGGGCACAAGGGAGTCCTTGGCTTCCAGGGGTTGGATTAGCTCTGTTGGAGAGGAACAGACAGTTTTGTGTTAAAGAGAGCCCTAAAATTACCATTCCACTGATGTAAAAGGCAAACCCATGTCACCCTGGGCTCTGCTGCTTCTAATGAAGCTGCCACATACACACACACAGAGTTAATTAGATTTTTTTTATTATTATTTTTTTCCCTTGGAGGCTGAGAGTAACAACTGGATGGCAACATCTGGCAACACAGCAGGAGGGTGGGCTGGCTTGGGAAAGGCAAGTGGCATTTCCAGGTGGGAACATCCAGTGACATCCAGGTGGGATGAGGGCTTCAAATGTCTGCACTGCTCAGGCACAAGGAGCTCCCCTTTGGGAAGGGGGCTTCTTAATTCTTTCCCAACCTTTTTTGGCCTTTTTTTAAAGCTAAATCAGGAAATCTTGAGAAGAAACTACACCAGTAATGGAAGAGTTTGTACTTTGCTCTGAAAAATACCAAGCTCATCTTGTGCTGAGGAGGGAGCCAAGCCTGATGGTGATTTCCCTGCCATGAGCAATAAGCAGGTAGTACAATAAGAGCTGCTATGAAGTTTCACATGATGACAAATTGAAACTTTAAAAATTAATCCAATGGGACATAAATTATCCTACGTGGAAAGGTGTTCTAAAACACCTCTGGTATGTGCTGCACACATGTAATGAATCAGTGCACGTCCAAGGGTATACAATTACACACACTCCATACAGGCACGTTCTTTAAACTATCAGTATTTTGAGTTCTGCTATGTAAAATCAAGCTTTCTGACTTATGATATGGTTGTTCTCAAATTCAGAGTAATTGAGGTGAAGTTTTAATGTGTGTGAGTCATAATGGACATTATTCTGTAACAAGCAATTTAGAAATGCTCTCTGACCAGTGGTTCCCTTTTAACAATCTCATGAGACCTTGCAGGAGGACAAACTGCACCATTTGCTCCCACTGATATAAAGCCTATATTCAGGGTCAGGCCATAAAGCAGCTGATATGAATATATCCCAGCTATTTTTAAAAAATTGAAGCAATTTGCATTGAGCACTCAGTACAGAAAAGGCAAAGAAAAGAGATGTTCGGGTGAGATGGCAAAAAAATAGTTTTTAATAGCATTATTTACTATAAATTGCATCTGAAAAATACAATGGGGATGGAGAAGAGCAAAGAACCTGCTCTAGATGAGTCCCTGCAGGTCTCAATTCATTGGGAAAGAGCTGGTTCAAAAAATAACCTTGTACCTATTCCTGCTGTTTGGGTAAAAGTCTAAAGCTGAGGAGAACAATCTGATGGATTTGAATCCAGAAGAGCTGCTGCCTAAAAATGACAGAACTTGGATGGCTTGTGTTGTTTTCTCATGAATATGAATGGAGTGGAGAGTGACACACTGTGACTTGAGGTGACAATGTCTGACACCAGGCCAGCAAATGGAAATTTGGAGAAATACCTTTCTGAAGCCCAACCATTTTGCTTCCTTCCTTTCCTCAGCTGCTTTCACTAATGTGTTTTATACCTTTTTTTAATTATTATTATTATTTTAACAGATGCATAAGAAAATAAACAGCCTCTCTGGACAATATTTATACTGTCAGATATATATTTAATAAACACCACCTGAAATGTCACTTCCTCTGAAAAGCCAGCACAACTGGGTACATTCATTCAAATAACAGCTGCAGCATCTCTTCCTCCTCTCTGTTGTCTCCTATTTGATCTACACAATTCCTCACAACATCCTGACATCCCTCTCCTATCATTTGTGCTGGGACATTTGGATAACAACAGAAAGACAAAAAAAATAATAGTAAAAAAATGGTTGTGGGAGGATCAGTCCTGTTAGGAAACCCAGCTGGATTTGGTGGGATTACCCATCAGTGCCTTCAGCATCTCCATGACCAAGATCTCAGATTAATTTCTGGCTTGCCAGAATCCCTGGGTTCAACCATTTTGGGTGGCAGGAGGCAGGGACACATGGGAAGGATGCTTGGTTCTTGTTCATACCAGGCAGAATTTGCTCCCTCAACACCTTTCCATCTGATTCCTTTAATAAAACCCCTTTCACAACTCAGCTAATCCCTCCTTCAGCTCCTCCTTTTCTCATTTCCCCTCCCAGCCCCTGCTTGCTGCTCACTGTCAGGCTGGAGAAAATGCTTTTCTGGGTCCATCTCTGCCTTTAGAAAACCCAGCACTCCTGTGGCACCTCTCCACACTGCAATTTAAACCAGATCTGATCTGTTCCTTCAGCATCTCCATGACCAAGAACTCAGATTAACTTCTTGCTTGCCAAAATCCCTGGGTTCAACCATTTTGGGTTGCAGGAGGCAGGGACACATGGTTGATTATTGTTCATACCAGGAATAACTTGCTCCCTCTACACCTTTCCATCTGATTCCTTTAATAAAACCCCTCTCACAACTCAGCTAAGCTTCAGCTCCTCCTTTTCTCATTTCCCCTCCCAGCCCCTGCTTGCTGCTCACTGTCAGGCTGGAGAAAATGCTTTTCTAGGTTCTACCTTTTCCATCTCTGCCTTTAGGAAAACCCAGCACTCCTGTGGCACCTCTCCACACTGCAATTCAAACCAGATCTGATCTGTTCTGCCCCTCCACCTTTTGTAACCAGAAGCATTTTCAACCGAGACCTGAGAGATCCCACCCTTCACTCAGAGCCTAATCTCTCACCTGCTCCCCAAAGAAGGTTTCAAGCACTAAAAAGCAAAGTTTGCCTGACTTTGAGAACTCACTGCCAGCATGAAAGCCTTTTGCAAGGGTTTTAATTGATGCTAAACATCTATCCAGGTTACAACGTCCTAACTTTAACTTGAATGGAATAATTCCTTTTCTTGTGTTTAACTTTTGATCAGCTCCCTACCTTTGAACTCTTGGATAACTACCTCCTTCTTGTTATCCTTGTCCCATTTCTCCTGCTCCTCTTGCATAACTGCACCACCCTAGAAATCAAAATAGAATCCTTGTCATTCTGGGAGATAATATTTCTTTTTTTTTTTTTTTTTTCCTCCCTACAGAGAGATGGTTGCAGTCACTTTGTTTGTCCTTTTGTGTTTGAACATCACCACCAGAGGGTTGCAACATGTTTGTACAGTTTAAAAACTAATTAAATTTAAAGTTTTGCAATGAAAATTAATTACATTTAAATTAAGCTTTACGTTAAAGTCAGTTTTGCACCAAAAAAAAAGAAAAAAAAAGAAGAAAAAAATTATATATATTCTGAATTCCATCTGAAAAGTCAACTTGTCTTTGACCAGCCTACACCATGGTCACCTTCCTGGACACATCTCCCTCCTGGTCCTTGGAAAGGGACCTGTCCTGGGATGTCACCCAGGTGATGGATCCCTCCCAGTGGGAATCATCCCCTCCATTGGTGCTCCTGGATCCCTCCCTGCAGTGACAGACACCCTCAAGGATGCTCCCTTTCTTCCCTGGGCTCCCAAAATCTGCAGGGAAAACCAATCAAGCAAAAAAGAAAATGACACAAGTCTTTAACTGGACTTTTTTTCAGGCTTATTCCTGCTCCTGTCTCTTCTTCCCACCTCCCTCTGAGGCTGCAGATGATCCCTGGTGATGCCCAAGTGGCTGATCTGGGGTTGCAGCAGCCTTGCTGCACAAAGCTGAAGGATTTGCTGCAAAAAAGACAGCTCTGGAAAGTTTGAATATTCCATTGCAGCAAATATATATATATATATATATTTATACCTGCCAATGTATCATCAAATCACCCCAAAAAGCATAACTCAAAAGAGCAAATGGTTACACAAATAATAATTGTAATTTTATATACACAAATAATAATCATATTTTTTAAAGTAAGATAAATCAAAAGTTAACATCTTAAAAGTTGTGGCATGGTCTGAATTTTTTTTGCCATCCTCAAAATGTTCTAAAACCCCCAATCACCTTGTTTTAAGTGATTGCCTTAAAGGATTTCTTGCTTCAGGACAGACACAGGTAACAATCTTCCTTATTAATAAATGTTTCCAAACAACTTCAGAGCAGAAAATTGAATTTTTCTACTCATAGTGCATGGCCTAATAAACAATTCCCTGTTCCCCAAATAGTTTCAGACTATTCAAATGGAGAGGATTTATAGCTCAGGTGGCACTTTCAGACCTCATACACACACAAAGTGACTTTTTTGTCTCTTTTTCCTTGGAAATAAATATCTTTCCATCACACATCCCACCCCACTCCTTTCACTATCACACCCCAAAGGAAGAGGAATGATGTCCTTACCTAGTGAGCATTTAGAAATAAATAAAAAGCCAATTATAAAATTACTCTTGAAGTAAAATTCCTCTCATCCACATGGGCAGTGGCCTCAGAAAATCAGCAAGCTGCCCCCAAGGGCAAGATCTCTGGAAGGATGAAGCAATGTGGGATGAAACCAGAGCCTAGAGCCTTGCTTCACACTCTATTTTGACACTGAATTTATTAAAAAAAAGGCTAAATAATTTAATTTAATAGAGATGGAGATGCCACCATTCTCTCTGTGTGTCCTTTTTGCCTCTTGAATGTGCTTTGATGCCCCGGGACCATCCACCCCCTCCTCACCTCCAAAGCTTGGAATAGGAACTTGGAGAAGTTCTGCTGTTGAAAGGACCCAGCTCACTGGTTCCTGGGGATGTTCAGCTCCTTGCAGGCTCTCCTCATCTCAGCATGTTCTGCACAGCAGCACCTGGTGAATAAAACCAAAAAAAAAAAAAAAAGAAATGGTTTTAATAAAAGAATTTGAAACGGGTTTTAATAAAAAGAATTTGAAATGAAATTATTCCTGAAACTGAAGGACATTACCAAGATGGTTGTGGAGAAGGATCATTTTATTGAGACAAAGAAATACATGATAAATAATACATTACTTATTGAGCCTTCCATAAAATTTCTGGAGAGGTAATTCATACTTTCCTTCAATATTTCCTTGCAAGAAAAGAACAAAAGCTGGAATCCTCTACCTACTATGACATTTTAAAAATTTATTTCTTAGTAATAGATGTTGGATAGGGAATATACTCTTCCCCATGTCATAAAGCACATTTATGAGAATATAAATACATAGAGGGGTCAAAAAGGAAATAGTTTTTCCTTCAGTAAAGGGGGAGCAAAACCAAAAGTTGGGGTTTTTTTAATGACTCTGCACTGAAAATGTCAAACTTTGAGGCTATATATTTCCCCCAGAGATTGATTCAGAGTTCCTTTGCATATTAGGTAATGAATCATAATATTCTCTTTGTTGCTGTTGAGTAGAAACAACACCAGAGAGGAAATACTTCAGGCTGCCAGAAATGTGGCTTCCACACTCATATGCAGCGCTACAGGCTGGGGACAGAGTGGCTGGAGAGCAGCCAGGCAGAAAGGGACCTGGGAGTCTGCATCGACAAGAAACTGAACATGAGCCAGCAGTGTGCCCAGGTGGCCAAGAAGGCCAATGGCATCCTGGCCTGTATCAGAAACAGCGTCACCAGCAGGTCCAGGGAGGTGATTCTGCCCCTGTACTCAGCGCTGGTGAGGCCACACCTCGAGTACTGTGTCCAGTTCTGGGCCCCTCAGTTTAAGAAGGATGTAGAGGTCCTGGAACAGGTCCAAAGGAGGGCAACCAGGCTGGTGAAGGGACTCGAGCACAGGCCCTATGAGGAGAGGCTGAGGGAGCTGGGGCTGTTCAGCCTGAAGAAGAGGAGGCTCAGGGGAGACCTCATTGCTGTCTACAACTACCTGAAAGGAGGCTGTAGCGAGGTGGGAACTGGACTCTTTTCACAGACGACCTTCAACAAGACAAGAGGACACAGTCTTAAGTTGTGCCAGGGGAGGTTTAGGTTAGATATTAGAAAGAATTTCTTCACGGAGAGGGTGATCAGGCTATGGAATGGACTGCCCGGTGAGGTGGTAGATTCTCCATCCCTGGAGACATTTAAAAAAAGACTGGATGTGGCACTCAGTGCCATGGTCTAGCAACTGCTCCGGTGGGTCAAGGGTTGGACTAGATGATCTCTGAGGTCCCTTCCAACCCAGCTAATTCTATGATTCTATGATTCTATGATTCTATATATTTTGCAGAACATCAAGCTGAAAGTACCTCTTTCTTGACAAGAGGCACCATTTTTTTAACATATGCTGCATCTAATAAAAACATATTGTAATGATCTTTCCAGCAGCTATGAAAAATATTATTTTCATACCTTAGTGACTCTGCAGTAAGTTAACATGTTTAAAGGTTGTAGGTGTTTGTTTCTAAGGATATTTATGCCTAGAAAATACCTGCAGCTGTCTCTAGGCCCAGTGTTGCAGATGGATCTTTCCAGCTGTCTGTTCAGATGTGCAGCTGGATGGATAGAAGCCACATTTTTCCTTTTTTTTTATTTTGAGATAATCTGAAATAACAATGAAAATTTATAAATTAGTGCATTTATAAGAGCAAGACTTAAAATACCATACTCTGATTATTTTGATAATTATCTTCAAGAACAGAGTCATAGAATTACTCAGGCTGGACAAGAGCTTCAAGATCAT